>NC_058095.1:124645000-125893750 GCF_020171115.1 Neogale vison | reverse complement strand
TGTCCATAACCCTACCCCCCTTCTTCCAACCCCCTCCCCCCAGCAACCCACAGTTTGTTTCGTGAGATTAAGAGTCACTTATGGTTTGTCTCCCTCCCTATCCCATCTTGTTTCATGGATTCCTCTCCTACCCACTTAAGCCCCCATGTTGCATCACCACTCCCTCATATCAGGGAGATCATATGATAGTTGTCTTTCTCTGCTTGACTTATTTCGCTAAGCATGATACGCTCTAGTTCCATCCATGTTGTCGCAAATGGCAAGATTTCGTTTCTTTTGATGGCTGCATAGCATTCCATTGTGTATATATACCACATCTTCTTTATCCATTCATCTCTTGATGGACATCTAGGTTCTTTCCATAGTTTGGCTATTGTGGACATTGCTGCTATAAACATTCGGGTGCACGTGCCTCTTTGGATCACTACGTTTGTATCTTTAGGGTAAATTCCCAGTAGTGCAATTGCTGGGTCATAGGGCAGTTCTATTTTCAACATTTTGAGGAACCTCCATGCTGTTTTCCAGAGTGGTTGCACCAGCTTGCATTCCCACCAACAGTGTAGGAGGGTTCCCCTTTCTCCGCATCCTCGCCAGCATCTGTCATTTCCTGACTTGTTGATTTTAGCCATTCTGACTGGTGGTGAGGTGATATCTCATTGTGGTTTTGATTTGTATTTCCCTGATGCCGAGTGATATGGAGCACTTTTTCATGTGTCTGTTGGCCATCTGGATGTCTTCTTTGCAGAAACGTCTGTTCATGTCCTCTGCCCATTTCTTGATTGGATTATTTGTTCTTTGGGTGTTGAGTTTGTTAAGTTCTTTATAGATTTTGGACACTAGTCCTTTATCTGATATGTCGTTTGCAAATATCTTCTCCCATTCTGTCAGTTGTCTTTTGGTTTTGTAACTGTTTCCTTTGCTGTGCAAAAGCTTTTGATTTTGATGAAATCCCAAAAGTTCATTTTTGCCCTTGCTTCCCTTGCCTTTGGCGATGTTCCTAGGAAGATGTTGCTGCGGCTGAGGTCAAAGAGGTTGCTGCCTGTGTTCTCAAGGATTTTGATGGATTCCTTTCTCACATTGAGGTCCTTAATCCATTTTGAATCTATTTTTGTGTGTGGTGTAAGGAAATGGTCCAATTTCATTTTTCTGCACGTGGCTGTCCAATTTTCCCAACACCATTTATTGAAGAGGCTGTCTTTTTTCCATTGGACATTCTTTCCTGCTTTGTCGAAGATTAGTTGACCATAGAGTTGAGGGTCTATTTCTGGGCTCTCTACTGTTCCATTGGTCTATGTGTCTGTTTTTGTGCCAGTACCATGCTGTCTTGATGATGACAGTTTTGTAATAAAGCTTGAAGTCCGGAATTGTGATGCCACCAACTTTGGCTTTGTTTTTCAATATCCCTTTGGCTATTCGAGGTCTTTTCTGGTTCCATATAAATTTTAAAATTATTTGTTCCATTTCTTTGAAAAAGATGGATGGTACTTTGATAGGAATTGCATTAAATGTGTAGATTGCTTTAGGTAGCATAGACATTTTCACAATATTTATTCTTCCAATCCAGGAGCATGGAATATTTTTCCATTTCTTTGTGTCTTCCTCAATTTCTTTCATGAGTACTTTATAGTTTTCTGAGTATAGATTCTGTGCCTCTTTGGTTAGGTTTATTCCTAGGTATCTTATGGTTTGGGGTGCAATTGTAAATGGTATTGACTCCTTAATTTCTCTTTCTTCTGTCTTGTTGTTGGTGTAGAGAAATGCAACTGATTTCTGTGCATTGATCTTATATCCTGACACTTTACTGAATTCCTGTATAAGTTCTAGCAGTTTTGGAGTGGAGTCTTTTGGGTTTTCCACATAGAGTATCATATCATCTGCGAAGAGTGTTAATTTGACTTCTTCTTTGCCGATTTGGATGCCTTTAATTTCCTTTTGTTGTCTGATTGCTGAGGCTAGGACTTCTAGTACTATGTTGAATAGCAGTGGTGATAATGGACATCCCTGCCGTGTTCCTGACCTTAGTGGAAAAACTTTCAGTTTTTCTCCATTGAGAATGATATTTGCAGTGGGTTTTTCATAGATGGCTTTGATGATATTGAGGTATGTGCCCTCTATCCCTACACTTTGAAGGGTTTTGATCAGGAAGGGATGCTGTACTTTGTCAAATGCTTTTTCAGCATCTATTGAGAGTATCATATGGTTCTTGTTCTTTCTTTTATTGATGTGTTGTATCACATTGACTGATTTGCGGATGTTGAACCAACCTTGCAGCCCTGGGATAAATCCCACTTGGTCGTGGTGAATAATCCTTTTAATGTACTGTTGAATCCTATTGGCTAGTATTTTGGTGAGAATTTTTGCATCTGTGTTCATCAAGGATATTGGTCTATAGCTCTCTTTTTTGATGGGATCCTTGTCTGGTTTTGGGATCAAGGTGATGCTGGCCTCATAAAATGAGTTTGGGAGTTTTCCTTCCATTTCTATTTTTTGGAACAGTTTCAGGAGAATAGGAATTAGTTCTTCTTTAAATGTTTGGTAGAATTCCCCCGGGAAGCCATCTGGCCCTGGGCTTTTGTTTGTTTGGAGATTTTTAATGACTGTTTCAATCTCCTTACTGGTTATGGGTCTGTTCAGGCTTTCTATTTCTTCCTGGTTCAATTTTGGTAGTTTATATGTTTCTAGTTAAAAAACGTTAAAAAAGAAAAGGGTAAAAGTTATAAAAAATTTTAGCAGAAGAAGAGAAAAAAAATGAAAAAGAAAAAAAAATAAATTAACTGCAAGACTAAAAAATCACAGGCAGAAAGCCATGAGTTCTGTGGTTTGTTTTCTCCTCCTCTGGAATTCTGCTGCTCTCTCCTTGGTATTGAAACTGCACTCCTTGGTAGGTGAACTTGGTCTTGCCTGGATTTCTTGTTGATCTTCTGGGGGAGGGGCCTGGTGTAGTGATTCTCAAGTGTCTTTGCCCCAGGTGGAATTACATCGCCCTTACCAGGGGCCGGGCTGAGTGATCTGCTCGGCTTTGCTTTCAGGAGCTTTATTTCCCTGAGCGCTTTCCGTAGAGTTCCGGAGGACGGGAATACAAATGGCGGCCTCCTGGTCTCCGGCCCGGAGGAGCCGAGAGCCCGGGGCCCCGCTCCCCTGTGCGCCCTCAGCGAACAGCTCCTAGTAACTCGCGTCTGCCTGACCTCCGGCCGCGCTCCAAGCCCACCGAGCTTGCGACCGGTTCAAGGCAACTCCGAGCTGCGAGCTTACTGTCGGCTCTGTCTCTGCAGCCGGCTTTCCCGTTCCAATATCCGCAAGCTCTGCGACACTCAGACACCCCCGATCCTTCTGTGACCCCGCGGGACCTGAGGTCACGCCGACCCCGTGTGGGCTTCGCCCCGGTTTAGCCTCCGGAGCGATGTCCCTCAGCGGAACAGACTTTTAAAAGTCCTGATTTTGTGCTCCGTTGCTCCGCTGCTTGCCGGGAGCCGGCCCCTCCCCCAGGGGTCTGTCTTCCCGTCGCTTTGGATTCACTTCTCCGCCAGTCCTACCTCAGAAAGTGGTTGTTTTTCTGTTTCTAGAATTGCTGTTCTTCTTCTCTTCGATCTGCCGATGGATTTGCAGGTCTCCTTTCAAACTTTTCCTTGTGGTTGAGCTCCAGGTTCAAAACATTGTGATATGAGAATATGCAGGGAATAAAAATATAATTTAAAAAGTCATCAGGAATACAAGATGCAGAAAATTTTAATAGCTTTTGTTTTAATTTGAATTATTTTAAAATAATACATTCTTAAAAAATAAAAATTATTGACATGCATAAAATAATAGGGTTTCCCTCCCTTGACTAATATTATATCCCAGGACCTCAGAATAAACACTGTTGACAATATAGCACTAATTCTTTGGACCTTTTGCAATGCACCTAAAGTATAAATGGAGACATAGTTAATTAAAAGACACTACACTGAATGATGGGCACCTGAGTGGCTCAGTCTGTTAAGCATCTAACTCTTTATTTTGGCTTAGGTCCTGATCTCAAGGTTGTGAGATTGAGTCCCATGTGGAGTCTGCTTAAGATTCTCTCTCTCCCTCTCCCTCCTCCCTTCCCCCCACCTCTCTAAAAAATTAGAGAAAAAAAAAGACACAACATTGAATGCTATAATTATATTTTCAGTTAAAAATATATCATGAATACTTTTCCTATTTTAGAATATACCTATCTATTTTGTGCTTGATAAACACTGAATATTTCCCATAGCCTGGTCTTATTATGATTTAAGGATTCCTCAGATGGTCGACATTTAAAAAGCCTGTAATTTATTTCTCTTGAAAATACCATAGTATACAGTTATAGTCATTTATTTGCCTACTTATATATTTCTGAAAAGTGTTTTGAGATCAAACTCATGTTCAAGTTTTGATATACATTGGCAAAACACCTTTCAAAAAAACTCAACTCTATATAGGTCATTTCCAGGATCTTCCAGCACTCTTTTGCTTAATCTATGGGACCAATTTCTAGGATAGAGTAGTGCCACAGTATATCACTTACCTCAGCTATCTTGTAGGAAAGTCCTCATTTTTATTTTTCAAAATAATTTGTGCATCAAACTTTATAATAATTTTATCATACCCACAAAACTTCTCAGTGGAACACCAGTTCCAAACCAGTTTTTAACGTTGACAAATAGAAAATTTCACTCAAAAATTTCTTACTTAAAGAGTAGGTATTTTCTCCATATAAAGTGGACAATCATGATAAAGAAAGTAAAAATGATGAGAACAGAGGAGAAAAACTGTCATAATTCTCTTGGGGTGCTTGGGTGGCTCAGTTGTTAAGCATCTGCCTTTGGCCCAGGTCCTGATCCAAGCATCCTGGGTCAGGCCCATATTGTATCTAGCTCCCTGTGCAGCAGGGAATCTGCTTCTCCCTCTCTCATTCCCCTCCCCACCTCTTGTATTCCCTCTCTTGCTGTCTCTCTCTCTCTCTGTGTGTGGCAAATAAATAAATAAAACCTAAAAAAAAAAAAAAAAAGAATTCACTTTACGTGAGAAAAATCCTCCTTGCTCTTTCTGATAATTGAGTTGTTATATTTCTGTTTTAATTTGAAATCAAACATATTCTTAGCTGATAGAAATGTTAATAAATATCTTTCTGAAGTGGAGGAATTTGAACTAGCAACTTGAATAAAAGAACAGAAAAAGATATGCAAATATCGACAGAGGGTGAATACAAATACTCCAGGTAGGAATGAACTGAATGTCTTCAGTGTCTTTAGTGTCTTTAGAGCAACAAGAAGGCCTTTGGGAGAGAGAAGTAGTAACTAAGGAACTATACAGGAAGAATAAGACAGGCAAAAACCAAATCAGGTAGCCATTTCATGTAGATTTTAATTGGTTAGAAACCTTTGGGAGGTTTTGAGCAGGTAAGAAATTGATTAGATTTTTATTTTTACAGTTTTATCGTGATTTTCTGGTAACTGCTCTCTTAATTATATAGAAATAGAAACAAGAGATCAATTTACAAGGCTTTTTGAGTAATCTCTACCAGAGATAATGGTGCATCAACCAGCATATCTGCTGAGATTGTGAGACATTCTTCAATAGGGCAAGATGAGGAATTAGATTAAGAGTAGTGACCAAAGTACTGGCTGGCTGCACTGAAAGTCTAGAATTTTAGTTTCAAACAAATAAATAAATGGTGAGAAAACCCTGGAAATATATTTGGTAGGAGTCCGAAAGAAAGTAATGTGGTGCTTACAAAAACATGGAGAAGTTTGAATTAGCTATTTGACAATCAAGTGACAATATAAGTAGACTGCTGAATATACTAGTCTGGAATTCAGGAGGACCCTTAAAGCCATGGGCTTTGCCTATATCTGACAGGCAGGAGTGTTGGATACAGACTAGAAGCAAGCACAGCCCAAGAGATAGCCATTGTTTAGAGGTCAGGAAAAAAGAGAAAGAGAGAATAAGAAAGAGCAACAGGGGAAAGAAAAAGATGTAATTAAAAAAAAAAATACAACCAACCACTTTAAATAACATTTACTTATAGGACACACAAAACAACAACAATAACAACAACAACAACAATAAAGTTCTCCAATCATTGCCTCCATTTTGTAACATAGTCCAAATATTTAATTGTTTACAAAAGACAACTTATGGGTCTAATGCCATTGGTTTGATCCAACATCAAACCCCCAACAACACTAGATTTCTATGTATGAATTAAATATTTTCTTTCTCAATTTCAAATAGCTGAAGCGTTAAGAAAAAGAAGAACAAAATAGCTTAAAGGGAGATATATTTGGAAATTAGACAGTGGCTACAAAAATATTTGATAAAATATGCAAAGAAGTTTGGAGATACCTGAAGCGGGTGTTTAAAAACATGACAGTGTATGACTTGTAAAGTAATAGGTGATGTTATATAACTCCAAATGCCTAATCTTTTCCCAAGGAGTGACAATTTCAGTTTACTAAGTTTCCAAATAGCAACATAAAATTTGAAAAGAATAACAAAAATTTTTTTTTTCCTGTAGAAGACAAAGGAAAAATGAATAGTTAAAATAGACTAATTCATTCTTAAGGTATGTCTCAAATAAAAAGAGTTTTTTAAAATAGACTTTATTTATTTGAGAGAGTAAGAGAGAGGATGAGAGAGGTGAAGGGCAAGGGGAGAAGGAGATTCCCTTCTGAGCAGGGAGCCCCACGTAGGGCTTTATCACAGGACCCTGGAATCATGACCTGAGCTAAAGGCACGTGTTTAACCAACTGAGCCACCCAGGTGCCCAATTAAAAAGAATTCTTAAAATAAGCAGTCTCAGTCAAAGTTCTTGAGTACAAGAAACCTTGTTCTGGATGCATTTAACAACAACAACAACAACAACAAAAGTACATATAATAATTATTACAACAATTGTTTATAAGAAAGCTCTTGGGAGCCATCACAATCTTCAGAAAACTCAAGATCTAAAACATATGGTGGGGGAAAAAAAGATTCTGAGCTTTTCATAAGCAGCTGTTATTACAAACAGCGACCTGTAAAACAGCTTAATTCACCATAACTTAAAATCCAAAATTTCCAGAACTGTTTCTAATTGTTTGAGACTTAAACATTCATCCATCTTCCAGGCTGTGCCAGGGCAGGAAAAGCATTAATCATCCCTAAGCATTGCTATAGTGCAAGGCAATGCTCTTCTCCTAAAAATACCATTCCATTCAAATAGAATAAAGGGTGGTATAGGAAGGGTCTTGGGATTTGATTGATTGATAGTCAAAATATAATAAATGTCCTTTACAATCATTTGGAGAGATGAGAGAGAAGTGTATACTTCAGTGTCAGGGAAGGCTGAGTTGTAATATAGTAACAACAACAGCAACAAAGCCTGTCTCTAAGTGCTTTATTTCTTATCCATTGTTTTACAGAGGTTTTCCTCGAAGAACTTAAGCTCATGCAGTGCTTACCGTGTGAAATATCACCATTCAGCAAAGAACACTGTATAATGACTGTAAAAGATTGACAGCTAGTAAAAGTAAATAATGTATTATCATATTTTAAAGTGGTAGAGACAAGAAATCTTTTGAATGCTTTATTTTGTTCCTCTCAGTAATGTCTTAGAAGAGTAAATACAGGGTCTTAAAATTCAACATTATAAAGGAATTAAAGATTTTAGTGTCCATTTTATCTTTCTCTTTTGATATTTCATAAAGGCAAAGTTCTAAGTTAAAGACTGTTAAAGTTCAGCTGTGAAAATAGGAAATCTCTAATGATATTTTAAAAATCATTATGGTAGCCCTGTTTCTTACGGTATCATCCATAGATCACCTGCTTCACAATTACCTTTTATCATTTTGACATGCATATTCATGAGCCCAATTCTAAAACTAGTTAATCATACTCTGCATTTTAACAGGCTGTCCAGATGATTCTTAAACTGATTGAAATGGAGGAATCCCTTTAGGTGGTTCATTTAATTAAAAAATTGATAATATGAGTTATGGAGTATTTATACATGCCAAATGAAAGAGGAATCAAGAAATGATGTTTGCTACCAATGCCATCATTTTCTTTTTAAGACTCTTATTTTTAGAACAGTTTTAGATTCATAGCAAAATTCAGAGAAAAATACAGAGATTTCCCAAACACTCCCTGCTTCCACACACACAGAGATCTCCCATTATCAACATTCCCCTGGGGTGGTACATTTGTTACAACTGATGAACCTATATTGACATATCATTATCACCAAAGTCCATAGTTTACTTTAGAGTTCACTCTTAGTGTAATACAGTCTATGTGTTTGGACAGTTATATAATGGCGTGTGTTCAACATTATAGTACCGCATAGCATATCTTCACTATCCTAAAAGTCCTGTATTTTTGCTTATTCATCCATGCCCCAGAACTCAACCTCTGACAATCACTAATCATTTTGCCTTTTCCAGAGGATACTATGATTGGAATCATACAAAAATATTTAGCCTTTTCAGATTGACTTCTTTAATTTAGCATTACATATTTAAGTTTTCTCCATGCACAGCCACCTACTAAAGGACAGCTTGGCTGCTTCCAAATTCCATCATGTTTTCATGAACAACAGAGGTATGTGTGGAAGCAGAGGTGACATGGAAATTCCCTGGGTATTAGATTTCTAAGCTCCAGCAAAAGCAGCCACAGTGCAATTGTTAGAAGTTCAGATTAATAGTCATCATAACTCTGTTCAAACTTGGTTCTGCAAAAATTAATAAAAAGAAGCCTCACTAAAATAGAAGTCAGAAGTTTCAACAGGCAGATCGCTCACTGTCGAGCCACTCACTGGCAACTCTATATCCAACAGGAAGAGATGGGCCTTCTATATATATATGACTTTACCACTCCAGCAGGAGAAAGAACAGCTTTCCTCCTTCCTTAACAATAGCCTAATCAATGAAAGACAGTCAGAACTCAGCCAGTAAGAAGCCACTATACTAGGAGCTCCCAGTTTACTCCAATGGACTTTTATTTTACTTATTTATTTATTTTTTATACAGATTTGTTCTGCAGATTTGCCTATGGTTTTTGCTGGAGCTTGGATATCTTGGATGCAATTTAGTGATACTCCAAGTAAATAAGTAAACCCCTCCTTGCTGATAAAATAACTCATAGTTTTACTTTTAAGATTAATAGTTCCCATATTTACTAGCTTATTATCTTGGAAAATTTGTTTAACCTATTTTGAGTCTTGATTCTTCATCTGCAAAATGCAGGAAATATTAATATTTTATCTAATGTGATCCTTTAAGAATTAAGTAAGACTATCACTTTCAAGACTGCCATAACATCTTATGTCTTTGTTAATGTCTTTTTTATATAGTTATTAACATTTTTATCAAATATAGCTCATAATAGCTAACTATAAGTTCTACCTTTATGAGAAAGATTTTCATAAACACTGATCCAAGGGCCAAAAATGGATATCTGTAACCATTTAAGCCAGAAAAAACCTATTAGATCCTGTGAATTGGAGTTAGTCCTAGGTTCCTATTCTTTCTGCTATTATTTTACTATTTCATCTTTTAATATCCACCTTCAGCAGATCAAGTTTTTAGCTTTTAACTGCTTTATTTCCCGCATAAACTGGAGATTATTCTCTGCTGAGAATATTCTCACGCAGCTGTGTAATACGTTTCCTAATACACATAACTTTAAAAGGATTAATTATCATTATGTCACCAATTATATGATGTTGCTGATGATATCTGATACAATTATTAAAGGAAAATAACTGCATGTTCAATGAAAAGATAAAAAGCTCATGACTATATAACTACTGGAAATTCTTTTTTCTTACCAGCTTCATTTTAAAGGAACAATATCTATATTGAACTTTCAGACAATTTTCTAAGCTAATCTTTTAATAGATGCTGAATTCAAAGTCATTTCATTAACATGAGTTCAGGTGAAAATCTGGAATTCGTTTTAGTAGAAAAATACTTTTTACTTAACCATGGGAAATATTCTAGAATACAGAGTCCTTCAGGATATGGGTCACGTAAGCAGTTTTAATCCTTGTATTTTCAGTCATCAGGGCTGTTAAACAAAAACTATTATGAATTCTATCATAGTAAATAATTTTAATAATCATCCACTTGATGAATCTATTTTAAAAGATACTAGTGACCTGCCCCTACATCTGTATTACAGCTGCCATATTCTTGTACTGCACAATGAAACATGATGGACTTCTGTACTTTCAAGAGTACTTCATCATGTATGTTGACAATTATGTGCAATAAAGTAGTATAGCAAACAATGACATAGAGTTCACAGATGCTTATCACTCCAAACAAGACAGGTTTTATGGCAATAGGCCCCTTAGAAGCCAGTGAAAACCATTTGAAGTGTCAAAATATATATACTGTTCAATAATGAAATACTCCTTTGCAATCAGTTCGCATGAAAGTAATCCCTAGGAAGGTAACAATTTAAAGGGCAAACTCTGTAATGGAGCAGTGAAGCTGCTTCCGCTGTGATATTCTAGAGGATTTCATTGTAACTGAGGGGCATGAGTCTGACAGACCACAATCTTCAAGTACCTCCATATTGCATAGCCATACTTTTTCCCAGGAAATCATGATAAAATGTATGTTTTCCATAGGTAACATAACCTTCAGGTTATGCCAGCAATATTTCTTTGAATCTGAAAAATTTTAAATTATGTGTTTTAAAAACTGAATTCAAATAGTTGACTCTTGATCAGTTGCTGCTTACCCAGGGGTGAGTTGGTAGCCATTCTACTGTACAAAAATGAATTTGCACCTCAGTGAAGATTCACACCTGGTTAGGTAGTCTGGCCAGGTTAAATGGATTTTGCCCCAGGGAAGAAAAGAGAGTTATCACCTTGCTGAATCTGTTTCCACTGTTGAATCTGAATCTAATTCAGGGAACTACTCAGAAACAACTGGGAATGCCCACCAAATAACTAATTAGTTCTTTTTCCCATATATATTTACACTAGAATTTAAAATGAGCAACTATATATTCAATCGCATTTAATATAGTACAATTAGGGGCACCTGGGTGGCTCAGTCAGGTAAGTGACTGCTTTCAGCTCAGGTCATGATCCTGGAGTCTGGGTATCAAGTCTTACGTCAGGCTTCTTGCTCTAAGGGGAGTCTACTTTTCCCTCTGACCCTCCCCTTTCTCATGCTCTCTCTCTCAAATAAATAAATAATATCTTTAAAAAATAATATAGTACAATGAATTAAAACCATATTTATAGATGAGCTTTTCTTTCCTTTCCCTCTCCCCATAATGTTAACTTAAGTTGTTAACAATGATACTCCCTTTTTAAAAAATATTTTTACTTATTTATTTAAGAGAGAGAGAATGAGAGAGCATGAGAGGGGGTAATGTAGGAGGAAGAAGCAGATTCCATGTGGGACTTGATTCTAGGACTCCAGGATGATGACCCTGAGCCAAAGGTAGTCACTCAACCAACTGAGCCACCCAGGCACCCAACAATGATATTCCTAATAGAGAAGAACTTATACATAAAGTTAATTTATAGATATAAAGTCCCAAAGAAGAATGTTTTGTTTTTCCTATGTCACAAAAAATAAAAAATAAAATCCAGACTCAGAGACTTTATTTGAAAGGATTATTGCAAAAAGGGGAGTGAGGCTATGCAATCTGACCTTGAGATCTATAATTATCTACAGGGAGGAAAGGATTCTTCTTTTATAGGGAGCACTAAACGAGGTAAGCAAGAACAGGGCTCAGACAAAAGATCAGGAGATCTCTTTCTCTGTGTCTGCCTATTCTAGGGAGGGGTCATGAAAGAAGAGTTGTTCTACCTTTGCTGCTTGTTCAGACTTAGTGTGAGCCAAAGTTCAGGGGCCTGGAAGAAGAAAAGTTTGGTCAAATCATGTTAGTGGACAATTTAGTGAGGACGAACAGTTCAGTTAACAATTTATAGGGCAAAGAATGGGAATGTGAAGGGACTGTGTCTGGCCTTTTATAAGTAAATAAGGGAAGGGCAGGGGCATCCATTAGTCTTATATAAATGACAGAAAAAATGGTGGTTCTTTGCAGCCATTTCCAGAACACAAAAGGGCTGGTGAATTTAACAGTCATTATATAATAGAAGCTCAGAGCTCACGTGAAGTTTAACATTGTCACTCCCAGTGTTCCATGTTTCTCAATCACAGTCCCTATTCCAATTAGAGTATGTAATCTATACACTAAAGCTAATATAAATTGTAATCTCTATATTATAGTATTTTAATGTAACTTTTATCATTTAGTCATATAATTAGTCTTCTTTCTGAAAATGTTTTAAAAACACTAGTAAAATGGTAAAATCTACTTCTTAATTTTCTCCAGGCCCCTCCTCTTTTTTCATCCTCGACCCTGTGTTTTCGATTCAACCATCAATTAATTCCCTCACTAGTTTTGCTGCCATGGGCTTATTCATTGCTCTGTCCCCCTTAATCCTTTTCATTCCATGTATCCCAGTTATATTTCTTGGGAAAATTGGGATACATTCCATGTATCCCAAAATTATATTTCTGAAATGCAAAAACTTCCATGTATTATCATGATCTAAAACAACCTGATGGCTCCTGAACATGACTGGATAAAATCCAAACTCTCCTGACTTAGTAATTGCCTATTCCAGATGTGGTCCAATTCAAGTTTTATACCCTCTTTTCTTATTATTACAAGCCATTTGCATTCTAAGTGTCATCATAATAAAATGCCTTAATCTTTATACATGCCCAAACTTAATTTTGCATGTAGTAGTCACTTGCTTTATTATGACCTCTTCTCTCATGGATAATTTCAGTGCTTCTTTAAAGTCAGCTGAAGCTTCAACTCATTTTCTAAAGAGTTCAATGAGATTTAGAGGTTTCCTCTGTTCTTTTATGATATTTTTATTTATTTATTTATTTATTTAAAGATTGTATTTATTTGTTTGAGAGAGTGAGTGAGCACCAGCAGGTGGAGTTAATGGCCCGAGTTTCAGCCAAGGACCAGGAAGGGGGGATGAGAGAATCACAAGCAGGCTATGTGCTCTATTTGGGCTCCATCCCAGAACACTCAGATAATAACCTGAGTGGAAAAAAAGAGTCAGCTGCTCAACTGACAGAGCCACCCAGATGCTCCTCTCATGATACTTTTAGACATACAATCATTAAACCAATTATTAGTCTATACTGTAATATTTCAACAAATTCAGAAGCCATGCCTTTTCATTTATTTCTATAGGCTAAGAGAATTGTCAACACATAACTGAAAATTAATTAGTATGTTTTTTTTTGTTTTCAATGAAAGATATAAGCCTCTCTTTTAATATAGGAAAGTCATCTAAAATAAATGTCTATATTTTCCCTTCTGATTACCAGAAACAGATCTTTTATGACTTCTCTTCTCCTTTTATAACATTTTTATAATGCAAAAATGAGGGACGCCTGGGTGGCTCAGTTGGTTAAAGTAGCTGCCTTCGGCTCAGGTCATGATCCCAGCATCCTTGGATGGAGCCCCACATAGGGCTCCTTGCTCGGCAGGGAGCCTGCTTCTCCCTCTGCCTCTGTCTGCCATTCTGTCTGCCTGTGCTTGCTCTCTACCCCCCTCTCTCTCTGATAAATAAATAAAATTTAAAAAAAAATTAAAATAGCGATCTGAATGATGTCCAAAATATTTCCCTCTTTAATTCTCTACTGTTCACTTATATTAAGATGGGCAGTAGCTATGGTGAATGCTCATATTTAGAAATATAAATGAACTGCACAAGATTTTAGTTTTTTTATATTTTTTATTCTATGCTAACTTGTATTTCTCATTCTTTACAATTTTTTGACTACTGTTTTAAACTTTTTGGTGTTCATATACTCAAGTGCTTTTTTTTTGTAAAACCCAGATGCAGCACATTTGTATGATTTTGACTAATGAAGAATGATTCAAGAAGATTAGTGTCAAATCTTTGAAATGTCATGAAGGTCATTTTTTTCATGACTACAAAATGATAATAATCTTCTTTCACAATATTACATTTTTTTCTTTACTTATGTTTCAAGTAAATTGGTATTCTACTTTGACCTCTCTATTTTTTTCATGTCATGCATAAATTATATTTTGCTCCTGAATTCTATCAATTTTCACTTGTCATGCTGAAATTGCATACTGACTTAAGTACTTTTGTTCATGGAATTTATCTTATAAATATGAAATTTCATTTTCTGATGCAGAGTCTAATCAACTTTATTTTCAACCATATGCAAGTTTGAGAATATATGCTTACCATTAAGAAATATGAAGACACTGATTATTAATAAGAAAATACATATATAGATTCTTTCAATGTAAGGATGTATTAATTGTGTGATTTATATTAACAGTGAAAATGGAACATATACTAAATTGATAAAAATATCATGTAGATTAGTCTCATAGACATTAAAATTATGTTTTCTCTACAATAGTTTTATGGTTATTTGATTAATTAGTTAATCTGATGTAATGAGTAAAGTGTCATATTAATATTTAGAGGAGAAATCCAAGCCATCAAAACGTGAGCTTTCTCTTTATAACTTACTTTATAACTTTCTCTTTAGATCAAGACTAGTAATTGACAGTACAAGAGAAAAATAATTATTTTCTTTGTACCTCATTTATCTTAAGTTAAGACCAGAGATATATAATCACAGCTTACTTAATAAACTTTTACCTTATTGGTCTCTGACACTAAATATGAAATATGAATATATTCTTAAAACTAGTGTTTCAGCATAACCATTTCCTTTACACACTTGAAACTGGTTATAAGTATGTGCACGGTAGAGAATAAGTTGCTTAGGAAGATGTATTATGCTTTTAGAAACAATAAACTTTTTGACATTGTACAAAGATAGAAATAATTTTTATAACAGAAAAGGAAAGCTATGTAGTATGTCTGAAAGTAGTCAAGATTGCAAAATGTGTTTTTTCATACTTGCAGTATCGTTTGTTTTATTCTGTATTTACCTTCAACACAGATTGGCAAATATTTTCCCATATGAATAAATTTGAACGACAGGTGTATGAAAGCAGTAGCTGTAAATTGCTTTTTAAAATAGCAGCATCTATGACACACACAAAAGATAAGAATAAATCAAGGAAGTAAACTATCCATCCCTATTGTTATGTATTCAACATGCATTTATTTTGTGTCTTCTATATTCTGAGTAGTGTGCTGGACAGCATACATAAAAGTTGAATAATGTAAGGAATTATGCACACAAGTTGTTATGGTAACATAAAACAAATAAGCTACCCTATTGAGAGGTCAGAGAAAAGTTCACAGAAACAGTTTTCTGGAACTCAGGCATGAAGTATCAGAAGGAGACAGCTATATATATATAGAATAGAAAATCATTCAGAGCAAGAGGACAGAATGTACAAATTCTTGATAATATAAAATATATCCTGTTGAAGGTTAGGGATTCAGCAGTTACCTATCACTGGAGTGCAGTGGAGGAATGGGGCAAAATGTAGCTAAGGACCAGAGTATGGAAAACATTAGCTGCAAGTTAATGTATCCAAAACTTATTCTTAAAATTGTTAGTATATTTTAAGCAAAAAAGATTGATGATCAAATTAACATTTTAGAAGAACCACACAGCATTATTTAGGATATAGGCTTGAGAAAAAATAATTTGGAAGTAGGGAGACAATTTAGGAAGCTATTGCAATAATATATACTTCTCATGGGGAGAAAGGGAGAAAGGATGGGAGAGAGAAATGACCTGTTGAACTTGACCGAGTGGTTAGGGGGTTTGTGATTGAGAGAGTAAGTCACATTTGGATTGGCTTTTACTTTTCTGGAGCTGGTGACTGGGCAAGTAGGTTATTCACAAGTACACAGAACAAAAAAAGAGAGAATAGGACTTACAGAACAGGTCATTTTTAGATGAAAGCATTTTTGTGATATCAAGTTGAAAATTACTCTTGATCATACACAAGTCTATTATAATAACACTGGGTAGATTATAGTGAGCTTCATGTTATCATTTTGAATTTAAAATTGAAAATGTGCATTCATGTTAACTTATTTTTAAAAACATGGCTTAAAACATTTAAACATTCTAAAAATTGTGTGGATTCCATGTATTTAGTCCATGAGAGAAAGTAGAAATGAATAAAAGGTCAAATTGTAGGCTAAAAGACATAATATTAACATATAAACTGGAGAATTTTAACCCAGTCATTATAATTAACAGCATTAAGTATTCATATTTCCAATTAAATTTGGGGGAAATGAGAGGTAATAATTACCTCTCATTTGACCCAGAAAACTATAATTATTTTGAATCAAAAGTTCCTAGGGTATAATTTACCTATTATGTTGGTCAGCTGGTGCTTGAACTAAGCATTGAAAATGTCTCTGAAAAACAAGTTACTGTCTTAATGTTTCTAAATTCCACAGTTATTGATAGAACTGGTAGAATTGGAAGGAATGCCTAAGGGTATTAACATTTTGGAGGAGAAAATATGCTTGAGCAATATACCTACCAGTCAAGATATTTTGTCTACAAATAACTAACACTTAAATACCTATAGCTTAGGGGCACCTGGGTGGCTCAGTGGGTTAAGCCTCTGCCTTCGGCTCATGATCTCAGGGTCCTGGGATCGAGTCCCATATAAGGCTCTCTGCTCAGCGGAGAGCCTGCTTCCCCCTCTCTCTCTGTCTGCCTCTCTGCCTACTTGTGATCTCTCTCTGTCAAATAAATAAATAAAATCTTTAAAAAAAAAATTAAATACCTGTAGCTTAGATAATGAATACAATAGATATTTATTAAAATCTTTTTAAATTAGGCAACTTTTTAGCAGTCCACTGTTCTATTCTCAGAATCTTTACTTTTATCAAATTTTTTTCTCTGAATTTAAAATGGCTGCCACAGCTTCAACTTTGTATGGTCCCAAATGAAGACAGCAAAAAAGGATTCTTTTTCTTTACCTGTCCCTCTCTTTATTTTATAGTTAAAACTCCTTTTCTGGAGCTCCCGCAGCATCATCTTCCTGTGTCAATTTCTAGGTTTGCATCATACACATACCATTAAATGTATTTCTATCAAAGAAGAGTAAGCTCTGGGATGGGAGAAACGGCATTCCTTTGGAGAAACAAGCATGAACCAATCTTGGGTTCTGTTACTAATGACTACTGGGTGGGCAACCAAATGTGTCTACCATAATTTTCTAAGTTAATTTATTGGGGGACATGGATATAGACAACTGTAAAATGCTTTTGGGACAAAGTTTCCCCTAATATACGTGAAATTTCTATAGAGGACATCTTAGTTTACTTTGTTTCAGTTTCTCTAGAACCTGGCAGAAGACATGGTTCATAACAAGTAGTGAGAACAGTTTGATAGAATGAATAAATACATCTATTACTTAATTTTCTTATTATTGATGGAAGATTATTTCATATGATTGTTTATTCTACATCCATCCACTAGAGACAAAAACAGCACATCTACAAATTGCTCAATGAAAATAACCACAGTGCTTCCTAATGTCTTTTGCAAGCATACCACTCTCAAACCTCAATACCCTAAAATTTTTAATTTATTCTCTACATCATCTCATTTCTTATTAAATAGGAACATTATTTTAATGTGTAAGAACATTGTGCCTTACCATCCTTAACCATTCTTCTCACTTTACAACTTTTCTAATAGCTCCCAACCCCTTTGTATCGTTATTTTCAGCTGCTGAGATTTTCTTGTAAATCTGTTCATGGAATATAAACTATTTTCTTTCATTCAACAAATATTTATTTAATTCCTAATGAATGTTAGATGCATTAGAGTTGAAACACACTAATAAATAGTTCCTCACTCAGCATACATTCTAGAAAACATGTTGAAGGTGACAAATACATAGATTATGAGTAAAATAAGTACTGGTTGTAGTAACTTATTTTAACATAAAAAGAAATGGGAATATAAAGAGAATAATGGGAAAATACATAGTACAGATAAGCTGTCAGGAACACTGTTCTGAAGAATTGATATTTAATCTGAGGTTTAAAGGGAGAGTATTGTTGAACTTCAGGTCAAAAAACATTTGAAAAGAAATAATGTCTGGAAACGCAAGGATTGGGATCTGTTTAAGGATTTTAAAGAAAACCAGTGTAAGTAAAAAGGGAAAAAGGTAGAATATTTGATAAAAGCAGGGATATTCCATTAAATGACTTTGCAGACCAAAGTAAGGGTTTTGTTGTTGTTGTTGTTGTTTGTAGTTGTTGTTGTTTTTTTTTTTTTGGTTTTTTTTTTTTTTTTTTTTTTTTGGTACAATGGTAAGCCACAAGGAAATTTAATATTACTGTGATTTGATATATTATATATTTATGGTCATCTGTTGATACATAACAATTTTTATATATAGTAAAGTAGATAACAAAAGAAGTTGGGTAAGGTGGCTTTCAATATAGTAGAATAAAGAAAATTACAGAAAACTGAGGATAAACATTAGAGACAACACTTAGATAAAAAATAAACTCAGCAAAAAGCCAGATAATGTATCAAGAAGACATTCTTCAAGTTTAGACTGCCTATGAATATAAGTAAAAGTAGAGGAAAAGGTGACGGAACATCCTAAATAGGAAGTTTAATGTTAGACCAACTGAATTAGAGTCTAGAATTGACTAATCATTTAGTCAAAACAAGTAATTTCTAAACCAGAAGTGATTGATCTTGAAACAGCATTGTTCTCCCCTGAAATAGATGGTATGAGGACTAATAAACTTGCTAAGATTAGTCAGAGACAATGAATCTGTGTAGCAGTATACAAATTTATACCAATTCCCATGACAAATGAATATTGCGATTGAAAAGCAACTGGCAAAATATGAAGCTTGTCAATAACGTAATCTATGATAAAACTATCAAGTATCCAAAGACATTAAGTAAATATCCCAATGTAAGATGGATAAATTGAAATCAGAAATACACAAAAAGATATTCTAAAAACTTTCCAGTGACCTTTTATCAAAATATATTAAATAGTTCATGGAATTCAAAGAACACCCTCAACCATGACAGTATTTTAAAAAGTAACATCACTTACATCACTGCACAGATTATTTTAAAATATTTTCCATAAAAATGCTATGCAAAAATTATCTGAATACACTGGACATTAAAATTAGTCAAAAAATTATTATCTCTAAAATTCTCATAAGTAAATTTTCCTCATTAACCAAGAGGAAGTATAGAATGAAACTATATATGTTATCATTCTTCCTTATCTAAAAAAGTTTACATTTATTTCTGATTTAGCTTTCATTGGTATATCTTCTCTTACTATTCCCTAAATCCATTCCCAATTCTCCTTTTTACATAAGAGATGAAACAAGGTAATGATGGTTAGTCTGAGATGGTTGTATTTCTGTAAAAAAGAAGGGATTTTTTTGCTTATAACTGAGATTTCTAACATAAATCATACTAGTTTTATCTTAATGGTAAAACTCCTCTCAATCTCTTCCTGTCTGTAAATATAACATTTTTACTTCATTGAGGTTTTTTCACCTCATACCTACACACACATAATACTTTCTTATACTTTTTAAAAATGATTTTATTTATTTATTTGACGGAGATCACAAGCAGACAGAGAGGCAGGCAGAGAGAGGGAAGGAAGCAGGCTCCCCACTGAGCAGAGAGCCCGATGTAGGCCTGGATCCCAAAACTCTGGGATCATGACCTGAGCCAAAGGTAGAAGCTTTAACCCACTGAGCCACCCAGGTGCCCCACTGTTTTATACTATAGAAGTGATTATGACTCCTTAAAATCCTAACAGGAGATCCATTTTTCCTCCGTTCTAATTTTCAGAATATGTTTCTTATTCTGAATATTTCAGAATGAATGAATTAGGATGTGAATCTAATATGATCAAATTAAACCAGGAGAGAGTTTCTTCAATAAAATATAAGATAGATTGTATTATTATTTTCTATTGAGCAAAGAGCCTATTTTGAATTTTTTAGAATTGAATGTCTCTGATGAAAAACATTGGAAGAAAGTGAAACTTTTAATGTAGTATATAAGATATTATGAAGTAATGAAAAAACAGATACATACTTTTAGTAAAAATAATAGCATTAAGGAAAATGGCATGGAAATATTAATAAATAAAACTGTTGCAGAAATTAGCAAATGTTCTTTTATAAATCTCATGATAACATTTCTCATTTCATTTTAATGAGAACATAGTAATTTAATTTATTTTAATGAAATGTTAGAGAATAAATTAAGCAAAATCAGACTTATAATGAGTGAATTTAGGAGGGAACACATAGAACATTTTGATGAATTGCTAAATGCTTAGAAAGTAATTATTGAAATTACTGGATAATAGATCTAAATTTCAGTACAAAACGGGAGATATTACAAGGAACAAAGGCAGCTTTTGAAAGTTTACTCATTAATCTAGAATAACAAAAAAGTTTGTCATTCAGTATCAATTTAATGTTGTTGCTTCCCTAATGTGTGTCCTCCTTTCTAACCCAATGTGAGCTCAACTTCTTTGCCTCAGATTCACTCACTCTGTCTCATCAAATCCTTCTCCTGGGTGTGTGTGTCAGGGTTTGAAAGACTGGATTGATGTCAGATTATGTGACATGATAAAAAATGAGCAAAGAAAATGACAATGACAGAACACAGGAGGCATTTGTCCTGCTCAGTCTCTGCGACTTGCAGCACTAAGGTGTCCTGCATCTTTTACCAAACAACGCAAAGCAGTTGGATTGTCCTGTTTGCTGACTAGGATAACAACATATGCTAAAAATAAAGATGAGCGTGAATGTCGCGGAATAACAAAAATCAGGGCACTTTTGAGAATTGCCAAAATGATGTTCCCTACTGAACTGAGGAAACAGAGGATATGAGTTTGGCTGTCATACACTTCTTCATATACTTTGTGAACCACGTGGATTTCAACAAAAACCAGCATTCTAAAATTAGTGGCTACAATTGATGAAAACCAAAAGCTGTCTGACATATATTATTTCTGATATTACTCGCTGAGACCTTGTGTGTTGGAGCTTGGCAGATATGTCTACCATCATCACTCTCCATTTGAGGGGCTTAGATAACTAATGAGGCAGCAAGTCTTTTGAATGATTCAGTTGATTCACAAAGGGAGAGACCACAAATCTTTTCAGCTGTGCTTTCCTCACTCTGGTCACTCTGGTCATTGCATCCGCATTAGAGTGAGTACACAATGACAACTCTATAAACATATGAATGGGTCACGACAACCCTGAGGAAATATGGCATCAAGGTTGGATGATGTAGTAGGATAGCCAAAGGCAAATGTAAGATTCTTTACTAAAGAATGTTAAAATATCTTTACCATGGTTAATCATACACCTGTCATCCTCTCTTATTTCTCTTTCAGAGACAAATATGTCTTCCATACTGGGATAAATATATTTGTCAAAAGTATGGTTTTGTCACTCTCTGGGGCAATTAATTTGCCATTCTTTCTTCCACGTGCCTCTATTAGTACGTAGGGTCAACTGCCCACCTGTACCACGTAGGTCTTGCATTATTAGGTACACGAATGAGGACAGCAGTGTTTAGCCAGTCCTCCTTCCCAGTCTGTTGACTCAAAGCAACAAATATGTCTCTTCTCACCATTCACTTACTTGTGAGTATACTGGGTTTATTTTATTTACAAACTTGTCAATTAAAAAAGCTCCTATCCAAAGTCAACAATAAATATGTATTATTAATTCAAATAAATCTTTCAGAGATATATCAATTTCTACCTGCATCCAAAATCATCTCTTCCTCCGTATTCTGACTGCTTCTCCATTCTCTTTGTAGGAAACATATTCTTTCGCGTAGTCCTTAAATATTATTTTATAGTGTTTGACTCCAACTTTTCTCCTCATACACTCTTTGGGTGATCCTATACGTTTCCAAAGCTCAATGGTTTTGAGCTTTGGTTGGTCAAAACCAAAAGCTGATGGTTTTTGATATCTTTTAAATATCTTGATATCTTTTAAATATCTGATATCTTTTAAATATCTTGTTCCCAAATGAGTCTCTTAAACTTGGACAAATATATTAACCTTATACCAGACAGAAACACGTATAAAATTTTACATAAGTTTCTTTCTCTAAGATTACATAGTTTGGGAAGAGCAATTTTCATTTATGTTCGGTTTTCCTTTCAGAAAAATAAAAGCCATCTCTAATGTTTTACTCCTACTGCAACTCATATGCAATGATAAAGCCCTGTAAAACTGTTATTCGATCTGCCTATCATCACCACTACTAACCTTCTAATTCATCACACCATCGTCTGGTGCTTGGACTCTGCCTACAGATTCCTTCTGAAGCAGAAGTGACTGACTGATCTTCACAGGACATTTTTTTTTTTTTTTAACCTGCCAGAGACAGTGAGTGCTAGCGAGCTAAGATCAGTACAGAACAGCAATCAAGAGGAACAGTGTGCAAATTTTAAACCTCTACCTGTGACAAAATAACTATTGTAACTGTAAAGCAGTCAGCAAACTATGTTTCTTCAATAATAATTGAGAACATTTATATGGCTGATAAACTGACCTCAAAACCAATAATAAGCCACAGCATAAGTGATGTAGGTAGAATTAGACTGAAATACAATTATTGTTAAGACCCATTAACATAGCAAAATCTAGTGAATTAGATAACAGGAAGAAAAAGGAAAAGGTGGCTGGTAATATCAGTATCTATTAGGTTTTTATCCAGGTGTACCACATATAATTTTCCAACATTTTATTAACTCTAAATTTAAACATAATGCATATAAAAACTCCTCACAATCTCCACATCTACCACTCTAGTTTAAGCCAGCATCTTTTTTACTGCTGCACCATACTTAGAACTTGGCAAACTTATTTATAAAGGGAGAAGTAGTAAATATTTTAAGCTTTGCTCTTCAGGGGGCACAACTGAGACTATTATGTATGTACAGATAATTCTTGTGATTTATAATAGTTATGTTCTATGCAGTCTCTCCAAACACTAAGTTAGCAAATACTGAACCATGTTCCTAAGGGAAATACAAGTTTAGGCACCTGTGAGCCTGATAACATTTTTATCAATCATTCCATACTTACTTGTTTTATGTGTGTTCCTATTTAAAGACACCTTATTGATTGCATTGATCAGACATATGGTTGATTCATTAATATGAAACTCACAGCCAACAACAATGTAATTCATGCCTGAACAGATCTAATCTGAAACATGCACTTTCTCCATTAACGCGTCATAGCCTTCCTGCACTTTGGAAAGTGAAACAGCACATTAGCAATAATTTGGAGCCCATTTTAAATGGCAAAATCACACGCACACACACAAAATGCACAAAAATCTGAAAAATGTGGCACTAAGTAGACATATTAAAAAACACTTGTTGACGATGTAAGAAGAGCTGATTCAAGAAGGTAGATTGTGGTCTTGTTTCAACTCAGCCGGGAATGTGTTTATCAAGTTTACTCAAATCTTCTGTTGCTCTGTATGTGTGCACATGTGCGAAGACTGATCAAGGGCCTTGAGGACTGATTCAGAGTTACAAATATGTTTTGGCAAGTAGACAAATTTGCAAATACAGACTCTGTGAATAATGGGGATTGACTGTGCTTCTGTAATAGACATTTGGAAGTAAAAAAACAACTTTCTGTTCATGGCCTTTTTAAAAATTAGCTGTGGGTTGGATTTGGCTAGTTGTCTGTAGTTTGTTGACACATAATTTGGGCTACTCCTGGGCTCCCCCTTTAATTTACTCTGTTCTTCCCAGAGTCTCCAGTCAGACAATAAACAACGGTCTCCAACACAAAACAATTCATGACATTTTTTTGTTCAAACGTATCCAAAGAATTCCCATTATTTCTATAATAACATTCTAACTTCTTGTGTCCCACAAATTCCCTGCAAGTCTTCAACTTTTACCCTCCACTCGCTCACAGTATGCCACTCAAACGGACTTTCTTGATGTTATGAGAATACATCAAATTTATTTCTAGTCCAAGGTCTTGTATAACATGGAACAGTTAGTTGTATGTCAGATTTTTGCAGAAAATTCTTTGTATCATACAGGTGCTGCTTACTATTCCTGATAAAGAAAAGGCTATTCTGTAAAATGACTACTCCTTTACTTTTTCTTGTTTTCATGCTGAATTTTTTTTAATATAATTAATTACTGCCTGATACCATAGTACATATTCACTTCCTTGTTTTCATCCACTGTTTAACCACAAGGGCAGGGATTTCTTTGGGTTTGCTCAACACATGTCTAACATATCTTTATATATAGTAGATCTCAGTAAGTATTTGCTTAATGAGTGAATGATGAAATATTGTGCTGTATCTGTTATGATTTCCTTCTACATAATGCACCGTGTGGACATTTACACAAATCATAAAAATAGAGCTATACTTTTATTGAATTCCATCCATACCTTATAATCTGCCTCTTTAACTCCTCCTTAAAATTGCATAGTAATTGCCCAAATCCTATAAATCTCCCAAATAGTTCCTCAAGTGTGAATCTTCCTTTGCAGCAAGCTAAATAAACTTAATTTTTTCTTTTTTTTTTTTTTTTGGTACTTTTGTTGTTTTTTTAAAATTTAATTTTATTTTTTCAGTGTTTCAAGATTCATTGTTTCTGCACCATACCCAGTGCTCCATGCAATACATACCCTCCTTAATACCTACCACCAGGCTCACCCTGATCATCTGCTGGTTCTTGGTGGCCATTGGTCTTTGGCATTATCAGGCCATCTAATATCTTTTAAATCATTTTTTCCATTTATTCACTAGCTATTAATATTCTTCACCTCTTATCTTCATAAATCACTCAGTGATTAATAATTTAATAACATCTATTGCCTTGCTACTAAAATTGTGTTCCACAGACCGGTGGTATCAACATAATAGAAGCGGAGAATTTCAGTTCACATCTCAGAAATACTCTATCAGAATTTGCATTTTTATATGATCTCAAGATGATTTATATGCTTACTAAATTTAAGAAGCACTGACAGTGGACTAAGATGGTGGAATACTAATCTGAAAACTAACCACATGCCTGTTAAGTGTTGACTCAATCCAACTGGAGAACTAAGTAAAATAATAGAAAACAATGATTATTATTCAGTGTTCAGAGAGTATGCTCTTTGATCATTTTGGAGGACCACAAACTCATCTCAGGGGAGTCAGAAAAGACTCCCCAAAGGCACTGAACTCTGAAACTGAGTTAAGACTTAAATGAAGAGAATAATGCAATTAATCAGTATCATGTGAACATTTGATACATGAAAGAAGGGATATTCTTAAGAACAGATGGAGATCACATTCATCTTTTATTCCCAATAGTTGTTGGTCCTTAGTAAATATTATTTGGATAAATAAATACGTGGATGAATAAATCCACTTCATACTCAATGCTTCTTTCCACCACAAAATATTTGTTAAGCTCATTGTCACAAATGGGGAAAAATTCCTTTATTAGCAATGTATATTATATATCTTATATGTGGAACAAGACTAGTCTTCTTCATCTATAAATATTTTTCTTGATTTCCAGAATAACTAATTTATCATTTGAACTGTTATTTCTTCAGTATCAGTCTGATGACTTTGAACATCAAAATGTTTTGTAATTGTATAAATGTTAGTGTGTTCTTGATGGGCTAACCTGTTCTATATCATACCATACAATGCTGGCTAACTTACATGATTTAATATATTGAGTAAGTATTTGGTCTTGGGCATGAATTAAAAACAAGAAAAAAAGAAGCTGCAAAATAATAGCAAGATGTCCAAATCTACACAGTATACTTATGATGTCAAAAACTCTGAAAAGGAAGAACACTTCTTTTTTTCTTCAAACCATATATATTTTTTTAAATTCTCAACTATAAATGAATATTTAGTTCAGTAAATTTATTTGCTGTTTTGGGACACATATGCATAATGATTGGTGCTTTATTATCCATTACATTTAAACAAATGTTTTCCTCTATTTTTTAGAAAAAAAATTATCAGTAATATAAAAAATAATTTTTTCATATCATACTTGTCAACTACATATAATATATCAATTCAACAGAGATCACTTAAGACTGTAAAAAGAATAGGTGCATTACTTACTAAAATATTTCTCCTTTAATCATTTCGTTACAGCACTGACAACGAATGTTTCTTTGGATTTAATGTCCTCTTTGGACTTCTTAATATATTCTGTGCATAAAGCAGCTAAAAAGTAGGAAAAGTCACCTTTATCAATTACAGTATTACACTGACTAATAGAGACCTGGTGTTTGTGAATTGATCTAGGCATGTGCAATGCTTTGTGATGCAAACTGCCTTGATTTTTCTTTTTTTTAAAATTCAAGTTGGTAAACATATGGTATATTATTAAGTTCAGGGTAATGTTTAGTGATTCATCAGTTGCATCTAACACTAGTGCTCACTACGTCAAGTGCCCTCCTTAATGCCCCATCCCCTAACTCTCCTCTCCTGCAGCAACCCTCAGTCTGTTCCCTAGAGTTAAGAGTCTCTTGGGTTTGCCACTCTCCTGTTTTTAACTCATTTTATTTTTCCTTTCCTTTCTTATGTTCAGCTGTTTTGTTTCTCAAATTTTACTTGATTTAGTAAACTTTATGTGCCAAGGTTCATTTTCTTTGAGCACATATAAAAATATTTATCTCCATGTTTTAAACTATCTTTAATATGGCAGGTATATCAATAATCAGGAATCAATGCTATTTCTAATTTCATTAATCACATTAAATTACTTTACCAAGTTAAAGCTAACAGTCATTCGGGGCGGCGGGGGTACTTATACTATATTTGGAGCAACGGTTTCTTACCTACAAGCTGTAATCTTCACCAATATTTCAAAATCAATACATATTAGAGAAAAGAGCTATAACAAGTATAGTGTCACAAGTTTTATTGGGCTTTCCTTGCACTATAATCAGGCCTGCAAGTAACAACTCAGGCTTCAGTCCACATTTGAAGAAAGATTTTGATATATACTCGTGTCAAATATAGGGTTGCAGTTTATATTTTTCATCTAGAAAAGAAATTGCTATTTCAAAAATTGTTTTCTTTCTTCCAATACTTCTATTGCTTCTCTTCCACTTTAGAGTTATCTAGATATACAGATGCCATCATAAGTGCTTTATCTGCAGTAAGTTATAGCCATAAAATTAATGATATAATCACATATTTCAAAACTATACAGAACACAGGGTAGATTTGTAATATTTAAAAAGCTATTTTATATCTATTCAATTCACTTATTTTTTGTTTAGCAATGATTTTTTTAAAAAAACTCTCATAGGATGTCCTGTTTCTTGAGTCTTACATATGTATAACAAGCATGTTTTATTACTAGTTGACATTTAAAACACAATTCTGTCTTTTTTTTTCTGCTTGGAAAAATTGCTAGCTAATATGATAACATTTTTTTTTCCTATCTCAACCTTGTTGAATTTCATTGGGTATATACAGAAACTGTCAGAAAATGAAAGTAAGAAAAATAGCACTCAGCAGATTGGAGGATAAGTGGCAAGAAACCTGTTCATGGACGAGATGAAATATTTTAAAATACCTTTGGTTTAAAAACTGTCCGTCCTTGGCTTCTTACTGAATTATGTGATTCTTTAAAGGGTTTAAGGTCACAATTACAAATGAATTACATCAGCTCTGAAGAGATAATTCTATACTCCAATCGTGACATTCAAGTTAAAATGAGTAAATATGCTAAAAAGAAAAGAAAAAACATGTATATACGTGCTTGTATTTAAGAGGTTAAGATCTCAGATACTAGAAAATGCAAACTTTTAATTGCATTTATTGATTGGAAATTGAGAGAAGCATAAATATGAAAAACTCGTGGTGTTAATAATAAGATCTATAACTAACATCTCCTAATACTGAATTAAATTGCTTGAGAAACGAAAAAAAAAAAATAATAGGTTTATACACAGGGCTATTCAAATTCTAATTTTTATATAGAAAATAGATTAGGTTTGCTATCTGTATACTGATTACAAAGTAAGGGCAGAAATCTGAAATATTGGCCAAGTCAAGATAGATCAAAGCTAGGTTTTACTGGTAATTAAAGCAAGCCATCAGATGAGATGATGTTGAAAGCAGAAGCCAGTGTTCCTATTATACTAGAGATTCATACCAAGTTTTTCATGTTTTCAAGTTTGTCCTCCAAAAGACAGCTTAATTTCAGAAAAGTCACATAGCCAACTTCTTTGCAATCTCTGCATATACTTTTTTTTTCTTTTAATGCTCTAAAAGAAAAATATAATTTCAGAGAGGGTTTCATGTTGGAGGGTGTGTATGTGTGTATGTGTTTCATTTTGTTGTTGTTGTTGTTGTTTTTTCTATATGGAAGCTTGTCAGATTTTTCCCTTAATTGATGTTACCAGGATATTTATGGACAACTTCTTTTCTTCTTATGATTCTGACCTGGAATTCTGTGGATGTTTAGTTTGCCAACTAAGGTCTGCAGTTCAGGGAATTTTTTTTTTTTCCTATTGATTTTTAATTACTGCCTTTCCTCCAAACGTAGTACAGTTTGAATGAGAACTTAGAAAGTTCACTCCTCCTGTAGAGCCCACAAATCTCTCGGCCCATATTTTCTCTAGAATCTGCTATATGGTTGGTCTTCACTGGAGTACTCTAAACTAGTTCTTCAAGATTCTGCCCATCCCATAAAGGAGAAAAACCTGCCACTGGTTTTTCTCTGCCAGGGCACAGATGAAGTACTAGATTGCCTTTGATCTAGTTGACCAAAGGTATATGGGGAAGTTTGAGGATTTACTTGAAAATCAAAAGGAATATTTTAAAAGATGTTGTTCTTGTTGTTGTTGTTATTGTTTGGTGGTCTAGGGAGTGGAGTAAGAAGAAATGTTAAAGTATTGAGATTTCAATTCCAGTCTTTTTCTTCTAAAATAAGCCTTGATATTTTGAAGCCACAGCTTAAACATCCAAGACAGAACTATTAGCTCAAACTAGCTAAATTTCTTACCTGAAACAATGTAGCCTGATCATTCCAATTCCTAGTAAGAAGAAAATGGAATTACAGATGATAAAATATTCCTAACTCTCCTATTTCCAAAGGGAAGTTTTCCTTGCTTTCTTTTCTCCCTACTTCTTCCTTTGTCTCTCTCCTTCTCTCCTTTCATCCTTCTTTCTTTATAAATTATATACAATGAATCAGAAAATCTAGGCACAAGTTCATATGATCATTTATAACTATGAATTAAAATGTTACTATTCTACAATTTGTATTGTAGGATTCAAATTTTTTACTTCTTTTTTTGTCTTCCTCTTGACTAACTTACCAGCGTAACTAATTATAACATTTCTGACAAAGGCTTAGAAAATGTAGACACCAACTGAATAGTCCTTTTTCAGAAACAATTTTACATTAAGGAAGGAAGACCCAAATCTTTGGTGGTCAGTTTTTATTTCCACATCAAGGAAGGACCATGGTACATTTATTACATTAAGACTTAACTGAAGTACAATACAAATAAAGTATTTAAGCTACATTTCTCATTATTCAACTAAATTGATCTTCTTTGCATTAATCTTTGTCAGGGTGTTTATAAATCATTGATCTCTTACTAATTGAATAATATGTGTTGGATATTAAGTTGAAATCCATGACCTTGATTGAAATTTTAAATATGAGATGGAAGTTTTGTTGATTGCTATTTATTTTTGTGAAACAAGGAGGACATACCGCATCTGCTTCATTCATTTTCTTTGAAAGGATATAGTCTGAATACACGTTTTAACTTGCTTATTCAAACACACTTCCTATGTGGCTGCTGTGCAAAAACAAGTAAAATGCCCACTTTCAGAATTATATATAGGATTTAAAAACTTGCAGGATATCTGACTTGCAGGATGAAGTTATTCTAACTTTCTATCTTTACTAATGTCACTAGAAAGCATAATACATCTTAAGTATATTGCAACAGAATTCTGAAAAAGTTATGTGAGTTCTGCAGCATAAGGAGAAATGCCAACGCCTAATTGAGTTTTTTCTCAAGTTCTCATTTATCTCCTGATTGATTTACTATGACATTTATTTCCAATTCAAACATTTGAAAACACCACATATATTTTACCAGTCTCCCATCCTAGTTCTATTGTAAGCAGCATTTGGTATAGCAATGATTCTTATAGAACATGAACTTTATTTCACATTCCTTCCTGCTCAGCAATATAGACAACTAGTATCAATTTATCCCATTTGGAATGGTAGATAAAATTAGTTTTCTACTCCATTCTTCAGTTATTTGGCCCACAGTATTGCAGTGCTTGGATTCATGCACACACATACTCATGTACATACACACACTACCCAATAGTCCATCTCTCTGTGCTTGTTAAAAATTTCACAACTGTTTTTAGTAAGCATGATTTTCTAGGAAATCATGAACAAGAGTACAAGCTAGACTAACATTCTCAAAAAATGTGTGGTTTAAATAACAGAGTTTGCTTTTCTTTCACAATATTAACTACAGGAAAGATTGCTGAACATTAGCAAAGTGCATCAAGTGAACCAAGATGACATGCTCTAATTTCCCCAACATTTTGTTTTCCCCTGAGTTCAAGGCAGCAGTGTCGTCATCTCTTAACCAGCAGGCATGGGGGAAAATGCTATCCAGGATATGAGACTCATCTTCAAAGTGATGACCAGAACTTTCACAGATTTCTGTAAAGGAGGATGATAAACTCTCCTTTGGGTAGGCAACAATGTGCCCAGATAACCTGGGGACTTCTATTAGTAAGATGAAGAAAGAATAGATGGATGCTAGGAATAATTGAGATACTTTGCCTCATGGTAGGAATAGTAGGTTGATTATGATTATAATGTGGTGAAAGTTTTTTTCTTCTTCTTCTTTTTTTTTTTTTTTAGATTTTTATTTATTTATTTATTTGAGAGAGAGAGACAATGAGAGAGAACATGAGCAAGGAGAAGATCAGAGAGAGAAGCAGACTCCCCGTGGAGTTGGGAGCCCGATGCAGGACTTGATCCCAGGACTCTGGGATCATGACCTGAGCCGAAGGCAGTTGTCCAAACAACTGAGCCACCCAAGCGTCCCTTTTTCCTTCTTTTATATCAGTTATCTTCACTGTAGACTTTACTGAAAAGAGGAAAATACATCTATACTATATTTGTGGAAATCGATAATCTTAAAATGAACAATAATGATGATACTTCTAGTATCCCAAATTTGTGTGTATGTGTGTGTGTGTTTTCCATTTTAGTAAATGACAATTGCACACATCCAGTTGCCCAAGAGGGAAAAAAAAATCATTTTTGTTACTTCTGTTTCCTTCCTTCAAATCCAGCTTTGATATCCACTTCCAAAATATATCTTGAATTTGTTTCCTTTCTGTTCTATAGTCCAACTGATTTTAGCAATTGTTTAGCAATAATCTTTTAACTGGTTACTTTAGTTTTTCTATTATCTTTCTTATGATTCCCAGTTAAGCATTATGATCTTTTAAAAAATATGTCATTTTACCTTTAATAACTCTCTAGTAGCTTTTCCTTTGCAATTTGAATGTTACCCAAACTCCTTATTATAAAGTGCTTTTCAGTAACACTCCCATATTTATCTCCCTTCCCATCTAGATCCACAAACTCACCTGCTCAAAAAACCTTAGGCGTATTGGCCTTGTTGCTTTGAGCTGCCTCTGCAAACTCAGTCTAAGCCTGAGGGGCTATGTAATTGTGATTCCTTCAGCCTGCATCATGCATCCCCAAGAAATTTCCATGACAAGGCTATCCTTATTTTTCAGATTCCAACAAAGCCATCATCTTTCAAATAATATTTTCTTCCTAACCATTCTATTTATAATCATCCCTAACCTACCATTACTCCTGTATTAGCATGTAGAAATATTTGCTATGTAAAACATGTGATTTATTGATTTTTTTTTTTACCTTCACAGAATGTAAAGTCCATGAGAGAATAAGTAACAACTATTTTTTTTTTCTTTTATCATTATAGGTCCAGAATATGTAGAACATGTTAGGTATTCAGAACATTTTCTTGATTTAATAATTTGGTGTATCCATCTCAGTATCTCTGATCCCATGGAACTAATTCTCTAGTTCTTTTTCTTTTTTTTAAAGATTTTTATTTATTTATTTGACAGATCACAAGTAGGCAGAGAGGCAGGCAGAGAAAGAGGGGGAAGCAGGCTCCCCACCGTGCAGAGAGCCCGATGAGGGGCTCAATCCCAGGACCCTGAGATCACGACCTGAGATGAAGGCAGAGGCTTTAACCCACTAACCACCCAGGTGCACCCCCCTTTTTAAGATTTCTATTTAAAAGATTTTATTTATTTATATGTCAGAGTGAGCATAGACAGACAGAGTGGCAGGCAGAGGCAGATGGAGAAGCAGGCTCCCGCTGAGCAAGGAGCCCGAAGTAGGACTCCATCCCAGGATGCTGGGATCATGACCTGAGCCGAAGGCAGGGGCTTAACCAACTGAGTCACCCAGGCATCCCTAATTCTCTAGTTCTTACCAGCTTTTTCAGAATACAAGTTTCATCTTTCTTTTCTTTCTTTTTTTTTTTTTTTAAGATTTTATTGATTTGACAGAGATATATAGAGAGAGAACAAGCAGGGGGAGCTGCAGACAGAGGGAGAGGGAGAATCAGGCTCCCAGCTGTGCAGGGAGCCGTGCAGGGCTTGATCCCAGAAGAAGGGATCATGACCTCAGCTGAAGGCAGATGCTTAACTGACTGAGGCATCCCAGCATCCCTCAAAGTTTCACTTTTTCATCGTAAAGTTGAACAACGTACAACTACTGTCAGTCAGCCAGTAACTACTGCTCCTATTTCGTTTATCCCCTCTCCTCCCTCTCATCATTCCCCTCTCCTCCCTCTCATTAAATGCATATTATTTGGTCCATTCTCTTAATATTTCTTCATACACAAGTTTGAGAAAATATTTAATAAAAAGTCGTGATTGTTCATTTTTCCACATATACATGCTATGTAAGAGCATATTTAGGCATAACACAAAGGAGCGACATATGGTTTATATGTAACATTTTCCATCGTAATTTTTCCATGTTCATTAAATGTGCACCCGGGATTGACTTACTAACATGGCTACAAAAAGCACCTTTTCATCAACTCTATCAGCAAGTAGACATATGTTTAATTTCCTCATTAAGGAGGTTTTTTACTGAACCAAATTTTATTTTTTAAATTTATAAATCTGCATTCTTATTCTCTTTTTTAAAAGATTTCTTTATTTATTTTAGAGAGAGAGAGAGAGAGAACAAGTGATGAGGGGAGAGGAGGAAAAAGAGAATTTCAAGCAGACCCCTGCTGAGTGTGGAGCCCGACACTGAAATCATAGCTGAAACCAAGGTTGGATGCTTTATGCAGTCAAATGCTCTACCACTGAGCTATACCCCCGTGGATGCTTTATGGACTGAGTCAGCCAGGTGTCCTTGTATCATTCTTCTTTTTTTTTTTTTTTTTAAGATTTTATTTATTTATTTGAAGCACAAGTAGACAGAGAGGCAGTCAGAGAGAGGAGGAAGCAGACTCCCTGCTGAACAGAGAGCCCGATGTGGGGCTCAATCCCAGGACCCTGGGATCATGACCTGAGCCAAAGGCAGAGGCTTTAACCCACTGAGCCACCCAGGTGCTCCTTTGTATCATTATTCTTAACAGATATTTATTTTTTAATTTAGGAAAGAGAGTTTATAACGTGTTTAAAATTTTTAGAAATAGTAGAAAAGATAATTTCTTAGATTTTATTGAATTTCAGATTTAATATTGTATATCACATGAGACACTTTCAACTACTAGTAAGAAAATTACTAACTCAGACTTACTTAAATAAACTGTCATTTTTTTGCCTGAAAATGGGTTCAGGAAAAAGACTAACTCCGGAATGATTTAACAGAGTTCTTAGACTCTTCTTAGAGTATGACATCTCCCATAAACTAGTTTGGGCACATATTATATTCATTTTTGAAAATGTCCAGACATAGCTAAATTATCATCTGTTTATTTGTCTTTATTGATAAGCAGGGAATCCATTTGCAAAAACTTCTCAGAAGACTTGCCTGTGGTCAAACATGCCAAGAGAATGCCAATAACTGGCAAATAAATAGAATTTTTGCCCCATTACTGGTTTAGATGAATTGTTTATGGATCATATGAAATCCAATAAGTATTTTCTGGTATTTACATATTTAGCAAATGCAGCTTAACAACACATATGCATCTGAAAATAAAGAATATTATTGAAGTGTAGCATTAGTCTTTGGGATTTATAACACAATGACATCTGCATCCCAGTGATTCTCAGCAGGAATCAGAACTGCTGTACAAAGGGGCATTTGAACATATGGGTGGCAGTATTTTTGTCATAAACATCAAGGTGTATAGTGGTCATAAGCCAAGGATCATAAATACTCAAAAACACATAAGTTAGTCTTACACATTTAGACATATTAAGAAACACGGATCAGCTTATATTTAGGTAGATACATATAAATAGCCATGTCAATACCAAAACTAATAAAGAAATAGTAAGATAAGCAGATTTTTATATAGTCATATATATCACATTAAATATACTATAACAAACAAGCATTTAATTATTCTTTTTGGGGGTGTTATATCTTTTTTTTTTTTTTCTTCTTCCAAGATTTTACTTATTTGACAGACAGAGATCACAAGCAGGCAGAGAGGCGGGCGGGGTAGGGGGAGCAGGATCCCTGCTGAGCAGAGAGCCCGATGCAGGGCTCAATCCCAGGAGCCCAGGATCACGACCTGAGCCGAAGGCAGAGGTTTTAACTCACTGAGCCACCCAGGTGCACCGGTGGTGTTATACATTACATGAAGCCTGTATTCTTAGAAGGCAGCAATGGGGGGCGCCTGGGTGGCTCAGTCGTTAAACGTCTGCCCTCAGCTCAGGTCATGATCCCAGCCTCCTGGGATCCAGCCCCTCATCGGGCACCCTGCTTGGTGGGAAGCCTGCTTCTCCCTCTCCCACTCCCCCTGCTTCTGTTCCATCTCTCTCTGTGTGTCTCTCTCTGTCAAAGAGACAGTTTGAGAGAGCACGAGCGAGGAGAAGGTCAGAGAAGGAGAAGCAGACTCCCCGCGGAGCCGGGAGCCTGATGCAGGACTTGATCCCGGGACTGCAGGACTCGATCCCGAGACTGAGGGACTCGATCCCGGGACTCCGGGATCATGACCTGAGCCGAAGGCAGTCATCCAACCAACTGAGCCACCCAAAAAAAGCAAGCAAGCAGCCATGGTTAGGAAATCATCACACCATTTTACATTCCAAGAAATGGCTTATGGCAAGGAATCATCCTTTTCCATATAATTCAGGTATGATTTAAAAATACCTCCATCATTTACCTATAACAAGGTCAGATACAGACTTCCCAAACTCCACTGTGTCCTTATAAATTATTAGTTCCTTGTACCAACTGACCAATATGTTATTTGACTTGACCAAGTTTAGTTAATTTTCTCTCTGTATTCCAAGACTCTGAACTTTGAACTGCCATCAGCCTGTGCCAGTATCTGAATAGCGAGCAACCAGTCTGAGAATCTGGTCATCTCAAGGAAAGACATTTCCTATTCAACTGTGCTATCAGGCCGCCTTTCAACTAACTCCCCAATACTTACTGCCTTCTTTACCCCTCCCTATATAAGAAATTCTCTACTGCCCGACTTATGAAATGCTTGCACTTCATATGATATCAAGGTTTCCCCTACTGCACAGCCTTTCTGAAAAAAAGTTTCTTTGTATCCATGTCCAGATTTATCACTCATCCTTCAATAAATGTTTATTGAGTGTCTACCATAAGCTAGCCACTAAGAACACATGAGGTACAAAATTGCCTTAATAAACCAGGTGTTAAACAGAGTTGGAAATAATTTTTTTTTAATGATTTTACTTATTTATTTGAGAGAGAGAGAGAGAGAGAGAATGAGAGGAAAGAGATCAGCGGGAGAAGCAGACTCCCGGCCCAGCAGACTCTGATGCAGGACTCAATCCCAGGACTCCAGGATCATGACCTGAGCCGAAGGCAGTCGCCCAACCAACTGAGCCACCCAGGTGCCCCCAGGATTGGATTGTTTTAAACTGAATGGTTCAGGAAGGTTCTTCTGAGAAAGTAATATTATAGTTCAGTGCTAAAAGAGGAAAAGGAGTTACTTTTTGAATAGTGGCATGGAGTGTTCAGAAGAGAAGGAATAAAATGTATGAAAGGATATAAAACAATAACACATTCACTTTTAAAATCCAATCTCATGTAATTATTTAAACAAATTTCCCCCATTAATTGCATATTATTTAAATGTTTACAATTTTAGATGTAAATTGTCACTGAAAATCAGTGAACAGAATTTTACAGGAGTGGTTGGGATTATTGCTTGTCTGAAAAAAAATCAAGACATACACATTTTTGATTATATGCTTTGTTCCTCTGTGGAAAAAAATTGATTAAATAATAAATTTCTGAATTGATATTGACAATTTAATATGAGAAAGTTTCTGACATACTACATTGTACTCCAGGTAATATCAAACTAAGGTACACACTCAATCAGCTATCATAACAGAGTACAAACTCCTCTGTGTCAAATTCTTTTTCAGAATTCTTTTTTTTTTTTTCTTCTGGGGTGCAAGCTTAGTTCCTTTAGTAACATTTGTAATGAATTCAAATTAGTATGTCAAATATTTATTGAAGTATTTCCTGGCACTGCATTATTAACGTTCCTTGGATAGCCATGGTTTTTGCTATAAAATTGCACCTCGTGTTGCTATTAGATCACCTTTACCTTTTATTTCCCCTTTCTGAAGTAGTGTCAGTCTGCTCATAATGAAGTTGCAAAATCTTAAACTTCAGATTCTGCTGCAATTCATACAGTTTTGATTTTCCTTATGTAAAACATGCTGTGTCCTCTATAATATCCCACTATGTTCAATAAAAATGACCTAATTTAAACAATATATTTTAATGTTTAATGTATATATAACTATTAATTGCCCTTTTAAAAATATATTAATACCCATTCTAAGCATTAAGAAAGATCAGTTACTCCATGTGAAAGCTTATAGGCTGTAACAGATTTATGATGAATACTCCAAATTCCTTCTTTGATAAGCAATCAAATATTGAATGGAACATCCATCAATTTTAATCAAGTCTTACAGCTCCCAGAAATGTTTTTTTTTACTTCCATTCGCAACAAAGGATATGTACTGACAAATCTATTTGTTCTCACACACTCAATGAAGTTACATGGTTATAATACATAAAATAATTTGATATAAAAATTTTTAAAATAAAATCATGTTGATACATTTCATATTTTAACCTTCCTATACCGATAAACCTGTTAAGACCAGGTTTCCAAGGTCTTGGGGAAATACACAATTCTCCCTTTCCCTGCATTGGAGCATTGCAAATTAGAGGTGAAAAAGCCAAAATGAAACCTAAATGCTCTGCTATCTTTCTTCCTGAGCTTAAACTCCTCGACTTTCTCTCTTTTGAGCTTCAAGTTGTTAGAAAATGAGACACAGAACATAAAATATAGGCCACTGGACTTGACAGACCCACAGGGCACAACTAAAATGTATGCTGCCTTTATCCCCCTCATCTTTCTTCCCAAATGAACATTCCTCCCACCTGAACCCCCACTTTTTTTTGGAAGCTTCTGTCTGAAAGTGATAGTATCTCTCTTTCCATCTGGCATATAGCTGTCAGGTTCTACTAACTTTTGAAAATTTTCCTGTTCTAATTAGTTTCATTTTTGAATCATTATTCTAACACTTTTATATTCTTTGGTAGATTTTCTTTACCGAGTTGCCCTTCATCCTTGCCTGGATTCCTTCATTAGGATATTGAGTTGGTCAAAATATGACATAAAACTAACAAGTAAAGGGAAATTAAATTAAAATTTTTATATCTATAAACACTAAAATGTTATATAATGGGCAACCAATGTGGTTAATTTATAACATCACATATTACCATAAAAAAATTCCAAAAAAATAGTATAGTCTAAATCAAGATTTTGAAAGATATTTCAGAACACTAAATGTACTATTAATATTTATATATACCAAAATTTAGGTCATTGTATTGAAAGATGTTGATTGTTAATCTTACATCTTTTCTAGAATAAAGTAGGCTATAAACTAAATGGATTAAGGATCCTCAAATTATGTAGCAATACATTCATTTTCTTTCAGATTTAAGCCAGTTTACAATAGTGAATTATGGTGAACCCTAAGAAAACAAACTTAAAAACAGTGGCTGCTAACCCTAATTAATGAAGCAATGAGATTGTGGTGAATATGCCTTCATGGGTCCATGTATATATTTTGTCTTCCTTTTTGGAGAAAGCTGGTGACAAATGGAAATGATTTCCTTACTCTATCATAAAGTTTATCATATGCTTACATGATGATTATTCAGTAAGTGCAGGTTCAGCACATATAAGCACAAGCTAAATGTAATTTAGCACCATACCTTTGAGGAAAAATACCTTGATTAAATGATTATGATACGTCAGAGTCATTTGTTTTCTTCCAAAGAAAGTAAATTGGCATCTATAAGAATTGGGGAAATAATAAAAGTATGTGTAACTGTGTGACCTTACAGTATGTGATGAGGATAAATGACATAAAGGAGACAGAAAACACACATTCAATGTGCTTACTAGTATCATGAAGAAATCTTGGAATTTATATGTAATTATACTATCAATAACTCTTTGGGTTAAGTGGGTACATACATCTGATTTTAATTATTTTGATCTTTCCTTATAATACACTTGGTATGTGATTTCATACTTAATAAGATGGGGTTAGTGTGTGTCTGTGTCTGTGCATGTGTTTGTGTGTATCCTTGTTTATCCCATCAGTGCTCTCCCTTGTTTTAAACAAAATTTTAACAGTATAATCCAATTTCGAGTTTATAATCACAAACAAAATATTTACTCAAAGTGTTTAAAGGAATCTCTATATATACATTTTTAAAGATTTTATTTATTTATTTGACAGAGATCACAAGTGGGCAGAGAGGCAGACAGAGAGAGAGGAAGGGAAGCAGCTTCCCTGTGAGCAGAGAGCCTGATGTGGGGCTCCATCTCAGGACCCTGGGATCATGACCTGAGCTGAAAGCAGAGGCTTTAACCCACTGAGCCACCCAGGCGCCCCTGGAATCTAGATTTTTGAAAGAGCCACTCTAAATTAGTTTGGTTGATACTTCCACATTTACATTAATCAGAGTGATTCATACTTTTTTTTTGTTTCTTTCTCAAATAAAAATAAAACTACTGATTAATTTATTTATTCTTTAACCCCATTTTTTAATTGAATATGTACTATGGACAATCAAAATTCAAAATATACTAATTCTTTCCAATTTAGATTTAAATATAATTTTGTTCTTGTTTTTATGAAAAACACAAATGTTCCTGACTTGCTTATCACTACTAGTTCCTCTATCTCTGCAGTAATATTCTTGAACTAGTTCTTCTCCAAATACTGATGATTGGATGATGAAATGGATGTGATGTATTTTTTAAATTTACCATTGCATCATTATACCAGAGGAACTGATATGTAATTTGTCTCCACAGTCTCTGTTAACTAAACCTATTATTTGATGGAAAATGAAAAGATCCTGTGCAGAGAAGAATGGAATGGGAAAATAGAACAAATGGTTAGACAAGTATCAAAATATAAGATATATTTGGAATTGATCATAGTACAGTTCATTCCCTTAATCCAGTGATCATAAATTGGGTGATTTTTCTAGGCTCCTTAGCATCACAAACCATTTAGTTGACAAGAGTTGAAATTTTTTGTGTTCTCTGTTTATTGATTTCCAATACAATTCTCATCTAAATTGATGAATGTGAATCCACATTAAGGAAAGATGTTTTTTGTTTTCTCCCCTTTCTAAGGTGAATTTAATAATAGAGTTTTTTTTCCCAAAAATATAAGTCAAGAATGAAGAGGAGGAGACAGTCTTTACACTTATATAAAATACAGTTAATAATATAAATGAGGCAACTACATAGATTCATAGGTGATCATAATAACAGCAACAAAAATGTTGAGTCTATTATTCCATAGTCATGGAAAATTCTTGCCTCATAATAACTTTATACCTCATGTGTCTCAGAAGACTTGTATCCATATTTACTAATTGGATATACTTTTTCTAAAAATATTTCACAAGTGCGGAGAGATTTTTGTGCTTTTTTTTTCCAGAGGTTTTACAGAAAGTTGGCACATATTAAAAAACAAAAATCTTTCCTTTTTTTTTTTTTATTTTTATTTTTATTTTTTTAAGATTTTATTTATTTATTTGACAGAGAGAAATCACAAGTAGGCAGAGAGGCAGGCAGAGAGAGAGAGGGGGAAGCAGGCTCCCTGCTGAGCAGAGAGCCCGATGCGGGACTCGATCCCAGGACCCTGAGATCATGACCTGAGCCGAAGGCAGCGGCTTAACCCACTGAGCCACCCAGGCGCCCAAACAAAATCTTTCCTTAAACAAATTCTTGGAAGAATGAATATGTAGGAAAACAATTTTATCTTTATTTCAAAAAAACTCCTGTAATTCAAACCTGCCTCATAAATCCAACATAATCGGAAATATTTTGCATAGACCTATGGATTCTTACCTTTTCAAAAGCATGTAATGGGAGCAAAGAGCAAAACAGGTAGAAAGACAAAAGTAGCAACAGAAAACCAAGAAGTGTCCATCAAATCACAGAGTATTTCGCTGGTCAGGAAATGTAGAATAAACATGGATTCGCCATAAAGATACTTGAGTGAAATAACCAAAATAATATTTCACTCATACTAGTTTCCCTGACATCCTCTGACAAAATTTGTCAGAAATAACTTTCATATAAAATGTACCAGATTAATTTGTATAGTAAACAATATTCTGCTAAATTAATTTTCTTAAAAATATTTTAACTTTCCTGTATGTCTACATAAGACAGGATACAATTGAAAATAAAATTTTACTGGTACACACATTTGTCTAAGTAATTGGAATCATGTTAAATTTGAAGAAGTAGTTTTAAACATACTTTGATTTTGATTAGACCACCTGCAGGGCTGGCTTCATAAGCATGAGAACTGTGCAGTGGTACAGGGATTCATGCTCTGAAGGGTCCTGCTCCATCTCTAATACTCTGCTGTTTCCTTCTTGGAATTCTTAATAATTTAATCTTTGAAATTTTGTGCTGTAGGTTCACTGGGACAATGGAGCATGTGTGAGAGCAAAGAAGATACACATATTATATGTCTGTTGCTGTTATTTGCTGCCCTATTCACATAGAGAATGTCCAATGTCCCAAGATCATAGAATTACATTATATTCGTGATGTATCAAGGTTCAATGAGACTTGAAACAAGTGCAAAAGAAGCTTGTTTAAATTGACTGTTGATTAAATGAAGACAATGACAGCCTTAAGAGGTTACAACTTTCAATTTGAACAAGAACTTCAAATAAAAAAAAAATCATTGGTTTTCTAAGAAACATAACCAATCAAGAACCCTCTCATATGATTTATTTATTGTATTACCCCTGTATTATCCAACCACTTACACAGAAAATGATAATACAAAATGAAAGGGAAATATGAGGTAGCCCACATTTCCTTTTCCTTTCAATTCTTATTCATCAGTAAGCCACAAGCTGAGAGTGTTAGTAGAATGTGCACATGTCTAAAAGAATAATCAAATGAGTTAGCTTTGTAGTGTTTCCACTGTCTGTTGTGCCTGGGTGGCTCAGTGGGTTGGGCCACTGCATTTGGCTCGGGTCATGGTCTCGGAATCCTGGGATCGAGCCCCGCGTCGGGCTCTCTGCTCGGCGGAGAGCCTGCTTCCTCCTCTCTCTCTGCCTCTCTGCCTGCTTGTTATCTCCATCTGTCAAATAAATAAATAAAATCTTTAAAAAAAAAAAAAAAAGAACAGAATACAAATGTGTGTGTGAAGGGCAAAAAAACAAATTGTGTAATTTCATATGTGATTCACATGCTCTTATATTTGAATTTTAATCCAGTATTGTACATATGAAGATGAATGGGAAAATGTATGCTAAAATATTTAATTTTTTTCTTTAATTAGATGAAACCTCAAATAGAACCCACCATGTCCAGTTGTGAAAGACAGAGTGGGAAAAAAAAAAAAAGGAATGCACTTCAAACTATAGTACTTTAACGGTAGTATTTTGTTTATTTTGTTTTGTTAGTTTTTTTCCTTACTTTTTGAACAAGGAGTCCAGCACCTTCATTTTATACTGGGCCCTGTAAATTATGTGGCCCGCACTTATGACCTCATCTCTTAGCCTCCATTGTCAGGGCTCAAATGAGAATCCCCCATGCTTGAAGTAAGACAAGTCCTCCCTTGACTTCCATGTTTTCTTTGACCGAATCAAGGGAAATCCAAAATGCTTCAAATGGGGAAGAGGCAAAAAGTCAACTACTACTTAGCTGGACTCCACATAGCCAATGTAAGTGTTCTGTGAACCTCACAATTTCCCCATCTTGAATGACCACCACTCGTTGTCCCCTCCCTTACACTAACAGTTCCCCTGTATGATCTGCCTTTTGGACATCAGTAGTAACTCCTATTGGTTATAATTCATGTTTAAAACTTAATTTTAGGGCCCCTTTCTTATCCCCCAATTCCAATTCCTACAATGGTCTATACCATCTTTCTTTTCTAATCCCAACTACCCCTCTCCATAACTACTGAGCTTAACTGCTATAACTACTAAAACTGAAAACTAGAGCTCGTGTTCTGTAACTGAACATTTTTCTCCTTCCTCAAATTCTTCTCACAATATTCCCTTTACTTTCTTGTCCTGGAAATTGGATCTTTTCAGAAGATACTGTCTTCCATTAATTACTGTAAGTAATTTGTTTCCGTAACCCTTTGTACCAGTAGGACTATAAATGGAGTAGTTTGTCTTAGACAATTCTCTTCTGGTCTTCCCTACTGACCTAACATGTAATTAGAGCATTCCCACCACTTTCCGTCCTTTTTGCGGTACTCTACAGATCTCTCGCCTGCTTTATCCTTTGAAGATTTCAGCTCTAGGATCACTTTCATCTTCTCTAACACAACAACACTTCTGTACTAATTGCTGGTTATTTAATCTATGTTGTCAGTGAGGAGCTTTTCTAATAAGCTTGTTCTCCTTCCACTTTAGCCACTCATCTTCCCCATGGTCCTACACAAGGCATTGTTATTACAGGTATGGTAATTTCACTTCCGATATAATATAGATTTAAAGTGTCTCATTCCAAAGCCACTACCTTCTGTTTTTCAAACTCACTCACTCTAAAAAAACTTTTAATTTTCCTGGTCACTACCTGCAATCTGTTGATCTAACAACCTTTTCTTTCTTACCTACCTCCTCAACCAGCCTGAATTCCTTAATACTTAAAATTTCTAATACTTGATTATTAGCTCCCTAACATAATTCCTGAACATCCTTGCTCCAAATATTACATGTTATGGAGATATAAAGTCATTTTATTTTGAATCAATGAATGTCTATGACCAAATAATTTTCAACAAAATTTTGATGTGTTTTAAAAACACAATTTATGACTTGATCTTTTAAAAAGTTGTAAGGAAACTAGAAGCTCTGAAAAGAGTAAGTATGTAGGATTTAGTTATGAATTAACCCATTTATAAAATTGTATTCAATTGGTATTCAAATTATATCAATGGGAGATTTTTATAGCTAAAATCAAATAAACCAAATAATCTTCAAAGATAAATTATGGAGCAAATGAGCATGTTCAACAATAAGATCATCATCTGGAATTCTTTGTTAACTTAGGAAAATTCACATATTTCTCTTTCCAATTAAGCGGCATACGTACAAGACAAGCCTAAGGCCATGATCCCCTTAGCAGCTCATTCCACTCAGAGCAGCAAGAAAACAGACAGGCTGTTCATTCCTTTTCACATCTCTTGTATAGACCGTAGCAGCTGCTGCTGTGACAGGCTGTCTGTCTTGTCATTTCTTTACATATTCATTTTTTACAGCTGCAAACAGAGTCTATTCTTGTAAGAATTTGCATAGAAATTCATCTTAATAAAGCAGGTCTCAAATATTTATATTAATCCATATACTTATACCAAGATTTTACATTACTTTGTTTTTGAAGAAGTATTTTGTTTTTGAAAGTTAGTTATTTTGTGCAGTGATCACATGCAGTGTAAATTAAAAAAAAAACTTATGAGTTACAAAATATTTATAAAATTAACTGAATAAGAAATATTATCAAAGATTATACAGTACTTTAATTTATATATATGTATATATATATATAAAGTGTATACTATATATTAAATATATTAAACATATTGTTGTTAGGAAAAAACATTTTTTTAAATATTTTTATTTATTTATTTGACAGAGATCACAAGTAGGCAGAGAGGCAGGCAGAGAGAGAGGAAGGGAATCAGGCTCCCTGCTGAGCAGAGAGCCCAACGCAGGGCTTGATCCCAGGACCCTGAGATCATGACCTGAGCCGAAGGCAGAGGCTTTAACCCACTGAGCCACCCAGGTGCCCCAGGAAAAAAAATTTAAAGGTAGATTTTATCTAATTAAAAGAACAAGAAAATAAATGGGCACAAATAGATAACGAAGCAAAATTATTTTTACTATCAAAAAAGCAAACTTAGCAAACTTGAAGGCTTAGTAAGTGTACTAAAGTGTTCTAACTCTCATTTAGAGAACTATCTCCATTAGAAATCTAATAATACACTATTAAGTGTCTTTATTATAGCTAGAATTCAATAAAATTTAATTAATGACCAATATCCCACCATTTAGTGGTGCCATGTTGTAAGAGCAAATTAGTTAAGAATATATAAGTTTGAGAGAAGTCATCAATATTTTAAATTATTTTCTTAAAAGAAATAAAAGGTCTCAGTAAAATGTGTATGAAATTAAAATGCTGCTGTGACAAAAACTGTTACTTCTGCATTAAGGTCTGCACAGTGAATCATTTGTCAAATTCATCATGCAGAGAGTAGTGTGATCTAATCAGAAGAGTGCTGGATTTCAAGTCAGTAGACATTGATGCTACCACAAGCTTTGGGCTTAAAAATACTGATCTGAAGCACCTAGGTGGCTCAGTGGGTTAAAGCCTCTGCCTTCCGCTCAGGTCATGATCCCAGGGTCTTGGGATCGAGCTCCACATTGGGCTCTCTGCTCAGGAAGGAGCCTGCTTCCCCCTCTGTCTGTCTCTGCCTGCATCTCTGCCTACTTGTGATCTCTCTCTGTCAAATAAGTAAAATCTGAAAAAAAAAAACACACAAAAAAAAACTGATCTTTAAAAATTATATACTCATTTTATACTCACCTTTTATACTCCTTTTATACTCATTTTATACTCATCACCTTTTATACTCATTTTAAAAATAAATTGTATATTTTGTATACTATACTATTGAATATACTATACTATTGTAGAAGTAATTGCATATTTATTATTTAGTATTCAATTTTAGAATGGGAAGAAATAATCTGGGATCACTAATCCATTTATCTTAAGACAATACATATTAGTTGGATGGGGACTGGAGGTTAAAGTAGGGGGAAAAGGAGGGACAGGATCTAAATTTTGTCAATCAAATCCTGGAGCATTCTCTATTTTATACCATTATTTATACTATTATCTCTTGCAATGTAGAAGTTACACCTTGGAACTAAAAAGAAAGAAATGATTATAGAAGAGTAATTCCTAGAAGATGGAACTATAACCTGGAAACACATTCATGAGTGGATTTAATTTTATGCACTTTAAAATTATAAAAATTGACAATAAGTATGATATCTGAGACCTGACAAGTTAGGATGAAATCACCAGGTCATAATCACAAATTATGATGACATGTGATGATTAGTTGTGGTACATAACCCAGTGCAGCAGATTTAGAACAGGATTGAGTAACTTTTTTTCCCAAATATCTTAACACATTCAGACTAAAGAGAATGAGTCAGTGAAATTAATAATTTGTTGCACAGTGAAGATTATGAAGATGATGACCCCTACATTAGACAAAGACATGTATTCTAAATCTGAACGCATGCTTGAAAAGCTCAGCGTCCTTGAGAGTACACAGGAGAAATTTTCTAAAAACATTACCCATTAAATACCTGTAAAGTCCATAGTATCTAACAATGTATAATGATTAACAACAAACTACACAAATCTTCCCTTTCTTGAATTCTAGGCAATATCACTTCTTTCCCCAAAATCTTATAGCTTAGAATGTATACAAAATGATGCTATATAAAGGTATATTTATAACCAAAATTATTATTAGATCAGTGGTACTAGGGATTGCTTCTTATACCTGGTAAGGTATCTGGTATCTTAAAATGATACAGTTATTTGCCTGGTTTAATAGTTTTCTATGACATCAAGATGTCTGGCAGTATTCCGTTACATGACCCCATGGTCCTGCATTGTCATATAAGGGTTTTATATTCCTTTAAGATATCTTATTTTAAATAATACAATGATAAAGAAAAATAGAAAAATAATAACTGCAATTAATATTTTCCATTACTTAAATAATATTTTTATGAATTTAACCTGAGGAAAATTACTAAAATTTTAAAAAGGAAGGAAAGAGCAAAGGAAAAAAGAGAAAAAAACATATAAAATAATAATTCCAACGATACTTCCTTTGTGGAAATTGGAAAAACTCCAAATTTGGAGCAAGAATAGAATGGAGAAGTAAATTTTAGGGTTTCTTTACAGTAAAATACAATGCAGCTTTTAAAAATAACCATTATTAAATATTGTTGAATAGTAAATCTATTAGTACTAAAGTTAAATTGTATATGTTTTGTATATTAGTATTAAAGTTATATATATATTATTTATATACTATTATTAAAGTTCAATATATATATGTATATATGTGAATATATGTATGTATGTGTGTGTGTGTGTGTGTATGTGTGTGTAGTTTTTGGCCTGGCACAGCTGTTCCTCTTTCTACGTTTCCCTACTAAAATTTTTTTAAACTTTAATTTTCCTCCAGTGTAAAATTATTTTAAATTTACCTGCAGTTTACTTCTAGTCATTTGTTTACAATTGGATTACTGGATCAATCTCAACCAGTTATTAATTAGAATAATACCATCTGCAGCAACACTATACATCTTACAGTAAAGAATAGAGTGTTTTAGCTTCTCTAATAAAATTAAGATTTTCTAGTTGTGATAATAAAAGAATTTATATGCACTTAATATATATATACATTAATTTTCTAAAATCCAGTCTAAAGAAACTGTAAAAACCTATAGTATTTTAAAAGACTAAAGAATTTTCATAACTATCTTGAGTTAATTTCAGATAAAATAATAGAAGGTTTTAATGTATGGAAATATTTAAGATTCAAAGATAAATAAGAATTTATTTAGTTGATCCTAGCCTCCAAAGTTACCAATTAATTTCAATTACTCATTAAAATTTTACTCCTAACAATGAACTAGATTCTTCCATTGGCATTAACTTCCTTTTTTTATAGGCTTGGGAGACCCACTCTGTTCCACCTTCTCATTCCAAAAATCTGTCATTTCTGCTTAGTCCAAGAGGCTATGTGCCAAGAAGTTCATTTTGGTTGTGGGTCATATATTTTCTGCATATTAAATGTTCCAACTCTTAGAAGAGAGAGAGCATGCTCCTAGGCTCACTTCTCAATGCTTAAGGTAAATTGCTTTATGCTCCACCTAAAAAATGTAGCCCATGTTAAAAGAAATATAGGAGAATCAGTATATATTTAAAAATCTTTTTTCTTCTCCACTGGAATTTCAGAGGGCAACATAAAGAAAAAGGAAAAAAAGGAAAAATAAAATTCTGAGTTCCTTCTCTGTACATTATCACAGACAATTCAAATTCAATACTTAATACTTAGTTCTCAAAATCACAATATGAAGCACAGAGCTGTACATTATAGATAGAAAATCTAAGGCCCAAAGAATTTATGAATTCTGTCTAGATGACACAGCTAGTATATGTTACACTATAATAATTACACTAAATAGATATAATATCCTAATAGGTGTAGTAACAAGATATCATCAAAGTACAATATACTATTAATTATATATAAGATGTAATGTGCAATTAACTTATACCTTACTAATTGGAATGAAACATTTTGACATGTCCATGGTATCTTAAATTAGTTTTCAGTGTTTCTTCATGTGAACCCAAGTAACTATAAGCTAACCTCTGAATTATTTGATAAGGTCAGAATTCACTAAAAATGTGCATTTCTCCTGAATGAAAAAAATAGGAGGGTATGTAAACTTCAAAATTATCACAAGTAGGTGTCACTGTTAAAAATTACATTTTTGGGGGTGCCTGGGTGGCTCAGTGGGTTAAGCCTCCACCTTCGGCTCAGGTCGTGATCTCAGGGTCCTGGGATCGAGCTCCGCATGGAGCTTTCTGCTCAGCAGGGAGCCTGCTTCTCCCCTCTCTCTCTGCCTGCCTCTCTGCCTACTTGTGATCTCTCTCTCTCTCTGTGTCAAATAAATAAATAAAATATTTTTTTTAAAAATTACGTTTTTGTAGAAGAAACAATTTATAACATATTTTAGGAAATTTGAAGACTTTTCCCAATTAGCTATGATGTGTTCTTTCACTGCACTTGATCATGCAAAGAATGAAGAACAGGTACAAGTTGTATAAATTGGTTTCTGTGAAAGGATGGTCAGCCAAAGGGTTTAGTAATAGGTCTTCTTGTGAAATTATGTGGTGTTACGTCCATAAAGAAAGGCCACTTTTTAAAAAATCATTTACAAAAGGTCACATTTTGCAAATATGTACCTACAAAGCCTGAAACAATCTAAACAGTTTGATTTTTTTTTTTTTTCTAATTTCAATGAGCCACCGTAGGGCTTTAAAACAAATTCAACAAAAAATTGTATTTTTCATGAGTTCTTTTATGAAAACTATAGAATTGGAGTATTTAAAATCATGGAGATTTTCTTAGTAAGTTACCCCTGTGTGTGCAAGGAATTGCTGTTGTGGTCATCTTGTACCAAGTCGCCTGAGTAAGCCCTTCACTAACTAACTGAAAATGGCGGTAAAATATATTGCAAAATCTTTTTTACTGAAACACTGAGAACACCAGAAAGCAAGAAAAACTCAGGGCCAAATATGAAGTGAAGTGTTAATCTAAAGAGGCAAACTAAAATTTAAACCAATGTTGGCCCTGGAGGCATACAACAGGCCTGGTGATATTGAGATTCTATTTCTTATGGACAAAATGCAGGGGAAAAAAAGACAAAACCCAGTCCTCACCCAAGTTGGGCGAGTTGAAGCAATCCCAAGTATAAATCTGGAATCAAATGGACCTATCATATCAGAATAACCTAGCCGTGAAAAGATTTGTGAGTTTCAAGCTTGTTGCTCAGTCATAGAAAAAACAAAAACAAAAACTCTGAAAAGCATTGCCACAAGCCAACCCGTCCACATTTTTGAAGCCTAAATTCCCATTACCTGTATAGCTTAAATAATCTCAACTGAAATTTTATTTTGGGTAATCTACAGTTACATGGCTGAAACAAATGAGAATTTTCATTTGAATGTACCTTTAACTCAGATAACATTTCAAATAAAATAAATTCAAAGACAAAAATTAAAATCAGAATTTTGTAGGGAAGGAAAACAAGAGAGACCATAATCATACACTTTTTTTATTAATACTGGAATTTTTAGAAACAATGCAACTCAAATATAATGCTTTATTATTTTATTTTTACAGATATAAAATTAAGCAAGTTAATCTCAAAAAATAATTGAATAAATCTAGAAATACAGCATTGAAATGAATAACTCAGATGATGGTTAACACATTACTTTAGACACAGAAAAATTTAAAACAATGAACTAGTATTTAGAACTGACAAAATTACTCAAAATGCAAGAGACCAATGAAAAACAGGCAGCTGTAAGAGACACAAAGGGCAGGCAAGAAGTCTAAGATACATTGAATTGGATTTCTAGAAATCATGGAACATTTCTTCAAATTAAGAAAAGATTTTGATTTTCATATTCAGGAAGGATAATGACATTGACTTAGAAAAATTAGAAGATATTTGTAGTTCAAATAAAATTTCAAGCCATAGAGTATAAAAGCACTCAGAGAACAAAAAATAGATTTCCTAAAGTAATAATAATAATAATAATAATAAATAAATAAATAAATAATAAATAAATAAAAAACATTGGCCAATACCAACAAGAGAAATTTTAAGACAAGAGAATGTTTAAAATTTACAAAGAAAATAATGACCAAGAATCACATGTCACACACATTATATCTTTTTAAATATAACAAAATAAAAACATTTTCAGAAAACAGTGCTTTTGTCAAAAGGTCAATAAAATTCTAACAGTTGTGATTTAGACAAAAGGAAATAACACCAGAAATAAGTTCTATGATGCAAATAATAACGAAAATAAAATAGACTAGAACAGAATAAAATAAAATATAAAAAAATATAAGAAGTCTGTCACTAATGAAATATAAAATTATAATAATATAAATATAAAATTATAAGTATAAAATAATATAAAATAAAATTTTATATTATGTGATGTTATGATAAAATGACAATTGTTTTTCCATCTAATTTCTAAGTTCAACAAAAAGATTAATGAAAAATACTCAACCTGATATAATTTACATTTAAGTATAGTGTATTGAATTAAATGACTGGATGTTTTTTGCTACCCTGAGAAGAAACAAATTTTAATCGTTCTTAAGCTGATTGTACATTTTAAAAATATAGGTACTAAAAACAGAAAAATTGGTATAAATATTAACTGGTTGGAGGAAAAAACTGGGATGAGAAAAAATCAAGAGCCCAGAAAAAGATTAATCACAGTGATAGAAATCACCAGCATTTGCTTAGATGTTGGGGGAAGTGGGGATTGCCTGGGAAGGGAAGGGGCAAGAGATCTGTTTTGTGTGTGATGTAAATCGTAGAGACAATTTCATGGGTGTATACATTTGTCAAAATTCAGAACTGAACACTTAAATTGAATTTTGTGGTTCATAAGTTAAATTTTGATATAATAATTTTCTAAAAGCCCACTGAATAAGCTGAGAAGCTGAATGGACAATGCTAAGAATTGCACATACTAATTTAAAAAAAATATTTTTAGATATCGTTTAGAACGGAAAAGCTAAAAGAAATCTTTCCATTCCTCCTGCATATCTCTTTCTTGAAAAAAAAAGCATCAGTAGTCAGTTGAGTAAGTCTTCAGAGACACTGGGTTCTGAACAAATCTAAACTATAATAATAACAATAAATAAACTTTCTACTAACACTTCCCCTATGGCCCAGGGGAATATAGTAATTCAACTCTATAAGTTCTTTTGCACAACTTCTGTTTCACTTCCCCCGGGAGTTGCCCCTCTGTATTCGTTCCAAAAGCACTCCATACTGGCAGCCTCCATCTTATGAATGTCCCTTCTACCAGATAGAACTGATTCACTGATTCATTGATTCTATTGCTTAGGCAGCAATTTCAAAAATTCAGCTTCTTATTCTATCTTACAAATTCTTCCCTGCCATAATTATTTTAGCTTTCTATTGCATGTGTCAGGCACCAGTCAAAGTACTCTTAAATTTGGGGACATATATCAAGCACTCCAAGAAAGAAGCTGACAATCCCAAACTTTCTGTGAATGGTTAAAGTCTAGTACAGCTCATCCCTGACCGATTTTGGAGAGGAACATTAAGAATCCCAGCATGTACTTATTCACAAAAATCTCTGTAAATCCTCCCTCTCTCTCTCCTATCTCTCAAAGGAGATTGAAGAGTCCTTGAATTGGTTCTAGGATATGTACTTTGTCAATTTCACTTAAAGTGCTCTGTCACACATTCACATTTCAGTTATCATGTTGTTACCAAAATTGAAAGTAAGGCAGGTAGATACGTGAGGATAAAATTAAATCTATTCCATTAACCAGTAAGTCAAAAATATACTTCTTTCTTACATACAAATTCCTGTTTGTATTACTTAAAAAAAAAGGGGGAGGAGGGAGACAGCTAATGCTGGCTAGTAAATTGGAAAAAGTTTCACAGAAAAGGCTATATTGTAAATATACCTTGGAAAAAATAGTTTACAAGAATAAATGGGAAAGAATGTTTTAGACAAAAGAAGGATACAAAAAGCATGATATTATTCTTGGAAGAGCAAAGAACTTTAGGTAGATGGAATACAATTTTGTGGGAAATTCAGAAATTGTAATACAGAAAATTAAAATGGGAAAACATGTTGAAGTGTGTTTATTGTTATTCTAGAAATTTTAGATCATGTCATATAAAAATGAAGGTTCATAGACAACCCATTGGTGACACTTAAAACATGGGCTGTCATTTTGTAAGTACTCAAATATGTGTGATTTATTGTGATTACAATAATTATACAAAATTTTAAATCACCATATTACAACTTTAAATGCATATTTTGAAACATAATTGTGACATCACTGTCAAAAAATATGAATTGAAGAAACCAGAGACCGAGATGTCAGAAAATCATTTCAGTGGATTATATGAAATGGTGAGAGTCTGAATTTGGATGGTGTCCAATCATTAGGAGAAAAGATAAATTATATGAACACTAGTGTATGGGGACATGTGAAATGCAAAAATGGCACCTATCCTTTGTGGGCAATTTGTGGAGAAGCAAAGCCCACAGCATGTTCTTTTTGTAAAAGAACAATAGGGTGAAAAATAAGAGTGAATTTAAAGAGGTAAAATATTGCACTGACTTACATGTACAGACAAGTTTGGTACATCAAAAACCCTCGTGTTTTCTGTGGCCCACGAAGAAACTGCAAACAGTAGAAACATCCATGGGTAGCTTGCCAGCTGTTATAAGAGCCCTCAGCTAAAAATAAGATGGACCAACTCTCTGACCTCCCAGCAGACCTTAATGGAGTGATTTTGATTCCAGAAGAGATGGAAAAAAGCTATTTTCCTTTATGAGGAAGGCCATAAGAGAGAACACAGAGCACACAAAACAATCAAATCCATTGCCCTCAAAGGCTTTTGTTGATTCCTAACCACATAAGAATAACATCCCTGAGTTAGATTAGCAGCAAGCCCAACTGTTTTGCAGAGTATGTGTTATAGAACAAAAAAAGAGATGACCCACTCTCTAGCCCAAACAAAAAAAGAGATGACCCACTCTCTAGCCCACTAGAATATGTCCAACCATAATCATTATTAAACTTCTTTTTTTATTTTTTGTGGCAAGTCTTGAGTTTAGAAACAGGACATTTTAGATGGAAGGGAGTACTTACAAGGAGAGGGAAACTGGAGAAAACTTTGAAGATCACTGTCCTGCTAATTTCTGTTGGAATATATGTTTTCCAAATGAATATATTTCTACATATACACATACTCGTGCATAAATATATACTTATATTTATTCTACCCATACAAATGTGTATATATACATAATGTCCTACTACACAAAATAAGGAATTTTAAACTAGTATATGCATATAAGAACACTTTGGGTGTCTGGGAAGCACAGTTGGTTAAGTGTCCAACTCTTGGTTTCCACACAGGCTGTAATCTCAGGGCTATGAGATCATGCCCCAAGTCAGGCTCCACACTCAGTGTGGAGTCTTCTTGAGATTCTCTCTTCCTCTCCCTCTGCCCCTCCCACTTGTGCTCTTTCTCTCTCTCTCTCAAATAAATAAATAAATAAATAATTTAAAAACCACACATTTATACATTATCTTATAAAAAATATTGCCATTTTCAATGACATGGATGGAACCAGAAGGTATCATGCTAAGGGAAATAGGCCAAACAGAGAAAGACAATTACCATATGATCTCACTGATATGAGGAATTTGAGAAACAAGACAGAGGATCACAGGGGAAGGGAGGTAAAAATGAAACAAGATGAAACCAGAGAGGGAGACAAACTATAATAGACTCAATCTTGGGAAAGAAACTGAGGGTTGATGGAGGGGAGGGAGGGTGGCAGGGATGAGGTAGCTGAATGATGGACATTGGGAAGAGTATGTGCTATAGGGAGTGCTGTGAATTGCATAAGACTGATCAATTACAGACCTGTATCCCTGAAAAAATTATATAGGTATAGATATCTATCTATCTATCTATCTATTCGTTATTCACTTTTGTATTTGTGAATTTGTCTACTGGCTAAAATTTGTTTGTTACTCCAAAACCGATACTCACTGAGCTTTGTTGGTCATTCATAGACATACACAGAACAGCAAAAAATAGAAGTTGCCCAAAGGGGCACAATCCCAATTGAAGTCTTAAAAAAGCAATGGTCTGCCTTCTTGTTTCAGTTCTTACACAGAAACAACCAGATGATGGAGACAATAAGCGTAATGCAGTATAGTATATGAAAATCTGGTTATGGATACAGTTGGACAGGTCTCAACCTCATTTTCTCTTTTGTAAGATAGAAAACAATTCTATCAGGATTAGTTGTTTTCAGGATATAAGATTATAATCAATGTGGCTTAAAAGTTGGCATGGAAAAATGTTTGATTTTAACTATAAGAAAAATAAAGTAGGGGTGCCTGGGTGGCTCAGTGGGTTAAAGCCTCTGCCTTTGGCTCAGGTCATGATCCCAGGGTCCTGGGATTGAGCCCCGTATCGGGCTCTCTGCTCGGCAGAAGCCTGCTTCCCCCCACCTCTCTGTCTGCTTGTAATCTCTGTCTGTCAAATAAATAAATAAAATCTCTAAAAATATATATATATATATATTTAAAAAAAGAAAAAAATATTACAATTCTATATACTTCTGATCCAAAAATACCAAATTAATACTAAATAGATTAGCTTGCCAGTTGCTTTTAGGAATGCTTTCAATAGAGTTTAATCTGTTTTTCATAGGTTGAAGGAGAACCAGAAAAAAATATTTGTAGTTAGCATAGACTATTCTTTTATGATGTTTAATAATGAAGGAAAAGGAGAATCATTAAAAAATGAGGTTAAGGAAGGATTTAGGGCTGAAATAAGTAAAGTAAAAATCTATATGGGCACTGAGTGGCTCAGTCAGTTAAATGTCTGCCTTCAGCTCAGGTTGTGGTCCCAGGATCCGGGATCAAGTCCCTCATCTGCCTTCCTGTGCTTTGCAGGAGTCTGCTTTTCCCTCTGCTACTCCCTCCTGCTCCTGCTCATGTTCACACACTCTCTCTCTCCCTCTCTCACAATAAATAAATAAATAAATTTCTTTAAAAAACCTATATGAAAGTCAGGAATCGGGGTGAGGGGGGATAACTAGGATCTGAAAATATTCAAAAGGTGACCCAGAGCATCGGGGAGGTGTTAAGAAACCTCACTGCTGAATACTTTTATTTTCTATGTTCATTATAAAGCAAACAATCTATAAAAATGCTAGCAGTTAGGTTAGAGGAAATGAAGATAAAGCATATCACAGAAAGCACCATACTGAAAGACTAAGTGATACAACTGGTGATTTTAGTGTAAAAGTTCCCGCAAGTTTGGAGTTTGAATCAATAACTATGACTTGGTGCTAATCAGATCAGTAATGTAATTTTCTCCAACATATTCCAAGAGTTTGAGGACAGGGACAGAGAACACAGATGGTTAGATTCACTATGTGAGGAGTATTAACAAGGCATGCGCAGTGGAAGAAAGGAAAGCTAAGGAAATTAATCTTGCTTAAAGTGAAACCAGAAACCTAGGAAAAGAAGAATTGAAGAGGGAAGCCCAGGTTTCGTAAGGGAATATATCTTTGGAGATAGTGATCAAATGATTAACCGATTCTAAGCTTTTGGAATCAGAAAAATTCCAGTAAGAAATACACTTTGTAGTTTCTACCAAAGTGACTTTATGTGAAAATTAAAACAAAACAAATAAACCAAAACTAAAGAAATGGAACCCTTCCAAGAAAAGAAAAATAGAAAAACATGTGTTACCTGGCCATGATAAGTTAAGGTGGCAGTAAATCAGCAGGAATCATGATTAAGGATAAATTAGCAAGTAACGTATCTTTAGCAGTTATGAGGAGAGACATGGAAACCAGTGTTACATACCTTTTTCCACTTATATTTTCCTTACTCTTCAGAAAGTTTTGACTTTGTCTGCAGATGGGTTTTTAAAAGTTTATCATGTTTATCAGGTATGATATACATGGTACTAAGTACAAGTCTCAGAAGGGTAAACCATGGTAATTTCTATATTCATTCACAGAATGAAATTTTTGGACACTGAACACATTTTTTTAGTAATTTTCTAGTACACTTTTATGCAATAAATATTTTCAGTAAAGTTCTTGCTCATTTAATTATATTCAAACTTCCTTCTCTGAATTGGTTATTTCTCATATATCCATACCTTAGAAATGATCCCATTGTTTTGTTCTACACAGCTTGTAATTATAGTGGGTGGCAGTTTCTACTAATATAAAATAAGTTATTTTTTTGCCTCAGTGGCTCCCTGAGTGCCTGTATCCCTCCTACTTGTTTTAAACTTTTATCTAGTCATTGACCATTACTGAGAACATATCCACAACATGTGTGTTCAATCTATAAGCCTCATCATGAATTCCCCTACTTTATCCCTTGCTTCCTTTCCATGTTGATCCAGTTATATTAGAATTACTCAATTAGAATGTTTCCACATTGCAAAAGCTACCCAGTCCTTCAAAGGCATTTGTCCATAGGCCTTTGCTCTGCTCCTTCCCTGCCCTACATACATCAAAAAAGGTGACATCACTATAGAACCTAGAGCTATTAAAGAATATTAACAGAAAGTTTCAAGCAATTCTATGTTCATAAATTCAATAGCTTTCATGAAATGGGCAAATTCCTGTAAAAACACAAGCTACTAAATCTTATTCCAAGTAAATTAAAACTAGTAAAACTTACTTTAAAAAATTAACCTAAGCATCATATATCTTTTAAGATACTGAATTTGTAACAAATGGCTTTTCAAAAAAGATTTCCCCAGAACCAGATGTATTTACTGATGAATGATTCTATTTATTTAAGAAGATACAATAACAATTCAACAGAAATTCTTTGAGAATATGGAATAAAAGGGAACTCTTATTGATTCATTTTATGAGGCCAAAAATACACTGATACCAGACACAGGACAGTATACAAGAACAAAACCACCAAGCAATAAGTGTTATGAATTAAAAAGAAATTAATGAAAAAAATCTAAAATAAAAAAAACTAGCAAAACAAATCTGTGATTATTTATTACAATATCTAAAAGAATACATAATATTTCAGAAGGATTAATCTTAGAATAAAAATCTGATTCAACACTAGAAAATCAATTAAATTATTCATATTAACAAAATAAAGGGGGAAATACTATATTTTAATCTGGATACAGAACAAAAATTGATTAAAAGTCAATATGACTTATGATAATAATTCTCTATACCCTAGCAACAGAGTGAAATGCCCACACTATAACATCATAATTAATTCTGAGAAGTTCAATATTTCCCCTATGATCAGAAATAAGACAATGATGTTTACTTTCGTCATTTACATTTTAAAACCCATTTTACAACTAGCTAGGCCAAAAAGGCAAGCAATAGATATAAAAGTCAAACAAACATGGAAGACAGGAAGAAAATTGCCTCTTCCCAGCTTCCATGAATCTCTGCATAAAAACACACAAAGAATTTATGAAAATCTTAGGGAAATACAAAATGTGTTTAGCAAAATTACAAGCCCAGTGTATAAAATTCAATCATAATTCTCCATTATAGCAATAAAAAATTAAAAAGTGAATTCTCAAATAGTTCATTTTATCACAGTATTAAAGGATAAACTGAGTCATAGTAAAAATATATATATATATAAGCTTTTATTTGAGGGAAGATCAATTCCAGTACAGGAGTACCAAACTAGAAGTTGTTAGGAATGCTTTATGGGCAGGAACTAGGGGCAAAACTATTCTAGAGAAAAGGTAGAAACACAGAAATAAAATTATTTGATTGACTGTAACTTAATAGTTGGAAAAGGCTTGTTGGCTCTTTGTGATTAGCTGTCCTTAAGTTTTGGTTTCTTAATTTTGAGGCATTTCAGGTTTTAGGACTTGGTTGTCTTATATAGGCCAATAAGGCATGAAAGCCAGTTTAGTCTAATGATTTCTTTGTCTGATTAATTTACCAATAGCACTGCAAATATAAAATATTTACAGATAAGCCATATGATATAGATAATATCTGTATTCTTAAAACTGTGAAATACTGATTAAAAAAAAAAAAATCTCAGATGACCTAAATGAATAGGCAGATAGAACATGTCCATGGATTAGAATATTCCATATTGGTAAGATGTCAGTTCTCTACAAATGTCTTTATAGATTCAGCACAACTGTAATCAAAATCTCAGATGATTGTTTTGTATAAACTAGCACTGATCAAAAAAGTCATAAGAGAAGAAAACAGAATGAGGATGATCAAAAGAACAACAACAACAAAAAGTTGGAAGATTGACTTCATGATTCCCAGGAACAATATAAAGCTATACTGGTGAAGACAGGTGTTTATTTATAAAGGATAGACATACAGATCAATAGAAAAGAACAGAGACTCCAGAAGTAGAGCCATGTAATGCAGTCAATTGATATGGAAAATGAGAAAGGTCATTCAAAGGAGAAGAAAGAACAGACATTTTTTTTTTTAAACAGATTATACTGGAATAACTAGATATACAAATGAAAAAAAAATAACCTTGATTCTTATTTCACTTAGTACATAAACCAAAGTCCAAAATTAAAACTACAAAATTTGTAGAAGAAAACAAATGAAAAACTCTTTATAATCCTTGGCTATGCCAAGACTGCTTATGTATCACACCAAAAGCACAACTCATAATTTTTCACTATATAGGACTTTATTAAAATTAAAGTCTTTTACTCCTCTAAAAAAATGATAAGAGGATGAAAATACAATCTGAGGATAGAAAGAGAAAACATTTGCAAATCATTTATTTGATCAAGAGCTTGTTCTAAGAATATATAAAGTACTCACAAAATTTCATATAAAATGAACAATGTGATTTTAATAAGTGAGAATATTTTGATTGTCATTTCAACAAAGATACATGGATGGAAATATGCATATAAGAAGATATCGTCCTTTAAGGAAATGCAAATTAAAATCAGAATAATATACTGCTATACAGATAAAATGGCTAAAAATCTTGATACTATTAAATGCTAAGAAGGAAATCTCCCACATTGTTAATAGTAAAGCAAAATAGAATAGCCAGTTTAGAAAACAGTTTCTTAGTATGTTGAAGTCACACATACACTTAACCATGTAACCCAGAAAACCAATATCCAGGAATTTGTCTAAATGAAATGGAAAAAACATATATTCACATGAAAACTTATGCATGAATACTTACAGAGACTTTATTTTTAAACCGTAAAGAGAAGAAATGTGGAACATGAAATGGTAAATCCATACAATGGAATATCATTCAACAATAAAAAGTAACAAACTACTGGCACATGCCACAATGAGGATGAGTTACAAATGCATTATGATGAAACTCAAAAGTTTACCTACACAATATTCTTGGAAGATTAAACTGGAGAGCCAGAAAACAGATCAGTTGTTGCCAGGGACTGAGTTTGGAAGAGAAATTCACAACAAAGGGACCAAGGGAAACTTTTGATATGACTGAATTATTCTTTATGCTGATTTTGGTGGTTGTTATATGACTGTACATTTGTCAAAACTAGTACTGTACTCTAAAAAAGATAAATTTGTTTGAAATAAATGATTTAATTTAAAAATTGGGAAAGTCAATTGATAAAAAGTCAGTGACATACTTTATTTCTGATTCTTAACACTTTTAGAATAAGAGCAGAGACATATGCAACTTACAAATGACAAAATATATAAAGTTCCATTACCAAGTTTCATTAAATTTGTTAGACAAGTAAAGAAGAAGAACACTTGTCTTAGCCACAAGTTGGAAAAGAATCTCAAGGTGTGTTAAATGATTAGTACAGGCGAGCTGTCCAGGGTAAAAACAAGAGAAGAGAAATATTTTACAATATAGCATGTGATTTGCATTAGGAGACTTCCATTTTGCTTTACTTCAGAGTATGGACCACAGAATTTTAAGAGAGAAACCTTGGGAGTCAGGCAAAAACAAGGAATACATAGATAGATAGATAGATAGATGATAGATGATAGATATATTTTTGCTACATTAAAGATTTTTGTATTATATTCTGTAAGAAAAGGACTGGCATCAAAAGAGGTTACTATGGAATTATATGATTAAATATTCCTTTAAGAACAACTCTCCCCTTCTTACTTTCTTATTTTCCTTCTTTTGTTGCTTTGTTTTACATATATTTGACAGCACTATGTGCTAAGGATACAGTAATCAACAGCATAAAAAAAGGCCCTTTCTCTAATAGAGATTATACTGTGAAGCAGAAAAGAGACAAAATGCTACCTAATGAATAACACAATGCAATGCGATATGATATAATGTAACATAATATTACATAATTTCAGGAAATGATACACACAAAATATAATAAAGAGATGGGACTAATAGAATTTTTTAAGTTAGGTAACCCACAACAACCACCTTGAAATATGATATGTGAAGAGATAGTAGTAAAAGAAAAATTAAATATATGAATATTATGGGAAGAACATTTTAGGTAAAAGAAACAAATTCCAGAGACACTTAGACCAAATTGAACTTGTCTTGGTGGAGAAACAGAAAGAATAGTGGGTCAAAATTGCTAGGGGAACAGTGATAAGATGTGAGTTTAAAGAGTTTTTTAAGGGCCATGGTGAGGATTTCACCTCTATGGTAGGTAGAATTTTATTATGACCCCTTTAAGCTTCCCGATTGCTGGTATATGTATCTTATATAATCCCCTTCCTTTCTGTATGGAAGGAATCTGTAAATAAAATGCATGTCATTCTCATAATTCTGTTACATTTTATGGAAAAAGTAAAGGGACATTTTTGCAGAAAAAAATCGAAGGCTCAAATAGTTGACTTTACATTCAACAAAAGGGAGCTAATCCTTGGTAGACCTGACTTTATCATTCAAGCCCTTTAGAAAGGGACCTACAGGCAGGAAGCCTGAAGCAACAGAAACCCTCTCCATCTGGCATTAAAAAAAAACAATCCACTATGGATCCTAAAGCTATGATAAAGTTAATTCTGCTAACGTGAGTTTGAAAGAGCCGCCAAGTAAGACCACAGCCCTGCTAACACCTGAATATACATTTATGAGACTCTCAGCAGAGAATCCTGCTAAACTATGTCTGGAAGTCAGACTCATAGAAACTGAAAAATCAGTGTTTCCAGTGGTCAACTGCTAAGTATATCGTAATTTGTTATGTAGCAAAAGAAAATGAAACCCATTTCTCTGTCTGATGAAAAGTGACTGCAAGTTATAAAGAAGAATAGTGCTATGGGAATAGCTTTGCTTTCGTTAAGACGTGTAAAGGTAAATGTCAGTAGAATTTGCAGATTGTTTAGATGCAAGGAATGAAAAATTACAGAAATCTTAATACTGACAGGAGTTTAAAATCAGTGTACAAATTTATGAGAACATTTATAGGTGAGTAAGAGGAGGAGAAACAGTGATGGACACTGAGAAGGAGCAACAGAGAAGGTGGGGGAAAACTAGGAGTATCCCTAAAGTGATATGAAGAATGCATTTAAAGAAGATAAACAGTAATGCCAAATTCCTCCAATTTTTTTGAAGATAGTGAACAAATCACATGAATAATAAAACTATTACAAAAGACAGTTTCAAAAATGTTGATTTTTCCCTACAACAATAATGTCTTGAAATAAAAACTAAATTTTCCACCAATGTTTCTATTTGTTCAGTCTTTAAAATGGAGCAGTTAAATGTAACAGTCCTTGAAAATCAGGTAATTCATTGCATCCCAATTTACTGTCCCTTTTCAAAATAACATTTTCTTCTTTTTCCCAAACTACAAGTAGTTCCTCATTCTTAGATAATTAACTCAAGTTTCTCACTGAGGACATATGAAATATGGGAAGTAAGGGGTGTGGAGGGGTCTCCACACTGTTACAACCCAATGAATTCTATTTTCTTTTTCTTTTTCTTTTTTTTTTTTTGAATTCTATTTTCAATGTGGAAGGACAGCCAACTGTATAATACTCCTGATCCCTGGCTGCTAGCTCATATACTCTATCCCAGAGAAGTAACTATGGTGAGTTTAGAAGAGAGAAAAAAAATACCCATTATATCCTATTTCTTAGGAAATGACATTTCAGAAAAAGCATGTGTACTTGATCACATGTGCCTGTGTCATGAACTTTTTTTTTTTAATTTTTTTTTTTGGTGTCATGAACTTAAGGCTTAAGTTTTTCAGAACTTCTGCCATAAGTTGAGCTTTCTAATATTGAGTATTTTGAATCAACTTGCCTCCAAATATATTACGCTTTCTAATATTTATCAAATAATGAAGATCTCTATGTATTTTATTCGTTCCTATTCTAAACTGATTCAGAACTAGTGCAAAGTCCAAATTAATTTATACTATTCCCTTGAGCCACGAAGTACCAAAAAAGAAAAAAAAAAAGAAAAGAATAGAGCAAGCAGGAAGAGGGCGTTTGAGGACATCAGTGTAAAGAAAATACCTCAAAATATACGTAGATCTAAAGGGCATAACAGAGACAGGGACATTGAGGTAGAGGTGCTTATACCAGGAATATAGGGTTAATAAACCTGTCATGCCTAAATCGCTACGGTATTTTTATTTTTATTTTAAAGATTTTATTTATTTATTTGACAGAGATCACAAGTAGGCAGAGAGACAGGCAGAGAGAGTGAGAGGGAAGCAGGCTCCCTGCTGAGCAGAAAGCCTGATGCAGGACTCGATCCCAGGACCCTGAGATCATGACCTGAGCCGAAGGCAGCGGCTTAACCCACTGAGCCACCCAGAGGCCCACTAAGGTATTTTTAAAATAGGCAAAGACTTGTTATTATAGCTCTCTTCAGAGTTGTATATTGGTATCAGTGAATGTCAGCAATCCAAAATGAATTAGAATTAACACACAAAATATCTATGTGTTTGTACACTATGACAAAATGGAAAAGATAGGGCGCCTGGGTGGCTCAGTGGGTTAAGCCGCTGCCTTCGGCTCAGGTCATGATCTCAGGGTCCTGGGATCGAGTCCCGCATCGGGCTCTCTGCTTGGCGGGGAGCCTGCTTCCTCCTCTCTCTCTGCCTGCCTCTCTGCCTACTTGTAATCTCTCTCTGTCAAATAAATAAATAAAATCTTAAAAAAAAAAAATGGAAAAGATAGTCTTTAATAAACCAAATGAAAAATAGTTCCATCTATTCACACTTCTTCTGTGAATACACTAACAACATTATTAACTGTGTGTCTTTAAGCTTTCTATGTCTAGAAAAGATCATTTTGTTATAGAAGGCAAATGTAGCTTTTCAATTTAAGTGATAAAATTCTAACAACTTTAAGTTCTAGTCGATATACAATAAATTGTATAATTTAAATATGTAAAGCATAAATTTTGATATTTTGTCAAATGTTTTAGAACAGGTTTACACTTGTGAAAACTGTCACACAATAAAAATAGTGAATATATTGATCACCTCCAAAATTTCCTTCTGTTATTTATAATTCCTCCTGACCTTTCCTGCTTCCTTCCCATCCACAAGTACCTACTGATTTTCTTTATGTCACTATAGATTAATAAAATAGTATGAATTTTCATGAATTTCATATGGATGGAATTTTAAAGTACCCTTAACCTAGCTTTTTTCATTTAGCATGATTATTTTACATTAACAAAGGTACACACAACTCTTTACAGATCTATTGAGAGATATATATCACATATCATAAGTCTACCTGTAGAAAGCATACAATTCAGTATTTCTTAATATTTTCACAGAGCTGAATAACCATCACAAAAATGTATATTAGAACATCATTAACACTCCAAAAAGAAATGCTAGACACATTAGAAACCATTCCTCTTCTCAGCAACCCTTCTCCACTCCAGACTGATTCTAATCAAATACTAATCTATTTTCTGTCAGTAATTATTTGCTATTTAGGAAACTGCACATAAATGAAAAAAATATTTCTTATTTTCTATGACCAGTTTTTTTCATTCAGTAATATTATTAAGGTCCACTGATGTTATAGCATATATCAATATTTAATTATTTTTTATTCCCAACTAATAATTATTAAATGAATTCCACCTAGGAGTAGAATTACTGGGTAATATGATAACTCCATATTTAACTTTTTAAGGAACTACTCCACTGTTTCCCAAAAGAATTACATAACTTTACAATTCCATCAACACTGCATGAGAGTTCTAACTTCTCTACTTTCTCATCAACATTTGGTATCCTCAGCCTTTTTTATTTCAGCCATCCTAATGGTTGTGAAACAGTGTGTAATTCTGGTTTTAATTTGAATTCTCATAATGACTAATGAAATGTTTACTGGTCACTGGTATACTATCTATTCAAATCCTTACTCCATTTTTAATTAGATCGCATGTTTTTTAAATAATTGTCTTACTCTGACTGGCTTAATTCACTTAGCATTATACTCTCTAGCTCCATCCATTTCATCCCAAATGGTAAGATACAGCTTACCAAAAGATATGGCTTACCATATTCTTACCAAATGCTAAGATATGGCTGAATAATATTCCATTGTGTGTGTGTGTGTGTGTGTGTGTGTGTGTGTGTGTGTGTATTGGTCATCATTGGTCACTGTGGTGCTTCCAGATCTTTGCTATTGTAAACAATGCTACTATAAACATACAGGTACATGCACCCCTTAGTGTTTTTGTAGTCTTTGGGTAAATACCCAAGAGTGTAATTACAGGGTCATAGGGTAGTTCTACTTTTAACTTTTTGAGGAACCTCCATTCTGTTTTCCACACTGGTTGCACCTGTTGCCATCCCCACCAATACTGTACAAGTGTTCCCTTATCCCCACATCCTTGCCAAAACTTGCTTTTTTTGTTTGTTTGTTTATTTTAGCCTTTCTGACAGTTGCAAGGTGATATTGTATTGTGGTTTTATTTGTGTTTCCCTAATGATAAGTGAGGATGAGCATATTTTCATATGTCTGTTGGCCATTTGCATGCCTTCTGTGAAAAAAATGTCTATTGATGTCTTCTGCCCATTTTTATTTGGATTTTTGCTTTTGGGTATTGAGCAATATAAGTTCTTTATATATTTTGGATACTAATCCTTTATCAGAGACATTATTTGCAAATATCTTCTCCCATTTAAGAGGTCGCCTTTTAGTTTTGCTGATTATTTCCATTGTTGTGCAAAACATTTTTTATTGCCATCGTCTCAACTGTTACTTTTGCTTTTATTTTCCTTGCCTCAGGAGACATATCTAGAAAAAAGTTGCTAAGGCTGATGTCAGAGAGATCACTTCCTATGCTCTCTTCAAGTTTTTGGTTTCAGGTCTCGCATTTAATCTATTTTGACTTTATTTTTGTGTATAGTGTAAGAAAGTGGTCCAGTTTTGTTTTTTGCATGTGGATTTCTTATTTTCCCAACACCACTTGTTGAAGAAAATATATTTTTCCCACTATATATCCATTCCTCTTTGTTGACGATTAATTGACCATATAATTATATGCTTATTCCTGGGTTTTCTGTTCTTTTCCATTGATTTTTGTGTTTATTTTTATATCAGTACCATACTATTTTAATTACCACCACTTTGTAATATAACTTGAAACTTGTAATTGTGATACCTCCAGTTTTGTTCTTTTTCCAGATTGATTCATTATTCATGGTCTTTTGTGGTTCCATTCACATTTTATGATTGTCCTGGTTCTGTGAAAAATGTTGGTATTTTGACAGAGATTGCATCAATCTTTAGATTGCTTTGATACTATAGACATTTTAACAATATTTATTCTTCTAACCCATGAGCACAATATGTCTTTCCATTTCTTTTTGTCATCTTGGGCTTCTTTCATCAGTGTTTTATAGTTTTCAGAGTACTGGTCTTTCATATGCTTGTTTAATTTTATTCCTAGATATTTTATTGTGGTTTTTTTTTTTGGTAGAATTTTAAAGGAGATTGTTTTCTTAATTTCTTTTTCTGCTACATTATTTGTGTATAGGAAAGCAACAGATTTCTGTACATAGATTTTGCATCCTGTGACTTAACTGAATTCCTTTATGAGATCTAATAATTTTTTTGGTGTAGTCTTTAGAGTTTTCTATATATAGTATCATGTCATCTGCAACTAGTGAGAGTTTTACTTCTTCCTCACCAATGTAGATGCCTTTTATTTCTTTACATTATCTAACTGCTGTGGCTAGGACTTCCAGTGCTATGTTGAATAAAAGTGAGAATGGACATCTCTGTCTTGTTCCTGACCCTAGGAGAAAAGTTCTTATATTTTTCTCATCATTGAGTGTGATGTTAGCTCTAGAGTTTTCATATAAGACCTTTATTATATTGATATATGTTCCCTCTAGACCTACTTTGCAGAGAGTTTTCATCATGAGTGGTTGTTGACTTTGTCAAATGCTTTTTCTGCTTCTCCTAAAATGATTATATGCTTTTTATACTTTCTCTTATTGATATGACATGTCATGTTGATTGTTTTATGAATATTAAGCTACTCTTACATCACAGAAATAAATCCAGTTTGATAGTGGCAAATGATACTCCTATTGTATTGTTGGACTTGGTTTGCTACTCTTTTGTTGAGGATTTTTACATTTTTACCTGTAGTTCTCTTTCTTTGTGGTATCTTTATCTGCTTTTGGTATCAGGGTGATATTGATCTCACAGAATGAATTTGGAGGTTTTCTATCCTCTTGCATTTTTTTTTTTTTGAAATGTTTAGAAGAATGGGTATTAATTCCTTTTTAAATGTTTGGTAAAATTCCCCTGAACTTTTGTTTTGGGGAAGCTTTATGATACTGATTGAATTTCATTCCTGGTGATTGATATGTTCAAATATTTTATTTCTTCATAATTCATTTTTGAGGGGAGTATATATTTCTAGGAATTTATTCATTTCTTCTAGATTGTCTAATTTGTTGTCATATAATTTTTTCATAATATTCTCTTGTAATTATATATGTTTCTGTGGTATTTGTTATTTATCCTATTTAATTTCTGATTTTGTTTCTTTCTGTCCTTTCTTTCTCTCTCTCTCTTTAATAAGTCTGGCTAAAAGTTTATCAATTTTGTGGATCTTTTCAACGAACCGGTTCCTGGTTTCTTTGATTTATTTTATTGGATAGCTTCTATTTCATTTATTTCCACTTTAATCTTTGTTTCCTTCCTTCTATTGGCTTAGGGTTTTGTTTGTTCTTCTTTTTCTAGCTCCTTAAAGTATAAGATTGGATGGTTTGAGATTATTCTCAGTAACAGTCCTGTATTGCTATAAAATTCTTAGAATGGCTTTTGCTGCAACACAAAGATTTTGGATTTTCATTTTCATTTGTTTCTATATATATATATAGAAACATTTTCATTTTTTCTATATTTATACATATATAATTATATATATATATGTATATATATACATATATATATATTTCCTCTTTGATTTGTTGGTAGTCTCATTTATTGTTTAGGGGCATGCTATTTAATCTCCATGTATTTGTGTTCATTCCAAATTTCGACTTACTGCTTTCTACTTACATAACATCATGTTCAGAAAAGATGTGCAATATGACTTCAGTCTTTTTGGACTTGTTGAGACATGTTTTGTGGCCTAATATGTGATCTAGTCTGTAGAATCTTTCATATGCACTTGAAAAGAATGTGTATTCTGCTTTTTTAGGATGGGATATTCTGAATATGTCTGTTAATTCCATCTGGTCCAATGTGTATTTCAAAGCTACTGTTTCCTTGTTGGTTTTCTATTTGGGTGATTTGTCCATTGATGTAAGTGGGGTGTTAAAGTTCCCAGTGATAGTAAGGACTATGACTAAGTACCATAGTAATATGATGACTATTGGTGATTTCTTTTATTTTTGTTATTTACTGCTTTATATATTATTTGGGTGCTCCCATGTTAAGTGCATAAATATTTGCAATCATTATATCTTCTAGTTGGACTGTCCCCTTTATGATTATGTAGTGTCCTTTTTGTCTCTTATTATAGTCTTTGTTTTAAAGTCTATTTTGGGGGTGCCTGGGTGGCTCAGTGGGTTAAGCCGCTGCCTTCGGCTCAGGTCATGATCTCAGGGTCCTGGGATCGAGTCCCGCATCGGGCTCTCTGCTCAGCAGGGAGCCTGCTTCCCTCTCTCTCTCTCTCTGCCTGCCTCTCCATCTACTTGTAATTTCTCTCTGTCAAATAAATAAATAAAATCTTTAAAAAATAATAAATAAAAATAAAAAAATAAAGTCTATTTTGTCTGATTTAAGGATTGCTACCTTGCTTTCTTTGGGCACCAATTTGCATGATAAATGTTTTTCATTCTCTCACTTTCAGTCTGCTGGTGTCCTTTGGCCTGAAATGAGTTTCTTGTAGGCAGTCTATAGATGGACCTTTTTTATTATTATTATTCACTCTGTCACCCTGTCTTTTGACTAGAGCACTAGTCCATTTACATTCAAAGTAATTGTTGATAGACATGTACTTATTCCTGTCTAGTTACTTGTTTTATGGTTGTTTCTATAGATTTTTCTCTTATCTCTTTCCTTGTTTGTTGGCTTTCCTTAGTAATATACTCAAAGTCCTTTCTCTTTATTCTTTGCATATCTATTACCAGTTTTTGATTTGTGGTTACCATTAAGTTTGTACATAGTATCTTCTGCATATAGCTGTCTATATTAAATTGATGGCTTATTATGTTTAACCTATTTTTTACCTCTCGCCTTCCCACATTTTAGATATAAAACAATGTCATATTTTACATCTATTTTTGAGAGAGAGAGAGAGCAACAAGCATGGGGTGGGGTGGTGCAGAGCAAGAGGGAGAGAAAAGTTGAAGCAGGCTCCACATACAGTGCACAGCCCAGTATGGGGCTTGATCTCCTGACCTTGAGATCATGACCAGAGCAGAAATCAAGAGTCAGACACAACCAAATGACCCAACAAGATACCCCTTACATCCTTTATTTTCTAAATCTCTTCATTGATTTTTACAGAAATACTTATTTTTGTCTTTGTAGTTTTGTTTTTCATACTCTCACTTATGGTCTTATTTTCAACTATTACTCTCAAGTATATTATCCATTTTAGCTTTTATATATGGTGTGAAGTAGGACCCCAAATTTATTATTTTGCATTCTGAACTATTTTGCATTTTGACATCTAATTTTTTTTATTTTTTATAAAAAGACAATTCTTCCTCTAGTGAGTGTTCTTGACAGCCATGTTGAAAATCAATTGTCTGCAAATATAAAAGTTATTTCTGAAATTTTAGTTTTTTTCTATTATTTTGAATGTCAATCTTTATGCCAGTATTATAATGTCTTGTTTACATAGCTTTGTAATAAGTTTCAAAGTTGTGAATTTTGAGTTACCCAATTTTGTTCTTTTTATAAATTGTTTTGGGTTTTCTTGGTACCTTACATCTTCATATAAATTTTAGGATCAGCTTTTTTTCTGTAAAAAAAATTGGAGTTTGACAGGAATTATAATGAATTCAGAGATTAATTTGAGAAATATTGCTTCCTTGGTATTGATAAATCTTCCAATCAATTATTGTTAGATGTATTTCCACTTATTTATGTCTTTTATTTCTTTCAACAGTGTTTTGTAGCTATCAGTATACAAGGTGTGCAGTTCTTTTGCTAAATGTATTCTTTTTTTAAACTAATTGTCAAAAGGATTATTTTCTTAATTTCACTTTCAGATTGTTCACAGCAAATGTATAGTAACAGAATTTGTTTTTGTGTATCAAGATTACATCCTGTCACACTCCTGAACTTGAGGTGGAAAGCCCAAAATGGTCACCTCACTGAGATGAGGAGTCACCAAGGATGACTTTGCACTTCTCCACCAAGTCACTTCCTTCTAAGGGTGACTTGGCACTTCACCAAGTCACTTCCACATAGCTTCAGGAACTATTGCGAGACCCCCAATCCAATCAGTTGTGAGAAACCATGAAAAATTGCTAGTTTGCCTATAAAAACCAGTGCCAAGAAAGGCCAGGTGCTCAGACTTTGGGAGTGATCCCTCTGAGCCTGCTGGCATTAAGAAAGCTGTGCTCTCCCAGTTCTCCACTTGCTATTTGGGTTTCTCAGTCACCTCAGAACTTCCACAACATTTCGTTCCCTGACCAGGAACGAATGTGCTACCTGTGTGGGTCCAGAAACAGGCCACGGAAGACAACAGAGTACCTACTCTAGTGTTTTGGCATACCCCGTTGATTTCAGTGGACCCAAAGCTGGGCTCTCCTGGACAGCTGCGGCTCACCTCCACCCTGCTGGACCAATAGGAGACCAGGGACAACTGACTGGATCCACCCATTGAACCAGGTAAGCTCTGGGGCCACTGCCTGAGTCAGACCCATCTATCAGGATGGAAGAGGAGAGTGATCACCTCCCAGAGGGGGTTAGCCAGGGATACCCAGAGGGGGTGGTCCAACCTGTTTGAATCTGAGGAACATTTGAATGTATGAGTGTGTCTTCACAGCTCCACTGCTTTGGATATGGAGTATGAGTGAGCTGTACTCTGCGTATCGCAGAGCATAATGGTCATCTACTCTATGGAGTAACCTGGCCTGGAGCTTATACCGATAGACCTTAACTAAGACATTCCTAAGTTCCCATGAGGGATGCGAGCAGGACAGAACCTGAAAGTACCCCACCCTTTGTTTGGGACACTGTTCACAATGGGTGGGAAACCCAGAAAACCCACTGTCTTAGATTGTATGCTTAAAAACTTCAGGAAAGTCTTTAGTGCTTACTACAGGGTACATATGACCCCAAGAAAACTGAGAACCCTATGTGAGCTGGAGTGGCCCAGTTTTGATGTTGGCTGCCCCTCAGAAGGAACCTTAGACCTCCCCACCATCTGATGAGTTTATCATGTAGTCACAGAGACACAGGATATCTGGACCAGTTCCCATATATCGATTCCTGGTTAGAGGATAGCCAGGACCCTCCCCTCATGGGAATAGTTCTGTGACAATGGCAAGGAATAGTGCAAGATTCTCATCATACAATCAACCAAAGGCATCCAAAATAAGGCTATACATTAAGGGGACCCAGACAATGAACTCCCATCACCCTATGGGCCCCTGGCCCTCTCAACTGCCTCGGCCTTCCCAACTGCACCTGAAGTGGGACTCAACACACCACCACCTTCCATTTCACCACCAGACATACCCTCTCTGCTTTCTCCCACTCCCACTCCATTATTCACCCCACCAATGCCTCTGGCTCCACCAAAAGCAACAAATTCTCCACCATCTCTGACTCCCCAGATACCAGTAACCCTGCAACCAGCACCAGCCTCCTTGCCAGCTGTTTCTAATGGGGAACCTTCCCTAGACTCCTTGCTGGCTGTTCCTGATGGGGACCCCCCACAGAATACGAGCCACAGAACATCACAAGTTGCCTCCAAACACGAGAAATCCCTGCTTACCAGATGCCCCTCTGAGAAACTTGAGGTTTTGACATAATTGGAGTAGATGGCACCCACCCCCCAACCAGGCAGACCCATTATCTACTACCAACCCTTCACCACCACAGACCTCCTGAATTGGAAGCATCACACTCCTGCCTATTCAGAAAAAACACGGGCAATAATTGACCTTATGGAATCTGTCTTCCAGACCCACTGACCAACCTGGGAAGACTGCCAACAGATCCTTTTCACCTTGTTTAACACCGAGGAAAGAAGAAGAATTCCCCAAGAGACACATAAATGACTCGAAGATGTGACACTAGTCAGCACTTTAAATCCAGAGGGATGGGCCCAAGAGTCTGCCCTGGACTACTGGCCCAGCTGGGACTTGAACACAGAGGAATGCCAGAATGCCATCAAGTGCTACCAAGACACTATCCTGGGTGGGGGGGGGGGAGCTCTGCCAAGGAGCCAAAAGGCCTACTTATATGTCAAAAATGGCTGATGTGACTCAGGACAGGGAAGAGACGCCCAGTAATTATTCTGAGCAGCTCTGCAAGGCTCTCTGCATATACACTCCATTTGATCCAGAGGCACCAGAGAACCAACGAATGGTAAATGCAGAGTTTGTGGCTCAGTCAGCCCCTGACATCCATCGCAAACTCCAAAAACTTGAGGGTTTTGCCGGGATGAATTCACATCACTCAACTACTAGAAATAGAAAACAAGGTCTACCGTAACTGAGACACCATAGCCAAATGAGGGGCTGAAAAGAAAATGAAACAGAAAGTCATTCTGCTAGCCTTAGGCCCCAACTACACAGAAAAATAGGATGATCAGAAGCATGACCTCAGCAGCACAGAACCCTCAAAAATGATCAATGTGCATATTGCAAGGAAATGGGATACTGAAAAAATGAATGCCCAAATCAGAAGCCCAGGTCAATCAAGCCCTCCATTCAACCTGAGATTCAGGCAAACCAAGCTCTTGACTTCATTGGGCTAGCCAAAATAGATTCAGACTGACTGAGACCAGGCTCAATGATACTAGGCCCCCTGGGAGCCCACAGTTGATAATGAATTTGGGGGGCCAAAAGATCACTTTCATGGTCAAAACTGGAGCAGAGCACTCAGTAGTGACCACACCAGTGGCACCCCTAACAGGATAAACCTCCCATTATGGGGGCCACAGGGGATCAAGACACAAGTCAACCCTTCTGTCAATCTTGGACCTGTAAACAGGGAGGACATGTAATCTCTCATGAATTCCTATATGTCCCAGGCTGCCCAGTACCACTATTGGGAAAAGACTTACTTTCAAAATTAGGGGTACAGATTTCTTTCGAGCCATCAGGACAGGCCACCATGAATCTAAGCCCCACTGAGCCTGGGATTATCATGTCCTTAAACACCCCTTGAGATGATGAATGGAGACTATTTGAACAAGACCATCTTGAAGCCAACCCCGAAGGCTTCCAGACCATAGTTCCTGATGTATGGGCAGTAGATAACCCACCCAGGCTCACTGTCTGGTGAGCCCCAGTTATTATAGAACTAAAAACTGAAACTCAATCTCAGTGGCAGAGACAATATACGATCTCACAGGAAGCTCAGCTGGGCATACAGGCTCATCTGGAGCAACTGAAAGAGGCAGGCATCCTAATTGAGTGCTAATCCCCCTGGAACACCCTACTGCTCCCAGTCAAAAAACCTAATGTTGACTATCGATCTGTCTAGGACTTGTGTGCTGTGAATCAAGTTACTCAAACCCTACACTCAGTAGTCCCCAACCCGTACACCCTCTTAAGTCAGATCCAACTTTTAAGTCAAAACGCTGCCTGGTTCACCTGCCTCAACTTAAAGGATGTCTTTTTCTGCATCTCCTTGGCCCCAGTACATCAGCCCCCCCTTTTTTTTTTGAATGGACAGACACTAAATCAGGGCACCAAACACAACTCACTTGGACCTGGCTCCCACAAAGATTTAAAAACTCAACAACAATATTCAGCGAAGCCCTAGCCTTCGACCTAGCTGACTTTCCCCAGGACCAGACTGGGTGCATGGTCCTTGAGTACATCGATGACCTCCTCATCACCAGCTCAACTGCAGAGACTTGCCACCAAGCAACACTCTACCTCTTACAACACTTCTAAAAAAGAGGATATTGAGTCTCTCGGAAGAAAGCTCAACTATGCAGACAAGAAGTCAAGTATTTAGGGTTCATAAATAACTCTAGGAAAGTGAGTCCTCAGCATAGAACGAAGGCTATAACCAGCCTTCCATGGTCCACTACTAGACGGGCCCTACATGAGTTCCTGGGAGCCGCAGGATTCTGCTGGATCTGGATACTGGGGTTCTCAGTCATAGCCAAGCCCCTATATGATCTGCTAGCAGGACCAGAGACACAACTTTTACAATGTAAAGACACATGAGAAAAAGACTTTAAGGACCTTAAGGACCTATTTGGACCAGCCCTGGGTCTACCCAACACTGGAAAACCTTTCTGCCTATATGTCCATGAACCTTTTTGCCTATATGTCCATGAAAAGGTTAAAACAGCCTTAGGGCTTCAAACCCAGCCCTTAAGCCCCTGGGGAAAGCCCATCACGTACCTGTCCAAGAAATTAGATCCCATTACTTCTGGATGGCCCCCTTGCCTGCGAGCTCTGGCAGCTACCATACTCCTCATCAAAGAAGCTGACAAGCTCAGTCTTGGACAGCAGCTAACCATAAAGGTTCCCCATTTAGTAGGACTCTAATGAATGGCCAAGGTCAAAAATGGATATCAAATACCAGGCTCACTCAACTACAAGGACTACTCCTGGAAAATCCCTGCATTACCTTACAGACTGTACAGGCTCTCAACCCAATCACATACCTTCCGACGGCAGAAGCAGAACCAGAACATAACTGCCTGGAAGTCATTACCGAACTATACGCCTCCCATCCAGATCTCAAGGACTCCCCTTTAACAAACGCCAACCTCACCCTATACACTGATGGCAGCAGCTTTCTGAGTAATGGTTCAAGGAAAGCCGGTTATGCTGTCACCACAGCCACTTAGGTCCTGGAAGCTAAAGCCCTTCCTACAGGATGGTCTGCTCAAAACGGTGAACTCTGGGCCTTAATATAGGCACTTACATTATTGAGGGGCAAAAAAGCCAACATATACACTGTCTCAAGATATGCCTTCACCACCTTACATGTGCATGGGGCAATTTACTAAGAAAGGGGGCTCCTGATGTCAGAAGAGAAGACCATCAAAAATAAAAAGGAAATCCTCCAGTTATTAGAGGTGGCATGGACACCCCAGATCCTAGCTGTCATTCATTGTTGGGGATACCAGAAAGGGAATAATGAACATACCATGGGGAACTGCCTAGCTGATCAAGCAGCCAGAGAAGCTGCACAGAAGAGGCAACCTGCCATCATAGCACCTGTCACTCCCTCCCTACAGAATCCCACATACACAGCTACCAAGGATAGCTAGGCCAAGACTCAAGAAGCAGTCCGGCACCCACAAGGATGGTGGATCCTCCCCGAAGAGCGATTGTTCCTTCCGGCGGCCCTCACCCCTCATGCGGTTGTAGAACAACATTCAACCTCGCACCTGGGAAAAAACAGGACTCAGAAAACTTCTGGCAAAACACTCCTACATTGTCAGACTCATAACACTGTGTAAATTGGTCACAGACCATTGTGTCACTTGTGCTAAACATAACCCCAAAACTGGATCTGCCCCACCCCCTGGGGTACAATGCATAGGGACAACACCCTTCAAAGATTTAGAAAGAGATTTTACCGAGATGACAGAGGTATCAAATATCTTTTGGTCTTAGTCTGCATCTTCTTGGGATGGGTTGAAGCATTTCCCACCTGAACTGAGTGAGCCAGAGAAGTGACCAGGGTACTGCTCTGGGAAATTGTCCCCCAATATGGGATCCTGCTCACCATTCACAGTGACAATGGCCCTGCTTTCATGTCAGAAGTTCTACGAGGAGTAACTTCAGCCCTTAACATCTGGAAACTCCACAAAAACATGGGTTCTTTTCATTTGAAGTGCGTTATGGCAAACCTACCCCCCACCACACACAATGATTCCCACCCAATACCGGAAAACCTTTCTGCCTATATATCCATATATGTCCATGAACATTCTTCTCACCCTGGGCAATCTCAATGTCCTAGGAGATGTATGCATCCAGGGTCAGCTAAAATCACAAGGACAAGTCCTCAAAAAGCTACATGCCCACCTGTTAGAGAGAGCGCCCATATTTCTAGGAACTCTCATGGTTCCTTCCACTCTCGGGATGAGGTCTGGGTAAAAGATTAGAAACATGAACCGCTGCTCCTGACCTGGACTGGTACACATACAGTAATCCTTATAACCCCTACCACCCTCAAGGTCTCCGACATCACACCACTTGTGAGTGAAAAAGACAAACCCGGACCAAGCCACCTGGATCCCGCATCTGTCACCATCAAACCCTCTGAAGGTCACTTTAAAGAGGAGCCTTTAAACTCTAAAATACATTCTTCTCCTTCCTCGACCCAGCTGGGGTCTCATACTTGGGCTAGTAAGTTTCTCCTGCCTTTTCCTGCTGAGGACCTCCACCAAATGTAACTACATGAAAGGCTCTGGAAGGTCTCGACACTTTTAATCCTTTACCCTAATGTCTCAGTCCTGTTACCAGGGAAAAACTCCAACTACCTGCAACTCCTCCCATGCTCCCAGCCAGACTTTCTGGATGGCAACCTTGACACAGACCTCTCGGTCCCCCTGTACGAAATATCCAAAATCAGGTCCAGTATATTGAACCTATATAGCCCAGACTGGTTCTTCAGATGGGAAGATCTTGCCCTCCGAGAGCAGAATATGACTCGACTAAAGGATCTAGCCAGCCAAAACCCAGTACCCCAGCCTCATTACTGAGGAATCAACCTAACCTCACTCCAACAACTCACTCTGGGTGCTTCCAAACAACCAGGGACTCACAAGACAACTCATCAGCACCAGCTATCAACTATGGTTAAATTTTTCTCAGGATCCCACCAATAAAGCCTGTTGGGCCTATCTACCCCTCACCCGGTCAGCTTTGTTTGGCATTCCCATTCCACCCAGCTGGCCACTACCAAATGTCACCAATTCTTCCATAATCATTGGACCTGTAAGCAATCCCATTCCCCTGGCCCCAGCACCTAATCTTACTTTCTTCCTACCCCTCAGGGCTTTTTCAATCACCAGATAACTGTTGCCTTAACTTTATAGCCCCCCTTCCCTACTGCGTCCCCCCTGGCACCTTTCTTTCCTGTGAGGACAACCTTCTCTTTAGGTGCCATGACAAAGATGACACCAGCTCTGGATGCATTCTTGTATTTTTGTGCCCCTCAGCCTCACTGTACTCTGACCCCAACTCCAGTTCTGGGTCTCTCCCCACCACTGGAGCCACTGAGTTGCCTTACCTATGTTCCTGGGCTTTGGTATCTTTGCCAGGGTAGCCACTGGTGCCTCAGGTCTTGGAACTTCTATTAACTTTTATTATAAGCTTTCACAGGAACTCAACAATGACATGGAATGAATTGCAGACTCCTTGACATCCTTATGGATGCAACTCATCAGTTTAGCCATAGTTGCCCTATAGAACCCATGGCTCTAGATCTCCTCACTGCTGAAAAAGGTGGGGGACATGCCTTTTCCTGCAAAAAGAATGCTGCCACTAGTATGTCAACCAGTCTGGAATTGTTGCCTCCAAGGTTCAAGAGCTTCAGGACCATATCCAACGGCACCAAGAAGAACTCACCACCTGGGGATTTAACCCCCAGGCATGGACATCATGGTTACTTCCCCTCATTCCTCTTAATAACCCTAGGCCCCTGTATCCTCACCAGCCTCATTCACTTGATCAGGGAAACAGTCTCCCAGCACACGAACGCCTGCATCCTTGCCCTCCAAGGATATCAATCCCTAGACATAGATGATGATCTTCAGGGAATACCTATAGATCATCAAGAGGGGGGACATGAGGCAGAAAACTCAAAAATGGCCATCTCACTGAGATAAGGAACCACTGAGGATGACTTGGCACTTCTCCACCAAGTTACTTCCCCTCGAGGATATCTTCACAGTCACTTCTGCATAGCTTTAGGAACTACTGCAAGACCCCGAGCCAATCAACTGTGAGGAACCACGAAAAATCCCTAGTTTGCCTATAAAAAACTGCCAACAAAGGCCGGGTGCTCAGAGTTTGGGAGTGATCTCGCTGAGCCCACTGGTGTTAATAAAGCTGTGCTCTCCCAGTTCTTCCCATGCTGCTTGGGTTTCTCAGTTACCTCAGAACTTTGGCAACAAACTCATTTATTGGTATGTACAATTTTAAAACCTCACCACTTTAAGAATAAATGTTACAATTTAATTGAAGCATGACATACAAGGCTTTAGTGAAAGTCTTTTGGATAGTACCCTGTTGTAACTATTATTTGAAATTATATCAATCCAAGTTCAGTCAGAAACAGATAACACCTGGCCCCCCCCAACTCCAAAACACAGACACACACATACATACACACACACTTACTTACCAGTCTCTCTAGAGCTCTTATCTTTGTGTCTGATGCTGCAGCTTTTAAGTCTGCATGGCAGGCAAATGGGAAGGGAAATGACATAAAATGAGGAAGCATGAATGTACAGGGATGTATTTGTACACATGTCAATCTCTCACTGACTCCAAATTTGAAGACAGTGGAATTCTGTGGAGAACCTAGAGTCCTTCATCACAGAGCTAAACACATAACTTGGTCCAGGAATCAGAAAAGCTAAAGGAGGGTCTATGCAAATGTGTAGCAACTATAGGCCCAGTTATTCCACTAAATTAAACCAGAAGATAAACTACAAACTGTGTAATTTGCAACAACAATTAGCAACCTTATATCAACCTTCCAAGTATAAAAACAATACGGCGGTCGAGATTTAAAAAAAAAAAAAAACAAAGCAAAACAAAACAAAAAAACCCTTCTGCACAGCAAAGGAAACAATCAACCAAACTAAAAGACAACCTGCAGAATGGGAGAATATATTTGCCAGTGAATGTCTGATAAAGGTGCGACATCCAAAATCTAGGAGCTGGAATATATCACGCTGAAGGAAATGAGTCAGTCAGAAAGAGACAAACACCATAAAACATCAGTCATATGTGGAATATAAGAAACAAAAGCAGATGAACAAAGGAGAAGAAAAAAAAAGAGAGAGAGAAAGAGGCAAACCAAGAAACAGACTTAAATATAGAAAACAAACTGAGGGATGCTAGAAGGGAGGAGGGTGGGGGATGGGTTAAATGGGTGATGGGTATTAAGGAGAGCACTTGTGATGAGCACTGGGTGTTGTATGTAAGTCGTGAATCATTAAATTCTACTCCTAAAACTGATGAAGTTCTAGAATATAGGTGAGTTTGGTGGGTTGAGGTCCAAAGGCTGGCTGAGGACAAAGCAAAAGGGTGACACCTTGTAACCCCCCTCACACCCCCACTTGGGTGGGACATATGTCTCATTCTTTAGGAATCCCCCAACTATCTTAATAGCTTTCTAAAAAGGGCACAAGGACCTTGGCAGTGGCAAGGCCTCTGGTATCTGGTATCTTGTAGGTCCTCTTTAGCATATGGAAGTTCTATTGAAAACTCCCTTTTCCTTCTCCCACCCCCATGGTACATAACCTGCCACCCCTTGTAACCCTGGGCAGTAGCTCTTCCTGCCCAAGGGTCCTGTCCCCTTGCCGTGATAAACCACCATTTTAAACCAAAAATGTCTCAAGAATTCTTTCTGGATCATCGGCTCTGGACCTCACCCCACTGGATCTCACCTATATTCTAAAATTTCATCACCAGGACCCTGAGGAATTGACCTGAGCCAAAGGCAGAGGTTTAATCCACTGAGCCACCCAGGCACCCCTGAAATATAGTTCTTATTTAATTTGTAAATCTCAAATGAACCGTGGCTGAAATATACTTTCTAATAGTCTTCTCTGGAGTCTAGTGATGTTGCATATTTAAATTCTCTCTTGTTTATATTGCATTTTGTTGAACCCATTATTCACAATAGAAACTGTCCTAAAGCCAACCCAACAAAATACTTGTGATGAGAAGTTGGAACCAGCCTTAGCTTGAAATTTGCAAAACAAAGGAAGAAAACCTGCAGTGTTTGCTCTTTTTTTTACATCTAAACATTATACTCTTCTGATGGTATTATCTTTTCTGTTCTAACATCAGCAAGCTCTCTCCAATGGGCACAGACCTGAGTTAAATCTCAATGTACTTTGCAAAGCATTAGTCCCCTTTACCCAGGATAATGAAATACTGAATTGGCTCAAGAAAGGTGCATTAAAGAAACGTCACTTTCAAGCAGAATCTACCTTTTTTAAATTTAAAATTAAAAAGTAATTCATCTTTCTTAATCTTATTAAGTGAACTCATTTTTTAAAAAAAGTTTTTTTTCTTTTATATACTAATCAATAGGTAGGTCAAAACTAAATTTAAATCAGGCTTTCATCGAACTCTGAGTTTTTAAAAATTATAAATATGTATAATGCTCATATAGAAATAAAAATATCCAATACATTCTAAAGAAAGCTCTTAAATACAACCTGCATTTGGAATGTTTGAATTATAAAGGGCCAGATGATAGATTCTTTGATAGACAATTCTTTTAGTTAAAAATAGAAGCACAAAGAGATCATTAATTTCTTTAGATATGTTAATTAAACACAAAATTTGTTTGATTACAATAGTGAAATTAATGTTTAACATGTATATGTATTTTTGCCAAGCAGTGTTAAAACTTATGTATCAATTTCATTCATATTGTGTTTTCACTTATTTACTGCATTAATTTTTTTATTATGAATTATTTGTCAGTTATATTATATTTTATGAGTGTTTATGGTAAATGTTGAAACTGATGGCGATTTGGTCCATTACAATTTATTCCTATGGCCTATCTTCAATTCAAGGATCATTGATTTAATTGATTTTAACACCTCCCTTTTATTTTTTGAGAACATGTGCTATAGAGTCTTATTGAATTTGTGAGGTTTATGAACTGAATAATGACCCCAAAGTGTGTACGTAAAAAATATAGAAGAACTAAATCATATTTTTTTAATTTCAACTTGGTATAATTTTGTTTATATAAATGATCACATAAAATTGCCCGATTTCTTCAGAAACATGTTTTGTGATATATCTTAAACTTTCACAAAATGTCAGAATTTTATATTTATTATATTTATTTATTAAAAATAATGACTAGCAAATAACTGGGGGGTGCAGGTGGAATTCATGTGTTTACTGTTAGGTAGACCTGTGATGTATTCATAATGAATAACTAATTTTACTCTTTGTAAAACATACTTAATTTTTTTTTTTTCTAGCTTTAAGCGACATGCTCAAGAAAGAAAACACCTTAATATCTTTGGGATGAAAAAAAAAATGACCTTATTTTTAATTACACCTGAGTATAACAAACTAGGTTATTGTTTTAAACTAACTTGTATTTTGCCAAGGTCACTTTTAGGGGAAAAAAATGTTTTCCCGTAAGTGTAGAAAAGCTATTGAAAATTCATACCTGCATGGGATAGGTATTGCACTTCATAACTTTACTGAAATCAAAGCGAAATATTTCTCCCATTTTGATAAAAAATAATTTTCTCCCAGTAGGGAAGTTACAGGATAAATCTGTTCAATGTGCCAGGAAGGGATTCATGACCTGGCTTCTATTAACAGAAATGGGGTGTCTTGCAGCTATATCTCCATAAGTTGCACTGAAAAATACCTCTGTAAGTAAAGATTCAACCCAAGGGTTAGTTTTTACTGCAAGTTATAAACTTCAAGAAACTGGGTATATAATGGAAGTGCTGACACAACCTTAAAGATAGCTGCCTGAACGGAGCAACTATAATACTCCAACTCCTTTATTTCAGAAAGTGTGAGTGTTTATGTTGCCACTGGATAAAAGAATTGATGTGGAAATTACTCATGCTTGGTGAATTGCATGGTAATAAAAGAAATTCTTGCTAAATAGAGCTTTGGGTAAAATGGAATATGGAGTCGATTTTCCCTACAAAACCATTTTTACAACTTTTATGATGTACTATTTATGTTCTACAAATCCTGCACCTTGTGTCATTTATCAGTTCTGCATTTCATTTGCAAACACTTTAGTGATTAAATAATTTATATAACAATAATGAGACAGCCGACTTTGAATTTCCAGGAAGCAAATACAATGGCAGATGATAAATAGCTTTTTAAAAAAATAAAATCAGATTTTCCATTTTATGGCCATTTAAATTTTGATAAGTGTTTTGAAAATTGTAGGTATCCATGAAAGAGTTTGTAACATTATGCTAAATGTCAGTTTACAATTTTTAGAAAATCAGGGATATATATCTCAAAATTGCATATAAAACATTAAAATATACAACATAAAATCTCACTTTTTATTTAATTTCTCCAAGAATTATATTACTTTATTTTTTTAAGTAATCTACATTTTTGAAATGAGATCAGACCATTAAAGTACCTAATGAAACAGTCTAAAGGGGGTTCAAGAGTAGACACAGACTCAAGGCATGGTTTCAAAGAAGACACAAAATATAGACTGGATATCTGTATTTTTAAATTTTTGAAGATTTTGTTTATTTATTTATCTGAGAGAGAGAAAGAGACTGAGAGAGAGTATAAGCAGCGGGTAGGAGCACAGGGAGAGGGAGAAGCAGGCTCCCCACTAAGCAAGGAGCTCAATATGGGGCTCCAATCCCAGAACCCTGGGATCAGGACCTGACCTGAAGGCGGATGCTTAACCAACTGAGCCACCCAGGTGCCTTGACGGAATATCTTTAAATAAAGATATTTCTTTGTATTTCCTAATAATTAGAGAAGTTCTAAGTATTTGAAAAATTATGGTCAAGACAAATAGTCAAGTGTTTAAGTACGATAGACTTGTGTTTGAATTCTGTGTTGAAATCCATTAATTTATGAGCTTGGTTTCTTTTATCAAGTATTGGCTATATTATAGGAATTTTGCATTGATTAAAAGGGAAGCATATGTAGAGTGTTTGGCCCATAAGACCATTCAATAAATGAGCCTCTCTCTTTATTTAGTATATTTGCTGCCAAAGTGAGCACAAGCCTCTCTCTTTATTTAATGTAAATACCCACAGTGTTAATCTCCTTTTTCTTTATTCTTTAAGTCCACTGGACAGTGGAACAATTGCCCTTTTAAAGTGCCTATCCAAGATGTTCCACTGAGCTATGACAGATGGAAACTTAGTAGCAGTCATGCAGAACATTTGCCAAATAGGATCGTCATCTAAAGAAGATGGCAGTAATAGAGTTCTTCTCTGCAGGACCCAAAGACCTACTGCCATTCACCAATGATTGTGGAAAGTGCCTGGTGATTCTGTGTGTATAACAATACCACTAAATATTAGATAGTCTTTACTAAAGACACTAAGAAAAGAGAGAAAGTGACTTTCAAGTTAGGAAGTTAGATCTCTCTTACCCTCACCTTTGCTCTCTCCCACTTCCCTCTTCCTCCATTCCTCCTTCCTTCCCTCCTTCTTCCTGTCTTTCAAAAATGAAATAAAGAACATTGAATGAGAAAATTAAAATTGAGTCTAGGAACTATTTCAAGTGAAATATAAGGAGAGTACTCTCAACTTCTTCAGAAATAAATACTAGAATGTTCAGGTAAAAACCATAGGCCCTCTGTGACTTAATATTTAGAAAATAAAAAACAGACAACAATTTCTTCTATATAGTTCAGACCACCAATGCACTCACACTGCTTTTTCCCACTTTATTCTTTCCCTCTTTCTTCTCTCTCACTCCCTTCTTTCCCTCATCTCTCTTTTTCTGCTGCTTCTTTTTCTCTCCCTCTTCCTTCTTCATCAATCTTTTGTTAGGGAAAAAAAAAGCATATGTAATTCCAGTCTCTTCTTTTTTTTAATTTCTTTTTTATTTATTTTCAGCATAACAGTATTCATTATTTTTTCACCATACCCCATGCTCCATGCAATCCATGCCCTCTATAATACCCACCACCTGGTACCCCAACCTCCCACCCCCTGCCACTTCAAACCCCTCAGATTGTTTTTCCAGTCTCTTCTAACTTTTCAAGTCTATCTTTCCTAGAAACTTTTTGTTATCCTGTCTTGGAAATGTTCTACTACTTTCCTAGGCTGATAGGTGTTCTTGTTAGTCAAATATTGAGTTATTACAATCAATAATTCAAGTAAAGACTAACTGCATGTCTCAAAACTTTAACCTAATATTGATATTTGAACTTCTTTTTGGAAAAGAATAGGAATGTAGTTAGTGCAGGTGGGAAATATAAAGAACTTAATGGCATTTAGGGCTCGGAGATTCAAGGACTTTTTATTTGTTATTTGCTTTTTAAAAATGTATTTAGTATGGTATCATTTCAAAGCACTAGAGAAATTGGCAAGAACTTAGGTAAAAGCCCTGCTCAAATATAAAGGAATAACAAAAAACCCAAACTATCATGTATTGAATGTTTACTATAAACTAAGTTCTATACTAAGCACATTGCTAACCATCTTATTGGCATCATTTAATCAACTCACATAATTATTCTTTTTTATAAATAGTCTCATTGCCAGTGTTTTATAGTGAGAAAACTTTTAGAAAACCAAAATAATTTGCTCAAATTCCAATGTTTATTTAGTTGTTCCAGAACCCATGCATTTAATAGTACAAAATACTATCTTCCTTAATATTAATTAAATAAATCCTAAAGACAGATTTTCTGCCAAGGTGCAATGCTTATTAATTAACTTGCCCTTTCTTGATACTGTGATTTGACACCAAGATTCTTCTTTCATATACTCCCTTTGCTGCAGGAAGTTACGGCTGATGAAGGCTCAGAGTTGAGTTTCTTCCTAGGAATTGCCCTTGAATAAAAGTACTGTTTTACCCAAAGTTATGAGCCCTTGTCAGGGGCAGTATATACCTAAAGACCATTTTATATGGGTGTTCAAAGTTTCAGCGCCTTTTTCCCAATTCAGGACAGATCTGAAGGGTTGTCTCCTGTCCCTACTTCCCTACAGAAGGGGCTGAGGATTCTGTTGTAAATGGATCCCTATTCAGCTTTCCCCTCTGCTCCATCCTGCTTCACTAACATTCTTGTAGGTGTCATTCCTTAATGTGTGTCATTCCTAATGCCCAGTAACCAGCCTGCATGTATTATCCAGCTCAGAATGTATTTCCACAGAAAAGAACCTAAGACATTTGGTTGCAGAATGGTTCCAGAAAGCAAATTTTAAATGGGGATTTTGTGGCTGGATCACTTGCCAAAATTCTGATTTTAATCAATCACTGATAATAAATAGAGTTATGATAGCCCTTAGAATCGGGTGTCAGAGCAATTGCTATAACTTCCACTGCTGTTGAACTTGAATAGGATACCTATAGATGGGAATGAACTAACCAGTCCAACAGATTATGCATTTGAAAGATAGAGGCAATTAATAGTTCTAAGGACTACAGGATCATATAGCATTGTTGGACACTATCCATGCACAATGAAAAGTCATTTATTTTTTTTTATTTTTTTTTAAAGATTTTATTTATTTATTTACAGAGAGAGATACAAGTAGGCAGAGAGGCAAGCAGAGAGAGAGAGGAGGAAGCAGGCTCCCTGCTGAGCAGAGAGCCCGATGTGGGACTCCATCCCAGGACCCTGAGATCATGACCTGAGCCGAAGGCAGCGGCTTAACCCACTGAGCCACCCAGGCGCCCATGAAAAGTCATTTAAATGATGACAATGTGAGGCGTGAAAATCAATGTGATTCCTTGGCAGCTTATAAAGTTCATCTCATCTCCTGCATTTGAGGAGCTAAAAAACACGAACATCTGTCTTAGACTATCAACAATGAAGAAGAGCTCCAGTGATGTTTTAATTCTCAACCCAGTCAAGTATCTTACAACAGGATCAAGGTCCTGGTTAGAAAGAAATGGAATGAGTTCATTTGAGAAGCACCCAATCCCAGATTTTTCTGAACCCCCTGAAGTGCTAAAGGGGAGTAGCTCACTCTTCCTTGTTAAATACTAAAGCCATCCCCAGACATTGCTGCAACAAGAGTCATCTGCTCTGGGAAGAAATATGAACTTCCTTGAAGTGTATTCCCAATTTTTCTCCTAGCCATAAGAAAATAACCATGTCAGTCAGAACGGAGAAGTGATGGATCAGTTGAAGAAGGAGGAAAACAAATGCCAAAAAAAGCTACCAAATAAGCCAGGACAAGCTGGAGCCAGGGTAGCATGTATAGGAATGAATACTGAAGGTGATAGATCAAGGGGATTAAAATATAAAGTTGAATATGGAAGGGTTTTTCTATATGGGACAATTTCACAGGTACTTGTTTTATACTCTGATAAAGATTCAGAGTTGATAAGACTTGGAAGTTTGGAAAAAGCAAAGGCTTGATTTAAGTGACATAAAAATTCCAGAATAGAAGAGAGTGAAGGAAGGAATCAATTGTACAGAGGTTCACTCACACTAGAGTGAATATATTATGCAACATCAGATAGTCCACTATAACCACTTTCTGTGGTAAAACCCCAAAAGTACAGCACTTAGCAAAATGTTAAATAATTTTCTGGTGAAAAAGAACAGAATGATTAAGAAGCTCTGTGATGATTGCTTACTATAAGGCAGGGCTAAAAATAATAAATGTTATTACAGAACAGGCCTGCTTACTAATTAAAGGGACAGGGTCTTGAAGTTATTGAAGCCACGTGGCAGCATGCAAACTTCCCAATTTGGGTGCAGTTATCATAATGAGTAATAAAGGCACCATGAAGACTTGAGGGGATCAATTCAAAGAAACTAGCAGAGAAACTTAAAATATAGTGGTGTGTAGCACAAGGTTAATCAGTAGCCAACAAAGTACTACTTAATTTATAAGTTAAAAAAAAATGAAAGATGGATGATCAGGTTGTAAGAGAATCTTGATCAACAAAATGTCACATTCACTTACTTGGCTTGTAAGTATGAAGCAGGTTTCAGATTCCTCTGGGTGAGAAACAACATTCTCAGGAGGAAGGATGCTAACACCACAATAAGGGTGTACAATAGCGATTACCCCAGATTTCCTCAAAAATAGCTCTGGCAGTTTATTCAGCTAACTGTACATTGGGAAAAGAAAATCCCCAGGTATTCTGAAGTCTGTCTAAAACAGGATCTATATTGACATTAATATTTGAAGACTGAAGGCATCACCATAGACAACTCTGAAAATCATGGCACATAAAAACCAATTCCAAAGTGGAATCCTGTCCTAGGACTAATAGTAGGTCTACTGTCCCTATGGAGCCACTCATTGGTGGTTTTTTTTTTTTTTTTCTGATCTACAATTAGATTATTATATTATACTTTCTTGGTAGTTTTAAGAGACTGTTTTCCATCTGTTTCCCACATTTCTGCATGTTTTGAGAGCAGAGACATTGACTGCTTTTGTTCCGGGCTATCTTAAGGATAAGTGTATAGCAAATGACCTTGGCTGAATGAGATACTCTGAAGCAAAGGATAGGTTTGTTTACTGTCCAGTATAACAAAGAAAATGCTGCCATCCAGGGCAAAGCAGATGCATGTTTACTACCCATTATCAAAATTAGTGCCCAACTTTGCTGTAAAGCAAACTTACTGTGTATGTTCTATCAACCCGGATTGCTCTACATCCACCCTTTAAAACTTGGAGAACAAGGATAAACCATGCAAACATAACACTCATGCTCTACTGTGTATACTCAGTTATTTGCCTTGAACTCAGAAACCTCATGTCTCTCATGGCAGGTGAAAGCTCAGATCCTTCACAGTTCTATATAGACTGTTGATAGACATTTCATATCAGTTTACTTGCCTGAAAAGTAAGAGCTATCATGGTGGATAAATCCAAAAAGAGGCCTCTGAAACCACCCATTCCCTGCCAGCAAAGAGAAAAATCCAAATTAATGTCACATCCAAGAGGAAGTGGTAGAGATTTGTACCACCGTTAAACTCAAAGAGGTAGAGTGGTGATCCCAATTTATTCCTATTTAAGTCAACATTCCAGCCTCTTAAAAAAAATGATGGAAATCAGAATTTACTATCACAAACTCACTCAAGTACTAATCCCAATTGTAGGTATCATGACAGATGTGGGGGTTTTTTTTGTGTGTGTTTTTGCTAAAGCAGATTAACATAAGCTCAACTACATTTGCTGTCACTGATCTAACAAATGCAATTTAAAAATTATGTATTTGTTTATTAGTCACAGAGAGAGGGTACAAGCAGGGGGAGCAGCAGCGGGAAAGGCAGAAGCGGGTTCCCCGCTGACCAGGGCCCCAGTGTGGGACTCTGATCCCAGGATCCTGGGATCACAACCTGAGCCGAAGGCAGACACTAAACTGACTGAGCCACCCAGACACCGCTAACAAATGCATTTTTTATTCCTAAACATCTGACTATTCTTCAGAATAGTATTTTGATTCACTGTGTTGATGAAATCTTATTAATTAAAGACCAATCAGTTACTTGGTGTTAAGTGTACTACATTGTACCTTTTCTGCCTTGGCAGGCTTAAAAATCAATATTGTATGCAATTTATGAATATTCTTAACTTTGCCTTTCCTGCTTACTAGGCTCACCTGTATAGTTCTCAAGGGTTCACAGAATATCTAATCCACTTACAGTGAATCCCTCATATCATTGCCTCTGATCAAAGGAAATATTTATAACAGAGATACGGCAGTGGGCACATGAGGATGTGATCTACGTGTCCTAGCAAAGTCTGCCACTCCAGAAGCCACTGAACTGCCATTGCTTCCTAAAGGGTCAGCAGAGGTATAGGCTTAGAGTTGATAAACTATGCAGGTGGGGCACAATTTCCAGGATATGGTTTTTACCTCAAATTACCAACCATAACATATTCCTCATTAGATAGAACACCTGGGTCTGGAAACCAAGAAGGGTAAGAAGTACAGTTTTGTTTTCTATCCTTCCAACACTCACTTACAGCACTTCCTATCACTACAGCTTAGGCGGAGGGGAGTCAGGTACTTATGCCAGAGGACACCATAATAGTCCCATTAAGCTTGAAGCTGTGGCTACATATTGTTATTTGTAGTTCTTATACCCAGAGACCTGCAAGTGAAAGAATTAACTTACTGTTAAGATAACTGGCAGTAATCATCAGTGAGTGGTAAGGTTATTGGTACAAAACAGCAGCAAGAAAGAATATGTTTGCCGTTCAGTTAACTCACTGATATTTCTTTTAATACTTTGTATGCTCTATTTTAATGGATAAGGATCACAGCTACAGCCTGAAGAGGTCATTAATGAGGAACAAAAATTCACCGACAGAGTAAGCCACCAACACCAGCAGAGGTGCTAGATACATGAAGGGAATTTTTAAAAGCCACGGAGGAGGGGAAAATTTTGTATTATTGAAGACCTTGAGACCAAAGGCAGTGGGGAGAAAGGAGACTAAATAATCCTACCAATCTGTATATTATACTTTTTCCTTGGAGATGGAATGACATGGAATATTGCAGAATCTGAACCAGATGGAGGGAACTTGCTATTAGAAACATGCAGATCAGGGCACCTGGGTGGCTCAGTGGGTTAAGCCGCTGCCTTCGACTCAGGTCATGATCTCAGGGTCCTGGGATCAAGTCCTGCATCGGGCTCTCCGCTTGGCGGGGAGCCTGCTTCCCTCCCTCTCTCTCTGCCTACTTGTGATCTTTCTCTGTCAAGTAAATAAATAAAATCTTTTAAAAAAAAAAAAAAAGAAAGAAAGAAACATGCAGATCGGGGTATCTGGGTGGTTCAGTGGGTTAAGCCTCTGCCTTCAGCTCAGGATCCCAGGTTCCTGGGATTAAGCCCCACATTGGGGGGGGGGTCTCTGCTCAGTGGGGTGCCTGCTTCCCCTCCCCCTCTGCTTGTTTCTCTGCCTACTTGTGATCTTTCTCTGTCAAATAAATAAAAAATAAAATAAATAATAATAAAAAAGAAACCTGCAGATCAAAATGACACAAAGTGGGGGCTCTGGCTCAAAGATACACCACAGCTGCTGAGTATTGGCTGCTGACAACTCAGAGCTGAGCCATCCTTCTGGAATTCCTTTTGCCAGGTCAGCCTGTGTTTAAAGAATAACTGAAACTGGGCTGCAAAGGCCCAGACCTCTTTTCTCAGTTTGGGGCAGCTCAGCCCTTGGAATCAGCTGAGACCTTTGCCTCATAGTTTAACTTCACACTTCACTCAGTCCTGCTTCCCTCACTTACATACATTTTGTTCCAACTACACCCCCCAAAACGTGCTGTGTACAAATATTTAATTCAGAATCCCACTAAGGACTTCAGTCCAAATACCCTCTAACTTAACATCTATTAAGGAATTATGTATAAATACTCATGTAGACAGTAAACACGCCTAGAGGCAAGTCATGTACTTCATGAAATATTGTGTCGCTATAGATCTCTTTCATTTCTGAATGAGCAAACAGAAAAAAGAATAGCAAAAGGAAATGCATAAAATAATACTACAGAGAGATGGAAATGAAAACACATCTGAAGATTCAGAAGAAGATGATTTTAGTGCAATCATTTATAAGCAAAACCAGAAGAAATTTTAGAAAGTTTCTGGTTTATTGCAGAGTATACATTGATTTTTAATTTGAAAGAAAAATCCAATAAAGTATACAAGTAAAAGAACAAATACTTTTTTTTTCATTTTCTATGGCTTGCAAAAATAATATGACCTATAGAAAATAGTGGCACAAAGTTGGTTATATCTGGATAATCTCATCTACTCTCAAAACTTCAACACATACTTACCTTTATGAATACCAAATCAGTTTATCTTGTCCACACATTTGCCTGAGTTTCAAACTTTGATACACAACTGTCTACCTTATATCTCCACCTGAATAGCCAGTAGGCATCTCAAAGTCAATATTTACAAAACTAAATTATTTCTTCAATATTATTGTCTCCCCATTTCTTCTCAAACTGCAAATCTTCTCTTTTCATTTTTATATACAACTGCTATAAAAATTTGAATCTTGTTCTTGACCGTGGGCTTCTTCTCATCTTCTATATCTTATTGTTTTCCAATTCCAGCCAGTTTGCATTCATTAATGTCTCTCCTTCCTTCTCTCCCTTATACCACAGGGAATTAGAGCATCTTATTTATAAATGGAAATACTATAGCAGCATACTTAGCTAGATACTTGTTTCTGGCTCTTTAGTCAACATATCGTTTACATACATAGCACCAGCATGAATTTTCACCCTGAACAAAATTGTTCAATGACCCTCCATTACCTTTAGAATAAAAGATTCCTTAGGATTCCACACAAGATCCTTTATTATCCACTGCCTGACTACTGTCCCATCTCTATGTCTCACCACCCACCTCCTCTATAGTATTATTTACTGTTCACACTTTGAATCTGACAACTATCTCTCCATCTGGCTTCAAGACTTAACTCAGATACATTCTTTTTTGAAGCTTCTCTAATCCACTAGATGCAAAATTGGTAAATTTACCCCAAATCAGTGTTTACATGTATTTTTTTTTCTTTTTTTATTCCTATAACACTGGGGATAGTCCCACCTCCAATAAACCCCAACACTTGCATATGCTGTAGAGATTTCATTCATTCTGAAAGTAAACTATGTAAATACTGGTGAAAACTCTAAATTACATTATTTCAATATGGTTTAGCTAAAAAAAAAAGTGATTTTCCAAAAGCCTATGATATCTTCCTATTTTAGTCAAATTATTTTTTGACATTTAAAATATAAAATTATAGAATGTTCTCCTGAAAAATAGATTTGTTTATATTTTAAGCAAAAAGGAAAGAAAAGAAAAGGAAAGAAAAGGAAAGGAAAGCAAAAGAAAAAAGAAAAGAAAAGAAAGGAGAAGAAAAAAAACACGTGGGACCCATGTGAAAAATGGAGTTCTACCCTATGTCTGGTTAATAAAGTATCTACTTTGTCCTGTTGTTGCTCATTGTAATTTGCAAATTGAAATCATCTAGTTGAATTACAAATAGTTAATACATGTCCAATAAATCATGTGATGTTGAATGGAATATTTCCTGAAATTTAAAACATGTAATTAAGCATAATTTTCATAAACTTCACTCAGAGCATGTTTGCAACAAAACTCAGCTCATGCTTTGGAAATTTTATATATTGTTTCTAATTAAACCATTCTGGCTGACTGCCATATCAATTTATGTTAGATTATTTTCCATTACACATCCAGCTATTCACCTTCTCAGTAAATGTACAAGTAACAGAATGTTAAACGGAAAGGTTCAATTTGAGCCACCTGTATTCCATAGATATGGCATGGAATGTAAGATGATAAACTTGAAGTGAGAAAATTATAGAATAAGTTTGCCCAAATCAAGAATATAAAGTACAGGAAAAGGGGAGATTCAGGAAAAAGACTGAAGAGATTTATTGGGAAAGAGCTGCTATTATAAAAAAGTGCTAGTCTACCAAGGGAGAAAGAAAAGAGGATGGCACTCTTCAATGGGAATAAACAGAGACCAGGAGTAATACGGTAGATTAACTCCTTAGAAAGAATAGCAGTGTTAGGCCTCCCGTATATCTAGGACATAATAGTACATCCCTCTGAATGCACACCAAAATTTTCAGCATGTTTTTCTGAAATCAAATAAAAAACTCATAGTAAATTATCCTTATCTGAGGCCAATTTACATCCTGCAGAAAAGGACCACATAGAAAAAACAGTAGAATTTCATATATGAGTGACTGCAAAGAGTAAAAGGAAGTCAAGGAATGAAAGGGACGCTCTCCTTTAATGAGAGGCACCACACTAACTTGGGAGGGTGATTACCCAAAAAAACTGCCACATGTCAGAAAATGTCATATATAAGCTTGGCCTTGTCCACAGAGAAAGGTGACATCTTGGAAATTTCACATAATAACCTCTAACCATATTTGACCTTCCTTCCTAGACTATTCTTCAAAGAACTGTACATGAGAGGGGAAAATATTTGGCATTAAATGAACAATTTTATTTTTTGTGATTGGAAATTCTAAATACTGAGTTCAAACTGTGTTTGAAATTTTAAAAGATTTTAGGAATTTACATTTTTTTTTCTTTTTTTTTAAAGATTTTATTTATTTCTTTGACAGAGCGAAATCACAAGCAGGCAGAGAGGCAGGCAGAGAGAGAGGAGGAAGCAGGCTCCCCGCTGAGCAGAAAGCCCGATGCGGGTCTCGATCCCAGGACCCTGAGATCATGACCTGAGCCGAAGGCAGCGGCCCAACCCACTGAGCCACCCAGGCGCCCAGGAATTTACATTTCTTAAGAATGACTGGAAGTAACGAAATTTGTCTAACTTTTCACCAAAGGCCAGAGGAAAACTATCTCACTGAATACATTTTAAGGAGACAGAGTGAAGATAAAATAGAGTTATGTTTTTATTATTGACCTTGAGTCATGCTTATTAAGCACATCAATGATAACTTTATTTATCCCTGCTCTCTCTTCTCACTTGAACCTCCCTAAGTCTTTGGCCCCACTCTACCAATAGTTTACATTAATTAATTTCTTCCACATTTAAAATAAAAATGAAACTTTTGAAACTTTTATTTTTATTTATCAACTGCCTCAACTCCCTTCTCTTCAAAGTCAGAATTCTCCAAAGAGGAGTCATTTATATTCTGTGCTTCCATTTCCTCACTTTCTATATCCCACTTTCCTTAGGACCACATATATAACTCTCATATATAAAACTTCCTTTTCACAATTCCCATTTGTGTATATATTTTTAAAGATTTTATTTATTTATTTAAGAGAGAGAGAGAGAGATAAAGCCCAAATGGGGTTAAAGACAGAAGGAGAAGTAGACTTCTCACTGAGCAGGAAGCCCAATGTAGGATTTGATCCTGGGGCTCTGAGATCATGACCTGAGCTGAAGGCACTTAGCTGACTGAGCCACACAGGCATCCCCCCCATTTGTACATTCAGCAGAACATTTAACCCTACCATTTTAAAAAGACATTATTTTAGTTTTTAAACTTTACTCACTACAGTAATCCATATTTTTGATATAGCAACTCCTTTCTCCATTGGCTAAAACTCGATACCATTTTTGTCCCCCATATTTGTCTCAACCCCATATCTAATCCTTCAGTAAATTCCATTCTCTTCCTTTTAAATTCATCTAGATTTCTGCCACTTCTTGCCAATTTTACTGTAAACAGGTGTGAAACATCATTATGTCTTGGTAACTTTCTAACTTGGAGGATGGCCAATATTTTCTCTAAAGAACCAGATGCTTAAGACATTTTAAATAAGTATTTTTACTAATGTATTTACTAATTTACTAATGTATTTACTACACTCAATATATTTTACATACACTAAACTATACCTTTAAATATATAGAGGAACATGAGTAAAAAACCAGAATATAATATAAGTTCTATGCAGTAAGAGAGGAAATACTTTTATTGACAAAGTTCAAAATATATTGAGTAATATTGAGCATACTTTTGTAATATATGTCTAATAATGACGAAATTGAAATTCTCTTCTTGTTAGTATTCCCTATCACCAAAGTGATCCCCAATATTATATATAAAAAAAGATACTTGGGGTGGCTGAGTGGCTCATTCAGTTGAGCATTGGACCTTGGTTTCTCTCAGATCATGATGCCTGGGCCATGGGATTGAGGACCACTTCTGGCTCCATGCTCAGTACTTAGCTACAGAGTCCGCTTAGGATTCTTCCCCCCCTCCTTCTCCCCTGCCATCTGCTCCTTCCCCTGCTCATGCTCTCTCTCTCTCTCTCTCTCTCTCTCAAATAAATAAATAAATATATAAAACCTTTAAAAAAAAAAAAAAAAAGATTCTTAGCTCAAAACCTTACAGAAATAGCCAGTGTGCCAAATTTGACCTCTGGAATATAAAACTAATTTTCCAATTTCTACACTTATATCTCCCGAGTCTTTTTTCCATACAGCAGCTAGAATAGTCCTTTCTAAAATGTAAATCATAAGGGTGCTTGAGTGGCTCAGTCAGTTAAGTGTCTGCCTTCCACGCAAGTCTTGATCTCAGGGTCTTGGGATTGATCCCCACATTGGCTCTCTGCTCAGTGGGGAGTTTTCTTCTTCCTTGCCCTTTCCCTCTCCCTTTCCCCACTACTTGTGCCCTCTCTCTCTCAAATAAATAAATAAAATCTAAAAAACTAAAACAATAAAATAAAATAAATCATAACTTCCCCCTCCTCTGCTTAAATTCCCTATTGGTTCCTCATCTTAGGATAAAATACAAAGATTTGACAATATCCTGAAAAGTCCCAAATGATTTTAATGTTTTTGGGGTTTTTTTTTTAAAGATTTTATTTATTTATCTGACAGAGAGAGATCACAAGTAGGCAGAGAGACAGTAGAGAGAGAGAGGAGGAAGCAGGTTCCCTGCTGAGTAGAGAGCCTGATGCGGGATTCTATTGCAGGACCCTGAGATCATGAACCAAGTGGGTCAAAGCAGAGGCTTTAACCCACTGAGCCACCCAGGCACCCCATTTACTGTTTTTGTTTTTGTTTTTTATGGGCTTAATTCTTTTAGGATTTTTTTAAAAAAAACATTTTTAGGTTCACAGTAAAATTAAGGGGAAAGTACAGAAATTTCCTATATATTCCGCACCCCCCACATGTATAGCCTCTGTCTATTCTCAACACCCTCCACCAGAGTAGTGCATTTATCCCCACTGATGAGCCTCCATCAACACATCATAATCTCCCAAAGTCCATAGTTTACATTAGGTTTCACTCTTGGTGTTGCACATTCTTCATATTTGGACCAATGTAGAATGACATGTATCCTTCATTATAATGCAAAGTATTTTCACTGCCCTGAAATTCCTTTGTACTCTCTCTCTTGCTCCGTTGGCTTGTCTATGCTTTTTGCCAGTAGTATGTTGCCCTTTATTACTTCAGGTTTATAGTAAGTCTTTAAGTCAGATAATGTCAGCCTTCTACGTTCTTCTCTTTCATATTGTGTTGGCTTTTCTGAGTCTTTTGCTTCTCCATATAAACTTCAGAATCAGTTTGTCAACATCTACAAAATAATTTGCTAGGATTTTGATGGTGATTGCATTTTATCTATAAATCATGTTGGGAAGACCTGACATCTTGACAATACTGTCTTCTCATTCATGAACATGAAATATCTCATTTATTTGATTCCTCTTTAATTTCATTCATCAAAGTTCTGTAGTTTTCCTCATGGATTTTGTACAAATTTTGTTAGATATACATACATAAGTGTTTCATTTGGGGGACTCCTATATTATGGTAAGTATTTTTAATTTCAAATTTTATTTGTTCATTTCTGGTATATAAGAGAGAAATTGACTTTTTCATATTAACCTTGAATCCTATAACCTTGATATAATCACTTATTAGTGCTAGGAGGTTTTTTGTTTTTTGTTGGGTCTTTTTTTTTTTTTTTTTTTAAATTCTTTGGATTTTCTACATGAGCAATTTTGTTATCTGTGAAAAACGACAGTTTTATTTCTTCCATCCCAATTGGCATACCTTTTATTTCCTTTTCCCAATTTACTGCATTAATAAAACTTCTAATATGATGTTGAAAAATAGTGGTGAGAAGGGATACTTTCCTTATTCTTGATCATAATGAAAACGTTTCTAGCTTCTCACTGTTAAGTATGATGTGATCTATAGGTTTTTGTAGATATTCTTTTTTTTTTTTTTTTAGATTTTATTTATTTGTTTGACAGAGAGAAATCACAAGTAGATGGAGAGGCAGGCAGAGAGAGAGAGAGGGAAGCAGGCTCCCTGCTGAGCAGAGAGCCCGATGCGGGACTCGATCCCAGGACCCTGAGATCATGACCTGAGCCGAAGGCAGCGGCTTAACCCACTGAGCCACCCAGGCGCCCGGTTTTTGTAGATATTCTTAACCAAATGAAGAACCCCTGTATTCATAGTTTGCTGAGAGTTTTTATCAATGATGAGTGTTGTATTTTGTCAGATGCTTATTCTGCATCCATAGTTATAATCATCTGATTTTGATTTTTTAGCCTGTTGATATGATTAATTATAATAATTGATTTTTGAGAGTTGAGCCATCCTTGTATACCTGAAATAAATCATACCAGACTCTAATGTATAATTCTTGTTCTCTTTGAGGATTTGAGTTACTAATATTTTGTTGAAAATTTTTGCATCTACATTCATGAGACATATATTGTCTGTAGTGTTCTTATCTTGTAATCCTTTTTTCTGGTTTTGGTTATGGTAGTTCTGGCCTCATGGAATCGATGAGAAAATATTCTCTCTGTATTTATCCTGTGAAAGAGATTATAGAGAATTGATACACTTTTGTCCTTTGATGTTTGGTAGAAGTCACCAATGAACCCATCTGGGCCTGAAGCTTTCTGTTTTGGAAGGTTATTAATGATTGATTCAATTTCTTTAATAAATATATTATGATTCAAATTGTACATTTCTTCTTGTGTGAGTTTTGGTAGACTCTCTTTCAAAGAATTGGCCCAGTTCATCTAGATTATTAATTTTGTTAATAGTTTATTCTATTTATTATCCTTTTTAATTTCCATGTGTTCTGTGATCCTGCTTTCATTTCTGATATTAGTAATTTGTGTCCTCTCTTTTTTTCTTAGTCTGTCAAGAGGCTTGTCAATTTTGTTGATTCTTCCGAAGAGCAAGCGTTCAGTTTTATTGATTTTGTCTACTGATTTTTCCCTTTCAATTTCATTGTTTTCTGCTCCAAATTTTATTATTTATTTTCTTCTGCTTATTTTGATTTTGTTTTGCTTTGTTTTTACTTTCCTATGGTGGAAACAGAGACTACTGACATTAAATATTTATTCTTTTCTGATATATACATTCAATGCTATAAATTTTCCTTTAAGCAGTGCTTTCACTGAATTCCATAAATTTTACAGTGTGGTTTCCATTTTCATTTAGTACATTTAAAAAATGTTTTTAAATTTCTCTGGAGATTCCCATTTTGCCCCCTGTGTTCATAGAAGTATGTTGTTTAATCTCCACATACTTGGGGGTTTTCAGTTAGTGTTCTGCTATTGAATTCTAGTTTAATTCTATTGCAGCTGAGAGAAGACATTGTATGATGTCTATTCTTTCAATTTTCTTAAGATATGTTTTATGGCCCATTACGTCAACTATTTTGGTTAATATCCTATTCAAGTGTGAAAATAATGTACATTCTGCTCTTGTCATATTAGTCAACAGATATCAATTGCAGGCAGTTGATTGATGGTGCTGTTGAGTTCAACTATGTCTTTTCTAATTTTCTGCCAGCTGGAATGGCCCATTATTGAGAAAGTCTCAGAATGTCGAAGTCCCTTTGTTGAAGTCTCCAACTATGATAGTGAATTCATCTATTTCTCCTTGCAGTTTTGCTGGGCTTTGCCTCATACTGTGATACACTTTTGTCAGGCACATACTCATTCAGAATGATGTCTTTTTGGAAAATTGACCTCTTTATCATTATGTAATGTCCTTCTTTTCCCCCGATAATTTTCCTTGTTTTGAAGTCTGCTCTGTCTGAACTGAATATACTATTTATGCTTTCTTTTGGTTAGCATTAGCATGATATATTTTTCTGCATCCATTTACCTTTATACATATGTGTTTTTATATTTATTGTGCATTTCTTGGGGACTACATCTATATGATAAATGGATATGTAGATGTATACATACACATAAATGATAGATAGATTGATTAGTTTTTTGATACAGTGTGACAATCTTTTAATTAGACCATTGACATTGAAAGTGATTATTGATACAGTTGAATTGATATCAACCATATTTGTTACTATTTTCTATTTGTTGACCTTGTTCCTATTTTTGTCTTCCACTTTTTTCTGTGGTACTAACTGAACAGTTTGTATGATTTTATTCCCCTTCTTTCTTTGCATATCAGTTATGCTTTTTTTATTTTTTATTTTTTACTATTTTTTATTTTTTTAGTGGTGCCCTAGAATTTGCAAAATATATTTGCAAGTAATTCAAGTCTACTTTCAAGGAATACTATTTCACCTCATTGTGTAATGTGATTACCTTATAATAACCAAATATTCCTAATTCCTTCCTTCCATACCTTGCATCACTGCTGTCTTCATTTCAGTTATTTAGAAGCATACACTACTTGTTAGTAGTGAGAAACAAGTAGACTAACAAATAGGCTACTTGTTAGCCTAAGAAAGTCTTTATTTCTCCTCACTTTTGAAGAAAAATATTCAGGGTATAGAATTCTAGCCAGCAGTATTTTTCTCAATATTTCAAATATTTCACTCCACTTTCTTCTTGCTTGCATGATTTCTAAGAAGTGAGGTGTAATCCTTATTTTTTTTTCCTCTATAGGCAAAATGTTCTTTCCCTCTGGCTTCTTTCAGGGTTTTTCTTATCTTTGCTTTTCTATAGTTTGAAATGATATGCCTAAGTATAGTTCTGTTTATTTATCTGTTGACCATTACCCAACTGTTTGCAGCAGTTCTTTGATCTGTGGTTTGATGTCTGATATTTATTTGGAGATATTCTGTCATTATAGTGTCTTTATTTCTTTTCTTTTTTTTTATTGTTCTTTTCTCTCTTCTTAAAAAATTCCAATTACATATATGTTATACCTTTTCATAGTTGTCCTACAGTTTTGGATATAGTTCTGGGGGGGAGGATTGTTTGTTTTTACGGTCTGTGTTCTCATTGTTTTTCAGTTTTGAAAGGTTCTCTCAGATGTCCTCAAATGCAGAAATTATTTCTTCAGCCATGTCTAGTCTATTAATAAGCACATCAAAGTCCTTCTTCTATTACAGGATTTTTATTCTCATTTCTTTTTAGTTCTTTCTTAGGATTTCTATCTCTGCTTATGTGCTCGTCTGTTCTTGCATGCTATCTACTTTATCTATCAGAGATCTTTCCCATTTGTTATTTGCTGTTATCTTTTACTCTTCCTATCTTTTACATGGCCTCCTTGGTATTTCTAGAACACACCACATTCTCTCCATTTTGGGGATTTTTCACTGGCTTTTCTCTCCAGTTGAACTTTGTCTGCTACTTGTATATAGAATAACAGTTTTCTCCTCTTTGATTGAGTCTCTTCTCAAATACCTCCCTTTTTTTTTTTTTAACATTTTGTTTATTTATATAAGAGAAAGCAAGCATGAGTGGGGAAGAAGGAGGGGAGGGGCAGAGGGTAAGGGAGAAGTAGACTCCCCACTAAGCAGGGGGCCCAAAGTGGGGCTCGATTCCACAATCCCTGGATCCTAGGATCCCAGGGCCCTAAGATCATGACCTGCCATCCAAGTGCTCCTCAAATACCTCCAAGTAAGGATTCTTATCTTAGCCACTTCTTTAGGATAGTAGCCTACCAACCCTGCCCTCTAACACTCCTGGTTCTGCTTACCTGGGTCCATTAATATTTTTCCCCATTGTACATATCACCCTCTAACATACTCAAAGGCAAATTTATTCAATACATTTATTTTTTCTCTATCCTAATGAATGGAGAAAGGCTCTTTGGTTTTGTTTGCTAATGTTTCCCAGGAACTTAAAACAGGGCCTGGCACACAGCCGTTCCTCAGCAAATGTTTGTTGAATGAACAAACTAATATTTTATACCATTTCATGTGGGCTTTTTCCCAAAACACCAAAACTATATTTATTGACTGAGAGACCACAGATGAGATGATTTATTCCTTGCCTTATTAATCCATTCTTTTAGAAATCATTTATTTCATTGGTTTCATAAACTTCTAAGTTCTTATCTCTATTTTTTCTACCAATCTCTGAGCATATACATCCTATGCATATGTGTTATTTCTAAATTACATATATGTATATAGCTATGCATATCTATATCTGGATGTGTGTGCTTGTTAATAAAGTTCATATATATTCTTTATCACAAAACCCTGACATTGGTCTCCTAAACAACTCATGAGCTTCCTCTCATGTTATTGCCTCTTCAGTTTCACGTATTAGTCAAAATATCAGACAATGGCCATCCATTCAATAAATAGTCTCCATTCTGAAGGGCAGCTCCCAAACACCACAAAGTATTTCCCCAAGCTGGCTTTTAGCTGAACCTTAAACAAATTATTGCACTATTTTATCACACTGGCTGTTTTAGAATGATGATTCATTTCATAGTATCCTGCCATCATGTGGTTATTTTCTTTTTTAAAGGCTTTCAAATTAGCTAGCAACAGCCAGGCTATCCCTCAATATTTATACTTATTCTTCTTATACTTATTTATACACATTGATGAAGTACCACAGCCACTGCAAAAGGAAACTCTTCACCTTTCACCTGTCCCCATCCCAATCAACCACAAGTGAAAGCATACAAAATCTCTCCATAATACTTTTTGCCAGAAATCATCTCTTCTGACAAGAATTATTATTGCTACTCGGGTGGTGAGTAATTTAGCTCCACAACCCCATTCTAAGTGTCTGCTATTTAAAAGTATTTATGCTGCTCATTATATTAGCCTGGGTTTCCCCCAAGAGCAGCACCTATATAAAGATTCATGTGTATGTAGTCTATTTGCAAATGTTATCTTGGATAACAGGAGTGGAGCAGAGTCAGGGATGGAGAAAAGGGAAATAGTTATCAGCTCATATCTCCTATTGGCCAACAGTCACCCCAGCATTGCTCCCTGTGCCTTAAGTCCCCATCACTTTTGAGTTCTGCATATATGATTGACAGATGTGTTCATGTACCTGGGATGACAGTAGAACAAGTAAAGACAAGCAAGTCCTGGATATAAAACAATCAGGTTGCACAAATCAAATCGTTGTTTAAACCCTATGTTGAACTAGACACTGTAGCAGTGATTGCAATAGGATTAAGGCCTAGAGGATAGGATACTGTATACAAAAAAGAACCAATGCACTGCTTACTACAAACTCTATTAAATATTTAGGGGTTTCATGTTTTGTTCTCCAACTTGACATATTTCTGTCAAGCTTAGGTCAGCCTTGTGCACTGCTATTGTGTATTAATGCCTAGAACAGAATATTTTTAAAATATAGTTCTGTTCAATGACATTTTAAAAGAAAAATTAAATAAGACAGCAAAATTACTTTTATTCTAAATTCCCCTGTATACTTTAACTGTTTCCAAATATATTTTCCTTACTCTAATATAAAATGTAATTTCACTTCACAAATTACCCAATTTTACCTCTAATAATACTAATCAGCCATTTGCTAAAAGATTTAAAATGTTAAATTTTAAACAAATAGCTTATATTTTTATAAGGAGGAGGTGCAGAATAATTGAAATGATTTTAAGCTTGAAGAAAGTAAAAAAAAGTATTTAAACTTGAAAAAATATAAACACCTTATGAATATGCACTTACAGCACTAATTTAAAAAAATTAAAACCAAATCTTACTTTTTATAGGCTTTCATGGGTTATAATGATAAATGATATATGTAGTCTTACTTGATTTTCTAGAATTTCTCCAAGAAAAGTAAATGATGTTTTCTTAAGGTATACTGAATGCATTTTATGTTTCAGAGGCATCTTAAGAAATTTACTTTAGGAATAATTTTATTCATGCATTTATTAGAGGTTAGGGTGTTTGATTTAGCCACATGACTTTATGTATAGGATATTATTATCATTTGTACTTCTTATACAAAGTTCTATATAATAGGGTTTTGTTATGTCAACACAGATTATGACTTCTGCACTTTCACAGGATATAAAAAGTTTCACTCCACCAGGTGCCTGTAATCTACCCACAAAATGAACATTCTGCACTCCACTGTGCAAAGTTATCAATATTTAACCGAAATTGACAGGACACTAGAAAACCAAGTGAACCAAGACGCATTGCGGGCAAGCTGAAGGTCTTCTTTACATGATATACACACCTAATAACCAGTGATCTATACAACTATAATGTGCTTGGGTCACTCAAACAAATGGGGACAAAGTTTTGGCTTTCATGGGTAGAAATACTGCTTTAACTCAGGGAGTTTGAACCAGAAAAGAAGTTAATTGCATTTGAAAAGAGTCTGAGAATTATATTCTCCTATGACCTTGTGGATTTGCACACTGAGGCATTATTTCCATAGAGAACAGTACCATAAAGGACCCCTGAAGACTGTATTGAGTAGTAAGTTTAAAATCATATAAAAGTGAAGTGGTCAAATTTATGTCAGTTTAGCATTCCATTAAGAAAAGCTTCTATAAAACCTCACCTCCCCTTATAAGCAGAAATTCCAGAACCAAAGGAGCATATAAGTGAATGGGATAGGTTAATGAATATTTGATATGGACCAAAATGCACTGCATTTGATATGCTGAGCACTGGTTTTCCAAAAGGAAAAATGACCCTATCAAAAAATATTTCCCGTCTAACTACATAATGGAAAAGCAAGGATACAATGCTACCAAATAATCTGCAGCCAAAGATGAGCTACAGAAACCTTCCTCATTTACTTTTAACTTATTTTTTTTTCCCTTCTGTCAGTCACTTATTTATTTCTACTCCCCTGTTTGTTCTTTCATTTTAAAAAAGGGGAAGGGCTCCTGGGTGGCTCAGTCATTAAGCATGTGCCTTTGGCTCAGGTCATGATCCCAGGGTCCTGGGATCCAGCCCCCCATCAGGCTCCCTGGTAAGCAGGGAGCCTGCTTCTCCCTTCCCCTCACCCTGGGCTTATGTTCCCTCTCTCCCTTTCATTGTCTCTCTCTCTGTCAAATAAATAAATAAAACCTATAAATAAATAAATAATCAGGTGCCTGGGTGGCTCAGTGGGTCAAAGCTTCTGCCTTCAGTTCAGGTCATAATCCCAGGGTCCTGCAATGGAGCCCCACATAGGGCTCTCTGCTCAGCAGGGAGCCTGCTTCCCTCTTTCTCTGCCTGCCTCTCTGCCTACTTTTGACCTCTGTCTGTCAAATAAATAAACAAAATCTTTTTAAAATAAATAAATAAATAAATAAACAAGCGAAAACAAACAAACAAATAAATAAGGGGATAGAGCTGATTTACAACACACAAGTCTCCTGACCCAGAAGCTTTTCCTTGCATTACAGCTGCTGATTTTCACACTGATATTTGCTTCCAGACCTATCATTTCAGTAATATCTAGACTTCCCAGATGATCTATTCGATTTTGATTTAAGATCTCTCTCTCTTCCTGACAGTTTGCCATTCTAGTTTTGTTAACTCCTTTGATTTCAGTTGAACAACAAAACAAAACAATAACAAAAAATATATCATCACTGTTGGTGCTAGCTGCAGCCACACAAATCTGACTGACATGTTTTGTTCTCCCACAAACATTTGGCATCAAATATTGAGCACTGACTATATACCAACCGATATGTATTTATTCTTCCTACATGTCAATTTCAGAAGCCAAAATTTATTGATCTTAACATTCAATTACTTTCTAGATTAAAACCCTGATTGTTTTAATGAAATATCAAGGCCAAGGTAATAATAAAAAAAACTATTTCGCCTTTTAGTTTGTAAGAAAGAAATTCGCGTTTCTCCCAAATAATTTCATGAACATTTGATTATTTTTAGAATTTATTATTAAAAATGTGTTATGATGACAAAATATTTTCATGTTGTGGTGAGAAGATCAGCCTTTCTCTCCTCTGTTAACCACTGTCAATATAATGCAATTTACCTTATTACTTCTTTGTCTGCATGTTAAAAATATTAAACAAAATATAGGGTAAACCAAACTTACAAGTGTCCATAGTTGCAGTTTTATTCTCTTACCATTATAGAACAATAGTGTTTCAAACCTGCAAACAACTTTTCTTCGTGACTGATGTCACTACTATTTAGCCCTTCGAGGTTAGCATTTATTGATTTTGCTTTTACTTTGATTGGATCTTACCTACCTCGGTGCTTCAGTAAATTGAAACCTTCTGCAGTTCATGGAAGAAAGCTAAGAGCAAGGCTATGAGAAAATGTACACTGACCTCAATTTGTTTCAGACTATATTGGTAAAATCATTGTCACTGTGTTGCAGAAGTGACCTTAACTGGATTTGTGTAAATTCAATCCACAATATTCTAGACAGCTGAGGGAAGATTGGCCTTAAATGTAAGAATTAAGATAGTTTTAAAATTAAAAATACAAATATTTGTGTCTGCTTTATAAAAATATTTTAACACTTCTCACACACAGTAACATCTATACTTCCATTAAATCAATTCAACAATTTATGTACATATCTGTTGTGTGCTGGGCAATGCGCCTATTGTAGGGGGTTACAAAACAAAATATCACGTGGTTCACAAAATAGCAAAGGATGCACTATAAAGTTATTTTTTAAAGGATAATAAAGTTAATTAAAATTATGATGTATTATAACAAACTACAAACATTATGAAAACTGTAAAAGTACCGATTAAAAGGTTACCATATACAGTGTTGTGCAAACAGAAACTCTTTTCTGAGTAAAATGAGTCATTCCTGAGAATTATGCTGGAATAACAAGGGTAAACAAATTTTTCACAGAAACTGAAATACTGGGTACTCTACCCTGGTAGAAGTAGAAGACTTCAAGGAACTTACATTTGAACTGGGAGCTACTCAAAGAAAGAGAGTGGTCAAAAAGGAAAGGAAATTCAAGGCATGTAGCACCTACCTTTGAGAAGAAGCTTAGAAGGAGAAGGACTTGGGAAATGTGAAGAATAGAGCAAAAGATATAGGGGCAGGTACATTTTGGAAAAAATCAAGTCCAGACAGTGAAGTTTATTTTCTATCATGTGTATGTAATTTGATATGAATGATGCCCAAGTATCAAAGATAACCAAAAGCACAACCAAGTTGCCAAACCTTGGTGCTTATTAGAATCAGTTGGTAAACCTTAAAAAAAATTCAGAAGCCGAAGTTGCACATCATACCAAGTCAGAATGTTCATTGGTAGAATGCAGGCATTAGTGTTTTTTAAGATCCCAGGTTATTCTATTTTGCATCCACAATTTGGAGCTACTGGAAAAGCCAGATTGCAACTATTCATGGCATCTGGCAACTTCTGGAAAAACTTCATTAACAGTGTCCAATCATATGGGCCTTTTATGTGTTCCTCCAAAAAGCCAGACAATAATTTGAACACATTTACAAAGCCTACTTATTATGACTGAGACACTCTTCAAGAAGATATATTGCATGAGATTCTCCAACATTATTCAGATCTTTATTCAATGTCATCTCTCCAGACAGACATATCCTGACAACCATATGTAGAATCTTCCTTTTTTATTCAATAATATAAATCTGTCTTATTACTTACAGTTATTTGATATGATACCATGTATTTATTTAACTATTTACTTTCTGCCACACATACTACTAGAATATAAACTCATTGATGGCAGGGTTGTCACAGACAAGTTTACTTTCACTAAACAGTGGCTAGCACATAGTAAGTACTCAATAAATTCTTGGTAAATGAGTGAGTTATTCTGAAAGTCAGGGAGGCTAAAGTAACCATCCAGAGTCTCAGTGTATAATGAGAATGTTCCCTTTTTCTTTTTTTTTTTTAAGATTCTATTTATTTATTTGACAGCACATAGTAAGTACTCAATAAATTCTTGGTAAATGAGTGAGTTATTCTGAAAGTCAGGGAGGCTAAAGTAACCATCCAGAGTCTCAGTGTATAATGAGAATGTTCCCTTTTTCTTTTTTTTTTTTTTTAAGATTCTATTTATTTATTTGACAGAGAGAGAGGTCAGAAGTAGGCAGAAAGGCAGACAGAGAGAGGGGGAAGCAGGCTCCTCGCTGAGCAGAAAACCCGATGTGGGGCTCGATCCCAGGACCCTGGGATCATGACCTGAGCTGAAGGCAGAAGCTTTAACCCACTGAGCTACCCAGGTGCCCAGAATGTTCCCTTTTTCTTAAGAAAAAAGACAAACTCTCCATCATTATTAAGCTGGTGTTTTATTATTTCTCTGTATTTGAAACTGATGTGAGGAAATAAAGTTTGTTTTCTTCTTAAAGGATTGTATTGAATATAATGGAGCTTTGAAGTTATAGAAATAATCTATAATCCTTTGCTTGTTTGCTGAATTTGTGGCACATTGTTTGTTTTTACCAAAAATTAACTAAAATGAAAGCGGCATGGCCCCTAAGTGATAAGTGCCCCCCACACATAAATCTGGCGTTTTGAACCGATGTGACAATCCTGTCACAATTTTTAATGGGTACTATAATTTTATTTATTTAAAACCTCCAGACCTTGAGAATTCATTATAGTCTCTGTAGCAATAAAATTATCAGAAGTATACAAATCTAGCTTTTATAACATATTATTTTTTCCTTTTTATGAATTTGGATGTTCTGAGATTAGCTGACCAACTCAACTCAGTTTGCTTGGATTTTTCCCAGTTTTAAACTTCTAAGTACCATGTCCACTAAAATTTCTCAGTTCTGAGCAAGCTGAAATTATTGATTACTCCAATATTTTACTCATGACAGATGGAAAAAAAATTAGCTACCTTTCAGGTAACATCATTTTATTTGCCTTGCCTTTCTGAGTAAACACTAATTTGAAAAGCTTGACTTCACGAGCTCTTTAGGTCAAAAAAACCATCCAATTCTTCAGTATAGCTTCAAATATTGGTAATATGATCCACATGCAAACATTTCAATTTGGACTATCAAAATTTTCTACTTAGCATTATAAATTGTTATCATAGGAAGAAGGAAATGGTAATATATTGCATAAATATTAATATCTACTTGTGAAAAAAAAAGAGAAACTTTCTGTCAGACTGAGATGTAAAGGAGACTCTGAACAGAGGAGTACTGTACATACAAACCAAACAATCATGGGCAGGACAGTCACCCACCATCCCATTTCTTCCACAAAATCTTAAGAACTACAATCACCAGAATAGTTTTGGACATGTATTAAATTTGCCTGGGTGACTGAAGTGAATTTTTGTATTGCATTTCACCATTTCTCTTTTTACTTTTTAATTTTTTAAAATATTTTATTTGTTTATTTGACAGAGATCACAAATAGGCAGAGAGGCAGGCAGAGAGAGAGGAAGAGAAGCAGGCACCCTGCTGAGCAGAGAGCCTAATGTGGGGCTTGATCCCAGGACCCGGGGATCAGGACCTGATTCCAAGGTAGATGCTTTAACCCACTGAGCCACCCAGGCACACCCCCATTTCTTTTTTTAATATTTGAGATTGATGTGAAGAACAAAAAATGAATATAAATTAGGTGAATTACAAAATTCATTTAAAATGTGCACATGTCTGTATGTATATAAATACATAAATATATGAATGCATTTGTACACATATATGTATGCATATATTATTTATTTAACATCCTTATCCAACCCTAAATCTCACATATTTTTGTAAACCATATACAAATTCTGGTTTCTCTGAAACAACTTAATCTCCATCTTTAGAGATCAACTTTCTTCAAAGCATATGATTGATCTACTCAATATCAGTAACTTCTTAGTAATAAAAAGCTCAGTCCCATGTGCCTTTACAAGCATTATCCAAACAAAATGAGCACAGCTTTCTTTTTTGCTCCCTCAGGAAAATGGGAATCTTGCTTTTCCTGCACTGAGACATTTTCCATTTTCCCTTTCCATTCCTGGGATAGAGGCTTTACAGTCTTCATCAGGTGCATGCAAATTCTTTCTTGGTCATGAAACACATTTAATCAAATTTTAAAAGATAAACTTTATGGAATGCATGAAACCAGTAAATAACAGAAAGATAGTTAGAAATTCCCCCAAATATGGGAATGAAACTTTATCTTCTAAATTACACTTGAGCTTGGGGCGCCTGGGTGGCTCAGTGGGTTAAAGCCTCTGCCTTCGGCTCAGGTCATGGTCTCAGGGTCCTGGGATCAAGCCCCACATCTGGCTCTCTGCTCAGCGGGGAGCCTGCTTCCTCCTCTCTCTCTCTGCCTGCCTCTCTGCCTACATGTAATCTTTGTCTATCAAATAAATAAAATCTTTAATAAATAAATAAATAAAAATAAATTACACTTGGGCCAAAAAGTCACAAAAGGTTTTCAAATATTTTGAAAAAGTGAAAACAAAAACACAACCTACCAAAATTTGTGAAATGCAGTAGGGCAATTCTTAGAGTAAACCTACAGCATCATATGTCCTATTAGAAAAAAGTAAAAAAATGAGAGAAAGAGAGAGAAAGAAATTAAAAGTTAGTAAGCTAAGCTTATACTTTGGGGAATAAAAAAAAGAGGAAATAAATTCAATGTAAGCATAAGGACAGAAATAAAAACCAAAACCAAGAGCACAAATCAATGAAATAAAAAGCAGTTACACAATAAAGAAAATCAGTGAGACAAAAAGTTCAATAAAATTGATACACCGTCTCTTCTCCCCCCAGAAAACTTAACCATTAATTCACAGACACCTGGGTGGCTCAGTCAGGTAAGCATCTGCCTTCAGCTCAGGTCATGTTGCCAGCATCCTCGGATCAAATCCCATTGTTCTTCTTACTCATCAGGGAGTCTGCTTATCCCTCTCCCTCTGCCCCTCCCCCAGCTCATACTCTTTCACTCATTTGCTCTCTCTCTCAAATAAAGAAACAAAATCTTTAATAAAAATTCATATAGCCACAAAACATATGTCTTTCAAGAAAGTTAATTCAAAATAGATCATCGACCTAAATGTAAGGGGAAAACTATAAAACTTCTCAAAGGTAACATGTGGAGAACATAATGGAGAAAATCTTAGTGACCTTCTTTTGACAATGAATTTTTTGATAGAGCACACATACACAATGCATGAAAGGAAAAATGTAAAGTTGGACTTCATTAAAATGAAAATTTTCTGTTCTGTGAAAGACAGGATTATGAGAATTAGAAGATAAGCCACAAATGGAAGAAACTTTACATAAGACATAAATGTACAAAGAATTGTTGAAGCTCCCCATAAAGAAACAAAGAACTTAATTAAAAAGTAGCAAAAACTCTGAGTGGACACCTCACCAAGGTAACCATACAGATAGAAAATAAGAATAGGGAAAAAGGCTTACCACCATATATTCCTTTAGGGAATTGTAAAATAAAATAACAGTAAGATACTACTAGAAAACTATTAGAAGGATAATATTCAAAACACCAAAACACCAATAACACCTAATGTGAGTGGAGCAACAGAAATGCACACTCATTGCTTGGGGAAATGCAGAAAATGCAACCACTTTGGAAGACAGTTTCTTATATACAGCTAAACATAATTTTACCACCTACTCCAGAAATCAGTCTCCTGGGTATCGGAAAACATATCTACACAAAATCATGCACACAAATATTTATAATACCTTTATCCATAATTATCAAAACCTGGGAAACTGTCAGTATGTGCTTCAATTTAGGGGATGGACAATTTAAGTGTAGTACATTCATAAAATGGAATACTATTCAGTTGTGAAAAGAAATGAGCTATCCAGTCATGAAAATACATGGAGGAACCTTAAGTATATATCACAGAGTGAAAAGAAAGCCAGTCTGAAGGGGCCTTTTACTGTGTAATTTCTACTATATGACATTCTGAGAAAGACAAAACTAGAGAGCAAGTGAAGATATCAGTGGTTGTCAGAGGCTGGGTGGCAAATGAAAGGATGCATAGGTGAACACAGGAACTTGTAGAACAGTGTAACTATTCTGGATGACACTGTAATGGTGCATACATGACCTTATGCACTGGCAAAATCATACAACCATACAACACAAAGAATGAACCATAGCATAAACTATATACTTCAGTTAATAATAATATATTGGCTTGGTTCATTAAATGTAGCAAAAATACCACATTAAAGCAAGATGTTAATAATAGAGGAAACTGTGGATTCAGAAAAGAGAATATATGAGAAATCTTCACCCTCTGTTCAATATTTTGGCATATTAAACAGTTCTAATATATAAAGTCCACGATTTTTAAAAAAAGACTTCAATATGCTAATGTCTTTAACTATAAAAAGAAATAATTATTAAAATGTTAACTGTGACCATCATGTTAGTCATTGCTCTCATTCATTAAACATTAAATTGTTGCAGAACCTTCTAACTTGAAACTTGGCAACAATCACGATTCATCATCGCTCTTCAGAAAATGAACTATTTACTATGATTTCTATTTTTTTCTCAATTTACCTATCATTTTAATAAGTTAGTTTTCATTGACCACGATGAGGAAAAGAATGAGATACAGTTTTGATTCCAAACAAAAAGTCAAAAATAGGGGCGCCTGGGTGGCTCAGTGGGTTAAGCCGCTGCCTTCGGCTCAGGTCATGATCTCAGGGTCCTGGGATCAAGTCCCGCATCAGGCTCTCTGCTCAGCAGGGAGCCTGCTTCCCTCTCTCTCTCTCTGCCTGCCTCTCCATCTACTTGTGATTTCTCTCTGTCAAATAAATAAATAAAATCTTTAAAAAAAAAAAAGTCAAAAATTAAAGTATTCAAAATATATAATCAGGATAGTCCATAAAATCAGTGATTGATTATTTTCCTTGCAGACTAATTAAAAAGGAAAATATTTATACAATAATTAAAGTTCACTGTATTTTATTAGTTTTGTTTTGTTTATTTCCTTATTCTGATTTCAGTAATAATATCAATTACCCTCATACATAATTCATGGGCATTATAAATGTATTGTTTGTAACAAGGATATTGTATTTAATAACAATAACATTTAGGTGTCAAAAAGTGAGGGGCAGAAGAAGAGATAGTTGCAGCAGCAAAATGGTAGGGTCTGATTGTTAGGGAGCCCAGATTCTTGAATAATGTATCTGATATGTTGAAGACTATCTGAACATCTCCCAACAGATGGAGAGAATTTAGAATCTACAGAAAAATTAAATGGATACAAAATGCACCTGACTTACCAAAGCATTCACTGGTAGAGACAAACACTGTTTAGATTTATTTAACATATTCATTAACAATTAAACAAAATGCCTTTACTAAAAAAAAAATTAGTTTTGTATATTTCAAACATTTTATGCATATTACTATGGCTATAACTGCATCTGATTTAGCTACAGTTGTATATTACTACAGTCATAATTTCATCTGATCCAAAATGAGGTATAGTATGCAATGTTTTATCACACATTTACCTTTTTTGAACTTATACATTCACATACAAACAAAACTGAGACTATAAGAATAAAAACACATATTTTCTATTGTACATTCTAATTGCTTCATGACAAAGGATTTTAGTTTGTTTTTAATCTTAAAATTTTCACCTTTACTTTTATTTTCTTTCATCTGTTATATAAGATGAGACTCTAGTATCTCAAATCAAGTTATGTTCATCAACTAAAATCAGATTATGTCTCACTGAAAGGAATATGATTGATGCAATATGACAAGGGCAGCCAAATACGACACATCAACTTCAAAATATTAAATGCTTTTGTGGATGGAAACAAAAATAAAAAGACTGTTTTTTAAGGGCTCACAAAAAATAAATTTAAGACTTCTCCATGATCAAAGCCAAAAATTTTATTAAATATAACATTCCTAAGCAAATAGATTCCAAATTTAAATCTATTAAAAATATAAAAAAATAACCAAGTGATCTTCATTAAGATACATTTAATCTAAGTTCCATTTTTAAGGAAAATATTAGAAGATAATAAAACTGGAAAAAATTTTAACAAATTAACAATTAAAGATTATTTTAATTAAATATATGCTAAGATAAAATACTCATACTTGATTTGTTTTTCTGTTTCTAGCCTTATTTTATTACATGCATTACTTGCAGAAGTTAGTACTTTGTAGGAATTACATAAAAATTTAAATAAAAAACAAAAACATTTTTAAAATAGTGGCATCACACAGTTTTAATTACTGTGGAAATGGCTCTGATTTTAAGATTTTTATTTTGAAAAAAATATATATATATGCATATGTGTACATAGTATATATGCTATCACTTAATCCTAGACTTTAGTTTCTTTTTTTTTAACCTTCTCTCTGTCTTAAACACTTTGCAAATTCCAAAAATACTAGCATGTAGCTCAATTTAAGAATTTGCACCATCCCATAATATTTCACATAAAGAGTGCCTGAGAAGGTGACTTTCCCATAATTATAGAGCTAGCCAAAATGCTTATTCATTTCAGTATTTATTGTGTATAATATAAACTCAGAGTTGTATATGATATTTTCATTATAAGAAGTAACCAGGATCTAAATATAAACTAACAAAATGACAGTTTTATTAAATATGTTGGTCACCACAGCCTAATAGGATTAGATACAGTGCATTCTGTATTATTAATGCATAAATTTTTTTCAATTTACATATGTGTATATATACACACAAATAAACAAGATATAATCTAAAAAATGTAGCATCTCTGTCTTTATGCTTCAGTGATTTTTAGAAATATAAGGAAAGTGTTAAGTCCAATAGCATATATACCATTAGGTACTGATTAAGAAGGCATAAAAGGCAACATGAACCAGAAAAAATATATAGTTTTTGTAATCCAAAGTTAGTGCATCTATATTCTAATGATGTGCTGAATAAAATAGAAGACAAGTCATTAAATCTATATTGTATTTTTTAAATTTTTGTAGACCATTATTATAATATATTCAGTCAGCTGAATTTTCAGAAATTCTCTCTATAATATAACAATAATGATACTATGGTTTTATAAGGTATTTGTCTTCCAAGATGTTCTGTGCTTATGTGTACATTGCCTTATCCATTCTAACAACATTCCTGTGAAGAAAGTGAGGTCAGGCATTATCTTCCTCATTTGCTGTACATGTAAAGGCAACAAAGTGAACCAAAATGACTTTTACAGGGTCATTTATGAAACTGAACTCAGAATCTAACCCACTGATATCAGTGTTTTCAGCTTTTTAAAGAATTATTAACCCTATTCTGGGCGCCGGGCTGGCTCAGTGGGTTAAGCCTCTGCCTTCAGCTCAAGTCATGATCTCAGGGTCCTGGGATCCAGCCTTGCATCTGGCTCTCTGCTCAGCAGGGAGCCTACTTCCCACTTCTCTCCTCCTCATGATCTCTCTCTCTCTCTCTTTCAAATAAATAAATAAAATCTTAAAAAAAAATTATTCATCCTATTCAATGTTCCCTGATAATAGTGGCTATATCTTGCAAATAAAGACAGAGTATAAGAATGCCAAGTTAAATTAGAATTCCTAATAAAAATAATTATCTATTTAGTATAAGTGCATGCTATGCAATATTGCGGGCATATTTATACAGAAAAAGAACTGTTGTTTATCTGAAATTCCATTATTTTTTTTCTGGACATCCTACCTGGTAACCAGAACTAAAATGTGGAAACAAATATATAATTTAACTAGTGATACCAATAAATAAATAAATAAATAAATAAATAAAATTGAACTATATCCAAATTAAAAATGTCCTACAAAGATACTACCAAAAACTGAAAAAAATAACCCACAGAATAAAGAAAATATTTATTAATCATATATCCAATATAGGACTGTTATTCCCTTCATATACAGAACTTTTACAACATATTTATAAAAAGACATAAAATGCAATTAAAAATAGAGTTTAAATTATTTTAAAAGTAGCTTTAAGAGTTATTTCTCCAAGGAAAACATTTAAATGGCCAAGTAACATATGAAAAATGCTCAATATCATAGGTCATTGGAGAATTTCAAATTAAAACCATATGAGACACTGCGTGTGGTACATAAACAATTAATTCTGGAACACTGAAAATAAAATAAAATAAAATAAAATAATAAAATAAAATGAAATGGAAAAAAAATGAGATACCACTTCACACCCACAAGGATAGCTAGAATAAAAAAAAGACAAACAGTAACAAGTGTTGGCAAGGTGTGCAGTAATTAAAACACTCATACATTGCTAGTTGGACTCCAATATAATACAGCTCTTTTTAAATGCCTTGACATTTCCTCAAGTGTAAAACATAGTTATCATATGACCCATCAATTCTACACCAATTTTATACCCAAGGCAAATGAAAATACATGCCCACAAAAGTACTTTTACTTGTATGTCCATAAAAAGATTATTCAAAATAGCTAAAAGTTGGAAACAATCCAAATGTCTATTAGTTAATGGCTGGATAAACACCATATAGTATGTATCTATGCAATAGCATATAATTTGGCACTAGAAAGAATAATGTGCTGATACATGCTACAACATGGATGAACTTAAAAAAGGTAACATAAGCCAATCACTAAAAACTCCATATTATGAAAATCATTTATAGGAAATGGCAAGAACAGAGAAATATATGCGTGCAGACTTTTGATGAATGATTGCCTAGGACTAGAACATAGGGAAATGGGGGGGAGGTGAATGACTGCTAATGAGCATGAGGTTTTTTTTGGATTATCATAATGTTCTAAACTGCAGTGATGGTTTCACAACTCATTGAATATACTAAAATGACTGAAATGTACATTACAAATAGGCAAATTTTATACAAAATGAATTATAACTGAGTAAAGATGCAAAAGATGTAAACATTTTTTTAAAATACTCTCTTTGAGGATTTTTTATGATTTCAGTCTCACATTTAAGTCTTTAATCCATTTATATTTTATTTTTGTGTATAGTGTAAGAAAATGGTCCAGTTTCACTCTCTTGCATGTGGCTGTCCAGTTTTCTCAGCACTGTTTGTTGAAGAGACTTCTTTCCATTGCATATTCTTGCCTCCTTTGTTGAAGATTAAGTAACCATGTAACAGTTGGTTTATTTCTAAACTCTCTGTTCTGTTCCATGGATTTATGTGTCTATTTTTGTGCCAGAACCATATTATTTTGATTAGTACAGATTTTTTTTTAAATCTTTAAAATATTTATTTATTTATTTATTTTTCCAATTTATTTATTTTCAGAAAAACAGTATTCATTATTTTTTCACCACACCCAGTGCTCCATGCAAGCCGTGCCCTCTATAATACCCACCACCTGGTACCCCAACCTCCCACCCCCCCGCCACTTCAAACCCCTCAGACTGTTTTTCAGAGTCCATAGTCTCTCATGGTTCACCTCCCCTTCCAATTTACCCAAATTCCCTACTCCTCTCTAACACCCCTTGTCCTCCATGCTATTTGTTATGCTCCACAAATAAGATTAGTACAGATTTTTTAAAGATTTATAAATAAATCTTTTTTTAATCTTTTTTAAAAGATTTTATTTATTTATTTGACAGAGAGAGAGAGAGATTGAGATCACAAGCAGGCAGAGAGGCAGGCAGAGATGGGGGGAGACAGGTTCCCTGCTGAGCAGAGAGCCAGATGCAGGACTTGATCCTAGGACCCTGAGATCATGACCTAGGCCAAAGGCAGAGGCTTAACCCATTGAACCATCCACGTGCTCCTGTAGCATATCTTGAAGTCTGTGATTGTAATACCCCTTGTATGTTCTTCTTTTTTTTTTTTTTTGAAAATTGCTTTAACTATTCAGGGTCTTTTGTAATTCCATACACTGCTTTTGTGCTTCCTATTTTTCTCATGCCTACATATAGTCTTTCCTTTCCACTCAGAAAGTTTCTATTAACATCTCTTATAAGGCTGGTTTAGTAGTCATGAATATCTTTAACTTTTGTTTGTCTGGGAAACTCTTTTCTTCTTTCAAGATTTATTTACTTATGAAAGAGAGAAGGAAAGAGAAAGCATGTGGTGGATGGGGCGAAGGGTAGAGGAAAAAGAGGAAAAAAGAGACAGAATCTCAAGGAGACTCCCCAACTTGAGCTGAAATCAAGAGTCAGATGGTTAGCTGTCTACCATCCAAGTGCCATTGTATGGGAAACTGTTAAACTCTCCTTCTAGTCTAAATGATAGCCTTGCTGGACTGAATATTCTGGCCTGCAGGTTTTTTCCTTTCAGCACTTTGAATAAATCACATCTCTCCTGCTGGCCTGCAAAGTATCTGCTGAAGAATCAGCCTATAGTCTTACCTTATATTAAAACTGTCTATCACAATTTTTTACCATTTTAATTATGTTTCTTAGCATGGATATCCTTGGGTTGACTTTGTTGGAGGTTCTCTGTGCCTCCTTGACATAGATTTCTATTTCCTTCCCAACATTCAGAGTTTTCTGCTTATTTACTCAGGTAAATTTTCTGCCCCCTTTCCTCTCTCTTCCCCTTTTGGGATCTCTATAATGTGAATGTTATTAGACTCGATGCTGTTGCTGAGTCGCCTAAGACAATTTTCATTTTTGTTATTTTTTTCTCTGTACTGTTCAGCTTGATTGCTTTCCATTATTCTGTTCTCTAGGTCACTGATCCATTTTGCTTTCTCTATTTTACAAATGATGCTATCTACTGTACTATTAATTTCAGTTATTGAGTTCTTCTGTGATTGGCTCCTTCTTATCTTGTCTATATCTTTGTTGAGGGTATCAGTGAGATCTTACACTCTTCCCTAGTCCAGTAAACATATTTATGATCATTACTTTAAATTCACTATCAGACATATTACTTACCTCTGCTTTATTTAGTTATTGCTATGATTTTATCCTGTCTTTCATTTGCAACATATTCCTCTGTTTCTTCTTTTTGTCTAATACTCTGTGTATGTTTCTGTCTGTTAGGGAAGGCAGCCATGTGTCCTGCTCTTGCAAGTAGTGGCTTTATGAAAATTCCCTGTAGTGTCTTACAATGCGGTGTCCTCTGTTCACCTGGAGTTTCAGAGGTATGCCTATGTGTGTTGTGTGCATCTACTATTGTGGCTAATCTGCTTTTGCCATTCGTCCAATCATCTACAATGGCTCCTTTGTCTGTCATGGGCAGGTTTGGTTCCTGTGTTGTCAGTGGACAAATCTGGGCCCACCTTGGGCTGGAGTTGAGTCAGACATCAGACCAGTTGTTTGCCAGAGATGCAGTTAGAGGGCACTTTTCTTGTGTTGTTTCCTGAGAAGATTTCATTGGTGGTCATGGCCTGTAGTCAGACCTAATGTTTGCCCCTACCTCACTGCTGACACTGTAGTGGGACTCGTATGTGAGCTTAGCCTCTCCTCCCTCCAAGACAGGAGTCATTTTGGAGTGGTACTAGACCTTGCTGGGGCTGTTTACACACTCTCATGCTTGTGGCACTTTTTTAGATGGGCTCTTGCCAAAGGTATATTGGAGGCGACAGGTATTCAGGAGAATGTGGGGGCTGGGCATGTAGTGTTAGCTAGGTCCACACTGGCCCATGTGGGAGAAGGCCTGCAGACCCTCAAAACTCCTGCCAAGGCAGAGTAGGTTGGTGGGAGCTGATCCACAGGAGCACATGAGGGCAGCATAAGCTATTATCAAGCTAAGAAGAGAGTGTTGCTTTGTGCTGGTCCCTGCTACAGTCCTTGTATCCAGGCTTGGAGGCAGCAGAAGAAAAATGACACCCACCAGCTTTTTTTTCTGGAGAAGTCTCCAAAAGATCCCTGCCCTCTGGGACAAATTCTGATATTAATAAACAAATCTCCCTCCCATATACCCCAGGCATTTTTCAAATTGTTGCTTCCATGCTGTATCTCGACCAGAATGTTTGTTATGCTATCTCTTTACAGGCAGGGAGGACTCAGATTCCTATTGACTTCCTGCCTCTCCCAGGGCTGAGCATACTGATTTTTTAAGTTCCAAGTGTTAAACACTGTTGGTTGTAAGAGTTCACAAAATTATGCCACCCTGATTTTCATGTAGGTTCACCATGTCAGTGGTTCTTGGTGGGAGGGTCTGGTCCTCTCCCTTTCCTATGCCCACATAGAGAGGCATGCATGGATCTCTCCTCTCTCCTCTCTACTGGTGCCAGTTGCATGAATCCATTTAGCTCCTGACCACATCTCTGCCCATTCTACCCTCTTCAATGTGGCTTCTTCTCTACAATTATCTGTGGAGAGTCTGTTCTGCAGTCTTCTGGTCATTTTCTGGTTAATTAACTGAAGTGAGTGTTATAGTTGTATCCATGGGAGAGGTGAGCCTAGGATCGTTCTATACTTCCATCTTCCCTGGAAGTCCCCCTGTAAAATCTTGATTTCAGACTTTTAGTCTCTAAAACTGTTGTTTTAAGCAACCAAGTTTGTGCTGTTGTAATAGTCCTAAGAAACTAAATGCACATACACACATGTATGGACACATACATATATGTGCACATGATTGTAAGTGATACTAAAAAAAACTATCTGACTACACATATGATCATAAGACATATAGTTCATATGAATTGTGAATAAAGCCATAAAAAATTCATCCATGATAACAACATAAATATATCTTTATATATCTGATATAAATATATATCAGTCCAAAGGTATATACCTTCAAATAAATAAACTGTGGTCTACTTTTGAATCTAACATGTAGTCTTCTAACATTATTTTATTTTAAATATATTTATATTAAGATACCCTAAATTCATCAAATATAAAATATATATATATATATAATTTAGATAAAAAATAAAGCTTCAGGAGGATGACTTTCAAAGTTCATTTTTACATCTGAACTCTGAAAACATTTTAGCATAATGTATAATAGAGTTTCATCAGTTTATAACTAAAAGGTGTTGAAAAAAGATAAAGCCAGAAAAGGACAAACAAAAGACCAAACTAACATCACTGTAGCTACATCTTTGATATTATTTATCTAAACTTTCAAACTATAACATGTTAAAGAAAGTTTCTGACATAAAGACCCAAGTAATATCTATCCATTAAATAAATGATAACATAATGAAATGATTCAACTCAAATATATACATATAAAAATTATTAATGTTTATTATGACCACAAAAAAGAAAATGTTATCTTACTGCTGACAGTTTTGCTAATATTGTTTATATCAACCATATTCCCTAGATTTATAGGTAAAAATATAATTTTAAAACCAACTTAATATTAAACCTACTGAAAATTGTTTTTTGCTTTTACACATCTTTACCCACTTTTTGACTTTTTGAAAAACTACTTGTTATTTCAAACTAATATGAAAAAAATTATTTGCAGTGTTTTCCATTGTATTAGAAATTAATTACTTTTTTGTTTCCCTAGAATACTTTATCACTAGATGTGAGAATACAGAATGCTAAATAACTTATAAATTTGATTATTTTATTTGTAAGCAAAATCAAATTTCTTTTTTTTTCAATTTATTTATTTTTAGAAAAACAGTATTCATTATTTTTTCACCACACCCAGTGCTCCATGCAATCCGTGCCCTCTATAATACCCACCACCTGGTACCCCCAACCTCCCACCCCCCCCTTCCAACCCCTCAGATTGTTTTTCAGAGTCCATAGTCTCTCGTGGTTCACCTCCCCTTCCAATTTACCCCAACTCCCTTCTACTCTCTAACACCTTTGTCCTCCATGCTATTTGTTATGCTCCACAAATAAGTGAAACCATATGATAATTGACTCTCTCTGCTTGACTTATTTCACTCAGCATAATCTCTTCCAGTCCCGTCCATGTTGCTACAAAAGTTGGGTATTCATCCTTTCTGATGGAAGCATAATACTCCATAGTGTATATGGACCACATCTTCTTTATCCATTTCTTAATATAATTTCTTACTATAATTCCATAATATCTTACAGACATAGTAACACACTCAAACACACACTGAAGTTGGCATCTGTGTGTGTGTGAAAATATGTATATATATGTATATTTGTGTGTATGATATAAATGCATATGTATATTTGTGTATATGATATAAATGCATGTGTGTGTAATATCTGTAAATGTTCTTTTTTCAGTGGACACATTTATTTAAATACACTGGTAATTAGTAACCACCAAAATAACTTAGATTTTTTGAACAAATGGCTTTTCAATTTTTAATAAGTCTTCCTTCAATTATTTGTTTTCTACATGTATTTCTCAAAAATAGAGACTAGAGAAACTAGGCAAAAAGATGCATGTAAATCCACAGGTATTGTGTTAAAACCAATCATAAGCATACTGTGAACTGGTGTTAAGTTATACAACAGGCCAGCTTCAAAAATGATGATCAAACTGTGTAAGGATAACCGAAACCTGTAAGAGAGTAAACAATGTGTTAGGATAATAGGGTGCTGACAGGGCAGATGCCTTCTAGCTGAATCATTTTTCCATTCCTGGAAGATTTTGAAATGGAGAATTAAGCATTGTCTACCTCAGGGTTACTCAGTCAGAATGTATTTCTGCAGATGAGCTTGCTGATATGACACAGAAACGCACAGTGATAAGTCATAGAGTCCCAGGGCTTATAGGCATGAGTCCTGCACATTGAGCAGCCTGGGTCAATGCTACATCCTCAGTTTGTTCTAAACAAAGGCGAATAAAAAAAATAAAAAATTAAAAAACAAAACAAAACCCACCACCATGTAGCTGTAGCACAATACTTGATGGGAAAATAAGCCAAGCATTATACTGTGATGTCTTATGACACAATTGAGAAATGAATCCTTTAGGGGTCCTGTGGAGAAATTCATAAATATGTAAAACAGTTAAGTCTTTGGAAAGTATATTGCTTTGTAGGATTAGATTTAGAAATGGGGCAGGCTATAGCTTTCTCATATGTAAGAGCTTGGTGACTGAAAACAAGACTTTTGATATATAGCACACACGTAATGGCAAATAGCAAATCACGAGATATAATCTATGAAGTGGTGTTTAGCTAGTGTACTTCCAACACTAGTTATTATCAGATCATCTAAGTCAGAAGTTAAGCATTTCTATTTTCTTCAATTAAACTATAAATGTAGGAAAATCCCTACTTGTTCATGCGTGAATATACACTTGGAGGATATTTTATGTTAAATCTTTAATCCTAAACTAACTTCCCTCAGCTTCCAGAATGCAATGATCATCCTTGCCCTCAACCATAATACAAGCTTTAACAGACAAGGCAGACAATTCCTGCTTTAATTTGAGCAAAACATATATCAGATAATTATTTATTCCACTGCTTCAAATTGTACTAAAAATTCCAAAAATGAAATGTAAGTGGTTTTAAATGATTTGTTTTTAGAATTATGCATACCCCCAAATACATGTGCAGATAAGAGAGATCTATCCATATCCGTGAACATAATTCTCTCTTACTATGCAATTCTGAAAATGAACTCTCTTGAGCTATAAAACAAATGCATGTATAAATGCTTTATCTCTTCAACTATATTATATGCATGAGCTCAGCTGAGTACTTGAAGCAGGTATCATAGTTCTTTCAGCATAATTGGTACTCAAAAAGTACTGGCTGAGCTATTCAAGTTAACCACAGAGAAGTGTTTTAGATAAAACTGAGAAAATGCTTGATAGTTTGTATAAATGAACATAACATGATATGGCTGTGCCATGTTGTACAGAAGCATTGATACAGCACATAAAAAGACAAAGCTGTCTAAATACCAAATGATTTGTTACATTGCATTTTATTAACCTAAGGAAATAATGAAAAGCACATGGTTTCCTTTAAAAAAAGTTAAGGTCTAGGAAATCTATTTTTTTAAGTGACAAAACATATGGATGATTCTTAAAATTTTGGGTAATTTACAAATATTTTTTTCAACAATAACAGAAGAGAGATTTTGGGCACGTGGGTGGCTCAGTTGGTTAAGTGACTGCCTTTGGTTCAAGTCATGATCCTAGGGTCCTGGGATCTAGCACTGAGTGGGCTCCCTGCTCTGCAGAGAGCCTGCTTCTCCCTCTCCTTCTTCAGCTTCTCCCACTCATGTTCTCTCTCTTTCATGTTCTCTATCTCACTCAAATAAATAAATAAATTTTTTAAAAAAATAAAAAGTATTTAAAAAAAAGAGATTGAAATTACTCATTTCCAGATACTAAAATGTTTAGAAAAAAGTGAACTATATGATTTTGAAATATAAAATTTAGAAAGACATACATGTTATAAGTAAGTATTAAGGCCATTAATTATTAAAATTAAGAAAAAAATATCAACTAAAATCAACAGGCAAATAAAAGTTAAAGAGAATAAGCATAGTCAAATAATTTAAATATTAAAAAACTGGTGAACATCATCAATATTTAAAATTAAAATAATGTAATAATTTGTCAAACTCTTGAAATTTTTACTTAAACTTCTTGAGAAATAATGCACGAATATGACAAAATAAGTTTACATTTGAATCAAGATTCCCCTAATGCTACCTCCTATCTTGGGGATACACAGCTGAAATATATGTTTTTGCTTCTTTACAACTAGGAGGGACCATATGTGTCTTTCTGGATAAGAGGCTGTAAGATTTATGGTTATAGTACAGTTATTATTTAATTACTAAGATGGGGTTAGTTGTTATAGTTAACCAAAACTGGTGTTATTGGTTTCTACAGAATAATCTAATCCATAGATATTGGGTAACTGTGATGGGCCTATACTCAGCCATTTATTCCTCACACATTGAAAAACTTAAAAAAAATTTCAAAGAGTCCCAACACTACTTGATGGTGCACTTTTTATCCGCTATAAGAATATTGTAAAACATTAACATTTAAAGTAATTAAAAGTCACTAGATGTGGGTGCCTGGGTGGCTCAGTGGGTTCAAGCCTCTGCCTTCAGCTCAGGTCATGATCTCAGGGTCCTGGGATAGAGTCCCACATTGGGTTCTTTGCTCAGCAGGGAGCCTGCTTCCTCCTCTCTCTGCCTGCCTCTCTGCCTACTTCTGATCTGTCTCTGTCAAAGAAATAAATAAAATCTTAAAAAATATATTTAAAAAAAGTCACTAGATGTATCACATCATTAGACATTCAAAAGAACTAAACCATTAAGAAGAGAAATACATACAAATGAAAACATTTTAAAATTATTACATGCTGTGTTCCTCATCCTGTCTTCTTACTTAAAATAACTTAAAAAAAATAAAAACAAGAAGCTAAATAATGAGTTAGCAGATCTGGCTTTTATAAATATTTATACTACATAACACAAATATAAATGCATGTGTCATGTACACACACACATATAATATCCTATGATACCCAATCACAATATCATAGCAAAAGCTTGGAAGAAGCTGAAAAAAAAATTATGCTACCTTGAAGAATTTGTACAAACAGAAAGAAATTATTTAGAACAAGAAACAGACGTGAAGGTCATTTCTTCACGCACATGTTCAGTGATTGATGACCTGCTTCTGAAGAGTTTCCTGCAAATCAAGAAAAAGTGTTATAAAGAAATCACAAGAGTGTAATGAATTATAGTTAGAATACAAGGGAAAACTCTGTAGTCCAGCTCATGACAGAATTCACGGAAAAGGAAACCTGAATACTAGGAATGCCCATGGTACTAATCAAAAGTTTATTGGTATCCTTGAAGAGATATAGGTAGGAAATGGGGAAGAAAATGTAATATATTTGCATAAAGTCCCTGTTGCACATGATAAAATCTCTTAAAATATTTGGGAAGTTATTAACACAAAGGAGTATTTTGTAAGTGTATGTGTCACAGAGGCTATATCCCTTGTTCTATCCTATTCTATTAGATACTTTTGAGTATCTAACATAAGGATATTGCTCTTGTGCATTCTGTTACCATTTCAAATATCAAATGTGAAATTAGTATTTTTAAGAAACATAGAAATCTTTTATGTTGTGAGATTTTAAAATATTTAAAATAATCTAGAAAGATTCAAACTGCTTATAAAACAATGAAGATGCACTGATAAGTGAAGGCAAATTTACTTAAGGAGCATGATACCAAGGCCCAGAAATCTCGGGGGTTCCAGGGCTAGTACTAGACCAAATTCATACCCAAAGTGGCAGTTTGTGTGTTTACTTATGAGTGTGTGGGTATATCCATATATGCATGTTTATATATATCTCTGTGTTTTTGAAGAGGTACTAAATATAAATCTCTTATGATATGTTGTCTTGTCTAATCCAATTGTCGTTTTTAATCCATTTGTGTGAGATAGGGGAGACTTCAGTAAATTATTGCTGAGAGAATGAAAAAAATACAGTTCACATAAAGAAAGATCACAAACACATTTTCAATCCATAACTACCACCACCAACAAATTACCTCCAATTAGGAGAACAATTGTAAAAAGAACAAAGCTAACAAAATGGGAAAAACCTAAAAGGAGATAGTAAACAAAGGGTAAAGAATGCCCACTCCACTTCCTATCCCCCCAAAATAGTAACAGTTTATTTGCCTGAAAAGGCAAAGGGACACCAATGCAAGTCAGAAAGTAGAGCTTACTAAAGTGAATATTTTGAATTGTGTTGTTTTTGTCTACTTCACTGATGACCTAGTGGAGTTAAACAAAAACTAAATTTCTGGTCTTCCACTACACTGACATTGTCTAGTGATGGATACATGAATGAATGAATGGAATTTATCTCCTAAACGTGCTTTGTGAATGTTAATAATCAGATTATCAATGAATCTATCATAGGAAACTGAAAGGTAGCCCAAATTTTATTCTGTGTCACATCAACAATCTCAAATTTAAACTAGGTTATCTCAGTGTCGCATTAGGAGAAACTGCATCATCTTTAGAACCCTAAGGATCTGTGTTTGAATTCTGAACCCTGAATCTTAACTTTAAATGGTACATGTTATTTATTTGACTTCTTGAGCTTCATTTGTCATCTTTGTAAAAACAATTGTGTTAAAAATCATGATGTAAAGTTAAAACTACAGATATTCCTGCTTTTTGAAAGTTTGTGTTACTCTACCTCACCTTTAGAAAGGACCTACATGAATATCTATTTTTGCTAACCAAAAGAAATTTGAAGAGGATTTTTGCTTTTACAAAAAAAAAAAAAGGCTAAAATCAAAAATAGAATTCATTGTTTGTTTTTCAACAAGACATTATACAGTGAACATATATTCTGAGCAGTGAGAATGTCACTGCCAACCTCCTTCCCTGGAACTACACTCAGCACCTGAGCATCACGCCACAGAGATTTGCACTGTGACTGTGATCATCTGGGTTTTATCTCCATTTATTTTGTGCATCCATTAGTAAGATGTGTCCTAAGGTTTCAGAAAAGCAAAAGAGGTTATTTTGGGGGGTCTGGAAATTCCCCACAAATTTTCCATTTAAATTAATGGCAATCGCTTCTGCACTTCCCTACATTTGGCTTATGAAGGTTTTCATCTGGGATATAAGGATCTGGGTATAAGGATCTGACAGAGAAGGTTTCCCTGATAATCACTTAAAAGTGAAAGTCATATTGTTATGATTACCACTGCAAAATGGTATTGTCTATTGTTATTATTCTTCACATAACGACCAAACATTATTCTTTGCATAATGACCAAACATTTAATATGGCAGGAGGTCCTTTGCAACGGGGAGTATTTAACTTTATAAAGTGACTCAATGGCTAAAATGGAGAAAATAAATTGTCTCAGTAGACCTTCATTCATTTCCTGAAAAACAGGATCTGAGGCCTGGGAAAATAAACAACCAATGATGGGAAGAGTGTGGAGATCCATGGAGCATGAAAAAAGAGAAGTCGAATTTACCTTCAATTATGCTGACATATCTACAACTTCAAATGAATGTCTAATAGCAATAAATGCACGTAGCAGAAGAGCAATATTCTTTTTTTTCATATAGTAATGAGAGAGGATGGGATAAAACATGGGGAAAATATAGATGTTTAAATAAATGATGTTTTTAAAACTTTAATTATGTCTATCATTCTTATCCATTTTGGGTTTTTATGTAATTCAACAGGTCATCCCACTTACTTTGAGTTTTTACGAAGGCTTAATATTTTAGTAGGGTTAAATAATTGCTAGTGCTATGAAAGTGCCTGCTAACATAAAATATTGTTCCTTTATAAGCATTTAGATGCATTACTATAATCAAGCTACTTCATATGTTTTAGGGCCTATCAAATAAATTTGGATACTGTGTGTGGATTTCTATCATGGTATTCAGTTTGCAACATACCGTTCACCAATCCATCTCTCAAATGAATAGTTCCCATAAGTCTGGATCTTTATAAAAGAAGAAATTTCAAATCTCTCTAATAAACCAAAATAAGTATTTTGGGTCTAACTTTCAGCAGGTATGAACAGAGCAATCTGTTTATTTTCTTTTGTTTTTGTTTTAAATTCTCAACAAATATAAAATTGTAAGCAGCAGTATCATCCTAGTAATTTTAATTAACATTCTATGACCCAAAGCTTTTAGTGCACAGATATTCAACTAGTAGTCATATAAGCCATGACATTAAGGAGCAAACCAAAACAAAATAACATAACAAGAATAAAATCTAAAGCATTCACAGATAACATTTGTCAGTCATTTCCACTTATTTCTTTGTATGGTAAGCAAATTAATGAAAGAAATTGAGGGCAGTGACCTTCTCCTTCTCTTTCACTCTCTCTTTATTTTTCATTTCAGTCAACTAAAACCCATGCTTTACTCAAAGACCTTAAAAGTAGATGAGGTTGGAAGTCATTACTGATGATGATCTCATCTCGCTAGTATTGATTACCTCTCCTGTTGGTAGTAATCATATGAGTTGCTTACAAAAAGTAATTCAAATTTGTCCTAACATTATTAACTCTAGAGAGGTAGAGAAAAAGCTGGCCTTGGCCCTCTCATTCTGCTTGAAGTTCAATAGGAACAGGAAAAACTGGATTAGCTTTTTCACCTACTCAACAGGCTCTTCTTTACCCATTTTGTTTTAGCCATTTGGGAATAGCACTGCTCACATTTTCAGAGACCCATATGCTTTTAACCATATCCAACAGACATGGAGAGAACTATCATAAATAAATAAGAATTGTCTTTGAGAAAGAAAGCAGCCAAAATTGATAAAAAAAAAAAAAATCCACTCCTAAATTTCTGCTTCCTAAACAAACACACAATTCTTCTTTAATTTTACTTTCATATAATTATAAAATTAAGGTGTCACTGAATTTCCAAACTTCTGTATATTAGAGATCAAAAATACATTGAAACTCAGAAGAATGTTGCTGCCTCCAGAGAACTCCTTATACCCCTACAGAAGCAGCTGTCCTCCCCTGGCCAGTCTACTACTGTTTCTGTCTAATTCACCGGATTGCTGACTGCTACTTTTGCCGAACCTTAGATGTTAAAGTCACATCTTTCAATGTTTTCCATGGTGCAAGTCTATATAAAAGAATTGCTTCCAAACTGTATTTAAAATGTGGTCTTTTAGGGGCTCCTGGGTGGCTCAGTTGGCTAAGCATCCAACACTTAGTCTCAGCTCTACTTTTGATTTCAGGGTTGTTAGTTTAAGCCCCACACTGGGCTCTACTTCTACTAAAATCAAATCAAATCATTTCTTTTCGACATATTTTGAATAACTCAGCCTTCTTTTAAAGGGCACAGAGTGCTATGCTACACAAGTGGTAACAAGGGGGAAAAAATGTGGGGAACAAAGAAATGAACCGTGAAATGTTGAGGGAGGCAGTAAGCTTTTGTCACTGATTTTTGGAAAGCCTTATTGAGCAAACCAGTTCTCTTTGTTTTTGAATAAAATTGGGTAATCAGAATACACTTAGATCATAATCCCTGCATTGTGTTGACTTACTGATACTTTCATTCTGTGATTTATCTGCAAATGATGCTGACCACAGGTTCTAGTTGGATCACATATGGTAACAGAAAATGCAGAAATCACTGATAACCTTGAGTATGCCAATGACAGCCAGTGACTGTGTAATTATTTAGTTGTCTGCAACTTGAAGTATGTAGATGGGTCACCTTGAAATTATTATTTTTTTTCTTTTAAGACTTTATTTATTTATTTGTCAGAGAGAGAGACAGCACAAGCAGGGGGAGCAACAGGCAGAACAGGCAGAGGGAGAAGCAGGAGAAAAAGGAGCCTGATGTGGGACTCAATCCCAGCACCCAGGGATCCTGACTTGAGCCAAAGGCAGTTGTTTAACTGACTGAACCACCCAGGCATGCCTGAAATTCTCTTTTGACTATATGGTGGCTTGCATGTACCACTGTTTCTATATAGTTGCAATAGCAGGAAGAAAAAATAAAGTTAATGAAAGAATCCACTTTGAGTACAACGATTTCTATCACCAATTCAATTCTGAAATAATATACCCAGACTTGCCTGTTTTGTGGTTCAAAAATTCTAGCAGCAGTAAACCTTGTATATTTTCCAAGGCATCTAATTCCTAACTGATTTTCTGTTTTTGTTTGTTTGTTTGTTGTTGTTGTTGTTGTTCTGTTTTTAAGTAAGCTCTATGTTCAACATGGGCTGGAACTCATAACCTTGAGATCAAGAGTCACATTCTCTACTGACTGAGCCAGCTAACCACCTCAGTAATTGAATTTCTGGATATTTCCATATTAGCAATTTTTCCCAATTTAAAAGGACTAGGATTATTACCAAATTATTGCTGATTAAGAAGGAATTATTTTATCATTTTATTCAAAAGTTCTACTCATTCCTACATAGAAGGCACTTAATAATTGTGGCTATAGGAGCTTTCACAAGAGTCACTACACTGGATGTGTGTTTGTGTGCACATGTACATGTATGCATGTGTGTAAAAGAAGAATTCTTTTTTTAGTACCCTGAAAAGGCTGAACTTATCTGAGTATTAACTATAAATTAATGGTTCCTTAATTAATACTAACTATAAGCTTATCCTACTCTGCACACTTGACATTTGAATATTTAAGGTTCTCTTTTCTGGTAGAGCCCTTACCTTATAAAATGCCTGAAACAGACTTATACGCCTAAAAGAATGGGCACAGAGAACTGAAACCACCTATATCAATATACTTTAACTATTAGGACTGAGAAAAAAAACACAACCATTTAGGTAAACATAAATAAAGAGCTGTTCTGGAAAATTGCTGCCCAGGAAGATGAAAAAATAATAACTTTTCTGGTTCTTTTGAAGAAAGAATCCTCCAAACTATATTAGTAGAGATCAAACTCTTTGTTCACAAGAGTGAACAACTTATCAAACTACAGCTTAATTTCAACTCACTTTAAGACTGTCACTTGTTTGTATCTACAATTCCTTAATATTATGTTATAAACTTGTCCTAATCCCAGCTAAGTTTTTGGCTTAAATAACCCTTTAAATTATTTGATCCCAGATGCAAAATCCCTATAAAAATTTTTTTGCTGAACATCCCTTTCTGAGGCAATACTAGGACTCTGTCCAAAAAGTAATCTACTTATTTGATCAAAGTCTTATTCTGATTATCTTTTAGGGAAGTAAATACTCAATAGTACTTTAAACATGCTGAAGAAGTTGTTACTGCTTATTTTTTTTCCATTTTGAAAACTATGATGTGCAACAAGTGTTAGAAATCATTTGAACACTCAAATACAGTACTAATGACATTGCATTTTAATTTTTCAGAAATTGTGTATGTGTGTATCATGCTTCTCTGAAAATGTTTTTATGGAGTACATTTATGTATCTGACCATCTACTTAGAGGGATAATTTACTTTTAAGCTATTTAAGTACTAAGTGGATCCAGACTTATAAAAATTCTAAGTAACTGTTCTTTTCTAGTTTCTGAAAAATAGGATAATACCGGGAATTTCCATAAGATGTAGAGGAGAAAATTTCTTTAATATGGTAACTGTGCTGTAATATCACACATCCCTGGGGTGCCTGGGTGGTTCAGTGGGCTAAGCCTCTGCCTTCATCTCAGGTCATGATCTCAGGGTCCTGGGATCGAGTCCCGCATCAGGCTCTCTAATCAACAGGGATCCTGCTCCCCCATCTCTCTCTGCCTTCCACTTGTGATCTCTCTCTCTCTGTCAAATAAGTAAACAAATTTTTTTTTTTAAAAAATCAGGTATCTCCAAAACTTTTCATGTATGTATATTCACTCTGCTATGGGTCTCTATAATTAATATGATTTCATTTGAAGTCTTCTCATCAGTCTACATGTATATTGCCTTATTGACATTCAAGATTTTTCAGTATCTGACAGCTGTTAAATCTAAGTTACTTCAGTAACTCACTAACTTGCCTTCTTAAGACCACTATTATATGCTATTTCCAACAATTGCATTTTTTATAATGCCAAGCTTTTTTCATACTGATATCGTTAACAACTCTTTGTTCGATTAATGAGTAAATTAATCCTTAGAGAAACAAAGATAAACAAGGCAAGTTTTCATATAGCCAAAGAATCATATTTGGGTTATCATTTTTAGGACATGGCAGACAACACAGCAAAAAACACTTTAATTCTTCTTATGAAATAAAATTTTAACACATTCACATCAAAGTTTGCTAATAATAACAACATACCAGGCAAAATTCTAAATATTTCCATGGATAATCTCATATACTGTTCAGACAGTTATTTATTATTATTGTCATTATTTCATAGGGAAAGAAACTAAAACTTCTAAAGGCTTAAAATTTTGCCAAAGTCACATAAATATTGGTAGAACGTGGATTTGAACCCAGGCTTGTATTATCCAAAGATCATATTGTTAAGCAGCACCAACGTACATCGTTTCCTCTGCAATCTGTAATGTCTTAAAAATACAGTCATTACAAAGTATTTTAAAGCTTTGACTTAATGACATTTCTAGCTTAACAAATTTTGTTTCACTTTACAAGTACGCACTTAAAAGAAAATTAAGTCAAGTACCTCTTCTCATTTCTGAAACAGTAGTCTTAATACAGATAGCATACATTTTGGTCATTTTATTAAGGACTTTTATAATGCTTGAATTATTTTATATATTTAAAACATGGTAAATTTGAAAAATGAATTTTATATTCTTGTTTATCATGCTACAGAAACTAAATAAATGGTGGTATTTAAAAATATCTTACATGTAAATCATAATGGTATTTAATTAATTTATTCAATTAATATCCATGACTATTTTCCAAGTATAATTCTTGGTACAGGAGTTACAGCAGTGTACAGAAAAAAAATGCATTTCCCTTCTCTCATAAAATGTATATCTAGTAGGACAAAATGAAAAATGCACAAGTTAATATATAAAAAATATAAGGAGAACGGATTGTACCAAGTTATTTTAAATCTAATATTATAGATAGGTATAGGGGTGCCTGGGTGGCTCAGTCGTTAAGTGTCTGCCTTCGGCTCAGGTCATGACCTCAGGGTCCTGGGATCAAGCCCCGCATCAGGCTCCCTGCTCAGCAGGAGGCCTGCTTCTCCCTCTGCCTGCTGCTCCCCCCTACTTGTGTGTGTGCTCTCTCTCTCTCTTTCTCACTATCAATCAAATAAATAAAATATTTATAAAAAAAGAATAGGTACATTTATGAAACTATGTTGTTGAAAACACAATGCCTTAGGTTTTGTTTTAAATTATGAAAGCTAAAGAATTAAAGAAAGTGTAAAATTTATAATAATATCTCACTTTAAACAGTTTTTCTTTTGTACTTGGATTGCATGTTTCCTTCTGACTTTGTCTCTTTCTAGGGCCAACTTTCTATACAAATTCCACCTTACCTATAAAGTATCTAGTCTGTATAACAGTCATGCTATGGGCCATTGTCATTCTCTGTTGAAAATCTCAATCTTTTTCCTAGTTCTAAGATAAGGTTAAAAAAAAAAAATTAAAAGCATTGTTACATAATGACCTGAACTGGGGGATAACAGAAAACAGAATAAAATAAAACAAAACTGAAATGGCAGAAAACAAGAACTGAGTGGATCTATATCTCCTGAAGCAATAAAAATACAGGTTAATTTCTTCAGAAGTAGTAAAAGAAGACTGTTCAACCTAACAGAAAACATTTAGCAATGGAATGCTTCAATTTAAACCAAATGTCATTCTGTCCTTTTTGTCTTATAATCAAAAGACATTGTCAATGTAAAAAGGTATTTCTGCGAGACAGTTACCCATAGATCTTTCATGGTTTTGTACATCTTGAGAATAGAGGAACTGTCTTTTTTTTTTTTTTCTTTAAACACTATTCAAGAATGTTTTTATAGCAAAATATCTGGGAATACAAAGTAGTTTTTTCTCTCCAAAGCAACGACCAGACTTTTCCAGACTTGGAAAACAAGATTGGTTTCCCTCCTGTGCAAAAAGCAGGCATGCTTATTATCTGCTACAAAATATTGATTTCCTGATCTGGAATACAGGGTTTCTGATCTGGAATGTATCCTTCTGCATGTACACCTGGCTTGCTTAATGTTATCCTGTGAGATCTGACTCAGGGAATCTGGGTATTGTTATTTTGTCTTCTGCAGTATCCACAAAACTGTGTCAGGCTAACTTGTTAAAGTGGACCAAAATATCTCAGATACATTCTCATTCTTGATCAGGGCGCTTAAAATCTTAAATCTTTAAATCTCAATATCCAAGTCAAATAAACACAACCATATCTTTATTTATACAGGCAGAGAAAAGAGGCACAGCTTTATTGTGCTTTATAGCATTTGATTCAAGTGAGAAACAGCACAGAAATATAGCAATGACATTTCCCTTGAGGGATAAAGAAAATAAATTTGAGTATTCTGCTCTGCCCTTTAGGTCTACTCTTTAAATAACTTTTTTTTTCCAGTTATTTCCTCAATTTATATTACATATTTTATGGGAGATAAAAATTGGAAGGATCTAATGGCTCTCCTCAGACAGCTTACATGGCTCCTCTCAGACAGCTTACATGGTATTTGGAAATACCAGACAGAGTCACATATGAAGCTACGAAACATATAAAGATTCAATAAAAATATGAAAGTAGAAATTAACAATAAATTTGCAATCACCATCATTTCTGAGAGATTGAGAGAATCATCAAGATTCTCTCCATCATTATCATTTATCAGAAATGTTTAAATACACTTACCACAATTCATGACAAAAATAATAGAAGCAATAAAATGGAATTTTATTTATTACCTACAGTGAGAAAGCATTGAGGGGTTTTATATGAGTGATATTTGGTTTTCTTAATAGCACAGTAAACTTGATAATATTATCCATATCATCTGTATTTTAAAGCAGAAGAGAGTATAAAATATGGCAAATATCTTTTTTCTTTTGATAAATAATTCAAAGTGTATATGCAAAACACTAACTACACAGCAAAAATTCCAAAACTGAATTTTGAACTATAAAATCTGGACCTGAGGTGGGGAGTTAAGACAGAATTGGAATAGGAGAACCCTAGTCTTATTTGTAGGTATTCTTTGGAGAAATGTCTATTCATGTCTTATGCCCATTTTTTGAAGCCCATCTGGGAGAGGTGACATTGCTTCTTTGGGAACAAATAAATGGTAGGTGCCATTTCCCTCTCCTAGCCCTCAGCATAGGTACAGAGACACCTGTTAAGGCAACTAACTGGGACATGGGCTGCATAGATGGCTTGTTCTAAAACTCATGCTCCTGCACTCTGGCATGACTGCACTTTTGGGTCAAACCTGCATCAGTCCCAAGGAAATGAAACCCTTTCCCAGAGGGCCAGTGCAGATCCCTGCCACACCAAGTCCTGAAGTTTGGAATTTTTTAAAGTCAGCAGGCTTGGCTAGGTTAGAGCCCAAGGTACACTCTATGTAGGCAAGTAACAGTGTGGAATCAGCAATTTGAAAAATGCCTGTGACACAAAAGAGGAAATTATTTGCTCCTCAACAAGTGCTTCCCTGAGGGCAACAAGCACAGATTCCCCTCTCCAGAGACAAAGAAGCAGACTGGTACCATTTCCCTTCTCTACGCCTCACCATAAACCAACTTCAGGAATCAACAAAGCACGAACACAAACCACTTAAACTACTTATACCAGTTTCTACCCTCTGTGCTCTGCTAAGAATACTTTTTCTTGGGGAAGTGTGCCTAAGAATCAGCACAGTAGGCCCCTCCCACAGAAGACCAGCACAAACCCCATAAGCACCACATCTGCTGACTGTAGACTTCTGCAAAGCTTCAGTTCTAGTGGAAATAGCATCAAGTCTCTTTTAGCAAGCAGACCAGAGCACACCTAGTTAAAACTCACCATACTCTGACCGAGGTCCATCATTACCTGCAGCAGGCAAGGAAAAACTCTGCAGACACTGATCTGAGGGATAGAGAAGTCAAAACCCAGCAGCAGAGTACACACAGCACATACCAGAGACACCTCCTGAAGCACCAGACTCTGTATATTATATTACCTTTTTCTTCATAAAGTCATTACTCTCAGAAACAGGAAACATAACAGAGTTTTCTAACAAACAGAATAAGACAAAGTTCTAGACAAAATGCCAAGACAGGAATTCATTCTAAAAGAAAGAACAAGAAAATGTCATGGGCATAGATCTAATTGAAAGAGATATAAGTAATATGACTGACTCAGAATTTAAAATAGCAATCATAAAGATACTAGCCGGGTATGAGAAAAATACAGAAGATATCAGGGTCTTTAGGAGACCCTTATCAGAGAGATAAAAGGGCTAAAAACTAATCAGGTTGAAATGAAAACTGCAATAACTGAGATTTGAAAGTGACTGATGTAATGACTACAATGATGAAAAAAATCAAAAGAACAAATAAGTGACATAGAAGACAGAATTATGAAAAATACTGAAGCGGAGCAAAAGAAGAAAAGAAAAATCTTGGATCACAAAAGTAGACTTTGGGAACTCAGTGACTCAATCAAACACAATAATATTTGTATCATAGGAGTTCCAGAAAAACAGAAAGAAAAGAGGGCAAAAGGTTTATTTGAGGAAATTAGAGTGGAAAATTTCCCTATTCTAGGGAATGAAACAGACATTTAAACCCAGAAAGCACAGAGAACTCCCATCAAAATCAACAAAAGCAGACCAACACCAAGGGATATTGTACCTAAATTTGCAAAATATAATGATAAGTAAAAAGTTCTAAAAGCTGCAAGACAAAGGAAATCCCTAACTTACAGGCTAGACAAGTAAGGTTAGCAGCAGATTTCTGTTCAGTAACTCAGCAAGCCAGAAGAAAGTGACATAATATATTCAACGTGTTGAATGGGTAAACTCTGCAACCAAGAATACTTTATCCAGCAAGACCATCATTCAGAATAGTAGAGATAAATAATTTCCCAGACATACAAAAGTAAAGGAGTTCATGACCACTAAACCAGCTCTTGCAAGAAATATTAAAGTGGGCTCTTTGAGTGGGAAGGAAAGAACAAAAGTGACAAAAATTACAAAGGAACAGAGATCTCCAGAAACAACAACAAACCACATAATGAAAGGACACTAAATACATATCTATCAGTAATTACTCTGGATGTAAATGGAATGTTTTAATCAAAAGACACTGAGTGACAGAATGGCTAAAAAACAACACCCACCTATATACTGCCTACAAGAGACTCATTTTAGACCCAAAGACACCTGCAGATTGAAAGTGAGGGAATAGAGAAACATTTATCATACAAATGGATGTCAAAAGAAAGACTGAACAACAATACTTACATCAGACAAAATAGATTTTAAACCAAAGACTGTAACAAGAGATAAAGAAGGGCATTATATTGTAATAAATGAGTCTATCCAACAAGATCTAACAATTGCAATCATTTATGTCCCCAACTTAAGAGTGCCCAAATACATAAATCAATTAATAACAAACATTAAGGAACTCATTGATAATAAAACAATACTAGGGGACTTTAACACCTCACTTATAGGAATAAACAGATCATCTAAGCAGAAGATCAACAAGAAAACCAGGGCTCTGAATGACACACTGGGCCAGATGGATTTAACAGATATAATCATAGCATTTCATCCTAACACAACAAAATACACATTGTTTTCAAGTGCACATAGACCATTTTCCAGAATCGATCACATTCTAAGTCACAAACCAGGCCTCAACAAATGCATTATGATTAATATCATACCATGCATATTTTCTGACCACAACACTATAAATTTGAGGTCAATAACAAGAAAAAAATCTAGAAAGACCACAAATACATGGAGGTTAAAGGACATCCTACCAAAGAATGATGGGTCAACCAGGAAATTAAAGAGGAATTAAACACACACACACACACACACACACACAGAAAAAAAAGTGAAAATGAGGGGTCCCTGGGTAGCTCAGTCATTACACCTCCACCTTCAGCTCAGATTATGATCCCAGGATCCTGGGATCAAACCCCGCATCAGGCTCTCTGCTCAGTGAGAAGCCTGCTTCTCCCTCTCCCACTATCCTTGTTTGTGTTCTCTCTCTTGCTGTTTCTCTCTCTCTGTCAAATAAATAAATAAAATCTTAAAAAAAGAAACAAGTGAAACTGAAAACATGACAGTTCAAAACCTTTGGGATGCACCAAAAGAGGTCATAAGAGGGAAATATATAGCAATACAGGCCTACCTCAAGAAGCAAGAAAAACCTCAAACATACAACCTAAATTTACACCTAAAGGAACAAGAAAAAGAACACCAAACAAGGCCAAAGTCCACAGAAAGAGGGAAATAATAAAGATTAAAGAAGAAATAAATGATAAAGAGATAAAAGAGAGTAGATCAATAAAATCAGGAGCTATGTATTTGAAAGAATAAGATTGATAGACCCCTAGTCAGACTCATCAAAAAGAAAATAGAAAGGAGCCAAATAAATAAACACCCAACTTTTACATCAACATGGATGGGACTGGAGGAGGTTATGCTAAGTGAAATAAATCAAAGAGAGAAAGTCATTATCACACAGTTTCACTTATTTGTGGAACATAAGGAATACCATGAAGGATATTAAGAGAAGGGAAAAATTAATGGGAAGAATTTGGAGTGGGTTATAAACCATCAGAGACTATGGACTCCAGGAAAATAACTACAGGTTTTAGAAAGGAGAGGTTGGGGGGATGGGTGAGCCTGGTGATGGGAGGGCATGGATTGTATGGAGCACTGGGTGTTATATGCAAACAATGACTCATGGAACACTACCTCAAAAACTAATGATGTACTGTGTGGAGACTAACATAACAATAAAAAAAGGGGGGGAAAAATCACAAGTGAGTGAGGAAAAATCACCACCAACACCAAAGAAATACAAACAATTATAGGAGGGTATTATGAACAATTATCTGCCAACAAATTAGGCAACCTGGAAGAAATGGATGCTTTCCTAGAAACTTGTAAACTACCAAAACTGAAATAGAAAACTTGAACAGAAGAATGACTAGCAAAAAAAAAAAAAAAAATTGAATCACCAATCAAAAATCTTCCAACAAAAAAAGTCAAGGGCTGGATGGATTCCCAGAGGAATTCTACCAAATATTTAAAGAATAATTAATACCCTTCTCCTGAAACTGTCTCAAAAAGTAGAAATAGAAGGAAATTTCCAAACTCATTCTCTGAGGCCAGCATTACCTTGATTCCAGAATCAGATAAAGATCAAACCACAAAAGAAAACCACAGGCCAATATCCCTCATGAACATGGATCCAAAAATTCTTAACAAAATTGTAGCAAATCAAATCCAACAGGACAGTCAAAGAATCATTCCACAATGATCAAGTGGGATTTATTCCTGGGTTGCAAAGGTGGTTCATTATTCATCAATCAATCAATGGGATATACCATGTTAATAAAAGAAATGACAAGGACCATATGATCCTCTCAAAAGTGCAGAAAAAAATTTGATGAAGTACAGCATCCATTCTTGATAAAAACCCTCAACAAAGTAGGTTTAGACAGAACATACCTCAGCATAATGAAGGCCATATATGAAAAACCCACAGCTAATATCATCCCCAATGGGGAAAAACTGAGAGCTTTTCTTCTACAGTTAGGAAAATACAGGGATTTCCATTCTTACCACTGTTATTTAACATAGTACTGGAAGTCCTAGACTCAGACAGCAAACCTTGGGGAGGATATGTATTGTGGTGAGCACTATGTCTTTTGTAAGACAGATGCACCACAGACCTGTACCTCTGGAACAAATCATAGATTATATGATATAAAATAAAAATAAAAATAAATAAAATATGCTATTAAAAAAAAGGAATTAAAAGGCATCCAGATCAGCAGGGAAGAAGTCAAACTATTATTATTTGCAGGTGACATGATAGTCTATATAGAAAATCCAAAAGATTCTACTGAAAAATTGCTAGAACTGATACACAAATTCAGTAGTTGCAGGAAACAAAAAACAATGTACAGAAATATGTTGCATTTCTATACACCAATAATGAAGCAGATGACAGAGAAATCAAGCAATCAATCCCATTTATAATTGTACCAAAAACCATAAGATACATGGAAATAAACCTAACCAAAGAAGTAAAGCATCTGTACTCTTAAAATTATAAAACACTTATGAAAGAAATTGAAGATGACAAAAAAGAAAAGGAAAATCATTCTATACTTATGGATTGGAAGAACACATATTGTTAAATATTGTTAAATGTCTATATTACCCAAAGCAACCAACACATTTAATGCAATCCCTATCAAAATACCACCAGTATTTTTCATAGAGCTAGAACAATTCTAAAATTTCTATGGGGAAATAAAAAGACTCTGAATACCCAAAACAATACTGAAAAAGAAAAACAAAGCTGGAGGCATCACAACTCTGGACTTCAAATTATATTACAAAGCTGTACTGATCCAGACAGTATGGTACTGGCACAAAAACAGACTCATAGATCAATAGACAGAATAAAAAAATCCAAAAATGAATCCAAACAATATGATCAACTAATCTTTGACACAACAGGAAATAATATCCAAGGGAAAAAAGACAGTCTGTTCAAATGGTGTTGAGAAAATTGGAAAGCAACATGCAGACAAATGAAATTGGACCATTATCTTGCACCATACTCAGAAATAAATTCTAACTAATGAAAGACCTAAGTGTGAGACAGGAATCCATCAAAATCCTAGAGGAGAACACCAACAGTAACCTCTTTGACATTGGTGGTACCAACTTGTTACTAGACACATCTCTGGAGGAAAGTGAAACAAAAGCAAAAATGAACTACGGAGACTTCATCAAGAAAAAAATTTTCTTGATGAAGTCTCCGTACTATGGACTCTGAAAAACAATCTGAGGGGTTTGAAGTGGCGGGGGGGTGGGAGGTTGGGGTACCAGGTGGTGGGTATTATAGAGGGCACGGCTTGCATGGAGCACTGGGTGTGGTGAAAAAATAATGAATACTGTTTTTCTGAAAACAAATAAATTGGAAAAAAAAAAAAAGAAAAAAATTTCTACACAGTGAAAGAAACAATTTAGCAATTCAACCCTTATATACAATACTCAGTGCTCATCACAAGTGCCCTCCTTAATCCCCATCACCTATTTAACCCAACTGCCCCCCACACACACACTTACATCCTCTCAGATAAACAGTTTGTTCTCTATAGTTAGGGGTCTGTTTCTTGGTTTGCCTCTCTCTCTCTGTTTTTCTCTATGCTTGTTTCTTAAATTCCACATGAGTGAAATCATGTGGCATTTATCTTTCTTTGACTTATTTTGCTTAGCAGAATACTCTCTAACTCCATCCACATCATTGTAAATGGCAAGATTGCATTCTTTTGATGGCTGAGGATATTTGGACTCCTTCCATAATTTGGTTACTGTTGATAATGCTGCTATAGATATTGGGGTGCATATATCCCTTCAAAATAGTATATTTATATTTGGATAAATACCTAGTAATGCAATTGCTGGAGGGTAGGATAGTTCTATTTTTAACTATTTGAAAAATCCTCCATAATGTTTTCCAGAATGGAAGCAGCAGCGTGCATTCCCACTAACAAGGCAAATGGTTCACCTTTCTCCACATCCATGTGAACACGTGTTATTTCTTATGTTATTGATTTTAACCATTCTGACAGGTGTGAAGTGATACTTCATTGTAGTTTTTATTTGTATATCCAATGATGAATGATACGGAGTAATTTTCCATGTGACTGTTGGCGATCTGTATGTCTTCTTTGGAAAAATGTCTATTCATGTCCTCTTTCCATTTTTAATTGGATTATTTATTTTTGGGGTGTTGAGTTTTATAAATACTTTATGTATTTTGGATAATTAATAGCTACTCTTAAGCTGCTGTAACAAGTAGGAATTACTGTAGACAATTTCATCAGTCTCATGAATGCAAAACATAAAGATGCATATAAATAAATAAACAAACAAGAAACATCACTTCCAAAATTTGATAAAAGAAAATGAAAAGATTTTAATCTGACAGAAAATAAATGGGTGTGATATTTGAGAATCAGTTAAGATCTCTGAATATTTAACATATAAACTGAAAATCTTAAGTCACGAAGATAACAAATCCATGAAACACTTGAGTAAGAAAATTAAATGAAGAGTAGTACCTAAGAGTTAAAAGCTTAGGAAAGAATATTCAAATAACAGGGAGAGGGTGAGTGTGGCTGGATGGCAACAGCAAGAGGAAATTATAGTAACAGCTTGCACTTTGTAAGAGTTTACTATATACCAGGCACTGTTCTAAACAGTTTACACATATTGACTCATTTAATCCTGTAAATTTAAGAGGCAGGCATAATTACAATGCACATTTCAGAGATAATGTAATTATGGAACAGAGCAGTATAATAACATACTCAAGATTATGTAGTAAATAAAGACATCAGATTATTACCCAGGGAGTCTACATAAGAGACTAGAGCTTTGACTCTTTCCTATTGCACTGCTTGATAGACAGTGTCCAAATCACCCAGGACCTTGAGGATAAACTGGAATTGAGGCATTAAATGATATGTGAATTATAATCTGATTTAGCTTTTATATGGACCCTGACTTTGGAAATATATAGAAAAGTAATTGAAATTAAAAGGTAGGCAAATATAAACAAAGTAAAAATCAAACAGCAAGAAAGAAGAAAACTGGACAAGGATGAGGCAGAATCCTTCAATCAAGATATTATAAAGGTTGTGGTCAAAGAATACTAGGAAGAAAATAGAGAAAGAATGGGTGAAAGGCCTCTGCACTTGTGAACCCTTTGGATACTCTAGACCTACCTCAGCTACGAAATATATGCGCACTCCTGGAATCAGCCAAAATTTTTGTACCTGTGTTTCTTTACCTGTAAAATAAAAAGTTGAACTACTCCAGTGTTCCATAGTTCAAACTATACTACAGACAAGTAAGCTAATTAAATTTTCTACTTTTGACTTAAAGAAGGAATAGTATAAATGGGGAAACCAGGCAAAAACTACTCTGCTAATGAATAAAAATAAGAACAGAAATAGTGGTAAAAACAAAGAACACAAAAAGTGGTAAACTGATTTTTTTTAGTATTATAAACCTTGAAAAATGCTGGAATAGATTATCTCTATGGTCTCCAGTTTTAAAATTCTATGATTCTATAATGAAATTTTACATAAAGAGTAAACTTTTAAAAACATTTTATGTAAGAATAGTTTCTCCTATACCTCAAAAATATCTAAGAAGAAAAGCTGTTCTTACATGAAAAGCAAAGTAAATTGAATCCGTTAAAATAACTCTAGGGCACCTCTAGGGCATCCAGCATTGAACCCAACATTGTTCCCTGTCAAAATGGGTGCAAAAGAGAGAAACTATAAAAATTGCAAAAAAAATATTCACTTACATTAATCTAAGATGGCATCTGCTGTTATTGCTGAAGCTCTGTTACTATCTGATACAGAGCTACATGACCTTGAGAAAAAAAAGTACAGGATTCAGCAAGGAATGAAAAAAAAAAAAGTGATACACTTTCAAAAAGTAAATTATGAACCTTTCTTAAATTAAATAACTTTATAAGAATTTTCTTAGATATGATCTTGAATATGATTAATTCAGGATGTGAACTGAAAGATTAGTTGTTTATGCAATTAATATATATTTCTCCAGCTTCTGAAACAAAAAAATTACCACCAAAGAAAAATACAATCATATCTGAATAGGTATATATAATGATTGGTGATTGTAAAATATGTTTGTGAAGCTATGCATCTATGAATTATGTGAAGAGAGGTTCATATAAAAATATAACAAATATAAGCACATTACAACTAAAGGCTGATAAAATAATACATTGTTTATGGCAATGAGTTTTATTTTTTCAGGTTTTTTTTAAGAATTTTTTTTGTTGTTGTTGCTGTTGTTTCGTTTTTTTGACAGAGATTACAAGCAGGCAGCAAGAGAGGGGAAGCAGGCTCCCCATGGAGCAGAGAGCCCAATGTGGGGCTTGATCCCAGGACCCTAGGATCACGACCTGAGCTGAAGGCAGAGGCTTTAAACCACTGAGCCACTCAGGCACCCATTTTTTCAGGTTTTTAAATTCCAGTTAGTTCCCTATAGTTAAAGTCTATTTCTTGTTTTGCCTCCCTCTTTTCCCTCTGCTTATTTGTTTCTTAAGGTCCAAATATGAGTGAAGTCATTATGGCATTTTGAACAAGTTGGATTCCTCTCATTAACCATTTTGCATTAAGATTACCAGAAAGAGTGTTCTTTACTATGATATTATAGATCAGAACCTTTCAAAGGGAAAGACAGACTCGACTTCTAGTAATAAACATATTAGCCAGAATTAGTTAGCATAAAACAAAATTCAGATACTCAAGTACTTTCTTCTCTGCTAGGAATTTTCCTCTCCAGCCTTACATGTGATAGAATGAGAGCCTAAATTCTGAACTTTAGGTATTTCTGACCTTTGTTTCTATACAGTCACTGGATCCACTGTTCTAGATCACTTTTGCTGGTAATTTACATGTGTTCCCATAATCCTGCAAAATACTTTTGTTCAACAAATTCTGCTTTAGTGATCTACCAGAGAGGTAAATTCTAAATTTTGTTTGAGAGTAAAATGACTATGCTCTCAAATATATGAGTTAAGAAATTTAAGTCTCTGAATTTAGTTATAAATGAATTTAGTTATAAATTCAGAGACGTAGGGTACCTGTGTGGCTCAGTCGTTAAGCACCTGCCCTCGGCTCAGGTCATGATCCCAGAGTCCTGGGATTGAGCCCCACATCAGGCTCCCTGCTCAGCAGGGAGTCTGCTTCTCCCTCTCCCTCTGCAGGCTGCTTGTGTTCCATTTCTCATTGTCTCTCTCTCCATCAAATAAATAAAATAAAATCTTAAAAAAAATAATTTCAGAGACTTAATTTTGAATATAAACTAATTTCTAAATTTTTGTTAAAATATAAATTAATTTTAAATACAAAATCAATAAAAAATGGTTATGGTTGTCAGGATTTCTATACAGATCCTGAATCCACAAAAGTAAGTGATAATTCACTTAGTACTAGGTACAACTATGGAACTTATTATCCAATATTTACCCAAATATTACTTATTTATCCAGATAATAGTTTCAAAAAATAAAGATTTAGTTACACAAATGGCTGACTAAATCATGATACATGCTAATATAATTTCTAATTTCCTGCCATGCAAGTTGACATCAGTTAGGACAAATGAGACCTTTGATTCCATCCTAGAGGAAGCCTTACTTATCATGACAATTTTTAACCAATTTTACTCACATTATGGCAAATGCTCAAATATTCAGATTCTTAGAATTGTGTTTTTCAAAGTGATACAAATACTCTCAGATATGGATTTGATTGATCCATTGCCAGGGGAAAAAGCATTATAAAGCCAGGGTAGAAACAAATCAGCCCATGATAACAGTGTATGGTTAGCATGACCACTCATTTAATGGATTCTAGGGTTACTAAAGAAAATGTCAAGGGCTATGAGTAAACTTAAGGGATGAAACTGTGAGGGGGATAGGGTGGAGTTAACAACAGACTTAAACTTGCCTTTGGACCTTGACTTTCTTTAGTTCCAATGTCTGTGCCTAGTTCCATCAACCATCTTTCCTTCTCTTTATGCCATAAAGAGATTAAAGTTTGCTTTTTATCTTAAACTTCAAAATAGTAAGATGTGGGTATATGGTATAATCCTAATGATCAATAAATAAGTTTCCCAAATAAGTACAGCTTCTTCATTCACTGAAGTGCACAGAAAAGTGGAACAATGCAGAGGCTAGATGGCTTATCAGTCTGTTCAAGTATTATGAGAATTAGGTATTTTTTTGTTGCTGATGTTGTTTATTTATTTTTTTAACTGTGACTCAGGGAATATCTGTCTGAAAACTTTTAGGATTAAAAAAAATAATTGAGGGGCATAAATGGTATTGTGAAAATTCTGTGCTGCTTCAGGCACTTAAATGCAATAACAAAAGGTTATATTTTGAAATGTGCCAAGTACTTCTACAAGGTAAGGTGTACCATGTGCAAGCGTGTACCATGTTGCACAGCGTATATACTGTCTAGAATGAAATAAACTGATATCACCATGTTGACTTGGGTATCTGTAGCTGACAGTGCACCCTTCAGGCATTTTGGAAATCTTCAACTAACAGTGCAAACAGCTGACAGAAAAAGAATGATGAATTAACACATTTAGGGACAAGAATAATAGCAGTGAGGGACTTCTAAGAAAGTTTAATAAGTTGGTTTGTAAATATAATAGATCTATTAATTTTCACCAAGCTTCTAATCTAAAAGATATAGGAGAAATTATACTCTATCTGAAATACCTATCATTAATATTATTTCTAACAATAGTAAACTCATTGATTAAACAGTACCTATGGAATACAGACATTAGTAATAACTTAACATTGGGTTTCAGGAGGCTATTGACTACCACCTGATCAGGAAATATCTTGGTATTCTGAAAAATGAAAATAAATCCATTAGCATATCTATAAAATAGAACATATTCAAGATGTCCTTGTTTGGTAAGACAACAGAACTAGGGTATATCCATTCAGTTAAAGTACAATGCTGTTTAATAACCCACATGCAGTTTTACGTAGTAAATTTTTTTAAATGAAATTTTCATGCTGAATACTGTTTATATCTATTGAATAAAATTTATCACTAATAATTCTCCTGAAGAACATTTTAATTGGTTCTCCTTTGAGTTTCTTTCTTTTATTTTTAAATTCAAGATTGCATTTAAATGAAAACAGCACAACTGGGCTTGAGTCCATCTAGTAAGAATAATTGGTTATTTTTCAAAATGTTGGTAGAGAATTAATACTTCCTTGGCATCAAAGATAAATCAAAATTATCACATGAAACACATTAAAATTAAAGTAAAATTTATGTAGATTTGAAGCATCTTGGTACATCCTTATGTCTATCATATTCCACCTCTTTAAGGAAACTTGCCAGCTAGTCTTTTAAAATGTATATAAACATTTATTTTGGGACTCATTCTAATACTTAATATGGCCTTCACATTTGGAATAATAAGATTGTATTTACCTTGCAATGATGTTGTTTTTCTCTATTTTAACCTTTTACAGAGGAAATACATAATCCTTCATTGTTTATACCTTACATAAACTCTTCTAGGTCTTTGGGTTTATCTCATATGAACAATGAATATGATTTTTAAAAATTGAATTGAATTTACTACTTTCAGAGAAATTTGGTATCTTAAACCAAACCTATGGATCAATTAGGGGCTTCAAAATATGGGTAACTATCTTTGGATAGTTATTTGAAAAGTAACTTAGATAATGAACATTTTTTCATGTGTCTGATAGCCATTTGTATGTCTTGATTGGAGAAGTGTCTGTTCATATCTTCTGCTCATTTTTTGATGTGTTTGCCTGTTTCGTGTGTGTTGAGTTTGAGGAGTTCATTATAGATCCTGGATATCAACCTTTTGTCTCAGGGAGATTCAAATTAAAACCACATTGAGATATCAGCTTACACCAGTTAGAATGGACAAAATTAACAGAACAGGAAACACCATGTGTTGGAGAGGATGTGGAGAAAGGGGAACCCTCTTCCACTGTTGGTGGGAATGCAAGTTGGTGCAGCCTCTTTGGAGAACAGTGTGGAGATTCCTCAAGAAATTAAAAATAGAGCTTCCCTATGACCCTGCAATTGCACTCCTGGGTATTTACCCCAAAGACACAGATGTCATGAAAAGAAGGGCCATCTGTACCCCCATGTTTATAGCAGCAATGGCCATGGTCACCAAACTGTGGAAAGAACCAAGATACCCTTCAACAGATGAATGGATAAGGAAGATGTGGTCCATATACACTATGGAGTATTATGCCTCCATCAGAAAGGATGAATACCCAACTTTTGTAGCAACATGGACGGGACTGGAAGAGATTATGCTGAGTGAAATAAGTCAAGCAGAGAGAGTCAATTATCATATGGTTTCACTTATTTGTGGAGCATAACAAATAGCATGGAGGACAAGGGGCGTTAGAGAGGAGTAGGGAATTTGGATAAATTGGAAGGGGAGGTGAACCATAAGAGACTATGGACTCTGAAAAACAATCTGAGGGGTTTGAAGTGGCAGGGGGGTGGGAGGTTGGGGTACCAGGTGGTGGGTATTATAGAGGGCATGGCTTGCATGGAGCACTGGGTGTGGTGAAAAAATAATGAATAATGTTTTTCTGAAAATAAATAAATTGAAAATTAAAAAAAAAAGAAAAGAAAAAAAAGTAACTTAGAGTAATTTCAGAAGAAAACACTTTAAAGTGGCATTAAAGCATACTGCTATGTACTGCTTTCTAACTGGGCCATAAAATCCAGGTTAATTGCTAAATAAAACCCCATATGACAAGAAGGAAAAGTAGAGAAATAGTAATTATAAACATATATAAATTGTATAGCAATATCACCATATTAAGAAGTATATATCAATTGCTTATAAAACACATCAACTCTCTAGGGTTCAGAGGTGAATTAACATTAGTAAGAGTTAACATTGCTATCTGACATCACAAAACTGCTTTCCACCAAAGAAACCTGTACCAGTTGCAGTTATATTGTATGGTAGATATTGCTGGAGGCAGAGCTGATTTAAGCACCTTACCATGATATATAGATCACTTCTTCCAACACTGATTGCATGAGTGTCTTAAGACAAGATAACACGCTATTTTTTATCCTCAATGACAGTCGCAATTCTAGAAAATGGTAGCATTTCAGCAAGAAGGTAAGGTATTAAAGCAAAACTCAAAATACCAACAGCTTTTATAGTTTAACCTCATTAAAAGATATTTACCAAGGGATGCTTGGATGGCTCAGTTGATGAAGTGTCGAACTCTTGATTTCACCTCAGGTCATGATCTCAGGTTTGTGAGATAAAATCCTAGTTCAAGCTCCCCACTTGGTGTGGAGCTTACTTGAGATTCTCTTCCTCCTTCTGCCCCTCCATGCACCACCCCCTTCTCACTCCCTCTTCAAAAATTAAATAGATAGATAGTCGTATCTTGAAAGAAGTTGCTGTGGCTGATGTCGAAGAGATTACTGCCTATGTTCTCCTCTAGGATTGTGATGGATTCCTGTCTCACATTGAGGTCTTTTATCCATTTTGAGTTTATCTTTGTGTATGGTGTAAGAGAATGGTCGAGTTTCATTCTTCTACATATAGCTGTCCAGTTTTCCCAGCACCATTTATTGAAGAGACTGTCTTTTTTCCACTGTATATTTTTTCCTGTTTTGTCGAAGATTAATTGACCATAGAGTTGAGGGTCCATATCTGGGCTCTCTACTCTGTTCCACTGGTCTATGTGTCTGTTTTTATGCCAGTACCATGCTGTCTTGGTGATCACAGCTTTGTAATAAAGCTTGAAATCAGGTAACAAGATGCCGCCAGCTTTATTTTTGTTTTTCAACATTTCCTTTGGGGTCTCTTCTGATTCCATACAAATTTTAGGATTATTTGCTCCAGCTCTTTGAAGAATGTCGGTGGAATTTTGATTGGAATGGCATTAAAAGTATAGATTGCTCTAGGCAGTATAGACATTTTAACAATGTTTATTCTTCCGATCCAAGAGCATGGAATGGTCTTCCATCTATTTGTGTCTTTTTCAATTTCTTTCATGAGTGTTCTGTAGTTCCTCGAGTACAGATCCTTTACCTCTTTGGTTAGGTTTATTCCCAGGTATCTTATGGTTCTTGGTGCTATAGTAAATAGATAGATAGATAAAAGTATTTAATGAGTACCTACAAAAAGTCTTGCAAAGACATATGCTACATCAAATTTAAAAGATAAAAAGACAAAAATATGCAGTGCTTTTTGAGAGATTTACATGAATATTAACTTTTCATTTCTTGTGAAAGGCCTCTCCAGTACTATTATCCTTCCCATGCTATAGGTAGATAACTGGCTGCAGAAAGTTTAATACGTTTCCTAAGGTCACGTAGCTAGCAAACTGTAGAAAATATCTCTTAGTTCAGAGGCTCTATATTTAATAAAACTCCAAAGATTATAGCTTACCAAATCTTTATAAATAAGGTCAAATTATAGTTAATAGAATTTATTCAGTTCAGACGACTGTTTAGAGGGATTTCACTTTGCAGGTAAGAAAGTATCTTAATATTCCATAAACTTTTGCTAATTAAATAAATCACTATTCAACACACATGGGACATACAAAATACCTATCTCATATAAATAAAAGCATTTCTTGGCTCTAAGAAAATGAGAAAAATCATTAAATACTAATTATTACTTATCAAAGAAGTAAATACTAATTATTACTTATCAAAGAAGACATACTTATTTAAGTCAAATCAACAACATGTTTGTCATATATCTTTTTTAAGTATCTGATTTTTGCATATACTATTGTTTATATGATATATCTCTAAGGTATAATGAAAATTTTTAGGAGATATATTAGGAATAAATTAAAATAACTATTCTTTAAAATCAAGGAAAATGAATTCCCACCCAGAATTTGGTAAAATTTGTCATGTGACCTTGGATAATTTATTTATTTTTGTATCAATGTTTTATTTACTTCAACTGTAAAATGAAAAGGTTTACCTACATTGTAACCAGGATTCTTCTCACAGATCAAAACATACATGATTTTAAAATGTTTTAGAATATTCTCAGTTATTTTTTCATCTGATTTTTGTTGTCTCATCCACACTTTCTTTATAATAGCTCCATGCTTAAGAGGAACAACTTGGACTTACATGTATTCTTTCATAAAAATATGAGAATTTAGAACTCAATTTATATACTTTGTAGCCAAATTAGTAACTTCTTGTATTATGCAAATTGCCTCTCTTACACCATTTATAGTTCATTTGATGAGACCCTGTTCCACTGAAGCAAACTTTTCTTTGTGAAGAACATCAGCACATCAGAACATCAGTGGAAAGACAGTGGTTTGAGAGTCAAGCAGATATCCATTTATATCAGAACTCTACCTTCAGTGCTTTTCAAAGCTTGGGCAAGTGCCTTCATGACTTACATTTCAGGTTTCATTTTGTTTTTATTTTATCTGTACTTTATGCCAACTTTCAAAAGTTTTCTGAGGGGTATATTGCAGACAGTCGATATAAGTAGCTGTGATGATGATAATTATATGGTAAGTTTTTGTGATAAAAAGCATGTAGAGAGAGTATAACAAATGGGTATTTTAATTTATTGAAATTTTCAAAAAGTCAGAGTGCCTGGGTGCCATCAGTAGGTTAAGAGACTGATTTTAACTCAGATATGATCTTGTGGTTAGATGGAGTCCTGTGTAGGGCTCTACGCTGGGCACAGAGCCTTCTTAAGATTCTTTCTCTCCCTCTCCTTCTGCCCCTGCCTTTCCCTGCTTGTGATCTCTCTCTCAAAAAAATAAATAAATAAATAAATAAAAATAAACAAAACAAACAAACCAAAAATTCTAAAAAGGTAATGTTTTACATTTTGCATTTTTAAAATATGGCCACTTAAATTAATGGGGCAAACTAATGAAGCCACATTTTAATGAATGAGAAATTGATTAAGGATAGGAAGATGGTAACAAAGAATATGTATAAATTATCACAATATCTAAATCAAGTACACAACAGTATTTCCTCTTTGTCCCGTTTTCTGGAAGTTCTGTTATTAACATTTCATTAGTAGTGTAGAAATGATTCTTTGGTCAAACTAAGTTCATAGATCATACAGAATTTTTCCTAGGAATTAAAGAAGAAAACAACTAAAATGTAATAATGATTACTATTTTTCCTATATTACCTGATTTATTATAAAGTAGTATACTTTACAAATATAAAAATTATAAATATATAAGTACAAGTATAAATGATTTTTACTTATACTTACATTTGTAAACATAGTTTCGTATAGACATATAAACATATATAAATAGATTTACTTATGAGCATATATTTATAAACATATAAAATACTCATAAATATATGGAACACATGTGCACTTGCACTTTTATAAATGCTAAAATAGTTCAAATATAATAATGATTAATACTTTACCTATGTTAACTAATCTATTTTTACATATACTAACACTTTACCTACATTAACTAATTTATTTTTCAAAACAACTAAGGACCTTATTTGATTGGTTTATAAAATGAGGAAACTCAGAGTGGAGAGGGTGTGACTTTCCAAAGACCATAAACTTGTGGGTTGAAGAGCCAAGTTCTGTTGTTGGAATCAGACTCTAGAATGTAATCTCTTATCCAACACTTTCTTTTCTTTGAAAAGTTGATATTCAACAAAGTTGTGTATGGCATTAACAAAGAATTACATGGGCTTCAAATGGAAGAAACAAAAACATATTTAAAGTAAACTTAAGATATAAATATAATAATAATGATTTTTAATGGGACTTGTGAATAAATACTTGAAGTAATATGAGACCTGGTTGCAAATCTGAAATTCTGCTCTATAAGAAGCCTGAGAAATTAAACAGATTTTCTGAGCTTCAGGTTAGTCATCTGAAAAAAATAATGTAAACATCCTACATGTGTTTGACAATTAAAAGAGATCTATGTAGTTGCCTTGTGCAAAACATAGTTACCGGTAATTGATAGAATGAAATAGATTAACACAGAGACAGAGTTTCCCTCTTACAAAAAATTAATGATGCTAAATGAAAACAATTTGATCCTTTATATAAATCAGTGTATGTCTTTACGGGAACATTAATCTGAAAAATATTAAATATGGCTATTTAAAATTATGAAAGAAGTATATGCAACATGATCATCTGTTGCTTGGACAGGGCATAAGTTTACTTGTACTGGAGTCATTAGTAATTGTACCTACCTTCACTCTCAATTGTATCTACCTTCACTCTCAATATTGTCCTACTGTGGAGTCATTAGTAATTGTACCTACCTTCACTTTCAATATTGTCCTACTGTGGATGGTAGGCTAAAGATGATGCAAATGACTTTTGAGAGGCTGAAAGCATGAAAACCATTTCATCTAATAAAATTAGGCCTTTTAAAATTATGACTGTTGAGCCTTTAATAAACTAATGGAACATGTGGATAAATAAGCATGACTTATTCATCCAACCAAAAGTATATTCGAATTAGGAGCACCCCTTGAAGCATGAAAAAGTTCAATTTGGGGCAAATATAAGAAGCATGGGAAAAATAATTTCTCTGAGCTGCCAAATTAGATATTATAAGGATTAAGAACCAAATTCCATGCACTTTATTCATAGAAAACCTTCTTAGGCTGTCTCTGAAATATCTCTGATTTTTCTAGGGAGACAAAGAAGTATGATTATCTAGTGTATCCTAAGTCCATATCAGATTTGAGCAATTACTATAAAGCAATACCAACTCAGCTACACTACAGATTAGAATATATGGAGGTACAACATAGTTACTGAAGTAATTTTAGCAAAAAATATTTAAATTTTTATTATTGAAATGATACTGAAATTAGTTATTTGAAATAAATTCATCCATGTGTAGAAAAGCTCTCTATTCTAGAGATAACTAAGGGAATAAGATAAAGCATTGTGTTTTTTCCCTAGAATAAATTAAGATTTGATGGTTCTCCAAAAAGCAGTATAAGCTTAAAAAAAAGAAAGAAAGGAAATAGTTTGATTTTATAAGTCTTCTTAATACATTATTAGGCTATCTATATTTTGTAACTCATTAAGAAAAACAGCAATTTGGGACTTCTTTTCTCAAAATTTAGATTTCCATAATTAAAATCACAATCAATTTCAAACAATCTCAAGTTAGATGTACATGGCCGTACCCTACAAAATTAATTCTTATATATATATTTTTTAAGATTTCATTTATTTACTTGACAGAAAGACACAGCAAGAGAGAGAACACAAACAGGGGGAGTGGGAGAGGAAGAAGCAGGCTTCTCGCCAAGCAGGGAGCCCAATGCGGGGCTCTATCCCAGGACCCCGGGATCACAACCTGAGCTGAAGGCAGACATTTAACGACGGAGCCACCCAGGCACCCCTTTACATTCTTGATTTTAAATAAAGTTTTTTGTTAAGTACAGATAACACATTTTATAATTGTGCTGTCCCTGTAATATTTTTTACCTGATGTCAAGTCCTTTCTCCCAAGCCAAGACATATTTTAGGATGTTGAATCATAAGCTATCATCATAAACAGTTCTGATGCAACGACTAAAATTACCAGGGGCCCTAGTACAAAACAGTACTACAAACACATTCAAGGCTATTCTTGGCTGCCCTTCAGACTGGTAGTGAAATTAGACTGGCCAGAATTAAGTTCCTCAAGAACAAAAGTATACCACAGTTCCTTACAACTGTTTTTGATATTTAATTTTATTTCATTCTACTGTTCTCTTAAAGTAGGATTTTCATGCTTAATTTAACCTTGCTTCAAAATATAATCATCAATAATGACCTGCAATAATACTTATTTTCTTGAACATTCCTTTTATGGTATTGTGCTCATCTTACACAATGATAACAAAAGCACAGTAAAAATTGTGGTTTCTGTTTTCTATTTCAGATTGAGGAAAATCTACTGAGCAAATTTTTGTTTTTTCACCAGAAGAAGGAGCTGAAGTTTCTTCACAGAATTCATTGATTCCAATGTTAAAGCAGGAAGATAAAAAGACAGGGGAATATCAAAAGGACACAGGGAACCTACATGAAAGATCTCCCCATGGCCAACATTGAAATACCACGAGGAACAAAATAAATATTGACAGCATTAGATTATAACCCAAAGACTAAAATAAACATCTATGAGTCCATATTGATAATAGATGGAAGAAGGAAGGAAAGAAGGAGGGAGGGAGGAAAGGAAGGAAAGAACGTAGAGAGTGAGAGAGGGCAAGAGAAAGGAAGGGAAAAAGGAAAATGGATGCCTCTTCCTTAGAGAAATTTCCCATTAAAAATGCAGAAAAAGGGCACCTGGGTAGCTCAATCAGTTAAGCACCTGCCTTCAGCTCAGGTAGTGATTCCAGGGCCCTGGGATGGAGTACCACATGTGGCTCCCTGCTCAGCAGAGAGTCTGCTTCTCCCTCTACCCATCCCCCTTGCTTGTGGTCTCACTCTCTCCCATGCTCTCTCTCTCTCAAATAAATAAATAAAATCTTAAAATTAACTAATTTATTAATTAATAAAAATGTAGGAAGAATGATGATTAGAAAATCACCAGTAGAATACTACAGAAATAATTACCAAGAACTAGATCCATCAATGAATACAGAAATTTATAGTCAAATATTGAAGGTAAGACAGAATATGTATGTCTGGTTTCAAAGACAGAACTATAAACTGTGTAACAGAGAGAAAACAAATAAATTTATAGTGTAGAATCCTAGCAGACACCAGCTTAACCAAGTGCTCAAGGTTAATATCACATATTGATAATATGACACCATGTTGTCCTTGATTTACTCAGTGACAGGAACTTATCACTCTTCTGGTACTTTCACAACCTTATCATGAGAAAGAAAAAAAAAAAAAAACACTGTAGACAAATCAAAATTAAGAAACATTCTACAAATAATGGAGTTCCCTCTTTAAAAATTGTCAGTCATGAAATATAATGAAATGTTGAAGTTGCTGTAATATATTGAATAATTGTAATTAGATTTCTTTGCTACTATAACAATTACCACAAATTCAATACCTTGAAATAACACAAATTTATTGTTACTGTTGTGCAAATCAAAAGTTCACCATGATACTCACCAGACTAACATAGGTATTTGTAGGGCCGAGTCCCTTTCTGGAGGTCCATGTCAATAGATTCTAGAGGTTGTCTGCATTCCTTGGCTGCTGGCCCATTTTCTCCACAATCAAAGCCAGTAATAAAATCTCTCTCTGACTTTCTTCTATCTTCACATCTCCTCTGACCACAGTCAAAAAAGGTTCTCTTCTTTTAAGGGATTCATGTGATAAGAATGTGCTCACTTTTAAAATCTCAAAGCCTTGGGCGCCTGGGTGGCTCAGTGGGTTAAAGCCTCTGCCTTCGACTCAGGTCATGATCTCAGGGTCCTGGGATTGAGCCCTGCATTGGGCTCTCTGCTCAGCAGGGAGCCTACTTCCCTTATTCTCTCTTTCTGCCTGCCTCTCTACCTACTTGTGATCTCTGCCAAATAAATAAATAAAATCTTTAAAAAATAAAATAAAATAAAATCTCAAGGCCCATCCTTCAATTATAACTATAATCACGGCAAAGTCCCTTTTACAGTATAAAGTAATTATCACAGGTGCTGGGGATTAGTACATGGACATCTTGGTTTTGTGGTGGTGGAGAGTGATGGTAAATGTGAGCAGTACTCTGCCTATCATAGAAACATGAGAAATATACCAATTCTGGATTGGAACCTAGGACTATAAACTAAACTTCAGTTGTGGAATCCAAATAAAGTCTACAGTTCAGTTAATCATGCTATACTAACATTAATCTCTTAATTTGATGATTTCTCTGTAAGCCTAAAACTACCTCAAAATAAAAGATTGGCAGAATAATACAGGTAGTAGTTGCCTGAAGGAGGTCAGGGGAAGGGTGAGAGAATGGGAAGAGTTAACAAAAATGATTATGGGAGTTATAGGATGTTTTAACACTTTTTAAAGATTTATTTTATTTATCTGAGAGAGAAGAGAAAGAACAGGGGAAGGGGCGAGAGAGAGAGGGAATCCTCAAGCCCAAAACAGGACTCAATCCCAGGACCCTGAAACCATGACCTGAGTAGAAATGAAGAGCTAACTGCTCAACTGATTGAGCCACCCAAGGGCCCTATGTTTTAACAATTTTTATGATAAGAATTCATATTTCTCTTTACAAACATGGCTATATACATTTACTGTGTGATTCCTGAAGAAATGTGGGATATTTCTGTTATGGAAACTCTACAAGGAAGTAAGTCTACTCTATTTAAATAACACAAATCCTTCTCTGTGAAATCTGCTAAATTACCCAAGAAAGTGAAGTAGTAACCAAAGATAATTTATGTCTATATTACTACAGCTCTCATTAACAAATAAATTTATAGAATTATGCAAAAAATCTAGCGAAATCATGTTCTCAAAAATGGAAAAACTATGTTTATTTTAAGAACAACTTCCGTGATTTAGGATTTTAGTTAGAATAATAACTTCAAAAAAAACTATGTTCTTGAATGTAGTTATGCTGGATGAAAAATGACAGTTACAGTAAAAATTAATTATTTTAATTCTCACAATAATCAACAAATTATCTTTCCTTTAATACGATATGTGTGACATTAGTCTTTACATATAGTCTGTTTATGCCTGTAATAGTTTACTTTTATTTAAAATTACTGTTTTTAATCCAAAGATTCTGAGATGTTGAACTTGAGTTTGTATAAGGAAACAACTTAAAATCCATTAACAACTTGGTAAAAATTCTCTAAATTGTATCAACCAGTAATATGTGACTTTTCTTTCATCCTCTATAGCTTTTTATTTTAACTTTGATAAGAAATCTTTTTAAAGCAATTCAAAAGATATTTTTCAACTTCATAAGCAAAAATTATACCACTACTAAAGAGAGCTTTCTATTGAATTATAGTGATTTGGTGTATGCATTTTTAGTATAGTAACTTCTCCCTTTGTCTGATTCTGAGAGAGGCATATAACACAACTTTTAAGATGAGAATCTTGAGTGTCGTTAATTAGGTTGAAATCCTTGGTCTACTACTATTTGAGAGAGAGGTTAGTTCAACATTTCAAAATAAATTAATCTAAAGTACTATATCAATAGAATAAAGAGCAAAACCCACATGATCTCAATAGAGAAAAATTAAACATTAAAAAACATTTAAAAATATTTATTTCTTAAATATCTTTTTTTAAAGATTTATTTATTTATTTGATAGACAGAGATCACAAGTAGGCAGAGAGAGAGAGGAGGAAGCAGGCTCCCCACGGAGCAGAAAGCCCAATGTGGGACTTGATCTGGGATCATGACCTGAGCCGAAGGCAGAGGCTTTAACCCAATGAGCCACCCAGGTGCCCCTATTTTTTAAATATCTTTTAAAAAAACATTAAAAAATAGTTTTTGGCATAATCCAGTAGCTATCATGAAAAAGCACTCAATAGGAATAAAAGAAAATTTTTTCACCCTGAGAAATGACATCTACAAAAATTTATACCAACATCATACTTAAAGGTAAAAGGTAGATTCCCTTTTGGTGACAAAGGTCCTCTATCACCATTACTAATGAATACTTTAATAGATTTTTATGCTAGGAGAAATTAGATAACAAAAATAAATTTCATCCAAGTGGAAAGGAATAAGTAAAAACAATCTCTATTTGTACAGGACATAATCTTATATACAGAAAATCCTAAGGAATCCACTAAAAAATAAAAATAAAAAAACAAATCTAATAAATGATCTCAGTAAAGTTACAGGATACACAATCAATATACAAGTATAAAGTCTATTTGTATATGCTAGTAATGAAGAAACCAAAAATTAAATTAAGGAAAGAGCTCCTTTTACAATATGATAAAAAATACAAAATATTTAGAAATAAATTTAACAAAAAGTACAAGATATGTATGCTTAAGACTATAAAACATTACTGAAAGAAATTAAACAGTACCTAATTAAAGGTAAACAAATGCAAAATAACATGAAATTTAGAACATATTTGTTGCCCTTCCTCAAATCATATATAGAAAAGTAACTCAAAATGATTAAAGATGTAAATGTTAGAGGTAGGATTATGAAAGTAGGATTTTGAAGCTCTTAGAAGGAAGTTCGGAAGTAAATTTATATGACTTTGGTTTAGACAAAGCTTTCATAAATATAACACCAAAATGTACTAGCACCTAAAGATAAAATAGATTAAGTTGAACTTCATCTAAATTTAAAACTTTTGTGCCTCAAAAGAACCATCCTTAAGAAAGTGAAAAAATTACCCAGATAATTAGAAAATATTTGAAAATCATATATTTGATAAAACACTTGCATCTAGAATATATAAATAACATTTTCCACTCAATAATAAAAAAGAGAAAAAGAAAATGGGCATTGAAACTTAAAAGATATTTCTCCAGAGACATATACAGTTAGCTAAATAAGCCCATAAAAAGACTTTCAACATCTGTAGATAACAGGTAAGTGGAAATCAAAACCACAATGCAACATCTCTTTGCACCCTTTATAATGGCAATATTTTTAAAATTTAACTAAAAAAGAGAAAATTAGTATTGAAGATAAGTGAAAAAACTGGAACATATATTGCTGGTAGTAATGTAAATTTGTGCAGCCACTGTCAAAAATAGTTTAGCAGTTCCTCAAAAAGTTTAAATATTACTGCCATATGATCCAGCAAGTCTACTTTAGGTATGTACTCAGGAGTGAAGAAAATATGTGTTCATGCAAAATCTCATACTGAACGTTCACAGCAGCATTATTCATAATAGTCAAGCCAACCAAAACTACCCAAGTTAAACAACTATAGCAACAAGAGAACCCCACTGAGTTTAGTTTTGCCTAACCATCAGTGAAGCTTGTTCATGCAATTAGGTGGAATTCTCTAAATGGAGGGCTTCAATAAGCTAGCACTTCTGCTTCAAGTGGTGGAATGGGATATAAAACTTCCACCAAAGAGAGCAGATACTTTTGCATGTGTAACTAAATTCCTACTGGAGCCAGTCTGGCTGCTCTTGAATATACCACTTCCCATTTGACTAGTGAGACCTGTTGGATACTATTCACTACATACCCACTACATGACCCACCACATGACCCACCACAAAACATGACCCACCACAAAATGGGAATATTAAACTGTAGTCAAATGGTTTCCTTAGTTTTAACAAGATTCAAATGATAAACCAAGAGATGCTTTTCAAAAATGATACTCCTAATAGCCAATCATAATTGAATGTGTCAGGTAGATAATATATCCCAACCCCTAAGGATGCTTTTTGGTAGGAGTTGCCTCTATTTGCCAGAGGTTCAAATCATCGAAACATCAGTAACAAGAACTCAAAAGTATCATTAGCATAATAGAGTTCCAAATGTTAAAGAATTTCTGTATATGCAGTCTTTCTCAAGGAGAAACATTAAATGAAGCTTACATAAAAGAGGGAAAAAACATACAACATATCAACTCTTTTATTATTATTATTTAGAATCAACTAACATATAGTGTATTATTAGTTTCAGAGGTAGAGTTCAGTGACTCACCATTTACCTATAATACCCAGTGTTCATTATATCACGTGCCTTCCTTCATGCCCATCACCCAGTTACCCCATCCCCTCCCCACCTCCCCTCAAGCAACCCTCAGTTCATTTCCTATGATTAAGAGTCTTTTATGGTTTGTCTCTCTCTGATTTTGTCTTGTTTTATTCTTCCATCCCTTCCCCTATGTTCATATATTTTGTTTCTTAAATGCCACATATAAGTGAAACCATATGATATTGTCTTTCTCTGACTAGTGCCTTATTTCACTTAGCAAATACCCTCTAGTTCCATCCACATCTTAGCAAATGGTGAAATTTCATTCTTTTTGATGACTATATAGTATGTGTGTATATGTGTGTATATATATATGTATATGACACATATACATATATATGCATATATATGTATATGACACACATATATATATGCATATAACACATATACATATATATGGGTATATGAGATATGTATCACACATTCTTTATCCATTCATCTGTCAATACAAAGCTGGGCTCCTTCCATATTTTGGGTATCGTGGACACTATTGTTATAAACATTGAGGTGCATGTACCCCTTCAAATCACTATGTTTGTAACCTTTGGATAAATACCTAGTAGTGCAATTGCTGATCATAGGGCATCTCTATTTTTAATTTTTTGAGGAACCTCCATACTGTTTTCCAAAGTGGCTATACCAGTTTGCATTCCCACCAACAGTGTAAGAGGATTCCTTTTTTCCACATCCTTGCCAACATCTATTGTTTCCTGACTTGTTAATTTTAGCCATTCTGACTGGTAACATATCAATTCTTACTCTGCATTCAGAGATAGAAGTAATAACAGCATACATTCTATTGGCCTAAAGTGTCCCCAACAAATGCACACATGCAAGCAAACAATTCATATTAGTGTCCTTTCTCTGCTGAAAAACCTCTCAAACCTTTTCAATGGATTTATGTAAGCCCTCTCTTCATAGGACAAGATAGGATGTAACTTTTTTCCCACATCTAAGAGAGCCATAAAAATTTTATTTTTGGTTGTCCTCAAATTTCTGCAGGTGTCTATTGCCATCAGTCACTCTTGGGAATAAGAAGAACTCAGCCACACTTCTAATCACTTTTCACAATAAAGCAGCTGAAGACAGAATAAAAAGGGTGAAAGGGATAGGGATGCAGGGAGGGAAAGAAGAATGTCTCCAAGGAATGAGCAAAGAAGTTTTAATTTCCAGCACGTAGTTGGTTGTCTGATACTCAACAACTTTTCCAATATTTTTATTCCACCCAAATTCGCATATAGGCTTCAAGGTCTTTGTTACTATAGTATCAATTTCACCTTTGAGGATTCTCTGACTCACTAATCAGAACTACATTTGATTTTCCAGTTGAACTATGGTTTGCGGTCTTTGGCTTACCAGGGCTTTACTCACACAGTGGTGCCTTTTTAAAAGTTCACCTTTATCCAGGGCATTTTTTGGTCTCATTTGTCCTATATAGTATAGTATCTCTTACATTTCTGGACACTTTTATCACAAGAACTTGAAGTGTCTTTCATGTCAAACGGGTTGATTGCAAGAATTTATCTAGATTTATTTGGATGTTTCTTATTCCCTAGTGGGTCTACTTTATTGGTATTTTAAACCCAATCTGGGGCAATAAAATTAAAAAAAAAATGCTGTTCAATGCCTTGTCTATAGTTTCACATGGAAGTTTGTCTCTCTCAAGGAAATCTTTCCAGAGTTGCACAATCTGTCTCAGAGTAGCCCACACTCAATGCCAATAACTCTAAGACATTCCCCCACCCCAACCTCACTCTCTCTATTTTTTTTTTTTTTTGGTCTGAATCAACCTGAAATTGTCTTCCTTCTTTCTTTCTTCCTTCCTTTCTTCCTTTCTTTCTTTCTTTCTTTCTTTCTTTCTTTCTTTCTTTCTTTCTTCTTTAAGATTTTACTTACTTATTTGAGAGAGGAATCACAAGTAGGCAGAGAGGCAGGCAGGGAGAGAGGGAGAAGCAGTCTCCCCGCTGAGCAGAGAGCCCGATGTGGGGCTTGATCCCAGGACCCTGAGATCATGACCTGAGCTGAAGGCAGAGGCTTTAACCCACTGAGCCACACAAGCACCCCTGAAATTGTCTTTTTTAACTTTTTTTTTTTTTTTTTTTTGAGAGAGAGAGAGAGTGCATGAGTGAACAGGGGGCAGAAAGGCAAAAAGAGAAGGAGAGAGAGAATCTTAAGCAGGCTCCATGCCTAGCACAGAGCCCAACACGGGACTCAGTCTCACAACCCTGAGCTGAAATTAAGAGTCAGACACTTAGCCCACTGAGCCACCCAGAGCCACTCAACTGAGCTCACCCAATCTGAGACTGTCTTGATAAATTATATATAGAAGGGTTTAAGCTAGAGAACAACCCAGGTATTGCTAATCTTACTACACAAGCATCATGCATTCTACTTCTCCATTCTGCAATGACCTGAAATTTAAAAAGTGCTCTGGTTTTCAGGGTGCCTGGGTGGCTTAGTTGGTTAAGCTTCAGACTCTTGATTTCAGCTCACACAGCTCATGATCTCAAGAGATCAAGCCCCGAGATGGGTCTGACACTCATTATAGAGTATGCTTGTCCCTCTTCTTCCCCCTACTTGCATGTGCTCACTCTCTCTCTAAAATAAATAAAATAAAATCTTAAAAAAAAAAAAAAGTGCTCTGTTTTTTAAACTGAAATGGTTTTCTCCTTTCATTTCTTTATGTGGATAACACATCACTGTAACTGCTGTCAGATGAGGGAGGGAAGAGAGTAAGTCAAAAACTTACATCCATCGAAGATGAATTTTGGTACTAGTTATTACAGTGGGGCAGACCTGAGCTGAAAACCAAATGGCAAGAAAGTGCTCCCACTGAGAGGAAAGTCAGCAACAACCAGGCTATTCAGAAGACTGGTTTTTTTAACCATTTCCTGTGACTCAATCTATAGTCATTGTCTTAACTCCTCCTCAATAAAAGTCAACAAAATTCTGGAACTATTTATGCCAACTGTCCATAAAATTCATCTACATATTCACTACTGATTTCCATGAACTCCCTCAAGTCCTGTATATTGCTCAACAGACCCTCATTCTTCAAGAAAAAAATGTCTTTGTGAGTGTACAGTGCTTCACACCAAAACTGTCAAGAAATGTCAAGGGTCTGAGATTTTATCCTATTTGCCAGCTAGCCTGCCACAATTTCATAAATGCTGGTGCACAACCCAAGAGTTGGGTCAGAGATGAAGAACTGTATACTCCCAGCACATCAAGCAGCATGAGAATCAGTGCATTATTTGCAGCTGAACTTCATAAGTGCAATGAAATAAAAAAACACAGATCGAAAACCATACATATGGTTGGTTGCATCAAAGGAGAGGAACCTCCAGCCTAGGGAGCTCTGATCATTTAGCATATCTACTCTTTGCTTTGGATGGAAACATTTCACTTCCTACCCTAGACAGTGAACTTGTCTGTCCTTTGCTTCAGAGGGAAATACTATCTCTATATTCCATAAACCTGCCCCTTATCTCAAAGAAAAAAAATGGAAATATGTATATGGAAATATATAGAGAGATAGACATATAAAGGAAGTAAATATGTGGAAATATAGTTAAGGAATTACATATAAATGTAACTACATATATTAAAATAATTATATATTCCATATACATGGTCCAAGTTTCTTTACTAGATAGACATCCTTAAAAACATAGTCAAGAACAATAGGCGAAACTACCTCACTCTCCAGTTGTGCAAACATATAAGATATTCATGGAAAATAATCATCTCTCAACAATCTACACATGTATCATGTGTTTAATTATTTAACTCACAACGCTTTAAACTCAAACTATATTTCTGAAGAATGGTAGGTACTTTGGAAAACTGAGAGGGAATATGAATCTTTTCTCATTAATAATGTATTATTCTCCTTAAATATTATAGAGCACTTCAAAAGGTGAGCTATTTCTTTCAGTGTGTCTAATTTCATAAAATTTCCACATTCTGAACACTATAGGCAAATACACATTTTTGATATAAAAGTACTCTGCATGAAAACAGTTCCTTTGTCAGGGAAACTACTCTTTAATATTTTCTTTTTCTTGAACTTTCCTCTAAAGGTTTAAAAAAATCCATCATTTTAAGCATCCATAACCTTAAATCATAATTTATACAAGTTTAGAAATTATTCAGTACAATTTTTTTTTTTTAATGAGGAAAGCTAAGTTTAAAGGTGAGGTTGTGATAGAGCAAGTTAATGACTACGAATGGTGTCTTAGTGGACGGGTACTTGGGTGTTTCTCTAACTCAGCTGTTGTGAAATTTGTTCCTGTGTTTCCATTTGCACAGAAATACAGAAAATCAAGCAAGAAAAATTATATATGCACCCACATTACATATATATCCTACACATATATACAATAATAAAAAAGTAAAATCCATGCCAAACTTAATATATGCAAAAATTCATGCATTCCATTTAGCAGGAAATGTACAGTGATATTAAAAGTTCCATTTAGATGAATCAATGCCATTATCTCATTGAAGCTAGGAAGGATCATCTATATGTATAAAACTTCATATCCCAAAATAACCCTATTTAAAATTAGGCCAAAATATAAACTATGTATTTATTCATTATGGAAAATAGAAAATGAAGAAAAATTAGAAAATTAAGATTGAGAAAAACATAAAGTGATTTTCATTTCACATTTTTTGATTCATAATTTCATTAATATAGCAATTTAGGGGTGCTTATAGAAAGTATAAAATAAATTGGAAGGATCATAGAGTTTACAAAATATATTAGGGAAAGAAAAGCAAGAAAACAGAAACAATCTAAAAATAATAGCAAAGTAATATATTATAAGAGCAAAGTAATACTAAGATTATCTGTACATACAAAGAGGTATTTTTAAGGAATATTAGATTTAATTATTATTCTTTAGATAATTAGTGTCTGTTCTCTATCTATAGAGGCTTCTCAATATGATCTACATCTATAATTTTTCACCATTTTTCTTTTCTTTTTCTCCATTTCTCTCCTCATCTCTTATTATTCAGCTCTTCATTTGTAAATAATTTATGGCCTGTAAGATATATATGAAATTAAGTCCTGCTCCAAATCATTTTTAAATAAAATAAGATTTAATAGTTTTAAGTAGGTAAAATTTAGCATTTACCAAAATCATCACTAAATGTGCTTGCTATTGAGAACATTAAACATTTCACTTAAAATTGATGTTATTAATAATTTTGAGTGTCTTTTCTTTTTTTTTTAAGATTTTTATTTATTTATTTGACAGAGAGAGATCACAAGTAGGCAGAGAGGCAGGCAGAGAGAGGGTGGGGGAAGCAGGCTCCCTGCTGAGCAGAGAGCATGATGTGGGGCTCAATCCCAGGACCCTGGGATCATGACCCGAGCCGAAGGCAGAGGCCTTAACCCACTGAGCCACTCAGGCGCCCCTTGAGTGTCTTTTCTGAAGCATACATAAATATAATTGACTTACATGGAATAATTTTTACACACACACACACACACACACACACACACACACAAACACAGGTAATTTACATACCAAGTTCTTTTAAGTATTTTCTTTTGCAGTAGTTACTATTTTGATGAGGTTCCTAGTAATAGAAGATTTAATAAGATAATATTTTCAATTATTAAGGAAGTTACATAGCATATAGAATATAAGATTAACATATATATAAATAAGCAATTTTTAAACTGCCATAAATTTTACATAAGTGGATTGAAGGTATATATGTGATTTATCTTGATTCTGACCATGATGTTATATCTTTCCAGATGATTCCTAAAATACCTGGATTCAGTAATCCTTGAACCACATGACTATGGTCAATCTTTCTACCCCAGCAGCTTCCACTTTACCACATGTCTTCATATCTTCTTCCCTTCCTGTCTTCCCCCACCAAACTCTTGACTGACTCCTTCCACTTGCCTTGCTTGGCAAAAGCTTTCACTTATTAAAATATAACTCTCCTTAAAATTCTTCACAGTGGAATATGACCAAAGAACAATACATAAATAATTCAACTTGATGACCACCAACCTCAAGCACACCTTCAATCTTACAAAGGAATCAGATTATAACTGTGGAGGTAAACCTTTGCTCATCCTCTAGATGATTATTTTAAAACTCTCCTTTCTCCACAAACACTCAATTTCTCTTTATTGCTATTAGCTTATCAATTTGCACCCATTATTAATTTTTTTGCACCCATTATTCATTTTATCTGTTTATCATCCTCATCATATTCATAATAATGATTAAATTAATGAAAACTTCTCAGACCAAATCATTTTTTGTTTCACATAGTTAGACTTGTTCTTTGATACATTTTCTTCAATAATTAGATTTTAAAAGTTAATTAAATATAATTAATGTAAATTTAGATAGCAACTTGTAGTTAGTGGACTATGCAGCTCTAAATGGTCTTATGTTGACCTTTTTATGGAACCATATACTTATCATTTGGAGAAACAGCAAGGTAGCTGGAGTGAAATAAGTAAGAGAGAAAGAAGTGAATGAAGTTGTGAAAGAGGAAGTGAGTAGATGGCCCAGATGAAATACTCATTGACAGTATTTTGTTGGAGGAGAGAGTCAACCATGGACCCAGAGCATCCCTGCACATTGTTGTGTGCCAGATGGTGAGACTTACCTGCTCTTGATAATGAGCAGTTTATGTGGCTAGTCACATAGGTAACTAAATAAATCAAAGCAACCACAGAGGCCATCCTTTAACTATGTGCCTTCTCTGGTGAGAAGAGGATTGGCTTTCTTGCTGCTAACTGCAATGTATGTGGCCTGCTGGAAAAGTGCTAGGTCCTTGGGTCTGGATTATTTTCCAATCCAATATAATGCATGTAGAGGAATCATCTGGATTTCTGTGTGACAGCCATGGGACTTGGAACAAAGGGAATGCACACAAACACATTGCACATGTTGTTTGCTTTGTCATGAATAATAAAGGCATTTGTCTCACAAGAGTCTCAAGTTTGTGCCAGTATCCATAAAAGGGTTGGAGACTAACTCATTCATTTGTGCATAGTCAGATATCCCAATATTTTCATTCCTTGGTATCAAACACTAATTCAAGTACTGATATGAAGGCATTTTATACATATAATTAAGATTATAGACCTAAAATAAGGATAATATCTGTATTGTTTTGTGGGCCAATATAATCACTTGAAAGAAGAGAAAATTTCATCAGTTGAAGTCAGAGAGAGATGGTGAAAGAATAAAGCAGAATAGATGAGGCCAGAGAAAGCAATTTATCATAAATATCATAAATGATGGATTCAGATAGTCTTGTAAGAATTTATAATGAGACCCAGTAAAATGACTAAAAGTGAAAAATACTAAGTAATTTATGACAAGCATTTAGAGCAACTGGAACTTTCATACACTGGTAGTGGAAACTGCAAAATACTATAGCCACTTTGGAAAAATTTGGAAGCATATAAAGTTAAACATACGCATTTCATATACTTCAACAATTCCACTCTTATGCACACTACATGTTCATATTAACACTATTAAAAACCCCAAGCTGAAAACTACTCAAATATCCACCAGGAGTTAGAAATAATAAATTGTGACATATTACTATACTCAATTATCTATCACAATGAGTATGAAAGATTTCTCATCATTTGAAATAATACATGGACCACTCAAATATGCTCTTGATAAAAATAAGCTAAATTTAAAAGTATGCACTGTAAGACTCCATTTATGTAAATGAAAAAAACAGATGAAATTGTCTATGCTATTACCCTTGTGGTTAATGGTTGGAAAAGACAGAGGAGACCTGTAGGATGGAGATAAATTTTCTATTTCTTGAGATGGGTTCCAGTTACTTAGGTGAGTTCAACTAACGAAATTATCCAGCAATGAATTTACAATCTGTGCCCTTTTCTTTATGTATGCATAAATAAATAATAAAAAATACATGATACAGCATTCATCCCAAGTGGTGAAGAAGGGAAATGAAATTCAGCAAATTTTTCTGGCCAAATAGAATTAGTAATATTAGATAGATAGATAGATTCGTAGGTAGATAATATAGTTAGAGACAAATAGATCACATATTAACATGTATAAAAATAAATTTGAGGAATTAATATCTATTATTTATAACATTAAGATATTTGAGATATAAATAAAAAATGCAAGCACTGTAGACTAAGTCTGAGTATCAGATATATCAAATGATAAGAGGTGAAGAGATTAAGGCACAGAAGAATAACATCTATAACCTAATTTTCCTGGGACATAGTTTCTAATGCCATAAATTAGCAAATAAAGAGAGAACCATAAATTTGAAATTTAAGGATAATGTACATTTTTAATTATATGTGTGTATACCTCTGTATTTGTGGCATATAGTAGTCACCAATGCCAATTCCAAAACCAATGCTTAGTCACACATACTACCAATATTCACTCTGTCCACCATTTAGTCGTTTCTTTATGTTTTGTAGCCTTACAGACATAAGGATGCAACTTTTTTTCTTTAAAAAAAAGGAGATCATTTACCCAATTTTTAGGATCACTCTGATCCCCTCAAGTTCATCTTTTAGGATAGTCTTTGGCCTTTTTATCATATTATTTTCCCTTGAATGCTACTCGTACTATGTTTTCAGACTGATTCTGGATAAATGTATTCACACCATGGCTGACATTCTCATGTACTTGATCCAATTTTGAATAACTGGTCATATTAATTCCTAAAATACACCAGACTGCAACCACACTGTGAAGGGATCTGACTGCAAGACTGTGTATTTTTTCTTTATTTTATAGAACAGGAAGCCACTGACTGAATATTTCAGTTATGTGTAAAATAAATTTGTGATTCAGGAAAATATACCTAATAACCAGCTTAAAAATGCTTAGAGTGGGATGATAAAAAGTAAGGAAAAAGGAATTAGTAATATCCCTACTGTAAGAGAAGGAGGAATACAGCAGGAATGAGAATACAGCAGATGGAAACTTTTGCCCTTGTGAGAAGGATAAACAAGACTTGTTGTACAGCAAATTTAGGGTATTATCAGAGATAATGTGTGCTACTCTGAGCAAGGTTATCTTACAAGGTAAGAAGTGCTTAAGTTTATCTAACAGTAAGTGCATGAAGGTCAAAAACCCAAGAGCAATGATTAAAGGGGGTTTCCAACAATTTCTTGGGAGCAAGTGAGGGAATACGGGGTAGACAAGTAGAGTCAGTATCCAATTAAAAAGATATATATGCACGTTGTTAAATCAGGTAAATGTTAAAATATCTAAAATTAGAAGTTTTTTATATCCACTAACCAGTTTTCCTTAAGTATTCATCTTCTCAATGTTTTTACTAAATGATTTTAATAATCGTATAGTAACCCATTCATAAAACAATACATTATAAGTCTTCCACCAAATTCTTTATTTCAGCTGCCCAATACTCCTTCCAAAAAAAAGCTACTACCAAATGCATAAATGTTTTGTCATACATATTCTGCTCATCTAGAGACATGTACATAAACATTAACCACAAATAACATGTGATATGCACTGCTGTACATCTTCTTCTAGTCATTTGTGCCTTAGAGATCATTCCTTATGTAAATACATACAATTGTTTTATTCTTTTTAAAAGTTACATGATATTGGATGTTTGAAAGAAAGATTTTTAGGTTGTATACAGTCTTTCAATATTAAGCAATATTACTATGAATATACTTGCATTTATGAAAATGTTAATGTGTTAGTATTTATTTGTAAGATAAATTCCTATTAGTAGTAAGGAATAATTCAGAAGTTTAGGGTGCCTGGGTGGCTCAGATGGTTAAGCACCTGCCTTCAGCTCAGGTCATGATCCCAGCGTCCTGGGATCCAGTCCTGCCTCAGGCTCCCTACTCAGTGAGGGGGCCACTTCTTCCTTTACCTCTCCCGCCATTCATAATCTCTCTCTCTCACTTTCTCTTTCTCAAACAAAATCTTTAAAAAAATAATTCAGAAGTTTCTAGATCTAGAGCATATCTAGCATTTTTATATATAACCAAACTATATAAACTATTTATATATATATATTTATTTTATATATTATATATATATATACATTTATATATAACCAAACTATATAAACCAAATAATAATGTACGCATGAGTAGAAATACCTTAAGCTTAAGAATGCAGATAAATCCTGGGACTCCTGGGTGTCTCAATTGGTTAAGTGTCTGCCTTTGGCTTAGGTCATGATCTCAGGATCCTGGGATTGAGCCCCACATTTGGATCCCTGCCCAGCAGGGAGTCTGCTGCTCCTTCTTTCTCTGCTCTTCCCTCTATCTTTCCTCCCACTCATGCTCTCTCTCCCTATGCTCTCCCCCAAAATAAATAAAATCTTTAAGAAAAAAAAATACAGATAAATGTCTTTATTAATAATTCAACCCTCTGCCTAAATATCAGTATTTAATAACCTGGACCCTACAGTTATCTGTCACTAAACTGGCTCTCCAATAATAAAAAAAAAATAACTGACAAAGTGTTTGCCAGTTTTTTGTGGTATAAATATTCCTAACATGGCCTATTTCATGCTACCAATGATTTAACAATTGGTTCTCAAATTTTTGAAACATTCATTAAACAGCTCCAGAAAGCTTGGGCCAGGTCTAACACATCACTGTCAGTAAGTCACTTGGATTTATATCTCTGCTCTACATGTAATTAGCTGGAATACTTTGGGTTATTTATTTAATGCTCTAACCATAGTGTTCTCATTTCTAAAAACAGACTGTACATAGAACTTGCCTTATAGGACTAATGTAATTACTCAGCATCAATTGATTCTTCAGCTCAAGATAATAAGTTAGGCCCAATCACTTCACAAAACAACTCCCCATATATTTGCAGTTACCTCTGAGCAGTTATAATCTAAGAATATATTTAACTTATTTGACATTTTGCTGCCACTATGCCCACACACATCTTAAAAGATTGGTCTTGCTTGGTTGTTTTTTCTATTTGTGTGTGTGTGGGGGGGGAGTGAATGTGTGTGTACACACATATATATATGAGATATTAAATAATAAATAAATATATATCATATATATGTATATATCCTATATATATAATCTCTTATTGTATTCAACTATTCTTTTGCATGATCTCGCATGGGTTTTCCTTTTCCTATTCACCTTTCAGTATTGATACTTACTAAGTTAGATCTTTGGACTTCTTTTCTTCTTACTCTACACAGACATTATGAGCATTTTACCTAAACTTATGGCTCCAGCTACACCATTAATGATTACAACTCCAAATTTTAATTGGTCAGGCAAAATTTCTATTAAAAATTCTTAATTTAGCAGACATTTTCTGGGAACTAAAATTACAAAGATATATCAGTATCTTTTTTTCCCCCAAAATCCTACAATCTATTGGGATAAATACTGGAGCAAAATAATTTTAGTTAGCTATGACAAGTGCTATGCCCAGGTATATTCAGCTACTTGTCATTACATGTACATGATATATTCTATGAAACCAGTTATTTCTCATTCTCTGTGCCTTTCTTCTCTGACTCTTGCTTCTTCATTATTTTCAATCCCAAGGTTAACTGTCTGTCTGAGTCTTCTGACTTCCTCAGAAAGAGAGGAGGAGTTTATTCCCCATGTTCCTATTATATCTTGTGGAAACTTTTGACACATTAATTTTATTGTGTTAATTTGTTTATATCCCTATTTATATCTTTACCCTATCTCTTAACTAATTTGTGAGCCCCTTGTAAGGCTTCTATCTTTGTTTATTTAGAATCTAGCATAGTGCCAGCTAAAGAGAAAGTACTCAATAAATAAAATTCCAATTAAAGAAGTTTAATTCAGTGTTATAGAGGGAATTCAAGCATAGAAAAGACAATTAAATTTACCTTAGATGTCACTTTCAACTCTGAAATAGATTAGAATACTTGTTTGATACCATAATTGTGGATTTGGACTCATTTCTGGTAAAGGAGTATCTCTGCTATAAAAACAGACAGCAAGTCAAGTGCATAGAAAAAGAGGCCTAAGAAGTGCCTTACTTGGTTAATACATATTTATTCCATGCCAATCAAAGTCACCTGTATTTATGTATACTTTTCAGTTAGCCTACTGGTAAACATAGTGACCTGAACAGGGCTTATCTACCCCTTCCAATAAATATATTGAGAAAATCTTACATTATTTTGTTCAACAGAGGTAAACAGAGGAAATAAGATTAAAAATTATGCATTGGGAAGTGACAGAATAGAATGTAATAAGCATTAGTTTACACCTAGAGAAATCTTGGCTTATGAGTTTTGGCTCCTCGTTAGGAATAAATTTGAGCTAATTATCATTATAACAGATATGGTTGAGTCAATGTGAACCAATGTATATTATGCACATAAAGTAATAGTGCCTAAAATATAGCTGATAATATCATCACTGTTAGTGAGTGAAATTGGATTCCGCTTATATATAAAAAATGGTCTTTTTTTTCCCCCTTCAATGCTTCTTATTTTTTGCTCTTGTTGTTGTTCTTGTTGTTATTATCCACTTATTACCAAAAAAAGGGAGCAAATATATTTTAAGACAGGATCAAATGGAGTTGTGCACTCAACTAAAAGTCAAACACTAACAAGAACATGTTTTCCCACTTTACTAAGAAATATGTCATGAGCAGTAGCGCCAAAATCATTGCTTCTGTCAAGAAAGATTGCATCTACTGCTTTCCCTTGATTGATCAAGTTTAGATTAGTTTGATAGGACTTGTATTTTATGAAGCTATTGTTGTTATTAACCAATTCCAGGGGTAAATTACCCCCATAAAATAGACCAGAATATTTCCCCTGTTGACTGGCCAGGAGGCAACTTGCTGGCAACAGCAGACAAATGCTACTCTCTTTCACCCAAGAAAACTGCGGAAAGTGCCAGTTGGTCTCTAGGTCACTAAGCAAATGAACAATCATTCTCCATTGTAATATTGCCCTTCAAAGTAAACTTTTCTCTCCCAAGTGCTGGTAAATTGACTTTATATCACATTTTTGTGCTTTTTTCTTTGTTTTTTACTGAAAGACTTAAGTTAAGGGTCAGTGATTTCAAAGGTTATATATTTCCCCTTTTCAAAGTCTAGGAACAGCACTTTTCTAGTGTTCTATTCTAGTCTAATATCCTAGACTAAAATATTTAAAATATTTATAAAAATTATGTTTTAAAAGGTGAGACATTTAATATCTATGATGTTTTGTTATGTACTTTTCTGTAATATCAATTTTAATTCATTTCCTATTATTTGTCTATGCTATAATTTTTATATGACTATCTTGAAATGTTTTTTCATATTCCAGAAATTATTTTTTCAGTTGTGTTGTCTCTTTAACAAATCTCATATTTAGTAAGTGTGTAAGAATCATTACCTATGGAAAGGAAAATAAGTTGGACTTGTTTCTGTCTTCATAGACCTCTGAGAAAGTCCCTATTACTACAATTGTAGGAAAAATCAATTTTTAAAACAACAAGCATGTGGAGAATATGCATATGTTGAGATTAAGCATATTTTTAAATGGAAGATTAGGTCAAAAAATTAGGTCATTGTAAGATTTGTAAGTTACTGAAAGTCCTCCATTCATTAAACATTATTGATTGTCCTCTATGTTCCCCAGGCCTACCTATCATGTGTCAATTGTGAAGAAATGATCAGAGGAATAGTATTCGAGAAAAAATAAACTTAAAGAAGCATAACAAACATTGAAGGATATTAACATGAGAACTAAGTCTTCAACAAATCAGTACAAATTAATTTATGAGTAGCTGCTTCTGGTCAATGAGACCCATGGACATATATCACTCTCTCATAGTTTGATATAATATAATCCATTATGTTCAAAACCAACTTTGTTTTGTCTACTGTGACCAGTAGTGCAGTATTTAGTGAGTTTCCAGGTGGTGGTAGAAAAGTGTAGTGGTTAGGGAGAGCAAATACACAACCAGATTAAATATCTAATATAGTATGGATATAATATTATGTTCTTCTTAATGAAAGAATCCAACATAAGCAAATCTGTAGAGTAGTGTCATAGCATAGCACTGGTGAAGTTGCTAGCAGATTGAATATCTGACAGTAGATGTGGCCAATTTAGCTTTTTCAAAAGGAAATCTCTATTGTTGAGTTCATAAATTACTGCTATCTGAGTCATATGATAATGATATCTGTAATCCCATTGAAGAACCACTATGCTGGGGACAGAAAGAAGGGGTGAGTGATTTCTCAGTACGAGCTCTTGGTTCTACCTTCAAATTACATGCCAAAACTGGCCACTTCTCCCCTAGTCCTTTATACCAAGATCGAAGACATCCATATCTCCTACCTGAATTATTGCCAGTTTGTCTCTTTCATTCCACCTTTCTCTTGACATAGTAGCCAGAGTGAGCCTGTTGAAATAAACTTATATCAGGTTGCATCTCTGTTCAAAAACCTCCACTGGGCTTCCCAAATCCCTTGGAGAAAAAAACAACAAATATCTTTCAATGAACTTCAAACTATAAGTAATCTAACCAGTTTTCTCTTTCATTTTATGACCTACTGAATTTCTCTTGTCTTCCTTTCTGCTTAAGTTACACTAGCCTTTTCAACATTCCTGGAATATTGCTCTTCTTCAGATATTTTGTACTTGATCTTCTTTTTGCTAAAATGCTTTTTCCTCAGGTAGCAGTATAATTTACGCTCTAACCACTTCCTAGCCTTTGGCTCAGCTACATTAAGGACCTTGTATAACATTACAGCCACTTTCAACTTTAGTTTCTCCCTTTAATACTAAATATTATCGAGTGTATTACACATTTTCATATTGATGGTGCCCCTTACTTATCTGTTTCCACAACTATATGAACATTACATGAATACAGGTACTTTGTCTGTTTTATGTTATGTTCGTATCCCTGGATGTAGAAGAATGCCTAGTCTATAGTAAGTACTCAATAAAATTGCTGAAATATTTCACAAATAGGTCTCCTTTGTCCATTTAATTATTACAACAATCGATGAACATTCAGATTGGAAGGAAATAGTCCTATTCTAAAATTAATTTAAGTGTTCCACTCATATCCCAAACCTCCATTTAACCAACTCTTCATTCTTGATTACTACAAATTCCAGGTTATTTACAAAACAGTAACTATTCATGAATCATTATAGATTGATACTACTAGACAATTTCCCTCCCGAAGTTGACAGCAAAGATATAAAGCTTTAAGTTTAGTCCACCAAAATAAGTTTAGAAGAAGAAAAACCCTTGAGTGAGGCTCCAGGAGTCTAATCCCAGCTGGTACCAGCATATTTGAAGAACACATAAATCAAAGCCAATTGTTTCTTCTTCAGGCAACAGATCATTACAAATTTCTCTTGGGCTCCTGGGTAAATGCACTGGAAATATCAGTTACATACTCATGTAAATCATTACAGAATTTGCTAGAACTTGACCTTGCATAGATAGCTTTCAATAGAATTCTGCTACAACATATACCTAGATTTATGTATTGATAGATAACATGGCATGATCTCGTATCCTTATAATCAATGATTCACCTTTGGTTTCTTTAAATAAGTGGCTTAAACAGACCAAAAGTCTGCTCTGAAAAACCTAAGTGAAAGGAAAATCTCACAGTAAATGGGATGGACTGAATTTCTAATTGCACTAGATTCTTGAAAATAAAGAAAATTTATCAAGTTCAGGTCTTACATTATCATTTTAAGCAAAGTCTTAGGACCAAGCACTATTTTATGTGTTTGGGCATATCAGTCTTTACAATGGATGAAATTTCTATTCTTATTCTAGATTATAGCAGAAAGATAAACATTCATTCTCTAGGTATCTAGCTCTCTCTCTTCTAATGCCACTAGGAATGCTAAAGAAACAAATTCTGGTTTGAATTTCAGAAATGACTTTGGGAGTCTTATAAAAAAAAAACTAGGTAACTAAGGCAGCTATAGCCTTCCTTGCATTCTGGCAGCTTCATTACATCCTCTGGCTACAGTACTAGGACTAAATGGGTATACCAAAGTAAGCCAGCCATAATTAGAAATTCCATAAGAGGCTAGGAGAATCCATAATCTGCAGAAATTGCAGAAAGAGTGGTGTACAAAATCCCACTCCTATTTGCCAAAACTGCATAAATAAATATATTTAGTGGAACTTAATTACTCTAAGAACACTAGCTACATATAAGTATTGAAAATGCAGTTTTTAAATTTATCAATTTTGCCATTGAGGAAAGCATGTCAGAAGACTATTGAGAATGGATGATGACCACCAACCTATATTATCCAACCACATTTTACCTTCTCAAGTATCCACACATTTACTAGGCATTATACAGCCACATATGAATTATCATGCAGAATAGAGCAGAATGGAAGCTGAAGAGAATGAGAAGGCATTTTCAGGGAGCATGGGCCTTATATAATGAGATGTATCCACAAGAAAACTGATTAAATATAATTATACCCATTTTCCTTACAATAGAGAAGGCATAAATATGTTAAAGGAGAAAATTAAAATAAACATTATGTTGTACTGGATAGAATTGGAGATGTTGGTGTAAATTTGTAGCAGTATATTTTATATATATGTAAATCTATATGCCCTCATACACAGACATGCATATATACACACACATATGGATGTAAGTTTTAGATGCATAAATTATACTCACTGAATACATATTCATATGTTTGTGTGTATACACATTCATATAATCTTTGGATCTTCCACTGAGAAGGTCTAGGAGCAGTGACAACCCAACAGAGCACAACTATCCCTGGATAGTTTATAAATATCATTAGTTTATAAGTATCATTTATAACTACAACAACTATAACAACAGAGCACACCTATCCCTGGATAGTTTATAAATATCATTCTCCTCTAAGAGGAACCAAAACACCTTGGAGAAATAGGACTGTTTCTAAGACTGGGACAAAAAATTGGAAAATGATCAGAAACATCGTACGTGTGTGTGTGTGTATGTGTGTGTGTGTGTGAAGGCACACACATGACCAAATTACAATGTGCTCATAGACTGATGTAGGCAGGGACACCTGGATGGCTCAAAGGGTTAGGGCCTCTGCCTTCAGCTCGGTCATGATCCTGGGGTCCTGGGATCAAGCCGCACATTGGGCTCTCTGCTTCGCCGGGAGCCTGCTTCCTCTCTTTCTCTCTGCCTGCCTCTCTGCTTACTTGTGGTCTTGGTCTGCCAAATAAATGAATAAATAAATCTTTAAAAAAAAATAAAGGAATGAGTTAGGCATGTCAAAGCTGGAACAAAAAGGTCCTTGAGGGACTTTCACTGTTGAAATCTGAGATATTTCAAAATAATGATAATAAGGGATTATGACTAATAAATAAAATAGGCATGTATAGAAACAGACTGATATATAAGAGTAAATAAGAGCACCTGGGTGGCTCAGTCGGTTGTGTCCAACTCTTGATTAGGCTCAGGTCATGATCTCAGTTTTGTGAGTTTGAACCTGACATCAGGCTCCATGCTGAACATGGAGTGGGTTGTCTCCCTCTCCCTCTGATCCCCCTCAAACACTTGTTCACATGCATGTGCTCTCTAAATAGATAAAGACATAATATATAAACAAAATTGAGTAAATAAAGTTTGACGAGGAGTAAACAGTTTCAGAGTTTTAAAGTACTTCTTCAATGTCAATTTCCTGATTATGACAGTTGTATGTGGTTACATAATAGAATGCCCCCATTTGTAAGAAATACATCCAAGTATTTGGAAATAAAGCATCTTGTCAATAACTTATTTTTAACCGGTTTGGGTATAAGAATGCTATTTGTACTATTCTTACTATTTCATCTAAGTTTGGAATTGTTTACCATTAAAATAAATTTAATAAATAAATAAATTTAATAAACATTATTACAAATTTAATTTGTTTAATTGTATTAATTATTTGTTTAATTTAATTGTTTAATTGTTTAATTTAATTTTTATTAATTTTGATTATATATCAGATACCAAAATTAACTGTACTTTCTTTAATACCAAGTTTAAGTGATACATTTTTTTCTATTTTAAACATATCAAAATATAAAAAGGATAAAAAATAAATGTTTAAGTGTTATGAAGATATTTCCTAAAACTACCTAAAATCTTGGTGTCATTTCATTTGAATATCTGACCAGAATGCTTTTAAAGAACCACATAGCAGAGCTTTCATTGAAACAACATTTCACCCTTCATCTTTTCCTGTATCTTTATGAGCACTGAGTCACTTTTAACTCTGTTTTCATTCCTAAGAATGTTTAAACATATGTTCTCTGTGTACAGAATAGAGAAGGGCATATTAGAAATGTTTATTTACAAATTTGTATCATTTTCCTAGAATATTAAAACATCATTATGCAAATTGTCTACTTTTAATGGGCATTTTAAAATCAGATTTATATTCCAATTTTCTCAGAAAGAAAATACAACCAACAAAATCATACATCATGTATATTTTCTAATGTCTTCTTTTCTCTTATTCTTATTAAACCTTCTTATCTGTTGCTCTATATGTTGCATTATTTAAAGGCTGTTTGACATATTTACTACTTGTGGAGAGCTAATTCGAGAACAAAATTGCTTTTAACATGCTGTGATAGATTTTCAAAAAAATTTCAAGTTCAATTATTTATAGACTAATTTTCTGTTTGCTGTCTAGTGAATGGCGAAGTGAAAAGTTCACAAATCCGGCTAGATGACACTTGCCTCCTCATATTCTAGGGCACTGACATTTCTTGCTGGACTGACAGTAAATCATAACTCCCTAGGCTACTCGTTAACTTTTAGAAGTTGATATAGTAACTTATAAGTTTGGTCTCTCTTGGATAACCATGAATTCTGCTTATGGATACTATAAAAAAAAAAATACTTGGGATGGTAATAAATGGTGCCTCAAAGACAGAATTTAACTGTGGTAAACTTGAACCATAATGACTACTGTTACTTTCTATGAACATCCATATTGATACTTTAGAGGCTTTAGGGACCACTGTATTTTTCACACCAGATAAATTGTATTTTCATTTTAGACAGTGTCATTATCAGACCTATAGGAAGCCATCAATCACCTTGTGATCTTTGAGTCATGCATCACTGTTATTAGGGTCCTACTAGAGTTTAGTTTAAAAAAAAAAGACAACCCAACCCAACAATTTTGAGGCTGACAGCATTATATTTAGGAGAAGAATAGTACAATAAAGAACTATCAAAAAGTATATACATTTTAATAATAAAGTATAAGGAAGAGGATATATATTTTAAATAACACAGTAAAAATTTATAGCTTATGTTACTTTTAAAAGAAGGTTTCTTAATGATTCTCATTACTAGTAATCAGAAAATTATATGTTGTAGAATATTTACAAAAGTGTAATTATGAAGTATTTTCACCACTTACTCGTCTATGAAATATAACATGTCATGTAACAGAAAAAAACTCTATTTCTGAATATACATACATTTATGGAGAACGCTTTTTCAAATAAACCTCAGAAATTATTTCTGTGGCAAATTGCTTTCTGTTAAACCATACAAAAAATGTCCTTTCGGGAGGAGTCAAGATGGTGGAGAAGTAGGCTGAGATGACATCAGGTAGCAGGAGATCAGCTGGATAGCTTATCAAACCATTCTGAACACCTACAAATCCAACAGGATATCGAAGAGAAGAGCAGCAATTCTAGAAACAGAAAATCGACCACTTTCTGAAAGGTAGGACCGGTGGAAAAGTGAATTCAAAGTGATGGGAAGATAGACTGTTGGGGGAGGAGCCAGCTCCCAGCAAGGTCTTGGAGCAACGGAGCACAAAATCAGAACTTTTAAAAGTCTGCTCCACTGAGGAACATTACTCCAGAGGCTAAGCTGGGGTGAAGCCCACATGGGGACAGCAAGGACTCAGGTCCTGCAGGGTCACAGAAGGATTGGGGGTGTTTGAGTGTCACAGAGCTCACAGGTATTAGAGCAGGGAAGCTAGCTACAGAGACGGAACTGAGGAGTGAGCTCTCAACTCAGGGTTACCTTAAATTGTGATCCCACCCTTAAATTGTGATCACATAAATCATTGCTCTGTGAGCAGGGAGCCCACAAGATCTGGGGAAACCCCCATGGAAGAGCAAAGGGATTTGCGGGGTTTGGAGACTCCAGGCAGGTCTGTGTGCCAGAGACAGAAACACTTGGCCACAGGCTGGGTGAGCTCAGAGTGAAGATGGAGGCCAAGGAGATGGGGGTAATTGAGAGCTTCTCTCTGAGGGCACACTGAGGAGTGGGACCCCAAACTCTCAGCTCCTCCAGACCAGAGATTGGGAGGCCGCCATCTTCATTCCCGTGTTCCGGAACTCTCCTGAAAGTGTTCAGGAAACAAAAGCTCCAGAAATCGAACCTGAACGGATTACTTAGCCTGGCCCCTGGTAAGGGTGGGGCAATTCCACCTCGGGCAAAGACGCTTGAGAATCACTACAACAGGCTCCTCCCCCAGAAGATCAGCAAGAAATCCAGCCAAGGCCAAGTTCACTTACCAAGGAGAACAGCAGAATTCCAGAGGAGGAGAAAGCCAAACATGGAATTCATGTCTTTCTCCCCATGATTCTTTAGTCTTGCAAAGTTAATTAATTTTTTTTAATTTTATGTTTTCTTATGTTATTTTTTTTAACTTCTACTCTTTCCTTTTTTAACATGTTTTAACTAGTTTATCTTAACAATACATTTCATAAAAAAAAAAAGTTCTTTTTTGAACCTTCGTTATTATGGTCATATTTTATCCTTCATTGTATCTAACTTTATTTTTTGTATACACATAAGGGTTTGTTTTTTTTTTTTTAAATATGGGATACAACTTCTTCTAATAGATCAAAATATACCCTAAATCTAGCACAGGCTATGTTCTAGTCTCCAGCCTGAGCAAATTCTCTCCACTTTCTTTTTATTTATTCTCCCAACCAACTTATCTTATCAACTCCTTTTTTAGAAATTAATTTTTTTTTTTAATTTTTGTAGTCATATTCCATCCCTTCATTGTGTTTACCCCTATATATGTTTTTCATTCTTTAAAATTTTGGAAGGTAGTTTCTTCTAAGAGACCAAAATACTCCCAAAATTAAGTGGGTGACCCTGTTCTAGTCACCAGTCTAATATATATTTTTTCTTTTTTATATTTTTCTTTATTTTTTTTTTTCTGAACTTCCTTTTGCCCCCTTTCTTCCCCACACGATTTGGAGCCTCTTCTGATTTGATTAAAGCATATTTTCCTGGGGTCTTAACCACCCTTTTAGTATTTTATTTGCTCCTTCATATATTCTTATCTGGATAAAATGACAAGGTGGAAAAAATCACCACAAAAAAAAAAAAAAAAAAAAAAAAAACAAAAAACAAGAGGCAGTTCCAAAGGCTAGGGACCTAATCAATCTGGATATTGGTAATATGTCAGATCTAGAGTTCAAAATGATGATTCTCAAGGTGCTAGCCAGGCTAGAAAAAGGCATGGAAGATATTCGAGAAACCCTGTCTGGAAAAATAAAAACCCTTCCTGGAGAAATAAAAGAGCTACAATCTAACCAAGTTGAAATCAAAAAAGCTATTAATGAGGTGCAATATCCTCTTACTGCTAGGATAAATGAAGCAGAAGAGAGAATTAGTGATATAGAAGACCAAATGACTGAGAATGAAGAAGCTGAGCAAAAGAGAGACAAACAACTACTGGACCATGAGGGGATAATTCAAAGATAAGTGATACCATAAGAGGAAACAACATTAGAATAATTGGGGTTCCAGAAGAAGAAGAAAGAAAGAGGGGAGCAGGAGATATATTGAGAGAATTATTGTAGAGAATTTCCCTAATATAGCAAAGGGACCAGCATCAAAATCCAGGAGGCACAGAGAACACCCCTCAAAATCAGTAAGAATAGGTCCACACCTTGTCATCTAGTGGTAAAATTTACAAGTCTTAGAGACAAAAGAGAAAATTCTGAAAGCAGCCCAGGACAAGAAGTCTGTAACATACAATGGTAAAAATATTAGATTGGCAGTGGATTATCCACAGAGACCTGGCAGGCCAGAAAGAACCGGCATGATATATTCAGAGCACTAAATGAGAAAAACATGGAGCCAAGAATATTATATCCAGCTAGGCTATCATTGAAAAATATAAGGAGAGACAAAAATATACTTTTCAGTTATTATATTAAACTTTATTAGCAACTTCAAACATTCTCGATATATATTTTTTAAGATTTTTATTTAGAAAGAGAGAGTATATGTGCATGAGCAGGGAGGGGCAGTGGGAAATGGAGAGAATCTCAGTCAGGCTCTGGGCTGAATGTATAGCCCAATGCAGGGCTGGATCTCATGACCCTGAGATCATGACCCAAGTGGAAATCAAGAGTAGGGTCTTTAAAGGACTGAGTTCCCACACACACCCTCAGTAAAGTTTACTGAAGAAAGTAGGCAAAATATTTTATTATATTTTGTGTTTAAGTTATCAATGAAAATTTTCTGAAGTTCTCAACTACCTAGATATTTCTGGAGTAATTTTATCTAGTCACTATTAATCCTAAATTTCTTAATCCAATTCACATCTAAAATAATGCATTTTTATAAATGTATAAAACAGCAGATAAGCAGTCTAGAAATCTTCTCCAATAACTCATTAATCTGAATGTGTAAAGCAAATAGCTAATTTATAATAAAAGGAATGCAATGCTCCTTGTTTAAGCTTTTAAAATTTAAATCAAGTAATTTATAGATCATTTTTTAAGGGTTATTGGCTTATAGATTCATCTCCTTTTTTGCCATGAATTCAATGCTTCAGATATGTTTTCTAGTCAGTTTCCCAAATGTACCAGTTTATGTGATACATCCATTGCTTTGTGAATGCCACTTTTTTTTTCAGAAAAGCTCTTTATCTTCTACTCTTTCTAGTCAGATTTACTTATCCTTCAAATCACAGCTCAAATGACATTTTTCTGTGGAAAATCTCTACATAGTTGTATTCAACATCTAACCCTGATATAAATATTCATTTATTCTGAATTTGAGTGTTTAGTGGTCCAATGGGTACTATCATATAGATCATATCCTTTTTTCTTCATCATTATTATCATATTCATCAATATAACTCATACCATTTAGCTCCAATTTTGATATATATTACTTAATATATACTTACATGCTTTTAGCTAAAAGCTTGATTAAAAATCTCATTTAATTCTCACATACAGCTTTTCTCACATACACACTTTTCTCAAAATCTTTCTTTTACCTTTTTTAAAAATAAGGATTTTTTACAGCAGATTTAGGTTTACAAAAAATTGGGAAGTACAAAAAGTTACCATGTACTCCCTTCTGTTCCTGCACAGAATTTGTCCTATTATTTATATCTTGTATTGTTTGGGTGCATTTTTTACAATTGCTGAATACTTGCTGAAACATTATTATTAATTTAAGTCCATAGTTTACATCAGAGTTTACCATTTGTGTTGTACATCTTACAGAATTTCACAAATGTGTAATGGCGTGTGTCCACAATCACTGTATACACAGAATAGTTTTACTGCCATAAAAATCTCCTGTGCTGAACCTTGTCATTCCTCTATTCCTTCCCCCAACTCCCTGCCAACTACTGATCATTTTATTGTCTCCATAATTTTATCCTTTCAAAATGTCATATAATTAGAGTCACACAGTATTCATATGTTTCATATCGGTCGCTTTTACTTGGCACTATGCATTTAAGTTTTCCTCTCTCTCTCTCTTTATATACATATGTATAAAATATAAATATTTATATTATATACAAATATATAAATATATATAATATATATATAAAGTTGAATATATATATTTAATTCATCTTTTGGAGGATATCTTGACTGCTTTCAAGTTTTGACAGTGATGAAAATAGACGCTATAAACATTTGTGTGCATGCTTTTGTGTAGACATAAGTTTTCACAACATTTGGGTACCAAGGAATATGATTGCTGAATTGTAAGGTAAAAGCATGTTTAATTTTGTAAGAAAAAGAAAACCTGTCTTCCAAAGAGGCTGTACCATTTTGCACTTCTATCATCAATGAATGAGAGTTCTTGTTGTTCCACATCCTCATCAACATTTATCATATTCTGAATTTTAGCCATTCAAACAGATACGCAGTGGTATCTCACTGCTGTTTTATTATGACATATGATGCTGAGCATCTTTTCATATGCTTACTTACCATCTGTATATTTCTTTGGTGAAATGTCTGTTCAGATCATTTGCCCATTTCTTAACTATGTTTCTTGTTTTCTTACTGTTGGGTTTTAAGAGTTCTTTGCATATCTTAAATGTATTTTGCAAAAATTTCCTCCCATTATCTTTTCATTCTCTTAGCATTATCATTTCTTTTTAATTTTAATGAAGTTTAATTTATCCATTTTATTTTATGAATTATTTATATTTTATCTAAAAAGTGCTCAACAAGTCAAGATTTCATCCTATAACATCTAGCTTTTAGTCTATATCATCTTTTAAGATTTTCATTGTTTTGCATTTTTCATTTAGATCTATAATACATTTGAGTTGATTCTGTGAAAGGCATAAGGTCTATGTCTATATTTACTTGAAGTAATATTTCTGATTTCATTAGTAGTAGCATTGGCATTTTTATTTTACAGTTAAACTAAATTACTAAAATTCATACAATTACCATCCAGAATGTCACACCTAAACACTAAATGATAGAATTGGAACTGTGCCCAAGTCTATCTGATTTCAAAGCCATTGAGATTAATTATTGTGCTATATATAATTGCTTCTGGGCTCAGTCATCTTTGTAAGGCTTTACCTAGCTGAGTCCATAACACATAACAGATTCTTAAGCAGTCTTTTATCAAAGATTTATTTATGAAGTAGCAAAAAAGATGAAGTTGATATGACATAATCAAGTACCAGAAAAATCAAATCTAGTATTATTATTGGTTCTGTTCATTTTGGAGAAAACCCAAGTTTTTTAAGTGAATGATTTTATCAAATGATATGCATAGCTTATTGTCCATAACTCCAGAATAATTAAAATATATTTAGGAATAGGTTAAGAGATAGCTATATGTATGACACATTATGATAGATAGCAGGAAAGCCATGGTAAATCTGGAATTAGAGAAATTTTATGCATTTTTTTAACCAAAACTGAGTAGACTATTAATGACATTTAGGATGAGAGAAAAATAGAAAAAAGAAACATTTTAATTATGTATTAACCTTCAAATGGAAGACACTTAGAAGACAAAAATAATCAATTTTTATAACCTTAAAATTATGTTCTCATAATGATATTTTTACTCAAACAATATCAATTACATTTTTAAGCTGGCTTAACACTTATCTCATTCATTATCAGTTATCGGATTCTAAAAAAATACTAGCTAATAGCTGTAAAAAGAGACAATTTGGGGCATAAAATTGAATGCACACTTTCCATGGAAATTTACTGAAATAGGTAGATACTCTTTTCAGCTAATTAATTTCTAGAACTACATCCTCATTTATCATCTGACAAGCTCACAATAACAATACATGCCCTTGTGATCATAAAACTCAGTATTACGTCTCTAAAAAATGCCTTTCCACAGAAATTTTCTGGCACTGGCAATTTGTGCAGAGTCAAGTAGTATAACTGTTTATGGGTTAGAGAAGTATGCTAAGATGTTTCAGCTTCTGTAATTTCCATGCCATATTTATATGTCTTATGATACTTAGTGCTCTTATAATATGGATATCTGTATATTACCACAATTACACTAAGGGAGAAGACATAAAAAAAAAAAATGTTAGTTTTTCTTTTTCTAATTCTTTGTAATTAATCCAAAGTAATATAGGAAAATATTTTCTTTTCTTTCCCCCAAAGAAAAATAGTACCTTCTTTCTATTCACTTCCAAAAAAGAGGAAAGTTTCTCTCATTTCGTATATGGTTTATCCAACAACTAAGCAAAGTAGATTGATGTCCCTGTTTCTAACTGAAGGGTTCTAACTGAAGGGCTTTTCCCTAAGTATATCTGCCTTGAAATTACCTAGCTCATTATTTTTACCATCTAAAAAACTTTTTATTAAATTCAAGTGTATCCCCGTGGGAAGACAAATCTTTCTGAATATTCCTTCAAAGTCCTGGCCTCCAGAGCTATAGAAATGGATATGCTATAAGATGGGGAATGTTTGCTTTTACTTCTCTGAAAAACATTTGCTCCTCACAGGCTGTGGTGTTGGACTGGCAGCCAATTGTTTCCTAATGGTAAAGACATTTGCTCCCATTCAAAAGATATAAACCTCTTATCTCCTTTAGACAATGAAGTTCAGAGGATTGACAGAAAAGGCAACTGAATAGCCAAGAATCTTCCTGAGAGATTTAGAGAGAAATTTGTCTATGTGTTTACATTCCAAAATAGATGGATCTCATTTTTAATTTGAAAACACTTGTCTTATCTTCCCCCGGAGATACTTTTACATTCCAAATAATAAGAACCAAGAAAATGTCACTGTTTCTTCTAAATTTGTCTACATTATAGAACAACAGTTTCTCTTCCTCCCTCAGGAGAAGTGAGAGGATAACTGTCCCTGATCTACGTAAACTCCTAGATTCATATTTCTGGCATTCCTCACTAACAGGAGGTTCCTTACTGACAAAGGTAGGTGTGCAAAGACCTTGGTTCTCATCAAATCACCCTGGGGCAAATGTGAAAACATGTAGTTGTGGCTACAAATAATAAGTAATCTTGCACTGCCCTAGAAATATCTTGTCTATTTTCAAGGTAATCTGAGTAAATACAGACATTAGAATGTGAGTTTAGGGCATCACCTCTGAGAATCCTGTGCTCTACCACCCAGAAGTAAAGAAAGAACCATCATCTCCCATAAACATCCCTGAGTCTTATATGTTTCTTTTCGTAATTAGAGTGTAAGCACCTAGAATGAAGAAATATTTTGCATCATTTTGCAAATCATTCTACAGATGACTAATAGCATAAAAACATTTTTAATTCTTTATTTAAATTCAATTTAACTAACATAATATTGTATTATTATTAGTTACTGAGGTAGAATTAAGTGATTCATCAGTTGCATATAATATTCAGTGCTCATTATAATGAGGGAACAGAAGGCTGACTGAGGACAAAGCAAAAGGCTGACTCCTTGCAACACACCCTCCCACCCCCACTCCTGGGTGGGACATATGTGACATTCTTTAGGGATCTCCAACCAATCTTAATGTTAATACCTTGCTAGAGCACAAAAAGACCTTGGCAATGGCAAGGCCTCTGGTATCTGGTATCTTGTAGGTCCTCTATAGCATATGAAAGTTCTACTGAAACCTCCCTTTTCCTTACCTCCCACAACTCCATGATACATAACCAGCCACCCCTCACAATTCTGGGACAGCAGTTCTTCCTGCCCATGGGTCTTGTCCTCGTGCTTTAATAAACTCCCATTTTGCACCATCCTTTGGATAAAGATCTAATAATGCAATTGCTGGGTCATAGGATAGCTTAACTTTTTGAGGAACCTCCATACTGTTTTCCAGCGTGGCTACACCAGTTTCTATTCCTACCAACAGTATGAGAGGGTTCCCCTTTCTCCAAATCTTTACCAACATCTGTTATTCCCTGAGTTGTTAATTTCAGCCATTCTGACAAGTGTGAGGTGGTATCTCATTGTGGTTTTGATTTGGATTTTCCTGATGCCAGGTGATGTGGAACACTTTTTCATGTGTCGGTTGGCCATTTGCATGTCTTCTTTGGAGAAATGTCTGTTAATGTCTTCTGCCATTTCTTTTTTTTTTTTTTTTTAAGATTTTATTTATTTATTTGACAGAGAGAGATCACAAGTAGGCAGAGAGAGAGAGAGGAGGAAGCAGGCTCCCTGCTGAGCAGAGAGCCTGATGCAGGCCTTGATCCCAGGACCCTGAGATCATGACCTGAGCCGAAGGCAGTGGCTTAACCCACTGAGCCACCCAGGCGCCCTCTTCTGCCATTTCCTGACTGGATTTTTTTTTTTTTTTTTTAATTTTTCAGGTGTTGAGTTTGATAAATTATAGATTTTGGATACTAGCCCTTTATCTAATTTGTCATTTGTGAATATTTTCTCATATTCTGCACATTGCTTTTCAGCTTTTTTGACTGTTTCCTTTGCTGTCCAAAAGCTTTTTATTGTGATGAAGTCCCAGTCATTCATTTCTGCTTTTTCCTCTTGCCTTGGGAGACATGTCTGGCAAGAAGTTGCTGCAGCCTAGGTCAGAGAGGTTGCTGACTGTATCTCCAGGATTTTAATGTATTTTTGTCTGTCCACATGTATGTCTTTAATCCATTTTGAGTTTTATGTAAGGTATAAGAAAGTAGACAAGCTTCATCCTTTTGCATGTGGCTGTCCAGTTTTCCCAACACCATCTGTTGAAGAAACTATCTTTTTTCCATTGGATATACTTTCCAGTTTTGCTGAAGATTAGTTGACCATAGAGTTGAAGGTCCATTTCTGGGTTCTCTCATCTATTCCATTGATCTACATTTTTGTTTTTGTGCCAATACCATACTGTCTTGATGATTTTTAATATAGCCTAAAGTCCGGAATTTTGATGCCTCTAGCTTTGCTTATCTTTTTCAACATTCTTTTGGCTATTTGGGGTCTTTTCTGGTTCCATACAAATTTTAAGACTGTTTGTTTCAACTCTGAAAAATACTGATAGTGTTTGAATGGGATTGCACTAATGTGTAGATTGCTTTGGGTATCACAGACAGTATTTTAACAGTATTTGCTCTTCCAATCCATGAGCATGGCATGTTTTTCCATTTCTTTGTGTTTTCCTCAATTTCTTTTTAAGTGTTCTATAATTTTCAGAATACAGATCTTCTTCCTCTTTGGTTAGGTTTATTTTTAGGTATCTTATGGTTTTTGGTGCAATTATAAATAGGATTGATTCCTTGATTTCTCTTTCTTCTGACTCATTGTTATGTATAGAAATGCAACTCACTTCTGTTCATTGATTTTATGTCTTGTCACTTTGCTTAATTCCTATATCAGTTCCAACAATTCTTGGGTGAAGTCTTTGGGTTTTCTACACAGAATATGTTGTCTGTGAAAACTGAAAGTTTGACTTCTTTGCTGATTTTGATGCCTTTTATTTTTGCTGTCTGATTGCTGAGGCTAGGACTTCCAGTACTATGTTGAGCAACAGTGGTGAGAGTGGACATCCCTGTCATGTTCCTGATCTTGAGGGAAGTTTTCTCCATTGATGATGATATTTGTTGTGAGTTTTTCATACATGGTTTTTGTGATATTGAGGTATTTTTCCTCTATCCCTACAAGATGGAGAGTTTTTAATCAAGAAATGATGCTGTACTTTATCAACTTTTTTTCTGCATTGAGAGAATCATACAGTTCTTGTCTTTTTTTAATTAATATAGTATATCATGTTCATTGATTTGCCAATGTTGAACCATACTTGAAACCCAGGGATAAATCCCACTTGGTAGTGGTGAATAATCCTTTTAATGTACTGTTAGATCCCATTGGCTAGTATCTTGGTGATACTTTTGGCATCTATGTTCATCAGGGATATTGGTGTAAAATTCTTCTTTTGGTGGGATCTTTTTTCTGGTTTTGTGATCAAGGTAATGCTGGCTTCAGAAAATGAGTTTAGAAGTTTTCCCTCCATTTCCATTTTTTAAAACAGTTTCAGAAGTTGAGGTATTAATTCTTCTTTAAATGTTTGTTAGAATTCTGATGGCAGGTAATCCAGTACTAGATTCTTGTTTATTGAGAGATTTTTGATTACTGATTCAACTTATTTGCTGGCTATCTGTTTGTTCAGATTTTCTATTTTATTCCTATGTCAGTTTTGTAGTTTATATGTTTCTAGTAATGCATCCATTTCTTCCAGGTTGTCTAGTTTGTTGGCATATAATTGCTCATAATATCCTCTTACAATTTTTTTTTCTATTCCTGTGATGCTGTTTATGATTTCTCCTCACTCATTTGTGATTTGTTTGGTTCCTTTCTCTTTTCTTTTTGATAAGTATGTCTAGGCATTTATTGATCTTGTCCATTCTTTCAAAGAACCAACTCCTAGTTTTGTTAAGCATTTCAACTGTTTTTTTTTTTTTTCCCCATTTGTATATCACTGATTTCTGCTCTAATCTTTATTATTTCTCTTCTCCTGTGGATTTAGGTTTTATATGCTGTTCTTTCTCCAGCTCCTTTAGGTGTACCATTAGGTTGTATATTTGAGACTTTTCTTGTTTCTTGAGGAAGGCCTGTATTGCTGTATATTTGGCTTCTAGAACCACATTTGCTGCATTCCAAAGTTTCTGTAATGTCGTGTTTTCATTTTCATTTGCTTCCATATATATATTTTTTAGATTCTTTTTTAATTCCTTAGCTGACTCATTCATTTTTTAGTAGGATGTTCTTTAACTTCCATGCATTTATGGTCCTTCCAAATTTTTCCTTGTAGTTGACTTCAAGTTTAAAGCATTGTGGTCTGAAAATGTGCATGATATAATCTCAATCTTTTTATGCCACTTAAGATGATTTTTGATGCAGTATGTGACCTCTTCTGTAGAATGTTCTATGTGCACTCAAGAAGAATGTGTATTCTGCTGCTTTAAGATGAAATGCTCTGAATGTATCTGTTAAGTCCATCTGGTCTTCTGCTTAGATGATCTGTCTATTGTATCAAGTGGGGTATTAAAATCCCCCACTATTATTGTATTATTATCATTACATTTCTTTAATTTTGTTATTAAAGGTTTATATATTTGGTGACCTTCAAGTTAGGTGCATAAATATTTACACTTGTCAGATCTTCCTTTTAGATAGACTCTTACTATTATATAGTGTCCACCTTTGGTTTAAAATCTAGTTTGTCTGACAAAAGGATGGCTACTCCAGTTTTGTTTTGATGTCCTTTGGCATAATAAATGAATTTCCATCCCCTCACTTTCAATCTTTGGGTCTAAAATGAGTCTGTCATATGCAATGGGTCTTTTTAATGCATTCTGATACCCTATGTCTTTCAATTAGAACATTTAGTCCATTTACATTCAGAACAATTACTGAAAGATATGAATTTGGTGCCACTGTATTACCTGCAACATCACTGTTCCTGTATATTGCTTCTGTTTCTTTCTGGTCTTTGTTACTTTTAAGTTCTCTGCTCAAAGGATACCCTTTAATATTTCTTGCAGGGCTGGTATAGTGTTCATGAATTTCTTGAGCATTTTTTTTGTCCTTGAAATCTTTTATCTCTCCTTCTATTCTGAATGACAGCCTTGCTGGATAAAGTACTCTTGGCTGCATATTTTTCTCATTTAGTGCACTGAAATATATCATGCCAGTCCTTTCCAGCCTGCCAAGTGCCAAGTGTCTGTGGATAGAGGTGCTGCCAGCCCTATGTTTCTACCTTGTAGGTTAAGGACCTTTTGTCCCAGACTAGTTTCAGAATTTTCTTTTTATCTCTGAAATTTGCAAGCCTCACTATTAAATGTGGAGCTGTTGACCTATTTTTATTGATTTTGAGTGTTTCTCTCTGTGCTTCCTATATTTGAACACCTGTTTCCTTCCCCAAATTAGGGAAGTTCTCAACTATAATTTGTTGAAATAAACCTTCTGCACTTCACTTTCAACTCCTCATCTTCTGGGTCCCATATTATGTGGATATTTTCTCACTTTACAGAATTGTTTAGTTCTCTAAGTCTTCCTTTGTAATCTAGTAGTTTTCCTTCTCTCTTCTTTTTGGCTTATTTTCCATCATTTTATCTTCTATAAGACCAAATCTCTCTTCTGCCTTGTTCATCCTCATTTTTAAAGCCTCCATTTGGGAATGTATCTCAATAATAGCATTTTAAATTTTGTCCTGACTAGATTTTATTTTCTTTACTTCTACAGTAAGGGATTCTCTAGTGTCTTGAAAGTTGCTTTCAAGACCACTAGTATCTTCATAATAGTTTTAAATTCAAGTTTGTACATCTTATTTATATCCCTATTGATTAAATCCCTGTTGCTGAGTCCTACATCTTGTTCTTTCTTTGGGGGAACATACAGTATTCTTAAGTTAATGGATTTTAATATCTAAAATGTCTAGGTGTTAGCTCTAAAAGAATAAACTATTCAGTAATTAAATTTAGAAAGATGACAGGAGGTGTGTCCTTAGTGCAGTAGGCAGCATGTCAGTCTCATAAAAAGATGAATGGTGAGTAACACTGTTAGAAAAAGGTCTGCTTAAATGAAAACACAATAGGTAGGTCAATCAATGGAGTACTAATGAGGTAGAGATCAGAAATACTAAGCTTTTGGGGTGCCTGGGTGGCTCGGTGGGTTAAAGCCTCTGCCTTTGGCTCGGATCATGGTCCCAGGGTCCTGGGATCGAGCCCCATGTCGGGCTCTCTGCTCAGCGTGAGCCTGCTTCCCCCTCTCTCTCTCAGCCTGCCTCTCTGCCTACTTGTGATTTCTATCTGTCAAATAAATAAATAAATCTTTAAAAAAAAATAAAAAAAAATAAAGAAATACTAAGCTTTTAAATCCTTTCTCAGATCATTAACAGATCATGACTTTAGACCATAACATATAATTGCAAAACTCATTTTATTTTTGTATTTTCCTCAAGTGTTTCTAATAAATTTCCTAAATTGTGAATCCCTTCAATCTCTACATCATTTGACAAAGTATCTTACTGAGTTCTTATTTCTTTGGGATAACCTGTCTAATTGAAGCACCCCATTAGGAAATACATAAATAGTAATTTCTAGGAACAGCAGTAGAAAGAAAATAAAACTTCAGTCATGATACTAAATATGTCACTTTGATTGAACATGAAATAGGACATATACATCCTCATGTACAATGGAGAAATAACTTAAATCTTACATCATGAAATAAACTACCACTTGGCTTTCCATCACACTGAAGCATTAATTTAATTCTAGCCTTGAGAGTTTATATGCGTAATCGCCACATCATAAAGAATTGGCTTTTTTTTTCAAAGAACACTATTAATTATGACAGTCATTGTTTCCTCCAGAAGAACATGCAGCACTACATGTCTGCTAAAGAACACCCAAAGTAGAAGAACACTATATGTCTGTTAAATAACATCCAAAGAAGAGGAACAACTATTCCTATTTCAGAGAAATGAATAATATTTGTTTATTACTTCACTGCTATTCTCTTTAAGGAAGAGCTCTAAATGGATGAAGATGATGTGAATATCACCCCACATATTAGGGACTATAGCATAATTTGTGACAATTTTTATGCCAAAATATATTCAAAATTTCATTTTGTGGAGTCTGGCTCCTGATTTAACAATCTATGTGTGATTTTTCAAGCCTGCCCTTAAAAACTTAAAAAGTCTTAACCTTGCTGATCTCACAAGATACAGCTGCCCTCTCCACACCAGACTTAGTGTATAGCCCATATCTGTCAGTCTCTATAGGGAGTTGCTGTGAGGGACTCAGTCATCTCTAGCAGATCATACTCTTCTACATAATCTATATTCTTCACTTAGTTACCCTTATTTCTATCTTTTTTTCTGATACCATCAGTCAACATCCTCTTCTGAGACTTCTGTCATAGGTTCCTTAAGAGAAAAGGGGAAATCTGATTAAACTTTTCCCCACTCTGATTTCCTACTCACGTCAAATGGAAAGAGCAAAGTCATTAAGAAAAATGAGTTTCCAAGCCATATAAATTTATTTACATTATTTTAGAATATTAATATGTACTAAGTCTACCTACAGAGAACACAGAAGGCACATCAGAGAATTGTGGTGCTTTAATTCATAAATTAGCAGATATTTCTGATACAAAAATTATAAAATGCAGAAAACTATAGTGTGAAGAATTAAAATCACCCATACAAGTCACATAAATTCCATCTATTTGTTATATGTGCAAGTTTATTGCATATGTGAATATGTAACATTTTGTGCTGGGTTTATTTTGGGTCAGAATGATATAGGTTTGCATTACCATGCTATTAATTTAATTCTTTCATCATACATCTGTGATATATTTTCAGTGTATCCATTTATTTAGAACTGTAATTTTTAAACTGCAAAATAATATCTCATCAGAAATATTCACTATAATGTTTAATAATTTCCCCTATTTAAAAGTAAATTTGATTTACCTGTTTCACACTATAAAAATACTGAATAATAATATTGATGCTAGATATCTGATTATTTAAACAAAAATATTTATCAATAATAAGAAATGGAAATAATATAAATATTTTGAATTTCTTGATATAAAATTGTCAAATTACTTTTTAAATGATTTTATTTATTTATTTGACACAGATAGATTGCAAGAGAGGGAATACAAGCAAGGGGAATGGGAGATAGGCAGACAAAGACAGATGTTTAATGACTGATCCACCTAAGAACCCAGTCAAATTACTTTCTAAGGAGTTATACCAATTCAGAGTTCTTAGGGAATAGTGAAAATAAAAAAATAAAAAAAAAATTCTTGCCAGAATATTTTTTATCTTGGCCAATTGCATATATCAAAATGTTTATCTCATTATTTTCTTAATATTCATACCCTTGATTACTAGACATAAATTTATTAAAATTTTACATTAAATATATTTTATGCCATAACTCATATATTAAAAGAACCCTTGGATTTACAAGAACTACTATAAATGTCTTTTTTTAATAATTTTTTTTTACTAATTGTCAAATCTATGTTTTTCTCCCCACTCTTTTCTCATTTAGAGGCATCCAACTACATGCCAACATGTTCTCCAGACTATGAAAAAATGCTTCAATCACAGATGTGCAAAACTCAATTATCTTTACTACAACTTTCAGTAAAACTAAATTTTATATCTTGAAGACTGGCATATACCCATCTACCCCTGAGAAAATCTTGAATTTTTCCCTTAATTTTTCCTCTTCTTTATGCTTTCTCTTAATTGATCAACTAATCTTCTTAATTTGATTAAATAAACTCTTTCTTTTTCACTTCACCTTCATGGTAACAGTCTTTAAAAAGTTCCCTTACAATTTCATGCTTCATAACTGTGCTTAGCATAGTGTCGGCAAAAAATACTGTAAACATGTGATGAAAATTTGTCACTGTTATCATATTAAAATTAAATTCTCCTTGCATTTGGTCCTTCTTTCAATAAAAAAGAAAATATGACCCCCCACAAACATCTATTTACAAAAGTATTAATTTCTTTCCAATGATACAATGATATGGATACAACCTAATTTTTAGGAAGGCTTATTTTGTTTTTTGTCATTTTGCCACTGTTTACCTTCCAATCTCATTTTTGTATATTCTTCCTTGTGCACAATGTACCTTCTATTGGTCTAAGAGTTTGCCATTTTTCTCAAACTTGGCTTCCCATGTGTTCCTGCCACGGACTGCAGAATGGCTGAAACATGCAAACTCATACGGCCAATAGTGCCACACCTATTGAGGAAAAATTCCCCAAATGGACTGTTAGAAATCAGAGTAGTAGGTGTTCTGCCAGAGGGCATTTCCCGATTGTATCCTCTAAAACTAGAGCATTTCTAAGCTAACAAGTCAAGACAAGCTAAAAAATATATATTGAAAATTCATTAAGGAAGTAATGTGGGAAAAAAGATCTTGTGACATATCAAAATAAAGGGAGAAAGCTAGTCTGTTTCATATTTATTTCCACGTGAAGCAGAAACACAGATCAAACAGAAACCTAGGCCCTCACCTCCAGCCCTCTCTAGAATCTCTCCTTGATTGCAAACTCCTTCTTTCTCTTTCTCTCCTTTTTCTTCATATAAATATATATAAATTAAATGTCATACTAACTTCACTCAGAGTTAAGTGAGTCATTATGCCAGGTTATTTTATCTGTAACCAAGGGCTTCCTTTTTAAAAATATTGCTACTTTTTAATAGTAATATTCACAGTTGAAATTAATTGAAATAGATAACCTATACAACTGAGAAACAATGCGAGAGAAATTGGGGGATATGCACAGATTGTTTACATCGAAGGGGAAACAAAGCTAGGGAGCTAATTCAGGTTGATAACTCCATTTTCAATCTGAACAATGCATTCTAAATAACACTTCGACAGTATTTGTTAAGCATTTATCAAGTGTGTATTAAATAGATAATAATCGCCAAACACAAGATAGACTTCAGAAACAAAAATTCTTGGGGTGCCTGAATGGTTCAATCATTAAATGCCTGCCTTCAGCTCAGGTCATGATCCCAGGGTCCTGGAATCAAGCCCCACATTAGGCTCCCAGCTCCGTGGAGAGCCTGCTTCTCCCTCTCCCTGTGCTGTTCCCCTGCTTGTGCTCTCTGGCACTCTCTCTCTCACTGCCTCTCTCTCTGTCAAATAAATAAATAAATAAAATATTTTTAAATTTTTTAAAAAAATTCTGAGGAGATGTAGGACATGCCCTCAAAAACCTACTTTGTTGTAGGGGAAGATTGACAAATGTATTAAGAAACACAAGAGCACTGAGAAAACACAAACTGAGAGAACACAAACACAAATCATATGAAAGTTTTCATAAGAAACTTTGTGGAAAAAAATGAGTTTTGAAAATCAATTAAAAAAACCAAATGGCTAGATGAGGAGAAAGAGGAAGAGGAGGAGGAGGAGGAAGTACACCTAAGAGGAAATGAGAGTCCCTTTATCCTCAGTTTCACTTTCTGAGGTTTCAGTTACCCCTAGTCAACTATAATCCAAAAAGAGATGATTTGCTTCTGAAAAATTTTCAGAAGGTCAATATTAGTCACAATACTGTTATCATTCACTTCACTTCATCTCATTACATAGGCATTTTATCATCTCACATTATTAACAAAAAGAAGAGAAAGTATAGAGAGGGGCCACATTCACATAACTTTTATTATAGTAAACTGATATAATTATTCCATATTATATTAATATTAATTATTCCATATTAGTTATTATTGTTAATCTCTTGCTGTGCCTAATTTTTAAAATATACTTTATCACAGGCATGTATGTATAGGAAAAAACATGATCTATATAAAGTTCAGGACTATCATGATTTCAGGCATCTACCAGGGGTCCTGAAACATAGCCCCAGTGGATAAGTGGGACTACTGTAAAATGTGTGAAAACACTGACTTGCAATGATGACTGGTGTCTAAATCACATCATTGTGTACCATGTGTGGACTGAACTGTGAAAGTTAAAGGAAACCATTAAAGGGTTACGTGCAGAGGTCAGATGAGCTTATTTGCAGAAATACATACATGTTTAGCTGAAGACAAGGGGGGCTGGATTAGAGAATGGACAAAAAACTAAAAACCATTAGGAAACAAATATTAGGGAGAAAATGAGGTAGTGGCAAGAAAACGGACCAAAAAACTCATATATTAGTATCATTAAGCAGATTGCCTTTAGGATTCGTAATGCACATTAGCCCTTCATTTGCTCAAAGACTCTACTTGGTAATCCCATCTCCAGCTCAGACATGAGTTTTTCTGGGTACAAGTTGTTAGCAGTTCTTAATATTTGATAAAAAAAAATTCTTCATTTGCTCCAAACATAGGAAAAAAAACCTTTTTCTTCAGGGATAGAGTGGAGTTGATGTTTATAGCCTATGGAAAATAGCTTTTCCATACTGCTTTCTTAACATTTGACTTTAGGAAATTTAAAAGGTTAAACAGTGTTTAGTCCCTCAAAGAAGGAAGGAGGAGGATAACTGAACTGGAATACTTGACTACTAACAAGAGAACTACTGTTTCTGAGATGATAAAAAATGATATATTGAAATGGAGACACAAAGCATCTATTCTCGTGGCTTGACATTCATACTAAAGTCCTTATTTCCCGTAGGGGGTGTCAAAACACTTAGAACAAATTCCAAATGATCAATATTTCCAGTCTCACATTCTGTTTGTAATAGATTTTCAAGGGTCGTGAAAGCGTGTTTGCCTCTGTGAGTCATTGTCTTTTTTCACTCTTCTTATCAAATTCACTATGCTTTTGTTAGTTAGCAATGACATTTGCTATTGTCTGCTTTATCACCTTTCAAATTTTTATACAAAAGTACAGATTTTACAACATACTCTATAGAAGCAAATTGCAAATTCCTTTCTCTCCCTTTCCCTCCCTCTCTTTCCCTGCCATGATCACCCCCCCCTTCCTCTCTCTTTCTTCATTTTTACTATAATGGTCACAATAATAGCTTCCACATCTTCATTTGACTGTACATCAGAAGTATGATTTTGTTTAATGTTAAAAATATGTGCATACTTAATTTATAAACTTAAAAAAAAATCAACTACATTATGTTATAGGCAGAACCACAGTACTTAAATATGCCCCTGTCCTAATCCCTGGAACCTATGATTATATCAGTTTACATGCTGTACCTGGGGTTCCGTAAGGCTACCATCAGGATCAGTCATTTACTAGTTGAACTCAAGGGCTCAGATACAGTCACACTCATGGTCACTATTTATGACAGAGAAAGGGTACAGATTATTATCAGCAAAGGGAAAGGAAAAGTACAAAGACCAGGAGAAACAAAGCCCTAGATTTCATTTGTCCACACATGGTGGAGTCCCACAGGATGCACTTAATTCTCCCAGCAGTTAAACACATTTTAAGTGTTATCAACATGGAAGCTCACCCGATCCATGGTTCTCACAGTTTTTATTGGGGGATCACTCAAATAGGCAGACAGTACTGCATGACTGACCCCATCAACTTAGACTCAAGACTCCCAGAGTAAAATCAGATGTACACTATAAACCAAACTGTTAACATAAACTATCTGATCAAACTGGTATGGTGTGATCCAAGGCCCTATACCTACAAAAAACACTTATCAGGTTAAACAGTCCATGGGATCAAGAAGCTCTTCCCAGGAGCCGGCCAAGAGTGAGTCCTGAAAACAGGATTTTCTTACTAATGTGCAGAATGTGCACAAGCCATGCTGTTTACTTTTTCTTGCATATGTGGTCATAGAGAAGTAAGGGCACCCAAGAATCAAGCTTGAGAGTGACAATGAACCAAGCTTGGGGAGACTATTCTGTTTTACTTCCAACTTTTCCCTTTTTATAAAGACACAAGTCATATCAGATTAGGCATCCCACTACTCTAGAGCGACTGCATCTGAACTAAACAGATCTACAATGACTCTACTTGCAAGGTCACATTCTGAAGTACTGGAGGTTAGGACATTAACATACGAATTTTGAAGGAACACGATTTAACCATCAAACATGGAAACATAGAAAAGCGCTACCAAATATGCAAATGCATATGGTGAAAAATCACCCATAATCTATTGTCCAAATATAGCTACTCTCACATATTGATACTTTTCTTTTCATTTTTATTGTGTAAATATACATATGTAATACACACGTATATATGTGATACACACATACACACACACAAACACACACACCAAAGACATGATTTTCTATACATATTCTTTATGTCCTTTTTAAAGTATAGATGTGGCATTTTAAAAAATCTTCTACAGAGAAAACTTAATGGCTCTACAGACACATCTGCTTAGCCAGTTGTCTATTGCTGGATGTTTCTGTTGTTTCAGTTTAGATTATACACATAACACTCAAAACAGCATTCTTCTTATAGTTCTAGAAGTATCTCAGATACTTTTCTTACAAAAACAAGTCCACCTAATGGAATTGCTGGATATGAATAGTTAAATATTATCAATACTATATAATATTTATTGAGCATATATTACAGGACTGACATTGTCCCAATGACTTTACACAAATTAATATGTTTAAATTCATAATGTTCCTATGAGGTTTATAGTATTAATACTACTTCCATTCCTCATATGAGGAAAATGAGGGAAACAGAGGCTCAATAACTTGCTTACAATCATGGGGTGAGTACATGACAGACTGACAGACTTGGAATTGCTTTGAACTAAAACCTACCTCTGAAGTTGGGATTTAAATCACTTTCTTGATTATCGTCATAGTGCCAGGTTACAGTCCACAGTATGTACTGAATTACTTCCCTATCAGCAACATCCTAGTGACCAATTTTTCCAGTCCATCCTTGACATAATTATACTTTCTAATAATCACCAATTTCAGGAGTAAAAATCACATCATAAAATAAAGTTGCATTACTTGAATGACACTGAAAATGAAAGTTTGTATATATTCATGGAACCTTTATTATTTTTCAGTATCTCTGAGCCACTGAATTATACTTTTTACAGTGATGCAAAATTGTGAAACAAGCCAGTTTTCTTTTTTTTTTTTTTAAAGATTTTATTTATTTATTTGTCAGAGACAGAGGGAGAGAGAGCAAGTGAGCACAGGCAGAGGCAGAGGGAGAAGCAGGCTCCCTGCCGAGCAAGGAGCCCGATGTGGGACTCGATCCCAGAACCCTGGGATCATGACCTGAGCCGAAGGCAGCGGCTTAACCCACTGAGCCACCCAGGCGTCCCGCCAGTTTTCTTTAAAGCATTTTTTTCACAGCAGTCCTCTCCACCATAGTGGCATTGAGCCTGTAGAGACTGTTTGTTAGCTGTCCTCACTCCAAAGCTGGAGGGATCGACCTCCCCAGACTCTGGATTGCAATGGGGCACCTCTGTTTTCCCACCTGGACATCTTTTCCTTTGAAAGTCTGTGGTGGGTGGTGGGCAAGGGTCACTGGGAAAGAAGGCCAGTGACAAGAGAGAAGAAAACAGCTGTTTTTTAAATATATTTCTGTGATTTTAAAAACGAAACAAAACAAAACATTTCTTCCCTTCTCAATAGTTTTGTCTGCCTACCCTCAATTATTTAGCTGTCCTCTGGCCAATTTCAAGTTGCAATGAGCTGACCAATATCAACTTTTACTTAATATTTACATCTTTCCCATCTTTTCCACAAGCATACCAACATTTATTAGTTATTATTTTTTTCTCAGAATCTTGTATTTAGCCAAATACAAAGAAACAAAACAATTACAACAGTGAAAAAAAGGAAGATTAGTTCCCTTTTAGAGAACTACTCTGATAATTACTTATGTAAAAAATTATATTTTTATTTCACTTGATTATAACTATAGTAGTGATTCTTAACTCCATTTTGAGAGGGGTTGTTTCTTTGTTTGTTTGTTTTTAGTATTTTTTTTTTTTTTCACTTAGCACTCGGCCATTCTCAAGGGATATTTTAGAGACAAGATGATATACCAAGTATTTTCTAAATGTTACAACATAAAGAATAACATTCACTTACTTTATTCATAATAAAGGAATTTTACTGAGTTCCTGAGCACTGGGAAGTAAATAATATATCCTATTCAAGAATCTACATAAAGATCATATTGGGAATGAGAACATAATGTGCCAATAGTTTGATCAGTCTGTGAGTGTTTATATCATAAGTTCTGGTATGCCATATTTCAAATAAATATTTTTGAATGATAAGAGAAAAATAAGCAGATTTTAGTTCAACTGCTGTTTTTCTTCCTTTCTTTTTTTTTTTTTTTCTGCTTTATAATACAAGTCCTGACTAAACATTTTTAAAACCCTTAATATGACACAAACCACTTCAAGGCTAGTCAAATACACCAATGTCCATGGTACAAATTCCTTAATCAAAAATTTTCAGAGAATCTTCAATCATCCTATAAATTGCAAAATGGAGTCATTACAGGTTATATATATTTAACATATATAGTCCCATGTCATGTTTATAGTTGCTATTGTACCTTAGAAAGTGTATCCTTAAAGCAGGATGAATAAACTGCTTTAATTTGCCCCCGGCAGAGTTTAAGATAAATTTAATTGTAACTGTGGACTTGGGCTCCTGGACTTTAGTCTATGAAGCAGCCTATAAAATTGTCCAACATCTTTCTTCAGTTGTTCACTTAAAATCAAGCAGCTTTCCTGTGAAGATGAAGATTGCAAGTTGTCAAGTGATTTTCTATTTCCCATTCCCCCAAAATGATAAAAGGAGACTTTTTAAAAACTCACCAAAGACAAAGTATAATTCCAAAATTTCATACTTCAGTATCTAGCTGACTTCCATGGCAATACCATACTCAAGGTACCATTCCCTGGCTATTTAAAAATAATTCATCCAATCATCCCTCTTGCTCAATTATTTCCCTTCTACAAAGCCATGGGTAGAACTTACATGACCAACATTTTAGCCTCACAGAGGAACTGACTATAAGTCACTTGTTTTTCTTAATGCCTTATGATTATAAATCACAAGTTTTTCTTGTGTCTCTATTTTTTTTTTATTATTTACCTATTTATTTTTACAAAGATTAAGATAAGGGCACCTGGGTTGCTCAGTCAGTTGAGCATCAGACTCCTGGTTTCAGCCAAGGTCATACTCTTCAGGGTTGTGAGATCAAGCCCAGCATCAGGCTCTGTGCTCGGTCTGCTTGAGACTCTCTCTCCCCCTCTCCCTCTGCTCTCCCCCTCCTCACTGTCTCTTTCTCTCTTTCTCAAATAAATAAATCTTAGGGAAAAAAAAATAAAAGGGAGAGAGAAAGGTTAAGTGCTTGCTGTGAAATGCAAAGGAATCCTAGATAACGACACTTTTTTTTTCCCCTTAAAGTACTAACATGAGACAAAACACTTTCCATGTATTTAGATTTTTCTACTGGCATAGACTATATATTTTGTTCCACAGAGACATTACCTAGAAATAATCTGTATCATCACTTACTAATCTCCTTTTAAGCTGGTATTATGTCTAAGTAAACCACTAATATATATGCTTTATCATTTTCCATATCCTATAGCCTCTGTATACCACAGGCAAATTCAAACAATGCAGTTACATTCCAGGAATGTGCAAAGGTTTCCTCTAATTAAAACCTTCATTTTAATCTGTTGTTGCCCTTCCAGAGAAAGGAGTTAAAGCAGCGTGTCGACTACTGAGAATGCATTCACAAGAACAGTATCCATTATCATGTTTCAGAAAACTGTTCTCAGTTTATCAGCATGCATTTTTTCCTTCTGATAAAGGAACTAACCTGGCTGGCATCTGATAGGTATAAAGTAAGTGCATGTGCTCCTTCATGGGATGCCTGTCAAAACTGCTCAAAATATTGGTTTCCTCCAGCCCTTTTGTTTGTAATTCCTTTAACATGAGCAATCGCGATGGCTTACACTCTCCTGCAGACAAACCAGCAACTATATACATTAGTTCTCTTTGGAGTTGTCTGAAGGTTTCACTTACTGCTAAACCCACCCACAGGGCAAACAATAGCCCTTTACTTTCTCAATGTGAACTGTTTACTGAGTTTCTCCAAGAACTAAGGTTTTGTCAGTATTAGACCTATAACTATCTCAAGAACTTATATATCCTGACAATCTTATTAAAATTCACAAATATACTGCTGTCAATCTCAAACCTAAAACAATACAAAACAAACAAAACACACACACACACAGACACACACACACACACACACACACACACACAACTTGCCCCAAAGATGACAGCATCACAAAGTATCGGGAAGTATTGAAATCTATGATTTTCTGGACATTGCTAGGAATTTCATGGTGAAGTTGATTTTGTATTTAATACTTGTCCAGTGATAACACCAGAGTTAATGTTAACAATGATAACAATAAGAACATGTAAACAGAAGAGTCTAGGTATTTTAACGAAACTAGAGCTAATAGTGATTTTTAATTAAAGGAAACAAGTTTTCCACTTAAATCCTTTTTATTTAGAGTGCTGATGTTTTGATTCTTCACTAAAAGGATGGCACAGTGTATTTAAACTAAAGAGCTATGGTGGAAAGCTCTTTTAAAAATGATGTAGTAGGGGCTCCTGGGGAACTCATTTGGATAAGCATCTGCCTTCAGCTCAGGTCATGATCCCAGGGTCTTGGGATCTGAGCCCTGCTTCTGGCTCCTTGCTGAGCATAGAGCGTGCTTGTCCCTCTCCTGTTTGTCCGCAGCTCCCCCTGCTTGTGCTCCCTCTCTATCTCTCTTTATGTGACAAATAGTTAAAATCTTTTAAAAATTGACTCTTTAAGTAAAATTATGATTTTTTTTAAAATTCTTCAATACATAAAAGTTGAAAGGATTAATAAATTCGACTTAACAAGGAGTAAAGTGGCAATGATCAGTAGACTGGACCTGAACGCCACAGTTTTTGTAGTATACGAGTCCCAAATATGTCACTTTGTATTAGAGGGCCATATAATACACTTGTATGACTTCTGAGTTAAACAAGAATACTTCTGCTAACTTGCCAATTAGCAGAGCTCTTTGGAAATTTCAGGAGGCAAAGCTAGGTTGGGGATAAGCTTTTTTAGTATAACCCAAATATGACTTCCCCTCATAAAATGAAGACTTTGTGTCCATGTCTATGGAAACTCAAATACCCAGGTGAAAACTGGACAGTTCCCTTACCTTTCCAGTTCCTTCTTTCTCAATTTCAGAATATTTAATTTCTCAAGTTATGTCAGGATAATTACAATTATTTTTCTTTTGTCTGCAATTTCTGTTTTGATTAAAAATTCTTTAAATGCAAGTATTTTTTTATATAGTACATATAAAACATATATAGAAATACTACAGAATGATGATATTTAAGAAATGAGCACTAATATAATGGTGGGGTTTGTCAACAAAAACAGTCATGGCAGCAATTCATAGAATCAAGTGTACATCTCTCTCATCACACCTGTACTCTGATGACCTCACACCAAGGTTAATCATTTGGATTTTTATATGAATGACTTTCTCACCTTAATAAGTTTTCTTGTGATTTTTTCTTTGATGAATGGGCTATTAAAATTATGTTGTTTAATTTCCATGTACTTGTGAATTTTCTTTCTTTTATTGAGTTCTAGTTTAATTCTATTTTTAACCTTAAACAATCAGGTAAATAGTATTCCTTCTTTTTCTATCCTGAAATATTTCATTTAACACTTAACTATTCAGATGAACTTGACAGAAATTAATTAAAACCTCCCACTTGAAGAGTCTTCTGACTCTCCTCCCCCCACCCCCCAGTTTTGTAGTTTCTTTGACATACTGATTCTCCCTCATCAGGTCTAGTTTGTATGTTTTTAGATATACACAATTTTTGTCATTTTCATAGTTTCCAGAAGAAATTTCTTGTGAAAGGAATGGGTGAACCAGACTGATTAGAAGGAGAAGTTGAGTAAATAGTCTTGTCATTCTCAGGTAACCCTACAGACAGGTCTGGAGCCAACATCACTCAATTCATGATAAACTTCTGGCATTTAATACCTCTGTCTTAATCAGTTATCTGGTATGTTAGGTCCAGAAAGGCATGATCCTGCTTGAGGTCACAGTCTGCAGCTGAGAGAATTCTCGAACTCACTGTAGGCTTGACAACATTCACAGCAGCTAGGGCAACAGGTCCTCCTTTGAAAGAGTTGTGGAGTAAGAATCTCTATGTCCACCATATACAGCTATAATGGTTTTCTTTTCCCTTCAAGAGTTTTCTTTGAAGTTATCTCCTATCCCTTGATTCAACTTTTCTGTGTACATATAGTAACCCATCATCTTTAAACTAGAACATTCATTGTATTTACGTAGAATGGTATTATCTGCTTATTTGAAATTTAATTTATTTCTTTTAATTTCTTAATTTAAAGTCTGCTTTTTAAAGTTAGTTTCTGAAATGACATTTATCACTTTAACACTTGGAAGGTTTTTCTGGATTAAAAATTGTAGGGTGGCATATATTTCTTTAAGCACATGAAGATGTTATTCCTCTGTTTGTTGTTTCCACTATTGCTCATGGGAAATCATTCAGCAGTCTCTCTGTTGTTCCTTTGAAAGTGATTTGATTATCCCTTACTACTCAGATTCTTCTAAGACTTTCTAATTGTCATTTACTTTCTATAATGCAATAATTTAGGTGCAGATTTCTTTATGGTATCCTAACAGGTTTCTTAATGCTTGACTTTGTCTTTTTCATGAATCATCTCCTTTTATTAATCGATCACCATTATGGGGTTAAATCTGCTTGTACCAACAATCTTTATTTGTATGTTTTTTGCATTATTTAAAAAAAATGGGAAACAGGGGGGCGCCTTGGTGGCTCAGCGGGTTAAAACCTCTGCCTTCGGCTCAGGTCATGATCCCAGGGTTCTGGGATCCAGCCCCGCATAGGGCTCTCTGCTCAGCAGGGAGCCAGCTTCCTCCTCTCTCTCTGCCTGCCTCTCTGCCTACTTGTGATCTCTGTCAAATAAATAAATAAAATCTTAAAAAAAGAAAAGTAAAGAAACAATGTGGAAGCTTGAACGAGGTTAGTCTCTAAGAGATTTAAAAATTTGCTTCAACCGATCACCTGGAGACACAACTAGCCTGGAATCACTTCAAGTCAAGTGAGGGTTTGATTATCTCTAGTTTATGAAGACTTTTAAAGTCTAAAATTTAGTCTTTCAGTTTTCACTAAGACATTACCACTTACATTGTGCCTTAGCCCAGAGAGGTCCTTGTTTTGTGTAATGGGTCTTCTGTTAGAGTACTACTTTCTATTGACTTTGATTTTGGATGTTTTGTATGTTAATTTGTTTGGTTCGCTCTTTCTTTCTTTCTTTCTTTTCCAACAAAAGTTAAATAAAATACACACTTGTGACCAAAAACACTGTCAAGTTGTTTTGTCTTTTGGACAAACAGAAAGATTCCCTAGAATTTGATCAAATTATGTTTACTATTTTGTCAGACCTAGATGTTTTTAATAAGATTATAAAAATATATGTTATCCAACTCTCCTAGTTATTGTCAACAGGAAAGTTTTCCCGAATAATCTAACCCATTATTTCTGGAAATGGGAGCTCACATCTATAAATTAACAAAGACAAATGCATGAGTATTGATTATTAGTGTGACCTAGTTCTCAGAGTCACAGAAGCGCAAAGGATTTGCAGTTTCCCTTATAAAGAATAAATACATTTCTCATTCTCTTGTAGTACTTAAATACAAAGTTAAAATTTTCTTCTTGACGTGATTAACATACAATCCCATTTCCCTAGTCAATCACGAAAGTTCTAAAGGATAGTAAACTACTATATACATATGGTACTTAAAGAAGAATTTTGTATGTGCCTGAACTGTTAATTGACAATAAAACAACTGGTGTTGTACATGCCGATGTTGGTGAAAAATCTGGCAGCATATCATGCTATATTTTCTTTAATGTAGAAGCATTTAAAGACACTGACATGGCAGTTTTAATCAAAAGCTAATTGTTTATGAAAAGGCTACTGTGTACAAAATTAAAAGTGGCCATAATATCAGTCAGCAATAATGTGCATTCATGCTGAAAAAGACTCTTTCTTTATAAATATAAGAGAAAGCATATTCAGTAATTTCACAAGTTTAAGATCATTCAATCTTTTTAGTCTGAGACAAAAAACAAAGAAGCAAATGTGGAAACAAATTAACGCATTGTAGCTGAATCTGTTGCTCTCTAATGTCAAAACAGTGTTCAGAGGCTTTCACTCCTATCATTTGGATGCATCTGTTACAGGCATAAATGAAAGCATGGAATTATTTCAACATGCATTTGCTTGTTGAATCTTACTCTATTAAATCTTCTATTGCACATTCCTTTTCAAATCAAAGTCTTTTTAAAGAAAAGTTTCAAATCTATTCTTCATGGTAGAGCCATGGATATTAAATGTTAATCACTACCAAAGAATGTTTATAAAGTCTTGTTTCCAAAATTAAAGTATATTTTGTTTTTGCCACAAGTTCTCTACATTGCTCTATCATTTGAATAATCTAAGGACACAAAACACCAGACTACAAATTTCAAAGTCATTCTTAATAATATTTTGTATTAAGTAATATTCATTATTTTTTTAAAAGATTTTATTTATTTATTTGACAGTCAGAGATCATAAGTAGGCAGAGAGACAGGCAGAGAGAGAGGAGGAAGGAGGCTCCCCATTGAGCAGAGAACCCAATGTGGGGCTTGATCCCAGGACCCTGGGATCATGACCTGAGCCAAAGGCAGAGGCTTTAACCCACTGAGCCACCCAGGCACCCCAGTAGTATTCATTCTTAATGAAAAGTTGATATCCACCTGAAATAACAGCGAAAATAATAATAGCTCTTTAAAAAAAAAAAAAAGATTTTATTTGAGAGAGAGATAAAAACATGAGTGGGATAGGCACAGAAGGAGAAGCAAACTCCCTGCTGAGCAGGGAGCTCTATATGGAGCTAGATCCTGGGACTCCAGGATCATGACCTGAGCCAAAGGCAGACGTTTAACCTACTGGGCCACTCAGGTGCCTCCTTATAATAATAGTCCTTGAATCTGCTTAAAAACCACACTGTTTTAGTCTCCTTCAAGAAAGATGTTTCTTAAAAAAAAAGAGAAAGAAAGAAAGAAAGAAAGATGTTTCTTTTTTTGGCGAAAAGTTATTATTCATACTTTATGAACTAGTTCAGTCAACCAACAAGAGCCAAGATTGTTTTAGAATAAATTACAAACTTGGGTAATAAGATTACCTCACTTTTAATTACATAAAATTATAAACTTAGTGTGAAAAATTGAAACATTCTATTATTACCGATGGTCCACCACAAAACATACAATATCTGTCCAAATTTTTCTTACTATCTTCCATTCAGTTGGTATAGCCTTAGCACTAGAGTGTAGATATGATATATCATCCCTGGGTCAAAGTATGTTGGAATATGATGATGACATTTCCTCTTTTTTTTTTTTTTTTAAACTTTAGGTATATTTTAAGGTAATCCTTCCTCAGAGGAAAACTGTACCCTTTTTTTTTTAAATCTGTAAATTGACTAGATTTTATTTACTACATTAGTAGTGATCTGACTTTTAGGACAAAGAAAACATCATTAAGTACTAATAATAATAGAATGCCTTTTATTCTAATTTTCTGAAAAAAATATTTTTTATGAAAATAGATATAATAAATATTTACTCATTTCAAACTTATACTTTGTTATAACAAAATAGATACTTTCAATCAAAACTTTAATTCAAAGAAGAAAGCAACATAAATATTTAGGTGGTTAATATTTTCTCAAAAGTCAATGAATTCAAAACATAAACATAATATATATACTTTTTAAATTTTTTTTTTCTTTGTGTCCTGACTTCTTATTCTTTTTCAGCATGGAATTCTTTTTGTTCCCACTCAGGTATAAAAATAGACACTAAATGTTTGGGAATAAGTCTTCAACCCCACTGAGAAATTCTTCATAATGGCATCCTGCCTTCACTAGTAAATTGAATCATACTGTGATGACTATAAGAAGCAGCACTTCCATCAATTAGATGAATTTAATCTTTAAAGAGATGCTCAGTTTGATAACCATTAAGCACACCTTAAATTAAAACAAAGAGCATACCTTTTTGTCTCAACAGAATTAATTCAAAATAGATTTTTAGCAAAATACATATATCATAATTTGTTTTGGATGACATGTATAGGTAATCTGCTTAAATCTTCATGGGTGATACATATGGACCATTAATTATGCAGGTAGTCAGCAGTATTAAAAAAATACGTTAAAACTGTGTAGGTCTTTGTTTCAACAAAATATCATAAAACTAATTCTTCATACACTGAATGTAATATACATATTTAAAATTTGTTTAACAATAGTTACAGTAAAATATTATTTAAAAAATAAACAGCATACCAAAAGAAAGGATTCCAGATTTTAAAAATGGTTTTGTTGTTCTAAATTTACATTTTTCTTGTATATTTCCTATTTCTGTGAGCCATTTAGTGTACACCCCAATTATTTACCCATTCTTTTCTCCAATGTTTCTTTCTGTAAAACAAAGAAAATCTTTCAGTTTTATTAAGGGAAGAAGAAAATCACTTGGAGACTATAATATTCCCAACAAGATAAGGACCTAAAGCTCGGTGCACTTGACAATCTAAAATGTGATACCGAGCAATAAAAGTATGAGTTGCTTTGAATGGAATGTCGGAATTTTAAATGCCTAAACTCAATATTCAATCTCTAAGTTTGTGTGTGTTTATGTGTGTGTGAGCACATGAGTAAGTACATGCACCCCCAACCTCAATCTAGGATTCTATTCACAAGCTTTCTTATTTTAAATGTACATTTTAAATTAATTTTTGCAAGCCTACCAAAGATTAGAACACTGCTATGTGCCAAATCAAATTAAAGTTCACATTTTCCAAAAGCCTTCTCCCATCTTTTTTACCAAAGTGCAGTTTTTCTCCAAAGCATGTAATGCATACAAAATGGCATCAGGCTCACTTCTGAATATGTTAGCTTAAAGTACGGCTAGTCATTGCCATCTAGTAAAAATGACCTTTACAAGTAAACTACCCCTCTGCCAACAGAGACAAAACATTGCAAGCAATCTATACACTGCTAAATATTCCTTATGATAAGACAGCCACACATGAAAGATATATAGGCCTTTATTGTTTAAATTTTTATAACAAATCTGGCAAGTTCAGAAAGAGTAATGTGTTAAACATCATGGCATTTAGTGGCAGGAACAGATAGTACTGACATTAAATGAGATCTCACATTTCTAACGGAAATTTAAATACATTTAGGAATAGTTGGAAGACTAAGTTCATAACTATTATTTAATCTACCTTTCTGGTTAGATCACCTACCACTTATTGAAATATACTATGCCTGAGTTATAATGTCATTTCAATATCAGTGACAATACTTCATATGTATTTGATTTGACAATTTTTCCTTTAGTGAGGAGTTAACTTACATATCTTTATCTCCCTAGTGAATTACTATTTTTTAAAAAAATAAGCTGAAATTACATTCATTCAATGAATTTATCTCTTAAGAATGGTCTTTAAAACCCTTCATTATTCTCCCATATCACATCATTTTTTAAATCATTGGCATATTTCAATATAATTATTTGTTAAAATATCCCCAATCCACCATATTGCCTGCCATTGAAAAGTATAAGAATTCATTTCCACATTATTTTTTTTTCCCTCTCAGTCTGAGGCTGTCACTATTATTTTTATCCCTTTTTCCAAAACTTCTACTGAGTACTGGGGAACATATCTTATAATCTAAGATGAACAAAATGATGCTAAGAAAGGAAGTCAATGTTAGCAATTGAATGGTTATCGTGTTTTGGTTTCATTCATTCCAAGAATATGAATTATGGGGAGAAAAAAAAAACCTTCAAAGACACATATTTTATGTATCTGAAATCTTCTTGGCAAGAAGAAATCAGGGTATAGTGGGGGAATGGAATAGGTAGAGAAAGTGAGATGTCAAGGAAATAGAAATGCAGGGAGATCAAAGAGTGAAATAAACTTGCAACTGCTCAGGTTGTTCTGTATAAACTGATGCATGTCTGAAAGGAAAAGGAAAAGGAAAAGGAACATGGCCAACACTATAATTTGTATGCTTAAGAGCCATTTTCTTCTTTTTTTAATATAGCAAGTCTTCAGTACTTTTGTACTGTTTATCCTCCACTGCAGGTATCAGAAAATCCACGATGCCATCCCATTCCACTGATAGACTGAGTTACAGATGGGCATGTGATCTGGCTCTGACCAAAGACACAAAAAAAGAAAGTCTTCTGACCTGGTTTGGCTCTCCTGTGTTCTTTTGCACTCTCTTCTTAAAATGAAGTGAGAAATAGTTCTTTGGTTCTGTGTATATTTTCAACTCTATATTTAATGCTTTGAGCTAAGGCACCTGTTCTTTGACTATGAGAGTGACTAGTCTGAGTTGAATTTATCAAGAACACCATACAAAAGAAGATAAAAATTTCCATTCCTTGATGACTTTATTGAGTCACTGACTTAATAAAACCTGAACCAATTCTATGATTTGACTTTTCCAAATTTTAAAACATTTTGTGCTTTACTGATTTAAATATTTCCACTTTCTAGTAGACTTTAATAGTGGGACTCCAATTACACATTTATTAGCTAACTTGCTATTATCAAACAGGTTACTGAAATTCTGTTCATTTATTTTCATATATTTTTTCTTCAGAGCTAATGTTTAAATTGTTTCAATTGTCTTGTTTTCAAGTTCACAATCTTTCCTGCTAAATGTTTAATGTTCCGATAAAAGCATTCAATGGGTTTTTCATCTCTTATGTTGTATTTGCAGCAGAAAGCATTCTTATTGATACAAACTAGGAAAAATAATAGCACACAGTCACACATACACACATGCATACACACTCCTAGATACTCAAGGCCTTATAAGACTTAAATAGGGGGGAGGAGTCAAGATGGCAGAGAAGTAACAGGGTGAGACTACTTCAGCTAGCAGGAGATGAGCTAGATAGCTTATCTAAAGATTGCAAACATCTGCAATTCCATCAGATCAAAGAGAAGAAAAACAGCAATTCTAGAAACAGAAAAACAACCACTTTCTGAAAGGTAGGATTGGCAGAGAAGTGAATCCAAAGCAAGGGGAAGATAGACCCTGGGGGGAGGGGCCGGCTCCTGGCAAGTGTCAGAGCAATGGAGCACAAAATCAGGACTTTTAAAAGTCTGTTCCGTTGAGGGACATCACTCCATAGGCTAAACTGGGGCGAAGCCCACCCTGGGTCAGCGTGGCCTCAGGTCCCGCAGGGTCACAGAAGGATCGGGGGTGTCTGAGTGTCGCAGAGCTTGCGGGTATTGGAAAAGAGAAGCCAGCTACAGAGACAGAGCCGACAGTAAGCTCACAGCTCAGGGTTACCTTGAACTGGTCACAGGCTCGGTGAGCTCGGAGCGTGGCCAGAGGTCAGGCGGACAGGAGTTACTGGGCGCTGTTCGCTGAGGGCGCACTGAGGAGCACCCCGGGCTCGGGGCTCCTCCAGGCCGGAGACCAGGAGGCCGCTATTTGTATTCCCACCTCTGGAACTCTACAGAAAGCGCTCAGGGAACAAAAGCTCCTGAAAGCAAACCCGAGCTGATTACTCAGCCCCGCCACTGATAAGGGCGGTGCAATTCCGCCTGGGGCAAAGACACTTGAGAATCACTACAACAGGCCCCTCCCCCAGAAGATCAACAAGAAATCCAGGCAAGACCAAGTTCACCTACCAAGGAGTGGAGTTTCAATACCAGGGAGAGCACCAGAATTCCAGAGGAAGAGAAAGCAAAGCACGGAACTCATGGCTTTCTCCCTATGATTTTTTAGTCTTGCAGTTAATTTAATTTTTTTTCTTTTTCATTTTTTTTCTCTTCTTCTGCTAATTTTTTTTAACTTTTACCCCTTTCTTTTTTAACGTTTTTAACTAGTTTATCTAATATATATATTTTTTCTTTTTTATACTTTTCTTTATTCGTTTTCTTTTTTTAACACTTTTCTTTTCTTTTTTTTTTCTTTTTCTTTCTTTCTTTCTGAAACTCTTTTTATCCCCTTTCTCCCCCTTCATGATTTGGGATCTCTTCTGATTTGGTTAAAGAATATTTTCCTGGGGTTATTGCCACCCTTTTAGTATTTTACTTGCTCCTTCATATACTCTTATCTGGACAAAATGACAAGGCGGAAAAATTCACCACAAAAATAAAGAACAAGAGGCAGTACCGAAGGCTATGGACCTAATCAATACAGACATTGGCAATATGTCAGATCTAGGGTTCAGAATGACGAATCTCAAGGTTCTAGCTGGGCTTGAAAAAGGCATGGAAAATATTAGAGAAACCCTCTCGGGAGATATAAAAGCCCTTTCTGGAGAAATAAAAGAACTAAAATCTAACCAAGTTGAAATCAAAAAAGCTATTAATGAGGTCCAATAAAAAATGGAGGCTCTCACTGCTACGATAAATGAGGCAGAAGAAAGAATTAGCGATATAGAAGACAAAATGACAGAGAATAAAGAAGCTGAGCAAAAGAGGGACAAACAGCTACTGGACCACGAGGGGAGAATTTGAGAGATAAGTGACACCATAAGAGGAAACAACATTAGAATAATTGGGATTCCAGAAGAAGAAGAAAGAGAGAGGGGAGCAGAAGGTATACTGGAGAGAATTATTGGAGAGAATTTCCCCAATATGGCAAAGGGAACAAGCATCAAAATCCAGGAGGTTCAGAGAACACCCCTCAAAATCAATAAGAATATGTCCACACCCCATCACCTAATAGTAAAATTTACAAGTCTTAGTGACAAAGAGAAAATCCTGAAAGCAGCCAGGGAAAAGAAGTCTGTAACATACAATGGTAAAAATATTAGATTGGCAGCAGACTTATCCACAGAGACCTGGCAGGCCAGAAAGAGCTGGCATGATATATTCAGAGCACTAAACGAGAAAAACATGCAGCCAAGAATACTATATCCAGCTAGGTTATCATTGAAAATAGAAGGAGAGATTAAAAGCTTCCAGGACAAACAAAAACTGAAAGAATTTGCAAACACCAAACCAACTCTACAGGAAATACTGAAAGGGGTCCTCTAAGCAAAGAGAGAGCCTACAAGTGATAGATCAGAAAGGAACAGAGACAATATACAGTAACAGTCACCTTACAGGCAATACAATGGCACTAAATTCAAATCTCTCAATAGTTACCCTGAATGTTAATGGGCTAAATGCCCCAATCAAAAGACACAGGGTATCACAATGGATAAAAAAAACAAAACCATCTATATGTTGCCTTCAAGAAACTCATTTTAAGCCCGAAGACACCTCCAGATTTAAAGTGAGGGGGTGGAAAAGAATTTACCATGCTAATGGACATCAGAAGAAAGCAGGAGTGGCAATCCTTATATTAGATCAATTAGATTTTAAGCCAAAGACTATAATAAGAGATGAGGAAGGACACTATATCATACTCAAAGGGTCTGTCCAACAAGAAGATCTAACAATTTTAAATATCTATGCTCCCAATGTGGAAGCAGCCAACTATATAAACCAATTAATAACAAAATCAAAGAAGCACCTCAACAATAATACAATAATAGTAGCGGACTTTAACACTCCCCTCACTGAAATGGACAGATCATCCAAGCAAAAGATCAACAAGGAAATAAAGGCCTTAAACGACACACTGGACCAGATGGACATCACAGATATATTCAGAATATTTCATCCCAAAGCAACAGAATACACATTCTTCTCTAGTGCACATGGAACATTCTCCAGAATAGATCACATCCTCAGTCCTAAATCAGGACTCAACCGGTATCAAAAGATTGGGATCATTCCCTGCATATTTTCAGACCACAATGCTCTGAAGCTAGAACTCAACCACAAGAGGAAATTTGGAAAGAACCCAAATACATGGAGACTAAACAGCATCCTTCTAAAGAATGAATGGGTCAACCAGGAAATTAAAGAAGAATTGAAAAAAATCATGGAAACAAATGATAATGAAAATACAATGGTTCAAAATCTGTGGGACACAACAAAGGCAGTCCTGAGAGGAAAATATATAGCTGTACAATTCTTTCTCAAGAAACAAGAAAGATCTCAGGTACACAACCTAACCTACACCTAAAGGAGCTGGAGAAAGAACAAGAAAGAAACCCTAAACCCAGAAGGAGAAGAGAAATCATAAAGATCAGAGCAGAAATCAATGAAATAGAAACAAACAATCAAACAAAAAAAAAACCACAATAGAACAAATCAACAAAACTAGGAGCTGGTTCTTTGAAAGAATTAATAAAATTGATAAACCCCTGGCCAGACTTATCAAAAAGGAAAGAGAAAGGACCCAAATAAATAAAATCATGAATGAAAGAGGAGAGATCACAACTAACACCAACGAAATTCAAACTATTATAAGAACATACTATGAGCAACTCTACGCCAAAAAAATTGACAATCTGGAAGAAATTGATGCATTCTTAGAAACATATAAACTACCACAACTGAACCAGGAAGGAATAGAAAGCCTGAACAGACCCATAACCAGTAAGGAGAGTGAAACAGTCATCGAAAATCTCTAAACAAACAAAAGCCCAGGGCCAGATGGCTTCCCGAGGGAATTCTACCAAACATTTAAAGAAGAACTAATTCTTATTCTCCTGAAACTGTTCGAAAAAATAGAAATGGAAGGAAAATTTCCAAACTCATTTTATGAGGCCAGCATCACCTTGATCCCAAAACCAGACAAGAATCCCATCAAAAAAGAGAGCTATAGACCAATATCCTTGATGAACACAGATGCGAAAATTCTCACCAAAATACTAGCCAATAGGATCCAACAGTACATTAAAAGGATTATTCACCATGACCAAGTGGGATGTATTCCACGGCTGCAAGGTTGGTTCAACATCCGCAAATCAATCAATGTGATACAACACATCAATAAAAGAAAGAACAAGAACCATATGATACTCTCAATAGATGCTGAAAAAGCATTTGACAAAGTAGAGCATCCCTTCCTGATCAAAACTCTTCAAAGTGTAGGGATAGAGGGCACATACCTCAATATTATCAAAGCCTTTTATAAAAACCCACCGCAAATATCATTCTCAATGGAGAAAAACTGAAAGCTTTTACGCTAAGGTCAGGAACACAGCAGGGATGTCCATTATCACCACTGCTATTCAACATAGTACTAGAAGTCCTAGCCTCAGCAATCAGACAACAAAAGGAAATTAAAGGCATCCAATTCGGCAAAGAAGAAGTCAAACTATCACTCTTCGTAGATGATATGATACTATATGTGGAAAACCCAAAAGACTCCACTCCAAAACTGCTAGAACTTATACAGGAATTGAGTAAAGTGTCAGGATATAAAATTAATGCACAGAAATCAGTTGCATTTCTCTACACCAACAACAAGACAGAAGAAAGAGAAATTAAGGAGTCAATATCATTTACAATTGCACCCCAAACCATTAGATACCTAGGAATAAACCTAACCAAAGAGGCTAAGAGTCTATATTCAGAAAACTATAAAGTACTCATGAAAGAATTTGAGGAAGACACAAAGAAATGGAAAAATGTTCCATGCTCCTGGATTGGAAGAAAAAATATTGTGAAAATGTCTATGCTACTTAAAGCAATCTACACATTTAATGCAATTCCTATCAAAGTACCATCCATCTTTTTCAAAGAAATGGAACAAATAGTTCTAAAATTTATATGGGGGATGCCTGGGTGGGTCAATTGGTTGGAAGACTGCTTTCAGCTCAGGTCATGATCCCAGAGTCCCGGGATCAAGTCCCACATCAGGCTCCCAGCTCCACGGGGAGTCTGCTTCTCCCTCTGACCTTCTCTTCACTCATGCTCTCTCTCACTGCCTCTCTCTCAAATAAATAAATAAAATCTTTTAAAAAAATTTGTAAAATTTATATGGAATGAGAAAAGACCTCAAATAGCCAAAGGGATATTGAAAAAGAAAGCCAAAGTTGGTGGCATCACAATTCCGGACTTCAAGCTCTATTACAAAGCTGTCATCATCAAGACAGCATGGTACCGGCACAAAAACAGACACATAGATCAATGGAACAGAATAGAGAGCCCAGAAATAGACCCTCAACTCTATGGTCAACTCATCTTTGACAAAGCAGGAAAGAATGTCCAATGGAAAAAAGACAGCCTCTTCAATAAATGGTGTTGGGAAAATTGGACAGCCACATGCAGAAAAATGAAATTGGACCATTTCCTTACACCACACACAAAAATAGACTCAAAATGGATGAAGGACCTCAGTGTGAGAAAGGAATCCATCAAAATCCTTGAGGAGAACACAGGCAGCAACCTCTTCGACCTCAGCTGTAGCAACATCTTCCTAGGAACATCCCCAAAGGCAAGAGAAGCAAGGGCAAAAATGAACTATTGGGATTTCATCAAGATCAAAAGCTTTTCACAGCAAAGGAAATAGTTAACAAAACCAAAAGACAACTGACAGAATGGGAGAAGATATTTGCAAACGACATATCAGATAAAGGACTAGTGTCCAAAATCTGTAAAGAACTTAACAAACTCAACACCCAAAGAACAAATAATCCAATCAAGAAATGGGCAGAGGACATGAACAGACATTAATGCAAAGAAGACATCTAGATGGCCAACAGACACATGAAAAAGTGCTCCATATCACTCGGCATCAGGGAAATACAAATCAAAACCACAATGAGATATCACCTCACACCAGTCAGAATGGCTAAAATCAACAAGTCAGGAAATGACAGATGCTGGCGAGGATGCGGAGAAAGGGGAACCCTCCAACACTGTTGGTGGGAATGCAAGCTGGTGCAACCACTCTGGAAAACAGCATGGAAGTTCCTCAAAATGTTGAAAATAGAACTGCCCTATGACCCAGCAATTGCACTACTGGGTATTTACCCTAAAGATACAAACGTAGTGATCCAAAGGGGCACGTGCACCCGAATGTTTATAGCAGCAATGTCCACAATAGCCAAACTATGGAAAGAACCTAGATGTCCATCAACAGATGAATGGATCAAGAAGATGTGGTATATATACACAATGGGATACTATGCAGCCATCAAAAGAAATGAAATCTTGCCATTTGCCACAATGTGGATAGAACTAGAGCATATCATGCTTAGTGAAATAAGTCAAGCGGAGAAAGACAACTATCATATGATCTCCCTGATATGAGGAAGTGGTGATGCAACATGAGGGCTTAAGTGGGTAGGAGAAGAATAAATGAAACAAGATGGGATTGGGAGGGAGACAAACCATAAGTGACTCTTAATCTTACAAAACAAACTGAGGGTTGCTGGGGGAGGGGGGTTTGCAGAAGGGGTTGGGGTTATGGACATTGGGGAGGGTATGTGCTTTGGTGAGTGCTGTGAAGTGTGTAAACCTGGCAATTCACAGACCTGTACCCCTGGGGATAAAAATATATTATATGTTTATAAAAAATTTACAATTAAAAATTTTTAAAAAAGACTTAACTGGGCAATTCACTTAAAGTCTGTTCTTTGATTTACTTGACCTTCTGTTCTTTTTTTCACCCTTTTTTTTTTTTAGTCACCTTTCTTTCATTTTCATCACTATATGCTGTACCTTCTTTTCTACTGGAACAATTCTAACTACTATTTAACTGATTCATAAGCTCTCCACACTTACCATGGTTCCTATTTAATCCCAGATGGACCTACCAAGCTATCTATATGTCTTGACTTATACCTATTTTTCTAGTTCTTTACCCAGTGTCTATCAAATACTTATGTTTCTCTTCTTTCTGCACTCTAAGCCAAAGACCTGTTATATCAAACTAGTAATTTCTGGTATTACTCTCTTACCCCTATGTCATTCTATTCTTCAACCTTTATTTGGATGGACATGGTAATTAAAAACTCAGCAGAGTGGCTTCTGTCTCTACATATGCACTAAGATAAATGAGTAGAAAGGAATTTAAAATCACAGACTTGTATAAAAAAGAATCACCACCCTATCTGGATCCCCATTGTCTTAACTGAAATTAATGTATTTAACCTGCACAGTTCTTTCCTTTCATTCTTCCTAAAGACATTTTCAAAGATTTTTACTCTCTTCAAATCTCTACCACCTCCTCCCTTGTCTTACCATTCACCTCTCTATTCCCAGAGTATTATTTTGCCACAAGTTAATTAAACTAAATTGATTGGATTGGGAATGAAACAGAGTAACAATATTGCTAAAATAAATATAAATTGGATTTAAATCTACCAAATGAGAACACAAGTTACAGCTTAGCAATTTCAGGCAAAGGTCAGGCAAATTCTGAATAAACAGTTAAACAATATAGGCCACAAAAAGTATAATTTTTGACCAAGAGTTTAAATCTTTAAAAAAAAAAGTTTAAATAACTTATTTAAAGACAAAATAAACTACTATATTGAGTAATTCAACTTACTTTCCAAAGTTTTTCTACATATATCAGGAACATCATCAAAAACTTTTGAGTATTCATTCTTCCCTGCTAGACCACTGTACTGTTTGCTTGGTTTACTCATCTGCCTTCCTCTACCAATTCTCATGCTTCTTTCTAGACAGAATTAATGTTCAACTTTATTTATCATGGAGACTTCTCTGCATAAGTAAGACTGTAAAACATATGAGAGGAATATGGACATTTTACATATGGAAGCTATTAAAAAATAATGTCACCTGTGATGACTTCATTCCCAGTCATGACTTCAGTAAAATTTGTATTTCAATGGCTCCAAATCAATTGTCTACAATTAGTCTACACTTATCAATCCAACTTCCCATTTACATATTTCTGAGAAACATCAAACTCAACAAAAGCAAGAGCCAGTTCTATCGCTGAATTTTCACTTCTGTAACTTTTTGTTTTCAAAACATAAAACCGATGGTGATGTGATAAAGACCAAAATCTTGGCCGGGGTTTGTATGTTCTGTTCCTTTCTTCTCTATTTCATTCTATACTTCCCTTTGTTCTTGGTGCTATGGTTACACTGACAATTTTACTGACTTTCAAAAACACATGCTCACTTTTACTTGAGGGACATTACACATGTTATTTTTCTTACAACTAAATAATGTGGGGGGAGTAATCTTTCAGGGGGCATTATAAGTAACCATTTCCAGGATTTTTTTTTCTAAATTATAAGTTTAAATCATGCTCTTTTGTTATAAACACGGATAAAACCAGGAAAATGAATTCATTTCATTCAAAGCACACAAACTGTTTGCAATTCATTAGAGAAAACAAATATGTAATAAATACATATAAATAAATATAAATCATATATGTTTTCCTCTTTATTCTACAATTTCCTAAGGACAAGTACCAATCAATTTTTGCTTATCATTGTACCACCAGCACTGAGCACAGTACCAGGTATAGAAGGCTTATTGAATTAATGCAGTAATATTCTTTAAGAGAAACCAAGAATAATGGAGCTTCTTTGAATATAAAATTATGTCCCAAGGAAATAACACTTTATAAAATGAAAGCATTTTGAGAGGATGAATTAATTATCTAGACACTGAAGTATATAAAATATTAACTGTAGGGTTAATTTGAGCCCTGATAAGAGCAGGAAATTTTAAATAAACGACAAAACCCCCCAAATCTCTTAGCACTTTTCCCCACTCAGTAGCCAGTACCTTCCATTAATTACAATTCAACAATTTTTTTTCATCTTTGAAAGTACATGACATTACAATAAAATTCATTGTGCTGTCAACTAAATATGAAAATGATACATAAAAGCTGTATCTTCTTTATTAGACTTCTAAAGAGACAACTCTGTACTTAAGATCAAGAATAATTTTATTTCTTTGGCATTGATTAGCTATTTTCTGTGAATCTTATAATGGTCAGGTTTTTTTCTCTGTACTTGCTACTAGAAAGCATATGAACAAAGTTTTAACTAAGTAAATAAGTACAGTTTTTCATGAAATGTATACTTTTGCATTTAGTCTAATTCCTTTTGATATTTTATTTTTTGTACTTATAGCCTTGGTTTTCCTGATTTTGTTTTCCAAATGTTAGTTACATTTTATAAGCCACTTTACAACCTTTCTGGAATAAGTTATCCTTTCTAGAACAAATACAGAAATACATATTAACAAATAAAAAAAAATAACATGAGCTTGCTTTATACATTAAAGAAGATATCACAGCACAGTTGGGAACCATATATAATCAGTTCTCATGGTGTAGATTTGAGGCATTGGGATATGAGTTGGTTCTGTCTGAACAAAAATGTTGTTGTGATTGTGTAGCAATAAAGGCATGTCTTCAGCAACTGAATCCATAGAAGTAGTACTTGGTGTTTTGATCAATAATACATGTGAGTGGTTGACCATCATTTTAATGCCTTCTACTCTGTTTGTCTTCATGTACATAGCATGATGAATAACACTGAAATTCCTTTATCAATTTTAGGTAGTTGGAAAGTATCTTGAAAAGTAAAATAAATGCATACTTCGTGTTATCTTTTACATCTTTATTTTTTATGATTTGTTATAATATCATGCTGAGTTTCTTTTTTATGTAATATTTTCCAATATTATCCAATCCAAAAGCTTAAAGATTTTTGTCTACTCTTTGGTCTTTTATTAATTCATGAAATTGCCCTTTATTTCCTAATCCTAACCTTTGCTCAATTCTCAAAACTCTTACCCCACTTTAAAAAATTTCATTGGCTTACAAAGATAATTTTCTAACACAAATCTTAGTATGCCATTTCTCAACTCAAAAAACTTTTGTAAGTGCCATTTGCCCATAGAAAACCCCTGGCCAAATGTCCAAACCCTTTTGCCTCTAGCTTCACTTTTTCCTTTTAATATTCCCTATATTTCAAACAAATTAGACCAACAAACTGATTTTCAAATATATCTCTGCCCTTTGTGTAATTGTATTTTTATGCAATTTTCTGCTTATGAGGATGCATCCATCTCTAACTTGAAATCCTAGGGACTCTGATACATATCATTTTCATGAAGTCTTTACACATGTGCTTAACTGTAAATAATTTCGGCTATTCCTCCTTCACCATATCCTTCTCTTTTGTTATGTAAGCACCATCAGTCTGATACTATGTTTTACCACCATCTTACCTTTATATATATATATATATATATATCACTAAATTATTTGAATAAGTGACCAGAGCTTATCCTTTTTTGTATTCCTGAGTCTAAAGTAGAATTCTATAGATCGGGGCACGTGTGTGGCTCAGTCTGTTGTCTCCAACTCTTGATTTCACCTCAGGTTCATCCTAAAATATCAGAGGAGACAGGTTATCTGACAAGATTCTATCAGGGATTCCTTCCTTTTCCTTAATATTGGTGTTTGAAGGATGAAGATTCACAGGGTGGTGAGAATAAGCCCCTGTGTGGGGTTCTGCACTCAACATGGAGTCTGCTCATTTGTCTCCCTCTGTTCCTCCCCCTCACTTGCTCACTTCTACACACTCTCTCTCTCTCAATAAATAAAAATAATCTTTTAAAAAAAATAGACTTCTATAGGTAACCAACAAACACATATATCATTAATGGTATAACACCTATATTGCCTGATTACAATATTGGAAAATGTTGAGGTACATCAATTGTATCTTGTGGTGATATGAAGTATTTTTATATTTCCTACTAAGCCATAGCTTAGGAGTACTGTGGAATAATGTAAAGAAAAAATTTTTCACCAGGAGAATTTTAGAAGACTTCACTGGCATACGATGACCATAACACCAGGAGAATTGTGCAGTGATTTATGGGTATCAGATATTATAAATACTAAATATTATAATATTTATCTTCTTTTATCCTTTATACTTCATCCTTTAAACACCAATATTAAGGAAAAGGAAGGAATCCCTGATAGAATCTTGTCAGATACCCTGTCTCCTCTGATACTTTAGGATGAACACCAAAGCTAATAGTTTGGACAGTGTTCTTTAAAGCAGCAAATTAAATAAATTTTACATAACAGGCAGCTGGTTTTTATCAGGGGAATAATGGAATAGAGGTAGTGTTCTCAAGCAATCAATTGGAATAACAAAAAGGGAAAGGAAAAGTTATTATGCAAATATATGGCTAGGTACTGCTAATCTACTTTGAGGAGATTCAACACTGGATAAGGAAGAACTATAGATTCAATTTTTTTCTGTCTGAGATCCAATCCAAATTTTTTTTTAAATATTTAATTATTTATTTGAGTGAGAGAGAGCATGAGGGGAAAAGAACAGAGAAAGAGGGAGAGAGAAAAGTCTCAAGCAGACTCCCTGCTGAGCACAGAGCTCAAAGAGTGGGGACTAGATCTCCAAACTCTGAGATCATGACCTCAGCCAAAACCAAGAGACTAACAGACTAACCCACCCAGGTGCCCCAATCCAATTCTATTTTAAAAAAAACAGGTATCTGTATAATAAATATTATTTCATAACAAGGTAAAATTTTATGAAAGATGATCTGTGGCAAAGCTAGGTGAAGTTGGTAAGTATATACTACTTCCCTGCGCCCAAGATTTTTCTAATGATTTCTCATGGTGAAAGTATTAAAAGTGACTTTCAGCGGCGCCTGGGTGGCTCAGTGGGTAAAGCCGCTGCCTTCGGCTCAGGTCATGATCTCAGCATCCTGGGATCGAGTCCCGCATCGGGCTCTCTGCTCAGCGGGGATCCTGCTTCCTCCTCTCTCTCTCTGCCTGCCTCTCTGCCTACTTGTGATCTCTCTCTGTCAAATAAATAAATAAAATCTTTAAAAGTGACTTTCAGGTCTGAGGCAAATTCTGGCATGCTGATTTCTATATCTTAAATTCCATTATTTGAAAATAAATAATAAACAAATAAATATTGTAAGTAATATTAAATAACAAAAATATCTCAGTGCTAAATCTATAGCTTGAACAGAAATTCAATGATTGAGTAGCATAGAATAGCAAGGCCATAACAATCTACTGTAGTAGAACAACAGGAATCTCAAAAAAAGGCATTTTTTAAAGATTTTTATTTATTTGAGAGAAACAGAGTGAGAACATGATGGGGAGTCAGAGGGGCAGAGGGAGAAGCAGACACCCCGCAAAGCAGGGAGTCTGCTATGCCTCTCAATCCCAGGATTCAGGATCATAACCTGACCCAAAGACAGCCACTGAACCAATGAAGCATCCCTTTTTTATTTTATTTATTTAATTATAATCATAATTTTATTTATTTATTTATTCGTTTATTTATTTATTTTTAGGAAAATAATTTTTAAAAAGATGCCTATTTCTGGGGCACCTGAGCGGCTCAGTCAGTTAAGCATCAGACTCTTGATTTCAGCTCAGGTTGAGCCCTAGATTGGACTCTGTGCTGAAGGTTCTCTCTCCCTCTGCTTTTGCCCCTCCCCCTACACACTCCAGCTCTGTCTCAAATAAGTGAATAAATGAACTCTTAAACAAGGAAAGATGCCTATTATTTAAAAACATATGACCCAATAACATCGCTTTCATGGATTTACATTCCTAATTCTCTTACCTATAGTTCAATCAGTCTTCTGAGAAAATGCATCATATATACAAATTCAGATACTCCTTGTAAGGCTACCTAGTTTTTATTATCCTACACAACTATCTTGACAGAAACATGAAAGAAGAAATGGCTGTGACTTCCAAAATCAATGAGCCATTAGAAGTGGAGGTAACAGTCTAAATATGATGGCAGTTTAGGAATGATGACAGAAATGAAGAAGTGCGCCCTGTGGATAGGGCTATTGCCATCTTTCAGAAATGACCACAACTTCAGTGTACTAATAGGAGTAATGGTTTTTAAACGTATAATGTACCATTATATTTTCTGTAAATTATCTTTGAATCTTCATAGAAATTTTATTGATTTTTTTTCAAAAGAAGCTAGAGGTAATAAACTGAATAAGAAAAAAGAAATAAAGCATTCCACTTTTCCCTGGCATTATCTCACCCCTGATCAGTTCAGAAGCAACTGAAAGTTTCAATAGGGAAAAAATAAAATAAAATTACCTGAGGTTATGAGTTATTAGCACCAGTTAGAGAAAGTTCTATTGTTAAATTCTAATCTATAAGCATTCTAATAACATCTAATTACATAGAGAAGCTGAAAGCATGATGACAATAATTATTACAGAAAGCACAATATTGATATGCTCAGAATAGTGAAATAAGAACTGGAGAAACCACTTTCCCATTTTTATTAAATCACTTACCTTAAGGTGTATTGAGTAAAAAGTGGGACAGTTCATCATGGTAAACAAGCAAACCAGGATCTATGAAGTAATTAACTAATGCAGAAAAGATAGTAATTCCAAATCCAGGTTGTTGTAGTATGGCCTATACCACTACCAATTATAATTCACTTAAATAGGGGCACCTGGGGGGGCTTATTCATTGGACATCTGCCTTCAGCTCTGTTGTGGTCCCAGAGTCCTAGGATTGAATTCTGCCTCTGACTCCCTGCTCAGTAGGGAGCCTGCTTCTCCCTCTCCCACTGCCCCTGCTTGTGTTCCCTCTCACGCTGTCTCTTTCTGTCAAATAAATAAATAAAATTTTTTAAAAATAATAATAATTCACAGACATATAAATGGCCTATATTAAACAAAGACCAAAATCTTTTTTGTTCTATAATTAAAGACATGTAAATATTTTAAAAATAATTATGTCACACTGTTATTACAAGGATTAAATGAAATAACTCATTTAAGTCTATAGATAAATGTCTTACACATAGTACATAATAAATATTGGTTATTATATATATTATAGTGTTTCTTATTATTGGAGTTTCTCTTGTAGTTTTTTTTTTGTTGTTATCATTTGAACTTTTGCCCCAAAAGATTTACAATGCAATAGCAGAGTGTAAAAAGTACATACATTCATTTAGTAGGAGTTTAATGGCAATGAAAGAAAATGACAAAATGCAACTTCCTTTCTCTCTTCTTTGTTAGATCACTGGTTTTATGGTTTTATTTTACCTGTTCTCCAGTTATTCTGTCTCAGGAAAAGAGGTGGCCTGATATCTTTTTAAAGCCAATCCTATCACCTATGTTTACAATTCTAGCCTCCTTTTTTTTTTTTTTTTTTTTTTGGTTATATTCCACTAATAGTCTCAATTCTTCCCTAAATATTCAATTCCTCCCTATTCACCCCTTGCTAATGTCAACTTTGGATAAAACTATAGCTATATAATATTTAGGAAAAGGAATAGGAGGATATTTTCCTTTTAGTTAGATAATTTAATTTGTTTATGAAAACCATATTTTAAGAGAGAAACAGACATATACAAGGAGGAAATCTGAGGAAAAACAATTGTTGTTGAATCTGTTTAAATAAAGTTATAAAGATTTAACCACAATGACAGGTATGTGCCAGGTACAATTCCAGACACAAATGACAGAGAGACATAGAAGACAGAAGAGCCTGTTGGATGAAGTTTAAATTTTAGTGGGGAATAATTAAAATGAAACAGGCAAGCAAATAAATACATTTAATTGAAATAGTGACCAATATTTAGAAGAGTACAGAATAACACAATATTTGGAAATGGTATAAGGTGGTTAGAGAGTGAAGTCAGAAAATAAATACCTACAAGTTAAAGAACAAAATGGATTTTTTTTAAAAATTTTTTCCAATTTATTTATTTTCAGAAAAACAGTATTCATTATTTTTCACCACACCCAGTGCTCCATGCAAGCCGTGCCCTCTATAATACCCACCACCTGGTACCCCAACGGAATTTTTAATTACATTACAAATTATATTTGTGGCATTGGGAAAAAAAAAAAAAAACCTGATATCAGGTATTTGAAAGGAATGGGACAGTTATTTTGTGTTCCCCTAGTTTTTTTTCTTTTTATTCTAGAATAATGATCACATAAAAAATATGTAACTTGGAGAAGATTATGACTTAAATTATTTCAGAAGAAACATTGGAGTCACATATAAAGTGAAGAGGGAAAATATGAAGTAGATTTTGTTTCAGTATAATGCACTTCTTTGTAACAGTAGATGCTCCAGCAAAAAATAGCTTCCTCAAAGGACAGTGCCATCTCCCTAACATTTTAAATTACTGAGTGCTTGCTATGAAATAATAATTAGAAACATTTTGTGTGATTTATATCTTTCGGTAGGTGCTGCAGCTTTGCCCAGTTTATAAAAAATCTGAGTCTTCGGAAAGTGAAAGTTCGCAGACAACTAGCAAGATAAAGAACCAGGATGAAACCACCTTTTTCTGAGGCTAATACCCATGGCTTCACTCCCTACTCCTTATAGATTTATTAGAATAGATGAACACTGGCAAGGGGTGTTGTAAAGTCAGTTCAAGCACTGGACAGGTGGTTGGACTGAAGTTCTGAAAGTGGGGGAGATAACACAATGTAGAAAATAAAATAAGGGGCGCCTGGGTGGCTCAGTGGGTTAAAGCCTCTGCCTTTGGCTCAGGTCATGATCTCAGGGTCCTGAGATCGAGCCCCACATCGAGCTCCTTGCTCAGCAGAGAGCCTGCTTCCCCCTCTCTCTCTGCCTGCTTCTCTGCCTACTTGTGATCTCTCTCTCTCTGTCAAATAAATAAAATATTTTAAAAAAAAGAAAATAAAATAAACAGCAAAACAACAACTATTAACACAATAAAGCACTAGGGTTTTCAAAACTGTTTTGAACTGAATTTTAAAAACAATATTTTTAATTTACAGTTTACTGTTTGACCTTAACTTTCTTCTATGTCTTTTCATCTAGAGTCAATAGTTAAAACATTTTTTGTATATATTACACAAAATGAGATAACCTTTGATAAATTACTCAGAGCAATATATATCATTCAAGGAAATTAAATGCTTTTTTTTATTTGTTTCACTCATCTACTCATTTATTTGGCAAATATTATTATATGTCTACTATGTACCAGGCTTAGTTCTTCATTCTGAGGAAAAAATAATGATGAAAGGTATGATCCCTGTTCTCTGGCAAGGTTAGGGAATCAGGGAATACTTAAAACTATTTTCAGTACTATCATTTGGGAACCTCTTTCCCTACAAAACATATTCAGATCTATGGATAGATAGATACATGCAATACTATGTTTACATTTCAATCATGAAGAAAAATAACATAAAACATCCAGCAGAATAACATGTTTATTTAAAAAGTAACGGGAATAAATCTGGAATTAAAATTCTCAAGATGGCAGAGGCTTAAAAGAAAAAAAAAAAGTAATTTCTGTAAATTTCCAAAAATTTGGAACTGGTTTGAGCTGATGGTTAGAACTGAGGGTTAGTATTGGGTGGAGTGAACATAGTAGGTCATGTATGCATGTGCATATAGAATTACAGAGAAGTTAGCTGGGACACATATTTCCCCACGAAAAGCAGAAAAAGAGGCAAGACCATGACTCTTTGAAGAGGTCCGAGAAATTAGCTGCCTTGGTTCCTGAAACAAGTTCTTGTTTCTGTTCCATGAGTCTTAGATGTACTTTCTGCTTGGATGTTGTAATATAATCCTACATATTTATAAACAGCTGGCCAATAGAGCATACTCAGAGGAAATAGGAACCATTTGTGAATAAATAAATCCCTTCTGTTACTAACCCTCGAGAACTGCTACACATGCATGAAAAAACATAGTTCTAACACTTAGAGTTGTTTTGGTGAATAATTCTGTATTGCCTTGAGGTGATTTTACCTCTAAAAAATAAATTTTCTATGACATTACTTTGTATTTTTGGTCATATTTTCCAAACAATCATCCAATATTAGATTTTTAGTGTAAACAAATAACGAGATAGAAACTTTAGAATTTTATATTGAGAATCATCAGTTTACACAGATGATTCTTACTGTATTATGAAAATTATTTTTCATATATATTATATAATATATATTTCTTATGTATATGATTACACAAATTGATTACAGAATATTAAGAGTAATATAGCAAAAAATAATTTAATCGAAAATATCCTGCAGAAATGCACAAAAGTAAAATTGAGTTTAATTGTAGGGCACTTAACTGGTGCTGCAGAGAATTTCCAAGTAGGGGGAAAAATCCTCATACATTTGGTGATGGAAGTGTCAGACATGAAGTATTTTAGGTGAAAGTAAAGAGGACACAATGGAAGTTGCCACAACAAGATGAAGAGCCAGACAAAGAGATACATAGGGCAAGATCTGGGAAAGTCCTGAGTCCAGGAGCTTCTGTGTCTCTGAAGTCAGGGCACATCACCTCTCTAATATGAATCTGTTTATCCACCTGGAAGCTCTTGGAGCCCCATACTACTGGGATTTTTATGGATGCTTCCTCCCAGTAGGCATGACCAACTATTAACTTCATTTCCAGTCCCTTTCCCCTTTGCTAGAAAATTTGGGTGGGAGGAGCCTAAAATTCCAAGCTCCTCATCATGGCTTGGTCTTTCTAGCAAACAGCCTCCATCCAGAAGCCCACCAAGAGCTGGCTCATTAGAATAAAAGATGCTCTTAGTGCTCTTCTCAATTAGCAAATTACATGAGTTTTAGGAGCTCTGTGCCAGGAGACAGAGACCAATGTACATACTTTTATCATCTCACTGCAAGGAACTGAAGTTGCTTACAAACTGAAATAATTACTGGAGTGGATTGCTAGAGCAATTAAGTTGTAAGGAGAGGAATCATGGTTAGAGAAATGTGTGGTTGCAATAAATATTCTGGAAGAGTTACAGTTGTTAATGATTATAAGAGCTAGACTATGACTAAGAGAAATGGGGGTAAAAAAAAGTCAAAGAAGGTAAAATTTGACCTCTGGTTAGAATAGAAATTTGAAGAAACTTTCACTCCCAGCCAGGAACTAAAACACAGTAAGCTACAAAGTCATAGTTAAAAAAAAAAAAAAAATCAGATAGCTAAAGACACAAAGATACATAAATGAACTTAACTTCAAAGTAGGATGTGGCCTTCATAGGAGAAAAGGGACCAAGAGCTGTTCTTACTCTCCGGAGAAATGGTGGACAATTAAGAAATCTGACAGAAATGGGACTAAGAAGAAATCAACTGTTAACTAAATATATTTTTACCAGCCATGTGTGGGCTTGTGTAACAGATGAGGATGCCAAGGAGGCCCAGTCACAGTGTAAGTCAGCATTTTTCCATCAATTCACTCCTAAGACTTCACTGAGTGCATGGAGCATTATACCAAAGGCTGGAATTTTAGAGGTATATCAAAATGTAATTTTAGTTAAATGAAAACTAAAACATAAGGAAAGGTGTGTAGTCTGTGATTATATTTTTAGAGATTAGTTTTGTTTTTTTTTTTTTTCTTAAGATTTTATTTATTTATTTGACAGACAGTGATCACAAGCAGACAGAGGCAGGCAGAGAGAGAGGAGGAAGCAGGCTCCCTGCCAGGCAGAGAGCCCAATGTGGGGCTCGATCCCAGGACCCCGGGACCATGACCCGAGCTGAAGGCAGAGGCTTTAACCCACTGAGCCACCCAGGTGCCCCAGAGCTTAGTTTTTACAAACCTTCATGTACAGCATGAAAGGAAAAAAAAAAAAAATCAAAACTCTATACTGGCTTATTAACATGGGGGTAAGAACATGTATAATGGGATCTAAGATGCAAGAACTGGGAGTCTTAAATAAATATACACAAACATCATATCATTCTCTATTTTTCATCTATCTGAATCATACTCCTAATTATTCCATGCAAAGTATGGAAATATGTACATGCGTATAAATACATATACAAAGTATCTTGTTCTACTCCAGTAACAATCACCTCCACACTATTATTGTAATCTGCTAAGACTCAAGATCTTTGTGTCTACTATTTTCTCAACCTGAACTTTTTTTATTCCCTGATGACCCCATGATTTCCTCCTACTTTTTATGCCTTCCTTACACCTTCTCTATCCCCTGTTCTTTATTTTTATAGTATTTATCACCATGTTAAGTACCTATGTGTAAGTAGTATACATGCTTATTATTAGTCTTTTCTTCATGGAATGTGGCTCCGTAGGAACAAGCATTTTTGTCTAATTGGTTTACCACTGTTGCCCCAGAACCTGTCACAATGTACACCATAACTGAGCATGGTATTTTGAACATAGCATGCTCAAAAGTAGTGTTAAACAAAAGAATGACCTTACCTACTAGACTTTACAATTTGAACCACTTTTTTAAAGGTTGATTGAGATTAAATTTCCATATCATAAAATTCACCCTTTCTGATCAAATTTGTGAATTTTTGACCAACATATGCAGTCATGTAACCAACACCACAATCAAGACATAGAACAATTCCTTCTTGCCAATTTTCAGTGAATTCCCTCTTCTCATCCCCAGTTATAAGCAAGCATTAATTTGTTTTGTTCTTATAATTGTCTTTTCCAGAATATCATATAAATAAAATAACTCAGCACAATGTTCCTGATATCAATTCATGTCATTGCATTATTTGAAATACCATACAATATTTCACTATAATTAGTTTATCCATTAACTTGCTAAAAGACATTCATTTCAAATTTTGGCGATTATGAATAAAACTGCTATCCACATTCACTTGCAGGTTTTTGTATCAGCATATGCTTTCATTTAGTTCAGATAATACATAAAAGTAGAAGGACCATATCATATGTATATGCATAACTATATTAGAAAGTTCAACTTTAGAAAGCAATTGTTCCATCTTAAACTACTCTCAGCAAAGCATGAAAATTATAGTTACTCCACAATTTCATACTCATTTGGTACTGTCCTTTTATTATGCTACTCATTCCAGTTGTTTTTCAATGATGTATCAATGTGGCTTTATTTGCATTTCTCTAATGACTAGTATTAAGCATTTTACTATGTGTTTGCCCTCATATATCCTCATTTGTTTAAAATTTTGTCTCAGTTTTTTTAGAATGTTTGTTTTCTCATTGTTGAATTATGAGGTTTCTTTTTACTTTCTGCATAGCATTCCCTTGCAAATTATTTATTTGCTTTGAAAAATATTTTTGTCTATAATGTAAAATTTTTCTTTTCTTTTTTTTATATTTTTTCCAATTTATTTATTTTCAGAAAAACAGTATTCATTATTTTTTCACCACACCCAGTGCTCCATGCAAGCCGTGCCCTCTATAATACCCACCACCTGGTACCCCAACCTCCCACCCCCCCGCCACTTCAAACCCCTCAGATTGTTTTTCAGAGTCCATAGTCTCTCATGGTTCACCTCCCCTTCCAATTTACCCAAAAGCACATACCCTCCCCAATGTTCATAACCCCAGAAAGCTGAATTTTTAAGTTGGGGCAATGTCCAACTTATCATTTTATTTATTTTGTATTTAAATTTTTCTGTAAGCCATTCTAAAAAAATTATCCTCAACTTGATAAAAGATAGCCATAAAAATGGCACAGTGAATATCATATTTTATGGTAAAACACACAGCTCCTCTTTCCTAAAATTGTAAATAAGACAATGGCATCCACTCTCACCTTTTCCACTCAATATCAGTGATGTGTTGTGTCAAACAAGACCTAATTACATTGGGAGGTATATAGTATTCATGAGTTGGAAAACTCATTATTGGCAAAATCCTGATTCTTCCCCAATTAATCTTAACTAAACTATCAGAAGAAATGCTTGTAGAAATCTACAAGTTAATCTAAAATGTAAGGGAAAATATAAAGGACCCAGAATCACCAAAGCAATTCTGAAAAAGAAAAATAAAGTTGATGTCTCATGTTGTCTGATTTTAAAATGTACTTTACAACTATAATTACTAAGACAGTGTGGTAATGATGAAAGGACAGTCACAGAGATCAAGTAAACAACCAAGAGAACCTAAAAATAGGCCTACCTACACCTTGTTAATTGATTTTGTACAAAAGTACAAAGGCAATTTGCTGGAGAAAAGGACACTTGATTCAATAATTGGACATACATATGGAAAGAAATAAACTTAACCTATGCCTTACAATGTATATAAAATACACAATCTAAATTCATCATAGATCTAAATGTAATATATAAAATATAGCACTTTTTTGAGAAAATGTAAGAGAATATCTTCGTGACCTTGTAATGGAATGCCTCTTAATTCCTGAATTTATTTTAAATCAAGACAGAGCCCTCAGTGTCACTTTGTTTCTTTTCTTATTACTGGGAGACAGCTTTTGTCCTCTCTCCACCCTGACTTTGCAACTAAGACTTCAGAGCACAGGACTTCCATTTAATAAAAAGATTAACCAGGGATTACATATGAGTTGCACTTTATGACTATAGATGTTAAAGGAAGTATATGGAAGCACAATTAAATATACTTAAAATTATAAATAACCCTTCAGTCATCCATATAAAGTATACTATCAAACATATTGTCTCACAGTAAGTTCATGACAGTTTATTTCTTCATGGAGGAACAGATGCTTCTCAGTTGATATTTGCTTTGGAGGCTTACTGTAAGAAGGAATCTACTGCAATATTTAAATTTTTATTTTGTTTCTTCAAACTTATTTTTTTCTTTCCTTTCTACCAGACAAGAGTAATTGAATTTGCATATGTTAATTTCACAAATATTGTTACCCCACCAGTTTGTGTTGCATTCCACTTACTTAGAGTCAATGTGTTCCTTTTTTAATATATATAAATTTTTTTATAAACATATAATGTATTATTAGCTCCAGGGGCAGTCGATGTGTTCTTAATCTTCTTGGAATAGGACATCAATTGCTGGATTCAAATGCATTGTGTATCTTGTGTGACTGTATGCTACTACCCCTCAAATGCAAACCTTTCAAAGTATTTGTAGAGATATAAGCTTGCAATGTATCCTGTGCATGTGGAAGGGGAGAAACATGAGTTCTGAATAACTTTGGGAATTTACAAATCACATCAACATATTAAAGGTTCTATGAAGTTCTCCATTAAGAAGCAGACAATTTTGTATAGTTCACTCTTTCAAAACTTATTTGGGGGCACCTGGGTGGCTCAGTCATTAAATGCCTACCTTTGGCTCAGGTTATGATCCCAGTGTCCTGCGATCAATCCCCACATCAGGATCCTGCTCTGTGGGAAGCCTACTTCTCCCTCTCCCTCTCCCACTCCCACTGCTTGTGTCCCTGCTTTCACTGTCTCTGTCAAAGAAATAAATGAAATCTTTAAAAAAAATAAAAATAAACAAAAGAAAACAAAAAATGTGTTTGACTTTTGAAATATAGAGTAGGGCTAAAAAACTTGTACTACTTGATTTCAGGTTTGAGTGAAAAGTTACAGTAATCAAAATGGTATAGAATTAACATGAAAGTAATCATATAGGTCAATTAAAACAAATAGAGTCTAGAAATAGAAATACACCTTTCACAATTAATTTTTACTGATATGCCAAGGAAAGTTAGTGGAGAAAGAACAGTGTTTTTAAAAAATAATGCTGTATGGAACTTAAAAATAATTCTCAACCCTTACCTCACACTGTGTCCAAAAATTAACTTGATGTAGATAAAAAAATGGAATAATATAAAACATAAAATATAGGGGCGCCTGGGTGGCTCAGTGGGTTAAAGTCTCTGCCTTCGGCTCAGGTCATGATCCCAGGGTCCTGGGATGGAGCCCCACATCAGGCTTTCTGCTTGGTGGGAGGCCTGCTTCCTCCTCTTTCTGCCTGCCTCTCTCCCTACTTGTGATCTCTGTCTGTCAAATAAATAAATAAAATCTTAAAATAAATAGATAGATAGATAGATAGATAGATAAAATATTAGAATAACAGAAACAGAGAAGTGATTGGTCAGGACTGAAGGTAGACCTACAGCAATGAGTCACAAGGGAACTTTCTGAGGGGAAGGAAATGTTGACTATGTTGATTATGGTGATGGTTTCATTAAAGAGATGATATTAAGATTTATTCAACTAGATATATTTTTGTATGTGTGTGTATGCATACATAATCAATAAAGTCTTTTTAAAATGAAATAAAATGTATTTGGCACTTCTTGCCACCTAATATCTAGTAGCATCTGGAGAAAAACATAGTAGAATATACGTAGAAAAAAACAAAACAAACAAAATGATGTTTTTATGCTCTTTATGCAGCCAAAAGTAAGGTTTTACACCTCATTATCCAATTTATATATTGACTGTCAGGTGAAGAGTAATTCCTAACATCTTCTTCTACATGCTTTTCCCACATTGCAACTCACACACTTAAATATCTATATGGCATTTCATACATCGGATATCTTGATATATAGCTTATTTCCTCAATCTCTCCATAACTTCCCTATATGAATAAGAAATCTAGAAAGGCATTTAATTTGTCAAACAAACTCATATTACCATTATATATTATAAATCAAATCCTTATACAATATATACACTTACATGTAATCTATCCAGTTGATTGGTCTAAGAAAAATTCTTTGGGGAAATCCACAGTAAAATGCTTAAGTCCTGCCTGGTTCTCAGGTACAGCTCCCTGTCAGCACAACTTTGACCTAACAGCTTAGTGAGATCTCACCAGAGTCAAACCACACTCCTGTTCAGCTTTTCAATCATGCCCTCACTAACCCTGGCCAATATGACCCAATTTCTTCTTTACAGCATTATAGAATTTTGAGCCATGATTTTTCCACTTCAACTAGTATTGAGTCTCAGATAAAGTTTTCAAGGGATCACCACAAACAATTTTATTTAGCTTATGAAGGTTCAAGAGTCATGAGGTGATTTCTCACTCTACTGAATCTCTTCTTAGCCAGCCTTAAAGCGTTAGCCATAAAACAGAGTAGAATTTCCTTGTTAAAAATTATTTTTCTTACTAAATTTCAAAAAAAAGGAAAGAAAGAAAGAAAGAAAAACCTAAAACTGAAGTCATGTTTGTAAGTTGGAGAGCTTGTTTATAAGAAAGGATTTTGTTATTTTCTGCCTTGCAGGCCATAGCTGTCTATCATGAAGTCCAATAGTACATTTCTATTAGTAGCATAATATCTAAGTCACACAAAGTAACTTTAAAAATAATTTGTAACACATTCTGTTAAAAGAAATAGCGTAAAGAATATTTGCTATGTTTCTATGGAAACTAATGCACTTACACAAAAATGCCATGCCCATTATTTCTCAATAAAATGTCTCTGATTTATATTAGATTGTCTCAACATTAAAGGATGCTGGGGAATTTTAAAACTCAGAAAATGTCTCAAAATTAGATTTAAAACAAAAAGAGGCTATTATGAATTTTTTAAATCAGGCAGGGATTATGCATACTCCCTCCTCATTCAACATGATGTCTCATCTTTAATTAAACAATTCTGGTTAAAATCTGGTATAAGCTTATAAATACATTTATTTAAACTGTATATGATAAAGCACATAGTTTATAGAAATTAGATTATTTGGGTCACTATAAAATGGTCATTAGAAAGAAGATTATACCTTTTACAAAAATATAATTCATATATTCTTGAAATAAAATTCTGAAGTTAAAGTTAATCACTCATATAAGACATGTGAATAAATTCGGCATGCTGAGCTCTTTATTATTCTTAAAGCTCAGCACTAAGCTGAGTGATGTTTTCTGGCTGATTAAATAGACTATTTGCTGTATGATTTTCAAAGTAAATTTACAGGCTTAGATAACCTTTATTGAACCTCAGCAACAAAGTCTCTTCCCACAAAGTCTGAGTTAATCTAATTGAATCTCTGAAATTCCCATAGAAACAGAGAGGCATATTTTGAATGAATAAAATAAATATTTTATTTACTTAATTAGTTTTTTAACTTTCAGACGTAGTCTGTTTTAATTAATATTCATTTCATAGTTTGATAATCAGTATGAGAACTCAATCATGAGGAAAAATGCCACCAGAAAAGCTCCTGAAGTACTTCTCTCTTTTTCCTCTTCATATTATTTTTAATTCATTTCATTTTATTTTAATTCCATAACAATTAACATATAGTTATATGAATTTCAGATATACAATACAGAGATTCTCTTTCATTTTAAAGTTGCAAATAGAATATAATGTAATCACTCTAGGGAAAACACAGACTTCCAGATTTTTTTCAGATATTTTTAAATATATTCTACAAAGGATCACATACTGTATAAAAACTCAGAGAAGAAAAAATTACTACATGTTGTCCTGTTTTAAAAATAAGCATGGGCGGGGACACCTTGATGGCTCAGTCAGATAAGCTTCCTATTCTTGATTTTGGCTCAAGTGGTTATCTTAGGGTTATAAAATGGAGCCTGAGAGTCCTGTGGCAGGCTCCATGCCCAGTGGGGAGTCTGCTAGGGATTCTCTCTCTCTCTCTCTCTCTCTCCCCACCCCCTTCCTCACACCCTCCCACCTTCTCTCTCAAATAAATAAATATTAAAAAAAAATAAAAAACAAGAGGGATATATTTTCTGGACCAATTGATTATTGTGAAGTCTGAATTTCACAATTTGAAAACAGTGAAATCTGAATTTCACAATTTAAAAACATGAAGTACTTATAAATAAATAAAGAAATGAATTTTACCTTTAAAATATTTAAATCAGGAACTTGTTAGTATATTTTCCATAGGACCCTAAGCTGTAATTTGAGTGCAACTTGTGTATTACTGAATAGGAAAATATATGCATAGTATTCAGGCTTCAAATTTCTATGTTTTTTAGACTGATTGAAAAACTGATAACTAAGGGAAACAAAATATTCAAACTGCATTCATTAGTATTTCCATGAAGTCTGTCATCAACTATATATTCACTTAACTCAGTTCAAAATTACATGGCCAAAACTCTTCACCTTTTGAAGTACAAATTCTACAATAAAGGTGGCATAGAAGAACATAATATATGTAGTAATTGTGCATTTGTAAAATTTTGCTTAAAATCACTTTTATTAATAGAAATATATAAATATCTATGATTATATACATGTATACTCACTCTAGAATAAATGGAGGTTTTTTTTGTTTTGTTTTTTGGTTTTTGGTTTTTTGTCCTCATCTCCTACTGAATGCATCTAGCACTATTTATAATTGGGAACCACTTATAATGCAACTAATATAAGAGTTTCAGAGCATGTAGAGGTAGAATAAAATTTGATAATCCTTGCCTTATGAAGTTTGAAGATCTATTTTCAAATAATCCATTTGTGGCTAAATCAGAATATCAGCTTCTTTATCCTCCCCTTCCTCTACCTCACTATGGAATTGTATTTAAGTGAAAGAATGGCAACTTGGATAGGGCAAACAGTAGCAGAAAGATTAAAAATGCCAAGAGGAGGAAAAAAGCCAAACGAGAACATATTTTCAGACAGACCACAATGGCTAGGTCAAGGTATAAAAAAGGTGAGAATTAGATGGAGGAACTGCCCCAGAAGGGCAAATTAAAACCACTATTTCTACTGGTTGAGCCTATAGAATAAACTACATAGAAAAATTATTCTTTTTTTTTTTAAGATTTTATTTATTTGACACAGAGAGAAAGATCACAAGTAGGCAGAGAGGCAGGCAGAGAGAGAGAGAGAGAGGGAAGCAGGCTCCCTGCCAAGCAGAGAGCCCGATGCAGGGCTCAATCCCAGGACCCCGAGAGCATGACCCAAGCCAAAGGCAGAGGCTTTAACCCACTGAGCCACCCAGGCGCCCTGAGAAAAATCATTCTTAATTTACCAGTTATGTTAGGATTCTATTTGTATAGTGAGACACTGTTCACTCCAACCACTGATTACTGTTGTCTACATTTACCTGCTTTACCAGCTAACAAAAGAGAGTACAGAAATAAGCTATGTAAAGTCTTCTCCTCAATTCTTAGGGAACTGATGTTAAGTTTTTCATTTTCTACCAAAAATGTGTTACTTTAAGGTAAACATATTAGTTGTAAAATAAAGAAAATAATATGGTGGGGCACCTGGGTGGCTCAGTGGGTTAAACCTCTGCCTTGGGCTCAAGTCATGATCCCAGGGTCCAGGGATCAAGCCCTGCTCCCTGCTGAGAGGATATATAGAGATATTTTTTAATATCTTAAAAAAAAGAAAGAAAGAAAATAATATGGTAAAATAGTGAAACATCTAAATGGTTAAAATACAAATACCAATAGCTTTTTATTTAATATAAATGAGATAAAATGTGTTTATCCCCCCCTAAAAAAATAACTAACAGAGCCATCAATAATTATTCCCAAGTTCCAAAACAATGATTACATGTTGGAGTGTTCTAGCTCACAAAACTTATTTCAAGTAAGAAATTGTGAATTGAAGCTTTTTTTTTTTTTTTTTTTGGGTATGGTTTCCTTTGGACTTCCACAAATTATTTGTACAGCAACCAAAGTGCAACTTAGACTGGATGTTTAAGAAAGAATAATCTGAAGTATGCATTAAAATTTTAAAACAGAAATATTTCAGTTATAGTATAAAGACACACAACAAATTAGAAGGGTTATTTAGGAAGAAAGTAGCAGAAAAATTGCTGTTTTCCACATACTCCTTAGTAACAGATTCTTGCTTTTCAGCTAAGCATATTGCTGGCCACCCTAAAGACCACATTCCCCAACTCCCTTTGCAGCTCAGAGTATCCTTCTGACCAAGTTCTGGATAATGAAATATACCAGGAAATATATTAGGAAGATGACTTTGTTAAAAGGGTTAATTTTTCTTTTTTTATTCTCCTTTATTTTTTCCTCTTAAAATAAAGAAGTCATGTATGAAATTCTGGCTGCCATCTTATACATTAGAGGAACTTCAGATCTGATTCCAGTGCTATGGAGCAAATTAAAAAAACAAAAAACAAGGGGCCCTTGGGTGGTTCAGTGGGTTGAGACTCTGCTTTCAGCTCAGGTCATGGTCCCGGGGTCCTGGGATTGGTCCCCGCACTGGGCTCTCTGCTCGGCGGGGAGCCTGCTCTCCCCTCTCTCTGCCTACTGCTCTGACTGCTTGTGATTTCTCTCTCTGTCAAATAAATAAAAAAATCTTAAAAACAAAACAAAACAAAACACAAGCCTGGTTCCCTGATAACTGGTAACTATAGAACTATCAGACTAGCCCCAGAGTACCTATTATCAACATTATTTTAGATAAGATTCTTAACTCTTCTGTGTTTAAACCATTCTAGTAAGATCTCTGTTTTGGGGTTGGATGTGTGTGTGTGTGTGTGTGTGTGTGTGTGTGTTTTGTTGTTGCTGTTGTTGTTGTTTTGCAAACGAACACAATTCCTACCTTATGTGGTAAAGAAAGGTCAGTAATATAGTTTGGAATCTCTGATTTTAAATAATGTAAAGATACAGGGGCATCTGGTTGACTCAGTCAGTAGAGCATGTGATTTTTTTTTTTTTTCACACAATTCTTGATCTTGGGGTTGGGAGTTTAAGCCACACATTAGTATAGGAATTTGCTTAAAAATAAAATCTTTAAACAAAATGAAGTAATGTAAAGCTATAAAATAACCTCATAACTGTAAGGATATTATCAAAAAGACAAGAAAAACAAGTATTGACAAAATTGTAAAGAAAAGAGAACCCTTGTACACTGTTGGTTGGAATGTAAAATTGAGGCAGGCACTATGGAAAAGAGAATGGACAACCCCAAAGGGGGGAAAAAAATAGAGCTACTATATGATCCAACAATTCTACTACTTATCCAAAGAAAACAAAAACACTAATTCAAAAACACATATGAACACCTACGTTCTCTGAAACATTATTTACTGGGCACTTGGGGGGTCAATTGGTTAAACATGTGCCTTTAGCTCAGGTCATGATCTCAAGGTCCTGGGATGAAGACCCTGCTCAGACTCCCTCCTAGTGGAGAGCCTGCTTCTCCCTCTCCCTCTGCCGCTCCTCCCTGTTCTTTTGTGCTCTCACTGTCTCTGTCCAATAAATAAATAAATAAGAAACGTTATTTACCTGAGGGTTTTGAAGGGGCGGGGGGTGCGAGATTGGGGGAACTGGGTGGTGGTTATTAAAAAAAAAAAAAAAGGAGCATTACTTACAAAAATCAAGATATAGAAATAACCTTAATGTCCATCAATAGGATGAATGAATAAAAAAAAATGTGATACACACACACAAACACACACACACAGAAATATTCTGGAATAAGAAAAAGGAAATCCTGCTACTAGTAACAACATGAATAGACCTTAAGGGCATTATGCTGAATGAAATTAATCAAACAGATAAAGATAAATACCATGTAGTCTCACTTACATGCAGAATCTTAAAAACAAAACAAACACAAACAAACAAAAAACAGAAGTTCACAGAGAACAAATCGGTGGTTGCCAGAGAGAGACAAGGGAACTGGGATGGGCCAGATGGATGAAGGTGGTTAAAAGGTACAAACTTTCAGTTATAAAATAAGTAAGTCATGGAGATGTAACATACGGTATGGTGACTACAGTTAAAAATACTGTATTGTGTATTTGAAAGTTGCTAAGACAACAGACCTTAGAAATTCTCATCACAAGAAAGAACTTTTGAAACTGTATATAGTGATGTATATTAACTAGATATATTGGTTGTGATCATTTGGCAATATAAACAAATATTGAATCATGTGGTACCACTGAAAATAATGCTTGGTATATCAATAATTCCTTGATAAAAAAAAATAGAAACTGACTGGAAATTTATTGAAAGAATACTTTACTTGGCAACTAATCAAATCAAAGTCAAGTATAAAATTAAGACGTAAAAGAAACAGCTGTAAAAACTTATGGAGACTCTCTTCCAAGCTACTATCACTGGGTCTATCTAGCTCCAAAGTCTAGGCAGCCTGTGATACTCCACTCAACATTCAAATGCTAAGAAGTGGAAACTAAATTGAATCACGGTTCATCCTTTAGTAAAGGCAAATGGATGGCACTTGAGGTTACTGACAGTCTCAATATGACTTCATGGAATGTTAAAAATCTAGCTCTAGTGATGTCTTTATTTTTTATAACATTTTTATTTATTTTTTTAAAATTTCTTTTCAGCATTCCAAATTTATTGTTTATGCACCACACCCAGTGCTCCATGTAATATGTGCCCTCCATAATATAAGAGCAGAGAGTATAGAAAGGGGGAAAAGAGAATAAGTGTTTCACTCCTCATATAAGTAGACATTCAATTACATATGCAATTTCTAGATACAATTAAAATGTCCCTATCTTATGTTAGATTCTGTTTCATGTATTTCTCTCTCTCTCTCACACACACACAATATTTCCTTCTCCAAAATAAGTAGTCCAAACCCATTCTCTGTGATGGTATCCAACTTTAAACACAAGATCTTTGAAAGCTGCCTATCTTTTTTCTTAATTTACAGTATTTGGAAAAATGGAGACTAGGTTTAACCATACCCAAAACCCTATATAATAATAGGGAAGGATCATTTTTTAAAATTTTCTATTATAATTCATGTGAAGCCAGAAATAAAGGTAAATGTTATAATTCTAAATTGTGTAACTATTTTCAATGTTATATCTGATAACTATGACTTCCCCTCCTATTACCTGTATGTTCAAGTTAAAATTCTTTATCTAGGAGTACTTTTTAAACTTTTCTGAGATTTTGGAATTATTGTACGCTTAGTTTTTAATAAAATCTTAATGACCATGTTATTGTACTAGACACTCCTCCAGGTTCTAAAGATTCTCTTTCCTGCCACACTGTTTAGCAAACACACTATTTATCCTCAAAAAAGGATGACAATCACTTTAGCCTTTCTCCCTACCCTCTCTTTTCCCATCCCTCTTGGCAATAGTTGTTTGAAATGACCAGGTAGCAATCTCAGCCACTTTATCAGGCTTCTAATTATATTCTTTGGTGAAAATTTTTCTCACAATTTGATTATGAATACCTCTGAACAAACTGAAGTCAGAGTCATGGAGATACAGACAAAATTTTTAAGTGAGTTATTAAATATATTCTTGAAAAACTCCACCCACACTTCTAGTTTTGGTTAATTGTAAATAGACATATGTACAAGCAAATATACATACACACACATCCACCCAGGCAATTTGAGGTAGTGTCATACACTATCCACTAGTTCAAAAGATTTATATCATTCTGTAAGAGACAATAATTCTCAATATCATGATTATTTATTCCCCAAACAAGCTTAGATACTGAGGAAGTAATGCCATTATTTCATGTAAGCATTACATGGGAGCACCACTCAGGTTAAACCCAGTTGTGGACAGAGAGCTCGGCAATAGCATAAACAGATAGGCTGGGACAATGTGGTTTATGACAGTCTTGCTTTTGTTTTGGATCTGTTAATACATACTACTTTCACTTGATGGAATAGTAATAAATACTACTTTCACATAGTAATAAATACTTCTTTCACTTGATGGAATAATAATAAATAACCTCAATTGATAACTAGCAGTTATTACTTAATTTACAATGTCAGCTAAAGCTGCACAGTTCCCAAGGTTCCCACTGCTAATTGTTTAATCTCCAGCAAATGGACAATGGACAACAGCTGGACAGTTGGCCCCATCTACTTTGCCTCAAAAACCCATAGAGACCTACCAACCTGTTTGCGTACTGTTACTGGATATTATCTTTTCATCGACTATGTTTTTCTTTCTTCTTTTTTATAATTTTTTTTCATTGAGTATGTTTTTCATAACATATTCCATGTTATTTGCTCTGGGAAGACTACATTCATATAAGGACCACATAACTTCTATTAAGCTTATATCTTCCATGGGTATAGCTACTATCTCTAGATTTGTACAACTGTTTCTTTCTTTTATCCCATCTGATGTAGAGGGATAAGAACTCCCTCTCTTTGCTGCACTGAGATGTCTCCATACCCTTTGTTGTTGTTGTTGTTTCTTTTTCATAACTTCCAGAGATCTATATATAGTTCTCTTATTAACCTAGTGTTTTACCACACTTGTGGGGGGTAAAGATATCTATAAATAGTTCCTTTATTAACCACTACTGTTTTACCCCATTTGTGAGGGACCTGAACTTGCTGCTCCCTGATCTCCTCATTTTTCCACAGTCCACTAAGAAGTTATTAGTTAGGTGCCCCAGGATGATAGCCTGTGGGAACAATGAGCTGTCAAATGTCATTTAAGACTATATTATGGCACAAATTTTGAATATCACCTAGTCTTAAGGCAGGAATAAAAAATCTTAATTTCTGATGATTTGTATTTCTTAGAATAGACAAGTTTTTTTAAAAAAGAAGGAGGAAACAAGTTTATGGGCACATAACTCCCTTCCAATGCCAGGGAATTATCACATTATAAAAAAAAAAAGACTATATCTAAAAAAGTTGCTATAATTACACCACCCAGTTAATATCCTTATAAACTACTGTCATTTTCCAACACATATCAGACTCCTGCACAGGTCAAACCAGGAAAATTAATGGGTAAATGACAAATATCTCTGAGCAGGGATCCTGTGTGGCTTAGTCGTTAAGTATCTGCTTTCAGCTGAGGTCATGATCCTGGAGTCCTAGGATCGAGCCCTGCATCAGGCTGCCTGCTCTGCAGGAGGCTTCTCCATCTCTTGCTCCCCCTGCTTGTGTTCCTTCTGTCACAGTCTCTCTCACTGTCAAATAAATAAATAAAATCTTTTTTAAAAATCTCTATAGCTGCACTATTCAAAATATTGATTATTAATCTCCATGATTCCTGAAAGGATGCATATTCCATTTGGGTTGTTCTTTTAGTAACTAGAAAGATTTATAATTGTTTCCACTTGGATCCTCTTGAAAAAGTTGAAATTCTTCCAGATTCTAAGAATTATCAACTTAAAATTTGTAATCAAGAAAAGATAAAACAGTATGGTATGAAGCCTGCAACAATTATGAAAAGTTCAGCTCCATATACTAGTGACAATAAAAAAAAATAAAATAAAATAACAAAACTTAGGGGTAGATGGGTGACTCAGTTGGTTCAGCAAATGGCTCTTGGTTTCTGCTCAGGTCCTGATCTCATGGGTGGTAGGACTGGCCCCAAGTCAGCCCCATGTTTGGTGGGGAATCTGCTTGAGGATTTTCTCTCCCTCTTTCCCTCTCCCCACTCATGCATGCGCTCACATGCTCTCTCTTTCAAATAAATAAATCTTTAAAAAATAATACGAACTTAAATTGTTTACACAAGATGAAATTTTATTTTACCTTTTCTTTCTTTCATAAATTCAGAGTAGATCACCAATTGAGATTTCAACTGTTCCGTATTCATTATGGGCCCAACATGTGTCTCCTCTAGCAGTCCAGCACTTGATTTCCTTCCTTCTTCAATTTGCTACAGGCTACTGAATTGTTAGAATTGAAAATAGGAAATCAATGTAGAAAATCACTAAAACCAAAAGATAGTTCTTTGAAAGGGCCAATAATATTGGTAAGCCTCTAGCCAGGATAAGAAAAAAAATTGAGCACACAAATTACTAATATTAAAAAGGAAAGAGAGGACATCACTACAGATCTCAGATAGGTTAAAAGAATGATAAAGAATACCATGGACAATTTTTCAACAATTCTTTGAAAGACACAATTGTAAAAAACACACAAGAAGAAATATACTTGAAAAAGATTATATGGACTAAGGACATTGAATCAATACCAAATAACCTTTAAATATAGAAAATATCATGCCCCGCTAGTTTTACTGGAGAAATCTATCAAAACTTAAGAAATTATACTTATCCTCTATAATCTCTTTCAGAAATGGAGGCAGAGAACATACTCCCTAACTCATTCGGTGAGGCCAGCATTACCCTAAACTAAAACTAGAAAAACATACTATACAAAAACCATAGGCCAATATCTCTCATCAATAAAATATTCATATACCAAATCCAACCATGGATAAAATGCATTACAGAACACAATCAAGTGGCATTTATCCAAAGCATGCAGCACTGGATCAACATCCTAAAATAAATTAATTATCTTATCAACAGGTTAATGAAGAAAAATCACATGATCATACTAGTAGAAGCAGAAAAGAGATGTGACAAATATAAGATCCATTCATGATCAAAATTCTCATCAAACTAGGAATAGAGAACTTGCTCAACTTAATAAAGTACATATATTTTTAAAAAATTACAGTTCACATTATACTTAATAGTGAGAAACTCAAGGTTTTCCCAGCAAGATCCGGAACAAGGTTATTACCTTCAACACTCTTTTTAAAAAATGCAGTTAATTTGTATTTCCCTGATGTTGAGTGATATGGAACACTTTTTCACGTATCTGTTGGCCATCTGGATGTCTTCTTTGCAGAAATGTCTGTTCATGTCTTCTGCCCATTTCTTGATTGGATTATTTGTTCTTTGGGTGTTGAGTTTGCTAAGTTCATTATAAATTTTGGACACTAGCCCTTTATCTTATATGTTTGCAAATATCTTCTCCCATTCTGTCAGTTGTCTTTTGGTTTTGTTAACTGTTTCCTTTGCTGTGCAAAAGCTTTTGATCTTGATGAAATCCCAATAGTTCATTTTTGCCCTTGCTTCCCTTGCCCTTGGCGATGTTCCTAGGAAGAAGTTGCTGCCGCTGAGGTCGAAGAGGTTGCTGCCTGTGTTCTCCTCAAGGCTTTTAATGGATTCCTTTCTCACATTGAGGTCCTTCATCCATTTTTGTGTGTGGTGTAAGGAAATGGTTCAATTTCATTTTTCTGCATGTGTCTGTCCAATTTTCCCAGCACCATTTATTGAAGAGGCTGTCCTTTTTCCAAATCAAAACCACAATGAGATATCACCTCACACCAGTCAGAATGGCTAAAATTAACAAGTCAGGAAATGGCAGATGCTGGCAAGGATGCGGAGAAAGGGGAACCCTCCTACACTGTTGGTGGGAATGCAAGCTGGTGCAACCACTCTGGAAAACAGCATGGAGGTTCCTCAAAATGTTGAAAATAGAACTGCCCTATGACCCAGCAATTGCACTACTGGGTATTTACCCTAAAGATACAAACGTAGTGATCCAAAGGGGCACGTGCACCCGAATGTTTATAGCAGCAATGTCCACAATAGCCAAACTATGGAAAGAACCTAGATGTCCATCAACAGATGAATGGATAAAGAAGCTGTGGTATTTATACACAATGGAATACTATGCAGGCATCAAAAGAAATGAAATCTTGCCATTTGCGACAACATGGATGGAACTAAAGGGTATCATGCTTAGCAAAATAAATCAATTGGAGAAAGACAACTATCATATGATCTCCCTGATATGAGTAAGTGGAGATGCACCATGGGGGGTGAAGGGGGAAGGAGAAGAATAAATGAAGCAAGATGGGATTGGGAGGGAGACAAACCATAAGTGACTCTTAATCTCACAAAACAAACTGAGGGTTGCTGGGGGGAAGGGGGTTAGGAGAAGGGGGGTTGGGTTATGGACATTGGGGAGGATATGTGCTATGGTGAGTGCTGTGAAGGGTGTAAACCTGGTGATTCACAGACCTGTACCCCTGGGGATAAAAATATATGTTTATAAAAAATAAATTTTTTTTTTAAATGCAGTTAAATTCCTAGCTAAAGCTATGACATCTTAAAGACACACAAATTGAGAAGGAAAAACAAAACAAAACAAAACTATCTTTTTTGCAGATGGCATTATCATCTATATAGAGAACCAAAAAAAGTGGGACCAAAAAAAAAAAAAAAAAAACCAAAAAACAAACAAGCAAACAACCAAAAAAAAAAAAAAAAACCCTAAAACTAATGACATAACAAGGTAGGAGGATAAAAGATTCACGTACTAAAATCAATCACCTTCCTCTATACCAAAATTAAGCAAGTGGAATTTGAAATTGAAAGCACAATACATTTTACATTATTATCTCAAAAAATGAAATGCTTAGGTATACTAATCTAACAGAATAAGTACAAGATCTATAAGAGGAAAACTACATGACTCATTTGAATGAAATCAAAGAACTAAATAAATGGAGAGATATTCCATGTTCATGGATAGGAAAACAGTTTTGTCAAGATATCAGTATTTCCAACTTGTTCTATGGGTCCAATGCAGTCCCAATCAAAATCTAAGCAAATTATTTTGTGGATATCAACAAACTGCTTCTAAAGTTTGTATGCAGAAGCATAAGATCCAGAATAGTCAACACAATATTAAAGGAGAAAAATAAAGTTAAAGAACTGACACTACCCAATTTCAAGACTTACTATTAATACAGTAATCAAGACAGTCTAGTACTGGTGAAAGAATAGACAAACAGATCAGTGGAACTAAACAGCACAGAAATAGACTGCCATAACTGATTTGGATAAAGAAGCAGAGACAATACAATGGGAGAAAGAGATGATTACCAACAAATGGATAGTCTTTTTCAAAACAGCACATCCACATGCAGAAAAAGGCAAAACTATAAAATTCTTAGGAAATAACATAAGAAAAATCAATATAACCATGGGTTTGGTGATGATTGTTCAGATACAACACAAAGGAACAACACATGACAGAAAAACTGACAAAGAGGCACTTTATTAAAATTAAAATGAAAAACTTCAGGTCTGCAAAAGACACTTTTTTTCTTTTTTAAAGATTTTATTTATTTGACAGAGAGGGAGAGATGAGAAGTGGGCAGAGAGGCAGGCAGAGAGAGAAGGAGAAGCAGGTTCCCCACCAAGCAGAGAGCCTGATGTGGGTTCAATCCAGGACCCTGAGATCATGACCTTAGCCAGAGGCAGAGGCTTAACCCACTGAGCCACCCTGGTGCCCCTGCAAAAGACACTTTTACGAGTTTGTTTGTTTGTTTGTTTGTTTTTCCACAGACTGAAAGAAAACATTTGCAAAACAACATATATAAAAAAAGACTGTCACTCAAAATATACAAAGAATTCCTGAAATTCAGTAATAGAACATGAACAACACAATTCAAAAATAGGCCAAAGATCTTAACAGACATTTATTTCATCAAGGAAGATACAAAAATGGCAAAAAATATATATGAAATGATGCCCCACAACAAAGATCATCAGAGAAATTGAAATTTTAAAAAATGAGATACTGATATTTACCTATTAAAGTGTCCAATCCAGAACTGACAACACCAAATACTGGCAATCATGCAGAACAACAGGGAATCACATTATTCAGTGTTAAGAAAATAATGCAGCCACTTTGGAAGACTGTCTAGAAGTCTCTTATAAAACGAAATACATTCTTATAATAAGATTCAACAACCACACTGCTTGGTATTTACCCAAATAACTGCAAAACTTATTCCCACTCAGAAGCTTCCCCATGGATCTTTAAAGCAGCTTTAGTCATAATTTCATTACAAAAACTAATAAAAACTAAAAGAAGGCAGTTTCTTTAAAGGAAGGCAGTAAGAGAAAATGGAAGACAAAGAAGCTACAAAATATATAGAAAACAATTAACAAATTGGCAATACTAAGTCTTCTATCAACAATTACTTTAATGTAAATGGATTAAATTCCCAAATCAAAGAACATACATTGGTTAAATGAATCAAAAAAAAAAAATCCAACTACATGCCATTTATAAGAAACTCACTTTAGAAATGAAAACACATAACAACTGAAAGTGAAATGATGGAAAAATATATTCCATACAAATGGTAAATTAACTAAGAAAAAAACAGAGACTTAAATAACTAAATTCAAAATTAAAAAGGGACCATTACACCCCTGAACAGATAGAAACGATTAAAACAAACTACAAAAAACCTCATGCAAACAAATTGGATAACCTAAAATACATTCCTAGAAACACACAACCAAACAAATGGAATCATGAAGAAATAGAAAATCTTAGCAGAATAATAACTAGGTAGGAGAATGAATCCATAATCAAAAACCTCTCAACAAAGATAAACGCAGGACTAGAGATGGCTCCATGGATAATACTACCAAACATTTAAAAACTTACCATTCTTAAGCACTTCCACAAAACTGAAGATGAGGGAATGTTTTTACAACCAATCTCTGAGGCCTGTACTACCCTGACACCAAAGGCAAACAAAGTTACTACAAGAAAATTTACAGACTGATAGCCTTGATAAATATTGATATAAAAATCTGCAACAAAATATTAGCAAACTGAATTCAGTAGCATATTAAAAGGATTATACATCATGGCCAAACAAGATTTATACCTAAAATATAAGGGTGTTTCAATATATAAAAAATATTGAATGCAACACAATATACTAATAGAATGGAGGTTGAAACCACATGATTATCTCAATTGATGCATAAAAAGCATTTGACAACATTCAACACCCCTTCATGATAAAAACACTAAACAGACAAGGAATGTAAGGAAACTATCTCATCATAATAAAGGTCATATATGTAAAGCCCACAGTTAACATCATACTTAATGGTAATAGACGGAATACTTTTCAAGAGCAGAAACAAGACAAGTAGCCCACTCTCAACACATTCAGTATGGTATTATTTAGTCCTATCCAGAATAATTAAGCTAGAAATAGAAAGGCATCTTTCCAAGTGGAAAGGAAAAACTAAAATTACCTAGTTGTAGGTAACATGATTTTATATATAGAAAACCCTAAAGACAGACCAAACAAAAATTTTAAAACAAAAAATTTCAACAATTCTGTAGGGTACAAAATCAATAAACAAAAATCAATTACATTTCTATAAACTAACAATAAATCAGCAAAGAAGGAAATTAATAAAACAATTCAACTTATGTTAACATAAAATAAAATAAAATACTTAGTAATAAATCTAACCAAAGAGGAAGACTTATGCACTGAAAACTACAAAAAAATTATTAGAAGAAACTAAATAGAAAAATAAATGGAAAGGTATCCTATGTTCATGGACTCAAAGACTTTATATTGTTTTCAGTACTACCTAAAGCATTCTAAACATTCAACACAATCCTTACCAAAATCCCAAAGGTATTTTTGTTAAAAAAAAAAAAAATCCTACTAAAATTTATGTAGAATCTCATAATATTCCCAAAGAGCCAAAACAATTTTGAGAAAGAAAAACAAACTTAGAGCCCTCAAACTTCCTGATTTCAAACACATTACAAAGTACAGTCATCAAAACAGTGTTGTACTTGCATAAATAAAGACATGCACATCAATGGAGTAGAGTAGAGAATTCAGAAATAAACTCTCTAATATGTGGTCAAATGATCTTCAACAAGGATGCTAAAGACACTGGAAGACTGTGTTTTCAACAAATTTACTTAGGAAAACAAATATCCATATGTAAAAGAACCATGTTGGATCCTTACAATATACCCTGTACAAAAATTAATTTAAATGGATTAAAGACCTGTATATACACCTCAAACTGTAATATTTCTAGAAGAAGTCATAAAGGAAAACTTCAGAGCACTGGATTTGAAATATTTCTTGAATATGACACCAAAAATCAGGCAAAAAAAAAACAAAAATAGACAACTAGAATTACATAAAACTTAAAAACCTCTGTGCATAAAAAAATCAACTGAGTGAAAAAGTCATTTATGGAAAGAGAAAAAATATCTGCAAATAATGTATGTGACAAAGGGTTTATATTTATAGTATAAAAAACTCCTAAAGGTCAACAACAAAAACACAAAACTCTTTAAAAAATAGGCAAAGAACTTAAGTAGGCATTTCCCCAAGAAGATATACAAACAACCAACAGCATATAAAAAGATGTTCAACATTGTTAATCATCATACAAATGCAAATCAAAATTACAAATAGTATCACTTCACACATTAGGATGGCTACTATTAAAAAAAAAATAGCAAGTGTGGACAAGGATCTAGAGAATTTGGAATCCTTTTGCACTGTCAGTGGGATTGTAAAATGATTCAACCACTATGGAAAAAAGTATGGTGTTCCCTCAAAAAAATTAAAAATAGGATTGCCATATGATGCAGCAATCCCACTTCTGAGTACATACTGGGATTTGGGTCTCAAAGTGATATTTTCACACTGATGTTCAGAGCAGAACTATCCAGAATAGGCAGGCAATGCAAATGCCCATCAATGAATAAGTGGATTTTAAAAAATGTGATATATACATACAGTGGGATATTATTCAGCCTTATAAGAAAAGAAATCCTGTTACATGCTTCAAACTGTATGCATCTTGAGGTCATTATGCTAAATGAAATAAACCAATCACAAAAAGACAATGCATGATTCCTCTTATATGAGGTTGCTAAGGTAGTCAAATTCAAAGAAAGGAAAAGTAAAATGGTAGTTACCAAGGACTGGATAATGGGGGAAATAGGGATTGTTGTTTAAAGGATAGAGAGTTTCAATTTTGCAGGATAAAAAGTTCTGGAGATCAGCTTCACAATATGCAAACAGATAGCAGTACTAAGTTGTACACTTGAAAATGGTTAAGATGATGCATTTTATGTTACGTGTTTTTTTAACCATGACACAAAAAGCACTGAAAACAAAAATTATAGCAATTTATAAGTTAATCAACAGTTTTCACAGTAAAAAAGAAAATCAGTCATATTCAGTGAGACTCTTAAATTGATTTATAAGAATTGAGAATTTAAATGAAAACTTAATGAATGAGACATGCATATGTACTTGCTAATAAATATGAGAAAATATTCTGAGATACTGAAAGATTTTTTTCAGATAATTTTTAGTTTGTAATTTCTACAAACTCCTCCACATAGTTTTATTTCCTATCTTCATATATATTCATAGAATACTATTTTCAAAACACAGTCGCAAAATTATAATGTGAAATGCATGTTTATGCTCACTATGCTCTGTAAATTAGGCTGCCCTTTTATTAATATCCTCTTGTTAATACAGATATTAAGTGACAGTGATGGGGCTATAGTCTAGGAATCTTGATTCCTATAATAACAGGAAGCATATTGCTATATTTCTCATATTAAAGAGAATCTGAATGTGCCTAAAAAAAAAAAAAGTGTGCTGTCAACTGACTTTTATATAACTGAATCAACATATAGAACACTCACTTCTCATAGAGTAGTTTTCAGGTATTTTAGAATTTTATAATGGATTTGGAACATAATTTAAAAAACATTTCACTAGATATGATTCCATTAGATATAATTCCATCTTGTTCAATCTATTTATGTTTACTAACATTCTGTAATTACATTCTACACCTTTGGAGTTGTTCTTTACAAAATCATTAGTTTTTTTTGTTTGTTTGTTTGTTTTCTTTTTTTATCACTCCAACCTTAATTTTTTTTTTTAAAGATTTTATTTGTTTATTTGACAGGCAAAGATCACAAGTAGGCAGAGAGGCAGGCAGAGAGAGAGAAGAGGAAGCAGGCTCCCCGCTGAGCAGAGAACCCAATGCAGGGCTCTATCCCAGGACCCTGGGATCATGACCTGAGCTGAAGGCAGAGGCTTTAACCCACTGAGTCACCCAGGTGCCCCACTCCAACCTTAAAATTTAAGTCAATTCCATTTGGTCTGCAATTCAATTAATTTGCCCATGAATTTTGATGTAGAACAGCATTTGGCTAAGACTTTGATGCATATGTTAATCAGAATTACTCTAAAGTACTCAGTTATGTAAAAAAAAATTAATAAAATACTCATGATTATTCCTTAAAATAGAAGCTATTCAACACACAAAGCTAAAAGTAAAAAAAAGGCAGCAGAGTATCAGAATTTGGGCATAATACACACTAGTCCTAAGGCTTATAGAAAATAGATTGAAGAAAGCATACCAAGAATTTAAGTATCCATGACCTCAAAAAACTAAACTTGTCTGAGAGAAGAAATGTGATCATTTGTTTCTTTTCTCATCATATATTCCCATACTTGGAATCCATTTTCTCTATTAACCACAAAAGAGACGGTGATCCCTTATTTCAGCATAGACATATTAAAAATAATGACTATTGTTATATAACTATTTATTTTTGTGGAAGGAAACGCTTGCACATTGTGCACAATTCATGCATGTAATAAAAATCTCCCTCTTTCAGAGAACTTAACCATCCGATTCCCCTCCCCAGAAGCAGCTGCATTACAAAGAATGTCTTTGCATAACAAACCACTTAAATGTTATTTTTATAAGGAATACATTCAATAGGCTTTAGTAACTTTTAGATCTCTTTTCTACACACCGTGAGTACTACATTTTTTAGGACACCTTCAAATTCTAGCAAGAGAAGGAAGTCACCCTTAAACCTGGCTTCTGAGTTACCACGCAAAAAAAAAAGAAATTTATTCATGGGATTCACAAAGTTTATGGCTCAGCTCTTTGCCAACGTGCTCTACTTTCTCATCCTCCCCAGCAGACCTATTCTAGATTGTTCTTTCTACCTATAGTCTCCTCTCATTAGAGAAAAAATGTCAGAGACCAAAAACCCTGCAGGAGAACAAATTGCTGCCTGGACTGCTGGCTGTTAGCCTCCCAGTTTTGTTGTGTGTTATTGGTCAATAATTTCAGTTGAAAAGAGAAGTTAAAAAAGTAGTACAAAAACTGTTTTGTTTCAGGGGTTTGAGAGTAGACTGCGGACAGAGCTTCACGATGCTTGTTGCAGTAACTTTCAGACATGATGATTACCAGTTAATAGTTAGGGCTTTATTTCTGTAGATCAGGAATTCTCCTATATACCAAATGCAAAACCATCAAGATCAGGAAATTAGTACTAAGACAGTACTACCATCTAACCCTTGGATTCAAGTTCCATCAAAAGCCCCAATAATGAAATGAACCAATTCAAGACCAAACATTCCTTTTAGTTATGTTTCATTAATGTCATTTAATTCAGGACTGTTCCTCAGAATTTTGCAGGTTACAAGAATAGCAAAATGTCCCTCAACTTGGCTTTGTCTGATAGTTCCCGAGGATTACATTCTAGATTCATTTTATACTTTTTTGGCAGGAATATCACAGAAATAATGTAGTGCTTTTATTGTAACCCATTAAATTGCACCTAGTTTCCATTTTTTTCCATCAAGGGTGGTGTTAATTTTGATCAGTGGATTCAAGTGGACTCAGCCAGGTTTCAGCTTCATAAAGTTATGCTTCATCAGAGTAAATCAGTGTCTAGTAGGAGTTATAAATGGGTTTCTTCAGCCTATCATTTCTAAAAGCAGTCAAGGACTATCAAGCCTTATTTTTTGTAAAATGTGTTTCCTTTGAATTGTGCCCAGTCCTAAAGTAAAACAAATTGATTCATTCACTCAGTAAAAAATTATTAAGTGCTTTATATACGTCAAGCACTGTCCTAAGAATTAGTCTTTTAGCATGTGTTATGAAGAAATAAAGGGTGAACCTATGTCTAAGTGGAAAGAGTAGACATACATCTCATCTCTCTCTTGGCTCAAGGGGGTAGTATTGTTTCATAAAAGTAAGAGATAGCACTAATTTTCTTGGAGGCTTGGGATCAAGGAGGCAAGGAAAGTCATATAAGGCTTGGTCAGCAAGACCAGAGAAGGCATGGCTGCTTGTATCTCCCATTAACTCAGAAAGCATAATATAAGCCCTAGAGTACTTTGCTGGACATGGTCCATTGGATGGAGTCTTTACCTCTACAGTTTTGGCTTTTTTAGGTGAAGTGCAAAATGTGGTAGATTCACAAGCTCCACTGTAGTTACTTCCAGGCCAAATTGTTTGAATTTAAGGTAATTTCTACTGAAGAGTAATATTTGGGAGATCTGGGCACCTAGGAGCCCTTGGAGATTTGGGTGTCCTGGGATATTCAAACTCCTCTGGGTAAGGTAGGTTTGTAAGATTTAGCAAATAAAAACAAAGGAAGTCCAAATACATTTGAATTTTAGATTGATGACAAGATTTTAGTTAAGTATACATTGTGCAGTATTAGAGGCATACCTACAGTAAAATAGAATTTGCTGCTTTTTCTGAAATTCAAATTTAATTGAGCAGCCTGTGTTTTATCTGGCAACCATACTATAACCATACTATAGAGAAAGACACTGGGGCAGTAGGTGTAGCCCCACTCCTGAGAAAGGGGAGTCTTAATCCCTGTCACCTCATTGTCCAGGAAAAGGAGATGAAAACATCTTGGTTTACTTACGGACAGTTTTTCTTACTGCACCGCAGGAACTAATAACCTAATATGTTAACACATTTGTCCCTTTCAAAAATGTACATGATACATATGGTTTCATATGTTTCTATCTTCTTCTATTTATTCTGAGTCTCTTTTCATAAAATCAATTATGTAAGAAATATAGCTGTATTTTCATATAACTCACTGTAATTTTTTTGGCTTGCTTCTGTTTTTACTTAAATAATTCTGCCAACATTGAAGAATGAATGTCAATGAACAAATCCCTCCCCTCTTCTCAAGGTCATGGGTGTGTGTACTCCATACTTGTGGTATACAAGTGTATAATGGTAAATATAACTGACACATTTTTACTTACCAGACACATATTTTCTCCTCTTCCCCCAAAGCCCTTTTACTTCACCTTCTTGCCAACAGAATTCACAAATTTTGCCCTGCACTTCAGCTAAGTGTAGCCATGTCCTCTAAAATACAAAGAGAAAACTACATTAGGTTTCCTAAGCAAGTTTCTTTCTTGCAAATAAAAATATATTTTCAAGAGACTGCCCTTATTTTCCTTGGAGGCAGTTTAGTAAATATGATGCCAAGGTCTATGGGAGCTGTCCGATGATCCTTGGATTAAAAATAGAACTAAAGTCAACACCTGAGGTTGACTGAGAAGAATATGAAAAATCCAGGGCCTTGATGACATCATTGTTCTGCTAAATGGATCAGACCTCAAGGGTTCTTGTTATGTAAGGTAAAGAATGTCCTTATTGTTTAAGTCCTTGTCAGTTGGATTGTTTGCTACTGGCTGCTGAAAGAGTGCCATCTGGTTCTCATCATCATCTGTCCATGATGCTATTTACCAATACATTCATCATCCTGTCGTGTTTTTAGTTGTCAGTGCATATGGGTTGACACTGAATCATCCCTCATTTCAATTCTCCAAGTCCCACTGAAGGAAATGATTCCTATGTGTCTACACAGGAAACTATAGGTGTATGTGTAAGATCACTTACTTAGGTTCTTCACATAGCCATCCATGTCTTCTTGGGTCTCTAATGCCTCCTTCTTCCCCTAGATCAACCTGAAAAACGAAATATATGTTTTCTTGCTATTAGGTTATACAAAATTTCTGGTATATTTTTAATTTCTCTTGGATCTGAATTATGGGACAGGAAACCGAAGACTTTTTCAAAGAAAACTGCTTCCATCTACCCACTACCACTTATGTGCCTCCCTCCTCCTAACGTTAATTTGGACATTATTTTCCCCAGTCTGAAAGAGCACTGAACACTCTCTGTTTCTCCCTGTAGCTCTCCAAAAACCTACTGTTTATATCCTAGGTTCTTCCTACTCTGCTCAAGAACTAGACACATAAAATTCAAAAGTAAGAAGAAACTGCTTTAGGCTAACAGAGCCTTTCCTGGAACAGTGAGCATAGAAGAGTTAATGTTCCACTGAAATGGATGAGGGACAAAAGAGATCAGAAGATGTCAGAAAGTTTTATTAATATTTCAAACTTATGTACCCAGCACCCACACGTTTCTGTTTCTAGAGTCATTGTCAACAATCTCCTTTGCTGTCTTTATTCAGTCCTGAATGTATGTGTTGGGATAGGGAAGGACACTTCCTGTATATTTCTAAGAATATTTTAGATAGAGGGACATATTCCTATCTATTGTCTGAGATAAGAAAAACTGGTTATACATTCAATAATATTCTATATTGCTTTAAGTCTTCTTCAGTTAGCTATCTTTTTAGGCTAAATATATGCTATATTGTACTGAAAGAACTAATTCTAGAGGCATTTTATAAGGAACTTGTTACAGAGGGTCTTCTGAGACCTGGCCCCAATATCTGATAATGGATGACTAGAATTAAGAGAAATGTAATTCCTAAGTTTTATTAGTTAGAGGCAAAGTTCATTGGGGGAAAAGGTCATCTTTTGGGAGAAGCAGGAGTATGGGAATCTCTTAAATGGGCTTTTGATGATATAAATGAGAAATAAGATTCTTTTAATGAAAATAAGAATCTGAGACAATACCAAATTGCTCTGTATATTAATGTCTAGAATTGTTTTCCTCTGGGCAGGATTTCCTTCTTCAAGGAAGATTATTACAATGTTGAAGTCTGTTTTATAGAATTACTCAAAGGACAGAGGTTCTCCACCCCCAACTCCCCACCCCTCACCTTACAGTGAAGGAGAGTTGAGAGGCTGGGCTCTAAATAGGGAGCAAGTGATTAAGGAACCTCAATCAGGAAAAAAGACACTAACTCCTATAACTAAATAGCAGTCAAGGGTCTAAGGAAAAGTCAATAGAAAATCTTGTGTAGCTGATGTATTCTAAGAAACATAATCAGTTTTTTTTTTTTAAAGATTTTATTTATTTATTTGACAGAGAGAGATCACAAGTAGGCAGAGAGGCAGGCAGAGAGAGAGAGGAGGAAGCAGGCTCCCTGCTGAGCAGAAAGCCCGATGCGGGACTCGATCCCAGGACCCTGAGATCATGACCTGAGCCGAAGGCAGCGGCTTAACCCACTGAGCCACCCAGGCGCCCGAAACATAATCAGTTTTATACGTTTTTTTTTTGTTGTTCTTAAAAATTCCTGCATTGCATTCTGCTTCATGTTCTTTAATTTCTCAATAAAGTACAGCTAGACTTTAAGACTGGTCTTATCTGTGTCAGGGGTTGGGATTGAGAGGTGTACAGATAAGGAATATGTCTGTATTCTGAGGACAATGGCCAGAACAGTTATGAATAATAAGCAGCGACTTGCAAGGAACAGAGCAGCTTTCTATTGTTGCTGCTAGCTAAACTTATAAGTGAAAAATACTCAGTATTTATAAAGCATGTAAGAATTCCTTGGGGAAGATCACACAAAAGACCATGTGTAGAGCTATCACATATAAATAAGGACTTCTATCTCACTTAGTGTTGTAGCCGATACTATAGATGGCTTAGTTGCCAACCATTTCCTTTCTACTTTTTCAACAGAGCTCTGATTTGATCAGGGAACCCACTGACTTCCTGTATCTACGGGTTCCTCACAAGAAACATAGTGGTCTTAATCCTCCCTTGTACACCTCTAAAATACACAGCAACTGATATTACAAAGGCATCCACCAATCAAAGTAGAGGGCTGCTTCAACACAGGAAAGAAATTCTGGAAGCCTCTTGCCACAAGGGGCTGAGGGCTGTCGGTCTGAAGAACTATTAGAAGCTGCTGAGAAGAGGGTGGTGGAAGTGCTGGATGGGCTTTAATCAGCAGCTGTTTGACAAGTTATCTGTAGGTGTTTCGATATTTTTAAGTGGAAAGACCACACATTGGTGCAAACCAGATAAATATCAGCCTTGCTAAATTCTTCTTGCCAAAAAAAGAGCTGTAGTTGTTAGAGCCATAGCTTGTGACATGCGAAGGAAGATTTTTTGAATGACTTAGGAAAATTTAGTAACGAGAAGAAAAGTGCATAATACCAACGTAACCAGAGTTCCCTATTTCCATGACCCTATCCCCTGCAACCGCCACTCTATTGTCTGGTTCTACGAATTTGACTATTTGAGGTATCGCATACAAATGGAATCATGAATGATCCTTCTGTGACTGACTTATTTCACTGGTATAAACTTATAACTGTACAAGATAAGTTCTAGAGACCTGTTGTACAACACAGCACCTCTAGTTAACAGTCTGCTATTGTTACTTAACTATTTAAGAGGGTAAATTCCATGCTAAGTGTTCTTACTACCACCACCACCAGAAAAAGAAAGAAGAAAGAAGAAGGAAGAAGAAAGAGGAAAGAAGAAAAAAGAAGAAAGAAGAAGTAGGATAAAAGGAAGTAAAAAAAGAAACAAGAACATACAAGAAATCTTTTGGAGGTAATGAATGTTTTTACCTTGATTGTGGTGATGGTGTCAGAGGTGTATGCATATGTCCAAACTCATCAAACTGTACACATTAAATATGTGTAAGGTTCTTATATATTAAGTATACTCCAAGAAGACTTGGAAAAAAGAAACATAATAAAAGATACTTCCCAACCACACATACACACACACAACATACATATAAATATGGTAGACACTGTTTTTTGTTTTGTTTTGTTTTGTTTAATACTGCCACAAACTGTGACAGCTATTTTGTGACTGTTAGGAGAAACAGACAACAAAATTGATACCATGAGGATAATATATATATAAAAGAGGAAGTAATTCATATCCTTAATGATGTAAATTAGGATGTGGAATTAAATAAATCTGTAGGTACTTGGCTTATCTTATGAATAAATGCTATGTAATATCATGTGTTTATATTTTTTTATCAAAGTGACTTTAAAAAAATATATGTATATATAAATGAATGTATATATTCTTCTTGCTGTCTCAAATTTCCTCATTAATATAGTTGAAAATCTTGAGAAAGGATAAAAGAAGGTTGGAGAATTTGGTAATGTAGTGCTAGTGTATGGATGAGTCAAGTGAGGCTTAGAGAATGTGAAGCTGGTTTGTTATAGCTAGAAGAATATATCTCAGCTGCCTCAACAGTCTACAAAATCATAAATATAGTACCAATCTTATCAATGACAGCCAAGCATCACTATATTATAAATAAAATAAGTACTTGACCTTTAACCTGTAATGTATGAGTTGTGTGATGACTATATTTCACTTTTAGTCTGTCATTTCATAACATAAGTTTTATACCTAATATTTTCAGTACAATCATTCAGACATTTTTACATATAAATAGAATAATCAATTACAGATACTGTATGCAGTGACTGTCAAATTACTAACAAATACATGTAGACATGTTTCTGTAAAATAATGAATAGAATCATTTAAATAATAATTTAATAGAATAAATCACATAAAATGTTTTGATCAGATATTCTCAATTGCCTGGTATTTACTTGATCAGAGAAAAATTTTTTTTCTTATTGATTATAGAATGTCACATATACTCTTTTTTAAAAAAGTGCATTCTTAATCTATTGTTTAAATTTTAATTTTTAAAACATCATTTAATTTTAAGAATATTTAATTTTTAAAAGAATAGACCTAATAACTTGTTATCCAGCTCCCTATTAACCCAAACAATACAGACCAAAAACCAGTATGATAAAACAAGGAGAATAAAATAAATAAATATATGCTACATAATGCAATTATATGTGTAAGAATTCAGAATGAGTATTCATTGACAATACAAATTACAAAACCTTTAATTTAGGCACTGTTTAAGAACAACATACATAATTATTATCTAATAAATTCAATTACAGATGTTTATGCATAAATGATACTAAACACCTTACAAATACATAATTACATGTGTAAAATGCTACAGATCAATGACTGTAGCTTGTTCTTCTCCTCTAATCTTCTTCCAACTTTATTAAATTACAATGAATGTTCCTGACCGTAGAACAAAGAAAAATTTGAAGTGACAAACGTTTAGTAGTTACGTGCATCCTCCTGCCCCTCTAAGAAAAGTGTACCTCCTCTCCTAGAAAAGCATTCAGACATGGACCTGATGTTAATTGTGGGTCAGCTAAGCCGCTGGTTTTTATTATTTCTATTATGAAATACCAGGTTTTTATTTTTTTTCCTCTGATTAAAACTGCTTTGAGTTTTTCCGTTTTACTTGCTACCTAGAATTTCCTAGTAGCTGTTTGATCTCTGTCCTTGAGAACACATATAAAATAAGATACTGCTATGCAAAGTAATATTGAAATTCCCAGAAATCATCCTTTACCAAAACACTTGTAGAATCTTTGGGCCACGATTTACCCAGGGCTGGTTCCTCTCTTCTGAGTATTACTTTTGATTCAGTTGTATTCCTAATTTACATTTGCAAACATCACATGGATTATATGTGATCTGTTCACATTGATGCTCAATCTGTCATTAAGCCACACTTCATATTTTTTCCAGTTCAGACACTTGCTCCCATAATTATGGTAAATGCCTGTTTCACTGTGGTCTGGGTCAAAAACTTGGTGTTATTACCTCTTTTATTTCTCTCATATCACAAGTCTAAAACATAAGCAAATTTTACGGACTCTTTTCTTCAAGGTATATCCAGATTCTAAAACCTAAAATCACGACCTAACCACCACCATCCTGACAAATGTCATAGGGAAGCCAGAGTATTGGATTCTCTCCCTAATCTTTGTTTTCAAATCTGTCCCTTTACAGTCTATGTGCAACACACATCTATAATAATATCAAAACTTAGATCACCTCAGTCTTCAGAACAAAACTCTGTTAGTGTCCCCTCCCACACAGACCAAAACAAATGATCTTACACTGGCCTACAAGGGCTGTGACTTATCTCCCATTTCTCTCTCATTCACTCTGCTCAGACAAAACGTTTCTTGTTCTGGACCACCAAGAACATTCAACACCTGTTTTTTCTCCCCAGATGGCCACCAGGCTCTTTCCCTCTGCTCAAATGTCACGTTTCCAGTGACAGACTTCTCTAACTATCCAATATAAAAGAGGAATATGTGTCTATCAGTAGAACTCTAACAGCATTTCAACCCAATTTACAGGTTAACTTGCTTCAAACTTATGCGTTCCTTGCTTGCTGAACTAAGCCTCTTGGTTTGCAACTCAACTAACTTACTTTCCTTGAGAGTAGCAGACCACCAGCCTTAAGGAGTAAAGAACTGCACTTTCCTAGAGGATAAAGCTGAACTAAATTTGAAAACGGTTGCCAAAAATGCCAGCAATTCTGTTCAGGGTCATGTCGACATAAGACTAACTGCCTGGGCACCTGCTTCTCTAGCACATCTACTTCTCTTGCCTTCCCCCTTTAAAACTTTCCACCTTCAACTGGCTGGTGAAGATGGTTTTTGAGATTTTGGCCCACCATCTTCCTAGGTTGCCAACTTCCTGAATAGAACAACCTTCCCTTTCCTGTCATTACTTGTCTTTTGAATACTGATTTTCCAGCCAGGAGCAGCTGAGCTTGAGTTTGGAACCTGTTCTCTGTCCAGTAACAGAACTGCCTATTTACCTAAGCCTGATTTATTTTCTCCACAGCACTTACCATCTGACAGAGTCCATATTTATTTTGTTTCCTTGTTTATTATTTGCCTTCCTATATTAATACACAATCTCCAGACTTCTGGTCTCCAGTCTAGGATATAAGGAGCTTAGAACTGGCACTCTATCATCATAATAAAAAGCTAAACAAAGCAAAAAATATTATTTTTTCTTAGATCCGTTAAAGAAGTGAGGTTACAGGGAAAACAGGTATCCCCAAAATTGGAGAGATCAACAGACAAATTACAAAAATCACAATTTACCAGCTCAGAAGCTCATGCACAAGCACCTCCTCAGAGGGGAAATTAAATTCTGATAAATAACTGGAAGATCAGTATAAATAAGTGTGAGAGTCAGAAATTCCAAAAGTACCCAGTCCTACCAGAAGGTAGAGCCCTACCTTCTTGTGTTTTTTTTTATCTTCAAAAGCACAAACTGATTCTTAGAGTGAATATGAGAGCAGCAAAAAGACAACAACTAAACTAAACAACAACAACAAAAAACCCTCTTACTTCTAGCTGAGCTATTTTGAAATATACCAGAGCATGAGGCACCCAGGTGGCTCAGTCACTGACCTTTCAATTCTTGGTTTCCACTGGTCATGACCTCATAGGTCCTAGGATCCAACCCTGGATTGCTTTCCACTTACCAGCCAGTTGCTTAAAGATTCTTTCCCTCTGCCCACCCTCTTGAGCACAGGGGCGTGGGCACTTGCTCTCTCTCTCTCAAATAAAGAAAGGAAAGGAAAAGGGAGAGGAAAGAAAAAATATGCCAGAGCATTCTGTTCTTCTTAACAAGAACTGCCCTGGAAGAAGCTGTTTAACCAAAGTCTAAACTTCTGGGCTTTTATCAGAGCTTAACTGACCTGGGAGAATAGAAATATGCAACTCCAGGCCCTTCTGGCATTCTGCAGGGAGGAAAGCAAGTACTCATCTCCAACTCACTGCTGGCATCCTGTCCCTGCGTAAGAGCTTTATTTATTTATTTATTTTAAGATTTTATTTATTTATTTGAGAGAGAAAGAAAGACAGAATGAAAGAGCATGGTTGGGGGGTGGTCAGAGGGAAAAGCAGACCCCCCATGGAGCTGGGACCCTCCCCCCCCCAGTGTGGGACTTGGTCCTAGGATTCTGGGATCATGATCTGAGCCAAAGGCAGTCACTTAACCAGCTGAGCCACCCAGGCTCCCTGCAAGGTTTTAAACACAGAACAACTGGCGAAGTTAAAAATCCAGAGATTTGGTCTCACTAGAAGAGTAAAACGAAATCATAGGACAACAGAATACTCCTCCCTCCACTCCTCACCTACTGGTAAGGCCCATAGGTCCTGAAAGAGCATCTGGGAGAGGATGAGCTGAAATGTGCTGAGTTAGAGGCTGCTCAGAGACCTTACATAATCATGCCAGAAACCCTGCAGTCTCAGCTTTACTACCCAGGAGAAACCAGTCTCACGGGATGTTGAGAGGTCTACCGGCCGGCAAGGAACTGTGAGTGAGAAACCCCAGTGTGTACCTGCTGCTGGGATATCCTAATCCCCAATTCGTCAGTGAGGTATTTGGTTCATAGCATCTATCAAGCAAACTCTAATCCTTGTAGATGCCTTTCCCAGTCCTCTTAAGAGGCACAATATGACATCACGTGGCCCTAGAAGCTGTCAGAAGGGTGGAACTAGGCTCTGGCCCAAAGGCTGGGGTGGGGAGCTATTGCCTGAGGCCAGAATAGAGGGAGTGAACAGGCACATGCACAAGTTTATCACTTTCTTGGAGAAATAAGGGACCAGTGAAAAGACACGGGCTTCTGAGTCAGAAACCTGAGGCCCCATTCCCACATCTTCCAAGGTCCAAAGCCTCAACAACCCAAACACAATGTTCAGTTGCACATCCTCAAACCAGTTGTTCATGCCACCACTCCAGCCTGTATAAAGTTCAACTCAGGAGACCATCACTGCCTCTTCCTCAAATCTTGCACCTTGAAGAACAACCTCATGGCATTGCTCTCTCTTTTTTGACCTAGCCTCACTGCCAGCACCATGCTAGGGTGTAGTTGGCCTCTACCCCCTAACCCCTACATCAGGAAATGTTCTGTCTTGAACACCATAAATGATGCTCACAGGCTGGGGCTGGGATTTAGTCCTATTGAGAGGAGTAGGGGTGGTTTGGGGTCCCAGGAAGGCAAACAAGGTGAAGCTGGAATCTGAGGGTACAGTATGTGGCTTTTGGGGGGGTGAGGAGTTATCCCTTTCACCCAGTATCTCATGTCTGACTCAAGAAAAAAATACAAGACATGCTAAAAGGCAAAACAACATAGCTTGAAGAGACAGAGAAAGCATCAGAAGCAAATTCAGATATGACAGGGATGATAGAATTGTGAAGCCAGGAATTTATAGCAACTATGATTATATAAATATGCTAATAGCTGTAATGCATAAAGTAGAGGCCATGGAAGAACAGATGTGCAATGTAAGCAGAAAGATAGAAACTCCAAGAAAGTAGCAAAAGAAAATGCTAGAGATCAAAAACGTAACAGAAATAAAGAATGCTTTTGATAGGCTTCCTAGTAAAGTGTCTGAGGGGAGAATTGCTGAACTTGAGTATATCACAATAGTATACAGTTTTCACAAAACTGAAAAGCAAATTAAAAAGAAGAAGAAGAAGAAGAAGAAGAGAGACTAAAAAATAAATAAGCAGGATAGCCAAGAACCATGGGACAACTCCAAACTGTGTGTCATACGTGTATGGGAATACCAGAAGGAGAAAAAAGAAATAAGAAATGTCTGAAATAATAATGACTGAGAATTTCTGAGTATTGTCAGAAAACAGCCCACAGATCAGGAAAGTCAGAAAACACCAACCAGGATAAGTGCCCCAGAAAACTACATCTAGGCATACTATTTTCAAAAGACCAAAAACCAAAGATAAAGAAAAATAATCTTGAAAGAAGCCAGTGGAAGAAATACACCTTACCTACAGAGGAGCAAAGATAAGAATTACATATGATTTTTCTACACAATTCATGTGAGCAAAAGTAGAGTAAAACATTTAAAGAGCTGAGAGAACAATAAAACAACAACATATACTGGTCTACACTGAAAAATTATCTTTCAAAAGTAAAGGAAAAATAAAGACTTTTTAAAAAAGATTTTATCTATTTATTTGATAGAGATCACAAGTAGGTGGAGGGGCAGGTCGGGGGGAAGGGGGGGAGTTGGGAACAGATTCCTCGCTGAGCAGAGAGCCGGATGTGGGGTGCGATCCCAAAACCCTCGGATCACGACCTGAGTGGAAGGCAGAGGCTTTAAAACACTGAGTCACAGTGGGTTCAAGCCTCTGTTTTCGGCTCAGGTCATGATCCCAGGGTGCTGGGATGGAGCCCCGCATCGGGCTCTCTGCTCCTCGGGGAGCCTGCTTCCTCCTCTTTTTCTGCCTGCCTCTCTACTTGTGATCTCCGACTGTCAAATAAATAAAATCTTTAAAACACTGAGCTACCCAGGCACCCCAAGAATTTTTAACTAACAAAAATTGATGGGATTTATTGTCTACAGACAGTAAAAAAGTTAAAAAGTTAAAAAGAAGTTCTTTGGAGAAAAGGGAAAGAAAATATAAGTAGGAAGTCGGGTATTCAAAAACGAAGGAAGAACATTGGAGAAGGGATAAGTGAAAATAAAAATATTTCTTTTTTATTCTTGATCCAACAGATCGATTTTGTTTGTTTTTGTTTTTGACTTTGGTTTATTTAAAAAACAAAAAGCCAACAACAACAACAACAACAACAGTAACAAGCAAACCAATTTTATATAAAAAGTCAAACTGAAACCACAGATTATGGAAAGAGGAGAGACATGGAGGAACAGGGAAAAAGGATGAGTCAGAGCCCATACCACATTCTGAACATGTGGAGGCACTGGTTTCTTCCGACAAGTTTGGGGTGGCTGGAACACAGTGGTTTCTGGCAGACAAGCCCAACACCAAGAGTTCGCTAGCACGGACTCCATTCCTGCAATGGCTAAGGGAGACCCTGCTCCCAAGACCCTGCTCCTGTACCCAGCAGGATTTGTGCTAGGTACAGAGGAAGGGCTCTCAACCTCCACCAGATTCCATGGCTCTTTTCTTCAGTTTATTGGCATCAAACCTTATGACATACTTGTTTGTTCAAAATGATAGCAGCAACAATGTATTTGCTTAGTTACTATTATAATATATATATAAATACATACATATATGCTTATGTATTAAGTGAAATAAATCCTTGCAATGATACAAGGAATGGGAGAGAGGAATTGGGATTATTTTATATTATAAGGTACTCACATTACCTGTAATTGGTATAGTATTATTTGAAAGTGGACTTAAGTATTAGGCAGAGTTTTCCAGAGAAATAGAACCAAAAGTATATATAAGATAGGTAATATAGGTAGATGATAGATGGTAGATAGATAGATCAATAGATAGATGGATGGATGGATGATAGATAGATAAGGAGATTTGTTATAGGAATGAGTTCACACAGCTATGAAAGCTGAGAAGTTCCACAGCCTTCTGTCTGAAATCTGGAGAACCTGCGAAGTCAGAGGTTTAATTTACTCCAAATTTGAAAACCTGAGAACCAAGGGATCCATAATGATGTAACTCCCAGTCCAAGGCTGAAGGACTCACAAAAGGAAGGCTGCTGATATAAGTTCCAAATGTGAAGGTCCAAGAGCCAGGAGCTCCAAAGTCAGAGGGCAGGAGAAGGTAAATATCAGAGCTCAAAAAAAGAGAGCAAGAACCCACACTTCCTTTACTTGTTTTGTTTTATTCAGATCCCTCAACCAATGGTTAATACCCATGTACATTGGGAAAGGTGGATCTTTTATATTCAGTCTACTGATTAAAGTGCTAGTCTCTTCCAGAAACACTCTCACAGACATACCCTGAAATGTATTACCAGTTTAATGGGTATCCATTAGCTCATGAGGTTAACACAAGATTATTCATCAAAACTTGGATTTTTGATAATGTATACTGCAATGTACATTGAATACATTGTAAATATACATCACAACCACAAAATAAGTAAAACAAAAAAAGATGTATGGAAAGCATTTGATGAAATACAGCATCCATTTATGACAAAAACTCTCAACAACTAGGAATAAAGGAGAATTTCTCAACTTGATAAAGAACATATACAAAGACCTAATGCTCACATCGATCAGAAATCAGAAGCTTTCCCACTGAGATCAAGAATAAACCAAGCATGTCCCCTTTAACACTTCTTTTCACCATTTTACTGGAATTCCTAGCTAAAGCAATGACAGAGATTGGAGGAAGGAAGGGATAAATAGATGCATAAATTACTTTCAGGGCAGTAAAACTACTCTGTACACTACAATGGTGGATATGTATCATGACAAACCAATGGAATTTGTTCAAATCAACAGAATATACAGCAATAAAATTGAACCTTTATGTAAACATGAATTTTGGATGATAGGATGTACATTGAAAGTTCATCAATGGTGACAATATCCCACTTTGGTAGAAATAATGAAAATGGAGAAAGTTGTCTGTGTGTGTGTATGTGTGTATGTGATATCTCTGTGCCTTCCACTCTATTTTGATGATACCCCAAGTCTGCTCTAAAATATAAGAAATATTTAAGAAACAAAATGTAAAAACAGACAAAAAAATTCAATGTCCATGAGGACAATTATCTGTATATTATTGTTGTCCTCCTGGAGCTTAAACAGAGCCATAACACACAGTAGGCACTCAGCAGCTATTTGTTGAATTAACTACTCAGTGGATAACAAGTATTTTCCCCTGGTTGCCACTTAGATTTCGACAAGCCTAAAAATTAATGGAAATTCTAAAATGAACTATTGAGTCTCTCTCAGTAGCATCTTCATTGAATATCCCAAAGCATTTAATTATCACATCCTTTTCTTGGTATGTTTATAATGGTGTGATTACAAAAAGTTTAGGGTTTTTTGTTGCTGTTTTTGTTAGTGTGTGCATGAATAAGGTTGTATAAATTATAAGAATAAAATATATAACTATTGTTTTACCAAAGGAAATAAATGCAAATATAATGCAGTAATTCTGTGATTTACAAATATATTGTCACTGTAATATGAAGATAAATGCACATGTTGCATAATGATTTGCTATAAAACATTTTAAGAACAGCATCAAACAAAAAAGAAGCTGATCTCTGTAATGTCAGGCTGCATCACATTATGCAGTATCAACAACACTAGAACATTCAAAATAGCATATTATGTGGCTTGTCTTATTTATAAAATATTCAAAGACATTTGGTTTCTTTAGAATGCAAGTAATCACTCCAAGTTCCTAATGAGTGAGATTGGAACTGTCTCAGGCTCCTAATACTAAGTAGCTACATTTACCAGTGTTCCTGAAACTGTCCCAAGGATCAGCAATGTGTCCCAGCCTCTGACCCCAAATAAAGTACTTCATTAGATTATGGGTGGAAATAGTGCAATTTAAGGAGTAGCAATCTGATCTATTCTCAGAACTATAGGAAAGAATGTGTATGATATGTGTCACTGAAGGGGAAAATACTTTTCAGAAAGTATCAATTAGCAAAACTTAAGTATTTACTCTTTTTTTTTTCCAATTTATTTATTTTCAGAAAAACAGTATTCATTATTTTTTCACCACACCCAGTGCTCCATGCAAGCTGTGCCCTCTATAATACCCACCACCTGGTACCCCAACCTCCCACCCCCCCGCCACTTCAAACCCCTCAGATTGTTTTTCAGAGTCCATAGTCTCTCATGGTTCATCTCCCCTTCCAATTTACCCAAAAGCACATACCCTTCCCAATGTCCATAACCCTACCCCCCTTCTCCCAACCCCCCTCCCCCTTAAGTATTTACTCTTATTAAAAGTATATATACTGATTTTTTTAATTAAAATAGTAACTCACATTTAATATGGCAAGAACAAAAAGATAAGAAGAGAGTAAAATTTGCTCCCACCTAAGTATAACTATTTATGGTATTTGGAGAGAAGGACAAATACCATATGATTTCACTCCTATGTGGAATTTAAGAAACAAAGCAGATGAACATAGAGAAAGGACGGAAAAAGAAAATAAGAGGAAAACTGAGAGGGAGACAAACCGTAAGAGTCTCTTAACTATAGGAAACAAATTGAGGGCTCCTGGAAAGGAGGAAGGAGGCTTAGGATTAGGGTTAGGCATAAGGAAGGGTTAGGTTAAGGAAGACACAGGATGTAATGAGCACTGGATGTTATATACAACTGATGAATCATGGACCTCTAACTCTGAAACTAATAATACAGCAGTATTTATTAATTAAATTGAATTTAAATAAAAATTAAAAAAAAACTATTTGATAGATTGGGTAATTATCGTTCCAATTATGGGTACAGAGGGGAGAAGAATTAGAATGTACACATAGTTTTGTAAGTGTTTTGTTTTGCTTTGTTTTGGTAATAGGTAATAGGTAACATAATATATTTAACAATATATTATACATCTTTTTCCATATCATTAAATTTTATTTCTTATCTAAGCATTGTGCAGTCCTCTGCTAATTTCTCATGATTATCCTATGTTTTTGAGTAAATAATCTAAAAAAGTATGGGGCTGTGGAAAGGGAAGACAAGATGTTTAGACTTAACTCCATCTTACCTAGTTATCTACATTTTCATTTTAGAGTCTTTCCCATGAAATTTAAATATTTCGTTACTGAGCCTGGAAATTCTTTATTTCCCCTCCCCGTCCTCAACAGCATTCATTAGAATTCTTACACTTCAAATCTGTTTAGAGTATAATCAATTCAAATTAAGATCATTGTGACTTTTTTTGAGCAAACACTTGTAATTATTACCACCAGTCTACATCTTCCACAGACTAGAGCGACGGCTAAAATGAGGGATCATATTTTTTCCCTCCTTGCTCTCTTCTGTCCTCTCTCCACCTTCCTACCCATCCTGTTCTTTTCTTCTGTTCTTGAGGATGGTGATAGGAAACATAGAATCATCAGTCTCAGTAATGAAATATTTAGATTGGGTGGAAAAAACAATTCTAAAATAAAAATGTTAAACACATAGGTAAGATCGAATTAAGTGTAAGCATTCATGATTTCATTAAAATGGCAATGGGTCTTTTTTTTTTTTTTTTAAAGATTTTATTTATTTATTTGACAGAGAGAGATCACAAGCAGCAGAGAGGCAGGCAGAGAGAGAGAGGAGGAAGCAGGCTCCCTGCTGAGCAGAGAGCCCGATGTGGGCCTCTATCCCAGGACCCTGAGATCATGACCTGAGCCGAAGGCAGCGGCTTAACCCACTGAGCCACCCAGGCGCCCGGCAATGGGTCTTTCTAGAAAAATTAAAAATAAAGTTAAAACAAAACAAGATAAAATGTAAAATAAAATGAAATGAAATAAAATAAAATAAAAAAGACAAAACTATATTTTCTAACCTCCCTTGACCCTGGAATATTTTCTCAGGTATCAGTGGAAGTCCATTAAAACATTTGGATATGTTTTACATTCTGATACAGTTACCACCCTTTTCTCCCTGTTGTTTCCTTATAAGTCTACTGCCTAAAGTCTATAATATAAGGCTGAAGGTCAACCTGAGACAGGTGACCATGAGGATTGCAGCAATCAGTATGGAGGTGGAAGAGGGAGATCAAAGAAGTCTGGGAAAATGGTAACCTCATGAAGCTAATGAAATATCCCAGGACTTCCTAATTCTGACATTCTTTCTATATTAAAAAAAAAAAAAAAAAGAAAAAGAAAAAAGAAAAATCTATTATTTTTTAAGCCATTATCTGTTATCTACTTCATGCAGCTGACAACAATCCTTAACCGATGTTTTCTGTCCTTCCATACTGACTGTGTTTTCTAGAATCTTATTTCATAGATAAAAAGAAATTAAAAGAAAAAACCTCCCATACATTATCATAATTTTCTCCGAACAATCCCTTATTGTTGTCTTACTGAAATTCAGATGGAAGTAAGTCTCATCTTTTCTGCAACTTTCTTAAAGGACTATATTTTATTTTCCTTCACCCCTCATATTCTAGCATCTGAGATGATCTGAGATGGAAGGAGCCCTGTCCTCCTACCTCATGGCTCCTTCTGCACACTGAAGCACCTAACCGTATGTAAAAACATCTTCTGTCCTTTAAGATCATGCAGTTTGTTCCCTCAACATGCATTCTGTTTTCTGCTTTCTTTCTTTTCTTTTCTTTTTTTTTTTTAACTAAGTTGTTTTTGTTTGTTTGTTTTAGATTTTATTTATTTATTTGACAGAGAAAGATCACAAGTAGACAGAGAGGCAGGCAGAGAGAGAGGAGGAAGCAGGCTCCCCACTGAGCAAAGAGCCCAATTCGGGGCTTGATCCCAGGACTCTGGGATTATGACCTGAGCTAAAGGCAGAGGCTTTAAACCACCAAGCCACCCAGGCACCCCATGGTTTCTGCTTTCTTATGATTCCTTCTGTCCACCCTTGATTAGCCTCCAATATTTAAGTAATTTGAATGACTGTAATATTCACAGAGATGACAAGTATCCAAATTCTTAAAACCCCATCACATACAAATTTTCATGCTCAGTTTATTTCAACCACTTACTCCCATCTACACAAGCTATTCATCAACATCCTCTATAAGGTTTCATCTCTGAACTTTTGAATTGAAGATTTCTTACTTTGGTCAAAATCCTTCTTCTGTTTCACACTAAACCCTCCATACTTTTGACCCTTCTAAACTCTCTACTTAAACCTTCTCTTCTACCTCATCCTGTACTCATCCTTATGATCCAATATTAAAACTCTTCTCTTAATCATATTGTTACTTTTATTCCTCTCTTTCTCTTTTTGTGCTATCTCCTTAAAAAAAAAAAATTGGATCAATAAAACAGTTTGAGCCCCCCTCTCTCTAGAACACTTGGTGGTCCAACAAGTAAAGTACTTAACTGTATTGACTTTGCTGCTACCAAACCATAATCTAAAAGCTGTCTGCAATTCTTATGCATAACTGATATCACATGGCTCTTTCATATCTTGAAAGGCAATGGAAGCCATTAATTCTGCCAGATGAGAGAATAAACAGTGTGCTAAAGGAAGCATGCATATTTATATGAATATAATAGTTTTTCAGATAAAGCTATTAAAAATATGAAGGAGAGAAAACTTTGCTGGTATACAAATATGTAACAAATTTAGAAAACTGCATGACACCTGTTGTACCTGCAATGTATGGGCTTCATTCAGCAGATGAAACTGAAATATGTGTGGGAGGTGTGTTTATCATTCTAGAGAGTTTCTGTTAGGAATCACAGGAAAAAATTACAAACAGAAGATTAAAAAATATGCACTAATATAGCTTCTTTTTGCAAAGTAAAAATACTTTTAAATTGAAAGTACTTGTAATATACAAAAGGTGTATAGTAGGAAAAAACTAGAAGCTAACATCAAAAAGAGTCATGTTTTTTTAAGTAGCCTATAGTTATATGTGTGTTTTAAAAATAAATAAATAAATAAATCATAGATCTCCTGGGTGGCTCAGTGGGTTAAGCCTCTGCCTTCAGCTCAGGTCATGATCTCAGGGTCCTGGGATCGAGCCCCACATTGGGCTCTCTGCTTGGTGAGGAGCCTGCTTCCTTCTCTCTCTCTGCCAGCCCCTCTGCCTACTTGTGATCTCTCTCTCTCTCTCTCTCTCTCTCTTTGTTAAAAAAATAGATAGGGGCGCCTGGGTGGCTCAGTAAGTCAAAGCCTCTGCCTTCAGCTCAGGTCATGGTCTCAGGGTCCTGGGATAGAGCCCCACATTGGGCTCTCTGCTCAGCAGGGAGCCTGTTTCCCCCCTCTCTCTCTGCATACCTCTCTGCCTACTTGCGATCTCTCTCTCTCTGTAAAATAAATAAATAAAATCTTTAAAAAAAAATAAATACACAATCATTTAAAATTTTCGATCATAATGTATATAGTATACATATCATTTTCCTTCCTATTTTTTCCGTAAGAATACATCATAACCCTGTTTTTGCACTCTAAACTACTCTATACCATCATTTTAATGATGTGACATTTTTCCATAATATCAATGTCTGAAATAAAGTTAAACATTCTTTTTTTATTTAAGAGTTACCTCTTTTTATGTATTTATTTATTTAGCCCTATTTATTTATTTATTTATTTATTCCTATTTATTTATTTATTTATTCCTAATATAAATATTAGGAATAATGCCTCAATATATATCCTTGTACAAACAACTTTGTTCAGTTTTTGAAATAATAAGTTTATTCTACTTTTAAAAATGTAGTGATAATATTCTAGTTTGAGCTAACATATTCTATAACATGGATTAGACGACTCAATATTTTTAAGGTATCAATACTTCCAAAATTAGTTATAGCATAAATGTGATCAGTCACAACCAAAGCTGGATTATTTTCTAGAAATAGAGAAGATGATTTTGAAACTTATTTGAATGGACAAGGACTAAGAATAACCAAAACAATTTAAAGAAATGCACAAAAGATGTTGATGGAATCCAAGAATTTTTATAATGATACAGTAATCCATATAGTGTGTTCTTGCCAAAGGATAGACAGATTGATCAGTGGAGCAGTATATAGAGTTAGAAATATGCCTACAGAGATGGTCAAATAATTTTGAAGGATGCCAAGAAAAAACCAGAAATTCAGTTCACCAAATGGTGCTGGACTATCAATATGGAGTCGACGGAGTCTTCTACTTCACACTGTGCACAGAGATTTTAAAAAAATCAGTTTTAGATGAATCAGTCATAAATGTAAAAACCAAAAGTTTTGTTTTAGAAGATAACAAAAGTAATGTTTTTGAAGATAAGGAGAAAATATCTTTATGACTTCTGAGTAGCTAAGTACTTCTTCGACCAACCAAAGAAAGAGATAACCATTAAAGAAAAAAAAAATACATTGGACTGAATAAAAAATTACACTTCTTCTCATTAAAAGAAGTCATTAATCAAAAGCCTAGCCTGGGTGGCTCAGTTGGTTGGGCAGCTGCCTTCGGCTCAGGTCATGATCCCAGCGTCCTGGGATCGAGTCCCGCGTCGGGCTCCTTGCTCGGCGGGGAGCCTGCTTCTCCCTCTGCTTCTGCCTGCCATTCTGTCTGCCTCTGCTCTGCTCGCTTCCCCCCCCTGATAAATAAATAAAAATAAATAAAATCTTTAAAAAAAAAAAAAGCCTAGATATTCTAAAGACTGAAAAAGTACTTCTAACCAAACGTCCTTAAGAACCATTGCAACTCAGTTATAAAAGACAACTCAAAATAATGCACAAAATAAATATTTCACAAAAGAAAATATATGAAAATGATGAGGAAGAATATGAAAAAGTGCACAATAGCGTTAGTCATCAGGGAAATAAAAACATTTAAATCATAATGAGGCAACGAAATATACCCACTTACTAAATTGGTTTTAAAAATGAGAGAACTTCAAATATTAGAAAAGACTGTGACCCTCATGCATTGCTGGTGGAAGTGTAAAATGGTACAACTACTTTGGAAAATTGTTTATGGTTTCTTAAAAATGTTAACATCTATGTATCCTATAACCCAGATATTCCACTTGGAGGTATTTTTCTGAAAACATGTATCAACATAGCAGCATTCTTGATAGTATACTGGTAATAATATAAATTGGTAGGAATTGGATAAACTGTGATATGTACATACAATTAGTAACACTTAGCTATAAAAAAATTGATGAGCTCCTAAAACATGTAACAGCATGATTGAATCTTGAATGTGTCAAATGCTAAAAGCCAGATACCAAAGAATGTACACAGAAAGTCACACAAAATTACCTGTATGATTTCATTAATATGAAACTCTTAACTTTGCTAATGGACTTGGACTTTATATTCTATTTATGAAAATGATTCTAAAAACAATTGAAAAACTTAAAAGATTTCATATACCCATTCTCCAATAACATTAGCCATTTTTCTAACAGCAGTAATAACAAACTTTGGTGCTGATGGTATTTTCCACAAAATTACTGAGTTTAGCAGTGGTAGCAGGATCATTCTGACAAGATTAGTCCATCTTTGCTATACCATACTTCTATAGACATAAAAATGTTCAGTGCTGTCTTTTCACATGGTTGCAAAATTGCTGCAGCAGTTGTAGATTTTATAAAATTGCATTAATCCAGAGTGATATTTCAATTCTGGGAGTCTTTTTTTTTTTTTTTTTTTTTAATTAGAATTGAGCTTTCCAGAAGCTCAGTGAAAGACAGCTTCTCTAGTCTCTGTAGCTAAGGTGTATATTCAGAGGAAGCTGTGATAATGAGATTTGAAGTAGTGGGAGAAAATAGTTTTGAGCAAGCAACTGACGGTATCTACCAGAGCTGTTAACATTATCATTTGATTTAATTAAAAGTATCTGACTTTGAGGTCATGTTTAGAAAAGCCATACTGCTTGGGATTTTAATGGAGATTTCTTCAATATTTCAAACCTAAATGAGATGGGATGTTTTGATTTAGAAAGAATGCATATTTTTATTATTCTAAAGAAAGAGATCAAACAAGATAAAATTCTTATAGTTCCTCAGACTTCTAGAGAAATTATGACTGCCAAGATGATCACCTTATGAATTTTAATCTTACTGGTAAAATTTATCAAATGACTTACTCTATATCCATTGAAGAGTATATATTAATATACTACTTTATTTGCATTCAGCTAATTACCCTGCTAGCACTTAATGTCTTATAATTTTTATAATATATTGGATACAATTCATTAACATTGGTGTTTCAGTACTTCCATTTCTATATATAAGTTTAGGTCTCTTTTATTTTTGATGCAAGCTTTTCAATATCAATATGATAGTAATTTTTTAAAAAGAATTGGAGTGCCATCCATCTTGTTTTTTAAACTGGAGTTTAAATCCCAAAACAATAATTTGTTATGTAATACTTGAAACATATTGATTTTTAACTTCACTCAGCCTATTCTTCGGTGGATATTTCCATCCCAATTTTCCCCCAAGTATAGAACTTCTCTGTTTTTTTTTTCTCATTAAACTAAATAAAATAATGTATATTTTCCACAATGATAGGACTAAAAGTATGCTCAGTAAAATGGATGAAAAATATCTACATTGAAATCTGTCAATTGAGTTTTCAGAATTCAAATTTCAAAGATTTATAAAATTTTTAATTTTATAAAATTATAAAATATTCAAGGGAAAGAAAAAAATTAACAACAATGCAAAATAGTCTAAACAAAGACTCAATAAAGAAAATGAAATTTAATTTTTTGAATGTTGATACTGTTTCTAGGTCAGAGCAAATTATTATACCATGTATTCTACACTTAGTTAAAACTGAGTCTCCATTAAGAATACATGGAGACACTTTAAAACAATCAAGTTCTCAGATATCTAGACACATAAGCACATAGGCACATTCTCAAGAACTTGCTTCACCACAATATAGAATAAAACAACAAAGAAAAGACCTGAGATCCTGAAAACAAGAGATCTACATCATAAAGGTTTGAGGATATTCCCAATATGATGATGAAGGGATATCACAACATGATTTTTATGCTGAAGACCTGGAGAGCAATTAATCTTGATTGCCTCAAAAGGACAGATAGCTCCAGGAGCATGTCCTCCTATAGAAGAAATTGACAGAATATCTGATGTTCACATTTTGTTTGGAGAACTTGAGAGTGACTAACTAGAGTAAAGTAAGCAAGCACTCTATGGCTTGAGTTATCAGCTCCAGGAAGATAAAATAATGTGAAAGAAAGATTTTCATCTCTGATATGACTCAGATAGGGATAATGTTTGCATAATCATACTAATGCACACACTGATTATTGATATAAACAAAATATGTGATTTCACCATTTTGGAAAGGTTGTAGGAGAATGGAAAGGGGTGGTGTCCCAGAGACCTAAATGCTTATCTTGAATAAAGAAAAAGAAACACACAATGCATGAAATTAAAATTAAGAGCATAAGTGTGTTATATGGAAATATGGATATTGAAATACTTAGTGTCTTCCAATATTCATTCTCTCTCTTCTGGTGATATAATAATATTCAATTTTGTGTATAACTCCTAAACATTAAGACCTAATTTTCCAGCTTCCTTTTCCTCAATGCAGCCATAGATGTATGTAATTGGCCATAGGTGTATGTTTTGTTTTGTTTTGGAGACAGAATATAACCTATCCTTTTCTTCTCCATCTCCCTCTTCTGTGGAGCAAACTGCTCTCTTGAAACATAAGCATAAATCCCACATTCTAGGTATGATGAATGAAGAGAAGTTTTGGGTTTGGAGATGCTCTTAAAGCAAATATGCCTTAGCAACTCAGTTTGAACACCTACAACTGTGCTTGTGTTTGAGAGTGAAAGAGAGAAGGCAGAGGGAGGGGGGAATTAACTCTATATACATATTATTGTATGATTCCAAGAGTTCTGTTTGAATTCCAAAGCAGACAAAAAACTTCATGACTGAGGTTTTATTATTATACCATGCATTCTATACTTAGTATAGTATAGTATATATAGTACATGGTATAGAGTATACTGTGTGTGTGTGTGTATATATATATGTATATATATACATATATAGTATATAGTATACTGTATAACTTATACTGATACTCACCTTATTGAATTACAGTCAGGATTTTTGGATTAATCCATTAAAGCAATCAAAAGAACCAGAGCGCGATTTAAACTTCTTACATTTTCCCTTTTTAAAGCATTTTTTTCTATTGGATTCTGACACTGCATTCTTAGAATTGTACTAATATACCTATGAATCCTATTCTCACTTTGATTTATTGATCATTCCCAAAGGTTTAATTAACTCCTATTTGATGTTTAACCCCCTCCACACACACACACAAACACAAATCTATTATATTTCACTGCAGGCAAGGAGCCCCTGGATTCTTCACCAAGAAGTCATGTAATTCCTCAAGGCCAAGACATTTCTCCCCCACCATTGAACTTCCTCTAACTTTTGTTCAAGAGAATATATCCGCAATATGTCTTTCTCTCTTCTTCAATACCAATATCCACTTATCTAGTAGAATCTGCTACACTTTCTAAATAGCTCTTGAACTCATTTGCTTCTCTTGATTTGCTAAGTGATTTGCAAATCTTTCAGAGACTACTACAACAGGTTCTTGCTCTTGTGCATCCAATTCTTCACAAAATATCTAAAGTGCTCGTTCTAAAGGGTAAATTTAACCATTTCCCTTTATGTGTAATTTCTTTCGGCAACATCTTATTTCCTAAGTGGTAAAGTTTAAGTAATTTGACATGGTTTTATCTGTTTTCATCTTCTCTCTCACATTCTGCTTTCCAAAATAAACTTTATTTTTTTTGCATTTTCTGTATTTCTCTTACCCCTGACTCCTCAAGTCCCTGCCCTTCATTCAGTACCATTATCTTTCCCCCCATACCAAGTTTCCTGTATAAATAATTCTCTATTGGTTACTCTTTTTTTTTTTTTTTGGTTTGTTTTTTTTTTCTAATTTATTTATTTTCAGAAAAACAGTATTCATTATTTTTTCACCACACCCAGTGCTCCATGCAAGCTGTGCCCTCTATAATACCCACCACCTGGTACCCCAACCTCCCACCCCCCCGCCACTTCAAACCCCTCAGATTGTTTTTCAGAGTCCATAGTCTTTTATGGTTCACCTCCCCTTCCAATTTACCCAAAAGCACATACCCTCCCCAATGTCCATAACCCTACCCCCCCTTCTCCCAACCCCCCTCCCCCCAGCAACCCACAGTTTGTTTCGTGAGATTAAGAGTCACTTATGGTTTGTCTCTCTCCCTATCCCTTCCAGACTACTTTTCCTAACCCCGTATACTACATGCAGAGTTAATGCCACTACTCATAGTATAGGTCATTCATTTTAATCTTTTTGGACTCTACAATTATACTTGTCAAGGACAAAGAACAATTTGTTAACTAGCTATCTGGATATATGTTCTATGGTCTGTGCCATTTTAGAGCTAAAATTCAAAGTAAGATGTTTGGGACCACCACCCCAAACAATGTTTAATAATAAAATTAAGTTTTAAAAGCAAAAATAAAGTACTGCTAATATTTATTTTGTGCTTGTCATACTCTACATGTTATTCTAAAGACTTTACACCTATTACTTTATTTAACCTTTATAATCCTGGATATAGTTGTTAGAGTCTTAACAATAATAACCTTAATAATAATAATAACCTTATTATAAGGTTATTATCATAAAAATATCATAATAACCTTAATAATAATAACCTTAATAATCCTAGATACAGTTGTTTTCCATATTTTACAGGTAACTGCTTGTAAAGAGCTAGTTTGTGAAAGGACAAAGTTTTGAACCCAGGTAACTTACTCTAGATTTCTGCAAATAACTACTGAATTATACTGACTTACAAAGGTATATAGCATAGCAGACATTTACATGTACTAGATGTTACCTAACAGTGCCACAAAGAAGCCAGTAAGATTCAGGCCTATACATAATTTCATGAATTTAGTCAGTGAATGCTCTAGTTTTCTAGGTTTCTCGTTTCTAGTGGTTTCTGGTTTCTAGGTTTCTAGTAGAACTTTAGACAGTGAAAGCCTAATAGATGTGCAAATTATTTCAGCTATGAAAGACTTACTTTTAAAAGTATAGTAATGTATGCCACCAATTTTTAAAATGTATCTTTAATATATTTAAAGTATATTCCTATATTGTAAAAGTAAACACTCAGGAAATGCAAAAATGTATAAAGGAAAATATAATTTGCCTTTCACGAGCTACAGACAAATTAAATTATTTGCTGCCTATTCTGAGTTTTGTTTTTCCAGTATTCTAAGAAAATGCATTTAAGTTACAGATAACTGCTTTGGACCTGATAACTTTTAATTTATTTTATTGTATGGGTATTATTATTTGTGTTCATTAAAATTCACTAAACTCTGAAGTTGTCATCAAAAAATACAAGCCAGAGGCAATGGTACTCTGATACTCTTTCTATATATCTCTGAAAAAAAATATTCTAAAGAAATACCATTTATATAAAGGATATTTTTAAATTGTGCTTACAAGTTTTGTTTAATGAGCAAAATAATAATAAAATAATTTAAACATATTTTGTTGATATAGTTTAATCACATTATATATGTGTCATTTATTCACTGTAAGTTACTTATTATTTAGAGATGGGTCCAAATTATAATATTTTACTTGAAAAAAAAGTAACATTAATGCTTTGGCTTAGAAAACATGTATGAGTTATATGCAATTTATCTGTTTCCTGTCTGCTACTATGCATGATGTTTGAGTAGAACACAGCAATTAACAGTCCACATAGATGGTTTCTTTTAAAACATTTTGGGTAAGAACAGAACATGTGAAAATTCAATAGATCCATTCCATCTTACTGAAATAAAGGAATTTGAATGAGAGCAAAACAGAATATCTATCTGGTACAATTATCCCTAGTATTTTCCATATATATATATGTTTATGTACATATGTGTGTGTACATATAAATGCATGTTTGTGTATCTATGCATACATACATTTTAGGTAACCACAGACAAAATACCATCTGTTTTGGGAACTATAGAATTACCCAGAAAGAGGAAATGTCTATTACTGCTTTGCATATTTATACTTAATGAGAAAGAAAAATAATACCCCCATTTCACACTGTTATCCAGGCTATAAGTATTCAGTTATTCTGTTAGCTGAAAAGTTCTAATCTGAAATGAAGCCTACCCCCAAACCAAGTGACCTCATGAGCTCTAATGCTGAAAACCAGATGTCTTATTCATGGATCTTATAAAAATGACTGATAATGGGGAACCTGCAAAGCTTTCAAGAAAACCATTATTCTAATAACAAGGCCTGATAATAAGACAATGGGAAGAGGGTATTTGACCCTCTAAAAATGGCAAATAAGACAGCCTTTATTGTAAGAGTTCTTCTGATTCTAATGGAAAGTCACTAAGGCTAAAAGTTCAGATCCGTTTTTTCCTATTTACTTACTTTATGATTATGATCAATTTCATTTAAAACTGCTTTCTTAAACCTAGTGCTAAAATGTTACATAATTACATAATTACCACTGAGCCACTCAACTGAGGCTGGTACTCGCAGAGCTCAAGTTTCCATTTGGTTCCGAGTTCACTATTTTAAACTACTAAGGTTAATTTCTACACTATTTGCTACCTCACCTTTGTAGCTGCAAAAAAAAAAATGCTTAAAAATAGTCTACTTTCATAAAAGAATTAGCGTCCAAAATGTTGATTTACTTCATGGCATAGTTTATGTTTTCAAAAACTCTGCTTCTATTATATAAATATGAAATGTTTATCAGGTGACCTAAAAAGCTAGTGTGTTTTTAATGACAACATCAGCCACAGCCCATATGTAGAATAAATGTCCACAACCTGAACATATTTGATAATTTCTGTCATGAATACATAACATATGTACCTGAGTAATTCAATTACTGTGTTCAGTGTTTATCGCTACATATCAAGAATAAATGGATTGACTAGGAATGAACCCACTCTACCAACCATATGTAGAAATGTCTTGGATGTCACAAATCACACATATTTCAGAAAATATCATCTGATTGTCCCAGAAACTAGTATTTCAAAAATGATACTTTCTATGGATCCTAGAAGAGTTATATAAACACTCAGGAATGGGTGTTTTTTAATCTTGCCAAATATTTTGTGTTAAAATAGTTTAAATCAGTATGAAATTTATGTTAGGTATATACAAACTCGTGGTTATTATTAAAATAATGTTTTATTCAGTAATGTTGAGTTTATTCCGTTTATTCAGTAATGTTGCTTAAAAGATGCTGGTTGTAATTCACGTAGCTGTGTCCACATAACATATGACTACAGTAACATATTTTCTTGTGAACATGATTGAATTTTTATTTAGTATCACTTTTAATATTATAAATATCAGTATTCCAAAGTTGATTCAATTTCAAAAATAGAATATTGAAATGAATATAATAGTTTCAATATTAATGTTAAGAATTTCATATTTGCAAATTGAAGTTGATAATTCTTTGTCTCAAATTGTATAATACTAAATAAACAACTAAGCATTAAAATTTTTCTCAAAGCAGAAATTATCTTATAGGTTCTTCCAACTAGGAACAATCTAATGGAATTCACAAGCGCTTATTTATTTATTTATTTATTTATTTGTTATCTTGAATAGTCAAGCATAATGCATAAGTAGTATGGCAATTTCTGAGTGTGTTCAAGATAATTGAAATTTGCTTTTATGGACACAACCTGTTGACCTTTGAGAAAATTGCGGATGGGATTCTACTGTCCTTTAATAGCACCAAAAGAGAACATTTTCCTTTCACCTTGCTTTTTAATGTTTACAATATAGAAAAAAATAATTTGTATAAATGAATTATTTTACCCATACTTCATAATTTTACTATATAAAGTAAGCAAAATCTTAACAGAAAGTCTCCAAATCCCTATAAAATCAAACTTACATATGGATAGGACCAAGTACATCTTATTAACCTGTGATTAAATCAAATCTTTGTCTGCAAGAAAATACAAGTTTGAAGATATACCTGTATTGTTGATTAGGCAAATGCTTTTAATTTGCTCTTCCAAAGAAAATGCAAAGTGAATACTTATTAGTGTACAAGATGTAAAACAACCCAATCTGAAATTCAAATACTCCATTTCTATGCATGTCCAAGTTTGCTTCCATTTTCCATGCATATTTTCATGTGCAAACACGTGTTTGAAGACAATCTCCAATACCCAGATGACAATTTACCTTTTTAAAATATCCTTTAACTCTCTTCTAATCCTCACTTCTCATATGAAGCATAGTAAATGAGTTAAGATGATTAGAATTAACTCATCTTTTCCATGGAATTTAGATTGCTGCATTTGTCAACATGTTCTTTTTCTTGAATATTTTCACATTATTTCCCAGCATGCTTAACTCTTACTGCTTGAATAGGGCCTTCCCATAACTTCCCAGCAAGAATTAATCTTTTGCTCCCCTCTCTTCTCAAAGATTTTTTTAAATCTTAATTATAGTTCTTATTGAGTTAGGTGGCATGGGTTGTAAGCCCCTGATTGAAGAAAGCATCAATTTAGACATATTTGGTTCCTGTAGGAATAGTTCTACATAAAAAATGTGTAGTATACTTACTGAATCGTATTGTAAATTAAGATACTATTTGTCTGGAAAGTCTTCCGAAAAGAGTAGTACATTATAATCACTTTGATACATCCATATTTCAGATACACATATATAAATGTATAAATGAATGAATAAAAAACAAATGATGTGACTTACTCATTGTCCATAAAGTAAAAAAAGAAGTTATGACTATCCATAAATGTGTGTATTTATTTTTAAAAGATTTATGTATTTATTTTAGAGAGAGAGTGCACAAGTTGGGGGGAGGGCAGAGGAAGAGAAACTTCAAGCAAACTCCCTGCTGAGTGGGAGCCCCACTCATGAGATCATGACCAGAGCCAAAACCAAGAGTCCAACGCTCAATGGACTGAGCCACCCAGGCATCCCCATGGAAATGTATTTATTAATTATCTATTTTAAGAGAGAGTAATATAGTCTAGAAAGTGTTTTTCTCAACACTATTGACATTTTGTTCTGATCATTCTTCGTTGTTGGGATGTGTCCTGTGCATTGAAGGATATTGAAGGATATCAGCAAATAGCAACAACATCCCCCAAATTGTGACAATCAAAAATGTCTCAGACATTGCCAATACCTCAGAGAGCAAAACTATCCATCCACTTGTTTAGGGAGGGGAAAAAAAAAAAGCCATAGATAAATTATAACTCTCAAAGTTAAGCTTTCAACCACAAAATTTTCTCTCGAGTTTATCAAATGACTGATGGGGACAACAGTAGAGTTTTGTCTAAAGGAAGTAAAAACAAAAAGGAAGTGGAGACTTACTTTTATTTCTGATCACAGAGATTATAGGATAGAGAAATAAAGAGAATTTAGAAATAGTGATCTTAATCCTAGCCTGACCTCTCTCTGAGTTTTGGTCCAAAGGAGAGAGATTTGTTAGATTTGTCTCTATGGACAGAGGCTTTTTCCCACAAAAATGTTCAGGATTTTGGAAAAAGACCACCTTGCAAACCACCCATAACAATCTGTATGTGGTCACATCAAATTAAGGTTGTTATACAGAGTGGATAGGCAGTAGGAAGGTCAGATTTTAGCTCTCTCAAGTCACACTTAATCCTTGTGTGCTGTCTATGAAACTTTGAATTTCCTACATTTCCCTACTATGGGCATTTAGAGAGTGGTTATAGAGGAATCCAGTGGGTATATCATGGAGACCACTTAGAACAGAAATGAGGAATTGAGTTTAGGGAATCAGTCAATTGATTCCCTAAAAGACCTGTAAGAAAAAAAAAAAAAAAATTTGTTCCAAGTATAGTTAAGTTCCTTAGACTTACTGTAGTAAAGGAGAACACTACCTTGATTGAATCTTATTAGTATCTCAGAAGATTTATCTCAGAGAGAATATTTTACTTGGGATTGGACAGATATCATTACTTAGTGTCTTTGAATTGGAAAAACCTTGAGATGAAGATTTTAAAGCAAATTTTGGTACACCAACTGTTAGTCATCCTGCACAAGGTGTATACCACATTTTAGGTGGTATTGTCCTATCTTATTGTCCAGTAGCAATAATTTCCTGGAGAAAATAGCTCAGTCCCTTTGCTTATTCTCAGTATTGTTTAAAACAGGAACAAGGAAATTATGTTGGTTTCAGTTCTCGTGCCAAATGGTAAACAAGCAAAGAAATATGTGGGTCGTCAGTGAGAGTGAAGTGTCAAATCACACAGAAAGGAAATTAGGACATTTCCAGGAAAAGGGAGATCTGGACCTGAAATGAATCAGATTTAGACTTAAGCTATAGTCTTAGACAAACAAAATTTATGTGCATAGAATCTGCTTTACCACTGTAGCCATCCATCCAAGGATCAGTTCGGTTCATGTACAGCAGAGAGACCAGGGTACGCACAGAGGACATTGTATGGATCTGGGCATCGATCTGTCTTCAATCCCTGCAAGACCTTTTAAGATCAAGCAACATTTTAGATGAAAGTAAAGAAAGGAACAGCCCAGAGAGAGAAATCCAAGAAATTTACCTAAAGAACTTTTTAAATTATTGTACCACAGAAACTTACAGTGCAATATTTTATTTTCTCCCAATACAAATAATTCATCTAATTAACGTTAACAATAAAAATATATATATATGTTTTTGTTTATCTGTGTACAGTGTGACTGGTATGTTGTAACATTTCAACTAATGACTGCCATTCAGTTTTTCTTTTTTTTTTAAATATTTTATTTGTTTATTTGACAGAGATCACAAGTAGACAGAGAGAGAGGCAGGCAGAGAGAGAGAGAGAGAGAGAGGGAAGCAGGCTCCCTGCCGAGCAGAGAGCCCGATGCGGGACTCGATCCCAGGACCCTGAGATCATGACCTGAGCCAAAGGCAGCAGCCTAACCCACTGTGCCACCCAGGCGCCCCGCCATTCAGTTTTGGAGAAGGAAATGTCCATGTGACCTACCTAGAGTTACAAGGAAAAGCTTCATATATACCCAAATAGAGTAATAGAGGCCTTAAAGTTACTCTAAAATTCAGAGGGGGGAAAAACTAAAAGAATATTCTAGTAAAAAGGGAAACATAAACAAGGTACGAAGATAACAGCTACAATTAGCAATTTTAACATCCAGGTCTAGTCAGGAAAACAAACTGTTAGATATTCCATCTGGAAGGATTTAACTGGAGAAATTGTGAACTAATACATTGAAAAGAAGGAAAGTGGGGGAAAAGTGATGGCTTAAATGGTGAAAAGGAGAAATGGATTGCTGGTCCAAAATAGAGAAGCTATTTTCCCTCATAGTCTTATGTCTATAAACTTAAATTTTCAATTTTCTGTTGAAGGCTCAGCTGCTGGTGGTGGTAACTAGGACCATCAGATGGCTCCACTAAGACAAGAGATTGTGATTTTAGAACCCATTTAAGCAGATTACATGATATACACAAAACAGATGTGTTAATATATTACGTTTTAAAATCTAAACCCCAGTTGTCTCTATTCATTGCCTGTTTCAGATTCCTCTCTTGACATTTTCTCTTATCCCACTCAATCAGTCATTAACCTGGCCCCTTTCAATAAAGCTTTTCTAATCAAAATCACCAATGAGCTCAAGGTTGCAAAATTCAATAATAAATTTTCAGTCTTCACCTTACTTGGCCTTTGGCAATGTTAGTTATTTCCTCCTCCTGAAATCATTTTTTTCACATAGCTTCTGAGAAACCGTACTCTTCTAGCATTTTTTTTTTTTTTGACCTCATGGGCCTTTTCTTTTAAGCTCTTTAACCTTAAAATTTTGGTGCGTACAATACCTCAGCCCTAGAGCCTCTTTCTCTTCTATTTACATACATTTTATTTGTGATCTCCTTTAGTCTAATGGTTTTAAATGTTATTAATTTTCTGCTACCTCCCAAGTTTTATATCACTGGTCTGAATCTTGCCTCTGAAACAGTCCCATATATTCAACTGCCTATCTGATTGATGTGCTTGGTTGGATAAGAGACATTTCAAATGCAACATGTTCAAAACTGATTGATCCATAATGCTATTCACTCATGGTCTTTATCTCAGTAAATGATTAATTTATTCTTCAAATTTCTCAGAAAAAAAGTACCTTGGACTTTCCTTTTACTCCTCCCTTCCTTGTGTCCCAAATAACATTGCCTTTTCTTCAAAACATATCCAAAATCTGACAATTATCTGTCCCCCACTATCATCATAGTCAAACCATCATTTCCATGTAGACTGTTGCTATAGTACCCCTACTAGTCCCTTGCATCCAGTGTTTTTCTCTTGTTAATCTGAAAGTTAGAAGGGTGGAGGGAAAACTTCTTTCCCTCCCCTACCATTCCCATTCATACTTGGTTCACAGTATTTTGATCTCATGGCCGCCTTATTTTAGTGAACATACAGATTTTAATAATTCCAGGTAAGATAAATTAACATTTTATTTCAATGGCAAATTTGTTTGGGAAGATTAGGAAACAGCAAAAAGTTTGGGAAATGTGCAATTTTAAAATATAATACATAGTATGAAAAAATCTAACAGAAGTGGCAAATAACATGAAATAATGAAAGGTTAAGATTTTCACTTTGCCATATGACAAATCCATATATAAAAAGCACTAAAGAGGAAATCACCTGTATATGTGAATAAGGTAAATTTATGAATTTAAGTGACATGTTTGGACAAGCACCAAAGCCATTTTATAATTTACAGTGAAAAGGGTTTTTGGTTGCAGCTGCAAAGTTGGATGTATGCCTGTATAGACTGAAATTTAACTATCTTGTTTCAGGATGGAAATAGATTTCAGTTATTTTTATAATTTTACCTGAAATATAAAACAAACAAAACCCAATTTTACTTTTCTCATATCTATTTTTAATTCCTTATTTAGGTGACAGAGACCAACAAACGGTCTAAATAATGCTCTGCTGTTAACTTTTTTTAATATGCCAAATCAGTTTAATTACAGTTTCTATAAATAATCTATGCAAAATACTTCCCAGAACAGAATGCACTTTTCCTTCTGTGTGTGGCACATTTTAATACTTAAAAGCATTAGAACAGATGTTAGGTGCCTGCTAAACTTGTTTTCAGTTTTCTTTTATTTATATGTTAATGAGAATTTAATTACTTCATGAATACTTAAACAACCTGAGGGTGCCTGATATCATTAGCCTGAACATGACAAGCACCTCAAGTGACCACATGGGAAGACAAAAATTGCTTTTAGTTTACTTGAAGACAGAAAGATGAATTCATTTCACCCCCTGCTATGTTTTACCTGACACACAAAACTGGGAAAGCATAGACTCAATCTTGCTTCAGCAAAACTGAAAGGATTTCGGCAAAGCACTCAAGAGCATAAATTCTTCCTGTTTGGTTTGCTTGGATGTCTTTTTAATAACTTCTCTTGCTATACTGTGCTTTAAAGTCTTATTTCACTAGAAAGTGCTCTGTTAAAGCAAATCACTCTATTTTATGTATTATTTCTATGGTAATCGTAGCAGAATTGTGATCATTTAAGCATTATTTATGGCACTGAAAAATATTCTCAATTTAGACTCAATCAAAAGGACTTATTTGGCTGAATTGTAGGAAAGCTTATAATATGGATAAAATTTGTAAATTTTTGCTTATTATTTTTAGTATCACAAATGGTAAGTTAAATATAATTGTGTTAATAGTATTTATGATAAAATTGTATATATTTAAATTATGAATAATTATACATAGTGATCATATATTCATTTTAAAATATGCAAACTTTTAAACCAAAACACTATAAACATTAAATGCTTTCTTTTAGAAAGTGGAAAAGAATTAACTCACAAATATGCCTTTTATCAACTACATAATATCTGGAATGAATGAGGAATTGTGAGAAGATATATGAAGCCTGCATTAGGGAAAATACAAATATTCAAAAAAAAAAAAAAAGAAGAAGAAAAAATTACTAGAGTGTCACAAAGAAAAGGTCCATTTTCTAAAACTGTTGCACTGATGTGATTAAATTTGCTATAGCTGACCCAATGTTGCTTATAGATTTGAATAATTGCCAGAACTTTTGGTGAAGGAATAGTCTAAGATATTTCATAAAATGTTGTTTATATTTATTTCTCTATTTTTTACAAATAAATATCATAACTTCTTTACAAAGATCATTTCCCTTAGAAATATCTGAATAGTATTTTCCAAAATAATTTTTTCAGAATAGGTTTTACTAAAAAAAAAAATAAAATTTAAACCTAATTAAAAAATAAGCAAACAACAGAAGAAATTAAGCAGTTTCTCTAAAAGATGGAATTTATTAGCCCTTTTAAAAGACAAATATAAATTGTGCCTATGATGAGGGAACAGAAGACTGGCTTAAGGACAAAGCAAAAGCTGACACCCTGCAACACTGCAACCTTTCCCCTCCCTGCTCCTGAGTGGGACACATGTGACATTCTTTAGGAATCTCCCACTTATCTTACTGTTAATACCTTGCTAGAGGGGAAAACCTTGACAATGACAAAGCCACAAAGCACATCATATTTCATAGGTCTTCTTTAGGGTATGAAAGTTCTACTGAAACCTCCCTTTTTCCTTACCTCCCCAACCTCATTGTACATAACCTGCCACCCCTCACAACCCCGGGGCAGCAGTGCTTTCTGCCCATGGGTCCTGTCCCCGTGCTTTAATAAACTACTATTTTGCACCAAAGATGTTTCAAGAATTCTTTCTTGGTCTTTGACTCTGTACTCCACTCCAACTGAACTTTACTTATATTCTAAAACTTCATCACCTAGATCAGAGCTTGCTCTGATGATGGATGGGTTGAATCCTGGGGCCTTTAAACCCTGAGCTGGATCTATTTAGGTCCTAATGATGGGGTTTCAGAATATAGGTGCGGTTCCATGGGTTGAAGTCCAGAGCCAACGAATTCTTGAGATTTCTTTGGTGCAAAATGGGGCTTTATTAAGACATGGTACCCTTGGCCAGAAAGCTGCCTCACAGTGGTTGTGAAGGGTGACTGATTATATATTATGGGGTTGAAAGAGGTAAGGAAGAGAGAAGTTTCAAAAGGATTTTCATATGTTAAAGAGGACAAGACACTGAGGCCTTGTCATTGTCAAATTAAGGTTATTTTTCCCTCAAGCAAGGCATTAACATAAAGATAGTTGGGAGCTTCCTGCAGGAACATTACACTCTGCCTGCCTCAAGTATCTGTCAATGGGTTGCAGGTTATAAGGACATTTAATTGTATCTACATTTCCCTCTGGAAGCTAGGATATTGATAGAAATACTTTGCTCTTGTAGATTGCGAAGATATTTCTAAACTGAGGGAGACTCATGTCTTGAAGGATTGTGACCTCTACAAGTTAACTATTTGTTTTTCCTTTCCTTAGTTTTAGGGCAGCCAGAACTACATGAGGAATGGCACATATATCCCATCTGGGGGTGGGGATGGGTGTCAGCTTCTGCTTTGTCCTCAGTTTGCCTTCTGTTCCCTCATCACTAGCATGAATTTTGCACTGCCTTCAGCCAAAGCCTCTGTAACACACAAGTAGGGTCATACTTGGCATGTGCTGTAATGTGGCAGGGCTGGTGTTCCTGGCTTTTATTCTCTAGTAGTTCTCAAAGTCACCTGATTAAAATTCCTCTTGGGATTAGTCTGTCAGAAACACTTTGGAAATAGTAGCTGAGGATCATTCCCTTTACATTTCTCTATCTTATATGTGGAAAGGTAAAAATATTTCTACTTCAAGGTAATATTTTTTAACCTCACAACAGAATTATATATATGTTATGTATTATATATATTATATATTATATAATACATATATAATAATATATAATAGAGATAATATATATACAAATTGAATTTTACAAGAACAGTGTATTGCATAGACATATCTTTTGTGGGGAAAACAATCAAGTAGAGCATTATCAGTGGAGATCCAGCCTCACATGGGGCACTGGGCCATGAAGCTGCTTAAGATTCTGTGTCTTCCTCTCCATCTTCCCCTACTCCTACCTCTCTCTCTCAAATTAATAAATAAATATTTTTTAAAAATTTTTATTCAACAATCACCCACACGAGAAGGCTCCTAAAAAGCATTCTAACCTGTAAAAGAAGGGAGGTGGATTATGGGGCTTTAATAGAAGGAAAGGGTCATACAAATTACACAGAATGAAAGAAATCATTCTTGCTGATTATTGTCATTGTTTGGACAATTTGTATTTCATTAGGAGGGGCCCAGGGGAAAAACTGGAAATGGCAAGGACATGCCATAGCCACAGTGGAAAATTCTGACTTTTCTGTGTCCCTTACAATTCATAAGGAGATCATTCTGATGAAGTTCTAGAATATAGGTGAGGTTCAGTGAGGCAAGGTCTGGAGCTGACAGCTAAGAAAGAATTCTTAAGACATCTCTGATGCAAAAAGGTGGTTAATGGGGCACCTGGGTGGCTCAGTGGGTTAAAGCCTCTGCCTTCAGCTCAGGTCATGATCCTAGGGTCCTGGGATCGAGCCCCACATCGGGCTCCCTGCTCAGCAGGGAGCCTGCTTCCTCCTCTCTCTCTGCTTGTTTCTCTGCCTACTTATGATCTCTGTCTGTCAAATAAATAAATAAAATCTTAAAAAAAAAAAAAAAGGTGTTTTATTAAAGCACAGGGACAGGACCCATGGGCAGGAAGAGATGCTGCCTCAGGGATGTGAGGAGTTGTCTATTATATACTTGTAAGTTGGGAGGGGGTTAGGGATGGCATAAATTTCTAAAGAATTTTGGAAGAAAGGTTTCTAGGACTTTGAGGGGCTATTGTTTGGGAAAAAAGCTATTTATTATCAGTAATAAAAACCTTCTCCTGAGACCCTTTAGATGTATATCAGTAGGTCATATGCTTGATAATGATTGTCGACACTATCTTGGATGTTTAGAGATAAAGTTTCCTAAAGGAATTGTTAAAGTAGACTTAAAGGATCCTGGTTGGAGGTAAGGAGTCAGTCAGGCTAGGATTGTCCTTTGCCCTTAACAAAACCTTAAGGTTAGAGTAGTTGAGTTCCTAGAGGAGAGTCACTCTGCCTGTTTCAAGGGCTTGTCAGTAGATAAGGAAATTTAATAATTTTTCTCCTGCCTCTGTTTCCCACTAGGCAATTCTACTGGGCATTTTGAAGATGAATCAAAAGACTTCAATTAGTGATATATGTTGGGTCGGTGGGCTCTGGGAGTGCAGGAAGAACAGTAGAAATGACCTCCAGGGCCTGTCATCTTCCAACCCCCTACCCCCCCGCCTTTTCTTAACCCCTGACTCTCTTGCCAAAAGGATATATGCCCAGGTCATGTGTCCATAGGTAACCCGATACCTATGCAGGAAACAGAAGTATCAGGACCACCCACCCCATACCCTCCAATCACCAAATACCCTTCCATATATGGATGTGAGCCCATGCCCTGCCTTGGCCTGATAAAAGACCCCTGCCATCACCCTCCCAGTGCGACTTCCCACACTCTCCTTTCTGGAGTCGAGGAACCTCACCTGAGTGTGCCCACCTCCTCCCAGCACAACTTTCCTGGCTCCCCTTCTCCTGAGCCCTGAAACTTCGCCAGAGAGTGCCTTTAATAAATCTTGCCTTGTGCCTACCTCACCTGGTGTCATGTTTATCTCGCCTATAAAACTTTACAATATAAAGTGCATACTTCTTATTTTGCTGGAAATATTCAGTTTCGCTTAACTCTCACTGTATTTTTCAGAAAATAATTTCTTCTTGAACTTCATTTTGAAAACTTCATGGTTTATCATTTTTCTAAATTAAAGATTTTACAAATTAAATCATCCCAAATTGGTAGCTGTTATCAACAAGATCCACACACTGGAAAAAATGTCATTGAGTTAGGATGAGGAAAAGGAAAACAATACAAAAATACATTTTCCAAGGTTTAAATACAAAAATTGTTTTTCCAGTGTTGGTTTTTATCTAATATACCTTTCGACCTTTTGTCTTAAAATTGATATTTCAGATTATTAATTCTTTATATGATGAGTAAATGGGCTGGCTTTGTACCATATTACAATTTTATAATGGACACTTGTTTAAAAAAAGAGTAAGAATTAATTTAAGATTATTACAATGGGGATAACATACTTTCATGTAAAGAGGTAAGTGCTTAAACATTTTCTAATCATCTTTAGCCATAGTTGTTAAATAGTAGATTTGCATGAAGGTTCATTAAGAGTTAGCATGCTTTTGACAATAAGGCATTATCATTCTAATGGATTCCAACTTCTACTAGTATTATACTTCATTTTAACTTTTAAAAAATGCTATATTAAGTGAGTCTTAGTTGACGTTGCTTTAGGAGAGTAACATGGATTCAACACATATTTATTTATAAACAAAACATATTTATTTCTAACAATCTAGAACCTGGTAAGTACAAGATCAAAGCACAGGCAGAATCAGTGTTTGGTGAGTTCATAGACAGCTCTCTTCTTGCTGTGTCTTCACAGGGCAGAAGAGACAAGGGAGCCCTCTGGGGTCTCTTTTATAAAGACCTTAGTTCCATTCATGGGGTCTTCACTCTCATAACATAACCACCCCAAATACTATCATATTGGCAATTAGATTGGAACATAAGAATTTTGGAGAGACGGGCGCCTGGGTGGCTCAGTGGGTTAAGCCGCTGCCTTCGGCTCAGGTCATGATCTCAGGGTCCTGGGATCGAGTCCTGCATCGGGCTCTCTGCTCAGCAGGGAGCCTGCTTCCTCCTCCTCTCTCTCTCTCTGCCTGCCTCTCTGCCTACTTGTGATCTTTCTCTGTCAAATAAATAAATAAAATCTTTAAAAAAAAATAAAAAAAAAGAATTTTGGAGAGACACATTCAGTCTATAACTTTCTGCCTCTGCATCCACAACTCATATCCTTCACACATGGAAAATAAATTTATTCCATCTAAATATCTCCCAAATTCTTAACTTGTTCCAGCATCAACTTTAAAGTCTAAGTCCAAAATCTCACCTTAATAACTTGAATTTAAATTATAAATTGATTATTTTACACATTGTTACATCATTTTTTTTTCAAATTAGTCTTCAATGAGTGCCATATTACCTTGTAAGAATGGTAATAGAATTGAAGGGCAACTGGGTGGCTCAGTCAGTTGAACGGCCAACTCTTGTTTTTGGCTTAGGTGGTGAGATCCAGCCCCACATTGGGCCCTAGGCCATGAGGCTGCTTAAGATTCTGCCTCTTCCTGAGGAGGAGTCAATTAGCAGGCAGAGACTACTTCAGCTAGCAGGAGATCAGCTAGATAGCTTATCTAAAGATTGCAAACACCTACAAATCCAACAGTATATCGAAGAGAAGAACAGCAATTCTAGAAACAGAAAATCAACCACATTCTGAAAGGTACGACTGGCGAAGAAGTGAATCCAAAGCAACGGGAAGATAGACCCGGAGGGGAGGGGGTCGGCTCCTGGCAAGTGGCATAGCAATGGAGCACAAAATCAGGACTTTTTTTTTTTTTTTTAAGATTTTATTTATTATTTATTTGTGAGAGAGAGGGGGAGAGAGAGCGAGCACAGGCAGACAGAGAGGCAGGCAGAGGCAGAGGGAGAAGCAGGCTCCCCGTCGAGCAAGGAGCCCGACGCGGGACTCAATCCCAGGACGCCGGGATCATGACCCGAGCTGAAGGCAGCTGCCCAACCAACCAAGCCACCCAGGCATCCCAAAATCAGGACTTTTAAATGTCTGTTCTGCTGAGGGACTTTGCTCCAGAGGCTAAACCGGGGTGAAGCCCATGTGGGGTCAGTGTGGCTTCAGTTCCCACAGGGTCACAGAAGGATCGGGGGTGTCTGAGTGTCACAGAGCTTACAGGTATTAGAATGGGGAAGCCGGCTACAGAGACAGAGCCAAGAGTGAGCACACAGCTCAGGGTTACCTTGAACGGGTCACAGGCTAGGTGAGCTCTGAGCGCAGCTGGAGGTCAGGCAGATAGGAGTTATTGGGAGCTGTTCTCTGAGGGCTCACTGAGGATTGGGGCCCCGGGCTCTCAGCTCTTCCAGGCTGGAGACCAGGAGGCTGCCATTTTCATTCCCGTCCTCTGGAACTCTATGGAAAGCGCTCAGAGATCAAAAGCTCCTGAAAGCAAACCCGAGCAGATTACTCAGCCTGGCCGCTGGTAAATGTGGTGTAATTCCACCTGGGGCAAAGACACTTGAGAATCACTACAACAGGCCCCTCCCCCAGAAGATCAACAAGAAATCCAGCTAAGACCAAGTTCACCTACCAAGGAGCACAGTTTCAATACCAAGGAGAGCACCAGAATTACAGAGGAGGAGAAAGAAAAGCACGGAACTTATGGCTTTCTCCCCATGATTCTTTAGTCTTGCAGTTAATTTAATTTTTTTTCATTTTCAGTTTTTTTTCTCTTCTTCTGCTCATTTTTTTTAACTTTTACTCTTTTCTTTTTTAACGTTTTTTAACTAGTTTATCTAATATATATGTATTTTTTTTCTTTTTTATACTTTTTCTTTATTCGTTTTCTTTTTTTAATTGTTTCTTTTGTTTTTTGTTTTTTTTCTTTCTGAAACTCTTTTTATCCCCTTTCTCCCCCCTCACAATTTGGGATCTCTTCTGATTTGATTAAAGCATATTTTCCTGGGGTTGTTGCCACCCTTTTAGTATTTTACTTGCTACTTCATATACTCTTATATATCAAAATATACTCTTATATATTAAAATGACAAGGCAGAAAAATTCACCACAAAAAAAAAGAACAAGAGGCAGTACCAAAGGCTACAGACATAATCAATACAGACATTGGCAATATGTCAGATCTAGAGTTCAGAATGATAATTCTCAAGGTTCTAGCCGGGCTCGAAAAAGGCATGGAAGATATTAGAGAAACCCTCTCCAGAGATATAAAAGCCCTTTCTGGAGAAATAAAAGAACTAAAATCTAACCAAGTTGAAATCAAAAAAGATATTAATGAGGTCCAATAAAAAATGGAGGCTCTCACTGCTTTAATAAATGAGGCAGAAGAAAGAATTAGAGATATAGAAGACCAAATGACAGAGAATAAAGAAGCTGAACAAAAAAGGGACAAACAGCTACTGGATCACAAGAGAATTCGAGAGATAAGTGACACCATAAGAGGAAACAACATTAGAATAATTGGGATTCCAGAAGAAGAAGAAAGAGAGAGGGGAGCAGAAGGTATACTGGAGAGAATTATTGGAGAGAATTTCCCCAATATGGCAAAGGGAACAAGCGTCAAAATCCAGGAGGTTCAGAGAACGCCCCTCAAAATCAATAAGAATATGTCCACACCCCATCACCTAATAGTAAAATTTACAAGTCTTAGTGACAAAGAGAAAATCCTGAAAGCAGCCAGGGAAAAGAAGTCTGTAACATACAATGGTAAAAATATTAGATTGGCAGCAGACTTATCCACAGAGACCTGGCAGGCCAGAAAGAGCTGGCATGATATATTCAGAGCACTAAACAAGAAAAACATGCAGCCAAGAATACTATATCCAGCTAGGCTATCATTGAAAATAGAAGGAGAGATTAAAAGCTTCCAGGACAAACAAAAACTGAAAGAATTTGCAAACACCAAACCAGCTCTACAGGAAATATTGAAAGGGGTCCTCTAAGCAAAGAGAGAGCCTACAAGTGATAGATCAGAAAGGAACAGAGACAATATAAAATAAAAGTCACCTTACAGGCAATACAATGACACTAAATTCATATCTCTCAATAGTTATCCTGAATGTTAATGGGCTAAATACCCCAATCAAAAGACACAGGGTATCACAATGGGTAAAAAAACAAAACCCATCTATATGATGCCTACAAGAAACTCATTTTAAGCCCAAAGACACCTCCAGATTTAAAGTGAGGGGGTGGAAAAGAATTTGCCGTTCTATTGGACATCAGAAGAAGGCAGGAGTGGCAATCCTTATATCAGATCAATTAGATTTTAAGCCAAAAACTAAAATAAGAGATGAGGAAGGACACTATATCATACTCAAAGTATCTGTCCAACAGGAAAATCTAACAATTTTAAATAGCTACACCCCCAACGTGGGAGCATCCAACTATATAAACCAATTAATAACAAAATCAAAGAAAGACATCAACAATAGTACAAGAATAGTAGAGGACTTTAACACTGCCCTCACTGAAATGGACCATTTCATCATCCAAGCAAGATCATCCAAGCAAAAGATCAACAAGGAAATAAAGGCCTTAAATGACACACTCGACCAGATGGACATCACAGATATATTCAGAACATTTCATCCCAAAGCAACAGAATACACATTCTTCTCTAGTGCACATGGAACATTCTCCAGAATAGATCACATCCTCGGTCCTAAATCAGGACTCAACTGGTATCAAAAGATTGGGATCATTCCCTACATATTTTCAGACCACAATGCTCTGAAGCTAGAACTCAACCACAAGAGGAAATTGGAAAGAACACAAATACATGGAGACTAAACAGCATCCTTCTAAAGAATGAATGGGTCAACCAGGAAATTAAAGAAGAATTGAAAAAATTCATGGAAGCAAATGATAATGAAAACACAATAGTTCAAAATCTGTGGGACACCACAAAGGCAGTCCTGAGAGGAAAATATATAGTGGTACAAGCCTTTCTCAAGAAACAAGAAAGGTCTCAAGTACACAACCTAACCCGATACCTAAAGGAGCTGGAAAGAATAAGAAAGAAACCCTAAGCCCAGCAGGAGAAGAGAAATCATAAAGATCAGAGCAGAAATCAATGAAATAGAAACCAAAAAAACAATAGAACAAATCAACGAAACTAGGAGCTGGTTCTTTGAAAGAATTAATAAGATTGATAAACCCCTGGCCAGAATTATCAAAAAGAAAAGAGAAAGGACCCAAATTAATAAAACCATGAATGAAAGAGGAGAGATCACAACTAACACCAAAGAAATATGAACAATTATAAGAACATACTATGAGCAACTCTACACCAACAAATTTGACTATCTGGAAGAAATGGATGCATTCCTAGAGACATATAAACTACCACAACTGAACCAGGAAGAAATAGAAAGCCTGAACAGACCATAACCAGTAAGGAGATTGAAACAGTAATCAAAAATCTCCAAACAAACAAAAGCCCAGGGCCATATGGCTTCCCAAGGGAATTCTACCAAACATTTAAAGAAGAACTAATTCCTATTCTCCTGAAACTGTTCCAAAAAATAGAAATGGAAGGAAAACTTCCAAACTCATTTTATGAGGCCAGCATCACCTTGATCCCAAAACCAGGCAAGAATCCCATCAAAAAAGAGAGCTATAGACCAATATCCTTGATGAACACAGATATGAAAATTCTTACCAAAATACTAGCCAATAGGATTCAACATTACATTAAAAGGATTATTCACCATGACCAAGTGGGATTTATTCCAGGGCTGCAAGGTTGGTTCAACATCCGCAAATCAATCAATGTGATACAACACATCAATAAAAGAAAGAACAAGAACCATATGATACTCTCAATAGATGCTGAAAAAGCATTTGACAAAGTACAGCATCCCTTCCTGATCAAAACTCTTCAAAGTGTAGGGATAGAGGGCTCATACCTCAATATTATCAAAGCCATTCATGAAAAACCCACCTCAAATATCATTCTCAATGGAGAAAAACTGAAAGCTTTTCCGCTAAGGTCAGGAACACGGCAGGGATGTCCATTATCAATACTGCTATTCAACATAGTACTAGAAGTCCTGGCCTCAGCAATCAGACAACAAAAGGAAATTAAAATGCATCCAAATCAGCCAAGGAGAAGTCAAACTATTACTATTCGCAGATGATATGATATTATATGTGGAAAACCCAAAAGACTCCACTCCAAAACTGCTAGAACTTATACAGGAATTCAGTAAAGTGTCAGGATATAAAAATCAATGCACAGAAATCAGTTGCATTTCTCTACACCAACAACAAGACAGAAGAAAGAGAAATTAAGGAGTCAATCCTATTTACAATTGCACCCAAAATCATAAGATACCTAGGAATAAATCTAACCAAAGAGGCAAAGAATCTATACTCAGAAAACTATAAAGTACTCATGAAAGAAATTGAGGAAGACACAAAGAAATGGAAAAATGTTCCATGCTCCTGGATTGGAAGAATAAATATTGTGAAAATGTCTATGCTACCTAAGGCAATCTACACATTTAATGCAATTCCTATCAAAGTACCATCCATCTTTTTCAAAGAAATGGAACAAATCATCCTAAAATTTATATGCAACCAGAAAAGACCTCAAATAGCCAAAGAATAATGAAAAAGAAAGCCAAAGTTGGTGGCATCACAATTCTGGACTTCAAGCTCTACTACAAAGCTATCATCATCAAGACAGCATGGTACTGGCACAAAAACAGACACATAGATCAATGGAACAGAATAGAGAGCCCAGAAATAGACCCTCAATTCTTTGGTCTACTAATCTTCGACAAAGCAGGAAAGATTGTCCAATGGAAAAAAGACAGCCTCTTCAATAAATGGTGTTGGGAAAATTGGACAGCCACATGCAGAAAAATGAAATTGGGCCATTTCCTTACACCACACATGAAAATAGACTCAAAATGGATGAAAGACCTCAATGTGAGAAAGGAATCCATCAAAATCCTTGAGGAGAACACAGGCAGCAACCTCCTCAACCTCAGCCTCAGCAACATCTTCCTAGGAACATCGCCAAAGGCAAGGGAAGCAAGGGCAAAAATGCACTATTGGGATTTTATCAAGATCAAAAGCCTTTGCACAGCAAAGGAAACAGTTAACAAAACCAAAAGACAACTGACAGAATGGGAGAAGATATTTGCAAACGACCTATTAGATAAAGGGCTAGTGTCCAAAATCTATAAAGAACTTAGCACACTCAACACCCAAGGAACAAATAATCCAATCAAGAAATGGGCAGAGGACGGGGCGCCTGGGTGGCTCAGTGGGTTAATGCTTCTGCCTTCAGCTCAGTCATGATCCCAGGGTCCTAGGATTGAGCCCTGCATCAGTCTCTCTGCTCAGCAGGGATCCTGCTTCCTCCTCCCTCTCTCTCTCTCTCTCTGCCTGCCTCTCTGCCTACTTATAGTCTCTGCCTGTTAAATAAATAAAATCTTAAAAAAAAAAAAAAAAGAAATGGGCAGAAGACATGAACAGACATTTCTACAAAGAAGACATCCAGATGGCCAACAGACACATGAAAAAGTGCTCCATATCACTCAGTATCAGGGAAATACAAATGAAAACCACAATGAGATATCACCTCACACCAGTCAGAATGGCTAAAATTAACAAGTCAGGAAATGGCAGATGCTGGCAAGGATGCGGAGAAAGGGGAACCCTCCTACACTGTTGGTGGGAATGCAAGCTGGTGCAACCACTCTGGAAAACAGCATGGAGGTTCCTCAAAATGTTGAAAATAGAACTGCCCTATGACCCAGCAATTGCACTACTGGGTATTTACCCTAAAGATACAAACGTAGTGATCCAAAGGGGCACGTGCACCCGAATGTTTATAGCAGCAATGTCCACAATAGCCAAACTATGGAAAGAACCTAGATGTCCATCAACAGATGAATGGATAAAGAAGCTGTGGTATTTATACACAATGGAATACTATGCAGGCATCAAAAGAAATGAAATATTGCCATTTGCGACAACATGGATGGAACTAAAGGGTATCATGCTTAGCGAAATAAGTCTAGCGGAGAAAGACAACTATCATATGATCACCCTGATATGAGGAAGTGGTGATGCAACATGGGGGCTTAAGTGGGTAGGAGAAGAATAAATGAAACAAGATGTGATTGAGAGGGAGACAAACCATAAGTGACTCTCAATCTCACAAAACAAACTGAGGGTTGCTGGGGGGAGGGCGGTTGGGAGAAGTGGGGGATGTGGTTATGGACATTGGGGAGGGTATGTGCTATGGTGAGTGCTGTGAAGTGTGTAAACCTGGCAATTCACAGACCTGTACCCCTGGGGATAAAAATACATTATATGTTTACAAAAAATAAAAAATTAAAAAAAAATAGATAGACACTTCCAGTTATAAAGTCAGTTAGTCACAGGGATAAAAAGCACAGCATAGGAAATATAACCAATAATGTTATCCTAACTTTATGTGGTGAAAAACTGTAACTACAATTTTCATGCTGAGCATTTTGTAATGGTATATAATTGTCAAATCACTACGCAATAACCTGAAACTAATATAATATTATGTGTCAATTTTCCTTCAGAAAGATTGAAAAACTAGTGAACTAAAAAAAAAAAAAAAAAGATTCTGCCTCTTTCTCTCCTTCTCCCCTCCCCCCACCCCTCTCTCTCAATAATAAATAAAATTTAAAAAGAAGAAGAGGAAGAGGTTCCTAGGTGGTTCAGTGGGTTAAGTGTCTGCTTTAGGCTCAGGTCATGATGCCAGGGTCCTAAAATCTAGCCCCGTATCCTGCTTCCTACTCAGTGGGAGACCTGCTTCTTCTCCCTCTACCACTTCCCCTGCTTGTGTTTCCTCTCTAGCTGTCTCTCTCTATCAAACAAAGAAATAAAATCTTAAAAAATTTTTAATCAAAAAATAAATAAATAATTTTAAAAAGAATGGTAATAGAATAAAAACATTTGTTAGAAATGATTGCCAGAAATATCATCAAACTCCTTTATGTTTTTCAAGTAAAAAGTGTCAGGACTCATGTGGGTAATTATTAAAGGTTATCAGCAACAGATTTCTTCCCACAAAGTGATACATTGACAAATCTAAGCAGGAAATATGGAGAAATATATTAATGATGGTATTTCAAATTTAAATTTTGATAAAGAGAATCAGGTTGAATGAGATGACTCCCTGTACCTGAGTAAAGTCATTAAACAAACCATGATCATGTACAATTCTATGTAGGTAGCTTCATATTACCAACTAACTCTGTATTATCAAAACAAAAAATTGCAATTGGAAGACTCTAAATAAGTGACTGGATGCAAAGACAAGCTTTTTCTCTTATGACTGTTCAAAACAGGAACATTAGCTTTCCGTACTAATTGTAGGTGCTTAAGCACCTAAATTACAACTTTTAAGATTGAATTAAGTAAACACTAAACTTTTATTAACACACACAAAAAAACCCTTCATTATTTGATATGACCATAAAGCCATATATTGGGATCTTAAAAGTTGAGCAATGATGCCAAAATTTCAGAGCCTAAAACTGACAGGGAAATAATTCTGTTAAGAATCTATTAAACTCACAGTTGGCCTTTAATAAGCAAAATTTCACTAAGAACAGTTTCATATTTATATAAAAATTTAAGTTTCATGTGTACTGATGTACTGATGACAATTTATTTTCCAAAATCTTATTTCTCCAGGAAATGTAAGAGTTTCTTAAAAAAGAGTTTCTTAAGTCAAATTCTAAACACTCTGCTTCATAAATCCATAGCCATACAGCTGGTTCTCTTGGTCGTGTCTCATGCTCCTTGGCTCAACACTGTCTCATCTTGGGGCCTTATTCCTTTCTTATGGCCAACATAAGCAAATAATCAATTCAAATTGCAAATTATGCAGGTATTTGTTCTTCAAAATCCCATGGAGAAAGAAATCAGATAATACGTTGTATGAATTCCAGTAATTTGGGGGTTGAGTGTTTGGGTTTGCCCCATAAAGTATCATGTCATCTGCCAAGAGAGTTTGACTTCTTTGGCAATTGGAATGTTTTTTATTTATTTATTTATTTTTTTGTGGTCTGATTGCTGAGGCTAGGACTTCTAGTACTATGCTGAACAAAAGCGGTGAGAGTGGGCATCCCTGTCATGTTTCTGACCTTAAGGGAAAAGCTCTATTTTTCCCTATTGAGAATGATATTTGTTGTGGCTTTCACATAGATGACTTTTATGATATTCAGGTATGTTCCCTCTATCACTATATTTTGAAGAGTTTTAATCAGGTTTTGGAATATCATGTTTTCTTTTTCTTTTATTTTGAGACACGTTTTGATTTGTTGTTTGATTTTTTATCTGGACCATTTCTTGTGCAATAGTGTGTTGTTTAATTTTTATGTATTAAATACTTAATATTTACATTGTAGATTTTCAAGCTTTGTATTATTTATCTTTAGTTTTGCACCATTGTGGTTGAGAAAGATATTTGGAATTATTTCGGTCTTCATTAAAAAAAAAATCAGATAATAAGTAACTAAGTTGACAAATTTTAATTTTTTTAAAGATTTTGTTCATTTATTTGGCAGAGAGAGACATCACAAGTAGTCAGAGAGGCAGGCAGAGAAGGAGGGGGAAGCAGGCTTCCCGCTGAGCAGAGTCTGATGCAGGGCTTGATCCCAGAACCCTGGGATCAAGGTTATATTTAAACATTTATATTAAATAAGGACCTTATTTAATATAATTGGATAAAAATAATCGGATAATAAAATCAAGTCATCTGCTTTATTTTAGGTTCCAAATGAAGTGAGTTCTTGTTAATATATGGTTCATAAACTCTTCAAAAGTCAATCACACAGTTTTCGGGCTTTCAATATGTTGTCTTAGTGATCTTTTTTCTAAAGAAATGAAGCAACTGGAATTTGCCTTCTTTTTATCTATTTTTCCAAATTATCTATTATATCTCATAGTATCATATATTTTCAAGACATCAGTCACCGTTTTCCAAAGAAATAGAATCAATAGCATGTGGATGTATATGGAAAGAGATTTATCATAAAGAATTGGCTCATGTGCTTATGGAGACTAGCAAGTTTATTGCAAAATCTGCAATGTAGGTTGACAAGTTGGAGAGACAGGGTGAGCTAATGGCACAGTTCTGATCCTAAGGTCAGTAGGTCAGATAAAGTCTGAAAGCATTTTGTTAAAGAATTCACTCTTTTTTTTATTTTTTTTTTTTTTAAAGATTTTATTTATTTATTTGAGAGAGACAGTGAGAGAGAGCATGAGCGAGGAGAAGGTCAGAGAGCGAAGCAGACTCCCCATGGAGCTGGGAGCCTGATGTGGGACTCGATCCCGGGACTCCAGGATCACGCTCTGAGCCGAAGGCAGTCGCCCAACCAACTGCGCCACCCAGGCGTCACTCTTGTTCTCAGGGGATAGTTTTTTCATCTGTTCAGGCCTTCAACTGATTGGGGGAGGCTCACTCACTTTATGAACTTTTCACTTTATGAAAAGCAATCTGTTTAATCGAAGTTCACTGATGTAAATGTTAACCTTATCCAAAAATCCCTGCAAACTGACACATAAAATTTGTCATCACAATGTTCACTTGTGAATTATTAATTTAAATGGCATTCATTTTGTATCTTGCACTATGCTATGCTATGGGATTTTCAGTGTGAATACTATTAATAGCCTACATTCCTCTTACTATGAAAATATCTGGAAAATCTTTAATTTTCAAGGTATGTTTCGTGTCAGAAGCTGTGAAGTGTCTGAGATTTTTCTCTATTTGCAAACAAAAATTAGTCAAAGTATAACCATATTTGATATGAGATCTAATTCTCACAGAATTAGAGAGATCTAATTCTCACAGAATGGCAGATAGAGGGCCAAATGACACTCTAGATCCAGTGGCTAGCATGACAGAAAACCACTGAGCATGGAGGATCTCAGTTTCTTATAATGGGTAGTTAACAAGCTTGCTTTGCTCTGGAAGGGTATATCTTTTCATTTCTGGATAGCAAGCATGCTTACTATTTGATATAGAGGGAAGTCCTGTATATTCAAATGCTATAACAAACTTGTCTATTTTTTTCTAGGGAGAGACATTATCTCCTTTTTACAAGGTTGTTTTTTATAGAAACATTCTTAAAAAGGTAGTTCAGCTCTGATTTTAGCTTTGACCTATTAATAGCTTGGAAACTATCACTTCCATTATCATAGCAAGAAAATAGTAAACTAAAAATTCAACAATATTTTTTGGGGGTTCATGAAAGAATTGAAGTCATAGGGAAAACCCTAACAACTAGAATATAGAGAATCACAGCTTACAAAAACAGCTTAAAGCAGGAGCCAGAAACCAGTAGGAAACCCTAAACTGTAATTGATCAACTACTGGAGGTAAGTGAGGAGTAGTTTAGGAATTTAATATTTCTAGAGGCCCAGTCTTGGGTGGGCCCACACACTTTCAGAGCTTTATCCCCTAAACCCTTTACATATTCTCATGTTGTAAAAACAAAGAGAGAAATTTTTTTATTCATCATCAGGTCTGGGGGAAAAGTAACATTCTGAAATATAACTAGATACTTTTGTCCACCAGCTCTCAAGAGAAACTATCTGCCTAAAACAGAAGAACAGAAATGCCCAACTTCAGCCTGCCCAAGCCTTTCTCTCTCACATAAAAATAAATAAATAAATAGCACCTGTGAAGTTCATATCAGTGGGAATATACTCACCAAAACACTGAAAATTAATCATAGGATTACAGAGTACTTCTCCTTCCCTACATTTCACCACCACATTGACAAGGCTTCTGTATAACAACAGAGGATACAGATGATAGAACCACAACTCCTGTACTCTATTTAAGAAAGAGTCTCTAGAGAAACTCAAAGTCAACAAGAGAGACAAAAATAAGAAGCCAGAAACTTAAAGCCCAGGCACATGCAACTACAACAGAGTAAACACAGTGTAACTACTAGCCAAATAAATATAATCTCTCACAATAAAGGCTTAATTATCTGGAGTTCCTGTTACTCAATACATCATGTCCATCTTTCAACAACAACAACAAAATTACAAAGCATGTCATAAAACAAGAAAAAAACATTTGGAAAGACAAAGCAGTATTTGAATCAGACACAGGTGACAGAGATTTTAGAATTATTAGACCAGAAACTTAAAATAACTATGAGGAATATGCTAAGGGTGCTATGGAAAAATTGGACAAAATGAAAAAAAAATAGGTAATAATGGAGAGATTGAAACTTTAAGAATCAAAGAGAATGCTAGAAATCAAAAACATTATAATAGAAATTAAAATGCTTTTGATGGGCTTAACAAGAAGTAGAAGAAATACTTGAGGTAACAGTGGCTGAGTATTTGCCAAAACTAAGGACAGACACCAAACCATATATCTATAAAATTCAGTGAAGACCAAAAAGGATAAATATTTAAACAACTACACATAAGTATATCATATTAAAACTTTAGGAAAACAATGACAAAGAGAAAATCTAAAAGGAAACTAGAAGGAAGACATGCTTTACCTATAGTTAACAGAATAAGTGACATTCAATTTCTCATCAAAAATGAATGAACAGGGGCACCTGGGTGGCTCAGTTAGTTAAGCAGCTGCCTTCAGCTCAGGTCATGATTCCAGGGTCCTGGGATCAAGCCCCACACTGGGCTCCCTGCTCAGCAGAGAGCCTACTTTTCTCTCTCCCTCTGCCTGCTGCTCTGCTTACTTGTGCTCTCTATCTCTCTGTCAAAGAAATAAATAAAATCCTATTAAAAAAAAAAAAAAACTGGTACTTAAATTTCAAGAAAAAAAAAAAAAATGAATGCACAAAGAAACCAAAAATGCAGACAACATAATACTTAAGAGGAAGAACACTGAAGGATTGACCTACCAATTTTATTTTATTTTATTTTTTAAAGATGTTTATTTATTTATTTGACAGACAGAGATCACAAGTAGGCAGAGAGGCAGGCAGAGAGAGAGGGGAAGCAGGCTCCCCTCTGAGCAGAGAGCCCGATGTGGGGCTCGATCCCAGGACCCTGAGATCATGACCTGAGCTGAAGGCAGAGGCCTAAACCACTGAGCCACCCAGGGGCCCCGACCTACCAATTTTAAAACCTACTTTATAGCTCTGGTAACCAAGACAGTATGGCCTTGCCGAATAGATAAAAAGATCAATGGATCAATGGAACAAAATAAGGGGCCAAGAAATAGATTCACAAATGCAATTAACTGAGCTTTGACAAAGGAGAAAGGTAATACAATGGAGAAAGAATGATCTTTTTAATGAACTGTGAATAGAATAATTGGACATCTATATGCAAAAAAAAAAGAAGAATCTAAATATAGACCTTATACTTGTCAAAATTTATCTCAAAATGTATCATAGACTTAAAAATAGAAAAGAAAACATAACTTCTGGAAGATAATATAGTCCAAATTCTATGTGAACATTTTCCTCCTAAAAGCACGATCCATGAAAGAAAAAAATTGATAAGTTGCATTTCATTAAAATTGAGAACTTCTACTGTGCAAATGATGTCGTTAAGAAAGTGAGAAGAAAAGCCACAAGCTGGAGGAAATATTTGCAAAACATATAACCAATAAAGGACATAGTTAAAACATACTAAACAACACTTAAAACTCAACCATAAAAATACCAACAATCTAATTAAAAAGTGGGCAAAAGATCTGAACAGTTACTTCCCAAGAGAAGATATGCAGATGGCAAATAAGCATATAAAGACACTCAACATCAGATGTTATTAGGACAATTTAAATTAAAACAAAACTGAGATTCTATTGTGCACCTATTATAATCGCTGAAATTAAAAAAAAAAAAAAAACAACTGACAATAACGGATGCTGTCAAGAATGAAGAACAGTAGAAGCACTCATTCGATGCTGTTAGGAATGCAGCAGTACTGTCACTTTGGAAGACGTTTTGTAAGTTTCTGACATGGCTAATCAGAGCCTTACCATGTGATCCAGCAATCATTTACCTTGGAATTTATGCAAGTGAAGTAAATATTATGTACACACACACACACAGAGACACACACACGAGCGCATACAAATACTCCGAGCAGTTTTATTCATGATTATCCTTCAGAGAGTGACTGGATAAGCAAGTGTTTCCATACAATGGAATTTTACTCAACTATAAAAATAAGTGATCTATCAAGCCACAAAAGACATGGAAGAATTGTAAATGCTATTACTGGGTGAAAGGAGCCAGTCTGAAAAGTTACTTTGGGCTGTTTTTCCAAACAACACTTCTGACATCAAATATGTGGGTTTTTCTTATCTCAACCAATTCTCTAACTCTGCAGACACCAATCCTACAATTCAATTCAGTTCTGACCCTAATTACCTGGAGTTAGTACAAGACTGTTCCCACTTCAGAAGCCAAATGAAGTCTCAGGTTGCCACTGTATTTCTTACCTACCAGTGATAAATTAAGGGAATTCCCACAAATCCCTGTGTATTTGATTTGTTAGAATGCCTCACAAAATTCAAGAAAAAACATGTTACTTACTATTACTACTTTATTCAAAAGGATACAACTCAAGAATTGCCAAACTGATCTGCATAGGACAAGGTATAGCAAAGAGGATACAAAAATTCCATGGCCTCTCTGGGAGTGTCACAGTATGTTTACAACCCAGAAGCTCTCCAAATCCCATCTTTTAGTTTATCTGGAGGTTCCATTACATAAGAATTATTGATTAAATAATTTGTCATTGGTCATTGAACTCAACCTCCAGCCCAACTCTCCTCCCTGGAGGTCTAGGTAGAATGAATATTTCATCTCTTTAATCACATGGTTGGTTCCTCAAGCAATCAGCCCAAATCCTGAAGCTACTTAGGGGTCCACCAAAAGTCACCTAATTAACATAAACTCAGATAGGGTTAAAAGGAGCTTGTTATGAATAACAAAAGATGCTCCCATAATCGCTAACACTCGGGAAATTCCAAGGTTTTTTAAAGTTCTGTATCAGGAATTAGCACAAAGACTAAATATGTATTTCTTGTTATCATTGCTACATACTGTGTGATCCAACACCATGACAATCAGAAAAAAGGCAAAAAAATACAGTGAAAGAAAAAGTGGTTCCCAGCAGTTTGGGGAAGTATAAGAGGAATGAAAAAGTAGAACACAGAGATTTTTAGGGCACTAGAACTATTCTGCATGATACTCTAATGGTGGATACATGACATTATGCATTTGCCAAAATCCATAGAATTGTATAACATGAAGAATGAACTCTAATGTAAATTATAGACTTTAGCTTATAATAAGATTCCAATATCAGTCCATTATTTTAACAAATTATCATACTAGTGCAAAATATTAGTAGCTAAGGAAACTGTGAAGAGAAGGAAGTAGATGTATGTGAGAGATATGTACTATCTGCTCAATTTTCTATAAATCTAAAATAGTTCTAAAAATTGAAGTCAATTATTTTTCTTTAAAAAAGTAAAAAAAAAAATATATGGTAGTACAAATATCCTTAAAAAGGTAATCCAGGTAAAAGGGCAGTGAGTACCTCTCTTACAAGATGTACAAAAACACGAAATTCCCTTGGAGAAATGTGCCTGATCATTTGGGATGACATAGGGCATCCAAACTTTACTTTGCATAACCCAGGTGAGTATTTATGTGAGATAAGCAATTATCTTCTGAATTAGCTGAAACTGAGCTTTCCTAAAAGGCCTATGTAAATGCTAATTGTGAAAATTCTGGAATCATGAAATGAATTGGCTTCAAAAACATAAATCTACTAAAAGTTTTCCAAATTTCACACTCTGAATTACATGTTGGTGATGGAGCTCCTTTTTACAAGGGCAAACCTGTGCATGGCCTATCTGCCTGGAAACAAGATTTAGTCATGAAGGATGCTTTCCAATTCCCCTGAGCATTATTCAGTGGGCAGGTATTTTAAAAAGACTGAAAATGCTTGGTATTCTAAGAGGAAGTGACATCTTCAGTTAAGCAACAGTGGAAGGTAACGTGGTTAAAAACAAACAAACAAATAAACAAAACAAAAAACGCGATAAGATATACGTGTCAAATATCAAAATTAACTCCTTTTAACATGTAAGTGTATGAAAGCCTCTAATTCGCATTGGCTGTACTTTCATTTCCTTTCTTCCAAGGATTGGGACACTTAAATTCCTTCATGTTCAGTGGTAAAACCACAGCTTTCCATCAACCCTCTTCTTCACTTTGCTTCACTTGAGAACACCTTGACACAGCACAAAATATGGGGGGTTGAGCTAGGTAAAGCAAAAACAAAAGCAAATACAAAAACAAAGAGAAAACAACTCTCAGGCTTATTTCCATAGTGTTAACATAGGTTTTCTCCCTTGCTGCTGCTTGCCAGCCCTCATCTCTTCCTTTAATTTATTCTTAGACTTTTCGAAGAGGGAGGAAAATACTTTCATGGAAATGCCAGCAAAGAACTAAAAAAGTGGCTCACCATTTTTTTTTCATTTTAGTTTATTTTGTTTTCAGTGTTCCAGAACTCTTTGTTTATGCACCACACCTAGCACTCCATGCAATACGTGCCCTCCATAATACCCACCACCAGGCTCACACAACCCCCCACCTCCCTCCCCTCCAAAACCTTCAGTTTGTTTCTCAGAGTACATGGTATCCCATAGCTTGCCCTCCTCTCCAATTTCCCCCAACTCACTTCTCCTCTCCATCTCTTAATGACCTCCATGTTATTCCTTATGCCCCACAAGTAAGTGACCATGTGATAACTGACTCTCTCTACTTTACTTATTTCACACAGCATAATCTCTTCCAGTCCCATCCATGTTGGTACAAAAGCTGGATATTCATCCTTTCTGATGGAGGCATGACATTCCATTGTATATATGGACCATATCTTATTTATCCATTCATTGTTGAAGGGCATTTTAGTTCTTTCCACAGTTTGGTGAATATGGCCATTGTTGCTATGAACACTGGGAGATATATGGCCCTTCTTTTCACTACCTCAGTATCTTTGGGGTAAATACCCAGTAGTGCAATTGCAGGCTCATAAGGAAGCTCTGTTTTTAATTTCTAAAGGAATCTCTACACTGTTTTCCAAAGTGGCTTTACGAACTTGCATTCCCATGAACAGTGTAAGAGGCTTCCCCTTTCTCCACATCTTCTCCAACACATGTTTACTGTCTTGTTAATTTTAGCCATTCTAACTCGTGTAAAGTGGTATCTCAATGTGATTTGATTCGAATCTCCTTGATGGCTAATGATGATGAACATTTTTTCATGTGATTGTTAGCCATCTGTATGTCTTCTTTAGAGAAGTGTCTCTTCATGTCTTCTACCCTTTTTTTTTTTTTTTTTTTTGATGTGCTTATCTATTTTGTGTGTATTGAGTTTTAGGAGTTCTTTATAGATCTTGGATATCAGCCCTTTGTCTGTAGTGTCATTTGAGAATATCTTCTCCCATTCCGTGGGTTGCCTCTTTGTTTTGTTGACTATTTCCTTTGCTGTACAGAAGCTTTTGATCTTGATGAAGTCCTAAAAGTTCATTTTCACTTTTGCTTCCTTTGCCTTTAAAGACATGTCTTGAAAGAAGTTGCTGTGACTACTGTCAAAGAGGTTACTGCCTATGTTCTACTCTAAGATTTTGATAGATTCCTATCTCACGTTGAGGTCTTTTATCCATTTTGATTTTATCTTTGTGTATGATGGATAAGAATGGTTGAGTTTCATTTTTCTATACATAGCTGTCCAATTTCCCCAGCACCATTTATTGAAGAGACTATCTTTTTTTCCACTGTATATTTTTTCCTGTTTTGTCGAAGATTATTTGACCATAGAGTTGAGGGTCCATATCTGGGCTCTCTACTCTGTTCCATGGTTCTATGTGTCTGTTTTTGTGCCAGTACCATGCTGTCTTGGTGATCACAACTTTGTTGTAAAGCTTGAAATCAGGCAACGTGATGTTCCCAGTTTGGTTTTTCTTTTTCACATTCCCTTAGCAATTCAGGGTCTATTCTGGTTCCATACAAATTTTAAGGTTGTTTGTTCTAGCTCTTTGAAAACTGCTGGTGGAATTTTGATTGGGATGGCATTGAAAGTATAGATTGCTCTAAGCAGTATAGACATTCTAATAACGTTTATTCTTCCAATCCATGAGCATGGAATTGTCTTCCATCTTTTTGTGTCTTCTTCAGTGTCTTTCATAAGTGTTCTGTAGTTCCTTGAGTATAGACCCTTTACCTCTTTGGTTAAGTTTATTCCTAGGTATCTCTTGGTTCTTGAAGCTATAGTAAATGGAATAGATTCTCTCATTTCTCTTTCTATATTTTCATTGTTAGTGTATAAGAAAGCAACTGATATCTGTACATTGATTTTGTATCCTGCCACATTACTGAATTGTTGTATGAGTTCCAGTAGTTTGGGAGTGGAGTCTTTTGGATTCTCCATATAAAGTATCATGTCATCTGCAAAGAGAGTGAGTTTGACTTCTTCATTTCCAATCTGAATACCTTTTATTTCTCTGTGTTGTCTGATTGCTGTTGTTGGGACTTCTAGTACTATATTGAACAAGAGTGGCAAAAGTGGGCATCCTGGTTGTGTTCCTGATCTCAAAGGGAAGGCTCTCAGCTCTTCCCCAATGAGGATGATATTCACTGTAGGTTTTTCATGGTTAGATTTTATAAAATTGAGGAATGTTCCCTCTATCCTTATCCTTTGAAGCCTTTTAATCAGGAACGGATGCTGGATTTTGTCAAATGCTTTTTCTGCAACAATTGAGAGAACCATGTAGCTCTTCTCTCTTCTCTTAATGATTTGTTCTATCACACTGAATGATTTGCAAGTGTTGAATCACCCTTGCATCCCATGGATAAATCCCATCTGGTTATGATTGATCTTTTTAATATACTATTGGATCCTATTAGCTAGGATTTTGTTGAGAATCTTAGCATCCATATTCATCAGGGATATTGGTCTGAAATTCTCCTTTTTAGTGGGTTCTTTGCCTGGTTTGGGGATCAGGGTAATGCTGCCTTCATAAAATTAGTCTGTAAGTATTCCTTCTGTTTCTATTTTTTGAAACAGCTTCAGGAGAATAAGTATTATTTCTTCTTTGAATGTTTGGTAGAATTCTCCAGGGAATCTGTCAGATCCTGGGCTCTTGTTTTGGGGGAGGTTTTTTGATCACTGTTTCAATCTCGTTACTAGATATTGGTCTATTCAGGTTGTCAGTTTCTTCCTGATTCAGTTTGGGAAGTTTATAGGTTTCCAGGAATGCATCCATTTCATCTAGATTGCTTAAATTATTGGTGTATAACTGTTGATAATAATTTCTGATTATTGTTTCTGTTTCCTTTGTGTTAGTCATTATCTCTCTCTTTTCACTAATAATTTTATTAATTTGGGTCCTCTCTCTTTTCTTTTGGGTTAGTTTGACCAATGGTTTATTGATATTATAGATTATTTCAAAAAACCAGCATCTAGTTTTGTTGATGTGTTCTATTGTGTCTCTAGTTTCTATCTTATTGACCTCTGCTCTAATCTTGATTATTTCTGTTCTTGTGTGTGAGGTTGGCTTAATTTGTTGTTGATTCTCCAGTTCTTTAAAGTGTATAGAGAGCTGGTGTATTCTGGATTTTTCAGTTTATTTTGAGGGAGGCTTGGATGGCTATATATTTCCCCCTTGGGACTGCTTTTGCTGTATCTCATAGGTTTTGGACCAAAGTGTCTTCATTCTCATCGCTTTCTATGAAGTGTTTAAGTTCTTCTTTGATTTCCTGGTGTATCCAAACATTTTTAAGGAAGGTGGTCTTTAGCTTCCAAGTGTTTGAATTCCTTCCAAACTTTTTCTTGCGGTTGACTTCCAGTTTCAAAGCATTGTGGTCTGAGAATATGCAGGGAATAATCTCAATCTTTTAGTACCAGTTAAGCCCTGATTTGTTCCAGTATGTGGTCTGTTCTGAAGAAAGTTCCATGTGAACTCGAGAAGAATGAGTATTTTGTTGTTTTAGGGTAGAATGTTCTGTATATACCTATGTGGTCCTTCTGGTCCAATGTGTCATTCACATTGTTTCTTTATTGATTTTCTGTTTGGATTATCTGTCTATTACTGAGAGTGGCATGTTAAGATCCCCGACTATTAATGTATTCATATCAATATGACTTTTTATCTTGATTAACAGTTGTCTTATGTAATGCAGTTGCCTGCTCCCATATTGGGGGCATAAATATTAAAAATTGTTAGATCTTCTTGGTGGATAGACTCTTTAAGAATGATGTCGTGTTCTTCTTTATCTTACTACAGTCTTTAGTTTAAAATCTAATTTATCTGATATGAGAATTGCTACCCAGCTTTCTTTTGAGGCCCATTGGCATGAAAGATGCTTCTCCATCCCTTCACTTTCAGTCTGGATGTATCCTTAGGTTCAAAATGGGTCTCTTGTAGACAACATATGGACAAGTCCTGTTGTTTTACCTAATCTGCAACCCTGTGCCATTTTATGGGAGTATTTAGGCTGTTCACATTGAGAACAGATATGTTTTTATTGACATCACATTGCCATGAAGTTCTTGTTTCTAAAGATCGTCTCTGTAAATTTCTGTTCTATGACACTCTTGGATTCTTTCTTCTTTTATAGAACCCCTCTTAATATTTCTTGTAGTGCTGGCTTGGTGGGCACATACTCTTTTAAACCTTGCTGGTCTTGGAAGCTCTTTATCTCTTCATCCATTTTGAATGTCAGCCTTGTTGGATAAAGTATTCTTGGCTGCATGTTCTTCTCATTTAGTGCCCTGAACATGTCTTGCCAGCCCCTTCTGTTATGCCAGGATTCTGCGGACATGTCTGACCTTATTTTGATGGACCTTCCTCTGTACATAAGGAATCTTTTCCCCCTAACTGCTCTGAAGAGCTCCTGTATAATATTGTGATTCAACAGTTTCACAATCAGGTGTCTGGCGGTCTTTCTAGATTCTATGACCTTGTGAGGGAGTGATCTTTCTGCCTCTAGGACACAAACACTGGTTCCATTCCCCATATTGGGAAAATTTTCATGGAGAATTTAACTATAATATCCAATCCTCTTTCTTTCTCCTCCCCCTCAGGGATCCCAATAATTTTGACGTTGGAATGTTTCATGGCATCATTTATTTCCCTAATTCTGTTTTCATGGCTTCTAAGCTGTTTGTTCCAGGCATCCTACTGGTCCTTTTTTCTATTGGTTTGTCCTCTATATCACTAATTCTATTTTCTCAGTTACCCTAGCTGTTAGAGAATTTAAATTATATTGGATCTCATTGATAGCATTTTTAACTTCTTCCTGGGCAGCTTTCACTTCTGCCCTAATCGATTCCATTTGTCATTAATAGTTTTCTCCAACCTAGCCATTGCCTGGATCATTGTTATCCTGAATTCCCTTTCTGACATACTGTTTCTGTCCATATCCAATAGTTCTAATGGAGAGGGCACAGTCTGAATTCTTCCTCTGTTGGGAATTCTTCCTCCTAGTCATTTTGGTGAGGTGGTTAGGGGGATGTGTAGCTGAATATATCAACCGTGATCCAGACAAGGTGCACCATGGAAACCTCTGAGCAATTGGAAGTCACCACCAGAAAGAAAGAAAAAAGAAAAAGAGAGAGAGAGAAAGAAAGAGACTGAAAAATAAAAATTAAAATTTAAAAAAAAAAAAAAGAGAGAGAGAGAGAGAAGACCTAGCCAGAATGGGCCCCAAAGGTAAGATTTATAAGGTATACAAACAAAAATAGACAAACAAAAAGACTGACAAAATTAAATGACAAGGAAAAAGAAAGAAAGAAAGAAAAGAAAAAGAACCCAGCCAAAGTAGACCCCAAGTATAAGATTTATATAATGGCAGAACAAAAACAAATACACAGAAACACTGAGAGAAGTTGGGAGGGTGGTTATAAATCCTCAATATAGGCAAGGAAGTTTATTTTGATTCTTCCTAGGTGTATCTTGATATCTTTGTTAAAGGACTCAACTTTCCAGAGATAAAGGAAGATTAAAACCAGTTTATATTATAGGCGTAGTATTGATTAGGAAAAGAGGATTACCTTGAAGCTTATATGTATATATATATTAAAAAAGAAAAGAAAAAGAAGAGAAAAAGAAAAACAGGTATATGTACGAAAAAAGTTCAACTTAAAATGTTATTATGGAATTTGTTGTACTGAACCTCTCATTGTAATAGTAAATAGGTTAAAATTTTTAAAAAAGAATAAGAATAGTTAGAATGAATTCAAACTAAAAGTTGTATCTATGAAATGTATAGGATTTAGGGCAATACCAGCAGCTTAATATTTGGTTTTCTCCTGATATTGGGGTTTTACAATTTTATGGGGACCCTGTGGTGGTTGTCCTCTCCTTCTTTCAGCTGGCTTTCTGGAGAAGGGCCTGTCGCATTGTTCTTCAGTCAGTCTTGCTTGGGTTGAGTCCTCCTGCTCCCATCAAGGGTCTGGGCTCTGTGGAAACCATTTTTTTCAAACATTTGTTCTTTGGAGATTTTTGTTCTTTGGCAGTTTTTTGCGGCTTTTCAGAGGTTTAGTGGAAAGCAATCTGAATCCGGACCTCCATTTCAGAGCGAAGCCTCAGTCTGCTTCCCTCTGGGTGGTCCAGAACACACAGACCCCCTCCCCCCCATCAATTCCACTGAGCCGTGCAACCTACCACAGGCAGTGCATGTCCCCAGCCACCATCTCAGGGGTGACCCAAAGCACCTGCTTTTCTCTGCATCCCTGTGCCACTAAACCCATGAATGATATTGGTCCAGGAAGTCTGTTTCTAGTGGCTGCCTTTGTCAGGACTGTTGTCTGGGGTCCACCAGAGACCACCAGAGATCCTAATCAGACCACCACCCGAGAGATCCTAATCAGAGATAACACCCTGAGATATTCAAACCTGGCCTGGGAGTGTTCAGATTCTTGGCTGGTCCTAGAGACCACAGGTTAGCGCCTGCACGGAGCTCTCTCAGGGAAGGGTATAGAGTGTGGTTCAGGGCCCAGTCCCACAGTGCATGTGCAGAGTACAAAAGGCTGTGGTTCTAGAGAGTGACAGTTGGCATCCACACCAGACTCTCACACACACGCTGAAGGAAAGTGTGCCTAGCCTTGTGCTGGTGTGATTAGCAGAAACCCAGGGGCTCAGGGACCATGGCCAAAGACTTTGCCACACTCTTTCTGGCACAGGTGGTCACTGGAGGTGGCCATCCTGGTTCCATGGCCTTATGCCCATGCCCATGATTGCCTGATTTCATCAGTTGCACTTTAAGATCTTTTGCTCTTTTTGAGTGCTTTTGAGCAGAATCCAAGTTAATGCTGGTCCCCAATCATAGGGCACTCTTGTAATGGGTTATTACTTTCCAATGGGTCTCTTCTGGTGGCTTCCCTCCCCCTTCTGTTTATCCTCTGATATCAGTCCAGTTGTTCCCAGGATGTTTTACCTCTTCACTGGAGTCTTCTGACCCTGTAGAGATTCAGAAATGTATAATCCTACATCTCAAGTGATTCCATGGGTGTTCAGAGTGTTCTGGTAGATAATTAGCTCACTTTAGGGGACTGGTTGAAGCAGGGTCTCCTATTCTCCCCCATCTTCATCCTCATCTCCAATGTGGCTCACCATTAATCTAGACACAGACTCATGGACCATGCCAGATTCCCATGAGTTTATGCAGAAATGCTGATGAAATCCTGAAAGAAGTTCATGTTGACTATGTCAGGGGAAACCCATAAGATTTCATAAAGATGATAATTTTAGCTTTATCTGGATGGATAAATAAGCATTTTTCAGACAGAGAAAATGAGAGGGCACACTTCAGCCAGAGATCACTTTTTTCAAAGATATGGAGTAATAAGGACATAGGGAACTGTGAAAAGTTATTTGGTGGAAGGAGAGATTTGGGACAGATTTGTGAAAAACAAGAATGGAGAGGGAGTCAATTATAGAATTGGAAAAGAGCTTTCTCTGTTATGGTCCTATAGTGAAAGGTTTTCAAGTGCTAAATGAAGGAAAATATGTTATCAATGTGTTTTATAAGGGGAAAATTAAGTTTGAGAATACACCTGACACATAAGAATGCAGACTTTGGAATTCTGGAAAAAGGCCATGGTGCCTTGACTAAAGGTGTAGCAATAAAACTAGAAAGAAGAGTCCGGCTTTGACACAAATATTTCTGAGTTGGAATCAACATTATTCTGTTTAATTCTCATGGCTTCGAAGGTATGTATTTATCTGTTTTTTTTTTTTTTAAGACTTGTTTGTTTATATGACAGAAGGAGCACACAAATAGGGGGAGGTGCAGAAGGAGAGGGGGAGGGAGAGAATCTCAAGGAGACTCTCCACTGAGCATGGAGCCCTATACAGGGCTGAATCTCATGACCCTGAGATCATGTCCTAAGTTGAAACCAAGAGTTGGTGTCTTAACTGACTGAGCCATCCAGGTACCACAATATGTCTTCATCTTGTTAAAAATATTTTAACTTTCATCTTTAAGATAAAACTGAGACTGAGAGGGGAATGTAACTGGCAGAAATACACATAGATTTCAAACTAAGTTTTAAACATCAAGTCTAAGTTCATTACATTGAAATTAAAGTAACTAGGAATTACAGTAACTAGGAATTAAAGCAACTATTTTTTTCTGATTTACAAATGTACTTTAAGATGATTAAATCATTTCTTTTTAAATATTTACTAATGAAAATAATACACATACAGTAATGTTTGTCTCTTCTCTCCCCCTCTTAGAAAACAAAACAAAGAACTACTCAATGATTTCATATAAAATGAACACATTTGTAAACAGCACAGTTTGAGAAATAGAATAACACCTTTCCACCATGACCCCTATTCTAATCATTATTCCTTCCTAAACTCTACCCCCTTTATCCCCCTATTCCCCACCCCAGGAAGATGCTACTTTGGTATTTATGATTAAACCTTTGTTCTTTTTCTTTAAACTTTCACCACCTGAAAATGAATCTGGATGTTCTACAATATCATTATATTTATTTTTTATTCGATATTAATAAAAGGGTTCATTTTGTATGGTTTTATTTTGGTTTTCTTTGCTTAATATTATATTTGTGTATTTAGCCACTTTTGATATATATTTTTTTACCTCATACATTTTCATTTTCAGCAGAATTCAGTTGTATGACTACACCATTATTTATCTGTTCTACTGATGTTGCAGGTGTCTATTGTTTGCCTTTGAGGTTATTGTAAAATATACCATTGTAAGTGTTCCTATAAATATTTGTTGATGTACATGTAATGCATTTGTGCAAAGGATATGCCTGGGAGTGGAATTAATTGTGCATAGTGTGAATATATTCAGTTTTGCTAGATAAGGCTAAAGCACTCTGCAGAATAATTACATTGATTTCTACTATTACCAGGAACACAAAGAGGTCCAGTTGCTCCTCATTCTTGATAGCCATTGAGGTTGTCAGTGTTTTCCATATGAGCTATTTTGATGAAAGAGTAATCAAGGTGTTCTTGTTTACATTTTTCACATTATTAGTGAGACTGAATTAATTTTTATATAAAGGGACTATAATATGAAGACATTTCTTTTCTTTTCTTTTCTTGGAAAGAACCTTTTTAGATTGCTTGCCCATTTTTTTATTTGGTTCTTTTTCTTATTGGCTTTGTAGAAGTTTGATTTATAGTGCAGATACCAGTTTTTGTCAGCAATATGTGTTAAAATATTTACCCTCATATTGTGGCTTGAATTTCCACTTGATAGTTTTTAAAGATTTTATTTATTTATTTATTTATTTGAGAGAGACAGAGAGTGGGTTAACGGCCAGAGGGAGAGGGAAAGAATCTCAAGACTCCTTGATGAGTGTGGAGCCCAACCTGGGGCTCTGGGGTTCCATCTCTCATCCTGAGATCATGACATGAACCAAAACCAAGAGTCAGACATTCAACCCACTGAACTGCCCAACCATCCCTTTACTTATTTTTTGTAATCAGAACCAGTAATTAGAGTATCACCAAATTTATTACCACTTATTTGAGTATCACTGATTAGATACTATTTTAAACTCCCTACTTTAAGTGCACTAAAATTTTCTCCTATCTAAAAGCTTTACTATCACTGCTTTCTGATATACATCTAAAATACACCCAAACTGGTGCACCTGGTTGTCTCAGTCATTAAGTGTCTGACTTCAGCTCAGATCATGATCCCAGGATTCTGGGATCTAGCTCCACATCTGGCTCCCTGCTGGAAGGGAAGTCTGCTTCTCCTTATCCTCCTCCCCCTACCTGTGTTCCCTCTCTTGCTGTGGCTCCCTCTCTGTTAAAAAATAAATAAATAAAATCTAAAATACACCCAAACTCAGTATAGAGAGGGAGGTGTTTGTTTGTTTGTTTGTTTAATTACAATATGGATAACCAGTTGACTTGGTACAACTTATTGAAAAGTCTATACTTTTCCTACTGATTTGTAGGTTTGTTTTTTTATGAATCAACTGTCCACATATAAGGGATGATTTCTGAACTCCTTTGGCACAAATCAATTTTCTTATCCTTACACCTATATACTGATCAGTTCATTATTTTAACTTTATACAAAGGCTCAATATCTAGCAGAATAAGTCATCCTCACTATTTTTTTTTTCATGATTACCTTGTTCTCTTTATTATTTGCATTTTCCAGATTTTTAGAACATCTTGTAATGTTCTACAATGAATCCACTGACATTTTGATCCAACTTACAATATTTACTCTTTGAATTAGTCAGTATGGCATATTTCCTCATTTGTTTTGATTTTCTTTTATTTTCTCAATGTTTCATAATATTCTATGTAAAGGAAATACAATTTTTTATTTCTATTTCTATTCAACATTTTTAATTAGATCATAAAAGGTATCATTTATGAAATTTCCATTTTTATAAACTAAGATATAGAGATGAATTAGAGTTTGAACCTTGACTATATAAGACAACTGAGGAATTCATTTATTAATTCTGATAAATTTTATCTCCAAATTCTTTGGAATTTCTTATATGCAATCATATTTGGTAGGGATAATACTTATTTCCAATTCTTATGCCTTTTCATTAATTTTTCTTTTCTCACTGCATTTGCTAAATAGTTTCAATATAATCTGAGTAACAGGAGAGTTAGGCATGCTTCTTTGATATTAGATTACAGAAAATTGTTTTCTATATTATCTTATTTGTGACAATATAATAAATGATTCTGGCTTTTAAGTTTTAATTTCTGATTTTTGTTGATAGCATATAGAAATACAGTTGATTTCATTATATAGCTTTATAACCTACAATCTTCCTAAACTAAATTATTAGTACTGTTTTGTTTGTTTTGTATTTCTCATTTCTTTTTTTACCTATTCATTTACTTTTATGTGTGTAAATAAACATAAATTTACTTCTTTCTTTCTGGTATAGAAAACTGAGGTTTCTGGTTTTTGTTTGGTTTTGTTTTGTTTATTTTGATCACACTGTATAGAATTTCCAGTGTATGTTGAGTAGAAGGAATAAGAATAGATGTCCCTGTCTTGTTTCTGATCTAGATAAAGAATTCCATTTTTTGGGGTGTCTGGGTGGCTCGGTGGGTTAAAGCCTCTGCCTTTGGCTCAGGTCATGATCCTGGAGTCCTGGGATTGAGCCCCACATCGGACTCTCTGATCAGCGGGGAGCCTGCTTCCCTTCCTCTCTCTCTGCCTACCTCTCTGCCTACTTGAAATCTCTGTCTCAAATAAATAAATAAATAGTCTTTAAAAAAAACTCAGTTTTTCACCACTAACCTGATGTTAGCTATAGGTTTTCTTAAAATAGGTACCCTTTACCAGTTTGAGGAAATTTTCTTTTATTACTGTGTGTGACACAGCTTTTTTTTTTTTTAATTAAATTAGGAATAGATGCTAGAATTTGTCTATTTGTTTTTTCTGTGCTAAATGAAATGACCAGATTGTTGTTACTTCTCTAGTATGTAAATACATTGACTTGTACTAATTGATTTTCACATGCAAATTGACCCTACATTCCTGGGGTAGACCCTGACAGATTGTGATATATTATACTTGTTACATATTACTAGACTCAATTTTCTAGAATTGATTTTAAAATTTTTGCATCTAGGGGCACCTGCGTGGCTCAGGCTTTTAAGCAACTGACTCTTGATTTCAGCTCAGGTCATGATCTCAGGCCTGTGAGATCAAGCCTTACATCAGGCACAGTGCTGGGCCTAGAGCCTGCTTAAGATTGTTTCTCTCCCTCTGCCCTTCTCCCCTCTAAAAAATTTTTTTTTTTTTTGCATCTATACTTATGAAAGTCATCAAGTCATCAAGTCTAGGCATTTGGTACCTAGACAATAATTCAGCAGCATAACACAAATTTGTTTTTGTAGTTTTTCATTTTCATTCAACTCAAAACATTTTTCTAATTTCTTATTTTGTGTCTTCTTTTATCTATGGGTTATTTTAAAAGTGTGTTATTTGATTCCCCTCATTTTGAGGATTTTTGAGTGATATTTCAGTTACTGTTTTTTAATTCAATTCCATTGTGGCAAGAAAACATATTTTTAAGACTTAAAGCTAGTATATTGAGAATTGTATTGTGACCAGAATGTGGATTATTTTGCTATAATTCTGCTGTTGTTTCCTGGGTAAAATATTCTATAAATGCAAATTAAGAGAAGTTGGTTGATAGTGTTTTTGAAATTCATATTTATTGATTTTTCAATCTTCCTCTCTTAATTATTGAGAAAGAACATTGAATTAATTATAATTCTGGATTTATCCATTTCTCCTTTAAACTATGTATTTCTTTCTCAGCTTTTATATACATAAATATTTTGATTTATTATGTGTTCTTGATGAATTGACTCCCTTTGACTTATATGGACTTCATCTTTGGTGATATTCTTTCCTCTTAAATCTAATTTTCCTAATATTAATACAGCTATTCCAGCTTTTTAGTGCAAGTATAAATTTTTTTTCCAATTCTTTTTACTTTAATCCATTTGAATCTTTTTATTTAAAGTTTTTTTCTTTTAGGAAGCATTTGATTTGGTCTCAATTTTACCCAATATAATAATATCTTTCTTTTAGCTGGGGTATTTAGACTATTTAAATTTAATGTGGTTAGTGATGTGGTTAGATTTTAATCTATCAGCTTGCTATATAGTTTTATTTGTCCATCTGTTCTTTGTTCCCTTTTTACTCTTTTTATGCTTTCCTTGGACTGCATATTTATTTTTTATGACTCCATTTGATGTCTTCAGTTGGATTATTTGGTAATAAGTGTGGATAGTTGTTTCAGAATTTGTTACACCCTTAACTTACCACAGTATCCTTTAAAGAGATATTATAACACGTTATGCATTAAAAAGCATACAGTAGTACATGTTTATTTCTCCCTTCCCAGCTTTTGTATTTTTGTAGATATATATTTTACTTTTACAATCATCATAATCTCTATACAATATTCTTACTTTTGTTTATATAGTCAAGATCTTGTAAGGGGATTTAAATAAGTAAAATATATTATCTCTTTACTAGTTCATTACTATTTTCTGTATTTCATATTTCTATCTATAGATCCTTATCCCTACCATTTTTTTTCATGACTGAAGTACTTATATTTTTTAGGATGTAGGTTTGCTGTTTATAAATTATTTCCATTTATGTGGGTCTTAAAAGTTCTTATTTCACTTGTGCTTTTAAAAGATATTTTTTCTGGTTATAGAACCCAAGGTTGACAGCCTTTTGCTTTTAGTACTTTACAGGTGTTGTTTCACCATCTTTCATTTACTGTTTTGAATATTTACTTATTCTGTTCCATTGTACAAAACCTGTCACCTTCTGTTTTTAGCTTTCACTTACATATTTGATCATCGGTAATTCATTATAATAACTATTTTAAATAGCTTATCTGCTGATTTTAATAGATGTATCATATCTGGGTCAGTTTCAGTGGATTAATCCTTCTCTCATTACGTGGAGTATTTGCCTGGTTCCTATATGACTACTAGTTTTTAACTGGATGCCAGACATGATTTTACCTTATTGGGAGCTGGATTTTTTTTTTAAGATTTATTTTATTTTGAGAGAGAGAGAGAGAGAGAGAAAGCTGAGGGGAGGGACAGAAGGAGAGGCTGCTGAGCATAGAACCTAATGTTAGGTTCCATCTCATGACCCTGAGATCATGACCTGAGCAGAAATTAAGAGTCAGTTGCTTCACCAACTAAGCCACCCTGGTGCCGTTGGGTCTGGATATTTTTATCCCTATAAATTTTTTTGTACATTTTTTTGTACAAAGTTAACTTACCTGGAAACAATTTGTTTCTCTTTGGTCGTGCTTTCAAGATTCATTAAGTGGAGCCAAAAAGAGTGCTTAATTTATGGAGAGTTATTCCCTACCACTTGTGGAAGGACTTCTGTTTGCTAACCAGTGCTCCATGAATAGTATTTTCTAGTTGGGAGCAGGCACTCTGGTTCTGTGTGAACTACAGGCATTTTTCTCTCTCAATTTTGTAGGTGATTTTTTTCCTGGCTTTGTGTAGTTTCCTCATATACAATTGTTAATCAATGTTTACAGGTGGGATGCTTTCTGTGGCTCTTTAGAGTTCTCTCTTGCCTTATTCTGCAAAGTCCAGCTTCCTTGAGTTCACTATCCTTTCACTTCCATCAGTGCACAACTCTATCGAGGTTGAAGTCAAGGCCATTGTTGAGTTCATTTCTTGTTTTCAGTCTCTCAGGAATCACTGTACTTTAGTCCTGTTTGATGTCTTGGAAATCATTTTAATTTTTTTTTCTTCTCTCTTCTCCTCTTCTCTCCTCTCCTTTCCTCTTCTCTTCTCTTCCCTTCCTTTCCCTTCCCTTCTCTTCTATCCATTCCTTCCTTCTTTACTTTTCTTCTTTTCTTTTCTTTTCTTTTTCTCTTGGGTTGTTCCAGGATAAATCTATTCTGTATGACACCATTTTGTTTGGAAGCAGAAATTTTCTGCTTATTTTACTTGTGAATTCTATAATTTCCATGTGGTTTTTTCACCATTATCCCCAATTCTCCTCCAAAATTCTCAATTTTTCTTTTACTTCTTTGATCATTGGAAATATAATTTGAAATTTGTGATGGTTTGTTTAACTTGATACTTTGATTGATTATGGGTGTCCTTTTAAAACTCTTTCTTTCTATTACCTTCTGCTTTTCACTCATATTTTGTTATCTCCTTGTATGCATGGTTATTTCTAATTGTGTTTTATATACAGAATAATTTGTAGAAATTTGAGAGGGGGAACTAAAATCATGTTATCTTTCCCTAGAGAGGAAGTATAACTACTTTTAGCACACATCATTTTGAAAAGCATTGCCATTTCCTAGGAATTAAATGTTTCACCTATATGGCAATATTGGTAGTTGAGTAAATTGGCAGTATCTTTCACAGCAGTCACAGAAGAAAAAAAAAACTCTATAAATTTTATATAATGATACCATCTCTGAGCCAGTCATTGTGGTTTGGCAAATATTTGCTCTAATTGACCAACTTTGACTCACATATCTGAACCTGGATACAAAGAATATTCACCAAATCTTTGATTAAAAGTGTGGAGGTGAGATATCCTGAGAAAAAATTGTAGTACATTAGGAAAAGATAAAATGAATACTAGATGTGAAAACAAAAGTTGTTGACTGATAGGTATCATTTTCATGATTTACTGATTTTTTGCATAGATTCATGATCTATATCTTGGGGTTCTTACCAAACCAAATTCCTTGCTCTTCTCTTACTTGCACCTCATGCATTTTTCATAGTGCAAGATTTATCTTTCCCTTCACAAACTGTGATGTTTCAGACCCACTTGACTTTATATCTTCTATCCTCTCTACATCTACCTCAGGGAGTCTTTTTCTTTCTTTCTTTCTTTCTTTCTTTCTCTTTCTTTCTTTTTTTTTTTTTATTAACATATAATGTAATATTAGCCCCAGGTGTACAGGTCTGTAATCACCAGGTTTATATACTTTACAGCACTTACCATAGCACATGCCTTCCCCAATGTCCATAACACAACCAACCACCTCCCACTTCCCCGCTCTGCCTGGCAACCCTCAGTTTGTTTTGTGACATTAAAAGTTTCTTATGGTTTGTCCCCCTCCTGATCCCATCTTGTTTCATTTACTTTTTTCCTACACCCCCAAACACCCCACATTGCCTCTCAACTTCCTCATATCAGGGAGAGCATATGAAAATTGTCTTTCCCTGATTGACATATTTCCCTAAACCCTAAATAATACCCTCTAGTTCCATCCACATCATCACAAATGGCAAGATTTCATTTATTTTGATGGCTGCGTTATATATATACCACTTCTTTTTTATCCATTCATCTGTTGATGGACATCTAGGTTCTTTCCACAGTTTGGCTATTGTGGACATTTCTGCTATAAACATTTGGGTACACATGCCCCTTCGGATCACTATGTTTGTATCTTTAGGGTAAATACCCAGTAGTGCAATTGCTGGGTCATAAGGTAGCTCTATTTTCAACTTTTTGAGGAACCTCCATGCTGTTTTCCAGAATGGTTGTACCAGCTTGTATTCCCACCAACAGCATAGGAGGGTTCCCCTTTCTCCACATCCTCACCAACATCTGTTATTCCCTGACTTGTTAATTTTAGCCATTTTGACTAATGTGAGGTGGTATCTCATTTGTGGTTTTGATCTGTATTTCCCTGATGCCAAGTGATGTGGAGCACTTTTTCATGTGTCTGTTGGCTATCTAGAAGTTTTCTTTGCAGAAATGTCTGTTCATGTCTTCTGCCCATTTCTTTTTTTTTTTTTTTAAGATTTGAAGTTTATTTAATTTTAATTAATTTAAACTTAAATGAAGACTACCACATTTGTCCAGCAGCTGCTGTTTTATGGAGCACAGCCATAGACCATCAGCGGGTATTATTCAGGCAACCCTCAAAATATATGCCAAATCTTAACTACTCCTGCTTCTCCCGGCCCTTTGGTTTTTTGTTTGTTTGTTTGTTTTTGTTTTTCCAACTTTGTATTCTGAAAGTGTATGTAATAGCATTGAACATTTTTGGCTTAAAGAAAGGTCTCCACTCTGCCTACCCTAATCTAAGTAGGTCAGTTATTCCTTTCTTATTCTCTTGACCAGTTTCAGGGTGCCTGTTTTGTCCCCTTACAGAGTGTTGGGTTCCAGAGCTTTGGTTCTTTCTGTCTTGCTGTCTCCCATGCTAGTCTTTTTTTTTTAATTTTGTTTATTTATTTGACAGACAGAGATCACAAGTAGGCGGAGAGGCAGGCAGAGAGAGAGGAGGAAGCAGGCTCCCCGCTGAGCAGAGAGCCCAATATGGGGCTCAGCCCCAGGACTCTGAGATCATGACCTGAGCCAAAGGCAGAGGCTTAACCGACTGAGCCACCCAGGTGTCCCCTCTGCCCATTTCTTGATTGGATTATTTGTTGTTTGGGTGTTGAGTTTGAGAAGTTCTTTATAGATTTTGGATACTAGCCCTTTATCTGATATGTCATTTGCAAATATTGTCAGTTGTCGTTTGGTTTTGTTGACTGTTTCCTTTGCTGTGTAAAAGCTTTTGATCTTGATGAAGTCCCAATAGTTCAGTTTTTCCCTTGCTTCCCTTGTCTTTGGTGATGTTCCTAGGAAGAAGTTGCTGCAGCTGGGGTCAAAGAGGTGCTGTCTGTGTTCTCCTCAAGGATTTTGATGGATTTCTTTCTCACATTGAAGTCCTTTATCCATTTTGAGTCTATTTTCATGTGTGGTGTAAGGAAATGGTCCAGTTTCACTTTTCTGCATGTGGCTGTCCAATTTACCCAACACCATTTGTTGAAGAGACTCTCTTTATTCCATTGGACATTCTTTCCTGCTTTGTTGAAGATTATTTGACCATAGAGTTGAGGGTCTATTTCTGGGCTTTCTATTCTGTTCCATTGATCTGTGTGTCTGTTTTTGTGCCCGTAACATACTGTCTTGATGATGACAGCTTTGTAATAGAGCTTAAAGTCTGGAATTGTGATGACATAGACTTTGGCTTTATTTTTCAATATTCCTTTGGCTATCCAAGGTCTTTTCTGGTTCCATATAAATTTTAGGATTATTTGTCCCATTTCTTTCAAAAAAAATTGATGGGATTTTGATGAATTGCATTAAATGTGTAGATTGTTTTAGGTAGCATAGACATTTTCATTTTTTTTAAGATTTTATTTATTTATTTCTCAGAGAGAGAGCACAAGCAGGCGGAATGGCAGGCAGAGGCAGAGAGAGAAGCAGGCTCCCTCCTGGACAAGGAACCTGATGTGGGACTCGATCCCAGAACCCTGGAATCATGACCCAAGCCTAAGGCAGTGGCTTAAGTGACTGAGCCACCCAGGGATCCTGAGCATCGACATTTTCACAATATTTGTTCTGCCATCCATGAGCATGAAACATTTTTCCATTTCTTTATGTCTTTCTCAATTTCTTTCATGAGTACCTTATAGTTTTCTGAGTACAGATTCTCTACCTTTTTGGTTAGGTTTATTCTTAGGTATCTTATAATTTTGGATTAATTGTAAATAGGATTGATTCCTTAATTTCTCTTTCTTCTGTCTTGTTGTTGATGTATAGAAATGCAACTGATTTCTGTGCATTGATTTTATATCCTGACTCTTTACTGAATTTCTGTACAAGTTCTAACAGATTTGGAGTGGAGTCTTTTGGGCTTTCCACAGAAAGGATCACATCATCTGCAAAGAGTGAGAGTTTGACTTCTTATTTGCCAATTTGGATGTCTTTAATTTTTTTTTTTGTTGTCTGATTGCTGAGGCTAGGACTTATAGTACTATGTTGAATATCGATGGTGATAATGGACATCCCTGCCGTGTTCCTGATCTTAGCAGAAAAGTTCTCAGTTTTTCTCCATTGAGAATGATATTCACAATGGGTTTTTTATAGGTGGCTTTGAAGATATTGAGGTATATACCCTTTACCCCTAAACTCTGAAGAGTTTTGATCAAGAAAGGATGCTGCACATTGTCAAATGCTTTTGCAGCATCTATTGAGAGTATCATGTGGTTCTTGTTCTTTCTTTTATTAATATATTGTATCACATTTATTGATTTGCAGATGTTGAACCAACCTTGCAGACCTGGAATAAATCCCACTTGGTCATGGTGAATAATCCTTTTAATGTACTTTTGAATCCTATTGGCTAGTATTTTGGTGTGAGTTTTCACATCTGTGTTCATCAAGGATATTGGTCTGTTATTCTCTTTTTTGATGGCATCTTTGTCTGGCTTTGGGATCAAGGTGATGCTGGTGTCATAAAATGAGTTTGGAAGTTTTCCTTGCATTTCTATTCTTTTGAAACAGTTTCAGGAGAATAGGAATTAATTCTTCCTTAAATGTGTGGTAGAATTCCTTTGGAAAGCCCTCTGGCCCTGGGTGCTTGTTTGTTGGGAGATTTTTGATGACTGCTTCCATCTCTTTACTGGTTATGGGTCTGTTCAGGTTTTCTCTTTCTTCCTGGTTCAGTTGTGGTAGTTTATATGTCTCTAGGAATGCATCCATTTCTTCCAGATTGTCAAATTTGATGACGTATAGTTGCTCATAATATGTTCCTATAATTGATTGTATTTCTTTGGTGTTGGTTGTGATCTCTCCTCTTTCATTCATGATTTTATTAATTTGGGTCCTTTCTCTTTTCATTTTTGTAAGTCTGGCCAGGGGTTTATCAATCTTATTAATTCTTTCAAAGAACAGCTCCTAGTTTCGTTGATTTGTTCTACGTTTTTTGTTTGTTTGTTTCTATTACATTGATTTCTGCTCTGATCTTTATTATTTCTCTTCTCCTGCTGGGATTAGGCTTTCTTTGTTGTTCTTTCTCCAGCTCCTTTAGGTGTAGGGATAGGCTGTGTATTTGAAACCTTTATTGTTTCTTAAGAAAGGCTTGTATATCTATATATTTTCCTCTCAGGACTGCCTTTGGCAGATTTTGAAACATTGTTTTCATTATCATTTATTTCCATGAATTTTTTCAATTCTTCAGTGTCCTGGTTGACCCATTCATTCTTTCGAAGGATGCTGTTTAGTCTCCATGTATTTGGGTTCTTTCCAAATTTCCTCTTGTGGTTGAGTTCTAGCTTCAGAGCATTGTGGTCTGAAAATATGCAGGAAATGATCCCAATCTTTTGATACCGCTTGAGACCTGATTTAGGATCCAGGATGTGATCTATTCTGGAGAATGTTCCATGTGCACTAGAGAAGAATGTGTATTCTGTATATCTGTGATGTTCATCTGGTCCAGTGTGTCACTTAAGGCCTTTATTTCCTTGTTGATCTTTTGCTTGGATGATCTGTCCATTTCAGTGACGGGGGTGTTAAAGTCCCTTACTATTATTGTATTCTTGTCATTGTGTTTCTTTGATTTTGTTATTAATTGGTTTATATAGTTGGCTGCTCCCATGTTAGGGGCATAGATATTTAAAATTGCTAGATCTTCTTGTTGGACACACCCTTTGAGTATGATATAGTGTCCTTCCTCATCTCTTATTTTAGTCTTTGGCTTAAAATCTAATTGATCTAATATAAGGATTGCCACTCCTGCTTTCTTTTGATGTCCATTAGCATGGTACATTGTTTTCCACCCCCTCACTTTAAATCTGGAGGTGTCTTTGGGTCTAAAATGAGTATCTTGCAGATAGCATATTAATGCGTTTTTGTTTTTTATCCATTCTGATACACTGTGTCTTTTGATTGGGGCATTTAGCCCATTTACATTCAGGGTAACTTTTGAGATATGAATTTAGTGCCATTGTATTGCCTGTAAGGTGACTGTTACTGTATATTGTCTCTGTCCTTTCTGGTCTACTACTTTTACGCTCTCTCTTTGTTTAGAGGAACACTTTCAATATTTCCTGTAGATCTGGTTTGGTGTTTACAAATTCTTTTAGTTGTTATTTGTCCTGGAAGCTTTTTATTTCTCCTTCTATTTTCAATTATAGCCTAAGTGGATATAGTCTTCTTGGCTGCATGTTTTTTTCTCATTTAGTGCTCTGAATATATCATGTCAGTTCTTTCTGGCCTGCCAGGTCTCTGTGGATAAGTCTGCTGCCAATCCAATATTTTTACCATCATATGTTACAGACTTCTTGTCCTGGGCTGCTTTCAGGATATTCTCTTTATTGCTAAGACTTGTAAGTTTTCGTATTAGATGATGGAGTGTGGACCTATTCTTGATTTTGAGAGGGATTCTCTGTGCCTCCTGGATTTTGATGCTTGTTCCCTTGGCCATATTAGGGAAATTCTCTACAAAAATTCTCTCCAATATACCTTCTGCTCCCCTTTCTCTTTCTTCTTCTTCTGGAATACCAATTATTCTAATGTTGTTTCATCTTATGGTATCACTTATCTCTCAAATTTTCCCCTCATGGTCCAGTAGTTCTTTGTCTCTCTCTTGCTCAGCTTCTTTATTCTTTATTATTTGGTCTTCTATATCACTAATTCTCTCTTCCGCTTCATTTATCTTAGCAGTAAGAGTCTCCATTTTTTATTGCACTTCATTAATAACTTTTTAAATTTCAGCTTGATTAGATTTTAGTTCTTTTATTTTTCCTGAATGGGCTTTTATTTCTCCAGACAGTGTTTCTCTAATATCTTCCATTCCTTTCTTGAGCCCAGCTATCACCTTGAGAATCATTATTTTGAACTCTGAATCTGACAAATTATCAATGTCTGTATTGATTCAGTCCCTAGCCTTTGGTACTGTCTCTTGTTCTTTTTTTTGTGGTGAGCTCTTCTGGCCTTGTCATCTTATCCAGATAAGAATATATGAAGGAAAGAATAAAAAAAATAAAAGAGTGGCAAGTACCCCAGAAAAATGTGCATCAACCAAATTAGAAAAGACCCTAAATTATGACGGGAAGAAAAGGGGTAATAAGAAGTTCAAAAAAATTTAAAAAAAAAAAGGAAAAAAAAATATATATATATATATTAGACTGGTGAATAGAACAGAGCTACCCACTTAATTTTGGGAGTATTTTGGTCTCTTAAAAGAAACTACCTACCAAAATTTTGAAGAAAGGAAGAAATATATATATAGATATATATATTTCTTTAAAAAAATATATATATACAAATTGTGGAGTCCAAGAAAAATCAAGACCTTCCCATCTCAGGTTTAGCCTTAGATAAGTACAACCATCTCAGACCCCTGTGCCCAAGGGCTGAACTTTCTCCTACTTTACTTTAGTTCCAGGAAGCCCCACCCTGCTTTAGTTCTAGAGACCCCCACCCTGCTTTGGTTCCAGAAGCCCCCACCCTGCTTTAGCAAATTTTCTCTCCTCCCCCCCAGCCTCTTGTAACAACTAACTAAGCTCGGGGTCCAAGTCCCTACTCCACTGTGTCTGGTATACTGGGCCCAAGCTTAAGCTTGTTAAATAAACCCTCATGTGATTGCATCAGTGTTGGCTCCTTGGTGATCTCTCAGATGTGAAAACTCGGGCATAACACAAATGTGTATATATGTATATATATTTATATACACACACACACACAAAATAAGGGTAAGCATGATGAAGGGATGGAATATGACTGTAATGATGAAAATATTTTTTAAAAATTCTAAAAAGGTAGTTGATAAGTTAGTTTAGAAAAGAAAGAAAAAGAAAGTAGAGAGAATTTACTCAGGCTGGAGGCTAAAACAAAACCCTGTGCTTGATTTAGGTTATATTTTGATCTATTAGAAGAAGTTGTATCCCAAAATGTTTTAGAAGAAAAAACCTTATGTGTATACAAAAAATAAAATTAGATAAAATAAAGGATAATATATGACTATAATAATGAAGGTTCAGAAAGAATTTTTCTTAATGAAAGGTATTGTTAAGAAAAACTAGTTTAAAAATGTTAAAAGAGGAAAGAGTAAGTTTAAAAAAATTAGAATAAGAAAAAAATAAAATTAAAAAAAATTAATTAACTTTGCAAGACTATTGAATCATGGGGAGAAAGCCATGAATCCCATGCTTTGCTTTCTCCTCCTCTGGAATTCCATTGTTTTCTGGTCTTGGCTGGATTTCTTGCTGATATTCTGGGGGAGGAACCTGTTGTTGTGATTCTCAAGTGTCTTTGCCCCAGGCAGAATTGCACCACCTTTGCCAGGGGCCAGGCTAAGTAATCTGCTCTGGTTTGGTCTCAATGGCTTGTGTTCCCTAAATGCTTTCCATAGAGCTCTGGAGGACAGGAATAAAAATGGTGGCCTCCCAATCTCTGGTGTAGAGGAACAGAGACCTCGGGACCCCACTCCTCAGTGTGCCCCTGGAGAAAAGTGCTCAATCACTACCATCTCCCTGACCTCTGGCCGTGCGCCGAGCTCACCCAGGCTGCGAATGAGTGTCTGTCTCTGGCACACAGCCCTGCCTGGAGTCTCCAAACCCAGCAGATCCCTGCTGCTATTCCAGGGGGGTCCGGGGTCCTTGCTCAAAGAGCAGTGGTCTGACTGTACCATGGATCACAGTTTAAGGCAATCCCAATTTGAAAGCTCACTCCTCAGCTCTGTCTTTGTAGTTGGCTTCCCTGCTGTAACATCTGTGAGTACTATGATACTCAGACACCCCCAATCCTTCTGTGACATCATGGGACCTGAGACCACGCTGTCCCTGAGAGGCCTCCACCCCTGCTTAGCCTCTGGAGTGATATCCCTCAGTGGAGCAAACTTTTTAAACTTCTAATTTTGTGCTCTGTTGCTCTGCCCTTTGCTGGGAACCGGCCCATCCACCCGCAGTCTATCTTCTGATCACTTTGGATTCACTTCTCTGCCAGTCCTACCTTTTAGAAAGTGGTCGATTTTCTGTTTCTAGAATTGCTGCTCTTCTCTCCAATCTCCTGTTAGATTTGTAGGTGTTTGGAATGGTTTGATAAACTATCTAGCTGATCTCCTGCTACTGATGTCATCCCAGCCTGCTACTCCTCTGCCATCTTGACTCCTCACTCTACCTCAGGAATTCTTTTGCTTTGTTCATCTGAAAAGTCCATACTTACCCTTCAAATGTCTTCTCAAACATGGCCTTTGTTAAGTCTCAATTCACTCTGTAAAAAGACTCAGGATCATGCTCCGAGATTCTCATATTGTGCAACTTATATGTAATTGAGTTGCTTGCTTCTCTTCCTACTTGATTTTATCTTTTAATTGCAAATCATTATGTAGTTTTTTTCTTTCCAATTTATGATGAATATAAAGAGCATTATTCATTTTAAATAAATTTCTCTTGAATAAATAAATGTTAAATGTCCTGGCGGAAGGATTTTGGAAATATTTGACTTAAATGTTGTCAAAATATAACCTAAAATTATGTTTTAAAAATTATATTTGTGAAAAAAATTATTCTTAAGACCATGAAAATTAAAGGAAGAAAAGAATTGATAATACAAGAGCTGCAAATGATTATTTTTCAACTCATTTATGTGGATGGTCAGGGAAAGCTTATTTTGAAAAAGAGAGAAGTAAGACGTGAATGTGGAAATTGATGTGAGTATGTGAGATTATGTGGTTCTAGATAGAAAGAATGAGAAAGAACATAACACTTGATTGCCTGGTGAGGTCTGGCTGTTCTTCCCTAGGGTCTACAAGATATCTTGTTGACTTACAGTAAAACTTTTTTTTTTTTTGCTCAAATATATTGACTGACTTTGTAGTACTTGAAACCAAAAGACCATTAACTTAGACCATATATGCTATGTTCCTTCTTTCTAGCTAGGCTCAACTTACTTTTGTTCACATTTCTTTCACATTTCCCTTAGGCCTTGGGTAAGACTTTTAAGTAAAAGCAATATGAATTTTAATCTTATACCCTTATTTCAAGAAATGTTATAATAATTATTGAGCACTCGTTAAATATATCTGAGAAGTAGGTAGGAAGTTCTTCCTAATAGGATAAGCTAGGCAACTTTGAGTGTCTTAAGGTAGAAACAATTGAATTACTTCTTGATTTGGACATAGTCCTAATGTTATTTTGGTGAAGTTCAAACCAATTGTATTTTATGAATATTTTTCTTATTTGCAGTCTTTTTACCCTGATCAGTGTTCTCAGAATGTGGTTCACAAATCAACTGGACCAGGACCACACTATAGGATGGAATTACAAAATGTCAGTCTTTTGTCAGATCATACTTGCTGGATCAGAAACCTTGAATGTGCAATCAAAACTTACCTTCTTATAAGTGTTGCAGGTGGTTATTATATAGTATAGAGTACAAAGATATAATATAGAGTAAATATTTTCAATATAGAGTAGTCTATGTTAAGTTATGTTCAAGTCTAGCTTAGGATGTTTAGTTCAAATATATATTTCTTTATTTCTTTAAAAAACAGGTCACTATGTTTTTTTTTAAATTTTATTTCTAGTAAAAAGTGTTTTATAAAGTAATAACATCAGTATTATAATACCATAAAAATAGAAATGTATTTCTGAGAAAGGAGATATATGTGTTTTCTTCAAAATTGCCTCTATGTTCAGCACAAATTTTGTGCAAATATCTTGCTCCCTGCTTTTCTGCAGAGATATTAGAGCTGTGTCCTTAATGTTCAGAATGGCTTCCTTATGACTATTTATTTAGGTATGTTTCTCTATTCAGTTGGCTTCCAGTTTGCATCAGAATCACATGAACTTCTTTATAAGAATGCATGTTTTGTTGAGTCTCATGAATAAAAAAACTTTTGGATTTGATACCTTGATTTTTTTTTAATAACCTACATAGTTTATACTTACATATGCAACAATTTGGGAATCTCTAATCTGAAGCATATCACTATAAAATATTTTACTACTTTAAAAGTTTACGTATTAACACTTTCCATTTATAATTCCTAATATATATTTATTAATTTCATCTGAGTACAAGCTGAATTGTTGGAACAGCATTCATTCGAAGGAATTAAATCAAGATGTTCTAAATACAGTCAAACTAAAATAAATGAATTTAACAAGACATAACACAGTGTATAACTTCATTGGAGGGAATTATTAGACATGAATATGTCCTATAAAGTTTTATCAAATAAGAAGTACTCTTCAATGCACTTGACCTTTAATAACCAAAGTCTTAAATCCAGTGAAACTTCCTAGAGGCTGTTTTATTTTAACAAAGGAAAATGCCCATTTTATTCAAAGCAAATAAAATAGAACAAATCTCAAAACCACTGTATGCCACAAACAGTCTTAACTATATGGAAATAATGCTGTAATGAATTTTCAAAGGAATAGGGACAATTTCCACATTTTGCAGCAGGTGAATGAGAAATAGTTACATTAACAGTGTCCCAGACTTGAAACATAGCTCATTATACACACCTGCCAACAGCTACATTAAACATTTAATAACAGTAGGGTACACCTTACCCTCACAAGTGATAAATGAGGACATTTTAGCATTTTCCTTTTTCTGTGGTGATTTTTGTCTTACTTGCTAAAAAAGAAGAAAAAAATTTAAAGTCAATGCATTTTTAATCTTCAAAACAAGAGTTAGTGAGGACAGAAATATTTTTTCACCCTCTCAAAGATATATATTTCTGTAAATTAAGTGATTACATATACATAATTTTTCTTTTTTTAAACATAATTTTCATTTTAAGTTTATTTTGGTCTTAAAGACACTTTATGTTGATGATTTTAATGGGAAAATTTAGAAGGCCGCTTTAAAAAAAAAAAAAAAGGGGGGCACATTTTTACTCCCGAGACAACGCCTAGAATGTTAAAGCATTAAGTAAAAATTATATATATATATATATATATATATATATATATATATGGATATGAGCCAAATTTTAAATATCCCCTTCCAATCCAATAAATACAAAGCAAAATGTAACAATTGAATGTTAATAATAACTCTCCTTTTTTGGGTACAATTCATATGCACCTCACACTATGACACATTATTCATTGCCTTGGAAAGGGAACAGAAAAGAGCAAGCAAGCTAAATAGAGAAGGGCCAAGGAATCACTTCTCTGGCAAGAAAAGAAAAAAAAAAAAAAAACACAAAAAAGTGTGTAGAAGAGATACCTCAGCTTCCTCATATTTCTTTTTCTTTTCATTGTGTAATGGCTCTGTTGTAGTAGAAGAGAATGTTAAGTACCCAGTGCTGAATTTTAATAAGAACTATGTGGCTAAACATACTTAAATCTTTCAGTACAATGGTAAAGAACACACAGTACTCTCATTCTAGTATCAAAAAATAATTTCAATTTTCATGAATTCAAGGCAAATTTCTTCTGAAATGCACAATTACAGAAGATTTCTTTTATCCAACTCATATGTAAGAGTTGAATATGATTCTGGGTTTTCTATTAAGAATACTTTATTTCCTTTTTCTCAAACTAGTTGCTTATAGATAATTATTCTCTCTTTATCCATCTAAAGAATTGCGAACCAAGGTTTTAATACCTCTCATGCAATCTGGTAGGTTATTTTCTAGGATTAGGGAATATAATGGTCACACATTTTCAGAGGCAAACACAATATTATCCCCTTTTTTTTCTAACCACATATGCTGTCTTCTATGAAAGAACAGACCTCTTGTGATTTTAAAATGACTTTACATTCTAGTATTCTATAAGTTAGAATAGAGATCTCTTTTCTACTTCTTATCATCCTCAACTACTCTTAAGTCAGTCTTATAATCTCTCTGAGTCTATGACCAATGAATCACATAGTACAGAGGTCAGCATATTATAGCCTGTGGGCCAAATCTTGCTGGTAAATGAAACTTCTTGTAAATAAATATTTTCGGAACACAGTCACAGCCATTTTTATGAATGTTTTAGCTCTATAAACAGCAGGTTTGAGTAGTTGTGAAGACACCATCTGGCTTGAAAAAAGGCTAAAATGTCTATTACTTCACTTTTTATTGAGGTATAATTGACATACAGCATCATATTATTTTCAGGTGCACAGCAGTGATTTGATATTTGTATATATTATGATGTGGTCATCACAGCAAGTCTAATTAACACCCTTCACCACACATAGTTACAAAAATACTTTTCTTGTGATGAGAACTTTTAAGATTCACTCTCTTAGCAACTTTCAAATAGGCAACAGAGTATTATTTTTTTTTCCCAATTTATTTATTTTCAGAAAAACAGTATTCATCATTTTTTCACCACACCCAGTGCTCCATGCAAGCTGTGCCCTCTATAATACCCACCACCTGGTACCCCAACCTCCCACCCCCCCGCCACTTCAAACCCCTCAGACTGTTTTTCAGAGTCCATAGTCTCTCATGGTTCATCTCCCCTTCCAATTTACCCAAAAGCACATACCCTCCCCAATGTCCATAACCTTCCCCCCTTCTCCCAACCCCCCTCCCCCCAGCAACCCACAGTTTGTTTCGTGAGATTAAGAGTCACTTATGGTTTGTCTCCCTCCCTATCCCATCTTGTTTCATGGATTCTTCTCCTACCCACTTAAGCCCCCATGTTGCATCACCACTCCCTCATATCAGGGAGATCATATGATAGTTGTCTTTCTCCGCTTGACTTATTTCGCTAAGCATGATACGCTCTAGTTCCATCCATGTTGTCGCAAATGGCAAGATTTTGTTTCTTTTGATGGCTGCATAGTATTCCATTGTGTATATATACCACATCTTCTTTATCCATTCATCTCTTGATGGACATCTAGGTTCTTTCCATAATTTGGCTATTGTGGACATTGCTGCTATAAACATTTGGGTGCACGTGCCCCTTTGGATCACTACGTTTGTATCTTTAGGGTAAATTCCCAGTAGTGCAATTGCTGGGTCATAGGGCAGTTCTATTTTCAACATTTTGAGGAACCTCCATGCTGTTTTCCAGAGTGGTTGCACCAGCTTGCATTCCCACCAACAGTGTAGGAGGGTTCCCCTCTCTCCGCATCCTCGCCAGCATCTGTCATTTCCTGACTTGTTGATTTTAGCCATTCTGACTGGTGTGAGGTGATATCTCATTGTGGTTTTGATTTGTATTTCCCTGATGCCGAGTGATATGGAGCACTTTTTCATGTGTCTGTTGGCCATCTGGATGTCTTCTTGGCAGAAACGTCTGTTCATGTCCTCTGCCCATTTCTTGATTGGATTATTTGTTCTTTGGGTGTTGAGTTTGTTAAGTTCTTTATAGATTTTGGACACTAGTCCTTTATCTGATATGTCATTTGCAAATATCTTCTCCCATTCTGTCAGTTGTCTTTTGGTTTTGTTAACTGTTTCCTTTGCTGTGCAAAAGCCTTTGATTTTGATGAAATCCCAAAAGTTCATTTTTTCCCTTGCTTCCCTTGCCTTTGGCGATATTCCTAGGAAGATGTTGCTGCGGCTGAGGTCGAAGAGGTTGCTGCCTGTGTTCTCCTCAAGGATTTTGATGGATTCCTTTGTCACATTGCGGTCCTTCATCCATTTTGAGTCTTTTTTTGTGTGTGGTGTAAGGAAATGGTCCAATTTCATTTTTCTGCACGTGGCTGTCCAATTTTCCCAACACCATTTATTGAAGAGGCTGTCTTTTTTCCATTGGACATTCTTTCCTGCTTTGTCGAAGATTAGTTGACCATAGAGTTGAGGGTCTATTTCTGGGCTCTCTATTCTGTTCCATTGGTCTATGTGTCTGTTTTTGTGCCAGTACCATGCTGTCTTGATGATGACAGCTTTGTAATAAAGCTTGAAGTCCGGAATTGTGATGCCACCAACTTTGGCTTTGTTTTTCAATATCCCAAAAGACCTCGAATAGCAACACAGTATTATTAACTATAGTTGTCATGCAGTACATTATGTCCCATGACATTTATTTTATAACTGGAAGTTTATGCCTTTCCAATCTGACTCTTTATAGAAAGAGTTTCTCAATCCCTGGCACAGATTTTCTGCCAGTAACATGATAGTTCTATAGTCACATGATAGTACTCAGGTATAGCTCTCTAAAACATACAAATATATATGAATAAATTTAAGTTATTGCACCACAAATCAGAAGAACTTACTTTTTTTTTTTTTAATTCTTTCTTCTGTTAATATGAAAATGTGTATGGGGCACCTGGGTGGCTCAAAGTGTCTGCCTTTGGCTCAGTTCATGATCCCAGAGTTCTGGGATAAAGCCCCACATTGGGCTCACTGCTTAGGGAGTCTGCTTTTCCCTCTCCCTCTGCCACTTCCCCAACTCATTCTCTCTCTCTCTTTCTCTCTCTCTCTCTCTCCCTCTCTCTCTCTTTTTCATTCTGCTGCTTCTCAATTAAATAAAGTCTTTTAAAAAGTATGAAAATGTATATTTGCAGGAAAATCACAACTTGTCAACTTGTTATCTCACTTGACTTTATTAAAGCCTTGGGAACATTTGTATATAGGAAACACTTCAATGGAGTGTTTTCTTATTGAAGTAGAGGTGGGAATCCTCCATTCAGACCACTTCGCTTCTCATTTTGTAACTCTTTTTTTTTTCCAATTTATTTATTTTCAGAAAAACAGTATTCATTATTTTTTCACCACACCCAGTGCTCCATGCAAGCTGTGCCCTCTATAATACCCACCACCTGGTACCCCAACCTCCCACCCCCCCGCCACTTCAAACCCCTCAGATTGTTTTTCAGAGTCCATAGTCTCTCATACTCTATGTGGAAAACCCAAAAGACTCCACTCCAAAACTGCTAGAACTTATACAGGAATTCAGGAAAGTGTCAGGATATAAGATCAATGCACAGAAATCAGTTGCATTTCTCTACACCAACAACAAGACAGAAGAAAGAGAAATTAAGGAGTCAATCCCATTTACAATTGCACCCCAAACCATAAGATACCTAGGAATAAACCTAACCAAAGAGGCACAGAATCTATACTCAGAAAACTATAAAGTACTCATGAAAGAAATTGAGGAAGACACAAAGAAATGGAAAAATGTTCCATGCTCCTGGATTGGAAGAATAAATATTGTGAAAATGTCTATGCTACCTAAAGCAATCTACACATTTAATGCAATTCCTATCAAAGTACCATCCATCTTTTTCAAAGAAATGGAACAAATAATTTTAAAATTTATATGGAACCAGAAAAGACCTAAAATAGCCAAAGGGATACTGAAAAACAAAGCCAAAGTTGGTGGCATCACAATTCTGGACTTCAAGCTTTATTACAAAGCTGTCACCATCAAGACAGCATGGTACTGGCACAAAAACAGACACTTAGACCAATGGAACAGAATAGAGAGCCCAGAAATAGACCCTCAACTCTATGGTCAACTAATCTTCGACAAAGCAGGAAAGAATGTCCAATGGAAAAAAGACAGCCTCTTCAATAAATGGTGTTGGGAAAATTGGACAGCCACGTGCAGAAAAATGAAATTGGACCATTTCCTTACACCACACACAAAAAAAGACTCAAAATGGATGAAGGACCGCAATGTGACAAAGGAATCCATCAAAATCCTTGAGGAGAACACAGGCAGCAACCTCTTCGACCTCGGCCACAGCAACATCTTCCTAGGAACATCACCAAAGGCAAGAGAAGCAAAGGCAAAAATGAACTTTTGGGATTTCATCAAAATCAAAAGCTTTTGCACAGCAAAGGAAACAGTTAACAAAACCAAAAGACAACTGACAGAATGGGAGAAGATATTTGCAAACGACATATCAGATAAAGGACTAGTGTCCAAAATCTATAAAGAACTTAACAAACTCAACACCCAAAGAACAAATAATCCAATCAAGAAATGGGCAGAGGACATGAACAGACGTTTCTGCCAAGAAGACATCCAGATGGCCAACAGACACATGAAAAAGTGCTCCATATCACTCGGCATCAGGGAAATACAAATCAAAACCACAATGAGATATCACCTCACACCAGTCAGAATGGCTAAAATCAATAAGTCAGGAAATGACAGATGCTGGCGAGGATGCGGAGAAAGGGGAACCCTCCTACACTGTTGGTGGGAATGCAAGCTGGTGCAACCACTCTGGAAAACAGCATGGAGGTTCCTCAAAATGTTGAAAATAGAACTGCCCTATGACCCAGCAATTGCACTACTGGGAATTTACCCTAAAGATACAAACGTAGTGATCCAAAGGGGCACGTGCACCCGAATGTTTATAGCAGCAAAGTCCACAATAGCCAAACTATGGAAAGAACCTAGATGTCCATCAAGAGATGAATGGATAAAGAAGATGTGGTATATATACACAATGGAATACTATGCAGCCATCAAAAGAAACAAAATCTTGCCATTTGCGACAACATGGATGGAACCGGAGCGTATCATGCTTAGCGAAATAAGTCAAGCGGAGAAAGACAACTATCATTTAATCTCCCTGATATGAGGAAGTGGTGATGCAACATGGGGGCTTAAGTGGGTAGGAGAAGAATTCATTTTGTAACTCTTGAGCGGACACAGAGAACATGCAGCTCACTACCTATTCTAGTCCTCTACCTACACAGCCCATTCTAGTTCAAAATCTACAAGCAAGTTTTTTCCTCAGTGATGTCTCCCCTTCATCAACCCCCTAATTCTGTAAGAAGCATAATCATCTACCATAATACTGCTTACACCATAAGGGTTGTCATCCTTGTCTCCTGCCTGCCTTATTTCCTACATAAAATTTGGCATAAAAATGCCCTCTCAATTATAGGTCTTTAAATTTCTCCAGTAATATCTTTTTGTTTATTTCTCCTAACAAGGCCCTGGCTAGGCCTTCATCATCTTATATCTAGTTTTAGGAAACTTCATAAATGGTCCTTTTACTTACATTTTTCTCCTATTCTATTTGTAACTGATATAAAATTTGATCTTTTATGAGACTGACGTGCTACCTACTGCACTAACGAGGCACCTAAAATTTGATCTTTTAAATGAAGATGATCATATCACAATTCAGTGTAGATTAGTTCAGTGGGTACACCTTGCCTTTAAAATGAAAATCAAACCCCTAAAATGATATTAAAAAGTCCTTCAATATCTCGCTTCTACACTGTTCTTTATCCTCATTTCATGTTAGGCCTTTCTTCCCAGACTTAAACTTATTTAATTTTATTTATTCATTCACTCATTCATTCATCCATCCATTCATTCATTTATATTATTTTTATTTTGTTCAGTTAGCCAACACATAGTACATCATTACTTTTTGATGTAGTATTCAACAATTCATTAGTTGTGTAAAACACCCAGTAAATCTCCACACCTGCCCTCCTTAATACCCATCACCTGGTTACCCCAGCTCCCTTCCGCATCCCTACTGCAACCCTCATTTTGTTCCCGTAGTCTAGAGTCTCTCATGCTTTGTCTTCCTCTGATTCCCTCCTCTTCAGTTTTCCCTCCCTTCCCCTGTGGTCCTCCCTGCTATTCCTCATGTTCTACATATGAGTGAAACCATATGATAATGGTCTTCCTCTGCTTGACTTATTTCACTTAGGTTAAGCCTCTACAGTTCCATTTATGCACTGACGCTTTTTGAGCTCTGGGTGTTATATGCAACTAATGACTCATTGAACATTATATCAAAAACTAATGATGTACTATACATTGAATAATTGAATTTAAATATTAAAAAAACAAGACAGTTTAATAAAATGAAAAGATTATTTATTTATTTATTATTTTAGAGAGAATGAGAGCAGAGGGAGGGACTGAAAAATAGGGAGAGAGAATTTTTGAACAGGCTCCCCTGGGGAGTCCCAAATGGGAATCAGTCCCAAGACCCTGATATCATGACCTGAGCCCAAATCAAGAGTTGGATGCTTAACTGGCTGAGCCACCCAAGCACTCCAAACTCATTATATATATGCAATAGACTATAGAATCATATGCTTGGAAAAAAGCCTAGAAAACTTACCAAAATTTTCAGGTTTTTTTTTTTGATGACTGAAACCACATGCAGTTTGGATTCCTTGAGCACTATAACATATTAAATACAACTCCAATCTGGGAGTTCCCATATATATCTCTCAATAATATATTTTTTGTTTTATATTTTGAATGACATCTTGAATTATACCCAAAATGATAAAGGTACTAGAATCCCTGATTCTTTCAGTTAGGCAATTAATTAAATTTCATGATTAAAAAAGGACAAAAAGGAGATAAACTGTATATATAATGAAAATCATGGCAATATTAGCTGACACAGAATTTATGCAAATTAATTTATAGTGAAAAAGGATGGCATGTTTGGGACATCCAAGTAGAAGTCACTTGTGGCGTTATAGAACATTAGATTTATAAAAGGTTTCAACAGTAATCCAGTTCAACTTCATTTTTATTTGAGAAAAAGAGGACTAAAGGTTTGGGATTTGACTAAAGTTTCAGCAAGTTAATACATGACTCATATCTCAAGCTCTCAATGGTTTGTCAAAAGTCAAGATTTGGTTGCCGTTAGAACTTCAGGTACAATTTAAAACCACAGAAAAGTATTTGAGAGTCTTTAAGAACTTGAGGTGTGGAAATGTGTAAAAGACCTCATTAAGGTGTGCCTGTGTGTTTCAGTCTGTTGGACCTCTACCTTCAGCTCAGGTCATGATCAAAGGGTCCTGAGATCCAACCCCAAATAGGGCTCTCTGCCCCAAATAGGGCTCTCCTCCCTCAGTGGGGAGTCCGCTTTTCCCTCTCTCTCTGTGTTTTCTCTCCCTCTTTATCTCTCTTAAAAAAAAAAATAAATAAAGCCCTCATTAAATAAATAGAAAGAAAGCAGTTTGGAAAATTGTATTATGTTTCTTCGAATTCCTTGAGAACAAAGTTTATTTCTGACTATATCTTGTTTCTGACAGACTGACTTGCCAATTGGGTGAGGAGATGAATAAGAGCAAAAAGAAAAAAAATCAAATAAAGGTTAGTTCAGGGTTATAGATGTAAAGAAAAGAAAGTTTGATGAGTGGAGGTCTATCAACAGTGTTAGTATTGTGATGAAGTGGAAAGAAAAGAAAAAAATGTGGAATTTTTCTGATTAGCAAATTAATCATGAACTTGTTAATCAGAAAAAAATCAACTGATGAGGGGGAAACTCATTGCAATATTAGTTTGCTCTTGTCTAACAAAGAGCTCTCGAAAACACTTACTGCTTGTAGACAGTGGCAGAATTTTAATTTATAAGATTAAGAAAATGCAACTGACAAGCTAATTGGTCAGAAAGTGAGGAATCTGTTGTACCTAAAATTCTATTCTCATTAAGATTATCTATCATTTAATGTTTACTTATACATTGTATTTTATACACACACACACATAAAAGTTGGGACATTTATTTTTAAACCAATTGTTTTGAGTTTCAATACTGGGCAAGAACCTATAAAAGAATTAGCTACTTGAGAATATTAAATGTGTTTTAACACAGAGCCAAGAACAAATTAACCCCTCTTTAAAAATGTATCAACCTAAGGAATAAATAAGTGAAACAAGTCCCCCGAAAATTGATAATGTATTTTCTGATATAAACCTTTTCAGAAATCACGCAAATCATAAAATTGTAACCTGACAGTTCAATGTTGTCATAATTATTGGGAAAATTCATGGGCAATATATGTTTTTAAAGCCTTAATAAGTTGAAAACTTTATCTGCATCCAAATATGAGTTAAAAGAAATTATACATAAGTAAGAATAGTTAACTTAAACATAATTTCATCTAAAATCCTAGGAGCTAGGGAAAGTTATCATAATCATGAATGAAATACACAATAATTGAATGGCTATAGTGATCTTAAGAATCAGAAACTCATAAAACAAAGGCTGCTGGGCAAAAGTTCAAGTAGTTTTCATTACCTATATTTTACTCTGTAACTGTAGCATTGTATCTGCAGCTAGTAGTATTTCTTCTCAGAGAAGGAATACTATATTTCTTTGGAGGTCAAATCCACTTGAATCCAAGCTAAAAATTAAATCCAAGGTATATAGATGACAAATATTATTATTACATAATTATAAGCTATTCATCTAATGGCGAATTAAGAGTTGTGAAACTTTTATTGAACAGGGAAATGTTATTCAATATTTAATACTATGAATTATCATGAAATACTTATGAATATTATTTTTGAATGGTAAAAAAAAATAAAATAAATCTCTTTATATTTTTTTTCCTCAGTAAAGCTGTATTTCTACTCCTAAATACAAAATATGCATAGTGGAATGCACTGGAAATAAATTGATGGTATTTGTCTTGCTGTGTACATGATTACATCCATTCCAAATCCCTGTGTATCACTTTTTACTATGCCATGGATTTGAGTAGCAAATTATTTGGCTGAGCAAAAAGGGGCAAGCACAAAGCAACAGCTTAACTGTAAAACAGTTTGGCAGCAAAATGCAGTTCGACAATTTGTTATAGACAGATCATTAGGTTAATATGAAGTTGTGTGAGGAGGATGGCTAAGGGGAGGTTTATATGTCTAGAAATATTAAAAAGCAATTTGCACCACACACACATCCTCACCCTGGACTGCCTTTGAACATGTTTACAATCCACTAAGAAAATCTGATGTACATTTTATTTCTGAATTGAGGAGAACAGGTGTTAGTTCAGCCAGGAGTGGAAAGACTGAAGGGATATGAAGCTGCTAGTCAAACTTGAATAGATCAGTTGGTCTATTAAATATTTATATGAACTCGTGTAATAATTTACCAGTTTTTTGATGCAAAATATCTCACCAAATTTTGAATTCCATAAAGGAAGGGAAGTTTCATTTTCTTCCAACATGTTTATATGGCTCTTCTCTTTCCTTTCCACATTTCAAAGAATTGCTTAATATTAGTTAGAATTAAATATAAACTTTCAATTTTATTATATTTCTGATTAAGATTAGATTTATTGGTCAAAATTATAACTCTGAATGAATAAACAATAGATGAGTTTCCTCTAAAAACTGTGATATGGATATATGTCATCATAAATAAACAAAAGACATAAAAGTTTAAATATGCTGAATAGAGCATATGTCTTTGGTTTTATTTTCAGAAATCTCATGAAATGATTCTGAGTATAGCTCCCTGTTGGTCTGGCATCTTTTTGATATGCCCGTCCTCTTTCCCATTCTATGCTTACTCACTCTTGATTCATCCATTATTGATTCATTTCTCTGCTTGGTTGCTGCATTAAGCTGTAGATCCAATTTACCTCTGTTTCCTTTTATCCAAATTTCTTGAAAGAATAGTACACACATGCTCTTTCCCTTCCTTCCCAGGAACTCATCTGCCAACTAAATTGAGTTTTTATCAATTTAATATGTTTGACAGTAACATCCTAATATTGTAAATCACATGCTATTTGTCAGGATTTTTTTTCTTGCTCATGTAATAAATCTCTACTCCCATGACTATTAATGTTGATACACTATCTTCATTCTCCTCAGATGTCTTTGGTTAATCCCTCATTTTATCTTGATAAGACTCTTTTTTCTCTCATGACCCATTAAATAATGTTCTTACTCAGAGTTTTATATTTAGCTCAGTGTTCTTAGCAATGTATTTTCTCGGGTGATCTCACCCATTTTCATTTTGTTTCAACCACCAACTACACTCTACAGATTTCTCAATTCAGTATTCAAGCCCATAACCACTTCCTGAACCACAGATACATGTATTTTATTGGCTTCTGGGTATGTATATCTGGATTCCATGTGCACCTTATAGTCAACACTTATAAACTTAATTTTTACATTTTCTTCTTAACTTGTCCCTATTCTTCGTCTTAATTGGAGATGCTTCCATCAATTCAGTTATTCAAGAGAGAAAACTGACACTTGTGTTCAAATAGTCCTATAATTATATTCACAGTGTTCAATCAATCTCAAAAATTTTCCAAATTTGTGACAGGTTTATACTTCTCTCAATGTCCTCTATCAGAATATTTGCTTTTCTTAATTGGATAATTTTAAAAGTCTCCTAATTTTTTTGTGTGCCTGCATTATGGTTTTCATCATAGATTTTCTTCATAATTGCCAAGTTAGCTACCTCAAAAACAAATCTGTTTCTGGCATGTTCCAGATAAAATTCTGCAATTATTCCTTATCTTATATGAAATTTCAGTTCCTTAAACTGATTGAGACTTTCCTTCAAGTTTTGAATTCTGACACCTACCCACATTGTTAGCTCACCTCACCTCTCATGGTCTTGAAGCCTAATCAACTCCCATGACAACTCCTATGCCATCTTTTTTTTAATCTATGAGTCTTCGTTAAGGCTCTTTCTTCACAACATCTCCCAACATTTTATGACTAATACCTGTTTCTCCTTATGACTCAACTAGTATATCCTCTAGAAGTCTTTTTTGACTTTTTCACAGTATTCTATGTATCTTAGCTCTGTATTAACTTATGGCAGCAGAAGCATCAAGACTGAATGGATATTTGGTGTATCTCGGGGTTTTTATGCAGAGTGTAAATGATTAGAGCTCTGTGCAAGGAGTGTTTGCAACTGTAGACACACTTAGTATAATCTTGAAAGTGGAATTAATATTGTTGTATGAACAAGGCAGTGTCAATGGGAATAACTACTGTGTCACCTAATTCTCAGTCCAGGTTATCTTCCGTTCCTCTGCCAAGTACTAGTATGGGCCTTTTCCAAATTTCCAAATTAAACAACAACAAAAAATATTAGGAAGATCTCACAGGGAATGAACACACTCACGCTTGACTATGATTATATGTACTAAAACTAACCCAGTGCCTAACACAGGTGCTGACTCAGGTTGTTGCTAAGGAAATTGTCAATGCCTCATTGCAACACCAGACTTTTCATTTATATGACAAACATAAATTAAGAGACCTTTTTATGCAAAATGTTTAAGACAAAGAGGACGATTTTAAATGCTTTATAGGAAGAGGTGTTTTTAATTGATGTGCTAGAAAGTCAACTATGATAAAGAATAGTATCTGATAATTTTTCTTCCATACATTAATAGAAACACTAAGGAGAATGTGAAAAAGAAATATATATTCTACATGAGGTTTTTTGTTTTTCATGTAAAATATATGAGTAATCAATGAATGACAATATTAGAGAAATAGAATCTTTTGTGACAACAGCTACTAAAATGGAAAAACAAACAAATGATGACAAATATGAACAGAAAAAAATGCATTTGACAATAAATTTCTTTCTAACCTAAATTGGTGACAATGACTTTATCAAGCACTGTATCTTTTTTTCCAGGCAAATCTAGTCATTTAATCTATAATAACTGCTAATTTCCATTAAAATGCATATCATAGGAATAAGTATAGTAGTTATATGATCAAATATCAAACAAATGTTATTTTTCCACTAAGATTTAAATTATGAATTTTAAAATTTCAAGTGATTCATACATATTACAAGGTTTTTGTTGTTTTTTGTTGTTGTTGTTTGCTTTACTTTTATTTTTGCAATGTGGAAAAGTTTACCTCAAGAGAAGTTGATGTTAAGTCAGTTATTTATTTTCATATGTAATGGAAATATGATGAAAAAAGAAAAGAGAGAGAGAGAGACCAAAAAGATTGTTATGTCCTTTCATTTTGTTTAGGCCTTTTTTTTTTTAACTTCGTTTTCTTGGCTTTAAAAATCAAACAAAAATCTTACTATGTTTAGTTTAATAAGATCCAATTACACATCAAACACAAGTTTCTCTGAATTTTACTGTTAAAAAGAATCAACATGACATTTTTCATCTGACTGCTATATATTTGAAAAGATTAATTAAATGCTAAGACAAAATTACATGGAGTAAAATGTAAAGACTATATCTTGTACTCTTGGAGCAAATTAATTTCAGTTCTATGGTCAAAGACTAATGAAAATTTAAGTAATGGATTTATTGGCAGTCTGTAAGAGTCAACGACTCAGACACATTAAATTATTTATAAAATCACTCCTTATTTGAGGGACAGAATGCTATATAAAAATAAAAACCTCCCACATCTTATGTTGAGCTTGATGCAAGAAGTTGATAAAGATCATGTCTTCTTAATCTCATAAGAAGATACTATTACTGTTCTCTAGTCTATAGGTGGTAATATATCAATTATTTCTGGCTAGGCTCCCAAAACAGAGTTCTATACATCTGAAAAAAGACTAAACATTATTGATAAATCCAATCGTTATGGAAGATTTTTTTTAAAACTTGAAATTGACCAATAAGTTGGTTCTAATCCTACGTTTAGTTTGTGTAAAAATCTTTTGTTTCCTGACCGATGACCAGCTCTCTTTTTTTTTTTTTTTTCTCTTTCTCTTAGGACCTGACACTATCTCCCAGGAAGTTTTCCAGTGAAGTTAGGATGTTAATTTTGGACTTGAAACTCGTAGTCATGTATCCTCAAACTTAAATGCAATAATTTTTATCCTCATTGAGATCATCTTATTTTAACTTGATAATTTCTGCTCCATTGATCAGTTTCCACTTTAATTTGTTATTGTTGACAACATCCATAAACTCATCTTTCCAAGTCAGTTTGCCTCAGTACAAGTATTCCAAAGTCAAAGACAGTTTTTAAGTTGCAAGATGGTGCGGAACTCCTCAGAAAAATATATTCTTCCTCTGTTTCTATTCCTTTGTATCATCATTTCTCATCACAAACTCTGCACAGGTATTTATTTAACTGCACACCAGCCTTAACTACAAACCTCTTTCTATCCATCATTGTTTAGTATCAACTAAACTTGTAAAGATCAAGGAAAATAATAGAAAATTATTGAGGGATTACCTTTTTTTTTTTAGTGTCTGCTATATTTGCCACAATATTCTAAGTGCTAGAATACAGATATATCTAAATAGATGAAGTTTTTTTCATATATTTCCATTATGTTCTTAAACCTAATAGTTCTCTTTATATTTGCAGATAAAACAAAGTCTCCACTTAAGTAATTCTAATACTATGAAGTCTTTGAAATGGTCAAATTTGTATTTCTGATTTACCAAATATAAGAAAATTCCTGACACTGGCTTGTACAAGAACAAGAAAACATTTTCTTTTCAACAAAACAATTTGTTGATTTTTCATCATTACAAATGTAGGTTTCTAAGAAACATTCAGGCTATGAATCTGGAGGGTTATTCAGCCTAAGAACTGAAGATCTGAGTTTCCCCAATTTCACCTATTTCCCGCCTATTACCTACTAGCCAACTGCCTCTATGGGTTTCTTAGTATGACTGAGAAAGTGTACGTATACTTCAGTCTCTACTTCTAACTTTTTTCATTTCCCAATGTAGAGTTTACTCCTTGAAGGGGAGAATAGACATCAAACATTTAAGAATTATATCACTGACATCATCTACATCATCATAATTCCAAAGTTGCAGTTTAAAGGTCACTGTACTACAGTAATAAGATGTAAAAGGTGAAGATGGTATCAATTTGTATTGTTTGAAATTGCTTTATTATTTATTTTATATAAGTAAGTGTTCACTACTATAATGAATGTATTTAAAACTACATCAACTCTTGAGTTTCAACCATTAAAATGTAAAGCCCCAAACATTTAAGGAGACAGAGGAATCTGGCAAAAAAAAAAAAAAAAAAAAAAAAAAAGTAGCTATAATTCAAGAACAAATTTAGATGTGTAAATAAGAAACAAATAATATACAACCCCAGTTAAGTCAGCTAAGATAATGCAGAAGCTCATTTATGTCTGGCAATCCACTCTGCTGGAAAGATAGAGCTAGTTCATCTTGTAATTCCTATACAATCTTTGTGATCATTTTCCATCACACTGAAAAATCCCTCCTTGTCAAAACACTGATGTAAACGCAGTAGCCCTAAGCAAAATTGTGAAGCTGGTAAAACATTTTAGGTACTTGGTTACAACTTGTAACAGAGTCTTTCTCCTTGAACTACATGTACCTTTCCTCTCTAAACACATTCCTTTCCTTAGGTATCTGTCAATTAATTCAATTTAATGGTGTAGAACAGTGGTTCTCAAACCACCTGCATCAGTTTGGGTTGGAAGCCACTATATTTACACTTCTATCAAGTTCTCAGGTGAAAGTGTTGCTTGCTGGGGACCCAGCTGGTCAGCATAGTGGTGACATAATTAGTGAAACAACAGGACCTAGGGCTCATGAAAAGGTTACAACAAGCAAAGTATAAAGGAGTTCATAAAAATGGTATCTAATTTAGACTTCACAATGCTAAGAAGTAATGATAACCCATATGATCCACAATTTAAGGAGAGAAAGCTGGTGTTGGAAGAGGTTAATTAATTTGCTCTTGTCTAAACAAATGATAAGGGGCTGCCAATATTTGAATAGTTGGTTTTGTTCTTATTTTTGTTTTGTTTGTCCTATTTTTCCCAACTTTCCAAACTCTTCACTGAAAAAGACTGACAAGCCACTGCTAATTAAGAAGAATCATTTAATTAAGAAGAGCCGTTAAGGAAAAGATGGATCATTTGAGAAATATTTTTCAGGAATCTGGGTACCTCTAGAAGGGGGAAAAGAAACCTCAAAGTCTGGTACTTCACACAAAAACAGATCCCAAAGTACAAATTTTCAATTACAGAGTAAGTTAATAATGGGAATGTAATGTAGAGCCTGGTGAATGTAGTCAATAATACTGTTTTGCATATTTGAAAGTTGCCAAGAGAGTAAATCTTAAAATTTTCATCACAGCAAATTTTTGTAACTATGTATACTACTGGATGTTAACTAAATTTATTATGATAATCATTTCACACATATAGAAATATTGAATCATTATGCTGTACACCCGAAACTAATATAATATATATCAATATATCTTAATAAAAACAAAACAAAACAAAGAATTTGGGTCAAGAATTTGACTAAAAAGAATATATCTGAGATAATGGTAGTATTAGAAAAAATAAGAATGTATTTATGAAATAATCTTTATAATTTATAAAATACTGTGTTTCTTAGTATGACTGAAAACTCTGAAGTACTTAAAAATACTGATAAACAAAAATGTTGGAAAATGAATAAAAATAAAATCAAAGGATTACCAACTGACTGTATTCTTTAAAGAGTTTATGAAAATGAATGAGAAATATCCTAAAACCCATCAGAAAATTGAGAAAAGACATGGCTAGAGATATACAAGAACTGTAACAAAAATGAACCTTTTTTTTTTTTTAATGAATCTTACACATATGAAAAGATACCCAACTTACTCAATTTCACTCATGGAAAGGTAAATTAAAACCAAAATCAAAACTGTTTTTCTCTATCAAATTGGCAAAAAAGCAAAATATTTGACTGACTACTTCATCAGCAAAGACCTGGGGAAATTAGTGGGAGTGTACAAACTACACTCTATATAGAAAATATCAATACAAATGTAAATGTGTATTTCCTTCAACAATTTAATTTTGAGTAATTTGATATACTATTTTCTGAAATAGTATATGGTCAATACTATTCATTGTGACTTTTCTGTAATAACTAAACAGGGCAGACCTTATCACCACCCAGTGACCCCAGTATAGGGGCACCTAGGAGGCTCAGTTGGTAACTGCCTTCAGATCTGGTCATGATCTCCAGGTCCTGGAATTGAGCCCCACATCAGGCTCCCTGCTCAGTGGGGAGTCTCCTTCTCCCTCTCTCTCTGCTATTCCCCCAGCTCCTGCTTTCTCTCTCTCTCTCTCTCTCAAATAATTAAATAAAATCCTTTAAAAAAAAAGTCACCCTAGTATGGTTCTTTCCTGATTACTACCCCTCTGAGTGTCAAGAGTTTAATCTCCTGTGCCACCATTTATCACTATTATTGCCATGCTTGTTTGTTCAAGTGCACACAAGCCTTAACCACAGTCCTCTTTCTACCCTTCATTTTTAGTAATAACTAATATTGTACAGATAAGTGAAAATCACAGAATTTGATCATTTGAAGGCAGAGAAACTGAGGATGGGACGTTCCATGGCGACCAGATGTCTAAAATAGGTTACATTTGAGAGTGCAAGATAGGCAAAACCAAATATATAAGCAAAAACTGGTGGACACTGAGACTGTGAATGTGAGGAATGAACATCCTAATTATAAGTGCCCCAAATCACTGAAAAGAAATATGTCTCTCTAAGCCAGAGTCTTGTCTTCGGCTCAGGTGATCCTGGATCATGGCTCAGTGCCACTAGATATTTCATGGGAATTATGTAAAAATAGGAGAGAGAAAAAAAAATCCAAAAAACAGCTAATGTGGCTCCTCGTCATAGACTGAGCATGACCACAACAGCTCCTGTGTCTTTGTTCACCTTCCATGTGGTTATGTCAGTAAATTAAAGATGCTATGAGATCCCTCTCTGTTATATTTGACATGAGCTTCGAGGACCTAATTTGTCTGTACAGAACTAGACACTGTTTCTTTTTCTAGTGTTCATTTTATAAAGAACTTATTTTATCTCAAGGCCATAAGCATGCCTCTGAATCAATAGGGAAATTGTCTCTCATAAGGACTTTTGGAGAAGATAAATGTTCCAAGTCAATATCTTGCTATATTCATGCATTTATAAAGTATAAAAAATTGCAAGTGTGAAATCATTACTAAAAGTGGTTCATCCAGTATGAGGAATATTTAGGATAATAAACTATTTCTACCAACAGCCTATTAAAAATCACAGCATCCTAACTTTCTTAACTAGATTTTAGGAAGTCTGTTCTAGATTATATTTGACCATGCCACATTATAATTTGACCATGCTTCTTTAGGAACGTGAGGCCGGCTGAATGTCAACATGTGAATATTCACATCATTCATACTTCTGCTATGAATGAAAAGCCCTATTCCTTTTTCACTTTTATCTGCAAAATGTTTGTGTTTTTTATTACCAAAATTATAATTGCACTGCTTCTTTCTTGCCAAAGGGTAGCACAGTACATTTTGGAATATCTATTCCATGCTAAACTATTCTGCTAGGGACTTAAAGTTTTTTTTAAATTCTGACTCTTCTGACCTGAGCCTCCACTGAAAGAAATCTTGTTCATGTTCCTAGATACTGTTTCCACTCAAATCCTGTCTAATAAGTTCACTTATTTTCCCAAGTCTCATGGATAGATGGCTAGGCATTCACCTAGCGCCTCATTAAAAGGTTTAAACTCTTTATCCTCCACACCTGTGTAAAATAACTCCCTCATCTGAGGCTCATGATAAGCAGCTCAAATACCAACTCTGCTAGTCTGTAATTATTGCTGTAATCTACTGACTTTTTAACAATACTCTCCAGAACTCATTGAAATACTTGGTACCCAGCTCATTATTTCTGCTTTACTTGAAGTTATACCATTCTCTTTGTTGATATATTGCTCATGTCAGGGACGAATACGGTACCAGAATGTCAGAATTTCTGATTATCTTCAACCCCCCCTCCATGTCTTTCTCTATACTTCTTGGTAGTCTTCTGTATAGCCAAAGGTACCATCTTAGATGTTACCACAATCTGCAACTGTTCTGTGTTAATTAAAACTTGGTTCACCTCTAAAATTTCTCTTTCTAATCCTAAACTCCTATTTTTCTAGCTGATCCTTACCTCACTTTCACTGCATCTGTTGGGCACTGAAGTTACTGAAGTCCTTCATTTATTTTAAAGTCCATAAGACACAAATGACTCTCATTTTCTCTCTCTCTCTCTCTTTCTCTCTTTTTTAACTCAGCAAGACCCTGTGGTGTCTCTGTTCTTATCTCTCTGAACCCAATCCTACATGTGTTCTTCCAGGGCATTTTTAAAGAAATTGCCAGTAAAGCGTTAGGCCTCAAAGTTGTCCACAATACTCCTAAACCCTAAATAATATTAGATGACTTTTATTTTTTTTAAAGAAGGTTAATTTTACTGAATTTAAGCTTTGACTTGAAGTGTGTATACATGCAATCACAGTGTGAAAGAATTATAACAGATTTTTTAAAATAAAAATTATATAGTATTATGATCCTTCAGGCTAACATACCTATGAACTGCAGTAGTAACATGGTAACAGGAGGGACATTTCCTAATTGGCACCCCAGGGAACATCTTCCTAGGATAGCTGCAATTTTTCCTGGAACATGAATGTTGAGAGAATAATTAAAATCTGTGTAAGAGGGGCATCTGGATAGCTCAGTGTGTTAGAGCCTCTGTCTTCCGCTCAGGTCATGATCCCAGGGTCCTGGGATCGAGCCCCCCCATCAGGATCTCTGCTCAGTGGGGAGCCTGCTTCCCCCTCTCTCTCTCTGCCAGCCTCTCTGCCTACTTGTGATCTGTCTGTCAAATAAATAAATAAAATCTTACAAAAAAATAAAAAAAAGGAGAAGCTACATCTCCTTTAATTAAAAAAAAAAAATCCAAGTAAGAGAAAACTATAAACGTGTTCCGAGAAGGAGGGATAACAAGAAAATTTCTGGAATGGTGAACACTGCCAACTAGGTTCTTTACAAAGTAATAGCCACAGATGGCTAGCAGGCAGCCTACAGCTTCCCCACTAAGAGTGACTGTCTTCAGATGGAGTCTTTATTCTTCTGTTCATCACTACCCTCTCCTTTTTTACTTTCATGTCTTGACCCCTGTAGGCCTTGAGTAAGAAAGCTCTGAGGATATTTGTGGATAAATTAGTGGAAGGAAGGTGGCTTCTAAAGCTGTGGCTCCGAGTAATGGTTGGAGTTAAATTCAACAAACCCTGAAATATGCCTCCAGATTTTATGCTACAAGAAGTAGAGATATGAGAAAACACTATACCTAGTTTACCAGATGTTCTATGACCAATATCCAGAGAGACTATAACGATTTTGATGTGTATATTGTTTTTATAATATCAAAATCTAAAATAGTATTAGCTGTCCAGGCTGGCACGTCACATACTTGGTTGACACAGAGCACGCAAAACAGGAAGATTCCTGGGAATTTCTTATTTTAAAACTTGATTATTTTTATCATTGTGTACTTATGTTTTTTTTTAATTTATTTACATGGAAATATAAATGTATCCTCATTACACTTCATTTTTTGATTTTCATTTTCACTAAGACTGATTAATTCCAACAGATTAATTGATTTACTCAATATTTTTCATAACCATCTACTAAAACCTAGGGAGAGTTACAGGCACTGGTTTTTGGGGATTATAATTTTTTCACTCTCCCAAATCTGTTACATTTGTCTCTTCCTTTGATTGTGATTGACAGTACACATTTCCCATTATTGTGATCTTGGTAACTACACCTTCTAAACTCTCCTGCACGTTCTTAACTACAGAAAAACTAAGTGATTGTCTCAGAGTCCAGCTGAAAACTTTCTTTCTTTTTTTTTTTTAAGTTCCAGTATAGTTAATATACAGTGTTGTATTGGTTTAAGATGTACAATACAGTGATTCAACAGTCCTATACATTACTCAGTGCTCATCATGATAAGTGTACTCTTTAATCCCCTTCACCTGTTTCACCCAGGCCCTCCGTCTATCTTCCCTTTAGTAACCATCTATTTGCTCTGCATAGTTGAGAGTCTGGTTTTTAGTTTGTCTCTCTCTTTTTCCTTTGTTCATTTCAACTCAAAACCTTCTTAATGCTTTTTCAGGTTGTAATGCTTTATAGTTGGTTTTTAGGGACAGTGTAGCCTTAAAATATCTTCTAGCCTCAGAGCTTCTATGTGAGATTTTGACTTCAAACTGCTCTACTTCACAACCACTGAATGTACATTTTTTTTCTCATCTCTGTGTCTTTGATTCTTGTTCTGCCTTCCATTTATGGTCATTGTTATCTTCTTCATCCTTCAGGTCCTGTTCATAATCAACCTCCTCATGAACTTTCTAATTAATTATCTGAAAGAGAAGTAATTTCACCCTACTTTGAGATATATATCCTTTAGGTGTATAAAGATGTAAGTACAATTAATATCTATATATAATTTTGCACAAAGATTTTCTGATTCTTTTTTTAATAATCAATTTACATAGGGAGGTATGATTATATAAATATAAAACAAAAGTTTAAAGAGACAGAAAGTATTTCTTAATGCCATAATTCAGGAGTCTGACCTGGCCTGCATTATGTTTGACAACACAATCAATGATGTGCATCACAGCATAGAAAGCACCACATTTATAAATGACAAAATTCCAAGGAGAGAACTACATATATTGGACAATAATTGCAGTGAAGAATCAAATCTAGCAATCAAAAAGAAAATGTGGCATAAGAAGAGAGAGTATTAAAAACCATAGAGTAGAATTTCATTCTCCATTCATCTAGCACTTAACTGACCTCCCATCATTTTTCCAGGGTGCCAAATCTGCTCCCTCTTCAGAGCTTTTGGATTACTTTCCTTGCCTGGAATATGATAACCCAAACCTCTGTATGTTTCTTTCTTTCTTTCTTTTTTTTTTTACTGTCACTTTCATTCTTTTTTTTTTCCAATTTATTTATTTTCAGAAAAACAGTATTCATTATTTTTTCACCACACCCAGTGCTCCATGCAAGCTGTGCCCTCTATAATACCCACCACCTGGTACCCCAACCTCCCACCCCCCCGCCACTTCAAACCCCTCAGATTGTTTTTCAGAGTCCATAGTCTCTCATGGTTCACCTCCCCTTCCAATTTACCCAAAAGCACATACCCTCCCCAATGTCCATAACCCTACCCCCCTTCTTCCAACCCCCTCCCCCCAGCAACCCACAGTTTGTTTCATGAGATTAAGAGTCACTTATGGTTTGTCTCCCTCCCTATCCCATCTAGTTGTTTCTTTGTCATTCTTTTGAGGCCATTGCTCCAATATCTTCTTACCACTGTGCTTCTATAATGGCAGTTAGAGCCACCACATCTGTCGTTCTCTATCTCCTCGCCGTTCTCTCTCTCTCTCTCTCTCTTTTTTTTTTTTCTGTAACACTTTTCATTCTCTAACACAGCACATAATTCACTCAGTTTCACTTTTATCCTGTTGCCTCCACAGCACCCACCACACATACATACAATAAGTATGATTTATAAGAGCAAAACTTTTGATGTTTTCCATTTCACTTTAAGACGGCAAGATTCCCAATCCCAGGACACTGCACAGTAAGAATAACTCCTCAAAAATGTTAATTGTATGGGGGCATCTGGGTGGCTCAGTGGTTTAAGCCTCTGCCTTCAGCTCAGGTCATGATCTCAGGGTCCTGGGATCGAGCCCCGCATCGGGCTCTCTGGTCAGCGGGGAGCTTGCTTCCCCCTCTCCCTCTGCCTGCTCCTGTGCCTACTTGTGATCTTTGTCTGTCAGATAAATAAATGGAATATTTTTAAAAAATGTTAATTGTATGAATTAGTTAATTAAAGAAGAGTAGGTACTAAAATAAAGTGGTATATTTCTCTTCTACCTTATGCACTTCAGGTTACAGTTAATATATTATCTTAAATTCTGAATTCTGTGTTTTGAGAAAATCAGATTCGGGATAGCCAAATGGATGGTGAAGTGTCTCTTGTCATGTGAAGAAGAATTGGAAGATTTTGTTATCTTTATTGGAAAAACGATCCAATGCTAAGGATATAATAATAGATATCCTCCAATATTCATGAAGATGGATAAAATGTTCTATATGTCTCTAAGGATTGAAAGTATGAACAAATGGAAATAAAACAAATAATTGTACTTCTGCTTGATATATAGAAGAACACTCTAACATTCAGAGCTGTCCACAAAGAGAAAGATGTGCACAGGAATTAGGGAGGTAGTGTTTTAAACATTATTTGCATCATCTCTTCCCAGAGGTGTTATAAAAATGGTTTAAGCATAGATTAAAGATTAAACTAGAAAATACAAAAACACTAAATTGGGATACATTGAGAATTCTATGAAAAAATAAATTTAAAATATTGAAGGAGTGAAACCTACAGAGGTAAAATCTTCAGACCAGTGACAAGCAAAAATGTTGATTTCTAAATCACAAGATTTGAGCTTGTAGAATATCAAAACATTTATTATGATGATGATTATGATCTTGAGATAAATTATAACATAATATTAAACAGAATGATTCAGAACTTTTGTTAACAAAATTTCTTCCTACTCTGTAAGTGAATATTTATTTTATTTTATTTTATTTTTTAAATTTTTTTTTTAAGATTTCATTTATTTATTTGACAGACAGAGATCACAAGTAGGCAGAGAGGCTGACGGGGCGGGTGGGGAGAAGCAGGGTCCCCACTGAGCAGAGAGCCTATTGTGGGGCTTGATCCCAGGACCCTGGAATCATGACCTGAGCCGAAAGCAGAGGCTTTAACCCACTGAGCCACCCAGGCACACCTGTAAGTGAATATTTAAAGGAATAATAGTTTATTCTTTATTTCAGTGAAATTTGTTTCCTATGTGTTCTCTTGACTTCTTTATAATACAGCACTTGTATTAATACAGTTTATCAGCTAATTTTATTTAGAACTAAGTGAAAATATTTTAAATTAATTCCTCTATTGGGATATTAGTGTTATTCTTAGGGCATTATTCTCAGACTTGGATGATTCTCATACAAAAGAATAAACATCGATTTAGTTTATGGTCATAAAAACTATTGCCAAGCTTTTACAATAAAGGATTCAAAAATAGTCTGTTCTTCATGGTGTTTTCTGTTGTGCTATTGACTGCATGACTAGTTGAATCAATGATGCAGAAATTGGTCATTTATATTGCAAAAATCAGAATCAATTGAAAAATAGCTGACTATGTCTGTTAGTTTTGTAAGAAAACACATATTAGATTAAGGTGAAGGTTTTCATAACCTCAGGAAGAAATCCTAAACAATGATTCATGTACATAATATTGTCATTCTATTTTTTTTATTATTGTTTCATATAATTTTGTTTGTGATGTAAATTGATTTTAAATTCTGGGCTAGTATTTTGGATGCCACATGGGGGAACTGCTCTGGAGAGGTGACTTAGGTCGAAAAAAATTCTTGGTTAGCATCATTGCTTCCTTGAAGGAAATTCACACTTTCAATGAAAACGCTAAAACTTATCAAATTTTGGGGGGATAAGTCACTGAACACAGCTATTATGAAAAATGAAAGTATTTCATTGACCTAAGGAGTAAGTAATGGGGTTAATTTAATGATATAATCTATTCTACCTATGCTAAATAAATGAGCACTCCAACATTCGACAGCCTAAGCTACTGAAGTGTGGTCAGGAATTTTCAGCAGCACTTTGGAATTCAATACTTCTCCACGTGGTAAAGTTGAGAGTCTATGATCACTCGAGCTATTCCCTTGCTTTCTACGCTGGTCTAGAGCTATGAGAACATTTTATTTACATGCCAAGTGCCTTGATGGGGTCATCTGGAAGGCTTGCTTACATGGAACCCTCTTTTAGGGCTTTCCTCATGGTCTCCTCAGTAAATATAGTCCTTTCATAAAACCTCAAGGTTCTAAAAATAAATTTCCCAAAATAGAGAACATAGAACCAGCTGGTTGCTGTAAAGCCTAGACCTCCAGAAACTGGGATAACATTATGCTCCCGGACTCTACCAGTAGGTCACTGGCCATTCCATTTTTAATGAGAGGAGAAATAAAACCCAACTTTCAAAGCATATCAAAAAATATTTGGCTATCTTTACTCCAAAAATGAACCAAGTTGTAATCCTTTAGACAAATGTTCTTGAAGTTCCCTTTAATATTTAATCAGGGAATTAAGAAATACTTCTTTCTCTTCTCATGGCTTTTAAAAATTCATACTTTTAGTCTCAACAAACGTCAAGGAGAGATTTCATTTCAAATCCAATAGCATGCAAACTCAGATATTTGGAGTTCAATTTTAGGAAAAAAAAATCAAGTTTGTCTAGACCCTGCTTAGGTTTCTAAATGAAGTATTTCATTGTTTCTGGATTAGCTGAGACCTAGGTTCACTATTTCAATTTAGTTTAGCCATTCAGTTTTTATAGCAAATTCTTGAGAATTCATAAGGTTTTGTGATTCCTTTTGCTTTCATCATCAGGTTTCTTTTTAAAATATGACAATAGTTGTCAAAACCTGGTGAACCCAGAGGAGTTGGCTAAAGTTCACCTGTTTTATATTCAAATTGGAAGCTCACTTAGGCCTAGCTGAACATGAGATATCAAACTTGGCTTAAAAATGGTAAAGTTAAAGCAAATAAATTAATGCAATTTCATGAAAATCAGCCACTGTATGTTACTATTAACTTCAATAACAGGTAAAATCAAGACCATCAGAAAGTGAGAAACCAGCTTTAGAACAATTTGTAAAGTAGATGAAGTTTGTTCTCAAAGCCCAGCCAAATCGAAGTTCTTTTAATCTTATTTTAGCCTGGCACTGATTTCTAAAACAGTCATGCCCTCTCTCCCTGACTCTACAAGGTCCTGAGCACTGACAACCTTCCCACTAATCTCCCTGGCTCTGGGGATTCCCTGCACTTCTTTTCTATGTTAAAACTTATTTGAAGTTGTTTAATATCTATAAGTGTAGTATAAATATAGAAGTGTTACGTATATTGCATATATAATACTAACATATGTAATAAATAATATATAGTACATAGTAGTATACAACATACATAGTACACAGTAGTATATAACATATAACATATTACAAATACATAACATATATAGCTAGATATACTATAACTGTGTATCATATGTTATATATGATATATGTTACACATTATGTATTATATATAGAAGTATTATATAATATTGTGTGTTATGCAATGTATATTACACATACAAGTATCTTATATATACTTATATATTTAATATATTGCATATATAATATATTATATGACATGTAATCATATTACACTGTGTATATATGATATATATAATACATATATACATAATGTGTTTTTTTCTTAGAACTGATTGACTAAGATGTCCTTGGAAGCCCACATTATCATTGTCTTTTTACATCCCAAAATAAAATCTGGTATTAAGGCTTTCAGTAAAAATGTTTATTTTCCTTTTTGACAAATTAACATAGTACTTTAGAATATTAGGCATTATACTATAAGAGTATCATACTTAATTTAATGCATCCTTAGCCCTGCCACTGTAATGATTTATAAAAATTAAGAACTGTAAAGTCAATGAATGACATATTTTTTAAGTCATTCTTTAAAATAAAATTAAATCTAGTCGTTGAATGGTTTAAATTTCATCACAGAAGGAGCTACAGCTATTGGCAATGAAAGAAACTAAACATATTAAAAACATTTTAAAAAGGTAAAATGGTGAAAAATTAAAAATGTAAACTCATTTCATCTCTATCCTGCCATTACATCTTTTCAATCATCTAAAGGCCCATTTAGAAAGACTAAAGTTGTTATATGTATCTATTTCTGTATTATAAATCATCCCAGGCTTAAAACAGCAACAATTCTTAGGTCAGGAATTCTGAAAGACTCAACTCAAGGGTCCTGCTTCTCCGTGTCTCATGTGGTTGCATGGAAGATAAGGGGGCTTGAGCAGTTTGTGAGTGGATAAGTCATCACTATTTCTCTCTCTCTGTGTATAGTCTCTCAGTGTCTCTTTCTGTGGACTTGTGTCACCTTCCATGAATGGAGGCTTCAGAACATCAGCTCCTTTGCTCAGAGCTCCGTGTATGCCCATGATGTCCAAGTAACCAGACAGAAGTTACCCAACTTTGAATAGTCTCACCTTATGGGTCATGCAGCATCAATTGTGCTGCACTCAATTAGATGCAATTGAATCACGAACTTGTCCAGACTCAAGAAGTGGGACTTGGAACACTCTCCCACCACAAAAACACACCTGCCCAATAGGAGCTGTGTCAAGGCCAAGTTTAATAGAGCAGGTAGAATGGAAAGTTTTATTTCATAAAACAATCATGAAATAGGTATAATAAAGAAGGAAGGAAGGAAAATATTTATGTTAAAAATATTCAATAGCAGCAGGAATCCAGAAATATTCTCTGCTGCATAGAAACAGTATAATTAAACAAACAAATACATCTGAATCAATTATAAATACCTATTTATTATAAACTCTTCTCCTTAATTGTTTTATAAATTCTCCTCTTTAAATTGTGCTACAGATTTTATTCCAAGTGAATTCTTATTTTCTCAGGGTTTGGGTTTTTTTTTTCCCCCCTATAAAATGTACTCTCAGTGTGTCCAACAGGTGGGCATTTTTTTTTTTTTAAATGAAAGTGAGAACGTACTTTTTGAGATAGATAAAAGTCAGGGAAAATCACTGAACTCTTTGGTTTTCCTGTAGGCTCAGTGACAAAGTCATATCTCTATAGTTTTTCTATTATTGAATTATATGTCACCATTATTGTTGTTCCTCATATTGTTATTCTTCTTCTTATTTCATCTATTATTTCCCTAGTCTATGAAACTTTAAAACACAAGAATTATTTATTTTAATTCATCATTCTTGGTTGAATATTATACAAAATAAGTAAAATATTTTAAATTTGTCTTATTAGGGAAGAATGAAAGTTAGCATTTTTTTCTGTATCTTGCACAAAGGTTGTTTTTAAACAGGCAAAAGAGGAAATTCCATTTGGTCACTAATTTCCATCCAAGCAGATGCAAGGTAAAGCTTTGCCAATTTGCATCTTTCATGTCGTATGACAGCTATTAATGAATAGCTGAAATAACTGAAGAAAAAAGATAAAAGCCTAGCCATCACGTTTTCAAGATTTGGAGATTTTCAATAATGTTAAGAATGAGAAGAAAAAGAAGCAGCATCACCATGGTCATTTTCCTCTCCTTTATGTCTTGTACAGATTTTCTCTCTCTCTTTCTCTCCCCCCACCCTTTTTATTTTTTAGATTTTATTTATTTATTTGTCACAAAGAGAGAGAGAGCAAGAGCACAAGTAGGAAGAGCAGCAGGCAGAAGGAGAGGGAGAAGCAAGTTCTTCACTGAGCAGGGAGTCTGATGTGAGACTTGATCCCAGGATCCTGGGATCATGACCTTAGCGAAAGGCAGACACTTAACCAACTGAGCCACTCAGACGCCCCTCTTGAACAGTCTCTTAATTTTATTGTCCTTCAGGATCCCTCAATCTTAAAAACTCTGTAATTTTATTTTGGTTTTATTTTGTTTTTCTCAATTTAATCATGACATTTTGGAAACCCCAAACTCCTAAGTAATTATTCTTTACTTTGTCCTTATAGATATGCCAAAGAGTAGCAAATAGCTAAATATGATGAAATAACACTTTTTGGGCCTCTTGGGTGTACAGTCAGGTGAACATCTGACTCTTGGTTTCTGCTTAGGTCATAATCTCAGTGTTGTAAGATTGAGCCCTACATCTCACTCTATATTCAGCAAGGAGACGGCTTAAGACTCTCTCTTTCCCTTCTCTTGCCTCCCCATCAAATAAATAAATAAATCTTTAAAAAAAGTTACTCAATCTAACAAATAATCCAAAAAAAAAAAAAGTTACTCAATTCAACAAATAAAATGGGAGACAATATTTTTTCCATAAGTTGAAAAATATTTAAGGGAACAGTTATTTTTTTTTATTTTTTAATATAAATTCAATTAGCCAACATAGAGAACATAGTAATTCATCAGTTGTGTGTAACATCCAGTGCTCATCACATCATGTACCCTCCTAAATGCTCATCACCCACTTACTCCATCACCCCCCCCATAAGCAATCCACAGTTTGTTTCCTATAGATAAGAATTTCTTATGGTTCATCTCCCTCTCTGATTTCTTGCCATTCTGTTTTCCCTCCCTTCCCCTATCATCTTCTGTGCTGTTAGATTTCTCGTATGAGTAAAACTAAATGATAATTATCTTTCTCTGACTGACTTATTTTGCTCAGCATAATACCTTCCAGTTCCACCCACAACAGTGTAAATGGTAAAATTTCATCTTTTTGATGGCTGAGTTATATTCCATGGTGTTTGTGTGTGTGTGGGTGTGTGTGTGTGTGTGTACATATATATACTACATCTTTATCCATTCATCCATTGATGGATATCTTGGCTCTTTATGTAGTTTGGCTATTGTGGACATTGCTGGAGTAGTTGTTTTGTCTTTTTAATGATTTTATTTTTTTTTAATTTTATTATTTTTTTAAAGTATATACATGCTTTAAAAATATATATATATATTATATATATTACATATATGTAATATACATTATATATATATGTGAGTGTGTGTGTGTGTGTGTATAGTTATGTTAGTCACCACATAGTACATCATTGGTTTTTGATGTAGTGTTCCATGATTCATTGTTTGCATATAACAACCAGTGTTCCATGTAATCCATGCCTTTTATCACTGGGTTCATCCATTCCCCCACCCCCTCCCCTCTAAAACCCTCAGTTTGTTTCCTGGAGTCCATAGTCTCTCATAGCTCATTTCCCCCTCTAATTTCTCTCCCTTCATTTTTCCCTTCCTTTGGAGCAGTTATTTTAAAATACATGCCAAAAAATCCCTAATCTGGTTAAATTTTTTTCCTTTGTCTGAAATCTCAAAAAAGCCAAGCATTGGCTTTAGAATCATGGACAATATATCTGTGAGCAAAGTATTTTTATTCCTTTAATGCAGTTGAGGAGAAGTTGTATAAGTACTAGAAATAAATTATAAACCAGAAAATGTAATGTCTGTTAAAGAATAGCATAGCTTCCAATTGTACAATCTACAGTGGAGAAGACCAGGGTGACAATTAATAAAAATATCACTCAATATTTAAAAATACTTATAAACTTACCACCAGTTTACTTACTTCAACTTAACTGAATGTATGTTAATGCTACATCAGGAGAAAGAAACTAAAATAATAGCATTCAAAACCATAGTGAAATGTTTAGACAGGTCACACTGATATTACTGTCATATTGCTGATTCTCTTAGAGTGATTAGTCTAATTTTCTGAATACAAAAAAGGAAAAAAAAAGGAAAAGCAGAATGGCACAGATGACACAATATTGTCAAAACTGATATTCAACCTCACCCCTGGTGCGACAGAGAGAAATACTTCTCCAACCAAGAGAATGATATAATCCTGGATTTTGTGCTTTCCTTTCAGAAAGCCATGTTTCTGGTTTCCAGTCAGCTCATTCTAAGTTTCCATACATTCTGAACTTAAGTCAAGCTCATCTTGTTATGTGGATGCAACATCTTTATTAGACACAAAACACAAGAGTGTCAGGAAATTATTTTGGTCTGCTTTCGTATCTGACCAAGTACGTATATCTCTGTCCACCTTTCTCTATACCATAAAACCTAGCAGAACTCTTCATTTTTAAGGCCATATATCACTCACGTTATTGTTTTATTTTTACACTTCTCTGTTTCCAGAACTTCTGCTCAAAGCCGTAAGTTGACTTGCCAACACTTAATTATCGAATGCATTAAATATATACTTAAAAGTGACTGGTAATTAACACATCCATTGTTGATATGGAAGTCACTTATATGAAGGTTGAATAAGAAATGTAATAGAATAGGGGGGCTTAACCCATAAGTCAGATAAACACACTGTCAAACTTTAAAAATCCCATCAGTCTATCTCCTAAAATCACATAAAATCGTGTGTGTGTGTTCAAGTGTGTGCAAGTGTGTTTATTGATTAAGAAAGCATCATCTAGTAAATTCCTTCCTATGTTCTAAATAATCATTGTGCTAAATATGTATGACTCTTTTCTTTCTAGAAATGTATGTACCTCAGACTATTAGATTATGCCTAATTGCTTCTTCACTTTTAGTAAAAAAGATAATAAACGGATGAGTTTTATATAAACTATTATGCATATATATCAGCTTATCTTGTTTCCACTCTGTGTCTGAAAACTGTAAGAAACTGTATTTTTCCAGGCGAATCTCTAAGACGTAGAAGGATTTATAAGTGAATTCAGTGTACTCTGATAAGAGAAGGGGCTGGGGGGCAGTTTTCAGGGAGTGGGAGAGAGAACAGTAAGAAACAGAATAATCCTATTTACTACCTCTCCAATTCAAGCTTTCTTGAAAACATTGCTTCAGAGGGGCATTTTGTTTCTGTGCTTCAGAGCAGGGCTGAGGAATTTCCTTTACTACTCATCTTTTATCCTAGAACAGATAACCATCTGTTTTCGGAAGTTTGGGAGGAAACACTTATCCTAGTCGTGGAAACAAATAAAGAAACAACTTTGTCTCTCTTAACATTTTGTCTGCCTTGACTCTATAATTCCATTATCCTTTTACACCTAAGGGCACACAGATGGGGGCAAAGTTATAGATGTGCTCTTAGGGCTGGGAGGGTGGGATTCTGGGTTTTGAATTGATCACAACATCAAAGAATCTGGAATAATTCCTGTTCAGTTTTTTTCCCCCACGTCTTGTCTTCCACCCTCTGTTGCTCAGCCTTTTTGTATTAAATCAATCAGCATCCATCAGTTCTTCGTCCAGCCCAGGTTATATGATGCAGAAGAATATTCACTCTGCTCTTATCATCCTCAGAAACAAACATTCAGATGGGATTGCCTTCCCCAATGACCCATAAAACATTGCTTCCATTATTATCTCTGTGTGAGCATTTGAATGTTGGGTATGCCATTTTCTTTCTGTTTTATTCACAAGCACATTTCAAAATGCCAATCAAAATCACTGGAGAAACTGCTCCTACTTGGGGTAAAAATGATGGTCCCTGACAGTATTTCAAATTTTTGGTCATGCACCTCACTGATACATTTATATTTCTCCTTAGAATAACAATTGGTGGAACCAGTGTTTTTAGCAAATGAATTCAGGCTCTATTCTGAAATGCATCAGGAATTACATTTTAAGAACTATATAAGTAGTTGTTTTACATGTGATATATTTCTATTATCTCATTTAAAACAGATTTTTTATATTTTAAATGGAAGTAGTGAATTTCTATACTGTGAATTATTTAAAATAAGATCTTGATACATTGGTTATGGATAAAGAATGAATTTTTTTCTCCTTTGTTTCAAAAATAATTTGCAGTTAATTGAGCTACAAGAATGTAATTAGAATGGCATGTGCATCTGAGATCCAATATCTTTTAGAGGAAGAAACACCAAAGATGGGATCTGAATACCTAACTCTAATCAAAGCAAACTCTTCCAATTATTTGATCTGTGCCCTTGGGCAAGTCTTTTGACTCCCCCAGCTGTGGTTTTCTTTGGGGCAGAGAGCACTGAAGTCACACATATTGTTAAAAGTGTCAGGCACTGAACCAACACACATTCCTCAGTCAACCTTGTCTCCCTGGCTCCCTTCCACCTCTGTTCGTACCCCTCAGTGTAATTGTGCAGAGCTAATGGAATTATATTCAGGCCAAGAGTGGTTTATACTATTAGGTACTATACAAATTAAAGAAACTTCATGCAATCTAAACTTTTACATTAAATAACTTATTATACCCATTAGAGACATGGAATTTTAATTTTCAATTTACAAGCATAGGATTTAAAAGGTATTCCATTACCTTTATTAAATGAAAAACAAACAGCTCTTTCCTTTCCTCGTATAGCAGAGGCTTTTGCTTCAGGCCTTCAACTTTTGTTACAATATCTGAATGGCTTTAAAGTTTGTACTTATTCTGTTTACATTTTGATATTTAATCTTAACTATAGTGACTAAATCGAAACTATCTTTTGGGGAATACTGACTAAAGTGCATAATCAGTCGCAGGTAAACTCGTATTCTACTTGAGAAATGGCCTAATTCAGCCAAGTCATTTTGCAGATAAGGAAACTAAGCTATAGAATTATCAAGGAGGGGAATGGGGCCCTTCATTCAGAATGAAACTATCAGAGGGATTTTTATTAGGATTATTCAGCTAATGATCAGCTGATGTAGGTCCAGAATTCCATCTCTTGGCAATGCATACAGTGTTTTTCTCTCAGCCAATACTTCGTGGCTGACACACACAAAGGCATAAGATACTTTGAAAGTCAAAAGAAAATCAGATCAAAAGAAAACAAGACTGTCACGTACTTAATAGACCTGAGTTAATCACCCTGCAATTCATACCTTATATGTGTTTGTGCTTGTGGTGTGTGAAATGACCACGAAAATGGGATATTAAAGACACATTCAAAAGCCAGGCAAGACTAATTAATGAATTTTGTTATTATCTGTTAGTTCTACATCTAACATCTGATGCAAGGCTAAGCAATCTTAGGTCATGTAACAAGACACACACTTTGCACAAGTGATAACTACTGGGAAACTTCATATGTAGAACAGTAGTAGAGTATTTCATAAAAATTTGCCCGGGAGAGCTGGAACTGTGAAGTCTGGAGCCACAATTTACTTCCGTGAAAAACAGAAGCAGTTTCCAGATACCCGAAAGATCTCTTGGAAATACCACATTTTTAGGTCATTGATTATTAAAAGTGACACTTGTTTGAAATATTATTGCGAGCAATTATAGTGAGCTATTTTTAGTGCTAAAGAACAGTCCTCAAAGGGCTTCCCTGGTGACACTTCCTCTGTCCATTTGGGGTTTAATGCAAAGCTTCATCAGGCTCCTCTATGGGGTACAGAGCACTGTTATACCAACATGTGTCACCTAGCAGGTAAATCGTGTTTTCTTCCGTCCTTGGCTCAGAGTTTGCTTGTCTTTGAAAGCACGATGATAGAAGGCTTATGTCTGTGTATGTCACAAAGGGCACGTGGGAAAATTACTAATGGTGGGGGGGAGGACTTGAAGGGTAAGATGAAATATTTTACGTAGAGTTAGGAATAAGGGTCTTTCAGGCAGAAATAGCTGTGCAAGAAATTTTACGGCATATAGAAGGACACCTGTCTGAGAAAAGGCAGTAAGGTAGTATTCTCACTTATCTGACAAGAGAAAGCAAGAGGTTAAGTAATTTGTTCAACAGTTTCCTGGATAATAAGTTGTCCAGTTAAGTCTGGAGCTTTTTTGATAATATTTCATCCATCCTGTTTGAACGATTTTATACTCTGAGCTGCTCTACTGAAAGATTGTATCAAATCATCTATGTGCAATTTTAGGGAAACTTATGAGTCATGGTTTCATTGATTGTTTTAATTAAAATTATTTTTTCAAAATTTTAAAAGTGAAATCTCTTTCTTTCTTTAGTTTCTTCAACTGAGTTTTGTTGTTGTTTGTTTGGTATTCATTTATGTATTTACTTCAGTAAAAAATACATAACCTGAAATCTACTCTCTTAAATTTGTTAGTGTACAGTATAATACTGTTAACTATATGCCCATCGTTGCATAGCAGAACTCTGGAAAATTTTCTTACCACATACTTGATCCTTCGTACCTTTAACACATTAGTTCTCTATTCCTCTCTCTCTTCAGTCCCTGATAACTACCATTCTATTCTCTGTTTCTATAATTTTGACTATTTTAGACATTTCAATATACTCTATACTGCATGATTTGTCCTTTTGTGATTGGCTCATTTCACTTGGCTTGATGTCTTCAAAATTCATCAAGATTGTAGAATAAGACAAGATCCCTTTCTTTTTAAAGCTGCATAATATTCTATTGTATGTATATACCTTAATTTTTTTTCTTTTTTTAAAATTATTTTGAATTTATTTATTTATTTGACAGAAAGAGAGATCAGAAGTAGGCAGAGAGGCAGGCAGAGAGAGAGGGGGAAGCAGGCTCCCCGCCGGGCAGAGAGCTGGACGTGGGGCTCGATCCCAGGACCTTGAGATCATGACCTGAGCTGAAGGCAGAGGCTTAACCCACTGAGCCACCCAGGTGCCCCTATACCTTAATTTCTTTATCCATTTGTCTTCTCATGACCATGTAGATTTTTCAACCTCTTGGCTATTGTGAGTGCAGTGAACATGAAAGTTCAAGTATCTCTTTGAGATCTCTTTAAAAATTCTTTTGGATATGGGAGCACCTGGTTGGCTCAGTCAGTCAAGAGTCTGCTTTCACCTCAGGTAATGATCCCAGGGTCCTGGGATTGAGCCCCAGGTAGGGCTCCATGCTCAGCAGGGAGTCTGCTTCTCTCTTTCCCTCTGCTGCTGCTTATGATCTTTCTCTCTCTCTGTCAAGTAAATAAAGTTAAAAAAACAAAACAAAACAAAACATTCTTCTGGCTAAACACCCAGAAATGGGATTGCTAGATTATATGGTTTTTCCACTTCTACTTTTTTGAGGAAGTTCCATATTGTCTTTGGTAGCAGCTGCCCCATTTTACATTCTCGCCAACAGGGAACAAGTGTTCCAACTTCTTCACACTCACTGCCAACACTTGTTACTTCCTGTTTGTTTTGTAAAGGTGATCCTAGCAGGTGAGAAGTGATATCTTATTCTTGATCTGATTTGCATTTCCCTGATGATCAGTGACAGCACCTATTTTGTATGTTTTCTTTGGAGAAATGTCTTCTCAAGTCCTTTGCAGACTTTTTTAAGCGGGCTATTTTTTGTTTGTTTGTTTGTTTTGATTTGATTTGATTTGATTTGCAATCAAGTTCCAGGAGTTCTTTACAGGCATACTTCACATTTTGTGCTTTATTTTATTGCTCTTCGTGGGTATCATATTTTTTTACAAATTGAAGGTTTGTAACAACCCTGCATCGAGCAAGTCTATTGGCACCATTTTTTCAACAACATTTTCTCACATCATGATTGTGTCACATTTTGGTAATTTTCCTGCTATTTCCAACTTTTTCAATTGTATGATATTTGTTCTGCTGCTCTGTAATTATTGATCTTTATTATCAGTATTATAGTTGTTTTGGGGCACCACAAACCTTACCCATGTAACACAATGAACTTAATCAATGTCGTGTGTCTGACTGCTTCACTGTTTAGCCATTCTTCCATCTCTCATCCTCTCCTATAGTTTCCCAATTCCCCGAGACACACACTGAAAGTTCAGGTGATGGCTTGAGTTTTTTTTTTTTAGCAAAAAATGTATTTTAAGTGTAAGTTACATACGTTGTTTTTTAAAGACATAATGCAAGTATACCCTTAATAAATTACAATATACAAAAACTAACTAACTAACTAAATAAATAAAGACATAGTGAAAACACAACTTTTATATGTACTACGAAGCCAAAAATTGCATTTGACTTGCTTTACTGTAATTTTGCTTTATTGTGGTGGTCTGAAACTAAACCCACAATATTGCCAAGGTAAGCCTGTATATATTTTGGCTATTCTCTTCTTAGAGATATATGGTTTGAAATATGTTCTCCCATTCTGTAGGTTGCTTTTTGACTCTGTTGATTGTTTCTTTTGTTTAATGAGTCCCACCTGCCTATTTTTGATTTTGTTGCCTGTGATTTTGGTATCATATCCAAAAAATCATTAACAAAACCAGCATTATGAAGCTTTCTCCCTACATTTTCTCCCAGGGATTTTGTAGCTTCAGGCATTATATTTATGTCTTTCATCCATTTGAGTTGACGTATATGTATGGTGCAGATAAGGGTCTAACTTTACTCTTTTGCATGTGGATTTTTAGCAATATTTTGCATCTCACATGTACACAGTGATTGCAATATGGTTTGGGTTATTTTAGTTAAAGTACACAATGTTTTCAGGAGAGCTTCTGTTCAGTGCATTACACGATTAAAGCAAACAGAAGCATGTTCAAGGAGTATATAAAATGTCTGCAATATAGTCTGTGGGAGGTTTTCTCCTTTAACCTAAATGAGGATGGGGAAGTCAGGATTTACTTGAAGCTAGTATGAAACATATTTGAGGAATTTACTTTACTACTTTTTTTTTTTTAAGATTTTATTTATTTATTTATTTGAAAGAGAAAGAGATCACAAGTGGGCAGAGAGGCAGGCAGAGAGAAAGAGGGAAGCAGGCTCCCTGCTGAGCAGAGAGTCACATGTGGGGCTCGATCCCAGGACCTTGAGATCATGACCTGAGCCAAAGGCAGAGGCTTAACCCACTGAGTCACCCAGGTACCCCTACTTTACTACATTATTGTATGGGCAAAGTGTAATGTACCTGACTAAAGTATAGTTTTAATAGTATTAATTATAGTATAGTATAATAGTATTAATTATAGTATCTAAAGTATAGTATAATAGTATAATAGTATTAATTATAGTATCTAAAGTGAGATGTTGATAACCCATCTGTATTTTCATTACTAGGCACTACATATTAAGAGAGATATAGACAAACTAGAATTTGCACAGCAGACAATGAGAATGGTTAAAGAAATTACGCCACAAAAGGAATTGGCATAGAATTGAAGTTTTTACTCTGAGAAAGAGAAAAATCAAGAAAATGAAATATCTCTCATCAAACTACTAAAATTGTTGCTTTAAGGAAAAAGAATTGGACTTTTTTCATAATATCAAGGGGTTGGATCAGAACTACTTAGTAAAAAGTACATGAAAAAGCTGCGTTGACATATTACAAGATATATTTTTTGAGTTTAGATTAATAGAATGCTTACAAAAGTGTAACCATACATTTCTATTCAATAACATGTTGTTCAGATTTGTGGTCATTTCTGTACTCACTCATCAAATTAGTTCATGGTTGTTTGTGTTAGGGGCCATGTTAATTGCCAATTAATTACTACCCAGTCGATCACATTGACTGTGTGGCAACCTAAATTGGCCATTTAACCAAAGGAAATATCTTGAAGAGAAGCCTTGTGTTCTGTTTATTTATATTATCTAGAAAAGGGCTGAGTCAATAATTTCTATTCATTACAATAAATTTTTGTGTATTACTCTAATATAAAACTTCCTAGTAATAGACATAGAATTTCTATCCCTAGTAGAATCCTACTACAAATTAAATGCAATAGTTGCAACTTCCAAAATCTGTCTCAAAGATAGTGCTCTATGTTGAAGAGACATGCATTTTAAAGGATCCTCTGTAGTTTAAAGTCCAATGTGTAATTTCCAGTATGGGCTTCCATAATTTAGACAATCCCAGCCCCAGTGTAATAATTTATCCTAACAAAATGGAGTGGAGAACTGAGACAATAGCAAATATAATGTCTTAGTTATTCCTATAATTGCTTTGCCATTCATTATTCTGCATACATAGACCTCATTTTACAAAGAATAAGTTGGGGATAAAGTTTCTTCTCTTTCAAAATTAGTTTTTCTTCTTAGTGGTTCTAACGTTTTAACCACTCCTAAATTTTGTTCTTTAGTGCAAAAAGAGAACACAGAAATGCCAACTACAGGCCATGGCATTGGGGGAATAATGCTGATCTTTTCTCTCATTTCCATTTCTATTACATAAAGTGACTGAATGTCCTTCAAACAAATTCTTTCTTTTTTTCTCTCTTAAGGTAGTTTTGAGTTGTGTTTCTCTCACTTAGAACCCAGAGTAATGATAACACAATTATAAGAATGAAGACCATCGAGATTATAAGAGAGGGGGATGATAAGGCTCCGAAGTATAGCTGCAGAAATCATATTTCTACAATTCTTTCAAAAGAAATTCTTTGTTGGAACAATTGATAAAACCTAACATACTTAGGAAGACCAAAATTCTCATTAATATGCAAGTGTTACCCTAGGGACTCTTACAGAAGAATACAGAGTCCAGATAGCAGAGTAATAACCCATTTAAATTCACTAAAATTCTATGGAGTTTGCATTGGAATTGTCTTAGCTATATGACACCAAATGATAATTTTTGATGCCAAATGATAACTTTAGCTGAATGTTTAATCTTTGAACACAGTATTTTGTTCCTGGGAAGATAGAAAAATCAGAATTTCCTTTAGTGAGAAATTCTCTAAAACACCAAATTTTAAAATTATGAAAAATTTCCTCTTGGCTTGATTGTGTCACATTAATTTAAGGTGTCAGGTTAGAACTCAGTTTATCCACTTATTTTGGATGTTACCAGCTAACTAAATCATGCAACAGTCTGCAGCTTTCACTTAGTACAGAACAGAGCAAACTTTTTCTGTGAAAGCCAGATAGTAAATATTGTAGGCTTTGCAGACTATACAGAGTCTGTCACATGCTAGACTCTGTTGTTAGAGTACAAAGGCAGCTGCAGACAATGCCTAAATAAATTAGTGTGACACTCTTCCGATAAAATTTTATAGACATTGAAACTCACACGGTGCAATTTCCATGTGTCTCAAAATATCATTATTTTTGATGTAAAAACAATATTAAGCACATAAAAGTTATTCTTAGCATATGAGACCCACAGAAACGCAGCAGGCTGGATTTGGCTTTCAGGCCAAGTTTGACAATCACTGATAGTTAAATAAAATCTTGATTAACTGTTCCACCTACTCCTTTAGCTGTAGCTTTACTCTCAAGATACCTTAAAAAATTGAGTAAGTTGATTTATGGTTAATTTATTTGGGTATAGTTGTTTCTTCTACCAAACGTGTAATGCTACAGTTCGTAGATGTTAGAAAAGAAATATAATTTATTTGGGGAAATACAAATTCTGCATTTGCTAACGAGATTTAAAATACTTTGCAGCCACTGTTCTCTTCTCAAAAGGACAGCCCTCAGACATCTTTGTCAGGGGCTTAATCACCTGATAGCATATGCATTTCTGGCCTAAAGCAAAGTTCCAGGAATTTTCTAAGTCAATTTATTTGGTTTTCTATCATTTTTATTTTTAAACTTTTGTTTCTTTTGTCTTTTATAGTGTGGGTATCATGCTTGGCTGCAATGCAGGTACTTAGAGCACCATCTAGAGATGAAAGTTGAAATTAACATAAAAATATAAGGACCAAGAAGCAATGTAAATAGAAGATGACTTTGCAATTTAAAATTAGTGTGCAAATTATATTTCCAAATGATTGGCTCTAAGAAAGTCACACATTCCTAATTGAAAGCAAATACTTGTTTAATGTTGATTCTCTGCATGACTTTTCCAAAAATATATTGATTGAACAGCTTCAGACTATAATTTGCATTCCATGCAAATAATTAAGATAATGAATAGATTACTGTGTATTTAATCATATTCATAAAAACCTCTTATGTTGAGTAGATATATTAAAAAAATATCCTGAATACTATGCATATAAACATAAAAATATAGAGCAATCAAAATTGGCATGAAGAATTTCTTCCCTTAAGCTCAAATAGATTTATTTGTTATCACCAATATATATATATTTTTTTCTCTTTTTTTTTTTCCTGCTTAAAACCAGAAGTGTATTATAGGTTTATGAATGTAAATAGCTGTTCTGTCTCTCATTTTGTGGCAGATGATGAAAAAGTTGCAATCGGTTTATGGAGTTCAGTTTAATTTCCAAACATCTTAATCCCACAACAAATCAGAAATATAGCTGTTGTTCTGTTGATTTATGTGATAGTGAAGGGGTTGGGCCTATTTTCTCAATTGAATAGCTGATTGACAAAATTAACATTATTACTTTGAAGTAAAAAGTAATACAACAGATTGCGGTGACCCAAGCAAAATAATACTTAATTTTGACATTTTAATTTTATAATTTCTTGAAACAGTATCTGTGTTCCGTGAAATAGTTACGGTACCAATGAGGTACTTATAAAGAGCATAGGCGACAGTTTGTAGTGTAGTTTTCTCAGTTATTATCCCTGAAGTTTTTTATGTTATATCAACTTCCCTCATTGCCCCACCAAAAAGAATCTACAAGGTAGAATATGTTTCTCTTTGATAAATACAAAACTTAAATTATTGAAATAACGGACATGTAATTGGAACCAGGGTGTGTCTGGCTTCGAAGCAAGTTCTCTTTCTATGTTCAGTTCTGCCTCTACTGTGATAAGATCAGATTCCTTTTGAATGTATAAAAATAAGCTGACTCTAAGCAATTCATCACACGAATATGGAGTCATATTATCGGACCAAAGCACATTCTTACCATCAGCAAAATAAATTTAGGAAAGCCGTTAAAGCTTCCTGAAATATGCTTCGCTCATCTATAAAATGAGAATAGCAATTGTACCTAAATCAGATTTGTTTTTAATAGGTGTATGAGAAATCTATGTAAAATATTTAGTAAATGTCTGGTATTAGAAAAATATTAATATAATTTGAACTACTGCTATGGGAAATGAAGGACAGCAGGGGTGTCTTAATTTTCTGGGTACAGAAAACTAGGGTCTGATTCGTGAACAGGATTCATTGGACTGCATGATAATTGATAAAAACATAGGGAAAAAAACAATTTGAATAAGGAAAAGACTGTCGAGAGCATCCCACATTACTTACTGCCTGTCATCAATTTAAAAACTAAAATCAAGAGTAAAGGAGCAACTTTTTAAAATTTCCACAACTCGCTTAGGTACAAAGCATGTTTCTAATTTGACCAAAATTGTGTTGCCTCCAATATGCTCTTCCTTTTAACCTGGACACTTGAGTGTAAACACAAACTGAAATGCATAGTTACAGCCCTGTTAAGCAGCCTCCCAACCCATGCCATAGTCATTTGCTTTCCAGAAGTGGATTTTACCTTCCTTATTTGGAGATACTTTTCTCCCTATGTAGATCATGTGACTAGTAAGGTATGCTCCTAGAGCCCCAGAAACAAATGCATACTTTATATATAATTTTACTCCTACTTTTGGATATTAGAGCATGAAAGGTTTGTGTTTTGTAGCCTGGGAGCATATTTCGGCAACATATATAAAATAGTTTAAGACACTCTTTCCTACACACAGAATAATTGACACTTGTGAGAAAATTGAATAAAGAGATAATCTAGGTATACAAGTTGGAAATTTCAGGGTATGTTAGTTTTGTTTCTGACAAGTCTACTGCTATCCATGCATTGAACAAATGTGTGATGTCGAGGCAAGGGAAGAAGGAAATTATGAAAGAGGGAATCAGGAAGACACTGTTTTAAACTCCCGAGTCCTCCCTTTTGAAGTTGTTGGTTTTGAGTCAATCACTGTCTGTCTGAAACTCAGGTTTTGCACTTGTAAGTTGAAGATAACATCTAGCCTATTTAAATATTCAATGTCAAATTGGAAGACCAATAAAATATAAGATTAGAAGATACTTAATATTTTAAGACCTAAAACTGGGAAGCCTGGGAAGCGACTGGCTTTGGCTCAGGTCATGATCCTGCAGTCCCAGAAATGAGTCCTGCATTGGTCTCCCTGCTTGGCGGGGAGTCTGCTTCTCCCTTTCACCTTCCTCCCTCTCATGTTCTTTCTCTCTCATTCTCAAATAAATAAATAAAATCTTAAAAAAAAAAAAAAAAACTTAAACTGTATATTTATTATGGAAATCATTTCATTCCTCTATACTTTAGTTGTTCAGGACTTAATTTAAGAATAACACTTCCTGTTTATAGAACAGAAAAAGAATGAGGTACTGTTTGTGAAAAGGGAGTTCCAATATCGATCCATGACTTCACCTCAACTCTCTCTCATTGTACAATAAAATTCTGAGGTCACAGTAGTGGTAAGAGATCATGTGTACGTATGTGTGTGCATGTGTGTGCGAGTGTATGTGTGGGGGGTCAGGTATGCAAATCCTTCGAGACTGTCTTTTAAATTAGAATTTTGGGCAATTAGACACAATATCAGACAAGGTCAAATTTTTCTTTGTTAATTGCAAAATTAAAAGACCTCAAGCAGAATATCCCTTAGAGGTTATAATAATGAATAAGGCTGAAATTCTAGTTGCTTATCATCTTGGTTTAACTATCACTATAGAATATGGAAAATGGGAAAACTGACAAGAAAGAAATGTTCTCTTGTGCATCTTCCTATCTCCCTTATGCAGATAAAGAGTAAAAGATGACTTCCCCATCTTTCCTTGCAGCATACAAAGAGTTAAAGTGACCTTGACTTAGCAGTTACCAGGAGAATACTACAAACTTTTTTTCTCCAAATAATTTGCAATTAATAGAATCCCTGAGAGTTAGAATATAAAGTCAGTGTGCAATGAATCAAATAAAAGATACACAAGGCCACCAAAAATTGCCCAAGTCTTTAAAATTGAAATTGGAATATATATTGATTTAATATATCTATATGTCTATATTTAAATATTTTAAAATAGCATTTCTGTGAAGGAAACTCAGAAAATGGGGAATCACCATTACTAACTGAATAATTGTCTAAGGATAAAAGGGTTCTGATCCATATACTGGGCTCTTCAGGTTCCAGGTACATCTCTAACAAGGAAAAATTAATATCAATCTAGATTAGGCAGGTGAAAATGAAAGTCAATGCGTGTCTCCTTTCAAGAAGGTAATATAACACGTTGCATTAAAACACTGAATCTGGAACATGATTGCTTGAATTCAAATTCTGTCTCTTCCAATTTTCCAGCTATTTTACTAGCATTCACTTAACCTCTCCGAATTTTAGTTTCCTCATCTGTGAAATGAACTTACCAATAATAGTTTCTTCATGATTACTGGCAGGGTTAAATTAGATAATGCTGGTAAAACATTAAAGATGGTGTTTTACATGTAAATGTGCTTACATATTAGGTGTGATTTGGCTTCCGTAGAGAATTTCTACAGGAAAACAGGACAATCTTAGTCACAGAAATTCTTCTGGCCCGGATGTCAGCAGCATTCTCACTCTGAAGGAGATATTCTCCCTTTCTATGAGCTTAGCTAACATGAATCCATCCCTCACAGAGGGATTCATACTCCAGGGCCAATTGCTGGCAAAGCAGGTTTCTTAGCCTTTAAACTAAGGGCGGATTTTAGACTGTGTTGAACTGAACAAGGTAATGCAGTGTTCTGGGACTCCAGCCAGGATGGTCTGTGAAGTTGCCCTTCATTTCAAATGTAAGCTTCCTTTGAACTACATTAGGTCACCTCAGTTCCCTTCACAACCACCTAGTCAGAGAGAAATAGGAAATAGATTCTTATGTCAGTTTTCTTCCTGTTGACATGGAGAATGTCCAGAAATAACTACTTCAGAATCAGAAGTGAACATGATACCTACTCAGTTCCAAAAGATGTATGACAACATGTGAATGTATCTTCTATTGTACCTGTTTTCCACTTTTGCTTTATCTCTATTGCCAAATTATATACGTACTTCTAATTTTTTACAGTGACTTTGCCAATTTTAATAAGTAAATCAGCCAAAAAAAAAAATCCTCTGAATCTATAATTTAAGAATTAGAGAGCTCATTATTGGAAATATAGTTCTAAAATTTGTAGCAATTCCAAAGTTACCAGCAAATAGCCAATTTATTGATTTGATTCATCCATTTGAAGTTAAATTTATTTATTTTTATGATACTTAATAAATTCTGAATGTGTTTATCTGTAAATCTATCATACCATTTTTTTTCTCTCTCTCTGTATCAACATACCTAGTTGATATAATAAAGGCATCAAAAAAGAAAAAATACAGAAGATATATTATGGGAAGATTCATTACTATTTAATTAAAGTTCCACCAAGCTTTTTAAAACACTAAAAATAGTTATCTTCTTAGTTGACAAGATCAGGGACCTCAAAATCTGAAAAATCACTCTATTAAATTTATGATATACATTTTCTTTACCTTTTCCCAGCATTATCTTTTCCTTCTGTTTGCCTTAAGATAGAGAAAAATATATCCTTATTTTTTTTTAAGATTTTATTTATTTATTTGACAGAGAGAGATCACAAGTAGGCAGAGAGGCAGGCAGAGAGAGAGAGAGAGGAGGAAGCAGGCTCCCTGCTGAGCAGAGAGCCCGATGTGGGACTCGATCCCAGGATCCTGAGATCATGACCTGAGCCGAAGGCAGCGGCCTAACCCACTGAGCTACCCAGGCGCCCCTATATCCTTATTTTTAATAATATTTACATTACCTTATTTTTAATAATATTGACATTACCATTTAATAGTATTGACAATAATATTGACATATTGATATTTTTAATAATATTGACATTACAATATTTTAATAATATTGACAATAACTGATAATTACTAAGGAGAGAAACATCAATTAGTTTTTTATGAAGTCAAATTAATAACTTTATCTGAGGCTTTTTTCAAAACATGGTACAAGGAAACTATGCCAGTCATCCATAATATTTACAGACTGTTATAATGTTACTAATAACATTATTATAGCCATCCAAAGATCTTGTTATATCTTTTTTCAAATAAGTTGGAGAATACATGGATGAGTAAATATATAAACAGTTTGAATTGAACTACATGTTTTCTAAGGAATGAATGCTATTTTAATGAAAGCATTTGCCAATTTCTCATGTATCTGTTTTCTTTTTTTAATTCAGTAGGTCCACCAGTAAATATGATTGAATGTCAATCATGTTCCACAAGGTGGGTGTACACAGATGCAAACACCATGGCCTCTATCCTAAAAGGTTCAGATTCTAATGGGAAAAAGAAACATAATAACTAGGTCAATGGCAAGTTCAATTACATAGGTTTGTATGTAACATAAAGTCGTCTCAGAGAATAAAACATCAGTTATTTTGGGGATGAGAGTCAAAACAAGTTAATAAAGGTTTGAATGTCATTTTGATAAAGATGGTATATAAAGAGGTATATGTATTTTTTAGTTCTATTTTAAATGTTGATGAGTACTATATGTTGGCTAACTGAATGTAATTTTAAAAATGAAAATAAATAAATACTCTACAACTGAGGGTTTCTGGGTGGCTCAGCCAGTTAAGCCTACAGCTCTTGATTTCAGCTCAGGCCGTGATCTCAAGGGTGTGAGATTGAGCCCTGTGTTGGGCTCCACGGAGCCTGCTTAAGATTCTCTCTTTCCCTCTCCCTCTTCCTCTCTCCCATTCCCTCTCTCTGCCTCTCTAACCAAAACAAAAACAAACACAAAAACAAAAACAACAACAAAAAATCTCTTCAACCAAAATATGTCCATATATCTCTGCTTAATATTTCATCTAGATAATGGCACACTGTTTTCCTTACAGCTTGCTGTTTGTCTGCTTATTCCCTCAATCTCTCAATTTACCCTCTTCTCTGTTCCAGACTTTTTTTCTCCCTAACGATGGCTGCTTTCATGACTGTAACAGTTCCAAAATGCACAACTCCACATGATCACATGAAAAAATATATAGTCTGACTCTGGGAAGAATGGGGTGTTTTTGTTTTGTTTGTTTTGTTTTGTTTTCCCCAGGAGTATTCAGCGAAACTCTCCTTGTGTATTATTTTTATGAATTGGGTGATTTTTCTGAAATGGTCAATTTTGCAAGCGGGTAGGCCTGTAACAATTGGCCAGGCTTGGGTACTGAGTGACATTAGCTTTCTTGGGTTAGCATAAGCACACATCTTTTCCGTGACTGAATGTGGGAGCATACTACACTCAAACCTGGAGTCTTGGAAGCAATACTGGAGAGACATGACATAGTTTTCAGAACAGAGGTCAGTTAGCATAAGTTCAGTGTCCACTACTGCTCAGTGGCAACGAGTAAGACCCCCGGTGACTTTAAGGAGCACGGTTTCCACAAAGTAATGTGTGCTTGGACTCAGAAGGAAAAAAAAGGTGAGAAAATAGACACAATAATTTCACTAAGCTCTGAGGTGAAGAGGAGAGAAAGGACAATGAACAGAAATGAACATCAAATAAATGCTAAAAGAAGTCGTTGAAAAAGATTTGTTAAGTGAATAAACAAATAGAAACACTGTCTAGGCCTGCCTTATTATAAATGATAAACAGGGAAAGTATGATATTGGCATAAAAAAGCAACAAATAAATCACATATTTTATTATTTTTATTACATTTTATTTGGAAACGTCTACAATCTGCAATTCTTTTTTTTTTTTTTTTAAGATTTTATGTGTTTATTTGACAGAGAGAAATCACAAGTAGATGGAGAGGCAGGCAGAGAGAGAGAGAGGGAAGCAGGCTCCCCGCTGAGCAGAGAGCCCGATGTGGGACTCGATCCCAGGACCCTGAGATCATGACCCGAGCTGAAGGCAGCGGCTTAACCCACTGAGCCACCCAGGCACCGATTTAAGGTAAGTTCATTCAATACTTGTGAGAAACTTAAAGCTAATCTCGTGCTCTTTTTGTGACCTTGTACAAAATTATTCCTTTGACCAACATTTGAAAAGATGAAAAAGTATCAAGATAAAGTGAATATTAAGATTACTTTATTTTATTTAATAATGAACAGCTACTCAATGCCAAGATGTGAAAAGGATAGTGATGGACAAGCTAGATAAGACCTCTTCTCACATGAAAGTCATTTCAGCGAATGATGACTTTGCTTCTGAGAATATTCACGGACTGTGGAGATAAATTTTAAGCTATCTTCAGACTAAAATGATTGCTAATGGATTGGTCTTTAAACATGAAAACTTTCAAAAGCCTGAGAAAAGATTAGTCACTTACAAGTTATTAATAAGATACATTTTAAATAAGCCACCATAAAAAAATTATATACTTAGTAGTTTTAAAATCTATGTATACAACTATGTATATGTCTTTTATACACACACATCCCTATATTTGGCAAACAATTTTATTTTCTGCTTAAGGACGAAAGACTGCCTAATTAATGTGGTGAAAGTGATTGAGGTTAACTCAACGCTGCATTTAACATTTCAGATTGTAAAAACACATTTCCAACACTGCCAGTGATTTCTTCAATCATACTCATCAAATGCATGAAAAGAACATTAATGAGTGTAATTAAGAGGTGTAAAATATACATTCCTTAATAATCATTCTTATGATTTTTTAAGGACCAAAGGAAACAAAGAAGATAAATAAAACTTGCTCTTTGACCTCCCTATGGATCAGAGAAGTGTTGTGTAGAAAAGATATCAGTATGCAAGTAGAGCAGGCCTCATTAGTTTGCCATCTGCCGTGGATAGATGCTAAAATGTTGCCATTGTGAGGATCATTGAGTGGTAAAATTATAATTAAAAATAATACATAGATTTAAAGAAAATATCCCAAGAAAAGAAGAGCTATTTTTCCCCCCAATTTATTTATTTTCAGAAAAACAGTATTCATCATTTTTTCACCACACCCAGTGCTCCATGCAAGCCGTGCCCTCTATAATACCCACCACCTGGTACCCCAACCTCCCACCCCCCACCACTTTAAACCCCTCAGATTGTTTTTCAGAGTCCATAGTCTCTCATGGATAAGGATTCTACATCCCTTTGAAAAAAGTGAGATGAAGAAATATATATATATATATATATATATATATATATGAATATATATATTTATACATGAATATCTTCTTAAATATGTATGAGAAATCATCCACACATGCACAGGCACACACACACAGGTACAACTGCAAATGTTCATAAATTAACCTCAGCATGTCTTGTCTCTGTTACAAATTAAAAATAGTTCAATAGTTTTAGGGAACAAAGTCTAATATTTCCATCAGGCCCAGGAAATTAAACATACAGAAAGCTAAGCAAATGCTTATTGATGATATTGTTACAGTAGCTGCACTTAGCACTGAACAGATATATTTAGAAACAAATGACATAGTGAAATATAACATACAAAATAATACACATATCAGTTTTTTTCAAAGGAATTAACCAATAATTTATTTGGAAAAGTTTTATTACACCATTTTGGTTCTCTTAACAATTTAACATGTATGTATGACTACATTTTCTATAGAGTTTAAAAAGAGACCTATTTTAAAAGAACATGAAGAGCTTAGATAAATCAGAAATCGATTATTTTTTCCTCTACGTCTCTTCAAACAGAATTCAACTTCAGTGGGTTGTACATAAAATGCCCACTTAATTATTACACTTAATTTTATAAGCATAAAAAGGCTTGTTGTAGCTAGTAGCAACCAGTTTTATTTGTACATACTCACAATCAACCATGCAGAAATAGATTTAAGAAATTAATTTCACTTATAAAATTATAGCATCAAAATTAATAAAACACGGGAATAAATTTAATAAAACAAGAACAAGCCTTATTTATTGAAAAGTACAAAACATTATTGAAAAAAAATTCAAGAAAGCATAAATAAATGGAAAGACAAATCAAGTTCCTGGATCAGAATGCTTAATGGTGTTAGAATGTCAATACTTCCCAAATTGATAAACAGATTCAACAAAACTCCTATAAAAATCCTCACTGGAGGGCGCCTGGGTGGCTCAGTGGGTTAAGCCGCTGCCTTCGGCTCGGGTCATTATCCCAGGGTCCTGGGATTGAGTCCCGCATCGGGCTCTCTGCTCAGCAGGGAGCCTGCTTCCCTCTCTCTCTCTCTGCCTGCCTCTCTGCCTACTTGTGATCTCTGTCTGTCAAAAAAAAAAAAAAAAAAATCCTCACTGGAATTTTTTATTTCAAACACTGAGATGCTGATCCTAAAATTTACGTGAAAGTGTATATGGCTCCAAGAACAGCCAAGTCAATCCTGAAAAGAAAGGACAAAGTTAGAGGGCTCATACTTCCTAATTTCAAAACTAATTCATAGTAATCCAGACACTGTGATTCTGGCATAGGGACAAACATATAGATCAACGGAATAGAATTGAGAGTCCAGAAATTAACCCTCACGTTTATGGTCAATTGATTTTCGACAAGAGTGCCAAGACAATTCGATGGGGGAAATAATAGCTTTTTCAACAAATGATGCTGGGAACCTGGATATCCACATGCGAAGGAATGAAGGTACAATTTCTACATAGACCTTTGTTTTATGCTTAGCTGTGCTTTACATCTTTAAGCCTCTGAAATAAATTTGGAAAATCACTGTTACTTCTATTACATTATGGAAGTGGTGCATGCAAAGGAAGGAAATAGCATTATTATAGCCATCCAAAGATCTTGGTTTTGTTTGTTTGTTTTGCTTTTTAAAAAATTTTTTTCTTTTTAATTTATGTCCTGATCACTCCTTGATCTTGGACATGAAGCTGTTGGTATAAACTACCCCCTTTTGTCAATTGAGGATATTTGTCCTGATATTTCACTATAGTGAGGATTAAATGAGCTTCACTTTGTAAATTAAAAAGCACCCCAGTGAGGTCAGGAAGCTCTATTAACAACCTCCATTGTCCCAGGTCTCTACTGCATATTATATATATGTCATTTTACAGCTTCGGATTCAGAAATTCAGGTCCTGATTGTATTTTACTGTGAAAGTAATATTTTGTTATCAGTTTCTTGCCTTTGGTGAGATGCTAGGTGAAAAAAACTGATGAGCCTTTCTTGTGAAATATAAGCAAACCAGATTCAGATGAATTATAGTGATTCAAAGACATTATTATTTACAGTTGGGAAATAATAACAGCCTAAAAATCCTAGTATAAATACATTTTTCGGGGGAGGAGTCAAGATGGCGGAGTAGTAGCAGGCTGAGACTACCTCAGCTAGCAGGAGATCAGCTAGAGAGCTTATCTAAAGATTGCAAACACCTGCAAATCCATCGGCAGATCGAAGAGAAGAACAGCAATTCTAGAAACAGAAAAACAACCACTTTCTGAAAGGTAGGACTGGCGGAGAAGTGAATCCAAAGCGATGGGAAGATAGACCCCGGGGGGAGGGGCCGGCTCCCCGCAAGCGGCGGAGCAACGGAGCACAAAATCAGGACTTTTAAAAGTCTGTTCCGCTGAGGGACATCGCTCCGGAGGCTAAACCGGGGCGAAGCCCACGCGGGGTCGGCGTGACCTTAGGTCCCGCGGGGGCACAGAAGGATCGGGTGTGTCTGAGTGTCGCAGAGCTTGCGGATATTGGAACGGGAAAGCCGGCTGCAGAGACAGAGCCGACAGTGAGCTCGCAGCTCAGAGTTGCCTTGAACCGGTCGCAAGCTCGGTGAGCTCGGAGCGCGGCCGGAGGTTAGGCAGACGCGAGTTACTAGGAGCTGTTCGCTGAGGGCGCACTGGGGAGCGGGGCCCCGGGCTCTCGGCTTCTCCGGGCCAGAGACCAGGAGGCCGCCATTTGTATTCCCGTCCTCCGGAACTCTACGGAAAGCGCTCAGGGAACTAAAGCTCCTGAAAGCAAAGCCGAGCAGATCACTCAGCCCGGCCCCTGGTAAGGGCGGTTTAATTCCGCCTGGGGCAAAGACACTTGAGAATCACTACAACAGGCCCCTCCCCCAGAAGATCAACAAGAAATCCAGGCAAGACCAAGTTCACCTACCAAGGAGTGCAGTTTCAATACCAAGGAGAGAGCAGCAGAATTCCAGAGGAGGAGAAAACAAACCACGGAACTCATGGCTTTCTGCCTGTGATTTTTTAGTCTTACAGTTAATTTAATTTTTTTCTTTTTCATTTTTTTTCTCTTCTTCTGCTAAAATTTTTTATAACTTTTACCCTTTTCTTTTTTAACTAGATTATCTAATATATATATTTTTCTTTTTTATACTTTTCTTTATTCATTTTCTTTTTTTTTATTCTTTTTTTTTCTTTCTTTATTTTTAAACCTCTTTTTATCCCCAAATCAGAAGAGATCCTAATCTCTTCAATCTTTTTTTCTTAATTCTTTTTTAAATTCTTGATTGAATTTTTAATTCAATCTCTTTTTTTTAATTCTTTTTTTCTTTTTTTTCTTTCTTTCTTTTTGAACCTCTTTTTATCCCCAAATCAGAAGAGATCCCAATCAGAAGAGATTGGGAGATCCCAATCAAAGGAGATCCCAATCAGAGGAGATCCCTCACCCAATCGTGAGGGGGGAGAAATCCCCCCTCACGATTTGGGATCTCTTCTGATTTGGTTAAAGCATATTTTCCTGGGATTGTTGCCACCCTTTTAGTATTTTACTTGCTCCTTCATATACTCTTAGCTGGACAAAATGACAAGGCGGAAAAATTCACAACAAAAAAAAGAACAAGAGGCAGTACCGAAGGCTAGGGACCTAGTCAATACAGACATTGGTAATATGTCAGATCTAGAGTTCAAAATGATAATTCTCAAGGTTATAGCCGGGCTTGAAAAAGGCATGGAAGATATTAGAGAAACCCTCTCCAGAGATATAAAAGTCCTTTCTGGAGAAATAAAAGAACTAAAATCTAACCAAGTTGAAATCAAAAAAGCTATTAATGAAGTTCAATCAAAAATGGAGGCTCTCACTGCTAGGATAAATGAGGCAGAAGAAAGAATTAGCGATATAGAAGACCAAATGACAGAGAATAAAGAAGCTGAGCAAAAGAGGGACAAACAGCTACTGGACCATGAGGGGAGAATTCAAGAGATAAGTGACACCATAAGACGAAACAATATTAGAATAATTGGGATTCCAGAAGAAGAAGAAAGAGAGAGGGGAGCAGAAGGTATACTGGAGAGAATTATTGGGGAGAATTTCCCCAATATGGCAAAGGGAACGAGCATCAAAATTCAGGAGGTTCAGAGAACACCCCTCAAAATCAATAAGAATAGGCCCACACCCCGTCACCTAATAGTAAAATTACAAGCCTTAGTGACAAAGAGAAAATCCTGAAAGCAGCCCGGGAAAAAAAGTCTGTAACATACAATGGTAAAAGTATTAGATTGGCAGCTGACTTATCCACAGAGACCTGGCAGGCCAGAAAGAGCTGGCAGGATATTTTCAGAACACTAAACGAGAAAAACATGCAGCCAAGAATACTATATCCAGCTAGGCTATCATTGAAAATAGAAGTAGAGATTAAAAGCTTCCAGGACAAACAAAAACTGAAAGAATTTGCAAACACCAAACCAGCGCTACAGGAAATACTGAAAGGGGTCCTCTAAGCAAAGAGAGAGCCTACAAGTGATAGATCAGAAAGGAACAGAGACAATATACAGTAACAGTCACCTTACAGGCAATACAATGGCACTAAAATCATATCTCTCAATAGTTACCCTGAATGTTAATGGGCTAAATGCCCCAATCAAAAGACACAGGGTATCAGAATGGATAAAAAAACAAAACCCATCTATATGTTGCCTCCAAGAAACTCATTTTAAACCCGAAGACACCTCCAGACTTAAAGTGAGGGGGTGGAAAAGAATTTACCATGCTAATGGACGTCAGAAAAAAGCAGGAGTGGCAATCCTTATATCAGATCAATTAGATTTTAAGCCAAAGACTATAATAAGAGATGAGGAAGGACACTATATCATACTCAAAGGGTCTGTCCAACAAGAAGATCTAACAATTTTAAATATCTATGCCCCCAACATGTGTGCAGCAAACTATATAAACCAATTAATAACAAAATCAAAGAAACACATCAACAATAATACAATAATAGTAGGGGACTTTAACACTCCCTCACCGAAATGGACAGATCATCCAAGCAAAAGATCAACAGGGAAATAAAGGCCTTAAATGATACACTGGATGAGATGGACATCACAGATATATTCAGAACATTTCATCCCAAAGCAACAGAATACACATTCTTCTCTAGTGCACATGGAACATTCTCCAGAATAGATCATATCCTCGGTTCTAAATCAGGACTCAACCGGTATCAAAAGATTGGGATCATTCCCTGCATATTTTCAGACCACAATGCTCTGAAGCTAGAACTCAACCACAAGAGGAAGTTTGGAAAGAACCCAAATACATGGAGACTAAACAGCATCCTTCTAAAGAAGGAATGGGTCAACCGGGAAATTAAAGAAGAATTGAAAAAAATCATGGAAACAAATGATAATGAAAATACAACGGTTCAAAATCTGTGGGACACAACAAAGACTGTCCTGAGAGGAAAATATATAGCGGTACAAGCTTTTCTCAAGAAACAAGAAAGGTCTCAGGTACACAACCTAACCCTACACCTAAAGGAGATGGAGAAAGAACAAGAAAGAAACCCTAAGCCCAGCAGGAGAAGAGAAATCGTAAAGATCAGAGCAGAAATCAATGAAATAGAAACCAAAAAAACAATAGAACAAATCAACCAAACTAGGAGCTGTTTCTTTGAAAGAATTAATAAAATTGATAAACCCTTGGCCAGACTTATCAAAAAGAAAAGAGAAAGGACCCAAATAAATAAAATCATGAATGAAAGAGGAGAGATCACAACTAACACCAAAGAAATACAAACTATTATAAGAACATACTATGAGCAACTCTACGCCAACAAATTTGACAATCTGGAAGAAATGGATGCATTCCTAGAAACATATAAACTACCAAAATTGAACCAGGAAGAAATAGAAAGCCTGAACAGACCCATAACCAGTAAGGAGATTGAAACAGTAATCAAAAATCTCCAAACAAACAAAGGCCCAGGGTCAGATGGCTTCCCGGGGGAATTCTACCAAACATTTAAAGAAGAACTAATTCCTATTCTCCTGAAACTGATCCAAAAAATAGAAATGGAAGGAAAACTCCCAAACTCATTTTATGAGGCCAACATCACCTTGATTCCAAAACCAGACAAGGATCCCATCAAAAAAGAGAGCTATAGACCAATATCCTTGATGAACACAGATGCAAAAATTCTCACCAAAATACTAGCCAATAGGATTCAACAGTACATTAAAAGGATTATTCACCACGACCAAGTGGGATTTATCCCAGGGCTGCAAGGTTGGTTCAACATCCGCAAATCAGTCAATGTGATACAACACATCAATAAAAGAAAGAACAAGAACCATATGATACTCTCAATAGATGCTGAAAAAGCATTTGACAAAGTAGAGCTTCCCTTCCTGATCAAAGCCCTTCAAAGTGTAGGGATAGAGGGCACATACCTCAATATCATCAAAGCCATCTATGAAAAACCCACCGCAAATATCATTCTCAATGGAGAAAAACTGAAAGCTTTTCCACTAAGGTCAGGAACACGGAAGTGATGTCCATTATCACCACTGCTATTCAACATAGTACTAGAAGTCCTAGCCTCAGCAATCAGACAACAAAAGGAAATTAAATGCATCCAAATCGGCAAAGAAGAAGTCAAATTATCACTCTTCGCAGATGATATGATACTCTATGTGGAAAACCCAAAAGACTCCACTCCAGAACTGCTAGAACTTATACAGGAATTCAGTAAAGTGTCAGGATATAAGATCAATGCACAGAAATCAGTTGCATTTCTCTACACCAACAACAAGACAGAAGAAAGAGAAATTAAGGAGTCAATCCCATTTACAATTGCACCCCAAACCATAAGATACCTAGGAATAAACCTAACCAAAGAGGCTAAGAATCTATACTCAGAAAACTATAAAGTACTCATGAAAGAAATTGAGGAAGACACAAAGAAATGGAAAAATGTTCCATGCTCCTGGATTGGAAGAATAAATATTGTGAAAATATCTATGCTACCTAAAGCAATCTACACATTTAATGCAATTCCTATCAAAGTACCATCCATCTTTTTCAAAGAAATGGAACAAATAATTTAAAATTTATATGGAACCAGAAAAGACCTCGAATAGCCAAAGGGATATTGAAAAAGAAAGCCAAAGTTGGTGGCATCACAATTCCGGACTTCAAGCTTTATTACAAAGCTGTCATCATCAAGACAGCATGGTACTGGCACAAAAACAGACACTTAGACCAATGGAACAGAATAGAGAGCCCAGAAATAGACCCTCAACTCTATGGTCAACTCATCTTCGACAAAGCAGGAAAGAATGTCCAATGGAAAAAAGACAGCCTCTTCAATAAATGGTGTTGGGAAAATTGGACAGCCACGTGCAGAAAAATGAAATTGGGCCATTTCCTTACACCACACACAAAAATAGATTCAAAATGGATTAAGGACCTCAATGTGAGAAAGGAATCCATCAAAATCCTTGAGGAGAACACAGGCAGCAACCTCTTCGACCTCAGCCGCAGCAACATCTTCCTAGGAACATCGCCAAAGGCAAGAGAAGCAAAGGCAAAAATGAACTTTTGGGATTTCATCAAAATCAAAAGCTTTTGCACAGCAAAGGAAACAGTTAACAAAACCAAAAGATAACTGACAGAATGGGAGAAGATATTTGCAAACGACATATCAGATAAAGGACTAGTGTCCAAAATCTATAAAGAACTTAACAAACTCAACACCCAAAGAACAAATAATCCAATCAAGAAATGGGCAGAGGACATGAACAGACGTTTCTGCCAAGAAGACATCCAGATGGCCAACAGACACATGAAAAAGTGCTCCATATCACTCGGCATCAGGGAAATACAAATCAAAACCACAATGAGATATCACCTCACACCAGTCAGAATGGCTAAAATCAACAAGTCAGGAAATGACAGATGCTGGCGAGGATGCGGAGAAAGGGGAACCCTCCTACACTGTTGGTGGGAATGCAAGCTGGTGCAACCACTCTGGAAAACAGCATGGAGGTTCCTCAAAATGTTGAAAATACAACTGCCCTATGACCCAGCAATTGCACTACTGGGAATTTACCCTAAAGATACAAACGTAGTGATCCGAAGGGGCACGTGCACCCGAATGTTTATAGCAGCAATGTCCACAATAGCCAAACTATGGAAAGAACCTAGATGTCCATCAACAGATGAATGGATCAAGAAGATGTGGTATATATATACAATGGAATACTATGCAGCCATCAAAAGAAACAAAATCTTGCCATTTGCGACAACATGGATGGAACTAGAGCGTATCATGCTTAGCGAAATAAGTCAAGCGGAGAAAGACAAATATCATATGATCTCCCTGATATGAGGAAGTGGTGATGCAACATGAGGGCTTAAGTGGGAAGGAGAAGACTCCATGAAACAAGATGGGATAGGGAGGGAGACAAACCATAAGTGACTCTTAATCTCACGAAACAAACTGTGGGTTGCTGGGGGGAGGGGGGTTGGGAGAAGGGGGGGATGTGGTTATGGACATTGGGGAGGGTATGTGCTTTTGGGTAAATTGGAAGTGGAGATGAACCATGAGAGACTATGGACTCTGAAAAACAATCCGAGGGGTTTGAAGTGGCGGGGGGGTGGGAGGTTGGGGTACCAGGTGGTGGGTATTATAGAGGGCACAGCTTGCATGGAGCACTGGGTGTGGTGAAAAAATAATAAATACTGTTTTTCTGAAAATAAAGAAATTGGAAAAAAAAAAGAAAAAAAATACATTTTTAAAAATGCCTAATTTGATACATGTTCTTATGGATGTATTAAGTTTTAAAATTTCTTCCTTGGTTAAAGGCCTCTTGGTAGATTTTGGTAGACAAAAATGTTGATTTTATTTATTTATTTAATTTTTAGTATCTTTCTTTGTTGACCACCTCTAGCTAGTTTTCTTTGTTTTAATATACTTTGGTCTGTTTGTGATAAAATGCCTTATATATTTTTATGAAAGTTTAATCATATTTATATTAACAATTATTTTTCCCTGAGAACATTTGCTTACTTTCAGGCTAAAAAGGAATTTATATCTGAATTTGTGTTTTAAAAGGTCTTGGAGATATATGCACAACAGAGCTTCAGGTTAGAATTTAAACTTCATATCAAGAATGATGTTACAGGTGCCTGGGTGGCTCAGTTGGTTAAGCATCTGCCTTTAGCTCAGATCATGATCCCAGGGTCCTAGAATCAAGTCCTGCATTGGGCTCCCTGCTCAGCAGGGTACCTGCTTCTCTCTCTGCCTCTGCCTGCCCCTTGGGCTGGTTGTGCTCACCGTCTCTCTTTCTTTATGTCAAATAAATAAACAAAATACTTTTTTAGAAGAATGATGTTAGCGAACATTAAAATTTAAAATATACAAAGCACATAGCATGGTACAGTGTTAGGAATAAAAAATATTATGTAATAAAAATGTTATATTAATAACAGCATTAATAAAGTTAACTTAATTTGTTGTGCATTTCAATAATTACTTTGCTTTTTGCCCATACTTCTTTGATGCTTACTAAAATCTACATACTAATGCATTAGAATTTAGGTCTTGGACCTCCATAAAGAAGCTTATTTCAATTTTATTTTTTTCAGTAGGAATTAAGTATTAACTAATAAAAACTGCCCTATTGGGATACTATAGACTGATATTTGTGCAAATTTTTAGTTCTTAATTATGTTTCCTAATTTACCAAAATTATTGCTGTGTTTGAATTATACAGAATCCTAAATTTTAGGCATCTAGACTAATAAAGTATAAGAAAACTTATGGAAATGAGATAAATATATGACACCTTGTACTCAACATACTGTACTCAGTGACAGAATGGCACAACATATGGAAATCTAAGTATAAAGCAGTATGAGTATAAATTTGAAATTAAATAAACAAGTAGTTCTGGGCAAGCAACTGAACTTGAGAAAGCTAACTACAGATGTCATTCTAGAAACAAATCAGGCCCAAAGCTGTAGAAATCAGCAATAGGCAGCTCCAACTTAGTATGGATGTGGATATATGAATATATGTATGAAATTTACGTGTATACCTATGAAGTGTGTATATATATATATATACACAATACATATATGTGTATGTGAATATATATATATATATATATAGAGAGAGAGAGAGAGAGAGAGAGAGAAAGCATTCATAGCAAAACTGATCAATAAAGATTTTTGTTGATAGTCATATTGGTTAACCTAGATAGCGATCTAAAGTAACTTCATCATTAAAGTAACTTCAGCAGTCTGTGTTAAGGAGAAGCCACATAGACTGAATTTATTCTGGTGTCCTCCCCAGGCCCTGTTAGCTCATATTTTTCTCTTTCATATGTGAAAAAGATCTGCAAGTAATTCACAGTCCCTACCCCCACACCTCCAGTGTTTAAAAAATAGTTTGTTATTGGAATAAGGAGATAAAGAAAACAAGGAGAAGTGGTTTGGTAGGTGGTCATTTACTGGGTGGAGGTTTAAACTTTTATTGAAAGAAAATTTAAACAGAGGTTTATGGTTATATCTTCAGCAGAAAGAACAAATGAAAAATACTTGGAAAATCTATGTCTAAAAACTCAGTAAATACTAATTCTTTAGAATAGGTGAAGCAAAGTTGCATGTAAAGCCTGAATAAGGCATGGTACTAAGTAGTAAGATATGAGATTGAAGTAATTAAGTTCAGTTTCTATTGTAAAAAATCTTGAATATCCTAACGAGAAATTTGTACCAAATTTGGTACACAAATTCAAGCCATTAAAAGTTACTGAATTTAGCAGGCAGATTAATCAAGCAACATTATCTGTTTTAGATTAAAGAAGAAAGGGAGAAAAACGTAGAGTAGTCACTGAAGAATGGACTAACATGGGTTATAGGAGAAACAGAATTTTTATTAAGGCAGTTACAACAGTAGAACTGAGTTCCCCACAGAAGGCAGAAGAATTTTAAAGATCCTGAATAGTTCTTCAATGAAAGAAGGAACAACTCAGAGCTCATCTAAAATCCCAAGAACAGATACTTGAGTAATCCTGTAAGAAATCAGACTTTGCTCAGAGCCACACAACCAGTGTTGGATACCTCATCATCAGTACTGAAATAAATGTTGTCAGCCCTATTAGATTCTGGACTCCTGCCCTTGTTTCTCTGCCCAAAATCTGGGCTCTGATACCTGCTGCCTTATGTCTTTTGATGCATACTGTCTCTAAATTCTCTTCTGGTTTGGGTCTCAGTACTCTCTACTCTGAAGCTGCCTGCTGAAATCCATCTGGACTGTCAAATATAGCCTGCACCACCCAGGCTGAACATTGTATGCTGTACGACTGGCCGGGTGCCTCTCCTGTCTTGCAACTGAATTGTCCCAGTGTCCCTAATGTGTTTAATATCCACTTCCTGGATATTTATAGGATATCCTTCGGTCAGACCTACTCATGCTTTATATTATCATTTTCATGACCTCTTAAACTTACTACTCAGATCTAAGGAATAGAGGGACATAGGAGAGCAGAAGCAAAAGAAGTTTAAAAGTGGTTATAAAATTCTATTTTTGGTCACTGGATGAAACAAACAAATTAGTTTTATAGAAAAGTGATTTATAATTGGTTTTTTTGAATGTTAAAATACTGTGGCTTTCAATTTAAGTTGGGATATTCGACAACTTTTCTGCCCTCTAATACACCAATTATGTGAACCCCGTGAAGCTACTGTCTTCCATCAGTCTTATAAAATTAATGCTTAAATATTAAATAATTTGAAAATAATTAATGATGTTCAAAAGTAATACAGTTCCTTTTGATACAGCAAACAACCATAATGCAGAAGACTTAATTGATCCATTTTAAAACCTTCTCATACAACAATAATTCAGTTTTTAGTGAAGTAGATTTAAATGAATGGAGCAATACACAAATTCTAGATAACATGCATAAAAGTTTTCAAAAAAGATATTAAAATGTCTTTCTATTATAATGCTAAGTCTAGATTGAACAAAGCCTAAAATCATTTCAATGAAAACTCACAGCTGACCATAATAAAAAATCTTAAGCTCTGACATTTTCCTCTGACAAATGTTTGTTAAAGTTATTCAAAGGCCAGATATAAAACAATGACTGGATTTATTCTGCTATATATCGTTTTCAGTTCTATTCCAATGTTATGTATTGAGAGATGATGTTTAAGCAGCCTCAAATCTTGATAACTCTATTTTCTCCTAAAGCATAATGTCTGACAAAATAGTAATTTTGGACAGAATTTCTTAGACAGTATAAAATATACAAAAGTGATCATAGTAGTTATACCATACTCGCTGTGAATTGTTATTTTTATAAATGTCAGACAAGTTTTTGTGAAAAAAAAAATGTAAGCCATAATTGAAAATTGCTTCTGCCTAAGTCTTCTTTCTGGACATTGAATCTAAGGCATGACCAAATCAAAGAACCCTTCATTTCTCCTCTTAATACAGATAATTTCTAAGTAATTGGAAGGGCCACTTAAAGAATTCAAGAATAATACCAGAAAACTAAGTTACATTGTTGACAGAGAAGCATGCAGAATGACTTGTATATATTTGCAATTGCTGCTCAAAGACTGGAGCAACAAGTAAAATGGCTAAGAAGGGGGCACCTGGGTGGCTCAGTGGGTTAAGCCTCTGCCTTCAGCTCAGGTCATGATCTCAGGGTCCTGGGTTTGAGCCCCGTGTCGGGCTCCCTGCTCAGCAGAGAGTCCGCTTCCCTCCTCTCTCTCTGCCTGCTTCTCTGCCTACTTGTGATCTTTGTCAAATAAATAAATATACTCTTTCCAAAAAAAAAAAAAAAAGAAATGGCTGAGAAGACTTGTCTTTCATTGTAATGAAAATCTTAGTATATTTTTAACTAGGGCTCAACCTGTCATCAATTTTTTACTTTAATTCTGTTAATTTATTTAATCAATATTTAGCATCTCCTATGCCATAGAAATAATTTGTTTTTTTAGATTTTAACTACTTTCACATATGATCTAATAACTGAAATACAGGATGGTTTGTAGTGGGGATGAACATTAACAGCTGTGACTTTTCACAGGGAGAGGAATACTCTGTGAAATTCTGAGGAAGTTGTCACAGAGAAAGGAAATGTTTGAAGTGAATATAATGTCCTTCCTGAAGAACACATCACATAGAAAGAGCTATTTTTTAAAACATAATCATAATCATCATTCTAATTAGACTGAGGTCTTGAAGGACAGGAGGAATTTTTCCTATCAGAGGAAATGTGAAGGACCATAAAACTACAAAAGTCTTTGAGAACTAAAGTGTAAAGATAGAAAAGAGCTGGCTAAGTCTTCTGCTGAATTTTGATCACAAATTATAAATTTTCACTTGCATATTAATATTTAAAAATTTTACCTTTCTTAGAAGATAATTTCTCCAATAAAAATGCATCCAGCTAATAAAATCCATAATGAGGGACCAAAATAAGTTCATCTAAAAGAGTATTATTCCTCAGAAAAGACTCTTATGGCATTCTGCTTAAAAAAAAGAAAAAAAAAAACCTAACTGATCGGAGATAAAGTATCACCTCTCCTGGATTACCTGATGCATACATGACGGTCTGAAAGATAACTTTTCACATTACTGGTCTATTAACACCAAGTAAAAAACAACTCAGTAAGAAACTCCACAGAGATCATTTACAACTAGAACAATAGCACAGGGCACCTATGTGGCTCAATCAGTTAAGCAACCGATTCTTGGTTTGGGCTCAGGTTATGGCTCAGGCTGATATCTAAGGGTAGTGGGATCGAGCCTGGACTCAGGTTTGGTGCTCAGAGAGGAGTCCACTTGAGTTTCTTTCCCTCTCCTCTTCCTTCCCCTCCGCTCCTCCCCCGCAACTTACACTCTGTATCCAAAATAAAAATAAATGAAGGAAATCTTAGAAAAAGAAAATCAAACTAGAAAAGTAGTAGCAAAAGCGTATTTATTATTGTCTGACACAGATACGTACATCTCTACGTAGAAACGTTTTGTTTGTTATGGTTTTGTGTTTTTGCTTGTTTTGTACTGGCTACTTCAAAAATAAAAGTTAAGGATACCTTACACGGTGCAAGAAAATAAATGGTGATTTATTGATATGAGCATTTTTTTAATGCAGCCAAATCTAAAATATTATGTGTCCGTACCCCAGGAATCAACTTACTCAAAGTTCATTCTGTTTTGATCTTTATAATTTATTACAGAGATCCCAATGTCTCTACTGTAAGTTTTTCAAACAATTTTAACCAAAAGCAAAACAATCTTTTTACCTATATGATTCTGAGAAGGTAAGGTACCGATAGGTTTTGTTAATTCTGAAGATCTACTCATTATATGGCTGTACAATTCATTCACAAAATAAAATTCTATATTGAATCTTAAGTTTTGTTAAACAAGACACAGCAATAAGTAAAACTTTGAAAATGCTGGGCTAGTATGACAGGGGAAAAAAATGCATGTAAACACATCTGTGTGGGTGTGTTTCCATGAAAAACTGCGTTTGTAAATAGTCTTCTCTACATTCCCAAATCTGACCTGTCCATCTTTTCCATTCCCATTTGTAAGTTTAGATCCTAAATTTCCTTACCTTAAAAAGAAATGTTTCTCACCCGTTTCCAACTCGTTTCTTCACTCTTAAATCTGGTCCAAGACACAATAAGCACATATGGTGATGGTACCTGTGAGGTTGTTTTCTACAGGACCTTTATGATCTTCAGCAGCACTAGATATTTTGGAAAATGGATTCTCAAGACAAGAGTTAGTTGAATTAGCAAACTTAAGATAAGTCAATGATTTCATAGCAAATAACGTATCCCAAAAGAGAACCTAAAGAAATTATTATTCTCTATAGTTCTGGATTCACATTCTTCTAATAAAAATGTCAGTTCATATAATTCAATCACTATAATCTGGCTACATATAAACTTGATTTTTTTTCCCAGAAATTTTAGATTGACATCTAGAAGTGGTGTAGCTGAAAGGGTCCTTAAGTGATAATGTTTTCTGGCCACTACATGAGATAACTGAGTCCTATAGGAATGGATTGGTTTGCAAAATCTTAAAAAGCTTTTGTCTGGCGTAGCTTGGATCAAAATCCAAATATCTCCATTATCACGCTAATGCTTTTGCACTACATCAGTAAATGCAGCTATGGCTGGCTACTTAACGTTATTCATAATCACATATCAAATATCCAGTCTAGTAAAATAAGTTTTGGACCATTTTAAATAAGTATTTTAGTGTAGTTTGCAAATTATAAAACTTTAAGTATGAAACTGTAAGATAATAGCGTTGTTTTAAGCTGTCACATTTGTGGTGACTTTTTACAGAATCAATAGGAAACCAATGCCCTTCAATTATGAAATGCCATTTGATTTAAAGAGGATCAGGGTTGCCTGGGTGCTTCAGTTGGTTGAGTGTCTGGATCTTGATCTCAACTCATGTCTTAAACTCAGGGTCATGAATTCAAGCGCCAAGTTGGGTTCCATTCTGAGTATGGAGCCTAACTTAAAAAAAAAAAAAAAAAGATGATCAGTTTGGTTCACTTGGTATGTGTTCATTTAGAACTATATTGTGTTTATAGTCACAGAAACACCCATAGAATGAGAGAATGAGACTGACAATTTGAGTCACCTATGCAGTACATATGCATCCTTCTTCCTTCTGAAAAGGACCTTAATTTTATTCAGACATCTACCTCATGAGATATATGACACGAGAGACCTCCCTGCCACCAAATCCAGATATGGTTCTTACTGGTCTAAAAGTAATTCAATTTCATTTCTAGTTACTGTGTCATCAGTATGCATGTTTCCCAAAGGGGTTCAGGAAAATGTACTTCTGTAAAATATTCCTTCAAGTCCTTAAGAAAACCAGAGGCTCTACTTACTAGATTTATAACTTGACTTGTAAATGATTTAAACTTTCTACAGCTAAGTTTGCACAAAGAATTATTATTATTATTACAGTTTTTGTTTATTTATTTGACAGAGAGAGAGACAGCGAGAGAGGGAATACAAGCAGGGGATGTGGGAGAGGGAGAAGCAGTCTTCCTGCTGAGCAGGAAGCCCGATGTGGGGCTCCATCCCAGGACTATGAGATCAGATGCTTAACCACTGAGCCACACAGGTGTCCTACAAAGAATTTTTTTGACAACAAACTGACATAATGTAGATAAGTGTATTTTGACATTGCAAAGTTGCACACACTTGAGGACTTGTAATGCTAATAAACCCATTGAGTAACATGAATCATAAGGTTTGGCTTTATGGGCATTAGCAATCCATAACAATCTGCCTCTACTCAGTATACCTAACTTTATCTTTTGTGATTAGTTGGGGAAAAAACAACAACAACAACAACAAAAAACCTGAAGAACAAATCTAGTCTGGTCAATGCCTGTGAATAAACCATTATTAAAATTATTTATATTATGTTATTCTATTTATACTTTTTTAAAGATTGTATTTATCTATTTGAGAGAGAGAGAGAGAAGAGGTCAAATGGAGAAGGAGACTCTCTGCCAAGCGGGGACCCTGACGCAGGACTCCATCCTGGGACTCCAGGACTGTGACCTGATCCAAAGGCAGTTGCTCAAACCATCTGAGCCACCCAGGCACCCCATGTTACTCTATTTGCATGAAACAGCTCAAATCACACTGTATCTAGGTAAGTCATAACTGACTCAATTAATTATAAAACTATGAAGATACACATTTCACCCTGTTCTATCGAAAATGACTTGTCTCTCAACTGAACAAAGTTTATGAATAACACATTTGGTCTTAATCATTTATTTTCTTATAACATTGTGTCTATGATGTTAAATTATTACATTCAATATCTCAAGGCATTTTAATAAATTGCCATCTGTTAATCTGTTGCTTTTCATCTTAATGGTGCAAAACTTTTAAATATTGAATTTATTAGTGCCATTTGAATATTTACATTACATATGTACTTAATATTCATGACTGCTTATTTGGCTCTTAATCACTTTTGGAAAATTTCTCAACTTATTACCTTTAAAATAACTATGAAAAACTCATCTTTTCTAAAAAGTTGAAAATCAAAAATTTGTCTTTTCCAAAAATTTGAAAATAGCTACCCTATGACCCAGCAATCCCACTACTGGGTATTTACCCTAAAGATACAAATGTAGTGATGTGAAGGGGCGTGTGCATCTGAATGTTTATAGCAGCAATGTCCACAATAGCCAAACTACGGAAAGAACCTAGATGTCCATCAACAGATGAGTAGATAAAGAAGATGTGGTGTGTATAGACACACACACACACACACACACACAATGGAATACTATGCAGACATTGAAAGAAATGAAATCTTGCCATTTGCAACAACGTGGATAGAACTAGAGGTAATATTAGGCTGAGTGAAATAAGTCAATCAGGGAAAGACAATTATCATATGATCTCCCTGATATGAAGAATTTGAGAGACAAAGTGGGAGTTTGGGGGGTAGGGAAGGAAAAAATGAAGCAAGATGGAATTGGGAGGGAGACAAACCATAAGACACTCTATCTCACAAAACAAACTGAGGGTTTCTGGGGGGTGGGGGTTGGGAGAGGGTTGTTGGGTTATGTACATTGGGGAGGGTATGTGCTATGGTGAATGCTATGAAGTGTGTAAACCTGGTGATTCACAGACCTGTACCCCTGTGCTAATAATATATTATATGTTAATAAAAAATGTAAAAAGTTAAAAAAAGAAAAAACTTGTCTTTTCCTACTACTCTGAACAACCATCGATTATATATATATATATATATATATATATGGTTTTAGTCTCTACCTTTATCTAGTTGCTGCATCTTTATAAATCCTATTATTTTCAACATAATTATGAGTTCTATAAATATAAATACTATGTATTGTATCTTACATATCGTATTTCCTCATTCTGCAATTTGTACAAGGATTATTTTTCTGAAAAATTTTCATAATATGATAAAATTGAGAAATTTATCTTTCTGGAATATTAGAGTTGTTATACTAAGATTGAAAGTAAATTCACAAGTCTTACAAATATATAAAATGATAAAGACAGAATATTAGACTATGAATAACTTTTTGTTATTGATAATGGATTCTATATTTCATACATTAGTATGATCTTCCCAATTATTGCAATGTAAATACTCTTTCTTGTATATATTATACAAGTTAAGAAACATTTTTCTCTTATAGTCTTTTCGTCAAATGCAAAAAAAAATGCTTTTTTGGCTGTACGATTCTCTGAGTTGTTGATTTTTATAATCTGGGCACCCCCCAAGGATCAAGATATAGAATAATTTGGAAGTTTTGTGCAATTCAGTGAGGAAGGTATTTCTCAGATCCTCGCACAAAAATATGGGCTATTAAATATTTTATGTCAACCATAAGAAGGCATCCCTTTTACTCAAGTCTTATCTACCTTCTGCCCTCCTCCTGGATGTGAGTGTAGTACTGTCCTCAGGTTCAGAATTATTTAAATTCAGCCTTACTTATTCCTGGAAGAATTACTGTCTACTTTTATATTGCTATGTCTGTTACTTCTTTTTCCCCATTCTTCTCTTAACCACTAAAGGAGTGACATAAAACATGTTTTAAGAGTTACTGAAACAAAAACAAAATAAAATAAAACAACCTCAAATTTAAATGCACAGACATAAAGACATAACCTCTAAATACAAATAAGACCATATCTTGTTCTTAAATGATGTTAATTCTGACCAAAAAAAAGTAAAAAAAAAAAAATACAAGATAATACAGAGAAATAAATATATATTACTCAGCTAAATATAGAAAGAAATTGAAAGATTGCCAGATCAAATGAGGTAAATAAGCTTTTGAAGATATTTTGAAGATATTCTCAAATGGTAGAGATGTATCAGAGTAATGATATTTCTGTAATATTATACTGATATGTAAATCAAGTGATCAACATGATAACAGTTTTTAGTAATTCAGATCTCCTAGTGGTCTGTTTGTGTAAATTATTTGACTTGCAGGAGAGAAAAATACATGTTGTCATAAAGATAACATAGTTTTCTAGTTCAAAAGTAATAAAGTTATTACTGACAACTATTGAATTCAAGACAAACTTAATATTTTAGTGGAAAAAATACACTACTAAAATCTTTCATTGTTATTAATTTTATTATTCATTTTAAATAGGCAAAAACACCTGTCTGTAATAACACCAAAGAGCAAACTGTTGACAGGCAACCAAGGAGGCACACACTTGTCTTTCGAGTCAGCCAAAGCTTCCCTGAGTAGAAGATAACTGAGCTGTGACTTGAAGGATGAATAGAAGCAAACAATTGAAAAGGAAGGAGTTTCATATTGGTAGAAGTGCATGGCATTTAGGAAATTATGAGCAAACCAGTGACTGGAGTATAGACTTCCTAGGAAACACAGGTCGGAATTAATTTATGAAGGAATCCTGTATGCCATACTAAATTTGGAGCTCCAAATATTGCCAATTTTTATATTTTGTTTTCACTTTTAAATAAATATAGATTGTTATGTTATGAGGACTTACCTTTCAGAGAATTAACCCTGCAGCCTTAAGAAAAATAGAAATTGGGAGTAGTAGAGTTATTAGCTATAGGGATAGGTCAAATACTCCATAAACACTCAGAGAAAAATAGAAGATTACTGAAAGTGGTGTTTTCAGACTTTTATTGTGACTTAGAGTATAAAAAGTTTTGACATATCCACACACATATAACTAGGACAAAAGCTCAAAAAAATTCTTAATCTTACTATACTTGATGTGATCTGATATTTTTTCCATTTCCTTTTCTTTTCATTTTCAACAGATAATGCAATTAGATCCAATGAATTTATTTCACAGTCAATTAAAGGGTGATCATCCACAAATAAATGCTAGCAAAGTGAGGAGGAGGTTCTGAAGTCAAATATGGTGGCAAGAAGGAAAGATTTCTAAGTACGAGAAGCACAATAATAGTAATATTCATTGAGTACTCTTTTGTTGCCAAGCACATTTAATAAATTATCTAATTAAACCTTCCAAACCCCCACAAGAGAGTTGTAATTTTTTGTAGATATTTATTTATTTATTTATTTTGAGAGCCTGAGCAAGTGGGAAGGGGATGGGGCAGAAGGAGAGAATCTTTCAAGCACTCTTGCTAAGTGAGGAGCCTGACATGGGACTCTATCCACCAGCCCATAAGATCATGACCTGAGCTGAAACCAAGAGTCAGATCCATAACTGACTGAGCCACCCAGGAATCCTGAGAGTTGAAATTTCTATCAATTTTCTAGATGAAGAGCATAGACAGATCAAAATAAGTAACTTCTTAAGAATTAAAGAATAAAATGCTAGAGCAGAAATCCAAACTCAGGTTACCTCGCTATGTGTTTTATAATTAAAATTTACTGCTACTAAAACATAGTTAAAATAGGCATGAGAGATAAGAGAGGAGTAGTAATACACAGATAAAGATAAATGATCTGAGTATAACATTTATCTGTTAATATAGTATTGGATATTGTGAAGGCCAATATTAAACAGACAGTTGTAAAGTCCAAAAATAACTTGTGTAAATTTAGAAAATGTGCAAAATATGAACTTCTCCCTAGTAAACTAGTAAAGAGTAGAGCTAAGTATCTTTAGAATGCTAAATATAATATTTATTTAACAAAATCATACACACACAAGTACTTTTTTTTAAAAGTATAAACATTATATCAGAAAGGTGAAGTGATGGAGTATCTAATGTAAATGAATTATTTAAAATCAGTAGTGCTTAGTAAGCTTTTTGCAAAGATTTTAGATGAATTAGTCATAAATGCTTTTAACTCAAAATAATCAACTCTAGGAGGAAACAAAAATTGCAAATATATAAAATTTATATGTATGATTACACAAAACAGTTAACATGGATCTCCTGGGAAGGAGCCATTGCAACATTAGTTTATTTTCTTTTTGTACTAAAATTAGGTCATTTCTAGATCTCCTTCCTTTCCAACCCCCCCCCACCCAAAGTATGTGGTTGTTTTAGTAGACTTCTTTTGAGAAGATATGAAGTTTAGAATAGCAAAGTACAATAATATTTACTTGAGTGACATGTTAGTTCATTCAATTATAACATTAGTAATTTAGACCCAGTACTCACACTGAATCCTAATTTACAACATAACAACCAACTGCAATGAAATCATGGAAGAATGTCATTTATAATGGTGAATGATATCAATAGTACCTTGTCACCATGTTAGGTTACACTCAGCTCATGATGGATCTTTCTAGAATTTCTTATTCAGGCAATGTAAAAATCCTTCAAGGTCCAACTTAAATTTCATGTCCTCTATAAAAGAGCTTCTGAGTATTTCAGCCCTTTTCCTAAAAATTCCTGTATGTTTTCGCTTATAAAACTAAAGTGAACACTATGTTCTTTTTGTGTGCTCTGTCATACTTAACACAATTATGATCACACAGTATGTGCCATTGACACTTGTTCAAACCTTTTAACTTTCATAGTTAATCATGCAATTCCTTCTAATGTTTGGCCACCAGACAAAATTGTTCAGGATTTCCAGCATTATTGTCCAGGATGTTCATTTGCCTTTCTACCCAGTTGAAAAGGAAATCTATTAATCCAATCACCCACGTAAGGCACCTTCTTTCTATTGAACTATGGAAGAGGATAAAATAACATCAAAATATTGCATAGAGCAAAGGGAGGAAATAGGTGTCTTTGAAAGGTGTTTCTTCTGGACTAATCCTGTGTCTGCCTTATAAGAAACCACTCTCTAGTGACAGAACTAATGTACCCACCAGAATTAACAAAGCTTTTCCTTACCCCAGGACAGATCAAAGTTCCCATCCTCCATCTGACAGACATTTTGTTTCTACAGAAGTTTTCCTTCAGGTACAATCAGTTCTTGCCTTCCTGTTTTCCAGTTTAGGAAACATTTTATGTCTGAGGTTGTTTTACGTATATAATCTCATCCAGCATGTTTCAGTTTTGTAACTTGATTTATATTTGTAACTTTTGATTTATCCAGCTTTGGGTTTATCTTTTATTATCTTTTCCCTTTTAAGGGGAAAAGGCATGGGGTTTTTTTACGTATATAATCTCATCCAGCATGTTTCAGTTTTGTAACTTGATTTATATTTGTAACTTTTGATTTATCCAGCTTTGGGTTTATCTTTTATTATCTTTTCCCTTTTAAGGGGAAAAGGCATGGGTTTTTTTGTTTGTTTGTTTGTTTGTTTTTTGTGGAAATATTCTCAACCTTCCCCTCTCTAAAAGTAAATGTGAATTATGAAAATAGGGTCTTATTTTGCTTTAGAGTCATGATTGAGTTATTTTGCTTCCCTCTACTGGGTGGTAGATGAAGGCAAAGAGTTAAATATCAAGATCAGGGCATAAAGATAAAGAAATCCTGTGGCTGTTCTTAAGTTTAACCTTGGCTATGACTAAGTCGTTTAGCCTGAGGTATGTATACTGAACATTTAGTGTAAACATAATTGCAAATACAAATAAGAAATCACTTTTAAAGTTCAACATAAATGTCTTGGGTTTTCTGTTTTCACAGATTATTTATCTATACTTCTTCCCCCAAAGAATCCATAATTAAGAAATAATCATATATTTGAGTTCATATCAAAGTAAAAGAAAAGGCTAATGAGACAAAACACAGAGTATGCTTATGTTAAAAACATATACATGAAACAACTCTAAAAGAAACAGTAATTTGTGTAAAGGTCCAGATAAGATTTTTGTAGACAGCCCTATTGTAGCTAGAGTTGACTTTAATTCCAGGGAGCCCCAGGTCCTTAAATGCACAGAATTGCTTCTGACAATTAAGGTCTCCAAGACTGCCAACATTTTCAGCTACATGCAGGTTTAGTTTCAAGGGGACTGTCTTTACTGAAAGTGTCCTTTCTGGCGCTGATTTTATTAATCCCTGTGGCTTTTAAAGAAAGAAGTCACTTTCGATATCAGTTCACACTTTCAGGTTACCAAAGAGGAAATCTCAAGATAATCAATTCAAATGCTCATGGCCCTTGTGGTGCTTACCGGGTTACCCCAAGGAAAGTTCTGAAAATTAGGTAATTGACTGTGTGTAGCCCAGAGGTTTCTTTCTGGGTGATTCTTCCTTGGCTTAATGTTTTCATTTATTATACTTGCTTCAAATGGATTTAAATAGGATTATATACACGTGTTATGTTTGGCATGGGTATAAAGAATACTATCCTTTCAATTTTAACTTAATAATAACTTCAAAATAGAGGATTTGTGAAGTCTATTATCAAATATATCTTATTAAAATTTATTCCAGTACAACATAATATGGTGGATATCAAAAGAAGAACCATATTAAAATGCATAGGTGTTATTATTAATAGAACCATATTGGGCTTTCAAAAAATAGCATCTAGTAAGACCCTCTAGGATTAGTTTCAGGCCCATAGCTATTTAACATATTTATTAACAATCTGGATAGAGTGCTGAGAAGCAGATGATTCAAAATTGAGAGGAAAAGCAAACACTATGCTTGAAGATTTAAGATTCAATAAAATCTGCAGAGATTAAAAGAATGGACGAAAGGGTACTAAGTCAGCTTTAGCACATGCATTAGTAAAGGGAGAAGCAAACATTTTAAATTGAAACTTTAAACAGCCTCCTCTTTTGTGTTAGAGAGATTTGCAATCATGTGTTCTAGCTGAACAACATTCAATATGTATATAATTGAATTATGTAATTATGCACATTGTTATTTAAGATGCATGCATACACCAGTGCCAAAAAGAGGCACTAAGCATTCAGATCTAAAACAATGTCAGAATAATTTCCAAAGAAGAACTATGGACAAAAGGCAAATTTTGTCATAAAGTGATAAAAAATTCAACAGTTGGATATACAACCAGAGGCATGAACTTAAATCATAAAGCAGGATTAAACCACAGCTGGGGCACAGTTCTCTTGTTCTCTATAAAGAATATACTGACAGTCTGGAAGACATATAGAGAACACCCAAAGAGAAAGCAAATCATAAAATAAATCATATTATGAAAAATTTAAAGAACAAAATGAGAGTGATGAGAACACAGATTATGATGAATAAAAAAGAGCATTTATTAAGAAAAAATACTTTGGTCATTATGCATAATTGCCCAAATACTTATTTTTGTTAAAACAAAGAAAATACAGATAGAATTGATGAGGCATTTTTAAATCAACAACTTTCTAGATTGTATGTTACAATACAGATTTGTTGCTCTGGGCTTCAAAATATGTTCATGTAGTTCCTCAGGTAGACTATTTTTCTATTAATTTTCTGATCTTTTATATTGTGGTTTGTTAACCACTATTTAAGTTGTTCAGGTAAACTCATTGTAGGAGTTTTAGTTTTGAAATGTCCTTTTAAGAATTCAATTTAATATATTTTATTTGGATTTTTCATAACTTGTCTATAAACGCACCTGATTTCATTTTATCAAAGAGATCTCAGAAAAAGAAAGGAAGGAAGGGCTAGGAAAACAAGGGCAATTCATTATCAAGTCATAGAAATATCAGCCTAGATCATTTTCACATATATGATAATATAAACAGTGAAAATGCAAACACAACTTTCAGAAGAAATGTAAGTTGCTATCTAATGATGTCTAATGGAAGTATTTAAAATTAGTTAGATGTTAGAAGTTGTATAAGCATGCATTGAGAATATTCAGGGCTAATTAGGCATAGAGAATATTAGGGAGTGATTAGGAAGTTAATGCAAGGTATCAATTATTTTAACAAAATGAGAAGGGATATAACTGCGTTGAATATAAATTGGGATTTCTAGTCTGGAACAACTTGGTAGGTGTGCACATATTAAGAGGTGATTATATTAAAAAATCACATTATTTTTCTAGCCATATTTTTCATGCTCTCTTTTCAACATCTGAAGAAAATTAACGGGAATAAAAAACAGTGCTTTAAGTATTTGTTGCTTTTAAAGTAATAGCTACTTTTAAAAAGGAGTGCTGTGATAAGAACATCCAGTAACAGTTAATTGTGTTATTTAAGAAGATTTTAAAAGTCTATTTTGTACACCAATGGAACACATTGGCATATACAAGATGAAAGACAGAAAGATGGAACAGAGATAACACAAGACTGAGGATGCCGTGGGAGTTTACGAAGGAGGCTCCGTTTCACATCAGAGATGTATCAGTCTCTCCTTCACTGGGTGATGTTGAATGTTGCTTCTGTGGAAAGACTTTGATAAACCTGAAAGAAGGACAAGCAAAATTTAGTGAGTTATCAATGACTGAAAAATGAGAGGGAAAGGCAAGAATTTTCAGTTGGAAATTAATTTAATGGATAAAAACTTAAGTGGAGTATGTTTACAAAGTTGTACTGGCTTCCCATCTGACAGTATGAATAGAGACACATAATGTGCAGGATGGTTTCTGTCATGTCACATCCATTCTCCAAGAAATTATCTTATATAACAATTACAGTTTTTATGACTTACCTTGAAAGCTGTAATTTTTACCTATCTTGTCCAGTGTTTTCCAAGATATTTACTCTCAGACTGTGACAATTGCCTTTCCTGGAAACCTAATCCTTTATGCTTTTTCAGTCAGAATGTACACTTTTCTCATTACTGTTTTTTTTTTTTTTCTCCTTTTCTGGTTGCTAGTTAGCATTACTGCATCAATGAATAATTAGTTTAAAAATACCCTTTAAATGTATTCTACATAAGATATCACCCACCTATTAAATTGGAGACAAATCTCACTATTAATAGCACACAACTCCTGCCTCTTCCATGGTCTCTGACACAAAAGATGAGGTTTTGATTCTTAAAATATCATTTAAACAAAAGAAAATATGTTCTATTGTCATTAAAATCTAAGTTCTTTTCTTTTTTCTGAGAGATCAATTTAGTGACACTTTCTTATCTCATATTACCCTGGGTTACTATTCAACAAAACAGTACTTGGCTTTAATGTGTGTTTTTATTGCTTAAATAAAGAACAAACATTATTATGCATAGTATTATGCATTCTAAGTGAAAATTGCTTTTAAAATAGATATGTATATTTTATACATATGTTTTTAATTTTGGGGAAAACATTTTAAGAAAATTAAGGCCCTATATAATTATATTGCTATGGCAATGATTCTGGATTTCTCATAATTCTAAATATACAAGATACCAAACACTAATAAGAAAATATTATTGAATAGTTCTTGTATTTTTAAGGTTGTATCATACAACCTATGTACTATTTAACATTAATGTTTGAATAAAACCAACGTATGTTAAATATAATGACATTTTTGGAAATACAGTAAGAAATGCTAGTAAATACCATAAACAAAACAAAAGCAAAAAGATTTGTGTTTTAGATACACACACTGGTTTTTTTTTTTTTTTAATGAAAAACTGACATTTGTGCTTATCCTAAGAGCATAAAATTTTGGAATTTGTTTCTGTAAGCAATTTTGGTGATTTTCTGCATTAGTTTATAAGATTAACATGACTCTTAAAATACAGTGCTGGGATTTCTGATCCAGAAACCAAAAGACACTTTATTTATCTTAGCTTTACTAATTTGCATAAATTATAGGTATAAAAGTATAACCACAGCTAAATTATTACCATTTCTTTACCCACAAACATATAAAGCTGAGCTGACTATTTTAGCAAAAAAGAAGATGGACAATGATAAAGACATTATTCACTACTGATCCTTTTTTTTTCACATCTGCTTATATATAATTTGGTAAAGTCTAATACCTTTACTACATGAATTTCTACTTTGTACCATACTTTGCTCAAATATTAGCTTTTTGAGAGTTGATTTTTTTAATGTGTCAATAGAATTTAAATATATAGCGAACCATGAAATCCCATGGTAATTTATAAAACAGTACAAGAAGTTTTCTTGACCATAGCTATCAAATTATCATTGGAGCACTATATCCAGTGGAAGTGAAAGATGCTATATTTCTCAAAAACTGGATAAAACTCAACAAATATGGGTAGAAAGAGAAACAGAGCTTTTTTGCCCCTAATAGTGAAAAAAATTTTCAACAAAAATCTATTCATCCACTTCTATTTCTGATACTTGAAAAAAGTAATATTGTAGGACAATGTTTGAAGATATTTGAAATGCAAAATTTACTCAATGAGACTTACTCCCCAAGGTCATCTGTCTTGCAGCTTTGCAAGATGCTGTTTTTGGCACATAGGAACCAGGGCTCTGGTACCAGCGCCTCATTAGCTTCCTCCACAAAGGGATGAATGCCCTTTCAGAAGAATTAAATGAAAAGTCAGATAAAACTAGGGCAGAAATTGCTGCCATGGATACCAAAGCTGGACTCAGTACTATACTTGCATATCTGAACAAGTTGTTGTACAAAACTGCAGGAAGAGGAGAGGGGGAAAGAAAGGAAGTGCTGCTGCCAAAGAAAAGTATTCCAAGGACATAGCAGTGAGCATGACCCTGGTTTAATTTAGCTCTTTCCCAGTCAAAGTCACCCTCACACCATTAGCATGAAGACACTGGTAATGAAGGAGACTGTTGGGTGTGGAGGGAGCGCATCAGAATCATCTCAAGACAATCGATAGTAATTTTTACAATATTTAAATAAGGACAAAAATCAATACACCGTAGAGAGATATTCAAGCTCCCATGTAGCTAAAAGAATGGGAATGACAAAACTGATAAAAATTAAATTCAAACTGTCAGATTTCAAAGATGAAGATAAAGGAGTAAAGCTTTTGCTAGCAAAAGGAGAGAGATAAATTCAAGTAATATAGTGTCCTCCTTTAATGTAAGCCCTTCTCGAATAAGAGGACAACCGATGCTTACAAAACAACAAAAAATATTGGATGAAATGAAATAAATTTTGTATATTTTGTGATAAAACTTTTGTAATAGAATGCTTCTCAAATGTACATTACTACCGTTTCAAGTTTTCTGAATAAGTTTTTAAAAAGACTGAAATATCATTTTAAAAGACTGAAATATCATGTAAAAAGATGAAACAAGTTGGGTGAATATAATGTGATAAAAACTAGTTTAATGGAACTTTATCAGAAGTTGTTTATTGTCTATTTCTTTGTTGTTATTTCATTCATTCATTGAAGTAGCTATTGTGTGCATTTGATGCAGCCATTATGAAATCAGCATTTGTAACATCTGGACCATCATAATATTCCCTAAAAACATTAAGTCATCAAGAAAACTTGCTTGGCAGAATTATAGGAAACTATAGAATGAAAGGAGTAAAGCTTTTATGGTGGGATATATGGGAGGGAGGGAATTCTAGAGAGAATCTCATACATTTTAGATAATGTTTCAGGAGTTTCTGGAAAACCTATGTTTAAAAAGTGACAATGAGCTGTGTTTTGATAAATAAATATGTGTTCACCAGGCAGTCAAGGATGGAATGGCATTCTAGAGGATATGCAATAACAAAGTCTTTGAGGTGTTAAACAGCATAGTTTCAGGGAATTGCAGGCAGTATTTTATACCTGGGATATAAATTGGGGGAGTGTTAGTAATAGCATGGAGGAATGTTTTAATTTATCTATAATTGTAATCATCTCTGCCTTCTGTGACATAAACTAAATAAACATAAAATCTAAGGAAAAATACTTACTATATAAAAGCACAAATCCTTTAGCACACCTGTCCAATCCATTTGCAAAATCAAGATTTAGAGGAAACTGCTGACTCAGTCAGAACATACAACTCTTGATCTCAGTCAGGATTGTGAGTTCGAGCCCCATGTTGGGTGGAGAGAGTATTTAAATTAAAAAAATTAAAAATGTAAATTAAAGATCCAGTTCCTCAGTTGCACTAGACACAAGTGCTCAAAGAATCAATAGCTACAAATTTGAGGGACTATCTTATTGGATCATGAAGATGTGGAGCATTCCATTATCTCAGAACTTCTTTTTGGACAGTGCTGTTCTAGACCACCACTATTATAGAGAATAGGAAGAGGTAGGTGAAGTGAGAAATAAAGCCAGAAATCTCGTCATGAGTGAGATAATGGAGGATCTTTCATGTAGGATCTTTCATACTTAGACCTTGAAACATTGTCTTCTGGAAAATAGGAAGACACAAATATTAAAGTAAAAAAGCACAATAAAAGGATTTGGGTATGAGAAAGACTATAATTTATTGAACTTCTATATGTCTTAGCCATTGTGTTAGCATCTTAATTTTTGTGATACAGGCATTCAAAACTACTGTCAGGCCCATGGTAGGGGCATAAACTCTTACAATCCTTCCATAAAACTTTTCCATTTCTCTTTAACTTTTCACAGAAATTTGTGAATCAGCTGTCATAAATGGAGGAGAGGAAAGAGACAGAATAGGGAATTTTAAGAAAGAGATACAGTCACAAATCACAGAAAAGATTCAAGTACCATAATTAAAAATCAACTTAATTTAGTGAATATACATTCATCAGTGACATTTCCAGGACATTTCCAGGTATGTGGCGGTGCCAATGCAGTGAGTTGAGGATTTTGACTATGTAGTGTTCACTTTTTTACATTTTGTAGCCTCAGAATAGGGTTTGGTTACATAATAGGGATAACATGCATACACACAAATGATGAAAAGGGTAAGAAAAAGTGAATTGATAATGTGCAAGTGCAAATTACCTTCTTCTGTAAGAGTACATACTTCTAGATCTGTTAGAAAATAGTATGATTTTGTGATCTTTTTGAATTGTATATTTCATTTTGATATGCCAATTTTAACAAATACAGTGTGTTACTTTCTAATTAGCAATTGAAAATATTTATACAAGCAAGAATTGCAGAAAAACTGAAGTAAAAAATAAAAGAGGAATTAGTTAAGAAAATCTAAATTCAACACAAATCCTTCATTGTTTTTATTGTTTTCTTTGATTTTCTCAGGACAAGAACAGACAAATTAGTCCAATGATAATACACAAAAATTTACACATAAATTTTGTCTGTTTCCTTTCTACTTGGTTTTCCGTACCTCTTTAGACTCACTCCAGTTATGATTAGAGAAGACCAATGCTCTGTTCACTGTCTTCTGTTGCCATAATTCTCACATTTCATAAAGAAATTCATGCTTTCCTCTAGAAGCCCCTTCATGCATAATAATGAGACTTCCCCATAGCTGTCATAAGCTAAAGGTAACTCCATTTTCCAGGTTTGAGGAGCATGTGAAGGGGAGAAAACATATAGATCTACATACAGATGTAGGTGTAAGGGTGGGTACAGACACAGACATAGACATCTATCTGGCAGTGCTTTCCCTGAAAGTTCAGGAAAGCTTCTCATCTCTCTGTTAGACATCGTTCATTCTTCAACATTTATTTAAGAAACTAAGCAAGACAGGAAATGTAAGCTTGAGACTTTTATGTAGCATAGGTCACATTAGAATTTGCACCCATTTATTTTTATATCCCGAGGAAAAAAAATTTTAAAAAACAAACTTTACCGTAATAAGTTATTTAACTATCATATATTACATTACTTTTTACCTGTCAAAAATAAGCCAAAGAGATTTTATAGAAGTATTTTGTTTTCATGGAGAAAATCTGATTAACTACCTTAACAAACCAGTTCCATGACCATCCTTTTATTATTATTATTTTGACAAAGCAGGTTCTTTTTGATCCAGTGTCATAAACCTGCATTGACACTAGGAAACCTGCAAAGACCAGGTCTTAACAACAGCAGCTTATCACTTTCAATTTGATATTACATGGAGCAGTATCTCAAGCTCTTGAGAGAAATAAAACATCATTGATTTCTTAGATTACAAAAATTGGAAGATAGGATGACATCGTTTTTAAGCTTTACATAGTAGTGGTTCAAGGTGAAGAACTGTGGAAAATTACTTATACTATGACTTTTGTCTATTAAAAAAACACCACGCTCAAATTGATGATGTAGCTTTTTTTTTTCTGAACAGAAAAGGAACTCATTTAAAAAATTTACTCTTTATATAACATAGTCTAAGCAAAACTGTTCCCTGTGTATAAGATTTAGTTTACAATATATTTGCTTTACTACTAAAGAGAAAAAAGAAAAAAAAGAAACTTTTCATTTGTCCCAGCTATTTCATGCTTATGATCATGCCTCATATCTATAAGAGATAACTAATTTGTTCATTTACACATTTATTCAATGACTATTTTTGAGCACCTACTATGTGCTAGGATCTGTAGTGTTTTTTCACATATTCAATCTGTGACAACTTGAAGCTCACAAGCTAGTGGTGGAGATAAACATAAATATACAAATACATGTAACATTGAAGACTGCAATAGACATTATGCAGAGCAAGAGAGATGGGTCAGATTTGAGTGCATTATTAAATGCCTCTTTGTAGAAACATAATTAACAGCGCTGTAGGATTGGTAGGAATTAGCTAGGAAAAATGGGTAGGAGGCAAATTTTCAGGTAGAGTTATAAAGCTTTATAATCATAGTGAAAAAAATTTAATATCTTATCCAGGTTAAGAAAGTCAGTAAAGAATATTGAGCATTTGAAAAAAACTTGATGTATATTTTTGTAAAAGATTATTCTAGATGCTTAAGAAATGATTGGCATGGTGGCTAAGGTTGGAGAGGAGTAGAAAAGGAGATTAGTTCCAAGATGATTTAAATAAGCCAAACAATACAAGGTTATGGAAGCAGAGATGGTAACAAACTAAGGAATTTAATTCATATACTGTGTTGGGATGAGCAAGATCTGACAATGAACGGAAAGGAAAAAGATGAAGCTGTCAATATTGGCTTCCAGTGTTCAGAATTGAGAAATTAACTGGTCGAATAGTAATGTTCCTTACTAAAATAAAAGGCAAGGGAAATAAATATATTTTTGTAGTCAAGATCACAATACTTTTTTTTTTTTTTAAACCATGTGTGAGATGTTAGCAAGATACCAAGTGGGGATACTCAGTGAGCATTTAGGTATATAGGACTAGCGCTCAGATAGGGTAACTCTTGAATATATATTTATAAGACATGTGTATGGCTTTTGAGGTCATGGGAATAAAAAACCATGAAACTAAAAATATAGAATTACAAACAAGGAGAGAACAGAGAGAGACAAATTTCAAAGTTAAAGTGACTCAACAAGAAGTACTTACTAATAAAGACATGTTAAGTGTAAGATGCCAGAAGAGCTTGAGGAACAGAAAGTGGAATCGTAGTTTTCTACCTTGTTCCCCAGAAAGAAGGGGTCCAAATATATGGAATGCTGTTGAGAGATCAAGGATAGTTATGAATGCCATCCTTTGCATTTGGGAAAACTATATCATGATTACAATCAACAGGTTTGGTTAGGTGGAGAGTTGGAGCTTTAAAAACATTACCATGGATGTTTTCAACAACATGCAAATTATATATAGTGCTTTCTCCATTTTGCATTTGAGAATACTGAAGCAAAGTCTTGTTACTTGCTCATTGTCCAAAACTAGTATTTAGATAAAATGGTATTTGAAGGTAAGTGTAGTAGACATAGAAATTTAGGCTTAGAAGCATGAGAATACAGTTTTCTATACTGCCAGATTCTCTCATTATTTACACACTTAATTTGGACCCTCAGTTTTGACCTCTAAGTGACTTCAAAAATATTTTCCCAGATTCCTTCCAGCCTTCGCACATTCCTGTTTCTTTTATTCTCCCTGCTTCTTCTGAAGGATATGTCCTCTCTGCTTGTACATGACTAATATTGAAAATTCAGCTAAGTTTCCACCTTTTTTGAAATGGCTTACGTTAACTTACTTTTATCCTCTTTTGGGACTAGTGTCCTCATTCCATCTTTTTTTTTTTTTTGTCATCTTAATTTTTATTAAATATACTCTCTTGGCACAAAGCTTGTTCCATCTTAACACAGCACCTGATGCATAGTTCTATGATTATAGTCATCGTCATTATGTAATATCTTGTTCATTTCCCTGCCTCACCCACCAGTGTGTTTCTTCCTATGGACAGGGACCATATTTTGTTTACACTATTATGTTACCACGGTCTTTTGAACTACATGGTGTAGAGTGGACATCAGCCAATAAATGTGTGCATCATGCTCTCCAAATTTACTTTTAGGATTTTTAGTGTTCATTCAACTCATTGCCCTCCTTCTCTATATTCATTTGTTTATCCTGATCCCAAGCAGAAACTCTTAAAAATTTTAATATAATTGATTTCTTCATATCTTTTAAAGTATTAGGAGAAGGATGATACTTAGAAGACAACATTGAACACAAGTATGTGTGGCATCATATTGCATGATTTATATTTGAAATCCAGGTGTAATTTTCAGGATATAATATTTGCCTCCTATTTACTTGCCTTGCATTGAGAAATACAAGAGAAGTAAAATAAGTTTCCCCCATGTACCAAAACGTACATGTCATTGTGTTTTTTCTTTTGTTTTTATCTTTTCATTTTCTTTTATTTTTTGAGGCAAATTTTATTTGTCAATTTAATAATCACATTTCTCATTGCTTCCCCAACTGCATCCCCTTTTTGGAGCTTAATAAATTCATTTTTTATTATTTTTAAACTTTTTTTTTTTAATTGATTGATTTACTTGAGCAAGAGGCAGGAGCATGGGAGGAGGGGCAGAGGGGCAGCGGGGGCAGAGGGAGAGAGAGGCAAGAACATGGGGGGAGGGTCAGAGGCAGAGCAAGAAGCTTGATGCGGGGCTTGATCCCTGGACCCTGGGGTCTTGACCTGAGCTAAAAACAGAGACTTAACTAACTGAGCCAACCGAGGCACCCATTACAAATTTTTTCAGAATCATTTAAAAATATTAATCTAAAAATAATGATTGGTTCAGATAAATTACTGGTCAGCTTAGATTAACATTTTCTCTTATTTGTTGTGTTGTACAACATACTTACTTAATTATTGTCTCATGGCAGAGGTGATACTTTGTTATAGTTTCATAGCTTCCCAGATTTTATGTCACTGTCAAAAATAGCTGTAACTTTTGGGAAAGTGTGATTTAGTTTTTAAATGTATCAACATATGTAATCTTAAAGTCTATGTTAAAAATGACACACAATTCTGAAAATTTATGTTCAGGAATTTATGTGCTACATAAAAGATTTATCTAATATGCATTGAGTCAGGAAGTCTGAGTTTTAGTTCTAATTCTAATTCCAACACATTTATGACTTTGGATAAAACAAGTAATTTTCATAGAATTGTTTTCTTTCTTTAATGATGGGATTTTTAAAAAAATCTTCAAATCTTCTGCAGTTCTAAAATAACACCATTTCTATGTATTAGAGGATAAGTTGTCTTGGATGTGGCCACTGTAGGTTTTCCCAAATACTACAGTATAAAACAATTTCACTGGATTTTTATTTTATAGTGTTAAAATTTTTTTCTTACATAAATGCATACTTAAAAACTCCAGTTAACAGTAATATAATGTTGGGGCGCCTGGGTAGCTCAGTTGGTTAAGCATCTGCCTTTGGCTCAGATCATGGTCCCAGAGTCCTAGGATCCGGCTTTCTGCTCAGTGGGGAGCCTGCTTCTCCCTCCCTCTCTGCCTGCTTCTCCCTCTGCTTGTTCTCTCCTCCCTGGACTCGTGTCAAATAAATAAATAAATAAATAAATAAATAAATAAATAAAGTCTTAAAGAAATAGCAATGTTAATTGATTTGGGCTTGGGCAAGTAAAATCAGGGTTATATTTTTGTTTTTGTTGTCTGTCAAGTGTTAAGCATTTGATGAATGACCTCTTTTACACCAAAGCTGCATCCACAAGGAAATTGGGAAAGTTATTCTCACTTATATATATATTTTAATGTAATGTATATTCTATACCTTTATTCAAGAATCTATACTTCTGATAGTAAGAACTGAATGGCTTATATGCACAGTTGTGTAGACAAAGTGTTACAGCATAAAGCTTAAATTATAAAATGGTAAGCTGAAGTTATTCAGGAATAATCCATCTTGTTTTAGCATGGATAATCAATAAAATTTTTTAAAAAGTTAATTAAAATCTGACCTCCGTCATTGTACAGTATAGAATCCGGAGTCTTCTACTGTCTTCGATCTGATACTTGCCTGTGTCACTTTGCAGGCAGTCTGTAGTCACATTTCTTCATTCAAATAAGGCAAAATGAGAAAAATTATAAAGCAAAGAAGTGCAAATAACTATGGAAAGAGATGGAAATTAGGCTTGACTGAAATAATTATGTATACTTGAGTACAATAGAAACTGTATGTATATATCTGCATGTGTGTGTGTAAATCTTGAGGCTCCAGTTAGAGGCAGGACTAGAACCCAGGAGTATGGCCATCACCTGATATAAACTGGAAAACCAGATTATTCAAGAAAAGGAAAAGGTGTCCCTTAACACATAATTAGACTTCCGCCAAATGATATAAAACAGAATTTAAGAATGGATGAAATTAGCAATTCATGAGAAATGTGTATGGCTACTATTGAATATTCATTTCTTTATTATTGTTTTCAGTAATCTGCACTGTGATTCCTATATCTTACAAATTGTTATATGAAATGTGTTTGATCATGTGAATTACAGACTGTCAAATGTGTTGCTAACATAATAATAATTTCTCTAACATGAGATAAATAATAATTTCTCTGTAAATAAATACACCAGAAGAAGCTAAGGAATTAAATGAGTGATTATAAAAGCTTATTTAACATAAAAATACATGCATTGAATATCCACAATGTTCAAAGTACTCTGATCTCTTCTATGGACAGGATTTCTTTTACTCTTTTTTTTTTTAATGTTCTGTTAATCACTGTACAGTACTTCATTAGTTTTTGATGTAGTGTTCCATGTTCATTGCTTGTGTGTAACACCCAGGGCTCCATGCAATAAGTACCCTTCTTAATAGCCATCACTCAGTTAACCCAAGATTTCTTTTCTTGATTCAACTGAAGATACCTTTCCCTTTCAATTGTAAAAGTAATTTTATAATGTACATTTGTGGGGTGCATGTGTGGCTCAGTCAAGTAAGCATCCGACTCTTGATTTCGGCTCAGGTCTAAATCCCAGGTTTGGGAGTTTAAGAACTGCACTGGGCTCCACACTTGGCATGGAGCCTATTTACAAAAAAAAAGAAAAAATGCACATTTGTGTTTAGTTTTTCTTTCTGAGTAGAGAAAGATAAACACATAAAAGCAACATTTAAATACTTATAATTATAAAAATAATGTATGTTTATTGTAGAAAAAAATTATTAGAAGAAAATATAAATTACTTAAAATCTCAATATGCATAGACAAAAACTATTATAATTGGCACCTATCTTTATGACATAAATAAATACAGGTATAGTGTTATACACAAAGACATTTATGCACTCAGTGTGAAGCTGTGATCATCTGATACATACTATTTATAATTTGCTTTCATTAGTCACTAATAGTCTGTAACCACCTTGTATGAAGGTTGTTTTCTGTGTTAACCTGACTGGGCTGAAGTGTACCCTGATTAAGTATTTGTGGGTGTGTCTATGAAGATATATCCAGGTGAGATTAGCATTTGGAGAAGTGGACACCATAAAGAAATTGTCCTTCCCAATGTGAGTGGAGGTCATCCAATCTGTTTAGGGCTAAAATAGAACACAAACAAAAGAAGGGAGAAATTAATTCCTTTGACTTCCTGCCTGTCTGCTAGAGCTGAGACATAGGTCTTCACCTGCCCTTGGACTGGGATTTACACCATTGGCTCCTCTGGTTCTCAAGCTTTTGGACTGAAATTACAACACTGGCTTTCCTACGTTTCCAGATGGCAAATTGTAGGACTTCACAGCCTCCATAATCACGTAAGCCAATTCCGCATAATAAATCTCCCTCTCGCTCTCTTTCTTTTTTTTTTTTTCTCTCTTTCCCTCCCACTCTCTTCTATTGGTTTTATTTTCCTAGAGAATGCTCATATACCTTCCAATGTTAAAAACAAACAAACAAACAAAAAACCTGCTTTTATATAAACATTTTATAGACTTACTATAATTTTATTTTTTTATATGCCACTTCAAATACATGTTTTCTCCTTGCAGTTTCCTTTTTGCAAATGGCAAGTATTATACTACCTTACCTTGTTTAGGATCTTTTCCTTAACAGTGGATTTTTGGCGTGTATTGCCAAGTTATCTTCCATGATTGCAATAGCATTGTAAAAGAAAATTCATTGTATTTTACACAAAACCAGTTTCTATGTTATTACTCTAAGAATCAGAATCACTATGCTGTGATATGATTCTCTTCCATTGAATTTTTCATTATCTGCCTGTCAAAATCAGTATTATTCCTGAGCTCGCCATGAAACTGGGAAAAATAATCCCTTTCTTTGACTTTGCTTAAACTTCGAATATCAAGAATGGGGGCCTCTTATGCTCTTTTCTGACAATATTTTAGATTCTTCCTGGTAACATACAGGGGCCGTGTCTCACTACTGATTTATGTGTTGAGGCCCCTACTTTTTCCCAGGAGCTGACCAGTGGCTGAGGATTGAGTGACACGGACATCCCTGCGTTCCCCATCTGCTGGACTTAGTTCATGCAGAAACATTCAACGAATGTTTCTGGCTGGATACATTGACACTGTAGGAGTGATGACCTCTGCCCACAGACGGAACTCTGAGACTGTAAGAAAAATTTGAAAAAGAAGAGTCAGTTATTTATTTTTATTACAAAGCTCAAACCAACATCAAGCAGAATGCCAACGGAACATATGCTATAACAGAAAAAGGCATCCATGCAGGTCTGTATTATTATGAAGTAAATAAAAGGCAGTTTTATTCACACACACACACATTTTGTGAAACAGGCTTTACACAACTGATCAAAAACAAAAATGAAGAAGTCCAAATGTTTATAAGGCATATACAGTCAAGCTCCCCGACATTGTTCTTTACTCATGCAACATACCTTAAAGAAGGACATTAGATAGAGCAAATTAGAAAACAAAGGCTGGGCTGGTTAGAAACCAATAACTTCTATTATCAAAGTGAATATTACTGTGCAGTTTCCTGTGTTCAGAAAAAAAAAATAAATGACCAATATGTACACTTTGTATAATAAATCTTAGTTTTTCCTAAAGTGTTTGTAATATGAATAAGAAGCAGATGTCTATATGACTAATCATGGAAAAGACATAACAGCAAAAGGCTTTATTAGTTATTTTAAATTTAGGTTGTGAAAGTTCAGAAATTAAAAGAAAAAAATACTTTTAGTATGTCTGTGTTTGCATTTGATTCCTAAGTAGTTTTAACTTCATCAAGCTTTTCATGGTTAACAATCCTAGAAAGACATGTTGCTTATTTAGATTTGCTTCTGAATAATTTCTGATAAATAAAAGACTGTCATGAATAATTTGAAAATATCTATTTAATAGATGATGGTTTTCTAAAATTACTGGCATTTGTTAGAAGAATAACTATTCTTACTTTTATGAATAAAACAGTTCTAAGTAATTTCAAAGGCCAGAGCATTACATTTATTTATTGTAAATAAATTGTAATTATTTATTGTAAATACCTATAGCTATATATAGATAAATACACATCCATAACTATACTTTAAATATGCAAAGAATGAATAAGACCCACAAAAAACAGATTATATAATTCTTTCTAGGAAAGGTTTATGAAATTGTGCTTAAATAGTCAAGAACTGCATAAACCTTAGCACTTTCTCAGTATTTAAATTAGATTACACATTTATTGTACACTAAATACATGATATTGTAATAAACTTAAATGAGTAAGAGTGAGTTAATTTAGTTGCCATATAATTATCTCAACAAGGAAAACATTAAATGTGCTTTATGGCCCGAATTCATACATTAAACTTGCAAAGAATTTGAACATTTAACTGAGGTTTAACAAAATAACTATAGTGAGTTGATTGGATATCAATTAATTGCCAAAATTAGCATGTTAATTAGTATTTATTTTACTATAATGGTAATTATCTAAAAGATTGCTAATTGAAATACTTTAAGCTTTTCTTCCCCAAGAAGAGAATTATATTGATAGCCTTTCTTTTTGAAATATTTATATGGGAATAAAATGGACATACTTTATACAATAGAACTCAAGCACTAACAAATAAATTAATATTTAACCCTTTTAGCTTACGGAACTTACTTAAATATATACTATGTGGTAGTAGATTCCATCTCTATTGTTTCTAAGGTAGGGTTTTTTTGTAGTTCAGCTTTCCTAATGCTTAGCCGCACTTTTAAAAGCATAGTAAAGTTGAACATATAGAGCAGTATTTTCTGTCCTTGCCTGGATCCAACTTGGATAACTTGATAACTCACCCTATGGTACTGATCAGTTATTCCAAAGAATCTTAATGTCTATATTATCACACAAATTGTTCTCATCTGTAATTACTAAGTACTGATCACTGTGGGGATGGATGGATAAATAGAGAAAGACATAATGGGTATATATAGAGAGAGACAGAGGGGTTTTATATATATATAGCATATAACATAATTTTATATAACATATAATTACCCAAAAATATATGAACGAATTTGAAAATCTTATGAAATTATCAGTCTTTCTCCATTTCACTGGCATGCTCAACAGGAGATTTTGAACTTATGAGTTTTTCTGACTCATAGCACTCCTTTTTTTCCTAAACCCTATTTATAAACAAAACTTCCTTCTTCTGAGTCTTTTCTGAGTTTCCACAGGCCTTTTTATCCATGAAGACTTCTTTACTTTGGCAAGAATGTCTTAAGGTCTATGTAGAGCAGGAAGCAAAATAAAATAAGTAAACAAATACACACCCTCCAGCCACCATCAGCAAAAATTACAAAACTTAGGTCTGTAACTTCAGACTGTTCAAGAGACACAGTCTTTCTCGGGTACCTGACTAGATGGATCTCTAGCAAATTTATGTCACTGCCTTTTTTCCTTTTCCTTTTTCTTTCTTTCTTCCTTCCTTCCTTTCTTTCTTATTTATTTATTTTGTGACGAGAGTAGATGTTGGAATTTATAATCATTAGGTTAACATATTAACATTTTTGAAAGAAAGGAAGAAAAGAAGGACTTTACATATGCTGAGTTTCTAATGTGTTCTACTAAGTTCCTGTATTGTATATATTTCACTTTAGCTTCAAATCAGTTCCGGAAGATGTTCAGCTCTTAGGTCCATATCTAGGTTCTTCTGAATTTATCCTCTGTCTTTCAAAACCTCCAATCTTCTATTGTTTAGAGATTTTAACTGTAATCAATGGGAAAGATAGCCTCTGGTCAGTTTATTCCATGCTGATTGGCATCAGGAAACTAATGATGTGTTTTGAAATTACTAGTCTCACTGGTGGTTTTCTGTTATTCAGTTTTCTGTGAACCGTATGTTGTTGATTCAGCCATGGGACAGTTCTTTTGGTTTGGGGAAAAATTCCCAAAAGCCCAGCTAACATCTTTTTCTCTTGTCCTCTTGTCCTTTTGAGAATTGTGGGACATGTGATAGATTTACTAATCTTTTTTTCCATTTCCAAATATCCAAAATGGTCCATGAAAGTCAGTTCAGATTTTTTAATTTTTTTTTAATTTATTTTAGCAAAAGCAAGCAAGTGGGGGGAGGGGCAAAGGGAGAGAGAGGCAGAGAATCTCAAGTAGACTCCCTGCTGAGCGAGGAGCCTAGTGCAAGACTGGATCTTGCAAATCTGAGATCATGATCTGAGCCAAAACCAAGAGTCAGACACCTAACTGACTGAACCTCCCAGGTGCCCCATCAACTTAGATTTTTATAGCCCCTTTGTAGTTAAATAAGCACAAGTTGAATTTCTGTTGTTTGCATAAAAGAACCCAGAGTTACACTCTCAGTAGAAAAAAGAAGGAGTTGGGCGCCTGGGTGGCTCAGTGGGTTAAGCCGCTGCCTTCGGCTCAGGTCATGATCTCAGGGTCCTGGGATCGAGGCCCGCATCGGGCTCTCTGCTCAGCAGGGAGCCTGCTTCCTCCTCTCTCTCTGCCTGCCTCTCTGCCTGCTTGTGATCTCTCTCTGTCAAATAAATAAATAAAATCTTTAAAAAAAAAAAAAAGAAAAAGAAAAAAGAAGGAGCTATGTAACCAACCAATCTTAAATTTTATCTCGTATTGAGCACTAATTTTCTGTATCCCTTGATTCAGCTAGTTAAGTTCACTTTATCATTAACAAAACAGTATAATAATGCATGGGCCATAGGACCTCAGCTTTGTTATGTCTAATAGCACACAGTTTTGAGCTACCAACTGAAAGAAACATTCAGTACTTTGCTATGATGCCTAAATGATAAGATTCTTGCTATTGGTCGTGTGAACTGTTGTAGAGATTGCTAACTAATTAATTCAGTCACAACTACTATCAAAATGGCCAATATGAGTGTTTTGGGAGGGCATAGTTATAACTGACTTAAGAAAATCAGTGGAACTTTATTTTAGTAAATAAAATGTGTGAGTCTAAATGCAAAAGAATTTCTGCCATACACATGATGTAATAAGCAAATGAGGGTTATATACAACTAATGAAACACTGAAATCTACCTTTGAAAGTAATAATATACTATGTGTTAATTGATTTAAATAAAATTTTAAAAAATATTTTTGTCACCAAATCTACTTTGTTACCTGACACAGTCCACTATTTCTGAACTTAATGTTACATAAATATTCAGATAAAAGACAAGAAAAAGAAAGAATCATCACTAGTCTCCTTCTGATTTTGGTCAAATATATAAATTGCCACGTAAGTAAATTATACTGATAAATGAATTTTGTATTCATTTTTTCAAAAGTCAGGATTTATAGGCTTAAGAAACATTAAATAGTAGTTATTTATTATTGTTGTTTTGTAGTTATTTGGCCATTTCTCCTCTTATTTGCCATAGTAATAATAAATGATAATGATGATAATAGTAATCACTCATTGGGGTAATAAAAGTGATTTTTAAATCTTGCTACACAGTGTCTAGCATATAGTAAGCATTCCATATCTATTGCACACAGTTATCTTTTGATCACCTCTGTGATATCATAACTTTTAATATAAGTATTGTTTACAAATTAAATGATTATTTTTAGGTAATCAATTACTTCAAATATTCTGCATATTATATCCTCTCCCTGTTTTTTTTTTTATATAATAAGCATCTAATTTTTCTTCGATGGTGTCTTAAATAATTTGATTGTTGTTTTTTTTTTAGAGCTGCTGACATTGTTTATGTAAGAACTATGCCCTACTCAATTTCAAAAGAAGACAAGGTGACTCAGTGCATAAGCATAATATAATTAAGAGTTTTTTAAAAAAAAGGTCTATCTGAAGGAAAGTCTGAAGGTACTTCTGCTCTGTTCACAGAGCAGAACAATTCAGCAATAATCTTGGCTGTAAATTTTTTGACAGCTAAAGCAAGAAGAGAATTCTACTGCATTGTACAGGAATTTCCATTTTCTGATTTCACAAGCTTAATTCTGAATACACTCCTATCTCCCCTCCTTCCATGTCCAAACACTCCAGGTCTCAGGAGTAGTATTTATATTTATTCCCATTATGGGCTGGACTCCCTTTAAATTGACAGTTGCGCTGAGAATTTAGGACCCAATGTGAGCACATCTACTCTTCACCCCTGGGTCTACAGTAAGTCATCAGCCCCAGTTCAACCTTCCATCACCTGCTGTACAGTCCCTTCTAGGTGGAGCAGTCTAAAAATGCACACTGCTACCCTACTGGGCTCTGATGCTTCCACCAGAGTATTTGCCCTGATTTTCCCGTCTTGCCCTTTAATCTTACTATTCCTGAGTATAATGCCACCCTTTTGTATTCTTTACTTATTTTTAAGATTTATTTATTTATTTTAGAGAGCAAGAGAGAGAGTGAGCAAATGAGCAACATGAGGGGCAGAGGGAGTGAACCCCCTAAGCAGACTCCCTGCTTAGCATAAAACCAAGCAGGGGTTGATCCCATGACCCACGAGATCATGACCCTAGCTGAAACTAAGAGTCAGACACAACTGACTGAGCCACCCAGGCATCTCTCACGACTTTAAGTGTCCATAAATGTGTCTATATGCAAACCCTCACAACTAACCACTGTCTACCCTCTCTTCTGACCTACCACTACATTCCTGGGTCACCATACTCTGCCTCTTTACCCCAAAGACAGCACATTTATGAAGGCAGGATGTCTTCTTACACTTCTGCATTTAGTAGGCCCTCAAATCTTTAGATAGAGAAAGAAAATTTTCTGAGACAACATTGTCAGGGAAACTAAAAAGATAATGATTTAACAGAACATTATAGGATGTAAAAGACCACAAATAGTACATTCTAAAAATCGTGCTATGATAGAATGCGTCTAATATGATATAAGCCTAATCTACAGGCTAAATTCCTTAAACAGACATGCTAAATATGCATTAATACCTTGAACCAAGGTTAAGAGTTTAAAATAACACAGAAAAACACACATTTAGGCTGTGTATATCCTTGAAGGATGATTTCTACTGTTATGCCATTAGAATTCATTTGGCTAGGATGGTATCAATATTTACAGTAACATTCAACTTAAGGCAAAAATATTTATTGTTCATAAGCCCACCCTTTTCATTAAATACTTTCTAAAATGTAAATGCCTCTCGAATGAAGTTGAAACAATATTTTTAAAAAGTTGTATATAATTTGATGTTTTTAATACACCTTAATTACATTACCTTCAGTGTCAGAAATATTTATATATATATATTCAAAACCTTCTGATTAAACATCTTATCTAGATCAGAAAAATGACCTTTTATTGATCACCACTTAATTGACTTTTGTCTTTCTATCAAATCAACAACACTAATGACCTTTTGGAGAAAAAAAAACTGTCAAACATATCCTTGAAGTCCTTGAAAAATACATTTTCTTAAGTAATCAGTTTTGGTAATAAGACAAAGTCCCAGTAAAACCTTATAAGTAACAGAAGCACTGATTTACTACATATTTCCTCAATTCTTAAACAACATCTTTTTATATATTTGTAAACAGGCATGTTATATTATTATCCCTTCTTAAAACCTGGGAAATTAACAGTTTGGTATGCTTCAAGACCTGAAATTAATTTGTGTATCATCAGACAATTATTACCTACTGACTTCCAGTAAAGTAATTGTTTATTTCTTACTGCTTACCTAGTAATTATAGTGTTAGCAAGACTTTTAAAATTTGCCTTTTTACAATTCTGGATCTTCCAAAGGAAAAAAATATATATTTTTAAAAGAAAATGACTGGATCTATATTGTCAAAATCTTTGAAGATAATTTTTTGTTCACAGATCATTGACCCAGTAAACTAAAGTAATTACTTTCACTGGAGTCCATTAGACACCAGACATGTGTGGTAATGGCTCAATTCAGCTCTCAAAATGAAGGCACAAATGGTCAGTTGGCTTGTAAAGATCAATTGTATGGTAGACTGAAGCAAATAGTCAAGTAAGCACATATCCAAAATAATGTGCAGTCCTTCAAATATAAAGATGAAGTATTGACTTACTTTCTAGATTGTGCTAATTTTCCAGTTCTACCTCTACATTCTCACCTTATCCTTCTTGTAACTAATAGCACAAATTTTGAGCAAAGCAGCTGAAATAAACATTTAGTACTTTGTTATGAATAAAGGGGACTATCTCCTGAAGTTGTTTTATTCATGACTGTGTCCTGAGTTAAGTATGTAACCATGGTATCATTAGAAGGCATATGGAATATGGAAATGCATGCTGAGATAAGCTTTGTGTTTCGTTCCGGGTGCTGTCAAGACAACTTTTTAAAGCTCTTCTGTCCAGAGATAAAACCAAGTTTCTTCAAGCCTTGAAGATGTCTGGATTAGTAAAACAAATGCACATTAAGTCATAAGAGTATCCTTTCCTGATCTGCTTTTATTCACCAAATTATGAGACCTTCTTTTACCCTTCAGATACCTTTTGACTCCTAACAGAAGCTGTTTAGGACATGTTGTTCTTCTTAACATGCTCTGTCCTGTATTAATCAGCTTGTATTCAAATTATCCCTCTTGGGACATTATCTTCAGTGATTTCACATTGTTGATATAATAACTCTTGTCCTACTGCTGCATAATGTTTCACAATCATACCTTTGGACTTTCTCTCTCTCTCTCTCTCTCTCTTTCTATTTTTTCAATTTATGACTTTCCCTTAGCTTTATTGAGGTATAATTAAAACGTAAAATTATATATATCAAGTTTGCAACATGATGATTTGATAAATAAATACATTCTGAAAAGATTCTCAAATTGAATTAACACCTAACATAGTTGCCTTTTTGTGTGTGTGATAGGAATACTTAAGATTGGTTCTTCAAGCAAATTTCAAGTATACAATATAATATTATTCACTATAGCCACCAAGCTGTACATTGGATCCCCAGACTTTATTCATCATATAACTGGAAGTTTTCATGCTTTGACCAACATTTATTTATTTTCCTCTTTCAGTAGACATGGCAACCACCATTGTATAATCTCACTCATAAGTTGAATCTAAAATGAAAAAAAAAAAGTTGAACTCATGGAAAGAGAGAGTAAAGTGTTGGCGTTTGCCCTTGGACTTCCCACACAGAAATATGTTTGATGGTCTTTATGGACAGGGATCATATGTGCATATCTTACAAACTATTGTATTCCCAGTGACAAATACAATATTTGAACATTATTTTTGAATCAATATTGTATACATTTTACTCTATTCTAATACTAGAAAGTAATATATATCTTCTTACTTCACTTGTGTTATATCTAGGCACTTGAATTCAAACCATCCTAAACATCCTAAACCATCTATGTTAATTAAAATATCTAAGATTTATACCGCTTTGCTTATTTTTTTTCCAGTGTTGTACTCTCATATCTTTGTCATAAATACCATTATTTGATTCAAAACATTCATTCTAAGAACAAGAGAAAGAGATTAATATTAAATTATTTCTAATAATGAAATGTAGTTTCCAAATGGGGTACACTTCCGGAGAGAGCACACCATTTCCTTGATGTAGGTATAAAGAGAGTTTGAGGCAGCTCACATTTAAAATGAAAACTAGTCTCTGGTTAAAATTTCATAAAGAGGGGCACCTGGGTGGCAAAGTTTGTCAAGCATCGGCCTTCGACTCAGGTCATAATCCCAGGGTCCTGGGTTTGAGCCCCACATCAGGTTCCCTGTTCGGTGGGGAGCCTGCTTCTCCATCTGTCCCTCCTCCCATGCATGCACTTGCACTCTCTCTCTCTTTCAAATAAATAAATAAAACCTTAAAAAAATAATAAAATAAAATTTCATAAAGAATCTTGGGCTTCAAAACATCAAAGATCATGGGAGCAAAGAGGCTTACTGCATTTCAGTTTTGGATCTCTTAAGAAAAATATTAAATGTATGTTTAATTAAATGTATGTTAATATTAAAAATATTAAATGTATGTTTTTATGATGTAATTATTTAACATTCATTCTATTCCATATTCATTTATTTTAAAATTTACTATTTATTTATTAATCCAGTGACTTACAAAATAGTGACTTATACTGATTGATAGATGACCTAAATTTAAATGTTACTTACCACAATTTTATTATACAGAGACAGTGATAAGAGTCCAAAATGGCTAATAAATTAAAAAATGTAAGATCTTTATATTGCTCTTACAAAAGTATAAAGGTGATACATAGAATGTATATATATATATATATATATATATATATATATATATGTTTATATATATATAGGCTTTGGTAAATTGAGAAGAAATAAATATTTATTTCTCATTATTCTGATCCTACTTTAATTCTAATAAGAAGTGACCTCATTTTTCCTTTTTTAAAATTTTTTTTATCCTTTTCAGAGTACTTAGTTGGTGTTTGAGCAGTCTCAATGATGACCAGTGAGACTTGACTTTGTTGTAGCTGATTTTCATTATGGATAGATCACTTTTTGAAATATTTATTATACTTCAAGAGATTGCATCTTAACTGTTTTTTATGTCTAAAATATCTCATCTTTTACCTCATTTGAGTCACTTTAGGCTAACTCCTGGATTCTGTTAATAAAATCCCATTAGTCTTGTTCATGTCTCATCTTTCATATTTTCTGTTCCAAACCTAGAATTAGCAATTTTTTTTCCTAGTGAAAAGTGGTACTTAGAGATTCTTGGGACACAGGGATTATCATTTCTTTTGGGTTGTTATAGTTTTTAAGATTTCTCAGTACATAGAGGTATAGAGTTAGAATTACATAATTTTTAAAAAGAAAAAATAAATCATGTTTAATGCTACTATAATTCAAATTAGAAACTATTGAATTTTAATTCTTAGATTTTATACTTTGATCTCTTTTCTCATATACTGAAAATCTTGACTCCTAGTGACTTGAGCATAATATTTGCATATTGTATACATATAATAATTTAAAATGATAACGTATTATTACTTCTAACAATAAGATTATTAATGCAGTTTACAATTATTTTTTATTTTGGTTCTTTGAATATATCCAAGTGGGAAGTATAGCTTTTAAGTATAAGCATACCCTCTCAACCCTGCCATCTTCTTCAAAATGTTAGAGATCTCCTTGTTTCTTAATATTGTTTTATAGAACATATTCATTTCAATATATATTATTTTAGACGAATATTTATAAATTAAACAAAAATTAAACTCCCTGAACCCTAATATGTAATATGTGCACAGAAACACTTTTGAACTATGTTTAAAATAAAACTGCAGAACTTTGGATCTGTTCTTTCTCTGAGAAGCATGCAGAGTTTCAGTGAGAGCATTTGAAACATTGTTAGCTCTACGGCAACTCAGGGTCACACTCTGAGAGTTGTCTGACATTTTGTATTTGTTCTCAATGTGTTTATTCAACGCTTTTTTATTTAGCCCTTGTTTTTAATATCTCTTGAACCATATTTGAACTCAAAAACATTGTGAAGATGTGTTGAACAAATGCAAATGAGAACATAATAGTCTTTTGATAAAGGAGCACATTGCAAAACAATAATATGCATGCAGAATATGCCAATTACCACAGTGCATGCTGTCATAAGAGTGAACAAGAAGTTATGCAGATAGAATTTGATAGTAAAATGCATAGTCCAAAAGGAACACCTAATTATGTGATAGAAAAACTTGTAAAATAACTAGTAAAATGGATGAAGATTATGAGTGATAATAACATCCCTTCTTCACTTGTTGATACAGCTGAAAGTAACAACCTTGCTTGAGAATCTGATACTGGAGGTTGTGGAGAGAGTCATGAGTCAGCAAAGAAGTTGATGTTAAAAACAGAATCTTATGTGGTTGAACAAATTCACCAGTTGTGTCATGGTCTATAACAAAAATGGCAAAAGGAGCAACATAGCTGACATTAAAGCAATTATATAAAACTGTCTCATTTATAAAAGTCTATTGATGAGTGACACCATATCAATATTTTCCAGGTATATGAAGTGAGTTTGTTTGAAAAGCACTGTCCATTCTGTGATTTATCTCAGAGCAGAAGTGTCTGGCTGACTTCCATACTCAGAGTAAATGTAAGATGCTAAGTTAAAAATATTGTAAGTATAATATTACCAAAACCTCTAGGTAGTCAAAGAAATGATCAAAAGAAAATTGCTAAATATCTGCAGATTAAATTACAGAGTTGAGGTGAAGAAAGAGGATTTTCTGGTCTAGGTAAAATTGTTTTCCCATCATAATGTATTACACAGCAAACATATCACAAAGGAGGCCCTGTGTGACAATAACAGTTTTCTTACACGTATGGCCTATTTTGTTCAGCATAGTTACAAATTCTAAAAATTTTCACTACTCTGAATCCATGGACCACAGGGTTAGTACAGCTTTCAAGGCATGTCTGATTATTGCTTATATACTATCTCCCAGTATGTATATTCCAACCAAGAAGTTTCACAGGAGGTCTTTAAAAGAATCTTGGCTTGTGAACCAATCTCTACAGTTAATTGGGAAAACTTGGTAAAAAATTTCTCCACAAATAATGAATGTTGTATAGATGAGACTATCCCTGTAAACTATACCCTTTCCCAAGACTAAAATGATTTTAAACATGGAAAAACTGTTCTTGAAAATGAACCTGGGTTTGAAGAAGTTGGTAAAAAAGATGTAGGAAGGCTTGAAAGCTCATCGCTAAGAAAATAACAACTATTGAATTTGTTCAGTGATAAAGGATGAGAATAAAGCCAATAGGGAGAATCCAAACAAACCATCAATAACTAAAAGATATATGATCTCTTTGAACAAGTATGATGCTTTGAATATGGAGGTGAGGCATGAGGTAGATGCCAATAGTGACTTGTGTTTCTGACCTGGGTAATCAGACTGGTGTTGATACAGTCAGAGTTGGAAGGAATATGACCTTTGGTGTGAATGTGACTGAGTTTTAGTCACACTGAGTTACAAATTTCTTCATATTATCTACATATTATCATTAACTATGCAGTGTTGAAGGTCCAGAAGAGTTCAGATAGAAATTAAGTAATACCAAGAGACATTTTACTGATTGACATTAAAAAATAAAATTATTTTGGGGTGACTGTAGTTCAGTCAGTTAAGCACCTTGATTTCAGCTCCAGTAATGAGCTCAGGGATATAAGATCAAGCCCTGTGATGGGTTACATCTCTCCCCCCCCCCCCGCCCTTCCCCACCACCCTCTATAAATAAATAAATATTTTTTAAAAATTATAAAAATAACATTTTCACAAAGATTGTGGTTGTCTAAGAAATTTCTGTAGACTAAGAAAAAATATGTCATAGGACAATATATATAATATCAACTCTCTTCTCTCTAAGGGTCAAAGAAGCAGCAGCAGGCTCCCTGCTGAGCAGACAGCCTGATGTGGGACTCAATCCCAGGACCCTGAGATCATGACTGGAGCCAAAGGCAGAGATTTAACCCACTGAGCCACCCAGGCACCCCTACATTTGTTTTTATAAGCTACCCTGTCTATGGTACCCTGTTACAGTAGCCCAAATAGACTAAGACAGAAGGCAACAAAAACTGTTTGTACATGATGCCATGAGACTAGATCTGAAAGACTGAGGAACATACAATGTCATACAAATCAATGTACTTAGATGAAGGTATAAATCAGTGTATGTCGAACATGCTTCACCATTTATCATTTCATGCATTGTCATGCATGTCAAATATGAAATTTTATAGTTTTTCTTTCATATTCTCACAAAGTACATATTAGCAATTATGTTTGATTTAGACTGCACTAGGACATACACCATGTTTAATTTATTTTTAGAGGGGTCATATAATCTTAGTGGTCAAATAATATAAATTTCCTTTTTTTTTAAGATTTTATTTATTTCTTTGACAGAGAGCAACACATTGAGAGAGAGAACAGGAAGAGGGGGAGTGGGAGAGGGAGCAGCAGATTCCCCTGCCAAGCAGGAAGCCCGATGCAGGGCTAGATCCCAGTACCCTAGAATCATGACCTGAGCCGAAGGCAGACACTTAACGACTGAGCCACCCAGGTGCCCCTAAAATAAGTTTCTAATTCTGGATAGTTTTGCTTTCAACTTGAGGTGCTCAAATCCTTAAAACCTAATCCATCCATTTTGTCTTAACAATTACATATTTTCTCTAGATCTCTAGTTGAGTTTGGCTACTAGCCAGAAGCACTGGCAAAAAGGCTTTAAGATAATGAGGACTGAATATTTACTCCACCATCTTTCTAGGTCCTGGATTTCCTGGGTTTGTTGCCTCCCTTCACCAAAAGACAAAGTTCTGGTGGGAAGTGGAGAGCTCACACATACATCACATACTCTCATCTGGTTCAGATAATCACCCTCTGCCATTGCTTTTTTTTTTTCATCGAGATCTAGACAAAAATCTCCCAATCTTGCAGCTCTCTACATACTATGCTATCTCCTGCTATTTCTCTATATCCTGCACACACCTTTATATATATTCCTTTTGATTTTTTTTTCAATTTTCTCTTTCAGATATGCTCTCTTTTTCCTGCTGAGACCCATGGTGGTACATAGTGGTTACACACACACACACTCCATATACAATTAAAGGATGTACCAACAGTTGAATGAATAAATAATTCATTTCCATTGGACCAAGGACTGAAACTCAGCATGACCTCAAGAACAGTAGATCTGGAAACTGGAATGTTATTAGAACGTCTTCAGAAGTCTTTCAGTTCTAGTATGCTTTCAGCTTCTCCATGGCTTCAGGTGAACTCTGGAAGAAAATACTTTGTGAAGTTGCAAGCAGCTGGATCTGGATCTAGATATTTCCAGTTGGGAATCAAAATTTCTGTAGACTTTTCTTGTTCCTGAGAAGTTGAGAGCCATTAAAACCCAGTGCGGGCATTGAACATCTATATAAAGTAGCTGGAGTCTGAAAGTTAAATTGGTCACTAAAATATTGAGGTATTAATCCTTAGAGTAATATATAGCAAAAAATGCCATAAAGTTGGCAATTAGAGATATGACTTTCTCCAGTATAAAGATTACAAATTGTATACAGTAGAAACACAGAAGTTTTGTCAAATTTTTGATATTTGTAAATTTATCATAAGGAAAAGATATTTCAGTGCCTATTAGCAGCTTGCTGGCATCACTTCCTAAATAATTCCTCTAAGTTTTCCTTTTTCTGTCTGCTAAAATCAAGATTAGAGATAAAATGAGCAACTCTGGGCATTCAAGAGACCTGAATAAGTATTTATTTATAGAAAATAAGTATATCCACATAATTTTTTTCATCACAAAACACTATATTTCTAGAAATAGGCATTAAACTCAGAAAACTTAGCCAAACAACTTATTATAACATAAAGTGGATGTAGAGTATATTAAAAATCAGTATTTGATATGCCTCATAGATAGACCCTTATCAAGACAATCATCTTCAGATTTCTATGTCTAGTAAACACAATTTACCACACAGACAGCAACAAATAGAATAATCAATATTAAATTTAAGTTAAATATGAATTGAGATAACACCAGTGAAAGTTGAGTCACTATTTTAAAAGAAGAAAATTGGATTAAAAATAAAATCAAGTGCCATTCCAAAACCTCAAATGGCACATCTCTACTGCATATAACTGGAATCTTCTGGAATCTTTTACAGGAAAATCTAGATAAATTAAAAACAAGTTGTTTCTATGATAAGAATAAATTAAGAATATATCTTCCTATGTGGATGGGTAAGACAATCCTAAGATTTATACATTTTCTGATGTCATAGTTGCAGAAAAATTAATGTCAATATTGGAATCATAATTGGATGGTAATTCTGTATGAGTAATTGGTAACATGAGTAGCAAATGCGTAACTTTCATATGTTCACAAAGAATTTGAATATGGATTTGAACTAAGATACGTGCTTTAGGATACCACAGGAAATAAAATTCATTAAAATAAATTACAACCCATTATACAATTATTGCATAAAAACATTAACAACAACAACAAAAAAACGCTAACAGGACAATATTGTAGTTTTCTACGATCTATAGTTAGAATGTTTGCAGATATTTTACACAGTCACACTGCATATTCAGAATGACTGAGCACTGATGTAGTCATTAGATAACCAACTCACAAAAAGTAGACTCTAAAGTGGAAAGTTTGTAATCATTAATTTTGTTTGAAGTTGGGACATGCAGGTGAGTTGGCTTTTAAGGTTGAAATTGTATTGTAAAAAAAAAAAAAGAAAAGAAATTGTATTGTAAGTCATCAAATAATATCTTCCAAAACTTTGCATGCATATATATTAAATCTAGTTGCCAATAAAAACCTTACTGTTGGGAATATGAATATAATAAGAAAACTGATAATGAGCAGTTGAAGAATTTTAAACTACATTTTTATTTACTATGTGCTTTGTATGAGACCTTTCACTATTTTAAATACTTATGGAAGTATTTATTCTTCATTAATATTATGGAAATTTGTTGAAATATTTGAATTAATGTTCCAACAGAGGATATTTTCAAGGCATATTAAGGAAAAAGGTTTCTTTTAATTCTTCTTTTAAATCTAGGGTGTAAGGGAGGAGATTTTAAGACATGGTTGGGAATACACTTAAAACTCCATACATCATATATTTCCTCCCACAGGATTTAACTTCACCCTGGAATGGCTTTACGGATGAGTGACCTGTGAAATTGCAGAGACCTATGCTTTGTGTTAGTTTAATGCTCTGTTTTCTCCACCCTGAAATTATTTATTTATTTTTTTAACAAGAGACTATATATTTTCATTTTGCACTGGTCCTGCAAATTACGTAATCTATCCTGATTCTATCCGTTCAGAGATGCTTTTCTTTATTCATTCATGTGTCTTGGCTCCTAAAAGAGTAACTGATTATAAGTGGACATTTAGTAAATATTTGTTAAATTAAGCTGTGTACGTCAGGTTCAGATAAAAGTCTCCAACTCATGGTGATGTGCTAATCTGCACCCTTTACATTTCTAGGCCTATTTCAATAATATGACTTTCTTTTCCTCAAAATATAGGGGTAGATGAGTGTAATATCTTTGTAACAGTTTATCCTGCCTTGTTTATTAAAATCAAGAAGTGAAATATACACTGTTTTGAGTCATAGAGTTAAGAAATACAGACTGTATTCCTTTTTTTTTTTTTTTTACGATTTTATTTATTTATTTGACAGACAGAGATCACAAGTAGGCAGAGAGGCAGGCAGAGAGAGAGGGGGAAGTAGACTCCCTGCTGAACAGAGAGCCTGATATGGGGCTCGATCCCAGGACCCTGGGATCATGACCTGAGCCAAAGGCAGAGGCTTTAACTCACTGAGCCACCCAGGCACCCCATACAGACTGTCTTCTTATTTAGAGAAGAGTATGCTTTTTTTTTTTTTTTTAATTCAACAATGCAATAAAGCTTTAGAAACATTATCTCGTTATGTTTTCACACATGATTCATGTTTTTAATTGGTGGCTGTGTGCTTGAATTTTCCAGAATCATATCATCAGATTTAATATTTATTCTCTTTTTCACTCTCTTTGACAGTTTACTCATACTCAAGAAATTGACTAGTTACCTATTAATACTGCCAAAAATTTGTAACTTCCCCCAATGAACTCTAGACAAATATATAAACATACTACGTAGTATTTGCTTACATGTTTCATAGACACCCAGATCTCAGAAATCCAAGCTTTATTTATTATCCCACGTGCTGTCTAACTTCATTAAATATACACCTTCTCCAATAGAATTTTGTTTGCTGATTATATAAACATCTATCAATTGGGCAATATGATACCACAGATTTTTACTTTCCCAAAACAAAAATTTGAAATTAAAAGTTGAAATTTTTCAACTGAAAAAATTAAAGTAGAAAATATTTCAAATTCATAATTATACCCAGAATGATTATTAAGCTTAAGTATTTACTGTTGTAAAATCTCCAAATACTATTTTAGTTGAAGAATCAAGAATGATTAAATCTGAACTCTTCTTATCTTTATTTTTGCTTATTTATATGAATGATAAAAAAAATAATACTTATCTTTGGGCACACTAAATAACTCTGAAGGAGAAAACATAAAATCTCTTGTAAAGGATAATCTTGGATGTATCTCTGAACAAGAGGAAGTAATAGGAAACAGATTTACCTTTCTACATGAAGCAACTGACTTGCATACATATATACACACATACACACATACATACAATTTTTGTGGGACTAATAAAACACACAGAGATAAAGCATGTGAGAACAAACATCAGAAAGCCAAGAGAGGATGGACATAGTCTGCTCTAAGTTTTGAATACTATTTGTGAAGTGGTGTAACATATATTGAAGATATATTGAAGGTAGAAAGAATTGATTTAAAGATTTACACTATAAAATTTGAGGAATCACTAAAAGAGCAAAACAATTTCCGCTAAATAATGAACAAATAAGTGAAAATGTTGTTATAAAAAATATTCAATAGCCTAAAGGAAATTGGTAAAGAGGAAAAAAGAAAAACATAGGTCAAATAAACAGATTATATGAATTATATTATGTAATTATATGAATAATTACCTCAAATATAACTGGTTTCAAATCCCCAACTAAAAGACAGAGACTATCAGATTAAATATAAATGCAAGACTTGAATATGTGCTGCTTACAAAAACAAACAAACAAAACCTAAGTATTTAAATATAAAGATAATGATAGGTTATAATTTAAAGTATGGGAAAAGATAAATTGTGCTCTTATCAAAAGCAAGTTAGAATATCTATATATTTTTTTATTTTGTTTTGTTTTTTGGAGTATCTATATTCTTATTAAGAGAAAACTGGAAAAAAAAAAAATTAAAAAAAAAAAAAGAGAAAACTGGAATGGGCTCAGACAATGAAAACCTGGAAATTGAAATAAAAGATACTATTTACAATAGTATAAAAATGTGGAATTCTTAGGAATATATTTAACAGATATGTAGATACATATTTGACCAAAGGCATAATTTTTACACTGACTACTACAAAACAAACATTTCTGACAGAAATGAAAGAAGGCCTAAATAAATGGACAGATATACTATGTTAATGGGTCAGAAGACTGAATGTAGTTAAAACATTAATTCTTTCAAAATTGACCCACAGATTCAAATCAGTCCAATTGAAATACAAACAGGCCTATTTATAAATGTATATTGGAGTGCCATGTACCTGAAATAGTTCAAGCCATGTTGAAAAGATTAATAAAATTTTAGAACTTAAAGTACCTTACATTCTTATATAGTAACAGTTATAAAGTTTTTGTGATATTGTGCTAAAAGTAGACACATAAATCAGTGGAACACAATAGTCCCACATACGTGTCAGCAGTTGGTCTTTGATAAACATGCCAAGGCAATTCAAATTATAAATGATAAGTTGGTCCATAAATGGTATGGAACAACTGGAAAACCTGCAATATTAAAAACAACCACCACCACAACAAAACCTTGGTACTTACCTTATACCATATCCAAAATTTACCTTGGGCTTTTAATGTTACATCCGTTCTGTATGTATATCTTATTTGTCTCACTTTCAAGTATATGATGGCAAATGCTGGCAAAAATAGGGGTTTTTGGTTAATAATGTGCTGGGATTTGGCAAAAAAAAAAAAAGAAAGAAAGAAAAAAGAAAACAAAAAAGCCTTTTGAGTTTGCCCTAGAATAAATAAAACTTAATTCAGAAAAAAATAAATATTATAAATGTATCATCAATATAAATGTAAAAATAAAAAAATAAATATCTAGGCAAAATATGGAGAAAGTTATGATGATTTGAGCTTTAGTAAATAATTTTAAAATATGATTTCAAGAGTGTGGACAATAAAGGAAAAAATCAAATAATTGGATTTCATAAAAAATGAGAATGTGAAAGACAGACTGTGTCCCCTTTGCAAAACATATTTTTAACAAAAAGATAGTATGCAGAATATGTAAGGAATTACTATACTCGATCAGTAAAAAGCAAACAACTAATTTTCTTAAATGGATGAAAGATCTGAATCACAAAGGGAAATATATTGATTGCAAACATTCAACACATATGAAAGTGTCAACATCATTAGTCAAAAAAGAATTGTAAATTAAAACAACAATTAGATTCCACTACATGCATATTTGAATGACTAAACTTAAAATGATTTATCATACCAAGTACAGGCAAAGCGGAGGCATACTAACATTGTCATGCACTGCTGGTGGGAATACAAACTGATAAGACTGTTTTGAAAAATATAGCCTGGGGGCGCCTGGGTGGATCAGTGGGTTAAGCTGCTGCCTTCTGCTCAGGTCATGATCTCAGGGTCTTGGGATGGAGGCCCCGCATCAGGCTTTCTGCTCAGCAGGGAGCCTGCTTCCTCCTCTCTCTCTGCCTGCCTCTCTGCCTACTTGTGATCTCTGTCTGTCAAATAAATAAATAAAATCTTTAAAAAAAGAAAAAAAGAAAAATATAGCCTGGCGTTCCATATTCAGGTATTTACCCAGGATAAATAAAAGCATATGCCCACACAAAAAGTTGTGTGAAGGGACGCCTGGGTGGCTCAGTCGGTTGGACGACTGCCTTCGGCTCAGGGCGTGATCCTGGAGTCCCGGGATCGAGTCCCGCATCAGGCTCCCAGCTCCATGGGGAGTCTGCTTCGCTCTCTGACCTTCTCCTTGCTCGTGCTCTCTCTCACTGTCTCTCTCTCTCTCCAATAAATAAATAAAATCTTTAAAAAAAAAAAAAAAGTTGTGTGAAAATGTTCATACAGCTTTGCTTGCATAATGCAAAAACTTAATAGATGAATGGTTAAACACATTTTAGAGGGTTAATACTAAAGGATGTTACTCAGCATTTAAAGGAATGAAATATTGAATGTACACAACAATGGGAATGTATCTCAGAAAAAGTATGCTGAGTGAAAGAAGAAACAAAAGAGTTGATTTTTTGTTATTCCGTTTATAGACATTTCTAGAAATAAAGATTTATTTATTAAAAACAGAAAGTGTATCAGTGGCTGCCTAGGGAGTGCTTGGGAAGAAAGCAATTTGGAAATGTTATAAAGAGCCATGAGTAAAAATTTGGAGTACGTATATGTTCATTGTCTTGATTTTGATGTGTTTTCATGTTTGAATCTAATGTCAAAATTTATGAATTAGTTCACTTTTAATATGTATAGTTTAATCACATGTTAATTATTCAATAAAAGATGTGAAAATGTCAGTAGCTAATTGAGGCTAGGCTATTAAGTTTGGAAGAAAGCTCTCAAAGAATACTTCTCACTATTGTACACTCTGTATAGACATGTGAGATCTCACTAACTTTGTATATGAGAATAGGATCTTTTAAAAAGGAAATTCACTTTTATTTATTTATTTTAAATGGCAGTTTAAATGTTTTATTTGGAATATAATCTACTTGCATTTTTCCAAGAACTTTTCCCATCTTGAGATGCAACCCCTGACAACCACGACCCTTTATCACCAGCCACACCCGAAAGTAAGAGGGTTAGGCACCTGATCCAAACGGTGTCAATGAGAAGATTTCTTTTCTAAAATTGCATTTGGAATTGTGAAGTATTTGTGCTTTTCTCTGAATGCTTGATTTGTGATGCTTCCATATATAGTTATGCTCAGAGAGAACTGGAGAAAGCTAACCTGAAGAGAAACAGAGAATGGAGGATATAATCAGAGAGGACTTACAGTAGGATGTCATTCAGCACCACAAAGAGAACCGAGGCACATCTGCCTTGGGATGTAATTGCTTTCCAGTTTTTTGTCCAGTCTCAGGAGTTTGGACTGTATCTGGGTGAACCGTAACTTATTTCTATATTTTAATTACATACATCACTTTTCCTCCCTTCTCCCTCTCCTTCTTTCTTTCTCCTTCCTTCCCTCCATCCTTCCTCTGTTCTTTCTGCTCATTTTTTCTCCACATTTTTTCCTCTAAATGAGATTTAATAAAATTTCTATTATTTGGAAACAAAAGATCCCCAAAAAAAGATTTAAAAATTTCACTGGGCTTATATCTTTGAGAGTCAATCTCCTTTACTCCTATTGCTTTTATGACAAGTAATAATTACACCTAGGTGTTTATATATACACACATACACATATTTCATGAAATGCATAATTTCAAGTTTTAGCCATTCTCTGTCTCAATGCTGAATATTGAAATAAGAAATTGCACCATGGATTCAGAGCACTGAGACAGTCACTAAATAAAACCTAGTAAAAATGACCTGGAAAAGAGAGTTTTTAGAAATACCCATCATGCAGAAATATATGTATTTTGTTCTCTCTCACTGGTTGTGATGGAAGAAAGGGAGTGATTTGTTTTAAGAAAGCTGAAGAGGTGATTTATGTCTATTCTAGACCAATGTGGTGAACTCGGTCCTCAATATTCATAAACCAGCCTGTGGTCAGTAATGCAACCTGCCTGACAAACTTTGAGGAAGCTGAAAAGGCCCATGTTCGACACATTTTGTGCAGAGAACTGATTTAGTCTTCGCTTTCCTTAGCAGGTGTTGACACTATCATTTTTATTAGGAATTTGATGAAAACATATTGGATGACCTTTCATACATGCTGATGTATGGCCTTTTTCCAAGCCGTTTTCCCTTTCTCCCCAAACAGGATTTGAGAAGCTATAAGCTACCGCCCAATTTCAGCTTTCTCTTTTATGGATCTGTCCCTGAGGCTACATGACAGTTTTGCTGAAATTGAGCCAGTGCATCTCAGATGATCTCACACAGGGTGGTCTGTCTGCTGCTCTCACTTTCCAAACATCCGTGACTATGTGAAATTGTTTTGTGTTGTGCTAAAAGTACCTTCTGCCCAAATGCCTGTGGCTTCCCTGTCTCACCTTATCCTTCAACAGCTGTTTGGGATTCTCTCCTACTGTCATTGCCACCTTTACCACAAGAAAAATCCCCACTATTGAAGATTCTTTTTTCTAATTCTGCTTGCTAAGTGATTCAGCTGAAGGGCATGAGCCTTATCTTTTTTTTTTTTCATCTTTATATTCCTTGTATTTTGTAAAGATGTGATGTTTTGTACAAAAAGAGACACAGAATAAATGCTTGATACGGTTTAATGAATTCTTGATTTTGGATATGAAGCGGGGGAGAATCATTTTTCTCCCCAACTACTTGACTATCTCTCAAAATTTCCTGGTGAGGAGCAAAGATGATTCAAGATTCATTGAGATTTAAAAGGTAATTCTTTTTATATATGTTTGATGATCACCTGGTTAGTGTCTGAAGAAGTTGGCAGACTAAACATGAACTAGAATGCACTAAACACACGCACGCGCACACACACACACACACACACACACTAATTCTTTGAGACAATGTGATCAACTTAACAAAGATTTGTAAGTTAATATTTAAACCAGACTCTGACAACAATCTGTTTTGTCTTGATGTACCTTATAAACATAATTTTTGTATACCCCATACAAGCTAAAATCTTGCTACAAAAACTACCACTAAAATATTCTGTGTCCAGTCCTCCTTTTGGAATAATTTTATATATATATATATATGTATTTCCTTTCCTAAAGACCACTTATATAGCCTCCATTTAGGCCCATAGAAAAATCGTGCTTTCTAGTATTAGTATGACAGAAAAATTTACAAAGAACGTATACTTATATGTATACGTATACTTATACTTATACTTAAACGTATACTTATATGTATACTTATATATATACTTAGACTGAAACAGTCTAATGTGTATGTTAATATGTACTAGATTATTAGAATTAATTAAAGCAATGCTAAATGTAGGGAAAGAACATTAAATATACAGCAAAAATATGAGAGAAACTAACTTCAAAATTTTGGACATGCTTCTAAAAGAGGATGTTATGGAAGTTTCCCTGAGGAAGTGAGGTTTTTGTTAGTCCTACAGAATGAGTTAGAACTGGGCAGGAGGGTGGAAGGTATGCTAGGGAGATGGATCAGCATGTAAAAAGATTGTCGTGGCTAGATGGAGCAAATCAAAGAGAGTCTGCAACTCTGGAGCTCAGAAAAAGGAGAGTATGGTATATAATAAGGTTGAAAATATAAGTGGAGGCCAAGCCTTGCTAGACTCAAGGTCTTCTCACAAGCAATGGAAAGAATTGAAGAGTTTTTATCAAGAAAATGATATGATCAGGTTACATTAGAAGTAAAGAATACACTGGAAAACAGCAAGAAAAAATGCAAAGAGATTACTTGGGAGACGATATAAGTAAGCTATGTGAAAAGTGCTGGTAGCTTTATACAAGAGCAAGGATGATATACCATGGAGAAAACTCTTTCCCCAGGTACCTATTGCATGCTATCTATTGAATGGGTTCTAACTAACTGGCTTTGAGCAGAAGGGATCTGAGCCACTTCTGGGAGTAGCTGATTTAAAAAATCCAACATGTAGACTCCATGTTCTTACCCTTTTACTAGTGTGATACAGATGCAATAAATTCATAGTGAAGCCCAAAGCCAAGTCCATCTTGAAATATTTTTTGAATGAAATACTTGTTTTAGTTGGTTTGAGCTATTACACATTAGGCAGGTATTTGTTACAGCAATTTAAGTACTTTCACTATTACAGATATTTAGGGAATGTTGTAGAATAGGCAGGACTCAGAAATTGCTCAGCTAGACTCGGCAGGATACAATTATTTGTGCTGGGAGATTATGGCAAGAGTTCTGGAGTCAGATTACTTGGGTTCATAGCTCATCTCAGCAACTTCCTAATTATGTAAACTTGAGGAAGTTACAAAATTTCTCTCTAACTCATTTCAGTCTTTAAGATCTGATTACATTAATAATCCAGGTGATGGAATGGTAAAAAGAATACATGAATGCATATAAACAAATTGTTAGTGATATCAAGTATATAGAAATATATACTTGAAATATATACTTCACAGCAAATGAAGCTAGTATCATTCGTATCAATATATTAATGTTTTATTAATATAACATTGATCTATTGGACATTGTTATTAGCATCATTAGAGGAGAATCTGATTAAGAGATAAAAGTCACAGGGAAATCCTTTGGAGTCTAAAGTCAGATCTGCCTTTAGTAACCAGTCAGAGATGTCAATAGGCAATTGGGATATAGGGGTTTGGTGCTCAAAAGAAAGATGTAGAATACAGATATAAACTTGGAAGTATTTTGTAAGCATTTGATCATTAAGGGGAGGTGTATGGATGAGTATGTCTAAGTATATAGAAAAGGAAAAAATAGAGAATTAAGTCTTAGGCTGATCTTGAGGAATAGGAATATTTCATGGGAGAACTAAGAAGGATTAGTTTGCAAGGGACCTAAGGAAAAGGCCATAAAGATAGAACTATTGTCACAGAGGCTAAGAAAAGAGTTGCATTGCAAGGGAAAGGAAATTCTCAAAGATATTAAATTCTGCTCTGGGGTCAAAAAAGGTTAATTACTTGATATTGGTTTACAGGCTTGATTTGAACTTCAGTTTTTAGGTTTAAATAATTTCTTTCTGATTTTTCTGTGTAACTGAAGAATTATTTAATTGCATTTTATTTTTAATAGATACATAGTTTTATGATTGTTAATTTTAAAATTTATCCTTTCTCATTGATATTTAGTATTTTATATTTGGTCATGAAATATGATATTGTTTCTTTTGGACTTTAAGGTTCCTTTCAAGTAGCATTATGACTTGATATTTGCTTAATTTTGTCAAGTTTCAAGTGTGTATGATAAGAATAAATATATTCATATTGTTGGCATAACTATACAGCTATTAATTCTAGCTAATTATTATTTACTCTAATCCTCAATAATTTTGCTTATCTTTTGTCTGCCAAATCTATCAATTTTTAAGGAACATGTGCTACAACTTCCAACTACATTTAATGAATTATATCACCCTTTTTAATATATAGTCATAGTCATTGTATTTTATGGAGCAGATCTTTCTTATACCAGTTCTTAAAATCCCACTTTTCCCTGATGATTTCTGTTTTTCTTGAATTTTGTTTTTCCTTTCATGTTAATTTATTATTCCAGGTAAAATCATGCTTGGGTGGGAAGATGAGCCAGTGATACAGCTCAGTTCCAACTGCTTCACTCATAAGCTCACATCCAGTGTTTTATACCCATTTGTTTTCCATTAGTGAATTCTGCTTGGCAGGGAGCTCTCTGTACTACCCATGTAGATGTTTCCTTTGGTTGTGCTGTTCAATGGTGATAGGCTTCGGAAGGACTGTTAAGGGCAGGCTCAGTAATGTCCTTTTAGTTTTAACAGCCTCATAAAATAGTTATTAGTGTCCAGCTTACTGAATGTATCCCTCTCAGAGCTGGAGTTCCATTGTTCTGCCTTTCAGTGGGGAAAGGGTGGAAAAGAAGGAACTTAATATAGAGCGAGAGTTCAAAGTTTGCATAACAAAATGTCTCACCTCACAGGTTTCCATAGACAACAATGGTCCCTCCACTGCTATAGCCTGCCATTTTCTGCCTCTGTGACACTTTCATTTCCTTAGTATTTTTTCAAAAATTTTATGAGTATCTCAACTCTGTCAGTCCCCCACCTACGGCATCTCTAGGGTTACACTGGAAAAAGGGAGTCAGCAGCCCACATTAGTTTGTCATCTTATTAAGAACCAGAAGTCAATTTTGATATACTGTAGAAATCTAATTCTTCAAACTGACAAATTGATATTTAAATCAGGCTATTGTAATAATCCTCAAGCAGATTGCATTGCAGGTGTCTAAAAATCTTATAAATAACCTCTTCTAACAAGCAGTATGCTGTATATCATCCAAAATGAGAAAGTAAGGATACGTGCTTTAAAAAGTGCACATTTTTTTAAAAAAGGTGCACATTTAAAGTTTTACTCAGGTAAAAGATGCACAAATACCAGGCTTAGATTCAAATGTTCGCTGGAGATCAGGTTGCTACTAGGCCTCAAGCTACAGGGACTTTACTGTTATTGTTTCCGATTCATTCGCTCTTATTACTAAAAAGAAAAAAAGAAAGGAAGAAACAAGCAAACAAAAAAGTAAAACAAAAACAAAAGATAGTGAAGGACCTAAAGACATTCATGTAGCTACAAAGATTATTTTCTGACCAGCCCAGGTTTAAGAAGATGTATATAAGGCAGCAGTTTGTGATGTATAACCAAAGACAAATTAGGAGGCTGGACTTTAAGAACAGAGTCGAGAAAATCTGAACTTAAAATGACAGAGGAGTGCAGTAAATGCTAATATCCTTTAAAGTGTCTTTTTTGTGAGCATGTTATGGAGAAGATTAAGAAAAAGCAGAAGAATGGGGAGGAGGAGGAAGAGGGAGTGGGAGAGGGGGAAGAAAAGGAGAAGGAGAGGGAGAGGGAGGGGGAGATGTAAAAGGAGGGAGAGGAGGAGGAAGGGGAAGAGGAAGAGGAAGAAATAGAAGTGTAAGAGCATTGATTGTTGGGACAAACCAACTAAAGATGTTATAGAAAGAATAAAAACAGTCATCTTCAAATGTGCTTTTATATTTTCTATTAAGAATACTATCTCAGGGGGTTCTGGGTGACTCAGTCGGTTAAGTGACTGCCTTCGGCTCAGGTCATGATCCCAGTGTCTTGGAATTGAGCCCCACATTGGACTCCCTACTCAGTGAAGAGCCTGCTTCTCCCTCTCCCTCTGCCTGCCCTTCTGCCTACCTGGGTTCTCTCTCTCTATCTCTTTGTCAAATAAGTAAATAAAATCTTAAAAAGGAAAAAAAAAAGAATACTATTTCAAACTAAAAAGACTAGAAAAAACAAGGATAAAGGAATTGAAATTCCCAAGTCTATGAGGAGATGGTTACATTAAATGAGATCATTTTTCCGGTCCTAGATGAATCTTAATTCGGAGCACACTTGCATACACACAAACACAATAATCAACTAAAATATGCTCTGTAGTCCTTGCAGGTCAGCAAGAAATTTCACAACAGGGAAAACTTATCAGATGGAGAAATCATGATTGCTCATAATTTGGGAGACCAGCAACATTAGCAGTATGTTGGTTGGGGGGTGAGCAGGGAACAATAAGCCTGGCAAACACATATTAGCAGAGGTTCATTTTTAGGTCAATTTCTAAGTCAGTAAACATTTCTTGGATGTCAGTCACAATTTCAATTTTTTTTTAGGGTTTCAAATAGAAGTATCACTATAAATAAAATCCATGACACTTAGCCCTTAGGAACAACATTTTGTCCTTGAGCTCAAATATCTCACACAATTTGTGAAGGCAAAAAAATCAAAATAAAATAAATGTTTATAATATAGGGAGATACATAATATATGAGTGACATTTCCATAAAATATTTCAAGCTCATCTTTTAAATCTTCTGTACATAGTGGGGAAACACAAATTATTTTAAGTACAGTTGTATTTAGAAAGATAACTTGAGCTATCGTGAAAAGTTTGGCTAAATTTCACTTTCTGTTTATCCTGTAAGATAATTGTTTTAAGCAAGTTTCCCCAGAGGCTTCACAGGACTCAAGCAAAATTTGGGCTCACTTGTTCTTTTAAAGTACATAGTTAATTCTTGATTATTCTTGACTAGATTATAAATTAGCTGGGATTAAGAACTAGGCTCATCCCATTGACAAATGGATTCTGTTCTAGTCTCATTATGTAGGTTTTTCCCTTATATTGTATTAACTCCCAAATCAATATCTCTAAGTTCAGAATTCTCCAAAATCTGGTTCAGTACATATAACTTTAGTTGAACATTTCCACTTGGAACACCCAGGGAGCTCTGTAACCCAAGACTTTCCAAACTGAAGTTATTATCCTCTTTAAAAACTAGTACCTTCCTGTAAGTTTCTTATTCTTAAAAAAATGACTAGTAGTGCTATCTAGTCTGTCTAGAAACAAGACTTAGTTTGAGATCTCTCTCTTTGGTTCGCTACAAATGACTAAGCACCAGCTCTCTATAGTTTTTATTAAATATTTATTACTGTTTTAAGCACAGAGGATATTTTTGAATTCAATTATTTGTATGTATCATAATATACCTTTAGCAGACATTGTTTTTACATAATGTAACCATTTTCTATAAATATTTTACTTTTAGGAAGGAAATTATTTTATTCTTTACCATTCAGTCAACTATGTCATTATAATACATGTGGCTTGTACTCAAATAAAAGTTTGAGAACATCTGCTCTATCTGTGCACACATAGCGGGCAGAACTCAAATGAAAAAGTAAATTCAAAGCATGCAGTATCATAGTATTAAACTAATTTTAGTGACTAATTAAAAAAATACTCATTAAAAATTACCAAATAAAATTGTGCATAAAATTATACTTAAATGATCATTTTTATCAGCTTTATATAATGTGTGTTCTCTTTAGCTGTCATGTACAAAGAAGTTTCTTTGCTTTAAAATGTGAAAAAAATCATTCTGAATTGCTTAAATAACTTCTGAACAAACACATCAAAGTAATTATGACATTCTAAATGCTGCTGAGGAAATCCCTGCTTCTACATGAAACTTGAAGGATATTATGCTAAGTGAAATAAGCCAGTCACGAAAAAGACAAATACTGCATGACTCCACTTACATGAGTACCTAAAAGCAGTCAAATGCTTAAAAACTGAGTAGAACGGTGGTTTCCAGAGGTGAGGGAGAGGAAGAAAGGGAGCTGTTCAAGGGGTTTAGAGCTTGCTTTGCAAGGTGAAAAAGGTAGAGATCTGTTGCAGGACAAGTGCATATAGCTATGCCATCATACTCCACACTGAAAAGTGGTTAGCATGATAAATTTTCTATGATGTATTTTATTTTTTACTACAACAAAATAAGAAACAATTAGAAAATAAAGCATATAAAAAGGGGGTCTCAGGAAGTGGTGGTTCGCAGGCACCCCTCCTTCTTCCTCCCGGTGCATGCCCAGGTGGGTGGGAGGTCCCAGCCTAGGGTCCCGGTGGATCTCAAGGCAAGATGCCCAGGCGAAGCTTGGAAAACCAGTCTGCTCCAGCCACACAGACAACTGCAAGGTCCTGTCACAATTGTGTGGAGAGCGGTGCCAAACCTTCGCTGCTTCTGTGCGGAAAACCGCCGGGCTGTGAGAGGAAGCAGACCTCCTGGTGACTGAAATCAGCGTGTGTGCCTCTACGGCGTTCCCAAATTTAAAGCAGGGCCCAGAGAAGTGTGGTGAGTTTGCCAAACTGCAAGATTATGGACAAGCTGAGATTGAAAGATTTGAAGAGGACGGGGTTGACCCTTTGAAAGCTTATGGAGCCGTTGTTAAAACGAAAGGAGATGACCTCAAAGCGACATTAACAGCAAGGAGTCGAGAAACTAAACAGTTAACTCGGGAAGAAAACGTCAGCGAAATCCTGATGTTCGACATATTATTTCGCATGTGGAAACCGAACTGCAGAGAGTTGCAGTGGATGCTCCCTGAACAACTCGTCTTCTGGAGGAAAATACTGACAATTTTGAAAAGCGGAAAATAAAGGATATAAAGACTGTATTTTCAGAATGTATCATTACCAAAATGCTATTTTTTGACAAAGCATTGAAGGTCTACACTGTTGTGTATCAAAACATACAAAAGATTGATGAAGAGGATTTAGAGGTTTTCCAAAATTCTCTGTAACCACCAAATTCTTCATCTGGTTTACAAATGGTAAAAGCAAATTCGAAGTGGCCCCTTCAAAGATCACTTTCAGCTAAGTGTGTATCTGGAATAGGTCAGTTATCCACCCCACCCCTCCACTAAGAAAGGATCAACAAGCAGGAGATGATGAAGGGGGCAAAGAGTCAGACGTTACAGAAGAAGAAAATTAATCTTCTTCCATAAACTTCATATTTTAATTTTCATCTTAAATGACTTAGCATGCAGAATTACTAAATTGCAAAACTTTATACTGGCTTCATACATGTTAAACCTCAAAATGAAATCCTACTGGAGATAGAAATTAAAGGATATTTATGCTGACCAGAAAAGAAGATTAAAAAAAAAAAAAATCCACACCAACTACTTCTTTTTTTTAAATAAGTTTTTCTTCACTTATTTGTCAGAGAGAGAGAGAGAGAGAAAGCACGTGTGAGCTGTAGGCAGAGAAAGGAGTTGGGTGCAGGACTCTATCCCAGGACCCTGATATCATGCCCTGAGCTGAAGGCAGATGCTTAACCGACTGAGCCACCCAGACATCTCACCACACCAATCATTTCAAACCCAATCTAGAAGTATGTGGGTTTTGTATAAGTTTCGTTTTTTTTTTTTTTTTAAGATTATGAGCTTCAAAAGTATTTCACACCAACACACTATACCTAGTTGAAGTTGCAATAAAAGTAGATGACAGAAAACGTGGGGTCTAACGATTCCATTTGCTTCTTTTGTGCTCATCATCAAAAAAGGGTCTTTAGTCATTCTGATTAAATACAAATCCTGTTCAGAAAACCCCAGAAAAAAACAAGTTTTTTTCTTTTGTCTTTGTTTTTTTTCACTTTTATTACAACTTGAAGTTTCATTATTTGATATGTAATCTACTTTTCAATAAGACTATAATTACTTTTGATTAAAGATAAACGGGACACTTGGATATCAGTGTCTTAAAAGCACTGTAAAGCATAAATTTTAGCTTCAGAAAGAAAAGCACATTAAGCCTGATTTGGGTTTTAAGATGAAAATATTGTCCTACTAAAGCAGTACTACAACTTTTGGAAAGCTGTAATTTGGTGGGATTTTGCTGAAGAAAACATCACGGAAAGCCATAAATCATTAAAAATCTATAAAAATTTGACTAAACCACCATCTAATTAATGAGACAGTATGTAGTTTTGGTCTTGAACATAATCAGTATGAACAGAGCCTTTCAGTATGCCAATGTTTTTGTTTTTTGGATGGGGATTATATTCTTGTTATTTCATGGATACAAGTTAGGCATAAAAATTATGAAATTTATAAAATCATTTGGAATAACCACAAAAAGCAATTATTCATGACAGAAAAATAAAAACTTTCTAGAAAAAAATATAAAAATGGCTTTTGAAGAAGTTTTGATACACCATTCATGGGCTTATTAAAGTTATTGAAGATAAATAACAAGGGCAGAAAATATATATTTACAGTTTGATTTAAATGTGTCCTAATCTTCCAGAAAGTATAGAAAAATATCTGGGCCATAATAAGATGTGGGTTAGTTTAGAATTCATAGTTATTAGATCTTATTCATTCTTAAAATAAGTAAACTAATGTCAGAATAATAGTCTCTTTCAGTTTGTGGAAAACCAATCAGTTGCTTTGAAAATGTATGTTTAATATAAAGTTATGTTTAATACCAATATTGATTTGAGAATATTAGCTTGATTTATTGTTTCAAATAGTATTACGTGGTTTTTGTTCTTTGGCCATTATGTCACTGAGTTAAAAATTTATATCAGAAGATAGCCTAACTGTGGCTCCTCAAGTCTAAAAACCCTTTTATAAAAGATTACCATCTGCATATTATTGAATAAAATATGTATGAGTCCAGAGACAATATCACTCGTAATGTAATTTTTCCTAAAATTATGTTTTCAGTAATATGTATTAAATTTCTTAATGTTTCTGCATCTTCAACATGATTTTTCTATTGATTCAAATCAGTCTCATATGATGCAGAGGGTGGATCAGATTCAACTTGAGTGCTATCCCAATGGCCAAGTTCAAAGAGTTCCTCTGCCATAGATTTTACCCTTACTAGATGCTTAAGTTCAAAGATTCATTGGATGTACCAACTCTTTAACAGGGAAGGGGAAACATTAAACAAACAAACAAAAAAAAATGGTCCACAATATTATCCACATTTTCTAAAAAGAACAAGAAGTTTTCTAGTTTTACTAAAGCTATGTGAATATTATGTAATAGTGATGAAGTGACAATTTTATGTCAAAAAGACATATATCAGTGTCTAACTCACATGAGAAAAAAATGAGAGGGGAAAAGGGAGAAATGAAGAGAAAAATTCGGAATTATATTGACACAGAAGTGAAAAAAGAATGAATATTTTTGAAGCTGGAGGTTCCTGAAAAATATGCTTGGCTACTGGCATACCAATGACAATTATGCTAGTCTCCTATTAAAGATAATTTTAAACAGAGTTACTAAGTTCTTTTTATGCATTGAATTTACTCATAAGTAAAATAATATTGCTATAAATTTTATGATTTCTATTAGGTTAACCACTGAATGAATTAAAACCATGGAGTATATGTATTATGGAACATAAAAGTACATTATATTACCAAAAATATAGGAGTTGACCAGAGACATTCTAAAAGATTTTGTGTTTAAATGAAGTTTGTTTCCTTAATCATCTTTTTTTCATATCTTTTCTAACAGTTCTATGGAAATTTACCCACTCCCTTTCTACTAATGTTCATCTTAACAAACCACTAATTAGGCAGAAAAAAGGCAAAACAAAATAAAATAAAACAGTTCTCATGAAATCAGAAAAGAAAAATCGAAATCAGAATTGTTGTTTTTTTTTAAAGATTTTATTTATTTATTTGACAGTCAAAGATCACAAGTAGGCAGAGAGGCAGGCAGAGAGAGAGGAGGAAGCAGGCTCCCTGGTTGAATAGAGAGCCTGATACGGGGCTCGATCCCAGGACCCCGAGATCATGACCTGAGCCGAAGGCAGAGGCTTTCACCCACTGAGCCACCCAGGTGCCCCCAAAACAGAATTGTTTAATTCCAACCTTCCAGGCAGTAGGTGGCATTTACCTTACATCTATGTGATTAAGAGTCTACTGAAGTGATTCTTCCCTGAACAGACGTTTCTATTTCAAGACACTTGGAATTGATAACTACCAATAAATATATAAATGTTAATGGCTAATAATTTTAATATGATCATGCTCATCTTGGGGGGAGTGAAAGAAAAGTTTAATCTGATTTTTAATAAGAATTTTGGGGGACACTAGGTGACTAATGGGTTAAGTGTCTGCTTTCAGTGCAGGTGATGATCCCAATGTTTTGGGATCAAGTCCCATGTCATCAGGGTCCTTGCTCATCAGGGAGTCTGCTTCTTCCTCTGCCTGCCACTTCCCCTTCTTATGTGCCTTCTCTCTCTGACAAAAAATAAATAAAATCTTTATTTAAAAAAAATAGCAATTTTTCAAATGTTTCCAGCACACCAGTGTATTAATCCTACCTGGACTAAAATGAAGAGATATGTTGTGAATTGTAGGCTCAGAGTAACCTATAAAACTGCTTAATAGCAACTCAGTATCTTTATACTTGGTACTCTACAAGATTGTTCCATAGGTGAGAAGGTTAATGTAACAAATGTTGTTAATTAACCAATACATTTGAGCAGTTCTTGGGTACAACTCATTGGTCTAGACACTGGGACTCTAAACTACCAAAAACTAGCAATGCTACTCTTTTTATAAATTCCAGTGGGAGGACATAAAGCAACAGATTTTATAGTAAGTACTAAACCACATCTGGGATAAATGCCTGCTAGAAATAAGCAACCAGGAAATATCCAATAACAAGATCAGTCCTAATGTATGTTAGGGCTTGGATAAAGTTTTCCTGAGAAGGTTACTTTGTATCTAAAATGTGAGGAATGAAGACAACTAAATATTTAAAAGAATTAATATGTGAGTGAAATTCATTCAAGATTGAGTCAAATCCTAGTTCTACCAATGCTTTCCTAGTTAACGATAATGTTGTCCAGTTAACTTTCTGGTTCTCCATTCATTATGTATAATAATGTAAATAAAGCCCAGCGATACTATAAATATTTCTCAAAAAATGTATGACAAAGGAATTTGAAAATTTTAAATTGTCTAGAATTAATTTATGATATTTAATATGTCACTATATTATGTCCAGTTATGCATATATGACCTCTGCATTTAATTGTCATAGATGGCACAAAGAAGGATTTAACAGGCTGTATGACCTTACACTAGCTTTCAGTCCAGTGAGTTTATAAATCTATTACCTTATCTAACCATCTTTGAACCAGACTGTAGTGGTCTCACTCAGATTAATTCAACCCTTCTGACAATCAATAATGATTTTGAAGCTCAGGACTATGGCTTGCTCATTATCAACTAAAACCAGACGGTCCCTGAAAATTAAATTCAATGGGATTTGATCAGATTTATGAAAAGTAAAAGGTTATGATTACCCATTTCCTTGTGCTTTCACTCAGCAGTTATATCTGATGATTTACAAAGGGCTTAAATCTCTGTTTTGATGATTGTTTTTTCTTTATTTTAATCTGGTGTAAAATTTGAGGGAAATGGTGTGGAGTGGGGAAAATGGTATAAAATTTAAAGCTCTAAAGGAGATTTGACATTTCTTCCTTATAAACTCAAATGAAAGTAACTTCCATGGCTATGTCAAAATAATAGCAGGTATTTTTTTTATAACAATTGCAATTCAGAATGTAAATTTTATATTCTTTGAAAATGGTTATTTTTTGACCTATGTTTATTTGGAATACCTGGAGTTCTACTTGAAGAAAATAAAAGTATACAGCTTGACTAAGCTACAAATAAGCATCAGATAGCTTTCTGCAGACACTTGTAAGAGGCAAGCAGAAAGGGATAGGAGGAAATTTGGTAAGGATAAAAATTATTCCTTGATATTAAGGATAAAAGCAGTAAGAGTGTTTCAGACAGAAAAAAAATAAGAATTTAGTGTTTCACTGTATGTATATATTCTTGTTGGAAGAATCACAATGACACCACTAATTGAAATCATTTACAAATATACAGTGAGACCATTTCTCCTTACCTCTGCAAATACATACTAAAAAGAGTTAAATTATGTTTTAAAAGTAATATCTGAGTCAAATATTTTGGTCTTTAATTGTAATACTTTGGAGTACGTGTTTTTCCTGTTATTTGATTGTTCAAAGTAGAATGATAGGATAAAAATATGATTTTGAAATGCCATTAGTAAAATTAATGTATAGCATTATAAGCAAATTGTGGTCTACTAGTTCTCAAAACTTTGTATTCATTGAACATATGGTTGCCTCTTCACTTCTCCCACCAGAAGTCATCCCTAACTTCTAAGTAAGGTTTCTTCATGTTTTGGAGTGATGGAGAGAGACGGATTTACCTTGTGAGCTAAGGTATACGTAGGCCTAGTCTGGTCATAAAACTAGGAATACGTAATATGTTTTATCCTGATTTTACTTCCAGCTAGTATAAAACTATATATTACCCTTAATATATTTTTCCATTACAAATGATAAGCGTTGTATGTTGGTGGCAATTCAAATAATTCAGAACTCTAACAATTTAATGAGATAGATATTTAGTAATGAAACACAAATAGTAAAGGAAATAATCTGAGATCTTTGAATGAAATATGGAGTCAAGTCACAAAGAGTGGAGGGAAATTTCTAGCAGAAGTTGGAAAGGAAAATATTGGACTAAAAAGAATCAACCAAGAGTTATTGCTTAATAACCAAATGCGTTAGCAGCAGGATGCAAGCAGGGAGTCTAGAAAAGAAACAACTTTAAAACTTTCCAGACATAGACCAAGGAGCAACTAGATCAAAATTGTCAGATGTCTATGAAGAAAATAGTTGGAGCCAAAATGGGAGTGGAATATGTGGAAAACTTCCAGAAAGGAAATAGTCTAGAGGGAAGTTTCTCTGACTTCATGGAATAAAGAAGCTGCCAGAGAACAAATTGTTGAAATGACTCTGCTTATCAGTCACTTTCTTGTTGGTTTCCTGAGATTTCTTTCATAGACATAAAACACCTTATAAAATAGCTGAAATGTCATGCTGACTGTGTGATGCTCTGGTTATGTTACTTACAGGACAACCAGAAAGCAGAGGTTGCTGTCTAAAGACCCAATCTGGACACAAAGTCCTCTTTAATCTTTGCAGTGATATCAGTGGAAGTGACCAGTGCAAAATACCTCAGAGAGTGTAGTCAAAGTGTGCTTGTCACATTTTGGCAAGGAAATATATAAAAGCTTAAGAGGGTGACAAGACCAAAGAGAAACAATTAAAATACTTGTATGCTATTCTGCTATTCCCTGTACTCAGTTGGCTTCCATATGCTGCACGTGGGGTGTGAGTATGTGTGTGTGTGTGTGTGTCTGTGTGTGTGTGTCTGTCGTAAGAGCAAATACAAATTAAAAATAAGAGTTTCAGTTCTCCCTGTTGAGAATAAGGAAATTCTCCTACCTCTCTTTTTTGAGAACATTTACATTAGAAGTATATTAATTGTAAGTTCTTTCTCTGTCTCCTTGAAGTGCATATAAATCTTTTTAAGAGCTAAATAAGTCTCTTGCCAGCTTTACAACCCAGAGATATCTTGCTCAAGGACCTTTGAAACGTAATCATCAAGGAAGACAACACTCCTAACTTCCTCTTTCTGTGGGAGGGTAGGAATCTAACTTTGGTGCTATGTTTGCAAACATGCCTACTGTCATAAAGATATGAGGAAATTATTTTCCCCTGGATAAAGCCAATTAGCTAACACAAGTGGTCACCTCACCGACAAGGTGAGCCTAGGATGATTGTGAAACAAGTGGTGTTGTCAAGTCCTCTTACTTGAAGACTAGTTACTGTTTATCTTGAGAGCCTGTATGTAAATAGATGGTATCCATTTACCTACATAAAAAAGCGAGATTTCTTTTGTCTTTGCACTCTCTTAGCACATTGTCTATGATGTGCATCACATTCTGGCTTAATGCTTATTCAATAATACAACAGTTTTCTTTCTCTTCTGTCTTAGTGGGGAGGTCTTATGGCTTGGCAGGATGTTTTATTTTTAATTGTATTTCCCTAGCAGTGTGTATATACGATTCTAAGTTGTGCTTTTTAAAAAGTATATATTAAAAATATGTTTAAAAAATATGTTTGATCTCTTCAAGAACTGTTTACTTCCTGCACTTATTCCAAAGAGTCCCTTTTCTCTTCACAATTTCTTTTTTCAGACTTTATTTATTTATTGGAGGGATTGAGAGCACGCACAAGAGAGGGAGATCAGGAGCAGTGGGGAGGGATAAAGGGAGAAGCAGGGAGACCAATGTGGTACTCAGTCCCAGAAACCTGGGATCATGACCTGAGCCAAAGGCAGACACTTAGCTGACTGAGCCTCCCAGGTACCATTTAATTGTGAAGAGAAAAGCTAGACTTCAGGCAGTGACTTGCTCTTTCTGTATCTGCAAACAATGTTAACTTAAAGAAGAATCTCTATAACAAAGAATGCATAAGCCAGGAAGATCAATCTTTTTTCTCTCTATTTAAAAAAAAATAATAAATCATATTCCCTACACTTAACTTTACATTCCCCCTTCAAGATAATGAAAGGACCAGAGTTTGATTCAAATCAGTAATGGAGACATCAAAACCATAAAAGTATGCAGAAGCAGAACTGTAAATCTTGATGATAACGTGTGTTTAGACTTAAGATAATTTGGCCTATAAAAAGTAACATGTTTCTTACAAGTGACAACCCTATAATGTCTACATAGTAATCACTCATGGGACCTGGAAATGCAGTTTTGGGTAGATAGCTTGAGAAGTACTTATAAAGCAAGAATATTCTATTTTAGTTTCTGTGCATATGATCAAGGGAGAAATGCTAAGGAGATAAACTTAAAGGAGCTAAAGTCATTTATACTCTAAAGGGACTCTGTAGCTGGCTTTATATGCAATATAGGAATAATCTAGGGAGTTGGTTTTTAAATATTTATACCTCGACAAAGAAGCAGAGTCAGGAAGAGTTCTATCCTCCTCAGGTTCAGAGGAAGCGGCGGGGCAAACTAGATAAACCTCTTTAGTGCCATAAATTAACACAATTCAGTACAATATGTTATATTTCAAATGCTAAAAGTATGCCACATGTGAAGACTGAATATTCAGGAAGCAACAGCTGTTACTAAGGAGAGCATAATGAATTCCGAAGGTATGGTGGAAAGACAAAAAAAAGTGGTGAAGGATAAACATGATTGTCAAAATGAAAGGTTAACTAAAAACGTGGTATGGAATCAGGAACATTGCAACTGTAAATTAATCAATACTAAATGGGATGTTTGCGTAGAAAAAAAATATTTTTGGTTTCTGCTGGCTATTACATACCATTATGCATGACTTGATTGAGTTTAGAATCTAGCAGAGTAAGAAGGATAGTTATGGTGACATACTATTTTGAAAGACTTAAATTATAACAAATATTTGTAACAATATTTTTCAGAAAATGATTAAACATTAAAATATAAACTATTTAGAATTATGTATTACATGTTTAAAATACAAGAAATTCTGAGTATAGACTGTCCCTGACTTATGATGGCTTCACTTTTTTTTTTTTTTTAATTTTCAGTGATGCAAAAGTGATATGAAATTAATAGGAACTCTACTTCAAAATTTGAATTTTTATCTCCTCCAGGGCTAGAGATAGGTAGTACTATATTCTCCGGTGATGTTGGGCAGCAGCACTAGGCCTTAGCTCCCAGTTGGCCTCATGATCACCAAGGTAAACAACCAAGACACTTAAGACCATTGGTTTTTCACTTTCAGTACAGTATCCAATAAATTTCAACACTTTATTATAATATAGCCTATATGTTAGATGATTCTGTTCAATAGTAGGCCATGTAAGTGTGCTGGGCATGTTCAGGGGAGGTGAGGCTAAGCTATGACGTTTGCTAGCTTTGGGCTTCTTCCAAAGTTGAAATTCCAAGAAGCTTTGGGCTTCTTCCAAAGTTGAAATTCACACATCTGTTAATTTTTGCAAAGGGCACTCCTTCTACCGCTGCCCATAGTTTCAATAGGAGCTTGTGAAGGACTATGCATTTTGTACTTAAGCTATTTTAACTTATGACAAGTTTATTGAGATGAAACCCCATCTTTAGCTGAGGAACATATATAATTTAGTATTATATATATAAAATTTAAAAACATATCTCAGCATTAATTTATTTTAGAAATTTATATCCTTTTGTTTTCTGGACTAGGGTATTTCATCTAATATGAATATTAATTAATATTTCATTTAAATATGAGGTCAAAGTTTTATAATAAAACTTTTTAAACTTTTATAATATATAAAAAAAGTTTTATATAATAAAACTCCTATAATAAAACTTTAAAGTATAAAAAGTTTTATACATTTTTCCTGTTGAAATTGATTTATGCTCAATTTTAAAAATCTTAGAAAGCAGAGAAATCTATAGGAAAACAAAACTCATTATCATCCTACAGTCTTAAATAATGCCTCTTAACGTTTTTATATATTCCTAATCATATTCTTCAGTATTATACAAATCCTTAAAACACCAGTCGTCTTGAGGAGTTTTTCCTTTACTACCATATTGGGAATCAGAAAATACTCTCCTTTAATGAGTTACGTGTCTGAATAAATTTCACTCATATAAATAGTCTTCATTTTCATTAATTTCTGACCAATTTATGTGTAGATAGGTAGGTAGGTAGGTAGGTAGATGCATATATACACAGATAGGTATAGATAGAGCATCTCTTACAAGATAAAGATGAACATGCATGAAAACTTATTCATTCCTCTTCACCATAACCTGACTTTCCTGGTATCTGAGAATAGCACTTTCAAGGAAAATAAGAGCCATAAGGACACTGTGATCCTACTTAGCAGACTGTGAAGGGCTGGGAATATGACCATGAATGATAAGGATCAGACCATGCATGGTTGGTCATAGAGGAGAGAAAATGAATGATGGGACCATGCTAAACCATAGGACTATGACTGTAATGGAATGGGACTATCCTGTTGGGGTTGAGAGATTTAGGCCATTTCAGAATAGTAAAGGATATTGTAAGATTTTAAATAATGTTTTGATCTATTTCTAATGTGACACTATTGAAAGACTAGAGTGTTGGAGCTGAGCATCATGGTTTTATTAGCCTCGTATATGCATATCCTTGTATAGATATTTATAAAAACTTCGTTGTGTTTTTAAGAAAACTTTTTAAATGTGGACTTTTTTAGACAAAAAATACAAGGTTAAAGTTAAGGCACACTTTGAATGAAAATAATAATATATTTAGAAAAAAATAGTGAATTAATAAGTTACTAAGATAGTTAAATGTTTGTTTATCTCACCAGTGTGTTTTTAGACATTTCTGTTATGATCGGCTATTTCCAGATCTGATTATTAGGAAAAGAAAAGGGATGATCAAAGTAATGAATTACCTATCTTTTGATAAATTCAGCTTGGATGAAAAGGTCACTGATCTAATGAATTGTTTTGTTGATTTTCCTCCACATGAAAACGTGCAGTTATCATCTACTCTTCTAAGTCTTATCTGCAAAAGCATTAAAGACATCAAAGATAAGGGGGAATAGCAGTTGCTAGGTGAGTCACTATAATCAAGTCACAAAGAATAGAAAGAGAATTTTTTTTATATGAATATAGATTATATCCAAAGATCCCAGATTTCTAGAACCAAGAGCCAACTAGTTATCTGAGGATAAAGAGTCCACCATCTTTCTGGACAATTTCAGAGTGGGAAATACTGTCAGTTTATTTGAGCCTTTGAAATAAGTGCAAGGGTGACAGTGGATGAAAAAAAAAATCTGTTTTTCAGTTTCATTGATGGGCTTCTTCCAAAGTTGAAATTCACACATCTGTTAATTTTTGCAAAGGGCACTCCTTCTACAGCTGCCCATAGTTTCAGTAGGAGCCTGTGAAGGACTATGCAGAGAAATTGATGGAAATCCTGGTAGAATTATCGTTAGTCATCATAATAGCCATGGGCTGTATTGTTTGTGTGTGTTGATTTGAATTAAAACTGATACAGTACACTAGAGACAAAGCCTACCAATACTGCAATAAAGCTCTGCTTGGGTGATGTTATTTCAATTACTTTAAAATAAAATATTTTGTTGACTCACACAGCAGTTTAAATTAATATTTGCACAATAAAAACTGTGGTCCTTTACCCAAACCATCTTTTCAGGGTCAAGAGACCCACATGTGGTCACTCAATTGGTATCAACCTCTGTTATGGGGCTCCACAGTCCCTGGGTGATGTTGGGATACAAAAGCCTGATACGCATGCCTAATTGAGACAACTTAGAAGGGTCAGCTCAACTCCCAGAGGAAGGCTGAGTCCTCCATTGCAACCACATTACGGGTGTGTCTGGCCAATGGTACCATCCTATGAAGGTGTTTTATGGTCCTTAATTATTCATTAAATACTAATTTAGGTATCACTTCGAGGATATTTTAAAAGATATGGCTAAAGTCTATAATCAATTGAATATAAGCAAGAGACAATCTTAGGTAATCTGGTCGGGTCTAATTCAATTAGCTAAAAGGCGTTCGGAGCAGACTGAGGCTTACTGATGAAGAAATTCTGATTGCGGACAATGGCTATCCTGACTAAGAGGTCCAGCCTACCCTACCTGATGGTCTGTTCTATGGATTTTTTAATTTGACTAGCCAGCCGGCTCCCATAATTGCCCAAGCTCATTTCTTACAGTAAATCTCTTAATATATACCTCCTGCTTGGTCTTTTTACTGGTTAAACCCTGACAGATGCACTCCTTAACTTCCTTTCAAGCATATCTCTCTAGAGCACTCCTGATACACCATTTACACATAGCTCCAGGGATCACAGTGTAAGACAGCATGCTTTCATTCTTCAATTTTCTTCAATAAATCTGTCCAATTCAATGAACTTTTTGTTTGAACCATCAAGTTCTATCAATAAGTTCTATTGAGCAAGCTGATTTTAGGACTACCCTTGAGTAAAATTTTAGTTAGTGAAGTTTGTGTTAGGCACATTTTTTAATACAACTTTCACCCTTTCAGTGTTTCTTAACCGAGCATTTGTTTCATTTTATCCCTTTCAAAATTAATGCCCCAAATTCTTTTTTCATTCTAACTTTATCCATCATTTGTGACAGATACTTTCCTCACAAGTTACAGTACTTTTGTGTGATCTGCTTCAATGAAATTCTCAATGCTCCTTAAAGATACTTCTATAACCCAAGTTAACTCCCTTTTATAATTCTTCACAGTGGCTAATTCAAAATGTCTCATTTATCCTCAACTTCCCATTCCCCTCACTTGAGAAGAGGGCCTCCTTCTCTACTACTTTTTACACAGAAATAGAAACCATCAAATTGAGACTCTTTCATACTTATACCAGCACAGTTCAAGAAATCCTGTGATCTTTTCCCCTCCTGTCATGGTGAAAACATTAAAGAACATTTTTCTGTTATTGTCTAGGTGATTTTTATTTATGCTCTATGTCCTGTTTCTTATTGGCTTGAGGTCCTTGATTCATCCATTTTCCACTTTTTTATAGTATAAATCCCTATAGCTTAAAAATCAACAATCGTATGCATGTAGTACTCATTCTATGATACCACCTCAAATTTGGTAGGAGACTCATCTCCCTTAGCTGCTCAGCTCTCACTTAATACATTCTAGAATGGTCCTTGGTCACTAGACTGAATGGTTTATTTTTAAGAACACTAGTGATCTTCGTGTCAAATAAAGTGCGCAATTTTTACTTCTTAGATTTTTTCCTTGAAAATATGCTTTTTGTTTTGCATCTCTTATCTCTGTATATGCAAAATACTATCTATTGATTAACCTGGCTGCACATTTAGGTTAACCTCCTCATGTGTCCAGTTTACTTACCCTCCCTCCTGAGATCAGTCAAATAGCTCTTATAAGGGGAATTGTTTTGGGGGCATTATGTACATCCCAAGTAGAAATCTTTCTCTTTCTTTCTTTCTTTCTTTCTCTTTCTTTCTTTCTTTCTTTCTTTCTTTCTTTCTTTTTATTCTTTCTCTCTTTCTTCTGTTTGCTTTCCTTCTTTCTTTCTTACTGGTCTCATTTTGGTACTGTGGCAACCACTGGTATTGGAAAAATTCTTCAGCTTGCCCATTGAAATACCTTCACTTTTTCTGACTTGAACCTTTTTAAATTTAAATTTCCATGTTGATCCTTCTCTTTCCGTTGGTCTTTTTAAATCTTATGCTTTCCTGGGATGACATCTGAGAGTAAAAACACAATACTATGGGAAGAGCCTTGTATTTAACTCCTGCCCTCTGGTTATGTGAGGATACACAGGGTGAGATGTTAGGCTAGTTTTGTCCATGTCATAGATAGATTTGATGAAGTTCAGGAATATTCCCTCTATCCCTATACTTTGAAGCGTTTTAATCAGGAACGGATGCTGGATTTTGTCAAATGCTTTTTCTGCATCGATTGAGAGGACCATGTGGTTCTTCTCTCTTCTCTTATTAATTTGTTCTATCACACTGATTGATTTGTGAATGTTGAACCATCCTTGTAGCCCAGGGATGAATCCCACCTGGTCATGGTGGATAATCTTTCTAATGTGCTGTTGGATCCTGTTTGCTAGGATCTTGTTGAGAATCTTAGCATCCATACTCATCAGTGATATTGGTCTGAAATTCTCCTTTTTGGTAGGGTCTTTGCCTGGTTTGGGGATCAGGGTAATGTTGGCTTCATAGAAAGAGTCTGGAAGTTTTCCTTCTGCTTCAATTTTTTGAAACAGCTTCAGGAGAATAGGTGTTATTTCTTCTTTGAAAGTTTGGTAGAATTCCCCAGGGAATCTTCAGGTCCTGGGCTCTTGTTTTTTGGGAGGTTTTTGATCACCACTTCAATCTCGTTACTAGATATTGGTCTATTCAAGTTGTCAATTTCTTTCTGGTTCAATTTTGGGAGTTTATAGTTTTCCAGGAATGTATCCATTTCATCTAGGTTGCTTAGCTTATTGGCATATAACTGTTGATAATAACTTCTGATGATAGTTTCTACTTCCTTGGTGTTCGTTGTGATCTCTCCCTTTTCCTTCATAATTTTATGAATTTGGGCTTTCTCTCTTTTCTTTTGGATCAGTGTGGCTAGTGGTTTATCGATCTTATTGATTCTTTCAAAAAACCAGCTTCTAGTTTCATTGATACATTCTACTGTATCTCTGGTTTCTACCTCATTGATCTCAGCTCTAATCTTGATGATTTCCCTTCTTATGTGTGGAGTTGGTTTGATTGTTGTTGATTCTCCAGTTCTTTAAGGTGTAGAGACAGCTGGTGTGTTCTGGATTTTTTACTTTTTTTGAGGGAGGCTTGGATAGCTATGTATTTCACCCTTAGGACCGCCTTTGCTATATCCTATAGGTTTTGGATTGAAGTGTCTTCATTCTCATTGGTTTCCATGAATTGTTTCAGTTCTTCTTTGATCTCCTGGTTGATCCAAGCATTCTTAAGCAAGGTGATCTTTAGCTTCCAGGTGTTTGAGTTCCTTCAGAACTTTTCCTTGTGATTGAGCTCCAGTTTCAAAGCATTGTGATCTGAGAATATGCAGGGAATCATCTCAGTCTTTTGGTATCGGTTGAGTCCTGATTTGTGACCCAGTATGTGGTCTATTCTGGAGAAGGTTCCATGTGCACTTGAGAAGAATGAGTACTCTGTTGTTTTAGGGTGGAATGTTCTGTATATATATATGAGGTCCATCTGGTCCAGTGTGTCATTCAATGCTCTTGTTTCTTTATTGATTTTCTGCTTTGACGATCTCTTTATTTCTGAGAGATATGTGTTAAGATCTCCTACTATTAGTGTATTTATATCAATATGATTCTTTATCTTGATTAACAATTTTCTTATGTAGTTGGCTGCTCCCATATTGGGCGCATAGATATTTACAATTGTTAGATCATCTTGGTGGATAGTCCCTTTAAGAATGATATAGTGTCCTTCTGTATCTCTGACTACAGTCTTTAGTTTAAAATATAATTTATCTGATATGAGAATCGCTACCCCAGCCTTCTTTTGAGGCCCATTGGCATGAAAGATACTTCTCCATCCCTTCACTTTCAGTCTGGATTTATCTTTGGATTCAAAATGGGTCTCTTATAGACAAAATATGGATGGGTCCTGTCGTTTTATCCAATCTGCAACCCTGTGCCATTTTATGGGCGCATTTAGGTCATTCACATTGAGAGTGATTATTGATAGATACGTTTTTATTGACATCGTGTTACCTTTGAAGTCTTTCTTTCTGTAAATTGTCTCTATATTTCTGTTCAATGTTATTCTTAGTATTTTTCCTCTTTTATAGAACCCCCCTTAATATTTCCTGCAGTGTCGGCTTGGTGTTTGCATAGTCTTTTAAGCCTTGCGGGTCTTGAAATCTCTTTATCTCTCCATCCATTTTGAATGTCAGTCTTTCTGGATAAAGTATTCTTGGCTGCCAGTTCTTCTCATTTAATGCCCTGAATATGTCTTGCTAGCCCTTTCTGGCTGCCAGGTCTCTGTAGACAGGTCTGACGTTATTCTGATGGGGTTTCCTCTGTAAGTAAGGAGCCTCTTTGTCCTAGCGGCTTTCAAGAGATTATACCTACAATTATGATTCCTCAATTTGACTATCAGGTGCCTTGGTGTTTTTTGGAATGTATAATCTTGGGTGGAGACCTTTCAGCCTCTAGAACATGAATGCTGGTTCCATTCACGAGATTGGGAAAATTTTCATGAAGAACTCGTTCCACTATATCTTCTAGACTTCTTTCTTTCTCCTCCCCTTCAGGGAGTACAATAATTCTGACTTTGGAACATTTCATGGCATCATTTATTTCCCTGATTCTGTTTTTGTGGTTTCTAAGCTGTTTGTTCCAGTCTTCCTCCTGATCCTTTCTCTCTATCTGTTTGTCCTCCAGATCACTAATTCTATCTTCTGTCTCAGTTACCCTAGCTTTGAGAGAATTTAGATTAGATTGGAACTCATTGAGAGCATTGTGAAGTTCATCCCTGGTAGCTTTCAGCTCAGCCCTAACATTGTGAACATCCTGTCTGGTCGCTTTCAGTTCGGCCCTAATCAATTCCATTTGGTCATCCGTGGCTTTCTCCAACCTAGCTATTGCCTGGATAATTGTTAACCTGAATTCTCTTTCTGACATATAGTCTATGTTGATAGCCATTAGCTCTGTTCCAGAAGGTCCATCTTCTGTGTTTTTCTTCTGTTGGGCATTCCTCCTCCTAGTCATTTTGGTGAGAGATGACTGAACAGATGTAGCTGGATGTATTAACTGTGGTGCAGTCAAGGTGCACCCTGGAACACTTCTGAGCAATCAGGATTCCCCACCCGAATGAGAGACAAAAGGAAAGAAAAAGAAAAAAAGAGAGAGAGAGAGAGGAAAAGGGAAGATGAAAAAGAAGGTTCAGCCCAAATGGGCCCCAATGTATGATTTATGAAGTATATAAACAAAAACAGACAAACAAAAAGACTGATAAAAGTATATGCCACAAGAAAAAAATATATATATATATATATATATATACAAATAAAGGAAGAACCTCATCAAAAAGAACCCCAAGTATAAGATTTATATACTATCAGGACAAACACAGAAACAATGGTGGAAGAAAAAGATGGGAGAGTGGTTATAAGTTCTCAGTGTGGGTGAAGAAGGTTGTTTTGATTCTTCCTAGATGTATCTTGATATCTTTGTTAAAGGACTCAACTTTCCTAAGAGAAAGCGGGATTAAAAATTGGTTTACATATAGGGGTAGTATTGATTGGAGAAAAGAGTTTACTTTGAAGTTTAACTCTCTATGAATATTAGAAAATAAAAATAAAAAGGAATAAACTAGACTAAACTAAACTAAAATTAAAAAAAAAGAAATTCAAAAAATAGAAATGTAAAAGAAAAACACAGGTGTATGTATCAAAAAGTTCAGGTTAGAAGGTTATTATGCCATTTGATGTACTGGACAGCTCACTGTGATGGTAAATAGTTAAAAAATTATCTATATAAAAAAAAAAAATGAACCAGAATAGTGGGAACGAGTTGAAAATAAAAGTTGTCCTATGAAGTAGTGGTGGTTGTTCTCTTGCAGTCTTTTTTTTTCTTCTTCTTCTTTCTTGGTTTGTTTTCTGGGGGAGGGGCCTGCCACGTGGGTTTTCAGTCAATGATGTTCCCTGACTTAAGTCCCCCCGCCCCCCTCAAGGGGGTGGGTTCTGAGGAAACTGGTTTTTGTTTTTTTGGTTTTTTTTCAGGCTTTTGTTCTCTGGCGGTTTTTATATTTGTTCACTTTTTTTTTTTTTTTTCTCTCACCTTGACCGCTTTTGATGGTTTTTGTAGTTTTAGAGGAAAACAGACTGCACCCTGACCGCCCTCTCAGAGAGAAGCCTCAGTCTGGCTGCAGAGCCCAGATGAGTTCCCCCTTTGCAGCTGGCAGAGCTGGTTCAGATTTGCAGTCCCTGGGGAAGCAGGATCTTTTGCTTGTACCCAAAACCAAGGCAGTGGCGGCTGTCTGGGAGCTCCACACTGCCAAAGAGATTCCAAGCAGCGATCTCACACTGAGATTTTCCTGGTGGCCTGGGCTGGGAGTGCCTGGTCTTTCTAGGTCTAAGAGTGCCCGGCTTGTGCGCACCTCTTTCAGGGGCGGCTGTGGGTCGTGTGCGCATCTCAGGCACTGAGAACGGGGCGCAGGTCCGAAAGCACCAGGCTGGGCTTTTGCGCACCTCTGTCAGGGGAGGGATTGGGATGCACGTTTAGGCTCTGAAACAATGGCGCGGGTGAAAAAGTGCCTGCTGGGCCTTTTGTAACTCTCTCAGGGGAGCATGAGGGACTCGCGCATATCTCAGGCTTTGTAGCAGGGCTCGCGCATTCTGCCATCCGGGCGTGGCTCCCAGCCCCTCACAGGAGCCAGAACCCACGCATTATCGGCGTGCTGGCGGCTTAGGGACCAAGACCTGGTTACTCCGCCGCACTCTCTCTGGATCAACGCCAGGGAAGGCTGTCCTGGGACTGGGGACTTAAGCCCCTGTCCCTAGCCGTCCCGATTCCTATACTTCCCGCCCCCCCCCCCCCCCGCCATCCTTTGCTCTTTTTAGTGCTTTCAACCAGTCTCCAAATTAATGCTGGTCCCCAGACGCAGGGCACTCTCGGATTGGGGTATTACTTTCCAACCAGTCGCCTCTGGTGGCTCCCTCCCTCTTTTGTTTATCTTCCGATATCAGTCCACAGTTCCCACTCTGCTTTACCTGCCCACTGGAATCTTCTGCCCCTGTAGAGATCCAGACATGTATAATTCTGATCTCAGGCTGATTTCATGGGTGATCAGAGTTCCTTGGTAGGTAATCAGCTCACTTTGGGGTACCGGTTAAAAAGGCCCCTCCTCCTACTTCCCCACCATCTTGTCCCCTCATATAATATATTTTACAAAGTTTTATGAATACCAGAATTTAGGGGCGCCTGGGTGGCTCAGTGGGTTAAGCCTCTGCCTTCAGCTCAGGTGATAATCTCAGGGTCTTGAATGGGTTTCTTGAAGCTATCTTCATTTCTCCCTCAACCATCCTAAATTTAATATTGAGCTTAATTTAGCCACGATTTTCAACCAAGGATGGTTTTGCCACAGAAGATAATTGTCAATATCAGGAGACATTTTTGTTGGTCATATCTATAGTGGGGTACTGCCGTTATCTAGTTGGTAAAAGTAAATTATACTGTTAAACACGCTATAATGTATTGGACAAGACCCTGCAAGAAAGAATTAAGTGGTCAAAATGATCAATACTTCCAAAGCTAATAAATTCTTCTTTAGAGTCATTCTATCATACAGGACTTGGTGTTATACCAAATGTAGAGCTTCTCTGAAAGATTTTAGACTTCCCAGGTTCCATGTGGGAAACCAACCCCAATATTTTCAGATTAACCCAAACTTACTTAAACCTTTCTATCAGCTTGTTTTTTATTTTCTCCCCATCTGTTCACTACAGTGAAACTCTTACAGTTCTCTCCCTCACTCTGCATTCTTTCTCAACAAAGCTAAGTCTTCATGACTATTGTCTAGCTATCCATCTTAAAAACTGAGTTTGATTCTTAAAATGAAACAAGTATTTCTTTGATGTACGTATTCCCTTTCTGATACCTCTCTACCCCTGAAGTACTGATTGCCATTGTCCCCATTATAATTCACCAAATGCTCACAAGACTAAGCACTCTGGTGCCAAGAGTTTTGTTTTATTCCCCTCTGTAGCTTTAGCCTTTACTTGAACAGTGGAGGCACTCAATACTTGTGAATAAATGAAGAATGGATGAATGGTGAACGATGGCATTATCTCCCATCTCAATGTTTCTTGTTTCTCTGATTACTATTGTTTTCTGTTTGTGGCCACCATCTGATTATCTAATGTCGAGCTAGATATCCTTTATCAATGTCTATGACTCTGGATCCCTGACTCCTCCAAGTACTCTAGATCATTAAGCAAGCCCCCTTTCTTCAAAATACTTTATCTTCACATGATAAAAAATACATATGAAATTTTATTTTAATCTTACATAGAAGAATACTAGGAGTCAAATTTGCTTTCTCTGCCTCTCATTCTTTTCTTCCTTCTAATGCATTCTTTCTCAGGCAAGAGGTATCTTTCCTATCTCTCATATTTTATACTTCATATACTTACATACTTTATATACATACATACATGTATATATACTTTTATTTAAGTACATCTTCTATACGTATCACTTGTTCATATATCACTTGCATCAAACATCTGTTCATCTTTCCCTGCTGTCAACCTTCACACTCATCCTTCTCTCATTGCAGTCATTTCTCTCTTCCACATCCTCCTCTGCTTTGCTTTTCTTCATATAACAGCATCTTAGCTCAGATTCTGTAGAAGCGGTTAAAAGAATGGGCTGTTTCCAGACTATTTGGTTCAAATCTCAGTTCTGCATTAACCATCTTGTGACCCAAGGCAAGTAAGATCACCTCAGTTTTCCTCATCTACAAAAGGTGACTAAAAAATTACATTTAAGAAACAAAGGAGTACGAAGAGTCAATGAGTTAATGGCTGTAACAATGCTTATAAGAGGGCCTGGCACATAATAATTAATCAATCATAATATTTTACTCTATGTATCTTTAAAAAAAAAGATTTTATTTATTTATTTGACAGACAAAGATCATAAGTAGGTGGGGGGTGGGAGGAAGAAGGCTCCCTGCTGAACAGAGAACCCAATGCGGGGCTCGATCCCAGGACCCTGGGATCATGACCTGAGCTGAAGGCAGAGGCTTTAACCCACTGAGCTACCCAGGCACCCCATCTGACTATATATCTTAAGTGTGTTTATCCAGCCCCACCTCATTCATTTCATTTCTCCTCTTTCTCTCTCTCCAATTCTTTCACTCATTTTCTACACACACTCTTTCTTCTCTGTCCTTCTACCTAAAATTCTTTCAGCTCTTACATTTGTCATGTTACAGTCTGCAAAGCAAGGTGAGAAAAAGCAAACTTAATTGCTCCCTTCACCTGAGAGAGCAAAATTACAGAATTTGAGGGGGTTATCTGATTTCATTTCCTCTTTCTTCTTATAGAACAGATGATTATATTTAGTCCTTGGACTACTGTTTTGGGGAGTAAGAGTATTAACTCTTTAAACCCTAAGCATATGTCCTTTCTTTCATGGTCTAGTGCATTCTATTTATCATCTCTGTGATTCAAATTTACTACCTTAGATATCTATGTTTTTCTTCTTCTAGCATACATTAAATCTGCTTCTCCCCCATACTATGAATCTTCTTCTGCTATTTCCTCTCTAAAGTTTTGTGGTTTTTTTATGAAGTTTCCTTAACAATCTGTAAACTATTTATAAATCTTGTCATGTTATAACTGAGGCTTCCTTACTGTTCTGTTTTATTCATTATTTAAGCTCATCAGTTACAAAAAAAGAAGTCACATCCCAAGGCAGGTGGTGGGCTTGGAAACCTACACTACTAACAAACATTGCACCCGAGGGTACATGGATCATATCATACTTGAAGAAATCCAGAGCTAAATTCTCAGAGTTATTCCTCTCCTGTATTTTTAATCTTGTAAACTCTCAGGGCCACTTCTCTTCCTAAGGAAGAAATACATGTTGCCCTGAAGTGTTATGTTAACTAGCATTATCTTTATCATTATGAACGTAAACTCTGGTCCAATCAAGAGGATTTTATCATATTCTAACCTAAATAAACGAACACTTTGCTCAGTATCTATTATCTGCGGCTTAAGCCTATTCCCATTAATAGGCTGTTGGGAAATGGTTACTTCCAAACATACTTTCACTTCTACTGCTAAAAATTTATGTTGCACAAAGGTAACTTCAGATTCCTTGTTAGGTAGGTAGACCACATTATTCTCAATAATTCAGCTGGGTTGTATTTTAGTATTCTTTCAATCTAAAATCTTTTTTTTTTTTTTAAATATTTTATTTATTTATTTGACAGAGAGAGATCACAAGTAGGCAGAGAGGCAGGCAGAGAGAGAGAGGAGGAAGCAGGCCCCCTGCTGAGCAGAGAGCCCGATGCGGGACTCGATCCCAGGACCCTGAGATCATGACCTGAACTGAAGGCAGCGGCTTAACCCGCTGAGCCACCCAGGTGCCCCAATCTAAAATCTTTGTTTAAAATTACTTCTAATGGTTTAAAAGTTTTGGTAATAACGTAGCTCTCTTTTGGTCAAGAAAGAATAATTCACCAGAGAATGGCAGAATTATAATAATCACTAAAGAGTATTAAAGAGTATCAGGGCATCTGGGTGGCTCAGTCAGTTAAGCATCCACATAACTGCTTTCAGTTCAGGTCATGATCTCAGTGTTGTGTGATCAAGCCCTGAGATGGACTTCCCGCTGGGTGTGGTGCCTGCCTAAGTTTCTCTCTCTCCTCCTCCTCTGTCTCTCACCGTGCTCACGCATGCTTCTCTCCCACAAAAACAAAAACAGAACCCCCTCACAATCAAATAAATAAATAAATAAATAGAAATAAAGTAAAGAGTAACTACTTTTATTTTAGCAAATCAATTTCCATCTTTCGAACAAAATATTTTGAGGAACTTCAGCTTTGGGGCTACTGGGAAACCTCAAGGGACCCGGACTGAGGCCAAGAGATTTGGAACTGATATCTTCACTAAGCAACTCACTCTCCACTGGTACCTGCTTTGGCCTTTCCCTCCTGCCTAAAGACTAGCGCTGATCGATGATCTTTTCTAACTAGAAATTTCATTTGAAAACAAATTTTATTTGTTTAAAAAATGTATTTTTTTCTTTAAAAAGTTATTAACTTTTTTATTTTTTGCTATGAGTCTTTTAAAAATTATGGTTATTACATATGTTGAAAATGTTTTACTTTCTGTGTAAACTGAAGGATAAAATTTTGAATGATAAAAATTTAAAAGAAGAGCAACTATGGCAGAAGCTTGACATTAGCTGCAAGCTATTTCTTCCCCCTTTAAGATACTATAGTTACAGCACTTTCAAATCAAACTTTGTACATTTTCGGCTATGCTTGACTTCTCACTCTTTGCAATTTACTTTTAGATATTCACCCTTGACGTATTTATCTGTAGCTACTAAACATCTCATAATTCTTCATACCATAAGTTTCTCAAATATATTTAAGAGTTCAAGCGAAAATGGCAAGCCTTAGGAAAAAAGGATCTAGCCTACAATATATGTTAAAAAAAATAAAACCCTCAAAAACTAACATAATAAGATTTTCTCTTAAGTTTTATATTGTTTTCCTTTAACAATCTTGCCTGTAACCTTTAAAACCCAGTTACAAAGTGATGTTATGTGGCATTTTAGTATATCATCAGTGAGCATGCTGTGCATAACCCATCTCTAGAATGTTCTGTGAATGCTTTTTAATGACTCCAAAGAAGAAGTTAGTTGGTATAAAACAAACTGAAATAAAAGCCTCTGGCAAAATGTTGATGTTTTGATCACAGCTCATGTGAGAAATAAGCACGGGTAGTTTATGACAGTCCCACAAGAAAACTTCGCATGGTATATGAAATATAAATATAAAAATGACAGGAACCTAAGTTAAAGGACATTTGACAGAAGTACCATATTTTCAAAGTTTGCCTGCCCATACCTTTCCTGTCATATATAACTGGAGTAATATTTGACAAGCAGAAAAAGGAGTTATAAATATAATATTGCTTTGGTACCTGAGGTTAATGCATTTAATTAGCACACTAACATTAAAATAAGACCATCCAATTTGCCTACACAATCAGAATCAGAACATTAAGCATTTCTCATTAAGTTGTGTTGTCTTTTCTTCATATGACTTTTCTTCTTCTCGTTATTAAATTTATTTACATTCCCAGGCTAACTCTTCTTCACACTTCTGCATGAGAATCACAAATAGCATTTTAATGAACTGATATTCAGTATAATGCCAGTCAATATCTCTTTCAAATAAAAGTCAGTATTTTGGGTACTAAAAATAGGTAAAAATATATATATACACAGAATTTTTTTTTTCACTCTAAGAGTTGATTAAGGCTGTCACTGCTTTCTTTTTAATGTCAAAAAATATATATATAATTTGGATGCTTGTTAAATTTTATTTTTCATCACATTAGTATTTACTTAAATTTCTGAAACACATTCCTCAAATTTGCTTCAAAACATGTTATATTTAGTTGTAAAACAATTTCTTTTTTGCATTTATTTTCACTGTATAACACTTGGGATGATAAACCAAGGATATGAATATGTATTTTGTGTGTGTGCTTGTATGTATAACAAACCAAAAAGAATGCTTATCCTTGCAATGATAAACTGTAAGAATATCTGTGTGTAACTTATCCAGTGGATAAACTGTGTCATCCATTTTAACAAAATAAATTCATCTCTTATCCAAGAGTCTGAATACTTCTATGTATGGCACATTTCCGTGAAGATGATTTCAAAAAGGATTTAGTTTCATTTATTCAACTGCATATATAGATTGGTTTGGCACATTCTCTTTGTGTCATATGATGTGATAGCACCATAAAGATACAGAAATATCAGTCCAGGGTGACAGAGCTAAAAAAACATATAAGAAATTGCCAAAACAGAGATCACATGTTTGTATTATACTTTAGAAACTTCATTTTTTTATATGACAAAAGGAAACATAAAACTAGAAAGGTTGTTTTATGTTGGTGTTTTTTGTAGGTCATCCCTACAAATTCCTGATCCTCTTCTCTCTTTGCTTTAAACTGTCAGACATCCCACAGAGTCTTCTCATGGATGCCTCATTGAAAGCCTCTCCATGTGTTTCTGAGTGATGTGAAATCTGTGAAGGAAAGAAACATAAATTACCCCTTTTTACTGGAGGAATTGCCTATCTCACAAGGTTCAGAGGTAAATGTGTTTCCCAGTAAATAAAAAATTAGAGATGACAGCCAAAGGCATTATTTCAATTCAAATCAATTTCATTCAATAAAAGTTAATTCATCACCTGGTATTTACAAAGCACTACTGTAAGTGTCCACTTTATCTTTGAAGAAGAGTTTTCCTAAAGGGGAAAAAATAAACAACAATAAGAGAACTTTTCATATGCACCAGCAGGGAAGCTGTACTTGTCATGAGAGCGCTGAACTCACCTGACAAAAGAACAATGTGAGGAACCCTTAAATGACTACTGCAAAGATGTTCAATTCCATAACTTCAAGGTGAAGTAATAAAACAGAAGTAAAACGAGAGCTGGAATAGATCATTTGCTAATTTTTATCGGAACATCAAGCAAAAACTAAAACATAAACAATCACGGTAACATAATAATGTTTCAATGCAAGTCATGATTAAAATGTACTATAAATGATAACTGATCATGTTTCTACCCATTACATTAACAAATATGCACTGAAAAAAGTTAACATCAATCTAAAATCTGAACTTTGTCTTAACCCATGAACCCTTTAAAGAAAACAATATCATTGCTTCACCTTTAAAAATGGCTTTGCAAAAGCAGTGAAACAAGTGTTTGTGTTATTTTCATGTCCATTAAACTGAATGTCATTACTTTTTTGAAGTCTTAAATGGAAAAATACAACTCCTGTATTTTAGACAGATTCCCTCCCTGACATAAATATCTGAAAAAGAGAGTTTATTTTTGTTGCTGTTGTTGTTCTTGATGTTTAGACTCATAGAAAAACATACCTTAGAGCTATATGTTGCTTCATTTTAATTTAACTTCTTAGAGAAATTGAAGAATAGGTTAGGGTATCAGCTCTGATATCTGGCAGATCTATATTAGATTCCAAATATAAGTGATTTGCCATTGCAAGACCTAGGTCAATTTACCTACCTTCTCTTTGCCTTTTTAAGGTTGCTCTACTATTGAGCATGCAATGATTTTCCTGGTGCTCAATGGATCAGTAACAACTCATCTCTCTTACACTCCTGAATGGAACCACTTAAGACAAAAGACACAAATCAATATAATAATAATATTGGTAGTTGCTAACATTTTCAGATCTCATATATTTTGTTTGGTACTCTTTGCATATATCAATTTAACAAGTTTCCAATCCTATTGTTATTAATTATACCAGATTTACTTGTAGAACAATGATGTGATTTGTGGCCAAATGGACTTGAAAATACTCAACACTTCCATTAGCCTTCCCTCCCAGCTCCCAACACACATACACATTCCACTCCTTATTAACTTATCATCTATCACAGGCAAAATTGGACAATGGTAGACCTCTCTGTTGTTGATAGGACACTTATGCATAGCTAAGAAGAAAATAAGCATTTCCTTAGGATATGCCACTCCCTAAGAAAAAGACTGTTTCTTCTATCTCAACAGGTAAATATCAACTTCTCGTATGGAAATATGAGATGTAAGGAAAGGAGATAGAGATACTTGAATTATTTCTCCTAAATAACTCTTTCTTTCATGGGAACATGAGTAAAATAACATAGAATTTCCTTCTAAAGAATAGATACTTAACATATTGAATTTATTAACTTGAACAAATCTACAAACACTTCAGAGCCCTTTAATTTGTAGATATTTTTAGGTTCTAAGTAATACTTTCCTTATCATTATAAAAGTAGTTAATTAAATCTCTGAAAATATCAAAATTTTTATGTTTGAACACCTTTTATGAAATGCTTCTCATAACTATGTGTGATACTTAAGTGAGATTTCATAGAAATTTAATTTTTCTCACAGGTATTTAAAATGTTCTGTGGGAAGACAAGATAAAAACATCAAGAATGTGAAAAAAATCTATTTTTTCTTGTACTTTTACAAGCCAAAGATAATTAGAAATGGCTATCAACTTAATGTTCATAGCTAAGTTATATTGCTCTTATAACAGTGAAAGCTTTATCAAAATTTTATTCTAATTACTCAATCACTCTAAAATACTCATTCTACTTAGAAGTTAAAAATAGTCATAACATTATACCAGTCAGAAAAAATTTGATTATACATTTAAACACTAGTTTTCTTTTATGTTTTGCCATGCCTTCATAAGACCCTAATATTTAACTAATTTCAAAATACAATGTTTAACAATAAAGGAATTAATTTTTGATTATCTAATTATTCTTAATAGAGCTACTAATATCTGAAGAACTACTAAATCATAAATGCTATTGTACAGTTGTAAAACCAGAAGAAAATATTTATTTGCACATAAATTTGAACAACTTAAATGATTGCTTTCCCCCATACATATTGGTTTTAATTTTTTACTGAGAAAACTTGAAGTAACATAAATTGCATATCATCAAAAAAATTTTAGAGTTCCCCATGCTGTAGCCTAAAACATAGTGCACAGTATAACTAGTAATTATAATAACTTTGAATGACTTCATTGGTCAGTATAATTTTTGAATATTCTATTATATTTTAGTTTTAGTGTTATATAGTCAATTAGAATGATGACTTTAATAATAGTAGCACTATCTGTTCATACTGATAACCATAACGTGTGGCAAAATGTGAGATTCCCAGAAATGTTCTACTAAGCAATTTTATAATGACCTACACAGACACAATCCCTCAGAAAATATCTTATTTTCTGGGAGTCTGTAATACTGAAGTTTCCTTTATTTATACCATATTCTACCCCTGCAAAAGATTGCTTCCAAGAAAATATCATCCAATAAAGAGTATTTTCATATTTGTACTGAGTTATAAATTCTTAAGTAGTGTATCTTACCCCAATTTACAAGAATATCTATCTTGGTGTTAATTACAGCATAATGTTTTATTTGTGTAACTTAGTGCTAAGGAGGAAAATTAATCAACATACAGGTTAGTAGAAATGAACTTAACACATGAAATTGTTGTTAAATGTATTGAAAGAGGAAGACTCTTATTCATATTGTAATTAATGTGATTCATATCAGAGCTAGCTTTTAAAATACTCCAATACAATTTATGAAAATTATGCATGTGGCCATGCAAACATTACAATGAAGAACTATGATACCATTTGCTAGGGTTGGAGAAAACTTATTCAATAGTGTTTTGATTTTCAAAATTTCACTTGATTTATTTTAAAATATTTCCATCCCAGAGATAGAATATTGACTGATGGAAGTCTTTAAAAATTTGCCACTGAAAATGTGGTTAAGCATATGTCTACTTCATCATGGAGCTTATTGAGAGTGCAAAATTTCAAGCCCTACTCCAGACCTACTGAACCGGGAATTATATTTGAATAAGATCTGTAGTTGTTTCACATGTACATAAAAGCTTTGGAAGGACTGCATTAAGGAAGGCTAGGAATTGCTTCAATTTCTCCTTCTAAAACTTCCTTATTTTTAATTTAATCATAGTTGACTTATATGAAATTAGTTTCAAGTGTAAAACATAGTGACTCAACAATTATATACATTATAAAGTGTTTGCCATAATAAGTATATTACAATATTATTGTTTATATAACCTATGATGTACTTTCATCCTGGTGACTTATTTATTTTATGACTAGAAGGTACTTCTTAATGCCCTCATTCATTTCACCCATTCCTCCATCCCCTTTCCTTTGACAACGACCAGTTTGTTCTCTGTATTTATGAATCTGTTTCTCTCATTTTTTTAAAAAAGATTTTGTTTATTTATTTAACAGACAGAGATCACAAGTAGGCAGAGAGGCAGGCAGAGAGAGAGGAAAGGAAGTAGGCTCCCTGCTGAGCAGAAAGCCTGATGTGGGGCTGGATCACAGGACCTGAGATCATGACCTGAGCCGAAGGCAGGAGCATTAACCCACTGAGCCACCCAGGCACCCCTGTTTCTCTCATTTTTATTGTTTGTTTGTTTGTTTTGTTTTTCTGGATTCCAAATATAACTGATACCATATGGAATTTGTCTTCCTTTGTTTGACTTTTCTCACTTAACATAGTACTCTCTAGGTCCATTCATATTGTCATAAATGACAGGATTTCATTCTTTTTTATGACTAAATAATAATATTCCATCTTGTATACATACCACATATTCTTTATTCATTCATTATTCATTAATTTTATGGAAGCACTTAAGTTGCTTCCGTATCTTAGCTACTGCAAATAATGCTGCAATAGACATAGGGGTACATATATATTTTTGAATTAATCTTTTCATTTTCTTCAGTAAATACCAAGAAGTAGGAATTCTGGATTGTACGGTATAAGGAAACTCCATACTTTTCCAGAGTGGCTGCACTAATCTACATTTCTATCAACAGCACAAGGGTTCCTTTTTCTCAACATCTTCACCAAAATTTTTATAGCTTGTCTTTTAGATTCTGCTCATGTTGACTGGTGTGAGGTGATTTTTTTCATTGTGGTTTTAATTTGCATTCGTAAATTGATTAGTGATGTTGGGCTTCTTTACATATGTCTATTGGTCATCTGTATTGTCTTCTTTGGAAAAATGTGTATTTATGTCTCTTGCCCAACTTTAAGTTATTTGTGGTTTTGGTGGTGAGCTGTATGAGTTCTTTATGTATTTTGAATATTAATCCCTTATTGAATATGCCATTTGCAGATATTTTCTCATCCAATGGGTTGCCTTTTTGTCTTCTTGATAGTTTCTTTTGCTGTGTGTGTGTGGTTTTTTTTAGTTTGATATAGTCTTAATTATTTACTTTTGCTTTTGTTTCCCTTCCCCGAGGAGACAGATACAGAAATTAAGAGATCTAAGATTGATGTCCAAGAGATTACTGCCTGTATTTTTGTTTAGCAGTTTTATGGTTTCAGGTCTTACATTTACTTCTTTAATCCATTTTGAGTTCACTTTTGTGTATGGTGTTAAGTGGACCAGTTTTATTCTTTTGCATATAGCTGTTCAGTTTTCCTGACACCATTTATTAAATAAACTATCTCCTCTCCCCTTGAATATTTTTGCCTCCTTTGTCATAGGTTAGTTGGCCACATATGCATGGATTTACTCCTGGGCTCTCAATCTATCCCATTGGTCTCTGTACCTGTCTTTGCACCAGTACTTGATTACTATAGTTTCATAGTCTATCCTGAAATCTAGAGTTTTTGTTTTTCTTTCTCAAGATTGCTGTGGCTATTTGGAATTCTTTTTGTTCTTCCATACAAATTTTAGGATTTTTTTTGTTGTTGTTGTTCTAGTTCTTTAATTTCTTATCCAAGAAATTCTGCATATAACAGGAAATAAGCTCTAGTCCAGGTAGAGTAAAAGGGAAACAAGATAACTACACATTACTATAACATTTATCTAAGAACCATGTTTTTATGTTTGTAATGTTTGAAAGATGACTCTGCAAGAATATTTGTAAAAGAGATAGACATGGACTTTGTTATCAAAGAGCTTATCTGTTAACAGGAAAATTGTAATAAACTGTAAGGGTACTGAAAGAGTCAGTGTTCTGGGACCTGGGCTCAGGGAAGATTCTGTATATGCAGAGTTCAAGGAGTTGTTAACATATCTTAAATGAAAGTTCTAAAAAAAATAGGAATTAAGTATTAATTCTGAAACTCTGTATTGAATAACTGAAGGGCAGCACCATTAAGCAGATGAACAAATTTGGGAAAGAATTGGTTAAGGGAGACAAATAATATATTTAACAGAGACTCTACAGGCACTCAGGTACTTCAGTATGGAGTTCAGTAGAAAGCCAGAGTTACAATTTTTTTGAGTCACCAGCACATAGACAGCATTTTAAGAAGTGGAACAAAATGATATTATCTGGTGAGAATGTGTAGAACGTAAAAATGGGACTTTGGACTAATCTCTCCCCACTACCACTTAGAGATAATACAAAGGAGATACATCCAATGAGGAAAACTAAGAAAAAAGCAGCCAGGGAAATCATAGGAAATCAAGTAGAATATAAAAGCCAAGAACAAAATTATTTTTTGAGAAAGAGAGGGTAGATACATATCTCTTTTTTTCCTTTTCAGCTTAATAGTATTCATTGTTTTTGCACCACACCCAGTGCTCCATGCAATACATGCCCTCCCTATACCCACCATCTGGTTCCCCCAACCTCCCACCCCACACCCCTTCAAGACACTCAGGTTGTTTTTCAGAGTCCATAGTCTCTCATGGTTCACCTCCCTTCCAATTTCCCTCAACTCCCTTCTCCCTCCATCTCCCCTTGTCCTCCATGCTATTTATTATGCTCCACAAATAAGTGAAACCATATGATAATTGATTCTCTCTGCTTGACTTATTTCACTCAGCATAATCTCTTCCAGTCCGGTCCATGTTGCTACAAAAGTTGGGTATTCATCCTTTCTGATAGAGGCATAATACTCCATAGTGTATATAGACCACATCTTCCTTATCCATTTGTCAGTTGAAGGGCATCTTGTTTCTTTCCACAGTTTGGCGACCGTGGCCATTGATGCTATAAACGTTGGAGTACAGATGGCCCTTCTTTTCACCATATCTGTATCTTTGGGGTAAATACCCAGTAGTGCAATTTCAGGGTCATAGGGAAGCTCTATTTTTAATTTCTTGAGGAATGTCCACACTGTTCTCCAAAGTGGCCGCACCAACATGCATTCCCACCAACAGTGTAAGAGGGTTCCCCTTTCTCCACATCCTCTCTGACACATGTTGTTTCCTGTCTTGCTAATTTTGACCATTCTAACTGGTGTAAGGTGGTATCTCAATGTGGTTTTAATTTGAATCTCCTGATGGCTAGTGATGATGAACATTTTTTCATGTTTCTGATAGCCATTTGTATGTCTTGATTGGAGAAGTGTCTGTTCATATCTTCTGCCCATTTTTTGATACGATTATCTGTTTTGTGTGTTTTGAGTTTGAGGAGTTCTTTAGAGATCCTGGATATCAACCTTTTGTCTGTTGTCATTTGCAAGTATCTTCTCCCATTCTGTGGGTTGCCTCTTTGTTTTGTTGACTGTTTCCTTTGCTGTGCAGAAGCTTTGGATCTTGATGAAGTCCCAAAAGTTCATTTTTACTTTTCTTTCCTTTGCGTTTGGAGACATATCTTGAAAGAAGTTGCTGTGGCTGATATCGAAGAGGTTACTGCCTATGTTCTCCTCTAGGATTCTGATGGATTCCTGTCTCATGTTGAGTTCTTTTATCCATTTCGAGTTTATCTTTGTATACAGTGTAAGAGAATGGTCTTCTACATATAGCTGTCCAGTTTTCCCAGCACCATTTATTGAAGAGACTTTTTTCCACTGTACATTTTTTTCTGTTTTATCGAAGATTATTTGACCATAGAGTTGAGGGTCCATATCTGGGCTCTCTAGTCTGTTCCACTGGTCTATGTGTCTGTTTTTATGCCAGTACCATGCTGTCTTGGTGATCACAGCTTTGTAGTAAAGCTTGAAATCAGGTAGCGTGATGCCGCCACTTTTATTTTTGTTTTTCAACATTTCCTTAGCAATTCAGGGTCTCTTCTGATTCCATATAAATTTTAGGATTATTTGCTCCAGCTCTTTGAAAAATACCAGTAGAATTTTAATCAGAATGGCATTAAAAGTATAGATTGCTCTAGGCAGTATAGACATTTTAACAATGTTTATTCTTCCAATCCAAGAACATGGAATGGTCTTCCATCTTTTCGTGTCTTCTTCAATTTCTTTCATGAGTGTTCTGTAGTTTCTTGAGTACAGATCCTTCACCTCTTTGGTTAGGTTTATTCCCAGGTATCGTATGGTTCTTGGTGCTATAGTAAATGGAACCGATTCTCTCATTTCCCTTTCTGTATTTTCATTGTTAGTGTATAAAAAAGCCACTGTTTCTGTATTTTTATTGTTAGTGTATAAGAAAGCCACTGATTTCTGTACATTGACTTTGTATCCTGCCATGTTACCGAATTGCTGTATGAGTTCTAGTAGTTTGGGGGTGGAATCTTTTGGGTTTTCCATATAAAGAATCATGTCATCTGTGAAGACAGAGGGTTTGACTTCTTCATTACCAATTTGGATACATTTTATTTCTCTTTGTTGTCTGATTGCTGTTGTTAGGACTTCTAATACTATGTTGAACAAGAGTGGTGAGAGTGGGCATCTTTGTCATGTTCCTGATCTCAGCGGGAAGGCTGCAAGTTTTTTCCCATTGAGGATGATATTTGCTGTGAGGATACATATCTTGAAAGGGAAATAGACAATGAGCCAAAAAGAAAATAAAAGTGACAGTTAGCTTTGTCTGCCTGTGAGGCATTGAAGTTCTTAACAAGAACAGCTTTAGATGTGATGTAGTTGAATATGGATTGCAAGAGGAAAAAAAATATTACCTATTCAGAAAATTGATCATCATTCCATATTCTGGAATTAGAATAGAAAGAGACAAGTGACAGAGGATATCAGAAATGAAAATAAGGCCACATCATGAAAATAATTTTAGTCCTGATAAAAAATATGGACTTTATCCAGAGCAATCAGTGAGAAGGCACTGACATGTTTTAACTAAGGGAATGACACAATCAGAATTTGGTTTAGGAATATCATTCCTGGTGCAATTGAAAAGTAAACTGGAGAAGTGCAAGTGTGGAAAAGATGGACTGGTAATCTGAGAGAAAGCAATGTCTTCAACTAAGATTGTGGAGGTAGAGGTGGAAAGAGGTGGAGTGGCTGGAGAACAACTTGAGAATTGGAATTAAAATAACTTTTTGGTAGAATATAGGAGTGCAGGAAGAAAAGGGTAAGATGATGCTTATATTATGACTTGACCATCTAGGCTGATGGTCATGACATACACTAGGTTAGGGAATATTTTAGTAACAGAAGATAGTTTCTTCTATGTTGTTCATTGTGTTTCTTACTTGTTTATGGGCATCTCAGGTATATTACCCCATAGGTAGTTTGGTAGGTAGGGCTCCCAAGAGTGGAACTCCTGATGGGGATCTGACATGGCAAAATAAGTATAAGAAATAATAATGTTAGGTTGGAAGTAGGTGAAACTTCCAGGAAGAGTACAGATTGTGAAAAGATCTAGAAGAGGATCTTGGGAATTTATTAATAGTTAAAAAGCATAGAATATCAGATGCAAATACAGAAAGAGTTTAATGTGTGGAAATTATCATAACTTCAATAAATCTACAGAAGCAGAAAAGTTAAATCCATTATAATATGCTAGCTATAAAAATATTTTCCTACTTGCATGTAACCAGGAAAACAGTTATTTACTCATGATATTTTTAAATAAATAAAAAATAAATAAACTTCAAATTCTCCCCCTAAGGGAAATTATTCATACATAAATATAAATGACCCTGCTCAAACCTTCCTTGTGGCCACAGATACATATTTTTCAATTTGTATCCCTTCAAAAACATTTCATATTATCTCAAACATTACAATACCCAAAAGAGTTTGGGTGTGGGTTATAATAATGGAATAGAGAATTTTAATTTATATTTGCAAAAGCAGTGCTTTGAGTGACAAGTAGAATTTACCTGAATTACCAGGTAATGGAGACATAATCTACACTAATAGGGTAATATGTTGATATGAATTTATCCTCTGTTCTAGTTACCATTTAATTGTAAATTTTACAAATGTAATTAAAATGTTAAACTACAGTGTTAACATGATTTAAATTTGGCACTATTCCTTTCACTAATCTTGCAGAGTTTTATGAAAAAGTAATCAACCACCACAACACCTTACATTAATAAGGTACTATTATTTCATTTTTAAAAATGAGGATACTGAACCACATACTAGTTAATTAACTTGAGAAAATGAAGAATTAATGAGAGCCATGACTTCAGATTTAGTGAAGGTTAGCAAGGCAAAATAACAACATATATACTGCCATAATTTACATACTCCACTCATTTAACCTAGTTGGTGTGAATTCTACAAAGGTTATGATCAGTGCACCTTGGAGAAGCAACCTAGTTTCTCCTAGTTCCAAGAATCAAAAAGGTGACTCATTATTATAAATCGCTCTTCACAGGGTTCAACAGCCTATTATTCAAAATCACGTGCTCCCTGCTTCCCAATATCTTATTTTGAGACACAAGAAAAATGAGTTCAGAGAAAGGCGGCAAATTGAGGTATGCTCTATGGATAATTGATACTATTAATTTAAGTTAGTCATGCAAATTAGTATGAAGCCACAAGTCTTGGACGCAAAAGAAATGTATCTCTTGGTAGATGCAAAACTAGTTATTAAAAGGCATTTTTGGTGAATATTGCCAGATCCATCTCTGTATTACCTTGTCTTCTTAACAGGTAGAGACATTTTATCTCTCCTGGAAGATTAGTTCTTCCTCAGGTGTAAAGCAATATTCCTTTCTAAGTCTGGTCCAATTGCCTGCATTGTTATTATATGTACTGTCAACCAGCATGTAGATACCTGAGTTAAATACACCAGACATACTTAATGGTAATATTTATGATAAGCCCAGGAATCTGCATTTTAATTTAAACCCACATTAAGGACATTAAAAATATTTTCCTAAAGGTAATCTTAACCTGAGTAGGAGTAATTATAACCTGAGACAGGATATCCATAAGGCCCTTTCAATTCACATTTATGGAAGGAAAAAAGAGTTGGGATTTGGATAATTAACTTTATCCTATGAATTTAACCTTAACTCTTTTTTATGCTCTGGCTATCAAATTTGACTTCCAAATTTGGCCCTGCCCTGAAGTTTCACCTTGGCATTTTATGTATTTCTACAATCTTTTAAGAGTGGTGTTCTTTCTTATCTATAGACTGTCCTCCAAACAGAATTTGATTTTTAAATCCAACATCCCTACCCAGTGGCTTTTCCGTCCTGCTCACTGACAGAGAACTGTATCCTATGCAAAGACTATCCCTAGAGTTTCTCCTTCTGTTCTATCCACTTTTTCAAAAACCCTTAGCATTTAGCCTCTCTCTGCTTTAATAACAATCACACACATGTACTCTGTGGGTACTCTCACAGTTAGACTGAAGCATATTTGCTGGTGGGAGCAGCAGGTCAGTCCTCTCAGGACTTGTGCTAATGGGTCAATTTATAGGATAGAATCTTACTCAGTAGGCCAGTTAAGTTCAAGGCACAGAACTTTACTGTGCTCTGAAGATTTCTAAAGTTAAACTTATAAAAAGATCACCGCTATGCTGGGACTACAGAATGAAAGGCAACAATTCCTATTTCAGCACTTGGGCCTTAATCTAATTTAGGTGAAAGAGGCAATATAAAATGTAAAAAAAAAAAAAAAAAATTTCACCAAATTAGCATCTTTTTGCTATTGATTATACTATCAGCCAAATGCTTGATACTTTGGTTAAGTATATGCATTTCAGAAAACCGAAGTTTAAAGTCATTACCAAATAGAAGGGAAGTTATATGCATAGAACATAATAGCTATGATACAGAATTGTGCTTCCCAAAGCAGTAGCTACTATTGACATGTGACTATTTTTTCCTTTTTTTTGAGATAATTATAGATTTATAAGCAGTTTTAAGAAAGCATACAGAATGATCTCATGTACACTACACTGTTTTTCCCAATATTTCCCATATCACAAAATTATATTTAAATGTTGGGGAGCCTGTGTGGCTCAGCGGGTTAAAGCCTCTGCCTTCAGCTCAGGTCATAATCCCAGGGTTTTGGGATTGAGCTCCACATCAGGCTCTCTGCTCAGCAGGGAGCCTGCTTCCTCCCCTGCTTCCTCCCCTCTCTCTGCCTGCCTCTCTGCCTACCTGTGATCTCTGTCTGTCAAATAAATAAATAAAATTTAAAAATAAATAAATAAATAAATAAATGTAATATCCAAGATATTGATACAGTCAAGATATAAATTATTTCCATCACCATGAAGACCTCACAAGATGCCCTTTCATACCCATATCCATCCTATCCTATCTCACCTTTAATCACTAGCAACTCCTTGGGTGCCTGGGTGGCCCAATTGGTTGAGCAATGGATTCTTGATTTTGGCTCAGGTCATAATCTCAGGGCCTGGAGTTCCTGCATAGGGCTCTGCTCTCACTGGGGAGTCTGCCTAAGGATTCTCTCTCCTTCTGTGTCTTCCCCTGCTCTTGCTCATTCTCTCTCTTTAAAGTAAATACTAAATCTTTAAAAAAAAAAAATTACTGGTGACTACTAATCTGTTTCTCATTTCTCTGATTTTGTTACTTCAAGAGTGATACAGTATATAGTCATACAGTATATAGTCATTGCTGGTTGAATTTTTTCATAAAGCATAATTCTTGGGATATTCAAACAGGTTGCTATATGTTTTGGTAGTTCATATTTTGATACTGCTGAATAGTATTCCTGTTTGTTCACAATTTACCCGCTGAATAATATTTGAATTGTCCCACTTTGGGGCTGTTAGAAATAAAGTTGCTACACACAAGTGCATTATCCATTTTTGAATGAACAAAACAGAAATCTTCATTTCTTCAAGACAAATGCCCTGAAGTGCAATTACTAGGTCAGATTATATGGCAGTTTCATATTTAGCTTTTTCTTTTTTTTTTTTTTAAGATTTTATTTATTTATTTGACAGATGGAGATCACAAGCAGGCAGAGAAGCAGGCAGAGAGAGAGGAGGAAGCAGGCTCCCTGCTGAGCAGAGAGCCCGATGTGGGGCTTGATCCAAGGACACTGGGATCATGACCTGAACCGAAGGCAGAGGCTTTAACCCACTGAGCCACCAAGGCGCCCCGTCTTTTTTCTTTTTTTAGTAACTACCAAACTGCTATTCAGAAATGTATGAGTGACCCAGTTTCTTTGCATCTTCTCCAACATTTAATATTGTCAATATATATTTAATTTAGCCATTTTGATAGCTGTGCAGCAATATCTCATTGTGGTTTTAATTTGCATTTTCCTAGTGGTTGAATATGGTTTCATGTGTTTATTTGTTGCCTGTATTCTTTTTAGTGCCACACTTATTTATGACTTTTGTCTATTTTCAAATGGATAAGGGAATATCATGAATTATGTTAGCCTCACTTCAATAAATACAATCAAATGGACAAATTATTTAATAGAGTAAATTATCAAGTTAACTCAAAAAGAAATAGGTAATCTTAATATTCTTACATCTAATTAAAATTTCATTTGTAATTTAAAATCTTCCCACAAGGAAAACTCAAGATTTGACTCCGAGTCAAATTTACAAAATATTAAGGAAAAAAGAATACTAAGTCTGCACAAACTGCTCCAGAAAATTGAAGAGACTACCCCAATCCATTCTGAGTTCAAAATCCCTATGATACCACAACCAAATACATTCTAAAAAATAAACCTATAGACCAAAAATACCTATGAATATATCTGCACAAATTGCTAACAAAATTTTAGCAACAGAGATATAATAATAAATTAACAAGAATATTCAAACATGAACATATGGAATTAACCATAAGGAAGCATAGTAGGTTTAACATTAAAAAAAAAAAAAATAATTCCCCCATAACTGGCTAAAGGGAAAAAAAAATACAATCACTTCAATAGTTGCCAAAATAAAAAAAAAGGCTTTTGAAAAATTTAACATCTATTCTTGATTTTGAAACTCAGCAAAGTTGGAACCTCTGCAATTGGTAAATAATGTCTATGAAAAGCCTATGGTTAAAATTGTACTTAATCGTGAAAAAAATAAATACCTTACTTTAAGATGAAAAATAAAACAGGATAACAATTCAGAATTTCCATTCCATATTATATTGCGGGTCCTAGTTAGTGCAGTAAGCAAGCACAAGAAGAACCCTGATAATAAACTGTCTACTTGCAGATTACATTATAATCTATATGGAAATTCTTAGGAATCTTAAAATATATACAAGCACTAATAAGTGAGTTAAATGATTTTTAGCATACCAAATCAATATATATAATCAGTTGAATTTCTATGAATTAACAATGAATATCTAGAAACTGAAAACAATACCATTCACGATAGCATACCACTTAAATTCCTAGGGATAAATATGACAAATAAATGCACACTGAAAAATTAAAACAATTATAAAAATAAAAAAGACAGATAAATGAAGGGATAATTCATGATCAAGAATCATGAGGCTCAATATTTTTAAGATGTCAGTTGTCACTCCTGTTTCTCCATAGATTTCATAAAATCCTAGTCATTTTCTTAGCAGAGTGTTTTGTAAAAATTGACAGTCTGATTCATGTGAAAATGCATAGGACTTAGAATAACCTAAAGAACTTTCAAAACAACTTTTTAAAGAACAAAGTTAAAGAATTTACATTGCCTGTTTTATTATAAAGCCACAACAAACAATCTGAATAGATACTTACTCTTCTCACTTACCGTTTTTTTTTTTCTTTTTAAGATTTTATTTATTTATTTCAGAGAGATAAAGAGAGAGAGAGAGAGCATAAGGGGCAGAGGGAGAGGGAGTGAGGGAGTAGTAGAGGGAGAAGGAGAAGTAGACTCCCCACTAAGCTGGGAGCAGGTGTGGAGCTAGATCTCAGGACCCTGAGATCATGACCTGAGCTGCAGGCAGGCACTTAACCAACTGAGACATCCACGAGCCCTTTTTTATTTCTAATATACTTAATAAGACATGCAGTATAACATAAGCACAGCATAGATATTTACTAAGATATTTTAAGATATTTCTTATTTAAGATCTTATTTCTAGGATATTTCTAAGATATTTTACTAAAAAAATAAGGGTACTTCAGGTATCTATAGAAAATCTGTCCAACCTGTGGGACCCATTTAGATTTTGAATTTAAATTTAGGTTTTGAATTGTTTGGCTCATTTGGAGTGTATTAATGAATGTAATGATATTGGTAGTGTTTAAACTCTGAAAAGTCTTTTAAATATGCCTCATATCCCAAACTCACCAGTGGTAGTAACAATAAATTATAAAGCATCTGACAAGAAAAACAATGACTGAAAAAAATGTCCTTTTTGGGGCGCCTGGGTGACTCAGCAGGTTAAGCCACTGTCTTCGGCTTGGGTCATGAACTCGGAGTCCTGGGATCGAGCCGCATTGGGCTCTCTGCTCAGCGGGGAGCCTGCTTCCTCCTCTCTCTCTGCCTGCCTCTATGTTTGCTTGTGATCTCTCTCAATAAATCTCTCTCAAATAAATAAATAAAATCTTTAAAAAAAAAAATGTCGTTTTTCCCTTTGACCAAAGCATTTTTCCAGGAAACTCATTTATTTAGCAATTAAAGATTACATCCCTATGTTCCTACATTAATTTGAACAAACAAAATAAAACAATTTGAACGTGCACATGAGAAAATTTCCAGGTTTCATCTCGTTTATTGTTACTGGTATTTTTGTTCACCATAGGAAATTCATTATTAATGCTGCAATGTTTTAAGGAAAGAGATGGGTCTCTGTTGTACCCAAACTTTATTAAAGTGGTTCTGAACATACATTAAATAGTAGGAATATTGACATTTTTCAAAGATGTTCCACAATAAGACATTTACTTATTTCAGAAAAAATATTAAAGCGATCCAAACAATAAATATTACACATGTAATATTTATTATTTCATGTACGAAAATATACAGCTTTCACCACACTATTGAGATTGTAAGAGCACATTAAACTTTAGATTCTATCCACAAAAGTTGGATATAAGACATCATACCCGTTATTAGGGCATTACAAATCATATATTGATGACAGGAACCCTATTACTTTTTACAGTAAATTAAAGTGTTTGAAACCAAAAGACATAAACTTATAAAAGATTTATTGAGTGTGCAATAGACAATTCAATTCAGTCCAAAATGTTTTAATGGGTACTGTGTGTTTGCTTTCTTTGCTTTTCTTTCCAGAGGCAATCATTTCACAAGGACAGTCTCAAGGTTCGAAGACATTTTGCTTTCTGACTATATTGAATGGAAATTTTCTTTGTTTAGTTTATTTGTGTATACATGTAGAAAGAAGATTATGATAAAGTAGCAACGATTACTTATTCACACATGATCATTATACCACTGGGGAAACTAGTCTCATTCAAAATGTTTTAGAATGCAACTGCCAACAAAGGAATAAGCTATTATCTGTTGTTTTGCTGTGTGTCACCTTTGCTTAAAACCTTGATTGTGCCAGGATTCTAATTCCATTGATTTGTTTCAACACTTTAAATTGCAGGTATGACCAACCAGTTTTATCAAAGCTGTTTCCTTTATATTCAATTGGGGACAAAGAGTAAAAAATTATACTTAGGTATAATACAAATTTTTTTGCTGCAATGATTAGGAAAATAGCACATTAAATTATCATTTTACGAAACTTCTCTCTTTTTAGGCAGCTGTAGGATATTAGCCATTGAGTTGTTTATTCTGTTTTTTTTGTTTTATTCATCTGTGAATGTTTTGTGGCATTTCATTTAAAGTAGGTTTTGAAGCACTAGGCTTACTTTAGAAATAGTCATCAAAACTTGTCATACAAATAATTATAAGGTGCAGAAAAAAGTATATTTAGAGTGTACAGAATTTAATCATTTGAGGAAAGAACATCTTTTGGTTGACTTTATGAACTCATTACAACTAGGAAATCTCCAGGGTATCAGGATGTTGAGTGATAAAAATGTAATATTCACTACATTGCCTAAGGCTTTTCCTAATTTTTGGTCAAGTAACTTAAAAGTCATGATTCGGTACAAACTAAAATTACTTATTTAAACCAAATTATAAAGGTATGGATTTAGAAGTTCCTTGTTAACTATATTTTTATTGTGCTATTTCAACATTTGAGAGGAGTTTACTTTTCTATGTATAATTATTAGTAGAATAATGAGCATAATTTTCAAAAGATATTTGTAAGAATATTTAGATTATGTAAGTCTAGGCTTTTAAACTATATTTGCTTAACACACACACACACACACACACACAAATATGCACATACACAAATGATCACAAGAATATTTTTTTAATGTAAAAATCCACTGCTCCAAACTATTTCAACCAGGTCATCAAAAAGATATTTTTAAAAAATGAAACCAGGTCTGACCTCTGGGGAATATCACTGATTCAGGCTAATTCCAGATCTGTCATCACCATCTGTTTAACATTATCTTCCAATCAGTTGGGGGTTACTAAGATAAGAATTTGCCTAATATTCTTATCTTCCTAATTCTTCAGAATTTTCTGGTGATGTAATCAAAGCCCCTTTCGAAGTCAATACAAATTTGAATGATTGCTACCTGTAATTTTATCTTCAAATTAAAACTTTAGGCTAATTCCTTCTTCACAAAGCCTGTGATTATAACATGGAAATTCTCACCATTGAATTTGATTACAAATGAATAAAATGAAATAATACTGTTTTATTTTTCAAAAGCTTTAAGTTAGACATTTTTTCCTAGTCTTCTTTTGTTAATGCTTTGTTCTGTTCTTACATTAAATATATAGGTTATCAGATATCTCACCTACAAATACCTTCAATATTTTCAGGTATATGTTATAAGATTCTTATTATTTAAGGAGGTATTCAAAATCTTCAAGTCTTGGGGATTTATATTTCCAAATTATGAACTTGGAAATTCATTTGGAATTTGGAAATTTGAATTTCCATTATGAATCCTGTTTGTTGTTAAAGTGCTAACTTCAAGTTTACTCTCCTCCTACCCTTTTATAAAGCTACGTACCTTGTAGGCCTCCTGATACCACCTCGGTACGATTTGCTTTTTTTATGTGCCATTCCTCATAGTCTGGTCTGTTAAATATTTTGTTCACTCCATATAAATGAAAATCTTCTCATGAAAAATAGAATACAGAAAAAGATTTTAATATTTTCTTGTCAGCTTTTACAATGAAAGATGATTCAAAGCTTTAATTTTGATAAAACCCACATTGTTAAAAAATAGAACGTTAACTTTTGAATTATAGCATTTTTTTTAAAGCTTATGTTTGGCATAAAAGCCCAGTAAAAATCAATTGTGTGCTAAATTGGTATAAAAAAAAGGTATAAAAACTCATTAATTTAAAGAAAAAGAAAAAAATTGAAAGATCTAAGTACTCTTTATATGCTTTTCTCAATTTTCTATTTAAACTTTTTAATACTGAAAAGTCTTCACTTGATGATCATAAGAATATTATATAACATATTTCATAGTGATAAAGTGAATATTATTCAGTTTAGTTTTCGCTGATTATTAATCTTAAATGACAGGATACCTATTATATAGCTATGACTTATTCTGCTCCCCATAAGAATTACTCATAAATTTCTAACTTATAAGAATTTCTATAGACTGACATAAACTTGACTTATATAACAATTTAAAATGAGAAGAGCCAAGATTATAAAAGATCACTAGGGAATGTCCACGGTGATATATGACAAATTCTAACAAACAATAATCTCCATAAACTCTGTGCTCTGCTTTGGAAATTAATGTTGATATTTCTGGAATGGTTACTCCTAACCTAAAACTTTTGAGACTCTATATTACATAAAAATATTAAATATTATTTCCTACTAATTGAATTTAGATATCAAAGATTAGATGTGGTGGTGATGCAAATTAGAGGCAACAAATTTTATATTTTTCATTTTTGAGAAAATATACTCGAGAAGTAACCAAAAGGACTACTATAAACAGATATACTATGAACAGGAAAGAAAAATGCAAATGTAATCACAGTAAAAATAGGCAAACAAAATATTAGCTTTCCTTTATGCTTTATATTAAGGAATTATTGTAAATCAAGTATTGTGCTAAGTAATAATTAATCTTCACAACTCTATAAAGTTGTATCCTTATCCCACTTATTCAAATGAGAAAGCGGAGCTATAAAGAAATTAAGTAACTTAAGCAATGAACGTCCTCTGAGTGACATCATCTAAGTAAGAGAACAATACTTAACACCTAGGTATTTTGCATATAGAAGCTGCTCTCTTCATTAATCAGTATTCTCTACTTCATTTTTAAGAAAAAAACAGGGCAAACATAAAATTTATTTTGTAAACAAAGCTTTAATAATGTTAATAAAATTGCAACAAAATTTTAATTATACAATATTGTTTTCAATTCTTTATTTCCTTTTCATGTATTATGTCATTCAGCAAATTATTAAATAGGCATTGTATTTTCTTTTTTTCCCAGCTGAGCAAAAAGAGGCACAGCAGATTATATATTTGTCACACAGCCAGGAGTACATTATGGGAAAACATTTCTTTCCCTCGGTAGGAATAGTGTCTGAGAGTCTGTGTGTCAATTAAGCAAATCTTGGCTATCTGAAAATTATAGTTATAGTAGAGATCTTTCATTTGAATTGTGGGTTTTGGCCCCCTTTCTTCTGAGACATAATCTTAGGACTCTTTATCCTGAGATCGTTCAGCCCCTGATTCATATTATCACTTGTGTAGTGGTAATTAGGGAATTCATATTCTTATTCTCATTGTTTAGTCAGTGAGTTTGGTCTAGTGTTTGGCATTAAATTCTAAATAGGTTAATTGATGTAGTCATTTCTTCTAGATCTAGCTGATTGCTCTAATAATAGGCATGTCACCCAAATGGAAATAGTCATATTTCTTCCATATTTTCCCCAAAATTGGAACAAGAAGAAAGACAAATTTTTAGATGTGAACACTGAGAAATGTTGACTACCAAACTGCCTTTTATGTGTGCAATGAAAAACAGGAAGAGAGACTGGAACAGAGAAGCAGAATGAAGCAGAAACAGGAAACCAAGTATTCATGTTATTGTCCTTTCTGGTTTCTGAGGCCCAGATACATTATAGGGGTCTCCATGGGTATCTGAGACTTCCACAAGTTTTCTCTTTTGATTCAGTTACTTATTTATGGTTGTTTTTTGCTACAAATAAAGGATTATAATAAATGCAATGATCATCTTCTAAGAATGTCTGAATGCTAAAGTGGCATTAGGTTGGCTTTAGGTTTCAGCCACCTCTAAACTCCATCAGTTGACAAAGCCACCCTAAATAATGAAGAATTAATATGATGGCTTAATATAGAAAACTGATATTTTCTTAAAGTAACTTATACTGTGCATAAAAACAGCTTCAGAAAAACTACTGTTTTAATTAATCTGTAACTATCAATGTAAATAGTGCTTGTTATGAAAAGTCTATTTTAAGACATGTTCCTAAGATTCCAGCCTCTCATATATACTGACAGACTGAAGTCCCTCATACATAGAATTTCTAAATCTCCTTTGGCCAAAGAATAATAACCAGATACAGGAATCTAAAAATGTCAGTAGAGATGATTACCTGAGTTCATTCAGGTGTGATGTTCACTGGATGAAATATTTGTCTAATAGCTGTTTTTAGCAAAAACTAATTGGAAGATTTATTCACATTGGGGGGAAAAAGAGAACTCACAAAAGAACTTTAATTCTAAGGGGGAAAAAGGCTGCTAGTTTACTTCTGGCAATGCTAAAGTATCCCAAATAAATATGTCTTCTGCCACTGAGCTCACATACTTAAAAGAGAGAAATTAACCTGAGCATAAAAAAGGAATAATTTTGAAAAAACTTGCTTTCTTTCTTAAATTGAGATATAATTGACAGGTAATATTATATTATTTTCAGATATATAATGTAATATCCAATGTAATGACTTGATATTTGTATACATTGTGAAATGATTATCATAATAATTTTAGTCAACTTCCATCACTGTACATAGTTCCAGATATTTGTATAATGAGAACTTTTAATATCTACTTTTTCAGCACCTTGCAAATATACAATACAGTATTATCAACTACAGTGCCCATGCTGTACATTGCATCCCTGTGACTTATTCATTTTATAAATGTAAATTTGTACCTTTTGACCACCTTCATCAGTTTCACCCATGTTCCTAAACCCCTCCCCCACCATACCTCTGGCAAACACAGATCTGTCCTCTGCATCCATGCCCTTGTGTTTGTTTATTTGCTTGAGAGTCCACATACAAGTGAGATCAGATGGCATGTGTCAAAAAAAGACTTACTTTCCTGAAGGAGAAGGACCTCACTTAAACCTGGGGACCAAGAGGAAAAAAGGCACAGATATTCAGAGGAGTTGGTGAGTGTAGTCAATATGTATGACTTAGAGGTAAGAGTTTCTTCTTCAAGCCATGACCAAAGCAAAATTGATTGTTTTCAAGGCTATTGCAAACCAAAAATAGGGCAGTATTGTTTTTTTTAAAACAGAGAGAAACTGACAGCAAGGCTACATAAACAGAAGGGCAGTCATTCTGGGTTATATATGATATTGAGGAAAATTTTCGGGCAAGGCAATTTGTTCTTTTGTCGGCTGATCAGAGAATTTGGTCTATACTTTGCAAAACTTACAGTTTGTTTATGTCTTGCCTCATTTTAGAAATAATTTGAAACAGAATGTTTAAAACCAATAGGGCTGCTCAGGAGCTAGTCCCTGAACGTTCCCATTAGGATTTCTTAGCTCTATAATAAATCCTTTATATCGCCTAAAATGGATCAAAAACATGCATAGTTCTGATTTTTTATATTCCTTACTGAAACTTGCAGTACATATAGTCACAATTATTGTTCAAATTAGTAACAAGGCAAACATGATGAATTTAGGAGTAACAGGAAATGCTTACTCTCAGAATACATCTCCCAGCTGGTCTGATATTAAATCCCAAAGTTTTAAAAATATGTTAGAAATTCATTCTTTTCATTTGTATTAATTTAGTATTCAGATTTTCCTTGTGTATAAAATGGATAAAGTTGGAAATTTTACCATATTAAGCTTCTTTCACCAGGTACTGATGTTATATATTCTCACCCAAAAACATAGTTCTGAGAGATTTTGAGTCAGCTGCACACTTAAAGAACGGATGTGGCAAGTAGAGACAAAGGCAGTACTTGTGTGGAAAATGAAGAAAACTATTTCTATAGGAAACATTTTCCTCTCTCTGTTTTTCTGACACTATATTCTTTTCTTCATTGTTTTTTCTTTCTACACCCTCCTTTTTGTCAGTTTCTTGACTTCAACTATTTACTCCCAAGAAGAAATTCTCCCAAAGCTTTGTCTCTGCTCCTGACCTTTCTGTTGATCTATTGTCCTTCATTCCCACTTCTTCTAGACTCTTTAACACACACACACACACACACACACACACACACACATTCTATCTCTGAATGTATCATTTTTCTCTCAAACCTGAACATTCTATGTCAAAATTTTACTTTTGTGGGCCACGATAAGTAAAATATTGAAGCTTCTGTCTTCCTTACCATACCAATATTACCAAATACTACTACTAATCTGGCCTCCGAGCTCTTTCAACCTCTGCCATCTAGAAGAGACAGCCAGAACTACTTCAGCATACTCCAGCATCAGTGGTATGACTTAACTCTAAATCTCAGCAATACCATGGGTAAGCCATGAGTTTGTTAAGATTCCTAAGTGGTTAATACTATTCCATTGATTAAATGCCAAAGAAATATTTGACCTGAATACAATAATAAATGAATGATTTAACTTCCTTTTCCCCTATTATTTTTTTCATAGCATGATAATCTTTGCCTATCTGATTTTTCTTGGCAAGAAACAAATGCATGATGCATTTGTTTCTTGCCAAGAAAAGTGAAACCATTTCACATTCAACAAGCTGACAATATATTTAAGATAACAGTAGCAGGGTAGCAGAGATCGGTGAGATTGAGGAGCAGCATAGACTCCAATATACTGTTGTTCAAGGGGTAAATGTGTACTATCATTTTGGGAAAAGTTTATAATATCAGTTTATGAGACAGTGAACTCTCCCTGGTGAAGAGTTAGGGTTCTCCAGGGAAGCAGAAGCATCAGATGGAGAGAGAAGGAGGGAGAGTTATTTTTTGTCTGTCTGTTTGTTTGTTTGTTTGTTTGTTTCTTAAGGAATTGGTTTATGTGATTTTAAGGGCTGGCAAACACAAAATCCACAGTACAAGCCAGCAGGCTGAAAGTTCATTAAGACTTGACATTGCAGTCTTGTCTCCAAAATCTGCAGGACAGGCCAGCATGCTGGAAACACATTCCATGTTGCAGTCTTGAGACAGAATAGCTTCTTCAAGAAATGTGAGTCTTTTAAGACTTCCAGCTGATTGGATAAGGCCCCCTCATTATAATTATAAAGAGTAATCTTTAATTAAAGTCAACTGTAAACAGATAGTCTTCCCAGCAACATCTGGACTAGTGTTTGACCAAACAACTGGGCACCAGAGTTTAGCTAAGTTGACACATAAAAATTTACTATTGTAAGTTATATTTTTAATTTTTTAAGTACTTCATCCCAGAATCAGGTGATTGAATTACTATCACTCTGGGTTTTTTTTTTTTAATCATTTTGGGTTTTAATAGTTTGCCAAGACATCAAACATCATTTATAATAAGCATAACAGAATAGAATGTCCCTATTAATGAAAATGAAATCACAATATTCTTTCAAATATTAAATGCAATTTATGGTTTAAAAGTTTAAAGAATTAAGGTAGTTTCCAGCATAACTTAATTTATAATCTGCATGTATTATGTCTATGGGGAATTTGTTTGAGATAATTTAACAGGTATTTATTTTGTTCTAAAGATAAATGTCTGTTGTTAGCAATTTCTTAAATGTTGTACAGTTATTTTAACTACAATCTACCTTTCATTATTATCAATTGGTTTCTCATTACATAGTCTCAAAGCACCAAGGATAGTTCTATAGAAGTGGATGATACTCTTTTTTTTTTTTTTTAAGATTTTATTTATTTATTTGACAGTCAGAGAGCACAAGGAGGCAGAGACGCAGGCAGAAAGAGAGGAGGAAGCAAGATCCCCCCTGAGCAGAGAGCCCCATGCGGGGCTCGATGCGGGGCTCGATGCGGGGCTCAATCCCAGGACCCTGGGATCATGACCTGAGCCAAAGGCAGAGGCTTTAACCCACTGAGCCACCCAGGCGCCCCGAAGTGGATGATACTCTTGATGCAAGCTGACAAATGCTGATTGTAGTGTGGTAATATTAATGCTCTGGCCAAATTCACAAAGGCTAATTCTTTGAACCTACCGAACAATGCAAACTAAATGTTAATTATTTTTTTTCTTCTAAATTTATCTAACATGTCTCATCCCTGGAATAGAAGGTTTTTTCAAACACAAGGTCAAAATAGGCCCAGTACTAATATTGATCTAAAATGTGTTGATATTTAATTAACGAAAAGAATCTGGGGGGAATATAGCAGAGCCACTATTGAGAAGAGAAAAGAATATGCACATATGGACAGACTTATTTGAGATTAATTAAAAAAAATAACTGATAAATATCCACTCTCTTGGGCTACAGAGAAATTCTTGATCTGCCTCAACACCTGATTACTAGTTACAATTCACTTTCACATTTTAAAAAAGAAAACTAATAATCTTATGGTATAATTAATGATTGCTCTTCCATTTTCTTTTTGTACACACAAGCAGCTAGCATTGAACATTAAAAATAATAATTTAGATATTCTGAGTAATTTAGATCCTTTTCTAACACTCATCCCATGTGAGAGTAAGCTTTGGTATAAAAGAATTTGATTGCATATCAGTGGAGATAGTTTTCACAATTGTCATGACTCACTGTTTTCTAGTAAATGCAGAAATAATTCTGAGGTTAATCTTCCATATCAAAATAAAATGAGCAGCCACCTGCTCAATGGCTTCTCACTGCTTCAAATGGGCTGACGAGCCAGAAGAGCAGCTGGAGAAGGAAATGCCTTATGATGCCAGTGGTTTGTTTACCTAATTCGACTTCAACTCATTTTACTTTATTTTTCAAACAATATTTATGGTTTTCTTCTGATCATAAAACGAATGTATTTCTGTTGAGAACATGCAGAAAATTTGTTACCTCTGTTTCCAACATTTACAAATTTATACACTAGAATATTTCTGAAATATGCTTTACTAATGCTGTAGGATTTCTGTCTTTGTCAAGATGACAATCTAATCAGTCTATGACTGTTTAAAATTTAAGGTGTTTCAATTTCTGGATGAATTACAGGGTATTTTAAATGAACCCACATAGAGATCCATATTAGTGCATACTTCTGAATATTATATAGGAACTTAACTTATAGGTGAGGTTTTTGCATCAAGATTTTTGAACAATTGGAAGGCTTGCAATGCACATTGCCAGTCTGCTTTCTAGAAATTTTAATCAACTTACACTCTCAACAACACTGAATGAAACCATCCATTCAAGTGTATCATTGTTGACACTAAGTTAGCTACTAACTTCTACATCTTATAGGTTAACAAGTAGAAAATCATATATCTTAGTGTTAATATTTGTCTTGACTTTTTGTGCAGTTATAATGTTATTACTTTTATTGGGCTCCCTGCTCAGTGGGGAGCCTACTTCTCTCTGCCCATTACCCCTGCTTATGCACTCTCCCTCTCAAATAAATAAATAACCCCCTTAAAAAAAAGATTGTGACTATTTTATGACATTAATATTTTGTAAATTAAATTTCCTTCTCTTTTCCTTATAACCCACTTCCTCCTTCCTTGATTTTCGTTTTTGAGTTCATTGTTTTTTTTCTCCAGTAAATCAAACAGTTGAGACTGTGGACTTTGAGAAACAAACTGAGGGTTTTAGATGGGAGGGGTGTGGGGGAATGGGTGAGCCTAGTGGTAGGTATTAATGAGAGCACATATTGCATGGAGCACTGGGTGTGGTACATAAACAATTAGTCTGGAACACATCTCCAGCTTTGGTGGACATTTATTTTCTATTGTTAATACAGCCATTTATCAGCTCTCTAATACTTGACAACAGTGTTAAACACTGATCCTCTGTAGTCTAGAGAATCAAGGTATTGATATTTTATTAGAGTTAGATATTATACAAACTTACAGCATCTGACATATCAACTGGCTCATAGTAGCTGAATAAATTATTGGATTAATTACTATTTCTTGGTATTCCTGGACACATTTATAAGCTTTCCTCTGATGATCAGTTTCCACATATTTTAAAAATTCTTGATGGCTGTAAGTCTTCTAGTTTTTATAAGTTAAATGTCATGAATTTAATCATTAAAATTTCACTTTTGCAACAGAATAAGCACTGTACCTAAAAAAACAAGTTTATTTTTAATATAGTGGACATAGTATTTGTACAATGATGACCAAAAATTATTATAATAATTTAAGTGCAAAACAATCAAAAGAGGTCTTCACAGAAATATATGGAGAGAGGAATAAATATTTTGGTTAACTAAATTTCCATACTCATGCATGTGAATGTAGTTTGTATTATATAATTCTCAATTTTTGAAATGTATATTTAAAAAAGCTAATGAAGAATTAGAGGCTAGGAATATTGGAAAGCACTTTCCATTTGGAAAAATGATTATTTTTATCATAGATTAATGCCACTATATTAATAAATAATATTTATAAAATATATATCATATACTATAGCATAAAATGGTAACACTAAATTTTAATTATTCGTATTTAAAAGCTTCTCTGATATAGGAATCATATTCATTACAACTGCTTTTATAAACTATCTGTCTTACACATGAATCAAGATACTGATCAAATGTCCTTTCCCAAACTTTGACAATTCATTGAAACAAAACCTATTCATATGACTGTATTTAATATTTTTAAAATTTTTAAATTTTATTTGCAATTTTTTTTTTTTTCTGCTTTGAACAGTCATTTAAGACTTTGAAAGCATGCAGACTTTGGCACAGAAGAGTCAGAACTTCAGGCTGTATGTGCAGACCAACTGCATTTGTCCCACTGGAATAAAATTTCTAGACCCAAGAGGGAGCCTCTCCTTTCCTGTCTCTGGCTCAGCAAACTGAACTTTTATGTTCCGGTAAAAGCTGCTTGCCCAGGAATTTAGTACATCCAGTCGGCCGGCTCCCCAAAGCTAAGCTAACTCTGGGGTCTATACCTACTTCCTTGTTCCTTGATCTTTCTAAATAAGGTCAGAGACGGAAGCTCCCAGCCAGTCGGGCGCTGTTCCCACCGCGGCCACTTCCGGGGTATGAAACTCCCGCCAAATTCCCTCAGGCGCAGCCTGAGCTGTTGAGGAGGCCCTGCCCTCCTCCAGGCTGTGCCCCGTTTTACCTTGAATAAAGAGCGTCGAACTCGTCGCTAAATAGTTTCAGTTTTGACATGCTGACGGTCTTGGCAAGGGCGTGGGACCCCAGGCAGCCGCCAGGAATTCCAGGACTGCCCCCCGCACGAGGCAGAGCTTCCGTCTGAGCTGTTGCCGTTCTTCTGGCTCGCCGAGGTCGGTAAGTCTTCTCGGACGGAGCTCGCAGGTTTCGTGTTCTGAGCTCTTCGAGTTTGTTTCTTTTAATCCTTCCGGGGGTAAAAATTGAGGTGTGAGCATCCACATACTTCAGTGACGCCTGGCGGGGCACACTCAGCATTCGGTTTGTGGCCAAGCTCATGTCCATGGTTAAGTGGCTTCGGGAACACCTAACCGGACTCAGAAGCTGTGTACCGGCCCCCAGAAAGCTTACAGTCCGGTTGAAAGAGAAGATTCTTTCCAAAGGGGAAAATACTGGTCTAAAAGACAACGAGAAAGGCAGCTGTGGAGGGACTTACAAAAATCTTGAGGTAAGTCCACTGTAAAAATCACTTGGGGAACTTGGGGGTGGTGGTGGACTGTTTTGACGAAGGGCACATCAAAATCTAAGAGGGCACAAGTCGTATTATTAAAGGCCATTAGGGCGCCCACCATTATAAAGAAATCTTGTGAAAGGAATAATCTGTTGTCAGTGGGCATCTCAGAAGCCAGGCTGCAAAACTGGTGGACAGGCGGGGCCTCAAGCCCTTAAAAGCTGTTAGATTCCTCACCACCTGACTTGAAGACGCCTGAGCTAGGACAGGTTGGTCATGGAATATATTAGATTGACACTAGGTCACCTGCCAACCTCAAGAAAATTTCTGTGCAACGAGTTATACTGTGAAACACCAAAAAATTCCCCTTTTTGGGGGACACCCCTTTTTGGGTATTAATTTAGTTCTGAGAAACTTAAAACTTAGCTAAATAAACGGGATCCTCGAGTTTCAAAGCATGGAGCATGTCATCTTCCACATACCTACTTATTTTATCTCTAAAAACTGTGGTCTGGTAGCTATGGATATCTTTTTTTAAAAAAAAGGCAAAATTTTACTAAGGCGGTGTAGAATACAATGGTCATTATAGGAAATGTTCCAATTCACTATGATAGTTCATTTAAGAAGTGCACTTGAAAGCAAGGCCTCTCAAATCAAACTAAATGGGATACCTATTTAAACGGGCACGCAGAAGGCTTTTCAAGTTTTCAAGATTCCAAAATAGCTTCATTGAAAAATTTATTGCAAAACGTTAATGAAAAAGTAAAGACACAAGTTACGGTACCTAAAACAAAACCTCTAAGGCTGTGCCATCACTACTGTACCACTCTTCTGTTCTTTTACCTGAGTGGTGAGTCTGCTAATCCTCTATCTGAATTCCCTTTCTACTTTGAAGAGACTGGAAGAGCATAACCAGAAGTCTACCAAGCTAGTGGCCTTTTAGTTGCAGTAGCTCTAAGACCAGAAACCTAAAACAATAGCCAAACCTTCCCTTTTGTATCTTCTTAGGGGTCCATCATCAAGACTCTGCCCCAGACATTGATGACATACTGGGGAAAAAATCGAAATGCTAGGGAAAAAGGATTATCCTCATAGGTTATGTTAAATCCTTCCACACTACCTGGAATGCCCCATATCTTCCCTCAAAGGAGGGCCACCATATGGGCTTCTCCCAGGGTTGACAGGACTCCAAGGAATTCTTTGGTAAGCTGCTACAATTATTCCTTTAAATAGGCAAGGGGAAACTCAAATTATAATTAATGGAGAGCCTTGCCAAATTTTTGTAGCTATCAGGGCTGCACTGTCTATTTTAAACCCCACTCTTCCGGAAGCCTGCAGATAGGATCCTGGGAAAACTGGCAGAAGCCATCAAAGAATTCTTACTGTAGAATTTTAATCAAGAGTTCACTTTCTGGAATCTCCGTAGAGCTTGGTTGATTATAAGTGCAAATGGCAGCATTAACAGAAATTTTGGAGCTAAACAAAACCGAAAAGGAAAGATAGGAGACACCAATTCTAAGACTCATATACAACCATAGCTGCTGTTTAAGTCTATTGTTCTTTTCATAATTGTGATTATATAAAAGGAACCAAGTTATATTCAGCTTTTTAGCATAGCATCATAAAACAAACAAAAATCCATCCGTTTCCAGAGTGTTTTTCCTCAGAATTCATATTCACATACCAATAACTTAGATTTTTGGCATCTTTTCACATCCTCTTTCATGACTCTGATATGTCTCTGTTATTAACTTAAATTATTATACAAGCTTGTTGAAATCCTACTAATCCTCCAACTCTTGGCTCACATTTTACATTTTAAACATAGCCTTCTGAAATACCAACCAATAGGAAGCAATCTTTCTTTATTCTAAATAACAGGATTAGTATGCTTTCCAAAATGTACTGACTCTCATTTCTAAGCCACTCAGGCACAGGGTCTGGGTGGTTCTGGAAAAATATTCTTAATACGTCTCTCCTTGTGTCATTCCCTTAATATAATGCAATCCACAGAGTGAAAGATACACACTGTAAATCCTCCATATATACATTTATGTACATATTCACGCACAGAAACACATTTGCATACTGCATCAATGCCCTAAATATCATGTTTAAGAACAAATGATCACAGATTATAAACTATTTGACACAACTAAAATCCTCGTCTACAGTATTTTTATTGAAAAGAACAAATAAGATTTTGGAAGAATTGGTTTTCTTGTTTTTATTTTGTGATAACCACCCACTACCATTAGTAACATGACAAATTGAAGCATCATTATTAATATCATTCATCCTACCCATGTAATTGATTAAAGTGGATGATCCTAGTATCAGAGTTAAAGTAACCAGATTGTTTTTATTCTTTTTTTTTTAATGCTTTTGAAAATTTGGCTTTATAAACAAGTTTTTGTGAAATTTCACATTATATTCTTTCATTCATCCTATATGAGTTTTATCAACCTGTTATGTGTGAAAAATATTTCACCCTCCAAAATCATTTTGTTACCCTGAAATGCTTACCTTGAAATAAGTGAAGGATAATAATCTTGTATTATTTTTCATAATCTATATGCATTGTGAATTTAAGTTAGGTTTTGCCTTCCCTCGTAACAAGATTAGGATATTTTTTATGGTTGCTTCATTGTTTTGAATTATTTTTATGGAGAGTTGTTATAAGCCGAAAGAAAGAGATAACAAGTGTATGTGTTGGCGTATATATACCACTTAATGTAATCCACTTACAGGGAATTTCTATAGTGAAATAAATTACAATGATTACATAAGACATTCTTAAAATGCCTGCCCCTTTCTCTTTTTTTCCTTCTTTTTTCTTTTTTTTTTTGGTAATAGTTTGAGACTTTTATAGTAGAAAAGAAAAGAAAGGTGAATAAATAAAGTTAAAAATCTTTTCGAGCAATATAGAATGTTATGCACCGGAGAAACTGAGTGAGTAGCTGTTGCCAGTTTATAACTTTTTTCACATTAAAAGAAATAACTCTGGATTGAGGCTAAACATGATAATATAAAAACTTTCCAGAAAAATAGATGTTGTCAGGATTTTATAGCTAAAGGTGCTACATAAATCTTGGAGGATCCATTGTGATCCAAAGCAGTTACTGCAAGACAGCATTAATAGTGCATGTCTTCAAATAAAACTGAACTGGGGCAGAGCACTTCAAAATGACTTTGGAAAAGGAAAGTATCCTAATATGGATTGAAGTCAACACTCTAATATATCATAGGGTTGTTTATTATTATGTCTTATATTCTTCATAACACATATGACAGTGATTAACATAGTAACTATATTTTTAATTGTTGGCTATTATATTATCTAAGTAATGTATGATAATTGCTAATGAGAGTTGAAGTTCACAGGAAAAAATAGTGATCTGAAAGACACTTAACCATATGTTATTTATACTTACTACATAGTAACTGATTCATTATTACTTGGTAAATGATGAAGGCAAGCTTTGGAGAATCTTACAAACCACTGTATGCTTTAATTCTTTTTGAAATTCTAATAGTTGTAATACAATTATTAGTCATAAAGAATAATTCTTGATTCTCACACATTGACTCGCCTTTCCCTCCATTCAGTCAATGTCATGATCATTACATCCACAAATCAGGTCCCAACCTAACCAACAAATGAACCAACCAACCAACCAGATAAAACCAAAGTCACTCTTCATTACTTTCTCTTATCTCTCTCAACCAGTACTATTTATCTGAACATATACTCCAAAGTTCTCATCTTGCTCTACAACAACTATGAGCAACCTTGAGAAAGTGCCGTAAGGTTTTTCTGGACCACCTTAAAAACCTCCAGAACTGATCATTCACTTGGAGTTTTGTCCTCTCTACTCTCTAGATTTTAAACAATGTGACATAATATTAATTAAATAACAAATACATCAGGCCATTGACTTCCCTGCTTACAAATTTCTATAGCTTCCCAATAGCCTTTGAATAAAAGTCCCTCTAATATCAGTTTTCAAGAGAGAAGTGCCTTCTTTCTCTCCAACCTCCTCTATTACTCTCTTTGTATCTTTCTATTTCTCTGCCTTCTAGCAATACTGCTTTTTTTTTTTTTTTTAAACATGCAGTGTTTGTTCCACTTCAAGATCTTTGTCTTTGTAAGTTTTTGCCTCTGGATGAACTGCTCTTTCCCAAGACACTTCCATGGTTGAGTGCTCTTATTATTCAGGTCTTACTTCAGAGGTCTGTCTTGTGAAGGCTTCTCTGTCTGTACCCTCTGATGCAAGCCATAAGTACTCTCTATCATAGTGCCCAAATTAATTTTACTTATAAGACATAACAATCAGATACTGTCATATCTGTTTACTTATTGTCCAAGACCCCACTATGTACAAAGTCCACAAGGCAGGTAAGTCTTGTTTCATAACTTTGAAGAATGCCTAAAACATAGAAGGGAGTTGGAAGGTGAATATTTAATGAAAACGTGAATTTAATTACTCATGGTAGACTGGAGATGGACAGGAATTATTCAAAGTAACTCTAATGGAGATCACTCCCTTTAAAACTTGGTGTAATAGTCTGTCTTGACTTTTTTATGTTTGATTGATAACACCTTTCAAGTGTCAGACTTCCTTTTTCCTCTCTTGGCTCACATCTAGGCAAACTCAAAAGAAAGCTTGCCCCCCTCTTTGCCTTTGACAATCTGTGGGATGTTCAATCCATGAAAACTTCTGTATACTTAGGAACTCTTACCCCACTCCCATCCATAGCCACTTGTGTTTTCATTTTCTTACCTGACTCCAGCCAATTCTGGACCCCCTTAGGTACTTCCCCCTTCTCAGAAAGTCCCATGATGTGAGTGATAAATTTTTCATAGCTTTTTGGTGTGTGTCCCTGTTATTAGTATTGATATCTGACCTATTAATTAAGAGGGGGTCTATACCATCTTCTCATGGTGACAACAGAGCTACTCATTTTTATTGGGAATTTCAAAATAAAAATTAAAAATTGGATCATATCACTGTAAGACATTTTGCTTTAATCCCATTGTATAATGTGGATATTTTAAAATCGTTTCTACCTTTATATATATATATATATATATATACACCTCAGACAATGTTGTTGATTCTTGCTAAATATTTTTGAGGGTGTTTTTCAGTTAGATTGTTTATATATATATATTAAATTGTTAGTTTATATAAAATCTGAGTGAATTAATGAGTGAATAATTTGTAATCTTAATGTGAGGTTATCATGATACATATTACATACATATGGAATTAGAATCATAGCTTTCTAGTTTTATAGTATATTTAGTTGGCTATTAAAATTAACATTTTTTGATGAAATGAATTAGTGTTCATTATTAAACTGTAATTTAAAACATTTGCTAAGAAATGATTGATCATTATTTCTTAAAAACTAAGGTATGGTTAAGAAGATGTCATGTGATAATAATATTCAAGTATTTATTTTGAGAAGAAGAAAAAGTTTCAAGATGTGATTTGAAACTTATTTGTAATCATTTTGCTACAATTGCAATAACTGCAACTCAATAATTTAACAAGAAAATTGGGAACTAGTCAGTCATCTTTATCTGTGGTTACTAAAAGACTTCAGGGTGCATTTACAGGGACGAGCACACAGGCTAGACTTTTAAAATACTGGCTTAAATCCAATTTGTGTTGATTAAAATTCATTACAGAAGTCGATAAAACAGCAGCATATACTTTAGTCCATATGTTGAGTTAAGAAAAGGAAATTATTGTTTATGAATCTTAGTTTCCATTTCTCTGGGAGGGAATGAGACTCTCAGAAGGAAGAGAATGCATCTGTTTGGGCATTATTTAGACAGTTGTGGGAGAGATGACTCTACAATGTGGAAAGTCCTTAGCTTCCACAAGCTTCTATCAAGGCCAGCATTATTTGTTCTGTGTTTTGTAAACACAGTCTTGACACCATATATTATATTTTATATAGTACGTATTGTAATTATGTACTAACACAGTTTCTTTATTCTGATTCAGTGATGTCTCATTAAAAGACATTATTCATTTTTAAAATTAATTGACCATTTATCAGACATTTATTGAGAGTCATCTATGTGTCAGGCACTATGTAATTTTATTGTTGTCATGCTTAAACATTTTGCTAAATTTTAAAGATTTGTTTTAGAAAGAGAGAGAGAGAATGAGAGAGTGTACATTTGTGGGGAAGGGGTGGAAGGACAGGGAGAGAGAGAATCGCTACAGACTCCCTGCTGAACAGGGAAACCATGGAAGGGCTCAATCTCATGGCCCTAAGATCATGTCCTGAGCCAAAATAAAGACTCAGATGTTCAATCAACTGAGCCATCCAGGTGCCCCTGTGCTGCTAACTTTTAATAAATAAGTGTTTCTGTCACAGTGACTACCTGCATGAAAATTGTGTGTGAACTTTCAGAATGCTCCACTTGCTTATATTATGCTTTAGATTAATGGTTCTCCAACTGTGGTCTGGATATTTTTGCTAGACTATTGACTTAAAAATCAACTTGAGATCGTGCTTAAAATTCAGATTTCAAGCCCCCCCCCAAAACCCTCAGAAATTTAATATTTTGGGGAGTGAATCCCAGGAGTCAACATTTTCTGCCAACTTTGCTAATCATTTCTTTAGAATGCAATTCTTGAAAGTTGGAAGATTGTCTTTAATTATACAGTGATCAAGGATAAGAAAAGAAAGAGTATTTTGCTCCGTAATTTCTGAATAGTCTCCATGCCAGTCTGCTAGGTAGTGAGATTCTTTTGTTTCACTAATTTGTAATCCACATCTTTTATTTTAATTGGTAATTCTGTGGGATTCTCAATTTACTTTGAAAGTAGAGTATTTTCCATGTGATAGCACTTAGAAAGTTTCTTGTTTAAAGAAAATGAACCTGAAAAACTTCATGAAGTATATCTGGCATATACTGACAAAATTATTTCATTGATTTATTTATCAAAAGAGTAGATTGTAGAATTACATAAACAGATAAATTGAATTTACAATCTCTTTATTTCACAAAAAAACAGTTGACCAATACCAGATATAGATGGATTTTATTTATATTCTTTTGAGTCTTTTAATCTAAAAGGATGCCTTATTAGAAACATGATGTTTTGGAAAAACCCTCTGTCACCAGGAACTAGCTCTAAAATTATTGGTAGATTAGAATTCTGACAAAAATATATTTTGGAGTGCTGGGCTTCATTCTTAGAAAAATGGAAATATGTCTGTATGCATATTTTTCTATCATCTAACCTATCTGTTGGGAGAAATGTATCCTTATATTGCATGCTATTTAATGATGCTGGACTAATTCTTAAATGGAATCCACTAAAGCAAAGAGACAGTGAGCTAGACAGGTTGGAAAATATCTTCACATACATCACTCAGCTAGCCATTGAAATGAAAAATCTTCCTCATGGCAGATGAACAGCCTGGAGGTTGTTCAGTTTGTCATAGTGGATAAAGGCTTTTCTAGCACACCACATTAATTTTTGCCAAGCAAGAGGAAGAAAAACGGATTAAATATTTCACACAAGCCCAGAGTGCCATATATGTTTTAAAGGTTGAAGGAATTATATATTCACAGGATTGTTTTTTTTCCTCCCCCTGATAATAGCTTTGTATGGTATATTTAACGAGGGTATAATATTTACTAAAGTTTCTAGTAGACTTTATGAAAAGGAGTAGCTCTTAGGAAAAGATATCAAAGCATCATGTGGCAAACAGGGTGACATATTAGTTCCTTGTGACACATCAAGTGCAAATATTACTAAAAAATACCAAGTTACAAAGCTGCATAGTCTGATCCCTATCCTTATTCTATTCCATAAAGGGAATTGTTCTCCAGGGGCATCTACTGAAAGCATGTACAGAAGAAATGAGGTTAGTTTTATTAATTTACTTTCTTCACAACTGAATAGCCATAGCGTTATTCTTTTCATTCCCCTTGGCGCTACTTTGTTCCTTTCTTTAATAACAGTAAATGTGAAAAATCTGGATTTGTTTTATTCAGCTTCATTTCACTGGGAACGCTGTAGGGAGATGAGATTTGAAACTATTCACCATAATGTACAGGATATCTGGATTCACTTTACTGATGATGCGGTATCACTGTAAATGACTCACTTTGGGATGTGTGGCTTTATCAGAGCATTAAGTCTTGAACTCCTGACTCCCTTTGAGTGGCACTGGCAATTGCTTAGGAAGAATTGCTGAGATCTGTAAGTGGTATTCCTTTTTTCAATGTTCTGTTGTCAGTGCAAACAGACCTTGTTGGCAAATATAGTGACAGCTAAAAAAAAAGTAGGACATTTGGGATAAGCTTTCTATCATACATAAATAAATGTAAGTTTTCCTACAGAAAAGCTCATTCACATGATAAGAGGAATCCCCAGAAGGAGCTTTTCAATCTGGAGCGAACATTCCTTCTCTATAGGTGCTGAGAATAAAGTGATAAAATTGGTCAAGATATGTATTCATATATGACACTTATGGTGTAATTTGAAGACAAATAATGACCAAGTATGTGGTACCCATATACGTGTACATATAAATTTATATATTATATACATTTTATATTGTTGTGAAGGGGCAAAGCAATAGCTAAGTGTTGAGAAACACTTAGTAAGTGATTCATGAAGTATTTTCTTGTGAAATGACATCTAAGTTGACATTTGAAATTTAGGAACAAGTCAGGCTTTCAGAATAAAGAGAAAATATTTTTATGGAGAAGGCACAACGTATGTAAAGATCCTGAATTTGGAAACTTGTTAATGTGGAATTTAAGAGACATTAAGCAGGATTTGAGAGTAAAAATTCAAATATTAATTTTTCTACCCATATCTCTTGATTATTTCCTGTATTAAATAACTGCCCAAATCTTATACGCATGGGGCTTCTTGCATGGAGGGGGGAGGATTGAGTAGACACAGGAGGAATAAAGGAGCAATTTGTGAATTATTCACATAGAAGAAAGCTCTTAAATTCTCTGTTCTTCAGTTTGCTCAACAACAAATGAAGAATTAATAGTAACTTGTGAAGTTAACAATCCTGCAATCAGTATAAAGGCATGGACATTTTAACACTTATTTGGGAAATTATTTCATGTTTTAAATTTTAATATAGCTATAAAAACTCCTATAAGATCCTTTAAAATTCTTACACGGACTACAAATGGACCTTAAAAATTTGTTTACTTTCGGGACGCCTGGGTGGCGCAGTTGGTTGGACGACTGCCTTCAGCTCAGGGCGTGATCCTGGAGTCCCGGGATTGAGTCCCACATCAGGCTCCCAGCTCCATGGGGAGTCTGCTTCGCTCTCTGACCTTCTCCTCGCTCGTGCTCTCTCTCACTGTCTCTCTCTCTCAAATAAATAAAAATAAAATCTTTAAAAAAAAAAAAATTTGTTTACTTTCTTTTTGGAAAAGTGGAAATTAAACTCTTAGCTTGAAACAAACTCTCAAAAGATTTAACTCCACTGTAGTAACCTATGTTATTTTGAGAATAAGAAAATTCATCCTTTTGCTTCTATTCAACTATAAGAACAATGTAATAATGTTGTTTGCAAAATGTTTTTATATATTTAAAATGAATGTATTTATAAAAGAAATTAATATAATCTCTTTGGAAATATTCCTATTTTAAGGATAAATTTAAAGCCTTTTTTTGGCTACTCCTCCAATCTAGGTATCTGATTCTTTCTCTGATATTATCCAAACATTTTACCCCAAGTATTTTATACATGTATTCATAAATATGTGCTTGCAAAATAAATATAATGTGTAGTAATATTTTAGATTTGTATATTTATCTGTGGTGATTTTGCTAGCAATGTGATTTTATTATCATATGAAATCCTCAAAGTTTTTAATACATAACATTGTTATTCATTAAAACATGGCAAGAAAAGAGGAATAGAGAAAGAGAATAGAAAAAAAGAAGAGAAAAAAAACAATAGAAAAAGATCCACAGTAATCCAGGTATTAAGTGAGCTAATAAATATATTTAGTACTATAGTTAATATGTTACAGAAGATAGGGGAAGAGCTGAACAGTTTCACTACAGAATTATAATTTGCTAACCAACTTTAATTCTAAAATACAAAACAAAAAATCTAAAATTAAGAGCTCAGATATTGAAAGTAGGTAAGACACATTGAGGGCAAGATTATAGAACTGGTAAATGATCAGCAGAGAATTGCCAAACATTGTACCAAGAAGAAAATTAAGAATGAAAAGGATAGAAAGGAGCTATAAAGGCACACAGGTATGTGCAAAATGTTTAATATTCATATAACTGCATCCCAGAGGGAAAGGAGAGAATAATGTGGAAAGGATTTTAAAGACATTGGTTCTTGGAAAAAAAAATTCAAAAATAAATATTTAAAAAGATAGTGGATATTTTTTTCCAAAACTGATAAAATATATCAACTCAGATTCAGAATCTTGGTGAAATACAAACAGAATATGGTAAGATTGTTGAAAAGTAGATTTATAGAGGAAACTTGAAAGCAAAGAGAAAAATAAATAATTTCAAGGAACAATAGTAAGAATAGCCAGGTTCTCAAAAAAGATGGTATTTGGAAGACAAGTGGCTAAGTTATTTAAAGTTCCAAATATTAGTCTACCTGGAATTCTACACCTTGGAAAAATGCCCCTCAAAAATGAAGAAAATAAGTTTTCAACTAAAATGAGAATGAGATTAGCAATTCCTTTTGCTTTTATAATTCTGTTCTATAATTTCAGCAGTTATCATAATAGGTTTAAAGATTGAGTAGCCTTTTTAGTCCGAGTCCTTATTTACATATTATCATTTATTCAATAAATCTCGATGCTCAATAGGTGCTAAGAAACACATTAAGTCATTAAACACATATTCAGTTTCTAATATGAATGAACCTATCAATGTTTGTGGTCCTGGGAGCATAGAAAGGGAAGATACAGTCATGGTCTCAGTTCTAATGAAGTTAGTGACTCATACACACACTGAACAAATAATTAAAGATTTTATTTTTATGTAATGTAATAGGACAAAAGGGAAGTGGATGCAATAGCAGAGCAACTTGACCTAGAAGTCTGATTAGGGACTATTTCCTTGAAAGAAAAGAAAATAAAGGTCGAATTCAGAGAGTAAAGAAAACATTCAAGACAGAGGATAAAGCAATTCTAAAAACTCATAATATGTTCAAAGGACAGAAAGAGGGTCATTGTAGATGTAATGCCAAGGAGTGAACAGCTATAGACTGAGTGAAGTGGACTGTTTTAAGATAAAATACAGGAGGGCAACAGACTGTGGACTGCATTTTGACTTTACACGTTATTCTAAGATAAGTGAGTCAAAATTGAAGTGATCATATAGGGAACTAACAGTTCATGTTTTTATTTTAAAATATCCCTCTTACTATGCTATGAAAAAAGTATATCTATGTATCTGTATGATTTTATGTGTCATTATATATGCCCATGTATATTTTTTAATGTGATAAGCACAGCATGATATCTAACTTCAAAAAACTTTCTATGTGCAGTGGATGAAATATGCAGTGGGTGTTTCTGAAGTGTCAAGTGACTGGATGAAATTTTGAAAGTATATTTATGGGAATTTGCATGCGTATGTGTGTGTGCATATTGTTAAATGCATTTTGGGTGGGACAAGAACAAGCTAAAAAAAAAAAAAAAAGCTGAGTATAGAAGTGAGCTACCTAGCTTTAGCATGTTAGTATTTGTTGATACAAAGAAAGATACTAAGTAAATTTTGACTTCAGTTACTCAAGGCTTGAATAAATCACCATCAGCTCCCATTAATTGTACCGGTTGATAACTGATAAATCTAATCAATGTCTCACTACTTTTTGATATCCAGACAATTACTATAGCACATGAATTATTTGGATGTTTTGCTTTATTTTCTGTTTTTACTTTATATTTTTCACTTGGTGGTTATAATCTAAAGTTTGTTTTAGGAGTTATAGATATCACTGGCATTTGGACATATAAATATGGATTCACTTTTTTCCATGAAAATGGATATCCAAAATATTATTCCAACTCATTGACACTTATACATTTCTTCCAATCTTATCTTTCCCCTATATTCCTCTTTCATGTGTTGAAAATTAGATAGGAAGATCTTTATTTCATCAGACTTTTCTTAATTTCTATGCATGGGGCATATTATACACCAAATAAACAATTTCCTTATCTTTACCCATAAGTTAGTAATATTAACTACCTTCTGATGTTGTGTCAAGCAATTACTACCATCTTGCATTTTTTTCTGTTTCTTTAATTTAGCATTTATCGAAATTATCTTACCCTTTTCTGAGAAGTGGCAAATATTCGTGTTTCTTGCATCACTTAATAAGCAATTCTTATAAGTACAGCACTTTTTATTTGATTATATTTTAAGCAGTATTTTAAGGGTATAAGGAAACTAAATATAGATTGAAATAAAAGTACAATATGCTTTGTAAATTTTTGAAAATTAGTTGAATTCTAGCATTATTTTGAACATGGAAAAATGAAAGAGATTGCACAACTTAGTCAAATCCAAGTTTGATTGTTATATTTGAGCTGACTGATACTTCCTTCTTTCTATAGTTTTAGTGTATGCTGTTATATGGATTATTTTTTTCAAGAATATCTTCTAGTGACCATTCTAATTCAGCTTATAAGGATTGTTCTCTTAAATTTCACAATAATATGGGGCACCTGGGTGGCTCAGTTGGTTAAACAACTGCCTTCAGCTCAGGTCATGATTCCAGGGTCCTAGGATCAAGCTCCTCAAGGTCTCCCTGTTCTACAGGGAGTCTGCGTCTCTCTCTCTCCCTCTGTGTGCCCCTCATCCTGTTTGTGCTCTTTCTCTTTCTATCAGATAAGTAAATGTAATCTTTAAAATTTTTTTTATAATAATGTGGTTGAATTGTGTTAAATATATTTCAATGTTGTGTATCTGACTAGTATATTTTAATACCAAATAAACAAACCTTGACCTTTTTTGGATTACCAGCATATCTCAAAATTAACTTTGATTCAAGTCAAGATTGGTCTATCAAAATATAATGATGAATAACTAAAGAAATCTAATTTCAAGTGTCCTTATCAAGAACCCAAAGTATTTAAGTACTTTGTACTTTACTTAAGCTTACCTAAGTACACTTTAACATTTATAGATAAAAGAAAACACTAACATATATTTATATCTCTGCCTAGAATGTTAATTAAGCAAATTGTTGGTTTTGTTTGAAAACAGCAGAATTGAAGAAGAGAATTGAATTGAAAAAATAGAAGAATCCAATTGAACAAGAGTCATGGAACTGTTTTTTTTTTAATTGATTACTTTCAGTGAAACTAAAAATTTTGATCAAATAATTTACTTAATAAAGAATTTTTTAAGATATTTTACTTTGATTTTAGGATCCCATATGGCAATGCTGTTTATTTAAGATAATTCTTGATACACAGAAACTCATCATCTTTCCAGCAATCCCTTTGGTTCTATAGAATTAGTTCTCTCTGTTCTAGAATCCTCAGTGGGTGCATCTTAGACCAAATTATCCAGCCTTGGAACTAAAAATTCCTACTAGGTATAAGTTGAAGTATGATAATTGTTTTCACTTCATATACATTATAAAAGAAAACTCACTGTTATTTAAAATTATACAATCAGTACTTTTCTGGGATGCCCAAGAATGGAACTTGTGTTCTTTATAAAACGTGCTCCTTAAATAATAAAAATTGCCTTTAGCTTGTCAGGCAGAACTGCGAATGAATTATATTAACTTGGGAATGCAGAGTTTTGCTTCTGACTTCCTTATTGTTGCAAAGGGTTCAAACAAGAGCCAATTTCAATATGCTACTGATGGGTAATATGCTACCATAGTGCAATTACCACTAGACTGTAACGTGATAGCTTTTAGGTATCCCGTAATTTCCTGCCAGGAGTCCGAGTCACTGCAGGTGCTATGGTGTGATCCCTCAAAGCGAGTGGTAGTATGGCTACCAAAGCTAAGGAACACTTGCTATATCAGAATGATACTATAGAGTACTGCTTTTCAGCAAGTACTACTTCCAGACTAATCTTACCACTTACCAGAAAAACTTAGATATAATATGAAAACACCTTTTTAAGTGCCATTGAGAACTACCCAAAGAAAGAGGATTTGTGGGGCTAAGCTCCAATCTGGTAGAGAAGTGATATTCAGAGGGGTGAGTCAACATTTGGAATATGTTTTTCTTGAGGGATTTGCCATTTCTATAAGCAGTACCTAAGAGAAAGTGTACTTGAACAGAGATTTAAGCAGATTCATGGAGTTAGTTGGCCAAAAATTGGAGATTAAACTCTTCCTAGATGTTTTGTGTCTATTGTTGAAAATACTGTACTTCAGAAGTAATGATGAATGAGAAATAGAACAGCTCTCACAGAAACTGAAACTAAGCTTCACGTCTTGTCAATTTAATCTGAATTGACTAAATTTTATCTATAGGTGCTTGTGCTATTACATTGATCATTGGAAACAAGATTCTCCGGGAAAAGTTTCTCTGGAGTAAGATAATATTATCCAGTCTCAAAGTATCTGTACTTTTTTCCCCCAAATGCAGTGTCTTACACTAAATCAAAAATAACCTGGTGAATATAAGAAAACTAGATGAAATTTTAAAAAAAGAAAAAGAAAACTAGAAATATACACACAGGATTTCCAGATAATGGAATTATGACATATGACTTTTGAAATAATTTATGATTAATTAATTCTAGGAATTAAAGACAAGCAAAAAAATCTTAACTGGAAATGGAACCTATAAATAGAAACGTCGGTACATAAATACAGTAACATAAATGCTGAATGTTTGGGTATAATGGAAGATTAGAAATACATGCAAATGAAATTACTCAGTACAGAACTAGGTCTGAATAACATACTTATATGAAAGGCAAAATAATTTTAAATAGAGAAGATAATATAAGGGACATTGCAGATATAGTGAAAAGTTCTAATAAGCATGTCATTGAGTCCCAGGAACACAATAGAGATATAGAATTGAAAAGAACTAATGTAAAAGATAAATAAATAGTGGCTAAGAACATCTTCAAACTCATGATAAATTCCAAAATACAAACTAAAAAGGCAATACAAAATCCACAATCTGGACAAAAACAAAGGATCATAACTAAGCACATTGTAGTTGTCCTTTTATGTCCCAACTTGATCCCAGTAACCAGGCTCATGCACAGATCCTCGCACTAGTGTGAGTTGTAGTTGCCATTTGTTCAAAACTACCCAATTCTTCAGACAATTGCTGAGGCACCTTACTCAGTAGATTACCTTCTCCTCCAGGAGAAACCCTCATTGCAATTGCTGATTAACATAGGTCAAAGTGATAGAAGAGGTTGGGGTTCAAATTTTTGCCTTAGATCCATCTAACTCAGTAGTGCAATTCATGCTGCTGGGCTTACTGAGCATTAGATTTAAGGTGGATTACTACTGATACATTTTTTAAATTAACATTGCATTTCATTCCCTACCTTGATGCAGTTACTCCCCTTCTCTTGAGAATACTTCCATAGTAAGTGACTTGCACAAGAATCACTCTCTCAAGTTTTGCTTCATGCGAAACCATCATGAGACATACATCATAGCAGATATTCTGAAAATTCAATACAAGAAGAGAATTTTATTTTTTTTAATTTTTTAATTTTTTTTAAGATTTTTATTTATTTGACAGAGAGAGATCACAAGTAGGCAGAGAGGCGGGCAGAGAGAGAGAGAGAGAGAGAGGAAAGCAGGCTCTCCGCTCAACAGAGAGCCCGATGCGGGACTCGATACCACGACCCTGGGATCATGACCTGAGCCGAAGGCAGAGGCTTTACCCACTGAGCCACCCAGGCGCCCCAAGAAGAGAATTTTAAAAGGAACCAAGGGAAAAAGACACATCTGCATCAAAAGAGCATCAAGAATGACAGCAACTCCTTCGTAGGGCTCTGAGAATTAGCTCCTACAAATTCTGGAAGAAAATATTCTATCCAGATTTCAAAAGAATTAACTCTTTCAAATCATAGAAGAAAAAAATCTACCCAGATTTCTACATATCAAAACATTTTCTCTAAAATATGTGGGTGAACTACACATATTCTAAGAATAAAGACCATGCTCACAAACAAAATTGCCAATAATTTTTTTTTTTTTTTTTAGGAATAATTTTTTTTTAAAGTCAAGATTACAACTGAAGAGAAAAGTAAATATTGTAAAAACCCTAGAAGAAACATGTGGAGGAAATTTGCCATTTTAAGTTGAACTCTGATTCTTTCAAAAGAAAAAAAATAAAACTCTGTTTTGGAAATAAAAATGTTTGGTTAGGGTTTGCTCAATCTGTAGTCACCCAACAAACATGATCGAATGAAATCTGGCTTCTATAATAAGGTGGGAACTGCATGTACTATTTCTCCATAATATATTTGGGATAGGTGTTGCTATTTTAATACATTAAGTGAAGAAAGATGAATTAATTCTTGAGAGAAGTAGCATTGAACTTGTACCAAATTTGACTATTTGTTTCATCCAGCCATGACAGTTATGAACAAGAATATTTAAAAACACATCTATGCTGTGTTGACAAGCATAACAATAAATATATCTATATGAACAAAAGATTGAAGTACATGTGTATATTTTCAGACAAATGTAAATTGTTAGAATTTTTCTTTAGAAGACAAAGTGTAACATTAGTAGTTGTTTTATAGGAAAAAAAAAAGAAGTGATTCAGCTGGCATCTCAGAGATTTAGGAAAGAATTAAGAGTAAGAAAAAGGATAAATATGTGGTTGAATTTCAATGTGCATTGCCTTTATAAGAAAATAAAATAATCTCAGTTGATTAAGCACCTAATTCTTGATTTGGGCTCTGGTCATGATCTCAGGGTTGTGAGATGGAGGTCCCTGTTGGACTCCCCAGTCAACACAGAGTCTGTTTGAGATGCTCTCTCTCTCTTTCCCTCTCCCTCTGCTACTCTTCCCATGAGCTCCCTCTTTAAAATAAATAAATGAAATTTTAAAAAAAGAAAGAATATCATGTTTGCCCAGGCCTTTTGAGAAAACAAAATTGAGACAGGCTTAAATATGCAAGTAATTCCTCAAACCTATTAGGGAAAATGAAGAGTGTTGGAAGAGGTTGGGAGTAGTGTCAGACTACAGGCAGGCGTAACCCTAAATGGAGAGAAGAAAAAGAGTTAAGAGGGATTATTTTAGGTTGTACTACATATCTTGAGTGCTGGGTAGAAAAGGGGAGGAGGTACAAATATCCAGTTATAAAATAAATAAGTCATGGGGATATAAATACAACATAGGGAATACAGTCAGTGATACTATAGTAACTTTATAACACTTGGTACCTATCTTAATCATGATGAGCATTATGTAATGTGCAGAATGTCAAATAACTATGTTGTACACCTGAACTAGTAAAATATTGTATGCCAACAATACTTCAATTTAAGGGAAAAAAGGAAAAATGACAAGATAGAGAGTCTCAAGCTGTAGTCTACTAACAGAGGAGTTCTGTATCCCTCAGAGGTGGGCTTGTGCTGGTAACTTTGTCATGATCAGTTATTAGCTGGAAATAGCCCGTGAAAATGTAACCTTGGACAAAAACAGTGATTAGTTTCAGAGTTGAACAGATAAGTGGTCCATTAATTAGATTCCTTGTATGTGGAGATCTGATAAACACATTCTCATGGTCAACATCCATTGCCAGAAATGCTAGGTTATATGGAAGTAGTATTTTAACTTTTTAAGAAAGTGCTAAACTGGCTTTATAAGTGTTTACAGATTTATATTTCCTAACTACATACAGTATATGAGAATTCTATTTCATTTGAATCTCTGCCATCACTTCATATGGTCATTTTTTTTTTTTTTAGTTTAGTCCATCTAATAGATACATAATGGTATCTCACTAAATTTGTTAATTACTATGGATATTAAACATTTTACATATTTATTTGCCATCTGTACATATTTTTGGTTAAGTGTTTGAATCTTTGTTCAGTGTTTTAATTGCATTGTCTTATTAAGTTGTAGGAATTGTTTTTTGTATACTCAGGATTCAGATATTTCCTCAGATGTTTGATTTCAAATATTTGCATAGTCTGGGGCTTATCTATTAATTTTCTTAATAATGTTTTTTGAAAAGCAAACTTCTGCTTTAAGTTTTGAAGAATTTCAGTTAATCATTTTTTTTCTCTTATGGATCATACTTTTACTATCCTATCTAGAAATCTTGGCCTACCCAAGGTCATAAAGATTTTCTGCTCAGTTTTCTTCTAGAAATTTTATAAACATAGTTCTTTTATTTAAGTCTGATCTATTTTGGGTTAAATTTGTGTGTGTGTTAAGTAAGGATCTATGTTCATTTATTTACATGTAAATATCCCAACGCAGCACCATGTGTTACAAAGACTATACTTTTCCTACTGAACTGCTCCAACACTTGTGTTGAAAATCACTTGTTCAGATATGTGTGGATCTGTTTTTAGATCTTATGGTGTTGCTTTAATTTATAGATCTTGACATTAGTACCACAATATCTCAATTATTATAGCTTTATAATAAGTGTTGAAACCAAGTAGTGTTAGCTTGCCAGCTTTGTTCTTTATCAAAGTTGTTTCGGCTGTTGTGGGTTCTTTGAATTATTACATGAATTTTAGGTTTAGCTTTTCAGTTTCTCCCAAAAATCCTGCTGGAGTTTTGAGAGAAATTATATTGATTTGGTAGGTCATAGTGTTAACTATTATGTAAACAATACTGAGTTTCTTATCTATAAACATGGTATAGTTTTCATTTATTTTAACTTCTTTAACTTTTCTCAGAAATATTTTTTGTAAAGATTTCCACTTTTCAGTGTAAATGTTTCCACCTCTTTTATTAATTTATTTGTTTGTATTTTATTTTCCTGGATGTTATTGTGAATGAAATTATTTTCCAAATTTTTTGCTCCTTTTTTTTTTTGGCTAGTATACATGTTATATAAATGGGTTAGAGATTCTCCCTGTGTATTGGCTCTTGTCTTATTTACTATGTTGTTTATAACAGACTGGGACTGTTAGCTCAAAGCTGCTGGCACCAAACTCAAATTTTATATATCCTCCTGTTTTAAATATATCCCAAGTAAACATTTTTAGCCATTAAGAGTCTTCCTGCTTTGCAAACCCTGCAAAACCCACACCACAGATGCTAGGCATTGGTCACACAAACACTGAGGCTATGAAAGACCTGAGGTTGCTGCTGCCCTTTGGAGGTCTCTGGCCAAAAGACTCCCTGCTGGGGTGCTAGCTGATATTGCCTACACACATAAGCCCCTCTCCAATTTGCCTTTCTCCTAGGAGTCCTCCTCCTATTGTGCGTGATGGTCTCATAACGCTATCCCTGGAAAGCCTCCTTATCTGAAAGAATACCCCCCTTACGCAACATGTCCAAAGAAATCTTGTCTGCAGCTGTCACCTTGTGCATGGCTTTTTCATTGATCAGGTCGAAAACACTTGACCTCGAGAAATACAGAAATATAACTGATATTTATTGATTGATTGTTCATCCTGTGATCTTACTGAAATTCTTAGTTTGTTCAAGTAATTTGTGTGTGTGCCTGCGAAGTATGCATGCATTCCTTATGATTGTCTACATGAAGGATCATGTTATCTGTTATTTAAAATATGTTTACATTTTACTTTCTAATCTACATGATTTTAATTTATTTTAATTAATTTATTTTAATTTATTTTATTGTTTTATTTAAGTGGCTATACACTCCAGTACAATTTTGTTGGTTGAGTTTTCTTCTCTTTTTCAGTTTGTTGTATGGGATCCTATTTTCCTGGTTATAAGTGCAAACCAGGGACAAAGCACTGGTGTAAGTGTGGGGAGCTGTACTACGTAGACTACTTGCTTACCGAGATTATGTAAGCCTTCTTGTTTCAAGTGGAATGCGATGATTTAAAATTATATCCCATGTTGGGACAGAAAGGAAGCTCAACCATGGAATTAAACAGAACAATGATGGCAAATATAATTAGAAAATTCTCATAAATTTTGAAATTAAATAACATACTGTTAAATAAGCATGGATCAACTAAAAAATAGCTTTGGAAATTACAATTTTAGCAAGCCAAAGCTAAACAGTCTCTTCACAGTAATTTTCAGGAGAGAAGAGCAGGCCTGTAGAAAAGACATCCAATCGACCAAAGGAAATAGTAGTCCTTCCAACATAAGAAGAAAAAAATATTTTAAATTAAAATATAAAGAATATTTTGAATGTTATTACACACTGTAGATTATATTAATGCATTCTCTATTATGACATTATTACACACATTATTATTACTATTTTAACATTATACACATTTCAAGGTCTTCTCTATATAGTTAGCTTTGTGACGGTTTCATGTGGTTTATATCTTCCTTTATTGTTTTGTTTGTTCCCCAAACAAATGAGACTTCTAAGATTGATTTAAAAATCTTAAGATGTGTGAGCATATCAGAACTCTCTCCTTTACTGAGTTTATGACATATATATGAATATTCAAATAAAGTGTAATAGTGGATTGTCTGGGTGGCTCAGTTGGTTAAGGGTTGGCCTTCGGCCCAGTTCATGATCTCAGGGTCCTGGGACCAAGTCCAGCATCAGGCTCCCTGCTTAGCGGGGTGTCTGCTTCTCCCTGTCCTTCTGCCCCTTCTCCTGCTCATGTTCTCTCTCTCTCTTGTTGTTTCAGATAAAATCTTTTTTAAAAAAGTGTAATAGTAAACTTGGGTTTGTCTTTTTTTGTGTGCCTTTTTAAAGGCATATATGAAGATTTTTCTTACTTGAAAAAGGGCAGGGTTAAGTTGGCAGAAGGAAGCAAACCAAAGTCAAAACAGCCATGATAATAGAGATTGTCTGTAAACTTAAATCGTGATTGTTCTAAAAAAAACCCATATTCTTAAAAGTGTTTCATATCTTTAACATACCAATTGTAGTTAACTATTTTTAAATTTTACTTAGAATCTTGGTTTGTGTAAATTAACTTCTGTAAACAGATTGTTTTTACTTGAAAAAATGATTTTAATTTTGTCAAAGCTAGCCTCTTTAAGATCTCATTAACATTTCATCTTCTTAAGTCTCATTAGTATATCTTCTTGTTAGCTGGTGCATTTGATGCTAGGATAGTTTCTAATTAATGGTCCTTAAGGTTAAAATATCTGAAAAAATATATATATGTACTTTTTTTCAGATGTTTTTCAGACAAGTATATATATATATATATATATATATATATATATATATATATATATCTCCTTTATATATATCCTTAATGATTTTATATATATATATATAAAACCATTAAATGTCCTTAATTTTCATGTTTAACAATATCAGGTAAAGTGATTATCATTAAAACTTGGAAATTCCTTTTTTTAAATTTTTGTGTATTAATTAATGACATAAAAATTATGTTTTGCACATTGAACAATTTGAGGAGGATATAATGTTATATATAGTCAATCAATGGCTTGATGATATGGAGGTCATACTCTAGGGATTCTAGTAAAGAAAACTGAGCTCATATTCAGTGAAGGATTCATAGAACAATTGTGTCTCCACCAGCACTGAAGTAAATGAGGGACTCCACAAAATTGTCTTGTTAAGCAGGTCCTGAGGCTGACATTGTTGGGGTCATGTCTATTGCTCAGTCCTCAGACACACAACGTTATACAGATGCGCTCAGGTGAGAGTCCTTAAATGTTGTGAGATCAGTTTATCACTTTTGGTAGAAAGAAGGGGGAGAGAGAGAGAAGGAGGAGGAGGAAGAAAATGAAGAAGCAAAATGGGGAGAGGAAGAAGAGAAGGAGAAGAGCAGAAGAAGAAAAAAGAGGAGGAGGAGGAAGAAGAGAAAAAGGAGAGAGAGAAAAAATTACTCTTAATATAACATGTTCCTTTGCATTTGCTTTCAACTGATTAGTGGATTAGATCATAAACATTCATTCTTCATGTTTTACTATGTCTTGTAGTTGTTTTCTGACAATGTTATATTATTTATTAAATAATAAAAATATTAACTTATTTTTGTCTTAGATTTCTATTTTTACTAATATTTTAGGTATGCATAATTGTCACAATGAAAGAAAAAATAATAAAACAAAATCCATTTTACTTATTTATTTATAATACAGAGTAGGGAAAAATGAGAAAATAAAACATTTTTGACTATGCTGAAAATATTTAGCAGGGCAGAATATCATGAGTTGTCTCTTTCTCTCTCTTGTTTAATGATTACACGGAATTAACTATTTCCTATGAGTCAAAATTAAAGTAGCTATTCAACCTTTCTAACAGCAGTTCAGCTAAGCAAGTTGACTCAGCATGAACATTATTAAAAATATGAAAAGATAGCAATACCTTTCAGTAAAAGACAGTAACCCAAATCGTTACATTGTCAGAAGGGAAAAACTGAAGCATCATTGAGAAACTACTCAAACTATAGATTGTTTAAAAATGTGATCTTATTTTAATTTGTGTGGTAAACCCATAATATGACACTCTAACAAGGAGTGACAGCTATCAGTTCAATAGCGGAGTGGATTAAAACACAACCTGTTTATGAAATCACCATGAAATTGAATTGAAGCACACGTAGAATTCAACAGATTGCTTGGAAAGTATTCAAGTACAAATCTGTTTTTTTCTCAGACCTGCTGAAATCTAAGCTGATTAAAACAAAAACAAAAAAAAGACACAAAGGTTTTAATTTGCTCTTCTTCATGAAGCCACTGACCTTGGATATTGCAGAATTGTTTAGAGAATATCTACAAAAAGCCCTTGCCCATTGATAAAAGAACAATGTATTAAATTTTCTTGCAAGAATAAATAATAAATAAATAAATAAATAAATAAAATTTTCTCGCTCATTAGTAACATTAAAAATATTATAGAAAGATAAACACTGTCTGAAGAAAATAGTTTTTCAGTTGCTAAATTTTTATGCTTTGAAGTAGAGTCGGTGTATACTTAAAATTATATAATCTTCATCTTCATCGTGATTAACTCCAACTACATCCAATTTTTGGCTTAATTACTTTTTCATTGTTTTACTCATCATAGCTAGTGTTTTTGTGCTTTAAATTTAATTACTTAAAGGGTGCAGCAGGATTAAAAATTGTAAATATGTACTCAGATTTACAAAGAAAATACTGTATCTCATATTTTAACTAATCATTCTGAAAAACCCTCTATGATTTTAATATTGTCATATTCTTATAATTTAATTATTTATAGTGTTATAAGGCCTGCTAGTTTATGTTTTCTCCTTGGATGATTTAGTGTGACTTAGATAAATTCTGCCCCTGTACTTGATTCTCTCCAAGATACTTTCTGATTATAGGGAGGTAGGAAATCACAACTGTGTGAGAGAAAGAGGAATGAAGACCTCAGGGTGATCTCTGTATTCTTGCACTTTTAAACATTCTGATCTGAAACTGTTATCACTTCCCGAGGAATGACTATTTCCATTTGAAGGTACTCACTTAGCCACATTTCTGCTTTCTTTAACCAGTCACACAAGAATTTCTGACCTTTACATATTCCTCATGTGTAGACATACCCCTCTGGCAGTACAGTACTTTAGTCCCCATTCCATGTTGGACATGGCATGGTTATGATCATAGTTTCTCTCCACTATATCAACCATAAATATGTCAAAGACAATTGATATTGGACCCAATAACATTCTCTGATTCTCTCATTTTTATTTTGTCATTTCTGAAATGCTCTTTCCCCTTGACCCTGAATAAGGGCAAGTGCACATGACCACCCAACCCGATCTCCATTTTGCTTCTCCTTTCCATATTCTCTGGTAACAAAAGAGAGTGAATTCCTCCCCTCTGGAGTTGATTAACTCTTCGGTTTATGTCCTTTCTAAAAGAGAGCAAATAAGCTTCACAACATTATTTTAATATTTTATTTGGCTACTACAAATAAAGATTCTATAGACACCTGTGTTTTTGTTAAGATATACTTTCTTTTTCTTTCACCTAGGTGTAGAATGACTGGATTCTATGGTAGATATATGCTTTACTTTCTATGAAACTGACAAACTACATTCTAATGCAGTTACGCCATTCTACCTTCCCACCAGCAGTATATGAGATTTCCATTCGATCTTCCTTCCCACCAACATTTGGTATGGTCATTCTAATAATTTTAGCTGTTCTAATAGACCAGTGGTAACATCCTTGTGGTTTTTTTTTATGTTTCCCTAACAGTTATGATGATAATATTGTTATTGGTCAGATATATAATATATAAATATTTCCTTGGGTCTTTAGTTTGTCTTTTAATTCTCTCAATAGTAACATTTGAAAAACAGAAGTTTTCCATTTTGATGGAAATTTAAGTTATGTTTGATGACATTTAAGTTGTTTTTATGCATCATGATTTCAGAAATATTTGCCAAGCCCAAGATCACAAAGATTTTCTTATATGTTCTTTTCAGAAATTTTTCAGTTTCAGGTTACATTTTTATATAAGTTAAATTTTGTTAAGTTAGCTGATTAAATTAGTTAAATTTTATCTGTGCATGGATATGTGCACATGCATTTTATATGTGCATGGAGCACATATCACTTTTTTAAACATGGATATCCTATTTGTTGAAAACATTATACTTTGATAATTACTTGTCCAAATATGGGCAGGTTTATTTCTGGATACTCTATTCTTTTCTCTTGATCTATTATCTGACTTTATGCTAATGCTATACTTTGTAATATTCTGTCTAGAATAATCTGCTCTCACCCTTAGTCAGCCTTTATAACATTACTTATCTGATTATACCCATAATTATAATCTCTGAAATGATCTCAGTATTTTTGCTTCCACATTTGCTATCTTTCCACTTCTCCCACATATACCAAAGTATAACCTTCTCAAGGCAACAAACATTGTTTTTCACAGCTATATGCCCATTACCTAGAACATGCTCATTATATGGCAGGTGCTAAGAGAGATTTTTATATGGATGGGTGGATAAATCTTGTGGTCATGTCTTCATTCCAAATGACTGAAGATTTTGATCTAGACTGTCCTAATTTTGACAAAATTACGAGTTTTATGCTCTTTCAGTAGATGGTAAAAATATCATGACTTAATATGTTTACCGGAGAAATTATTCATGGTTGAAATGTGATGTTTGATTTATAACACCTCTTATAATAAACATATGATGCTTAATTTATTTGGAAACTAAAGATAGAATGGTGGGTGAAGTAATATGCAGAAATGACATTTCTTACTGACTTATATGCTGTATGAATAAGTATCTGAAAAAGAATTTTAGATTTACAGAAAGGAGAATAAGTATTTGCTCAAAATATTTAACTAATTAATGATGTTAGCTCACCATTCAAATAATACTAATATTAAATTTGCATTGTGGCTCACAATTTATTGGCTGTTTTCATGCTCATTATTCTATATATTCTAATTAATATCTATGATTAAATAATCATTCCAAGGTTTAGAATAAGAATAAAGAGGTAGGGAGCCGCCTGGGTGGCTCAGTTGGTTGGGTGGCTGCCTTCAGCTCAGGTCATGATCCCAGAGTCTTGGGATCAAGTCCCACATCGGTCTCCCTGCTCAATGGGGAGCCTGCTTCTCCCTCCTCCTCTGCCTACCACTATGCCTACTTGTGCTCTCTATCTCTCTGTCAGATAAATAAAATCTTTAAAAAAATAATAAAGAGATGGGTGCCTTCATGCTTCTCTAGTATAAAGATCAAGATAAGTGCATTTTCTGTAGGCCTTCTTACACCTGTCCTACAGCTATGTTAGTCAAAAGAGGTCTCTGATAGATTGAGTGTGCATGTTAATATTTAAATCTTCCCCTTAGTAGTGTACTCAGAGGGTCTTCCCACTGAGAAATAAATAAATGAAATTTTCTAGTCTATAGATACTTTGACCTTTACTAAGTTATGTTATGTCAGCAAGGATAGGCAGGGACATCAACAAAATGGAGTAGGTTATCCCCAGCCTTCATCACCTGGCAGAAACAATAACTTATCACCTGTCCACAGACAGTAATGGTATTGTTGGAGACTTGAGATCTCAGGTAAGATGTTGCAAATCCCTGTGGAGACCAAGACCAAGGAGGGCTGCTTTGAGAGGTGAGGCCCGTGCCCTAGTGGCATGCCCACCAACTGTGGTCCTGGCTATAGACCCAGAAGTGGTCTGTTAGGGGCCTCAGCTTCAGTCCTCCTTGTCCAAGGTCCTGCCACCAGCCCCATCAACCCAGGAGAAACATTTCCATCTGTGCCTCCGGTAACAGTCCTGATCATCATAGACTCAGCTGTGAGTCTGGAAGTAGACCTGTGACTGACTGCAGACCAAGTCTACCATGGTTGGAGTTAGTCTTACCTACTCAGGGACATGATGAGAGTTACAGGCCTCCATGCTCCTAGGAATAGGCTCACCAACCATGGGCTTGACTACAGACCTGGAAGTAGTCCCTAATCTGGATCCAGTCCTGATTGAATACGGTCCAAGGGTCATTCCTGTCTACCCAGGGATCAGCCCAGGGATATGGTGGGAGATCACCCAGGAACCTGGCCAATTCTGCATTTATTTGTATCCCAATAACTGACCTGATATCTATAGACCTGACTATAACCAGAAACTGGCTTCATGACTCAGTTCTAGCCCATTTTGACTAGTCTCAGAGGCAGTCTTGTATATCCCAGGATCTTCTCAGTAACCAGATAGAAGCCCTCACAGACACAAGGCTGGAAACTCATACATCCACAACCCTGTTAACGGACTCACTGTCTGTGGACCATCTGCGGATCCAGAAGTGGTACTATGACCCAGCTTCAGTCTTGCTCACTGTAGTCCTACAAGAGAAGGACCTGGCAGAAGGTCTGTACTCACCTAAACTAGTCTACAAGGACTTGGAATAAGTTTCTGCTTTTTCAGATTCACAGTCTCCAACACAAGGCTATATGATCATGAAGAATCAGGCAAACATAACTTCACCAAAGGAAACTAATAAGACTCTAGTAACTGATCCTAAAGCAATGGAGATCCATAAACTGCTTGATAAATAATTCAAAATAATCAACTTAAGCTCAGTGAGTAGCAAGAGAATACAGGTAAGACATTAAATAAAATCAGGAAAATAATACATGAATAAAGTGAAAAATTCAACAAGGAAATAAAAACCATAAATAGAACCAAACAAAATCCTGGAGCTGAAGAATATAATGACTAAACTTAAAATTCAACAAAGTGTTTTAATATCACTCTTAATTAGGGAGAAGATAGAATCAGCAAACTGAAACTAGGTCATACGATGTTAAAGAAGTAGGGCAAAGAGGTCTGTGTTGAGACACATAATTAAAATATCAAAAGTTAAAGATGAAGAATTTTAAAGACAGCAAAGGAAAATTTACTTATCACATGCCTTCATAAGAGTATTAGAAAATTTCTCAGTAGAAAATTTGCATATCAGGAAGAGTGTGATAATAGATTTAGTATTAAAGAAAGAAAGAAAAAAAAAAAACTGCTGACCAAGAATTCTTTACCTGGTGAAACTGTCCTTTAGAAATGAAAGAGACATAAAGACTTTCCAAGACATACAGAAACTGAATAAGTTCATCATTATTAGACCTGCTTTTATAAGAAATGCTAAGTGGAGTTCTTCAATAACTACTTTATGTGTAAATGTACTCAACTTCTTAGTAGAGACACAGCAGCTGAATTAATATAAAAACAAGACCCAACAAGGGGCACCTGGGTGGCTCAGTTGGTTAAACGTCAGACTTTTGATTTCAGCTCAGGTTATGATGTCAGGGTTGTAAGACTGAGCCTCGAGTAAGGCTCCATACTGGGTGTAGAACCTACTCCAGATTCTCTTTTCTCCCTCTACCTCTGGTCCCCAACCTCCACTCGTACTCTGTGTCTGTCTCTCACTCAAGAACAAAAACAAAAACAAGATCTAATTATATACCATGTACAAGAGATTCACATTAGAATTAAGGGCACACAGAGGTTGAAAAAGGAGTGGAGAAGATATTCTTTGAAAATGGTAACCAAAAGAGAGGTGGCTATACTTCTATCAGACAAAATAGACTTTAAAAACCAGTCACAAGAGACAAAGAAAATAACTTTGTAGTGATAAAAAGATGAAGGGGAAGATATAACAATTGTAAATAGATATACACCTAACAGTAGGGCTCCTAAATATATAAAGCAGGCTTTGATGATCTCAAAGGAGAAATAGCAATATAATTATATAGGACAATTGAATATCCCACTTTCTTTTCTTTTAAATTTTTGAAAAAATATTTTCACAGAGAGACAGTGAGAGAGCACAAGTAAGCAGAGTGGCAGGCAGAGGGAGAGAGAGAAGAAGGCTCTTCCCTGAGCAGGAAACTTAATGCAGGGATCAAACCCAGGACCTTGGGATCATACCCAAGCCAAAGGCAGATGCTCAACCAACTGAGCCACCCAGACGTCCCTGAACATCTTAATTTCCATAATGGAAGATCATCCAGATAGAAAATTTGTAAGAAAACACCAGAATTGAACCACGTTATGGACCAAATTGTACCTAAAAGATATACAGAATTTTCCACTCAATAGGAGAAGGATGCATATTTATCACAGATGTACATGGAGTATTTTCCAGAATAGATCACATGTTTGGTCACAAAACAATTCTTAACAAATTAACAAGATTGAAATAATTTCAAGTGTTTTTCTAACCACACTGGAATGAAAGTAGATGTCAATAATAGTAAGAAAACAGTAAAATACACAAATACATGAAAACCAAAAAAAAAATTGGACAGCCATTGGATTAAATAAAAAATTGAAAAGTAATTCTAAGAATATATTAAGACAAATGAAAACAAGAACAAACCAATATTTGGAACTAATATTAATGTTTAAAGCAATAAATGCCTACATTAAGAAGATTACAAATAATAATGAATACTGTTTTTCTGAAAATAAATAAATTGGAAAAAAAATTAAAAAAAAGAAGATTACAAATAAATGACCTAACTTTAAATCTCAATGAACTAGAAAAAGAATATACTAAGCTCAAAGTTAAGCAGAAGGAAGGAAATAATAAAGGTAAAAGAGGAAATAAATCCAACAGAGAATTAAAAAAACAGTAGAAAATTAGCAAAACATAGAGTTGGTTTTTTAAAACCATAAAAAAGATGGAAATCCTACCATTTGTGACAATATGGTTGGAACTTGAAGGCATTATACTAAGTGAAATAAATCAGCTAAAGAAAGGTAAATACTCTATGTTCTCACTTATATGTGGAATCTAAAATGAGCTCATAGAAGCAAAGATTAAATGAATGGTGGTTGCCAGTTGCTAGGGGTTGGGGGGAACATCTCACCATGAAAGGATACTGTTTAATTTATGTAAATTGAATAAGTTCTGGAGGAATGTACAACATTTTAACTATAGTTAATGATATTTTATTGTATTCTTGAAATTTGCAAGGAGTGCAATCTTAAATGTTCTCAATATATTAACATACAAACGGTAACTATTGAAGTTATGTATATGTTGATTAACTTAATTGTAGTTATCATTTCATAAAGTATAAATATACCAAAACATCATATTCTGCTCTTTAAACATGCACAGTTTTTATTTGTTAATAATGAAAAAAGTTGGATCTTTTAAATGTAACAGATGTCAATCATTTTAATGGTTTTCTACAGGTGGTTTATAAGACTAGTCTCTTATCTTTGCATTTTTTTCATTGTTGGCTAAATCTTGGATCTCAGTTAATAAGCACTAATGACAGTTATTGAATGCCAGATATCTTACTCAGTTTCCAGGTACTATTGGTGCCAGTTAGAAATTAGTTAATGGTGACATAGAGAGCATAAGGGAAGTTGCCCAAGGCCACACAGATCATAAGAGCAAATTAGTGATTAAACCCAGCCACCTTGTGTAAGAGTACATACTTGAAATCACTAGTCTAATGCCTCCCAAGAAAAGTATTATCACACTGAGGTATGTAGAATTCTGTGAATTACCTTCACATACTGTCTGAGCAATTTTGACCTCTACTGGTCTTTTAGCTGTTTTCATACTCTGAAAAAGTGTCTGTGTAAATATGGGGTTTGGACTTTCGAGTAACTTTATATGATGTCAGCCATGCTGAAGCTGGCAGTATTGTGCAAGCTCCAGAACCAAACTACCTGAATTTGAATCTTAGATCCTGTATTTTCCATTTATTTCACCATGGTCAATTATTTAATATCTCTGTGGCTCATTTTCTGGAGACAATGAGAGTACCAACCTAAGACGTCATAGAATCATAATAAATATTTAATTTATAAAGTCAGTAGGGTTAAATCTAGTAATCACTCATTGTATGAGCCTATTTATAGTTTATACTGTAGGCTGAAAATTATGACATTTTAGTCTCTAAAACAAGTATTATTTGGCCTTTGTGGATTCTCTTTAGACTTAGGCCCCAGATCTCAGCTTAGAATGTTTGTGTTTCTGAGGTAGGTGGGTGGTTCAGTGGGTTAAGCATAGGACTCTTGATCTTGGCTCAGGTCATGACCGCAGGACTAAAAGATTGAGCTGCATGGAGCTCCATGCTGGGTGTGGAACCTGCATAGTACTCACTCTCTCCCTCTGTTCCTCACCACTCCCTCTTTAAAAAACAACAACAACAAAAAAAAAAAACCCTAAAAAAAAAAAAAAAACACACAAAAAAAACAACAACAACAAAGTATGTGTTCCTGCACTTTTTTTTTTTTTTTTGTATCTATGAGAAGATTCAAGTTGATTTTTGAGGTCCTTTCAACTAATAGCTTTGATTCTATAGTTATCCCTTCCCTTCCTCCCACTACATCTATGTCTACCATCTTATTTATATGCATGCTATCAAGCCCTATTTCTTCAGTATTCTGCACCTCTTTGTAACCTCATTACATAATACCCTTGCCCCTTTCTCAATTTTTTTCTTATATTGCTTATCATTTTCTTATAGAATGTGTATGTATTTAATATATACACATTAAATATACATGTAATATGTATAAATAATGTACATATAATGTATTTAATATATTTGTGTTATTATTTACTTGACTCATTCCACTGGAATATAAGCTAGATGAACTAATAACAAAATCTAAGGGAACAAAGAATAGAGAGAAGTTGGCCTGCTTTTAGTAGAATTCAATGTTTTCTGATTATTTCTCTATATGTTTCCCGTTTCTTGCTTGTAAGCATTCCTTAATTGTTTTTATTGTAAGGACCATAGTCTTTCAGGGTTTCTATACTTTCTCATCAGCAGACCAGAAAATAATAACTAATTAATATTATTAATCTGAGGTTTAATATTTTTATGTGTTCTATGTACATTTTTTAAATATGAATCCCTTTTTTGCCCTTTATTATGTGCAGATTTTAAACAAAATATTACTATAGAAACATTGACATATATGCTATGGAATCTGCAGCAGTGGAGAGTTAGAATACAGTTATCACTGAGCTTAGTCCTGTAATTATCTCATACTCAGCAATGACTGCCTGTACGTAAATGGTCTAAGGGACATTAATATTGTCTTTGCCACATTAGAAATTAAGGGACCAAAGCTTAGAAAAGATGAATACATCTAAATTTAAATGATAAAATACAGAAGTTATAAAGTGCCTAGATTCCCCCCCCCCATGGAAAGCTGTTCACTGAACTTGACTGCATGCTCATAGCATCATGGTGGCTATAGAACACATATTAGGCTCTCTCCCAGAGTTTAAAAAACTAGTTGTGTCAGTGGAGCATCAGGCATGTTATGGCAAAGAAACTAAACTCAATAATATAAGGTAAATACTAAATTTAATGGTTCTATCAATTAACGCCATAAGAATTTCAGAAAAATAAAAAAAAAATATGAGTTATATACCAGGAAACATATATAGGGGAAGAAACATATATATAGGGGAAGTAATATTCAAGGATTTTCATTTGTTTTATTTGTAAGGATGGAAACCAAAATCTACTCCAAGTATTTAAATATAAAACATTCAGCTTAAGGGGCACCTGGGTGGCTCAGTGGGTTAAGCTGCTGCCTTCAGCTCAGGTCATGATCTCGGGGTCCTGGGATCGAGTCCTGCATCGGGCTCTCTGCTCCGCGGGGAGCCTGCTTCCCTCTCTCTCTCTGCCTGCCTCTCTGCCTGCTTGTGATCTCTCTCTGTCAAATAAATAAATAAAATCTTTAAAAAAAAAAATTCAGCTTAAGGCATTGGACTAAAGGAGATAGAATATGAGAAACTACAGAAGGGACTGTTGGACAGCACAGATATTAACAAAAGCATGATGGTTAATCACCCCAAACTGGAATTAGTGGAATTAACAGTGTTCTTGGAGTTCAGGGTTTATGGTTACTTTGTGGAATTTGGGTCTTTTGGGGGAACCTGGAGACAGAAAGAAATGCAGCAGCATCTACCTAAGACAGAGGAAGGAAATTTTATGCCTTCTTCTTTTTGTCTGTGCCTCCCACTGCCTGAAACAAGCTGAAGTAATTTGAAATCAGAGCCAGGGCAACAAAGATGCAGAAGCCAGGCTCCGATACAGAGCAGATTTAACAATGTCCGGGAATTGCTGTGAGGGCGAACAGATCTACAAAGAGGTAAATAAGAGTAATGACTTAGTAGTAACTATACTAGTGATCAACATTGGTATCTGACGCTGAAGCTGAGTTTTCATGCTGCATATCATAAATGAGAACATTGGAATTCAACTCTCAGGCAACATGAAGCAATTGGGGAAGAAAAAAAATGGAGGAAGGAAAGAAGAAAAAGGAAAGGTAGAAGGGAACTGATGGTCATTGGTAGAAGGACCAGTTAATGATCAGTTGTTAAATTAGTAGGGCTTCAAACTATGTTGGTGGTGGCATTGAGAATAAAATGGGAGAGCGAAAACCATCTTATGGACATAATCAAAAGTGTATAGTGTTAATTACTCGTAGGAAATAAATTACCATATAATTATACAATTTTGAGCCTGAGAGATAGATATCTTCCTTCCTTAATAGAGAATACAGTTCAGTAGAGTATCTCCTTTGTTTAAATGTTCACTCTATGGCTATCACATAGTAGTAGTTAAGGTCATGGATTCCAGAGATCGAATCTTTTCATGTCACCTATTAGGTTTGTGATTTTGGAGAAATTAATTATACATTCTAAGATATGATTTCTTACTCTGTAAAATGAAAATAATAGTATTACTTCCTAATGTGATTTTTATGAGAATTAAGTGGGTTAATACTTACAAAGACTTCCTAACACTTAAGTGTTGTTAAATTAAGGTGGCATCTTTGTGGGGATATTCTATATAAGCAACTATAGATTGTGGTTTGAAGAAACACTACATTTTGAGATACATATTTGAAAGTCAGAAATAGAGAAATCCATAAGAAGTACTTGATCTTACAGAGGAAGATTCTGGAGAGAAAGATTAAGAGTTGCGGCAAGATGATTAAGTGAAAGCTATAAGAAAAATAAAGAGAAACAAATTAAAAGATGAAAGGAAAAAGTTAGGAAAATAAATAACCATGTAAGTCACAAAACTATAACATTTGAAGAATAAAGTAAAAGTTCAAATATTGCAAGAAATGAGAACACAAGGTGATAGCTTTTGTTAGAAAAGAGTTTTTTGTTTTTTGTTTTTCTCCTTTGTTATATTTTAATTCAGAGGGCAAACAAAATCTTAACAGCAGGTGTTGGTAAATCTATCATGCATCTTTTTTTAATTTTTAAATTTTTAATTAACATACAATGTATTATTATCCCCACAGGTACAGGTCTGTGAATCACCAGGATTACACACTTCACAGCACTCACCATAGCACATACCCTCCCCAAAGTCCATAACCCACCACCCTCTCCCTACTCTCCTCCCCCCAGCAACCCTAAATTTGTTTTGTGAGATTGAAGTCAGAAAAGAGTTTTTTTAAATAACAATTCAGAGTCCCAGTTCAATATAGAAGTGGAGAATGAATGAAGACTAACTGAAGTAGAGAAAGAACATCCTTTCTCATAATGCATGACAAGAAGAATGAGTCAGACATAAACCATCCACTTGAATATGAAATCATCTTAAAGCGATAAGCAGATCACTTTAGATAATTCAAACATGCAAATTGAAAATCAAAATGTGACTTGAACAGGTTTTCTTCTTCCGCCAGCAGATTTAAGAACTTTCTTATTCTTGGCCCTCTGTCATTTAAGTTATGCAGATAGACATACATGGTTTGAAGTTTAGCTGTCATCTAGTCTAATTTAGAAGTTCTTCTCAAATTACCATGCCCACATTTACATATTTGTTGAGAATATAAAATTCGAGTCCTAACCAAGAGACACTACAAAGAGTTTAACAGAATTTTTGGAATAGTGTTAATGGTAAGAAATAAAATTAGAGATTTACAGTCTAAGTATGAAGTTGGTTTAAAAGTCTTCAAATTAAATACTCCAGCTGTAATTTTCATTGGTTGTAATTGCACATATTTTTTAAATAAAAGTTTGAAAAGGCTTATAAGTATGACATTAAGAACATTTCTCTCTTTTCTTTAAAGTCTATTCCTAAAATAAATAGTTTTCAACTTTTATAGTTGTTTCTTCTAGAATTAATCTCTCTAACCTACAAATATAAAAACTGCTATTTTTGAATTATATGTAATAGATGTCATTAAATGTATGCTATATTAAAGATTGTAGTACTCGTATATCACCTTCCTCTTCTCCATTCTTCATACATAATGATCCTACAATTTTTCTTAAATTCCTTATTCTGCTTATGAAAATACTGTTCTCTATTGAAACAAGCAATGCACTTCAATAGCCTTTCCAATTTGGTACAACTTTCTCTTTTACTTAAATAACTGATTGTGTATCTCATTTGGATAGCTGAATTTGTACTAAAATTTTTCCAATCCTCTAAAAGCTCTGTAATATACTTATCATAATTTTCCACATATTTAATCCTGTTAAATAATCAAATAGTTCATTTTCCCTGTTGGACATACCCTTCCTACAGCTCTTCTTTTCCTACAGTGCTGTAGAGCTGGGGTTTCCTTTTACTGTCATCATAGGACTTCCCCCACCATGTCCCCATGCCCTCTGCCATACATGCATATTTCTTCTTGTGTTGGTTCTATTGCCTCAAACACAACTTTCTTGTTTTATTCCCCTGTGCTATCCTGAGAAAGGACAATGTCAGGTAAACTTGCTGTGACTGTCCTGAGAATATTTTTTATACTCTAACATTTGATGAATATGTTTTCAGGGTATCCAATTCTTTTATTTATTTTTGGGTTTTTTTTCTTATTTTTATTTTATTTTTTTTATTTGATAGATGGAGATCACAAGTAGGCAGAGAGGCAGGCCAAGAGAGAAGAAGGGAAGCAGGCTCCCTGCCGAGCAGAAAGCCCAGTGTGGGGGCTCGATCTCAGCACCCTGGGATCATGACCTGAGCCAAAGGTAGAGGGCTTTAATCCACTGAGCTACCCATGTATCCCCAGGGTATATAATTCTGAATTGAAATTTATTTTGCTTGGTGATATTAAGAGATTGTACCATTGAATTCTAGCTTCCAACAGTGATGTTCAGAAATTTGAAATTATTTATATATTAAATCCTTTTTCAGTTTGACATGTTTGTATTTTATTTTTTCTTATAGAGAGTTTCATCTCTTTTCTCCTAATTTTCTGAAATTTTACACTGACTTGCCCTTTATATGTATATATTTCTTTAACTGAGCTAAGAAATAGATATGCCCTTGCCATCTGGAAATGTAAGCCATTCAATTATGGTAAGTTTTCCTCTATTATTATTATTTTTTTTTTTTACAATTTCCTTCCTACTCCCCTGTTAGTCCCTCCCAAGCTCCACAAAAAACTTGTTTTAGTTGGATATTGAACTGTCTTTATTGTTCCAGTAATTATCTTACTATTTTCATCTTTTGTCCTTCTCTGTTTTTCTGTTAAAATTTTTGTGAGATTTCTGTAACTTTAATTTCTACATTTTTATTTCTGTTATCTTTATTAACTTTGTATGTTGAACTTTTGATATCCAAGATTCCTTGTGTTCTCTGGTATTTCTTCTTTTTAGCATAGATACAATATGTTTCTTTAGCTCAGAGGATGAGATTCTGTTTCTTTTCTTCTTTTATCTAGGCATTGTTCTTCAATTATATTGCAAATATGCTGATATAAAAGTGAGACCTTTAAGTGCTGAGTGGAACTCTTGTGTGCATTGTGGACTTTACTGTATCACATTAGAGAGCTAGTGAGTTTTTTTTAATTTGAGGACCCCACATGTCAGTACATGCAGATAATTCAGCTTCTTTGGAGAAAGTTTCCCTAATTCCTTGTTAGGGAGATATTAAACTCATTGTCAGAACAGCTATTAAACTAATTTAAGCAAGCACAAAGTTACCTGAACTGTGTTACTGAAATAAAAAAATGAACCTTGGTGGATCTCATCCCTGGTCAACATGTAAGACATCTGATTGAGAGTGTCACTCTTTGAATAACTTTAGGTAAGAATCCTATCAAGTTTTTGGAAAATATGTACCAGCTTCTTAACACTGTTTGTTGTTGCTGCTGTTGTTGTTGTTATTGTTACAAGTTTCCTCTGCTGTGGTTAGTGTGTAAATCCTGTCTTGGGTTACTCATATCTACTAATCCCACAGGTTAGTCTGTTTCCTTATCTAGACTTTTTGCTATATTTTGGACCTGTGTCTTCAGTCTGTGGTTCAATATCTTTATAGAACGTTTCTTCCAGTTTCTGTGGAAATAACTTAGTTTGGGGATTGAGTAATCAGGCTTCTAATACTGACTTTCAGTTGGGTTCTCATTTTTAGACCTGGTTGCTTTAATCCAGTGTTCTTTAACTACTTTCCAGTTACATTTAACATAGCACGGGTTTGCAAGGGCCACCTAGTTTTGTTAAAAATGGAGTTTATGTTTTTTTAGGGGGGGTGTCTGGGGAGTGGTGATTTCTGGAAAGAAAATGTCTCTGTCTCAAAAGTAAAAGATTCAAAGGTTTATTTTGATTTTATACTAGACTTGAGCTAATTCACAGAGGTAGATTTTCTTTAGGGAAAATGCCCAAACAAAACAAACAAAGCAGTTCTTCTCTCACTTGTTTCAAACCCAAGGGCCACATTTTTCATGGGAAGCTGTGTGTGTATGTGTGTGTGTGTGTGTGTGTTAAGGTAGGGCTGTTTGTGTTGGGTGTTTGTGTTTTCCTCACACGCAAACATTAGTATATTATGGGAAGACAGAAGATTAGAAACATGAGAATGTTTAAACATGTCAGTAAAAAGAGAGAGAGGTGATGGTCATGCTTTCTCCCATGTGGCAAAATGCCTTGGTCCATTTTAAAAGCTTCACATCTTATAAAAGGAAACAAAGGGGAAAAAAAAAGTATTCCCTTGACATTACCTTTTTAAGCTAATGATTTTTATCAACCATATCTCTGTGGTTCTGCAGTGACCAGAAATAGGGTTTATTTAATACTGACTTTTATGTATCAAATATAGCCTACATGGAGCCTTTTGTAGTTGGCAGTTGGGAAAGAAAGAACTAAAAGAAGATCTGTAACTAACCTTCTGCATGAAAAGAGCATGTAACCAAGAAGTTTCAGGGCACCTGGGTGGCTCAGTCAGTTAAGCGTTTGCCTTTGGCTCAGATTATGATCTCATGGTCTTGAGGTTGGAACCCCATGTCCAGCTTCCTGCTCAGTTGGGAGTCTGCTTCTCCTTCATCCTCTCCCTCTGTGCTTTCCCCCACTCTCAAATAAATAAATAAGATCTTTTAAAAAACTAGCTAGGAAGTTTCAAACCCAAACATCTTCATCAGAGCTCTGTGGCTCCTCATCCAGATTTATTAGAGTTCTCATACTCAGAAACTAAAATGCATCCTAATATAGGTTAAAGAATTTGTGGTGATTGTCATCTGATGATTCAAGCCATTCAGTTGCTAAAACTTGGGTTTCTTTTTGTTTTTTTGCTTGTATATACTATTGATCATTAGTCAGTATCATCCAGTAGCGCTGGATAAGATTCATGATTTATATGAGGCTAGGCTGCTTTTCAAATTTACATCTTTGTTGTATCTCAGCATTAAAAAAAATTCCACTTTAGCTTTATTGACCATCAAAGACACTATTGATTTATTTTAAGCCTATAGCCATCCAAACTCCCTATGAAGTTATCTTTCTTTCATTTTATGGTTATATCTTGGTAATTCTATAGTTTATGTTTTATTATGTGTAGAGGGGATTAGAGAGGGTAGTATCCAAGTGTGATAGTTACATTTTCCATTTTGACAGTTTTATCATATTAGATTTGATTCATTGCTTAGCTAGTAAATAGATTTAATCATTATTTCACACAAACTCATCATCAGACTGTTACTTTTACATGTTGAAAACAAGACATGAGAACTAAAATATTCATGGGACCTCTTTTGGCTGCTTTCTACTTGTTCATCAGTGATCTCTGAATGTGTTGTTTTTTTTTTTTAAAGTGTTACAATTAATCTCTTTTAACTTTATTATAACACAGGATGTACTGTCAAACATTGCTTAGAAAACATGAATTCTTTGTCAAATAAACATTATAAATATTCAAGATACAAGATAATCTTCCTAAAGAGAACTTTGTTGAACACAAGATATGTTAGATCAGTGGTATTTCTCTGATATGTTCCAATATGCCTTCAAAATATGTTTAATTTTTTAGAATTTGCTCGTAGCAGTGTCTTTCTTGCTTCTAATAATCATTTCTTCCTGTTTTAATCACTTAAAATCATGGACATTTTTCCCAAATTATCTATCAGTATAAAGATATTTAGATATGTTAATCTATAAATTATATTTTCCTCAAAGAATATATAATTAATTTGATTAAGAAATAGTATAGAGGATCATGGTATTTTTCTAATAGCTTCTAATAACTTTTGTTCTATATGTAATAATATCTTTATATTTAATAGTATATTTTTATATCTAATAATGGGAATACTTAAAATGTTAGTAGTTGTGCTTCTATTATCATGCTAGCTACGGAAAATCATAACTCATAGCCATTCTTTAATATGTATTTCAAAATAGATTCTATAAATTTTCTATTAAATTTCTATAATTTGAATATTATCTATTTTAAATTTTGTCCATACTGCTTACTTTTTCATCAATTCTCCTACTTTTTTTATGTTTTCAGAGTTCATTTGCCTAGCATATTACCAAAACATTTACTTTCAGCTTATACTCAGATTATTTTACTTTTTGCTTTGTGAATATATCAGTTGATTTCTATGTTGTCTTTTAAAACGAATGACTTGGGGCACCTGGGTGGCTCAGTGGGTTAAGCCGCTGCCTTCGGCTCGGGTCATGATCTCGGAGTCCTGGGATCGAGTCCCGCATCGGGCTCTCTGCTCAGCAGGGAATCTGCTTCCCTCTCTCTCTCTCTGCCTGCCTCTCTGCCTGCTTGTGATTTCTCTCTGTCAAATAAATAAATAAAATCCTAAAAAAAAAATAAAAAAATAAAACGAATGACTTTAACTGATTCACAAGTCCTAGGATTCCCATCAGGAACATGACATATTTGTAAACATGTGTTTAAATATAGAATATTCAAAACTAAGCACATGTTAAAAATAGAATTTAGTCTCAAAAGAGCTCAAGGCATATGATAAAAATTCTTAATTGTGGTACATTATGTTTAGTATTTATCCCCCTGGGTATTATATAATGTAGAGGTGATTATTGAACCATTATTAAACAATAAATTTAGACCAGAGTGTTAGTGTTCTACTTCAAGTCCTTAACTTTAATTTTACTCATCCAAGATTATTTGGAGTGATTTCTAATAAACAAAGGATGTCTAAATTTGGAAAGAAGTCTGTTTTTTTATATGAATTTAAAAGGGTATGCAGGGAATTTTGAAGGTTTTATAACCAATGTCTGCACAGGTAAACTAAGCTGACTCTCAGAAATGAAAACTATATTTAAATAGGAAAAATTAAAACCCTTATTTATAGTGTTTCCATGGTGTATACACCTCATTATGATTGAATGAAACTGTTTTTATAAATGCCTTACAAAATTTCTGAATACTTTCAGTAACCAATAGTCAACACACCACCAGCTCATAGTTGAGCAGGGAATTTTTTTTTTTTAATTTTATTTATTTATTTGACAGAGAGAGAGAGAGGGAACATAAGCAGGGTGAGTGGGAGAGGGAGAAGCAGGCACCCTGCTGACTAGGCAGCCTGATGCAGGGCTCAATCCCAGGACTCTGGGATCATGACCCAAGCTGAAGGCAAATGCTTAACGACTGAGCCACCCAGGCACCCCTGAGCAGGGAATTTTAAGGTAAACTTCGATGGTGTTGTTTTTTAATGGTTGAATTTTGTATTCTAGAAATTTATAAAGAGCTATGCATTTGTCTCTAACTTGCATTATTGTGATCTTGGAGAAGGTGGGCAGAGGAGGTGTGATAATTATTTATTACATGAAATAGTTTTCTACTTTTTTTTTTTTTAAAGATTTTATTTATTTATTTGACAGACAGGTCACAAGTAGGCAGAGAGGCAGGTAGAGAGAGAAAGGAGGAAGCAAGCTCCCTGCTGAGCAGAAAGCCCGATGCAGGGCTCGATCCCAGGACCCTGAGATCATGACCTGAGCTGAAGGCGGAGGCTTTAACCCACTGAGCCACCCAGGCACCCCAGTTTTCTACTTTCTTAAATACTTGAAGCTTTGGAAAAAATAGCCAACACTTCTAAGGATTTAAAAAATCTGCTTTTACTTTTTACATGTGAACACAGTATCATCTAGTTTAAATTGTGTGAATGTCCAATTACAGTTAACATTCAGCCACTTCATAGTGCTTAATGATAATGAAATTTGTCTCAATTGTGTTTTTATCAGAGTTGTTTCTTACTCTTTACTTAGATTTATAAAAAGGCAACTGAGCAACTAAAAATAAATATAATAAACGTATACATCTAAATGTACATTTAATAAGATAATTATATGATAAATGTAAGGTAATAATATGTATACTTATATCATTTAAATGTATAAATGATGCAGTTCTAAATATAAATACAGCAAATATCTAATTATGTGTGAGATATTTATCTGTCATAAATAATTATGTTTTGCCTTTTTACAGTTCTATGTGTGTTAGACTGTTATGCCCCAATAATGGGTCCGTGATTAAAGGAGTGAGACTGATATAAAGCGAAGGTCAAGCAAAGCTTTATTTTGCGCCAAGCATCAAGAATCTGAGGGGTTTGAAGTAGCGGGGGGGTGGGAGGTTGGGGTACCAGGTGGTGGGTATTATAGAGGGCACAGCTTGCATGGAGCACTGGGTGTGGTGAAAAAATAATGAATACTGTTTTTCTGAAAATAAATAAATTGGAAAAAAAAAAAAAGAATCTAACCCAATGTTCAGGGATGCATCTCTTACAAGAGAGGGCGACCCCTCTCTGTTTCACAGACTAGCTTTTAAGGGCAAAGGCCATGCGGTTGGGCCTGGCCACGCACAGGTGGCCAATGAGATTGTAACACACACAGGAAACTCCACAGTGATGCTAGGTGACCAACTGAATTACAATTTACCCTAGTAGACATTTGACCCAGCCTATCACCTTGGTTGGGATTGGTGCCCAAAAGGCTCCCAAAGGGCCGGGCCCATACTCCTTGATAACCACAGAGACAGTATGCATCCCCCCACTGATCAGATGTCTCCACCTGTCCTGACCCACCCTTGTATCTGGGCTTTGTTACCTGGAGCTGGTTTCCATGACTTGTTTTTAAGTGAATCCCCTGAGGAAAGGGGAGCAGGGACAGTTTAACTTTAATGAAAGCCTCTTGTTAAATAAGTCCTTATAAGACTACGCTACACATATCATTCTGTTATTTCCTTTTTAACATTCAATATTTGTTTTTTGCAGGGATTCATTCAAGTGGCTACATATAATTCTAGTTTACTCATTGTGTGTGCTTGTGTATGTATGTAAACCATGATTTTTATTTATACATTCTTTGTTTATGAATATGTAGGCATGAATATTTGTTTAGTATTTTGCTCTCATAAGCAAGTCCCAATAACTACTTATGTATTTGGACAATCTTTTTTTTTTTTTTTTCCAATGAATGACATTGAATCAGTGGAATAATTAGGATTTGGGGTTTGTGCATATTTTGCTTTCTTGGGTTTTGGGTTTTTTTTTCAAATTTTCCTCCAAATAGCGTGCATCAATTTATACTCTACCACTGATGTATAAGAATGTCCTTTGTACGAGATCCTTGCTAATGTTCAGAATTGTCAGACAATTTTGTTAATGTCATGGATATAAAATGGATCTTTACTGTTTATTTTACTCTAATTTTCAAAATTTACATTTTATAAAAACCGTTATTGCCTTTAACAGTCATTTTCCATTTCCATCCTTCCAGGCACTTGGTAAATCTACAATTCCTGGCTTATTTGTGGTTACCAAGTTCCTTGTACTGGCAAATAAATGTTTATGGCAGAAATGTATGTGTGTCAGTTCTAGTCTAGATGACTTTCTTGCCAAGAGAAGAGTTTCCATTTCCAGCTACAGCAAACAGAAATGTTTGGTATGGTGACTGCTCCATCAGTTCAGGGCAGTGTATGATTATGATAAACTCCTATTATAAAAGATACAATTGAAAAATAAACATTTGTTGTTTTAAGTGATTAGATTTCACAGTTGTTAACATAAGAAAATCTAGCCTTTCTTGACTTTCTTTCTTTACTCTTTGAGATTTCAGTCAAAATGTCTACTTTATATAGTTTACAAAAATCTTTGACATTTATTATATTAATATCTCCTAATAATAACTCAGTAAAGCGATATTCTTCTCATTTTACATGTATGAACATTGAGGCATAATGGAGTCATTGTCTCAGAGTAACAGTGCATTTTGCAACTAGTTAGAAAACAAAGTGTTTGCATCCAAGTCCTATTCTCTTTTTATAAAAGCATGATGCTTTTTTCCCCAATTGCTATTCAGTTATGCAAATGACAAAATGCCTTAAAAAAGCTGTGGTTTTCACATATTTCTTTTAAAACTTTACATCAAATAACTTAAATGTCCTTTAATTATGACTAACATTTTAATATCTGTAGTACAGATGTATTTCTTCAGGAATATTTAGAAAAAGAACTTCATTCTACCTTACAATTTTGTTAGATTTAAGACTGTCTAAAATACTAGTAACAGGAAAAGTAAAAACTTCAGTTTAAGACTAGGGTAGTAAGGAGGGTTTGCCAGTGTTTTCAGTTACAGTATCTCCTTGAGTATGTCAGTCAACTTGACAAATTCAAGTGCTGAGTTCCTATTATGGGTGATGATATAAAACTCAGAAAGCAACTGCTAAATTTTTCTCTCAGGTTGTGCCTGCAGCATCAAGTGATTAAAAATGATTATAAACTAAGTAAACTTGATGTGCTGCTCAACTCATTGAGAGGATAAATATAGCGACCCACAATGTCATTTTCACAGTTATATTTCACACTACAGCCACATATTGAGGGAATAAAAAAACACACAACTTTTAGCTACATAGCAGCCTCTAAGGGATCATGGTTTTGTTAATATTTTTCAAGATGTGTAATATCTGAAAGACTCAGTAATTAAGGCTAAAAATTAGTTTGTAACATCTGTGAGAGCATGAAAATAGAACAAAAATTGTCACTTGCTTGATATTGGGTCTTGTAATTCTGTTTAGTGAGAAAATTATTTTGTACTAACCAGTATTTATTTGTCTTCCATCCGTGCATAGCTCATTTAAAATGGAAAATATATAAGGCTCCCTTCTTTTTGCTTTCTTCTTCCATGAATTAAAGTTAAGTTTTCTATTACTGTCAGATTTCAGCCATCAAAACTGTTTTGATAAGATTTTATTTTGTAAGTTAACTCATGATTTGTTTCCATCCTTGTGAACAATGAATGCTATGTTCTTTCCTTTTGAATCTGGAAAACTAGATTATTTTTCCTTCTATAAGGAAAAAGAAATTTATTACATTTGACAAAAGTTAAATTGTATTATTTTAGCAACAACTACAATTCATTTTGAACACTTTACCTTGTTCCTTGTGTTAATTTACATTTTTAACTCAATATTTTATTTTTAAAGTAGTTTAAGGTTCATAGCAGAATTGAGGACAAAGTACAGAGATATCCAATATATTCCCTGCATCCATAATACCCACTTACCCTACCAAACTGATATATTTGTAACACTTGGTGAATCTTCACTAACACAACAAGTCACTATAATCCAAAGTCCCTGGGTTCATTCTTGGTATTGCACATTCTGTGGGTTTGCACAAACATATAACAACATGTGTCAGTCATTATAGCATCATATAGAGTTTCACTGCCCTAAACATTTGTGCTTCACCTGTTCATTCCTCCTCCCTAAACTCTTGGCAATACTGACCTTTTTACTATCTGCATAGTTTTATCTTTTCCAGAACGTCATACAGTTGGAATCTTATGTATGTAGCATTTTCATATTGGCTTCTTTCAGTTAGTAATATATATTTAAGTTTATTTCATGCCTTTTTATGGCTTGATACTTCATTTCTTTTTAGTACTGAGTAATATTTCATTGTCTGGATCTATCACAGTGTATTTATCCAGTCACCTACTGAAGGGCATCTTGGTTGCTTCCAAGTCATGGCAGTTATGAATAAAACTGCTATAGACATCTGTGTGCTAGTTTTTGTGTGAAGATAAATTTCCAGCCTCTTCGGGTAAATAAATACTGATTAGCGCAGCTGGTGTGTACTGGTATCTCTTTGTTGTTTTAACTTGAATTGCCCAGATGATGTATGATGTGAAACATCTTTTTGCATGCTTGCCAGCCACATATCTTCTTTGGCAAGGTATCTCGTAGGGTCTTTGGCCCATTTTTTACTTGGGTTGTTTGTTTTCTTATTGTTGAGTTTTTAGAGTACTTTGCATATTTTTGGTTAACAGTTCTTTATCAGATGAGTCTTTTGAAAATATTTTCTCAGTCTGTGGCTTGTTTTCTCATTCTCTTGACGTTGTCTTTCACAGAGCAGAAGTTTTTCATTTTAACAAAGTTGAGTTTATCACTTATTTCTTTTATATGTGCCTTTGGTGCTATATCTAAAAAGTCATCACCATATCCAAGGTTTTATGTTTTCTCTTGTATTATCTTCTAGGACTTCTGCAGTTTTGTGTTTTACATTTCAGTCTGTGATCTATTTTGAGTTAATTTTTATGAGTGATAGCTCTATTATGATTTTTTTCACCTGTTATATTCTTTTTGATTATGTTTTTGAAGCAGTGAGATAGCTCACAATAAAAAATTCAGTCATAACCTGTGACAATCATCAAGCTTAGCACATACCAAACAATCAATTCCATAAAATACCACTGTACCATTCCCAAATATACGATTTGTTTTGCTCAAATTAACTTTCCCCCACTGTTTCCCATTGCTATTGTGGAAATTTTATTCAAATGTATAGCTTGATTAAATGCCACATTTTCTACAAAGTGTTTCTTAATTCGCCACACAACAGGTTAAATCCCTTCTTTCCATTTAATGTAAGTATTGGTAAACTGATATGAGTTTTTATTAATATTTGTTTAATGTTTGTGATATTTAAAATATTTGTGCTTTTGAAATAATTTGAAGTTTAAAATGTTTCTTACAGGAGCTCCTGGGTGGCTCAGTGGGTTAAGTCCTTGCCTTCAGCTCAGGTCATGTTCTCAGGGTCCTGGGATGGACCCCCACATCGGGTTCTCTGCTCGGCAGGAACCTGCTTCCCCCTCTCTCTCTGCCTGCCTCTCTGCCTACTTGTGATCTCTCTCTGTCAAATAAATAAATAAAATCTTTAAAAAAATGTATCTTAGACTTTGAAGTTACTTGTTAATTATATAATTCAATTTTATATATATATGTAATTGAAAAACATAAATACTTTTGAATATTCAAAAATGGGCAAGATTTTAAAATTGTATTCTGTTCCATATGGAAATTGAACTAACTTATGATATATTGTGAAAGAGAATTCTAAAGGTAGCCCTTTGAGAACAGTAGTTCAATTGCTTACTTTTCAAATAGCCAAATTAAAATTTAAAGAGGGGGTGCCTGGGTGGCTCAGTAGTTTAAGCATCTCCCTTTAGCTGAAGCCATGATCTCAGGGTTCTGAGACTGGCCCCATGTCAGGCTCCTCCCTCAGCAGGGAGTCTGCTTGTCCCTCTCCCACTTGTGCTATGTCTCTCTCTCTCTCTCTCTCTCTCTCAAATAAACAAAATCTTAAAAAAGAACTCAAAAAGGTTAAGTGGTTTATCAAAATCATGCATATGTTTAGTGTTCCAGTCTATTACAATTGCCTACTTATAGTATTTCCCTTTGAAATTCAACAAATGAGACAAAAGATAAAAAATTATCAAATGTGCTAATATAACTAAATTTTTAATTGATAACTTGAGGTATTTATTTAAGTGTAAGTCTATTTGTTATCACTTAAATTAGTAATTATAAAAATTAATTATTGCAGGCTAAAATTATTAAGGCAAAAATAAATCCAAATATAAATATTTTCTTCATAAAATATAAATTAACAATATTGATTTCTGTAGGCTGTAGTTAAACACTTCATTTTGACTACGCCATACCTTACATGAAACATTATCTTGCAAATTTTAGTATAATTGTGTGTATTTATAAATATATAATTGTCTCAGGGTAAGAAAAAAACATTAAAAGCTTTTTCAAGGTGTATTAACTTAGGAAGTAATGTAAAGTCATTTTGATAGAATGATATCAGTAGAAAGATATGATTTTTAAAATACTTTAAAGATTGGTATCTATTTTATTAAATGTAATGTTAATTCAAATAATGTCCAAAAGTGGGGCTCGTCTTTTGCAGTCATATGATATATAGCTCACATCAGTATACAGTATAAGTGTTTTAGACAGAATCACTCATTTGTAAAATAATTTGATTATCTTCTACAGGGCAGTATGACAGGAATTAATCTAGATGCTAAGGAAGCATTGCTAAATAAAATGCACTATTAATTCTAATTTTCAAGGAGCTGGTACTCTTGCAGGAAAAGTTTCCTTTACAGTAATCTTTATGTGGTTTTCTTATCACTGAAATCAGAATCTTTTGTTTTTCCTCAAGTAAGACAGCAGAAGAGATGATTTACTCTACATCATATATGTATTCAGAGCTGAGAACAGAATAGGCCAGAATGTCAAAGGTCTAGGCAAAGGACCAAAGGGACTGTTTTGATATGAGCAAGATGGGTCTCTCAGAGGTGGTCACTGAAAACAGATGACGATGGATGTTCTACATCCACTGAGACAAACTCTAGACAGTTAGACATGCAGTCCAGCAATTTGTACCAGCCTCCCTGGCCCCTAACTTACCTTATTTCTAGCTCCTATGGCTTCCATGTGTGTACAAACTAGTAGTTTACTTGGACCACTACCTCATCTTTTTTGTTTTAGCCAGTGCATTTGCTTCTTTCACTCCTTGGCAATATAGTGCAGAGGTTTCTGAGAGGATAATGCTGAGGCTTAGAGCCAAGAGGTGTCTTTATTATGAAATGGGGCTTTGCAGACTTAGTCAAGTATGATGAGGTTATTATAGTGGGCCCTTGTGCAGTATACTTGGCATCTTTATAAAAAGGAAAAGTTTGGACACAGACCCACAGAAGAAAGTTGACATGAAGAGACACAGAAAATGCCATGTGAAGATGGAAGATTGGGGTGATGCCCCTCAAACTAGGAACATCCTAGATTTCCAGCAGACCACCAGAAAAGGCAAGGAAAGACCTCCACAGTTTTCAGAGGGAGCATGGCCCTGCCAACACCTTGTTTTAGAGATGTACGTTCCAGAACCACAAGGCAATGAATTTCTATTCTTTAAGCCACTCAATTTGTGACTCTGTTGTGGCAGCCCCAGCATACTAATACACTCAAAATCTGCATTCAGATCTAATGGAAAACAAAGCTATAGAATCACTTGCTGTACATTGTTTTAAATCCTGTGATAGATACTGAATTATTTATTAATTGTTTATTGTTTGATTACTGTGGTTAATTCTACCAGAAGATAGGGATGACCATTTAAATTGTATTTATCAAACTATTCTAAAAATTTCATATAAATGTATTAAATTGTCATCAACACCATATGATCTAGGCCATATTATTATGCTTAGTTACAGATGAGAAAACTGATGCAGAGAGAATTTGAATAATTTGCTTAAAGTAACAGGATTTGTACATGCGAGGTTTAGGATTTAACTCCTTGATCCTCTAAGATCAAATTTCTGTGCCTCTCTAGTTAGAGGTGAAGACACTTCATTGATATCTGCCAAGGAAGGATGATGTTGACCAATAGAAGAAGGCACAAGACCATTAGAAGATGCACCATTGGCAGATAGAAATAGGTAAAACCATAACATTACTATGGAAACACAAACTGGAAAAAATTGGTTATGTATTCATGTAAAGTCCTATAGAAGTGAAGTTTGCAATTCAATCACATTTTAAAAATGGACATTATATTTTAGAGGACTTTAAAAGAATATCAATCTTTTGGTGAATGAAGTTTCAGCAACACTCTCAATAAGAACAAAAGATGGATAAAGTGGATATTTTAAAAGAATAAAAATATCTAAAATAGATGTTAAAATGCTATTACATGCAAGATATTTTAAACAAAAATATATATTGAAATATTGCATGTAAGTCAATATCTTTCCAATTTAAATCATGTTATACATTTATTTTTTTTAAGATTTTATTTATTTACTTGACAGACAGATCATAAGTAGGCAGAGAGGCAGGCAGAGAGAAAACGGGAATCAGAGAGCCCAATGTGGGGCTTGATCCCAGGACCCTGGAATCATGACCCAAGCTGAAGGCAGAGGCTCCAATCGCCCAAGCCACCCAGACGCCCCCATGTTATGCATTTCAAAAACTTTCCCCCCACCTAAATGTAAATAAATCCAAATTGTATGTCTTTCTAGTTGCATTTGTTGGCTCATTTTTGAAGTGAGGTTCTTTTTTAAATAGTCATTGAATTATAAGTATTTCATTAATGATGATAAAGACTTGAAATTTAATTTGATGCAAATACATCTAGGATACTATAAGTTGAGATGTAAATAAAAAGCTAAATGTGGGAAATTCTCGAGAGTAAAGAATAGGTTTAAAAATAAATCAGGTTTTAAAGGATTTCTTGCTCCAACTTTGAATTGAATGGAATGACCAAAGAATGTCTTTGTAAAAATTTTCTTGCATCATGACATTTGGAACATTATCAAGAGATCTCAATTCTATAATTTGCAATGCTTTTACTATTCTACTCAAATATGATTAGCTCTCTAATAATTTCTGCCCAAGGAAAAACTGACATTGCTGACTTAAACAGTTCCTTTTTACTCAAAAATTTGTCAATCAGTTCTGTTCTAATGAATTTGTTCTGGACACGTGAGCTACAGATTACATTCTATTAAGTGAACAAAGTAAATAGTTTAGCACTACATTGGGCAATGTATAAATGGTCTGCTATTCTCTGTAGTTAACATAGAAGAAGTTGCAAATAAGATTTTATTCATTAACAGTCCTTAATTATCATTACTTATTTTCCAGTCTCACTCTCTCGCTAATATTTGGACTAATTAGCCTTTTTAATCTAGCTTTCTTTGATTTTTCCACCTTTTAACTTCATTGTTCCATTTTGACTGCTTTGTTTTTATTTGTAATCAGTATTTCTCTTAAGACATCTTGAATAGAACTCAGGTACTTTTTCAATAATGAAGTAATACAAGGCATTTCTGCATCATCAATCCTGAAAGCATCTCCAGTATTTATTTATTTTTAACATAAATGAGCTTCCTCTTATATTAGACTAATTTTCTATACATTCATTTTATAAGAAGTTGGAATTTATGGTATTAATTCATTTCAATATTGCCACCTTAAGGAATAGCTCCATGAACAATGTCACATGAATTGACATCTCCATGCAGTTGAAATCATGCTTTCAGTTTCATGAGTGGGGAAAAAGAATAGAAATCAAACTGATGTTTTCATCGGCATTTAACATACATATACTATCAGATGGACAAAAATATAAATTATTACCATGCAAAATGAGAACAAGTGCAGTGTATTTGAGATCCAAGTACCTGTGAAAATCTCATTTATCTGAGACAAATGATCTATATTCTTGACTTCATATTAAAGAAAACTTCTCAGAGACAGTAAAGGAAACTGTATCTATAGAACAATTTATGTCTCTGATTAAGAGTTATTTTTATACAGATGGCATGGCCACAGCTTCTTTATCCACTCATTTGTTGATGGACTTCTTAGCTCTTTCCATAGTTTGGCTATTGTGAACATTGCTGCTATGAACATTGGGGTGCATGTGCCCCTTCAGATCACTATATTTGTTTCTTTGAGGTAAATACCCAGTAGTGCAATTGCTGGTCATAGGGTACCTCTATTTCTAACTTCTTGAAGACCCTCCATGGAAACTGCCAGGAAAAAAGTTTTCCTTTGGATGGAGGCTGCTTACCCATAACCAGGTCAGCAACTCCAGATAGAAACCTTCCCCCTAAATGAATGAAGAAAAATATACTTTCCCGGAAAAAAGTATTTACAGCTATAGTGAGGTATAATTAATGTACAATGAACTGAACATATTTAAAGCTTATACTTTCATTAACATTGATTTGCATATACCTATGAAATAAATTCTACAATCAAGATATTGAGCATATTCATCCAAAGGAAGACTTTCTTCCTAGCATTTTCCATGGATGTTCTTCAAGAAGTTAAAAATAGAACTGCCCTAGGACCCAGCAATTTCACTACTGGGTATTTACCTCAAAGATACAAATGTAGTGCTCTAAAGGGGCAGGCGCACCCCAATCTTCATAACCGCAATGTCCACAATTTTCAAACTGTGGAAAGAGCTGAGATGTCCATCGACGAATGAATAAAGCAGCTGTGGTGTGTATGTATGTGTGTGTGTGTGTGTGTGTGTGTATATACATATATACATATACACATATACATGTATACATATACATATATGTTTATATAAATATATAATATATGTATATTATATGTATATAATATACGCATATAAATATTCCATTGTGTGTGTATGTATACATATATACACACACAATGGAATATTATTAACCCATCAGAAAAAATAAGTACTTACTTACCATATATATCGATGTAGGTTGACGTAGAGGGTATTATGCTAAGCAAAATAAGTCAGTCAGAGAAAGACAATTATCATATGGTTTCACTCACATGTGGAGCATAAGAAACAAGGCAGAGGATATAGGGGAATGGAGGGAAAGCAGAATGAGAAGTCAACAGAAATGGAGAAAAACCCTGAGAAACTCTTAACTGTAGGAAACAAATTGAGGGTTGCTGGAAGTCGTAGATGGGTAAGGGAATGGGGTAATTGAGTGATGGCTGTTAAGGAGGGCACATAATGTATAAGCACTGGATATTATATGAAACCGATAGGTTTTTGAACACTACATCTTAAATTAATGATGTAATATAAGTTAGCTAATTGAATTTAAATTAAAAAGATTAAATCACGTTGGATTTTTTTTTTTGGACATTTACTTCATTTCTTGCAGTCTAGCTGATGAGTTTTCATGATTGTTTTTGCTTATTCATTAGTATTTTCTACATAATTATGTCATTTGTGAATAAAGTTTTTTTCTTTCTTTCTGGTAAGATTTTTATTGCCTTTTCATGTTTTAATGCATTGTCTTAAATATCCAGCAAAATGTTGAATAGGAATGATAAGCAAGAACATTATTGCCTTGTCTGTGATCTGAGATTAAAAGCACTTACATTATTTGTTCTATACTTTTCATAAATAGCTTTTATCAGTTTGAAGAAGTTTTCTGAAATTTTTTTTTTCAGAAATGTCAAGTGGGTTTTCTATATCTCTTGAGATTATCGTATTGTTTTCTCTTGATAGTCTGCTAGTATGTTAAATTACAGAGGTGCCTGGGTGGCTCAGTTAGTGAAGTGGCTGCTTTCAGCTCAGATTATGATCCTGGGGTCCTGGGATGGAGTTCTGCATCAGGCTTCCTGCTCAGTGGGGAGCCTGTTTTGCCCTCTCCTTCTGTTCCTCCCCCTGCTTGTGCTCTCTCTCACTCTCTCTCCCACTCTCTATCAAATAAATAAATAAAACATTTAAAAAATATGTTAAATTACATAGACTGATTTTGAATGTTGAATTAATCTTGTGTTCCTAGGATAGATCCTGTTTACCCACAATATATCATCATTTTTATGTTGTTAGGTTCAAGTTGTTAAGTTTAATTAAGATTATTTTTTTAAAAGATCATCTTACTATTGCTCTTTATGAGGTGTAAGTCTCTTTTCCACTCCTAAATGTCTTACTTATTTATTCACTTTGAGAAAGAGAGCGAGTGAAAGAAAGAGCAAGCTGTGGGCGCAGGTGGAGGCCAAAGGAAAAAGGAGAGAAAGAGGTTTTTTTTTTAATTAAAGATTTTATTTTTATTTATTTTACTGAGAGACACAGCAAGAGAGGGAACACAAGCAGGGCAAATGAGAGAAGCAGGCTTCCCGCTGAGCAGAGAGCCAGATGAGGAGCTCCATCCCAGAACCCTGGGATCATGCCCTGACAGAAGACAGACAGAGGCTTAAAGGCTGAGCCACCCAGGCATCCTGGAAAGAAAGATTCTTAAGGAAGCTTCTTGCCCAGCACAGAGCCAGACACAGGGCTCTATCTCAAAACCCTGATGCTTAACCAAATGAACTACCCAGGTGCCCCCTCTCTTTTTTTATTTTTAATTGGGATAATATTGGCTTCATAGAATAAGCTGGTTTGTATTCCTGCCAAATTATTATTCCTCTTTAATTTTCTGGAGGAATGAGTATTTAGGAGATTATGTATAGAACTAAATATTAGCATTCACCTAGAAGGCCTTTTGCCCCTGGGGTTTAGTTTGTGGTAAGTTTGTAACTATGAATTCAATTTCTTCAATAGATATATGTGGTATATTCATCTTATGTAAATTTGATAGTTTGTCTTTTAAATAATTTGTGCATTTCAAGTGTTCTTTAAATATATTGACTTAAAGTCATAACAGTCTCTTATTATTTTTTCAATTTCTCTAGTGTGTGTAGTGACATTCCTAATTCTATTCTTAGTATTGGTAATTTGTGCCTTCTCTTTTTTATATCCTGATCAATCCTACTGGAAATTTATAAAATTCTTTGATTTTTCTCATGACGAGGTCTTTCATTGATTTTGTTTTCTGTTTCCAGAAACCCAATTGCATTGGTTTCTGAAATTATCTTTATCATTTTTTAATTTTCTGCTGATTTTGGATTTTATTTGTTCTTTTCCTAGCTGCTTAAGTTGGAAGCTGAATTCATAGATTTAGGATATTTCTTCCTTTCTAATACAGAAATTTAATATATCTTTGTTATATCCTACATGTTTGCAATGCTATGTTTTTGTTTTTACTAAGTTCAAAATACTGTTTTATATTCTATTCCATTTATTTTCTTTCAACCAAATTTCATTAGGAGTTTTTATTTAATTCAAATATTTAGAGATTTTTATAATCTCTAAATTTGCTTTCAAATTTAATTCCTTTGTAATACATTATGACCCTAAAATATTTTGGTAATATTTTTAAATTATCTTTAAATAGTTATTTTTTAAAAGATTTAACATTAAAATGGTCTTTCATATTTACCCACCTATTTACTATATATTTTTCCCCTTGCTGTAGATTCAGATTTCTATTTGTTATCATTTCCCTACTCCCTGAGGACCTCATTTAACATTTCTTTAGTGTGAGTTTCCTGGTAATGAATCCTTTCAGTTTTTGTTGTGTGAATATTCCTTTTTTTCCCTTCATCTTCTGCAAAATGTTGGCTGAATGTAAAATTTCAGGCTCATATGTTTTTGTTTTGTTTTTGTTTTTATACAATTCCATTTTTTCCCCCAAACTCACTTAGCTAAAATTTAGGCGTATTTTTGGCAATTGTTACTTTGAAAGAAAATAAAAGAGGAATTTTAAGTTTCCGTTGCTTTGTCAAAGAAGTTACTTCATGAAACATTTATAGGAAATGATGTCAAAAAGGATTCCTTACTAAAACACCTTGCTTTCTGAAGGACTATAGATAGCATTTTGCTTCCAAAGTGATTACTCAGCCACACAGATAGTGCTATGGCTCCTGGCCTGATTTTATACAATGGTGTCAACACCAAGGCAATTCTTCCTTTCCTCAGCAAAATTCTTATGCCTCCTTGTCTGCATGCTTAATTCTAAGATAATAGTGTAAAATACCAGACTTAATGTAGTGGATAAAAGTAGAAAAGGGGAAAAAAAAGGAATTTTAATATATCTCTTAATGATATATCATCAGTTTTTCACCTCTTAAGACAATACATAGGGCTAGTTATAGGAAAGCAATATTTACATGCTATGGGAGACTTTCCTGTGAAGGCTAGAGAATGTATAAGATAGTTTTTTTCTGGTAAAATTCTGTAGAGAGTAACAGAACTTAATATTTGAGGTTTTTCCCCAATTAAAAAAAAATTTTGCCGTATGAAAAAAAAATGAGTTACTTGGGATGAGTTATTTGTGAATGGGGTTAGATTGAATAACACGTGCATAGAATTAATAAGAATATATATCAAATATTAACCTATATACAAAAGAAAATGTAGTCTAATTTTTAACTTCATAATAATAATAACAAAAATAATTAAAATTAAAATATTGGGCAATTGGAAGATTATATTATATATTTGGCTTATGTTAAAAGTACTTTTTATTCACTTTAATCAGTAGAAAACTAGTTAACATTATATTTATTAAAATATCAGTTTATTTTAGCTGTAAATTTGCTAGTTCACATAAACGATTTATATTAAAGGCATATGCATTGAAATATACTCTATAACACTTCAGTGATGTCCTGTTTTTAAAAGTAAAGTGAGGGGTTCCTGGGTGGCTCAGTGGGTTAAAGCCTCTGCTTTCAGCTCAGGTCATGATCCTGGGGTCCTGGGATGGAGCCCCACATCCTGTTCTCTGCTCAGCAGGGAGCCTGCTTCCTCCTCTCTCTGCCTGCCTGCTTGTGACCTTTCTCTCTCTGTCAAATAAATAAATAAAATCTTAAAAAAAAAGTAAAGTGAATGATGAACATCACACCCTACTATTTCTCTATTATAAATTAATAAAATGATAACCATACAACAGTAAAAATCTATTATAATGGTAAATCAGGATTTATTGCCTACACACAAGAAAAAAGAAAGTGTCAGGCTTACATCAATGGCTCAGAAAGGACCACGTTGAGAAATTATTTTTGAGATTCATCTATTCAATAATATCTAGTCCATAATATATGAATAGAGTATATTGTTCAGTATGGACACAAATATGTCCTTCTCCATGGGTTTATAGACTTCTATTAAAAAATAGACATTAATTTAATCATATAAAATTGTCACTATGAAAAAGTATTTTGAAGGAGAGACTCAGAATAATATCCAGCCTGTAAGAGGGAAAATAAAATCTGAATCTCAGAGAAGTATTTATAGAGAAGTGAGTTTGAGCCGGGTTGAACGACTGAGAGTCTATTAAAAGAGGGGGAAAGATTGTCCAAAGCAGAAGAAATAGCATGTACAAAGGACTTAAACTAAGAAACAACATGAAGTATATACAAGACTGACAGAAATTTAGGATATCAGAGAGAATGGGGAACAGAATGGCTTGAGTGAAGCTGGATAGTAGCTTATACTGTCATACAAGATAAACTTTGAAGAACTTTGTGTGTTAAGAATTTGCCTTTGTTTTTTGACCAATGAGAAAATATTTGGTTTTCTTTTCATGATGAATAAAATAATCAATTTATGGTTTGGCATGACAACCCCGTATTAAGTGTACAAAACTGCAAGGAGAGGTTATTAAAGGAATAAATAATTCAGGCAGTACTTTGGTAACCCAGCTGAGTGATGCTGACAGCTCAGACTATATGGTAGCAGTGGTGACCTAGATAAGTAAAAGATTTGAAAAATAATTAGGAAGAAAATGTATACAATATGGTTATCTATGATAGAAATGAGAGAATTCAGACTACTTTAAAGTAACAGCAGGCACTGAATTATACACTCAAGTATTTGAACTTGATGAATTCAGCAACAGAAAACCACTCAACATTCAAAACTGGAATGAACTTTAGGGAGAAAATTGAGAAAATATTCAGGTTTTATTCTCTGGTAATAATGTTACATTTTAAATTGTGAGCTGGTTTGTTGAATTGAAATCATTGGCTTATTTTAGCAGAAATGAGTATGTGGTATTAGATGAATAAACACTAGAAATATATAATGCCAACTTTTGCGTAAGAGCTCAAAGGTCATGATTAGAGCCATAATTCACAGTAAAAAGTCAATAATTTGTAGAGAATGAGTGGGTAAACAAGTAAATGAATGAATGTTTGAGAGGAGTTAAGAACAGTAATCAGTATCATTATAGGTAGTCAAGTGGTTTAGGATGAAAAAACATTGTTCTGAGAAAACACTGATACAGCTATAAGAAAGTTACTGATAGTCTCTGAAGGAGTAATTTTATGGAAATTATACTGTCAGAATAATAAAAAACATAGTAATAAAATAGAATGTATCATTACTATTACAATGTGTAATAAAGTAAAACAGAAAGCAAAAATAGCCATTGTCTGGTAAAATTCATTAAATTTAGTAAAAATCACTCTCTCCTCTACTGGGAGTCAGCAGTCTAAATGCTCACATTAATAGAGATGTTTGTATATTATGATTCTTGAATATTGTTTCACCAAATAGTTTAATAGCTCCTCTAGCTTTTTTATTTTATATTGTCAAATAATTTTATATTATAATTGAGTTTATGACAGTTTTTTATTACTTTATTGAGAACAATGTTATTTCAGGAGAATATGAGAGACTTTTCTAAAGCTACACACTATATCTGTGGTTGAACTGTGGTGGAATCTGATTTTTTTTCCTTCATCTTATATCCATATATTTTCATTTTTCAAAGATATCTATGTTATTTTGTTTATACACGACCATTTCTTAGGTTAGGTTAAAACGCTAGCTATTAGGAAAGAAAGAAATATTGCCTGTATTATATGCCCCAAATATGATATGATATTGTGATATGATATTGTGGCACTATTGGAGAATTTCTTTTTTCAAGTGAAGGAAACATACAATCAATCTTACCCATTTTCTGCTAAGTTTATGAATTCATTTTTGTGTGTGTGTGTGTGTGTGTGAGAAACAATAGCTTTGAGAATTGTCCATGATCTACATGTGTCTTTGTAAGAGCGTGGATCAAAAAACAAAATAGAGTGCATTAGCTATTAAGGAGATAATTTCACTTCAATATGTTGTCTTATTTGTCGATTCTCTTTACACCACTAAGACATATCACTTTGTATGCGTTATTTGTCTGATAAGTGTACTTTAAAGAAATCCTAGCATACCTTTGATGTAACTGGTATAAACACTGGCTTTGATGGGGAAACACTTTGTTCCTATTAAACTTAAAAAGCGCATATCTGAAGGTTGAAGAGTTAGAAGAACACGGAAGACGCCTTGTGTTTTCTTGCTTCTACCTGTCATGCTTGCTGCTTTGAAATATTTATGTCCCTCATTGTTCTGTCAAGTATAAGACATCCCTGTTAACATTTAGACATAATTTAGGACACATTTCATAAGCAAACTGTTAAATATTTATGCCTACTGCCTATTCCTTACAAAGCACTTCACGTATGCATCCATGTTTCAATTATTAATGAAGAGTTTGGACAGACCTTGTTTTTATTGCTCTGTTCTTCTGAAGATTAACTTTTTCATATTTTTCCATAGTAATATCCTGAGTTGTTTATTGTTTGGTTTAAAAAGATTGTCTCTTCTCTTGATACTAAATTTATTTTGTGTTTAAGTTTCTAGAAGAGTAAATTTAAGATGTATGGGAAGACGATAAAATAAAATTAAGTACTTTACATAAATATATACTAAACCATGCAAAAATATTAGTTTATTTTTGAAGGGGAAATGTAATTCAGGATTAAACAAGGACATTCGTGAGATTGTTTTGCCTTTTCAACCATGTGTAGCTAACATCAATGTCATCTGTAAACATAACGGGAAGCACTCTTCTTTGTCTACTTAATACAGTATAGAAAACTCATACACACAGTTTACATAAGTGGAACCATCTGAGCTGTTGTTATTACTAAACCTAGAATCATTTAGTTTTTAAGTTTCCTGCAACTGCAGAAATTATTGCACAACATTTTCAATTTAATGTCATTTGATGTTGTTGATTTGTAAAACACATGAAACCATGGAATTAATCTGCAATTTATAGCTTCCAACTTAATTGAGGGGACTTGGCATTGTAGTTAATTTTGTTTCTGGTACATCTATGAATTTATATAATCTCCTGTCTTTGATTACTTAAATAAATGTAGTCCAAATGGAGGAAAGATTAAGAGGATTTGGCTGGGTTTTTCTCCCAACGTATTTTCCAGTTCTTAATTTTAGAATATTTCCTTTACATACAAAAGGAACATTTCTTAAATAGACATATCAATGAAGCAAATTTATTTGGGGTTAATTTATAATATAATTCAATTCTTTTCTAATAATTCATAAAAATTAGAGGAAATCATAGCACTATATTAAAAAGACGAAAGTACGGTCTGGTAATATTAAAATGAGTAACAAAATCCCAATTGTATAGACAGGAAGAAGCCCAAATGAGTAAGAGTAGTAGGAGTCACTGCCCTAACATACATTAAGTAGGAAAAAAAAGAGAGAGAAAGGCAGGCCAAGAAACAGACTCTTGACTATAGAGAACAAACTAAAGGTTACCAGAAGGGAGGGGTTAGGGGATGGGTTACAGAGAGCACTAGTGATGAGTACCGGGTATTGTATTTAAGTGTTGAATCACTAAATTGTATACATGAAATTATTATTGCAGTAATGTTAACTAACTATGATGTAAATAAAAGTTTTTTTTTAATTAAAAAAATTTAAAAGTCTATGTAGAATCATTTTGATTTTATCACAAAACTGAGAGCCTTGAGAAGAACCTCCAGTTAGCTTTTTAAGTCTACCTCATGCAAAATTCAATGTGGGGGAACCTGGGTAGCTCAGTCAGTTAAGCAGCTGACTCTTGATACAGGCTAGATTATGATCTTAGGGTCCTGGGATTGAGCCCCATGTAGGACTCTGCATTCAGTAGGGAGTCTGCTTTGTGATTCTCTCTCTCCCTCCATTCCTCTCCCTGCACACGTGCTCGCTCGCTCTCTCTCTCTCTCTCTCAAATAAATAAATAAATAAATAATCTTTAAATAAAAAAAGCTCAATGTGTATTTTACTCTTTTTACTGACTATAAGATTATAGTCAAGTTAATTAGAATTTTTTTCATGTTAAAATTATCCTTTTCTTATAAAAACTTACACCAAGTTTATGGAGAACATAGATATTAATATTACAGAATAATAGAGAAGAAAATATTAATAGAGTTATTCTGAGTACTTGAGAAATGAAAAGATATTTTGGTTCCTTCAGTCCTTTCACACAATTTTTGAAGTTTCAGTTAGTAGAGGAAAGTGGACAAATACATTTGGAACCAGAAAAATCCTTCACAGATCAGTAATCCTATCCAATGGTTCCAACAGCTGTACTATAAATATTGGAGGAGGTCACCATCCATCATGGGTGCATTTATATTGAGAGGGCTCCTGGGTCATGATGTGGAATCCACGTCAACATCTGTGGGGAATGCCAAACACACATTTTTGGAATATCATGATCAACACTGGAAAAAATATGGGTAGGCTGTAAAGGTGATAGAATCTTGAAAAGTACTGTAATAGGAAAAATACTGCAAACCTGGCAAAAACACATTACATTTTAGCAAAGCACAGATACACTGTATAGCTCAGCCAGAATCTTTAGTTACTGCCTTAGGCAGCTACAGTACTAAAATGAACAAATATTTTTGTGGGGCCTGTTGAGATGTGGCAATGGACTGAGTGAGAAGAGGACAGAAATTAAGAAATGAAGGTGCTGAGAGAGGGGATCATAAAAGATAAGAAGAACAATGCTATGGTTTTAGCAGAGTAGACAACATGGAGGGCTCGAAGCTATTATAGACACCATCTAGAATTTTATATACGCCAAACTCAGGTTTTTAGGAGGTTAGAAAATGATCAGTATGATATAAACACGAGATTTCTCATTCTTCACACTGTGACCATAATTTGTACTGCATGTCTGTGAAAATGACATCATTTGTAAACATGCTTCTGAGCATGCTTACATGCTGTACATGCTCGGAGGGCTACCGGTCAATAAACAGAGTTTCTTTGATCTAACTTTTTAATCTATTGGTTTTATACCATACCTTACATTTTTCCTATAGCTGCATGAACACCTTTAATTTACAAGTAAATATATAAGTTGCCATAACACTGTACTTTTGGTCATTTTTCATTTTGCTGCCCTCATTACCCATAAGTATATTATATTAGTAAGCAATAGCCAGCAATTTGCTTTAAACACTAAGTCATAGTTCAGTTAAAAAGATAAGATAAGCTACCTGTTCAACCTGAAAACACAAGGCTGCAAATGAGAGACGAAATACTTCCTACACTAGTTCCTAAATTTTAAATCCTGGCCAGAGCCTTTGGAAACAATGAAGGAAAACATTGTGGTGGTTGTGAAACAGTGTCTTTTGGGAACAGGAAGATTAAACAAATGGAAGGAAATAATGTCAAAGAAACGATGGCACTTTGCAAACAACTTTGCTTCAGTATTTAGAACATTTAATTGAGATTTTAGTTCATAAAAATGAATGCGGAACATTTGTACACGGAGTTCTTGCTGCATTGTCTGCTTTCACTGGAAACTGAGATACATTAGGAGTCCAAACTTCACAGATTTAAGCAGACTTAGGGGAAAGAAATTAGAAGGTAAAGTTGAAAAATGCGGACTTCAAAAGAGGAAAGGGTGATAATGGACATCCCTGCCATGTTCCTGACCTTAGTGGAAAAGCTTTCAGTTTTTCTCCATTGAGAATGAAATTTGCAGTGGGTTTTTCATAGATGGCTTTGATGATATTGAGGTATGTGCCCTCTATCCCTACACTTTGAAGGGTTTTGATCAGGAAGGGATGCTGTACTTTGTCAAATGCTTTTTCAGCATCTATTGAGAGTATGATATGGTTCTTGTTCTTTCTTTTATTGATGTGTTGTATCACATTGACTGATTTGCGGATGTTGAACCAACCTTGCAGCCCTGGAATAAATCCCACTTGGTCGTGGTGAATAATCCTTTTAATGTACTGTTGAATCCTATTGGCTAGTATTTTGGTGAGAATTTTTGCATCTGTGTTCATCAAGGATATTGGTCTATAGCTCTCTTTTTTGATGGGATCCTTGTCTGGTTTTGGGATCAAGGTGATGCTGGCCTCATAAAATGAGTTTGGGAGTTTTCCTTCCATTTCTATTTTTTGGAACAGTTTCAGGAGAATAGGAATTAGTTCCTCTTTAAAGTTTGGGAGAATTCCCCCGGGAAGCCATCTGGCCCTGGGCTTTTGTTTGTTTGGAGATTTTTAATGACTGTTTCAATCTCCTTACTGGTTATGGGTCTCTTCAGGCTTTCTATTTCTTCCTGGTTCAATTTTGGTAGTTTATATGTTTCTAGGAATGCATCCATTTCTTCCAGATTGTCAAATTTGTTGGCGTAGAGTTGCTCATAGTATGTTCTTATAATAGTTTGTATTTCTTTGGTGTTAGTTGTGATCTCTCCTCTTTCATTCATGATTTTATTTATTTGGGTCCTTTCTCTTTTCTTTTTGATTAGTCTGGCCAAGGGTTTATCAATTTTATTAATTCTTTCAAAGAACCAGCACCTAGTTTGATTGATTTGTTCTATTGTTTTTTTGGTTTCTATTTCATTGATTTCTGCTCTGATCTTTATGATTTCTCTTCTCCTGCTGGGCTTAGGGTTTCTTTCTTGTTCTTTCTCCAGCTCCTTTAGGTGTAGGGTTAGGTTGTGTACCTGAGACCTTTCTTGTTTCTTGAGAAAAGCTTGTACCGCTATATATTTTCCTCTCAGGACTGCCTTTGTTGTGTCCCACAGATTTTGAACCGTTGTATTTTCATTATCATTTGTTTCCATGATTTTTTTCAATTCTTCTTTAATTTCCCGGTTGACCCATTCATTCTTTAGAAGGATGCTGTTTAGTCTCCATGTATTTGTGTTCTTTCCAAACTTCCTCTTGTGGTTGAGTTCTAGCTTCAGAGCATTGTGGTCTGAAAATATGCAGGGAATGATCCCAATCTTTTGATACCGGTTGAGGAAATGACAGATGCTGGCGAGGATGCGGAGAAAGGGGAACCCTCCTACACTGTTGGTGGGAATGCAAGCTGGTGCAACCACTCTGGAAAACAGCATGGAGATTCCTCAAAATGTTGAAAATAGAACTGCCCTATGACCCAGCAATTGCACTACTGGGAATTTACCCTAAAGATACAAACGTAGTGATCCAAAGGGGCACGTGCATCCGAATGTTTATAGCAGCAATGTCCACAATAGCCAAACTATGGAAAGAACCTAGATGTCCATCAACAGATGAATGGATCAAGAAGATGTGGTATATATACACAATGGAATACTATGCAGCCATCAAAAGAAACGAAATCTTGCCATTTGCGACAACATGGATGGAACTAGAGCGTATCATGCTTAGCGAAATAAGTCAAGCGGAGAAAGACAACTATCATATGATCTCCCTGATATGAGGGAGTGGTGATGCAACATGGGGGCTTAAGTGGGTAGGAGAAGAATCCATGAAACAAGATGGGATAGGGAGGGAGACAAACCATAAGTGACTCTTAATCTCACGAAACAAACTATGGGTTGCTGGGGGGAGGGGGGTTGGGAGAAGGGGGGAAGGTTATGGACATTGGGGAGGGTATGTGCTTTTGGGTAAATTGGAAGGGGAGATGAACCATGAGAGACTATGGACTCTGAAAAACAGTCTGAGGGGTTTGAAGTGGCGGGGGGGTGGGAGGTTGGGGTACCAGGTGGTGGGTATTATAGAGGGCACAGCTTGCATGGAGCACTGGGTGTGGTGAAAAAATAATGAATACTGTTTTTCTGAAAATAAATAAATTGGAAAAATAAATAAATAAATTAATTAATTAATTAAAAAAAAAGAGGAAAGGGATATGTTATTTGTATGGAGTATGGCTTCAAGATTCAAAGCTGGGTAAATATTATAGGCCAAAGGAAATTAGGTGCTTTAAATTTTTTTAGTATTTTGCTGAGAAGAAAATAAAAGAGTTTCAGTTTGGATAATATGAATCCAGTCCATTCAAGTTAAGGGATGATAGAATTTTCTTTTTAAAACTAAACAGTTTAACCAAAAGTCCGATAGTCTCTTGCTTAGACCATGTTATAAATCCACTTTGAATAAGACTCAAGAGTAAGAGGAAATCTCCTTAAAATAGGATAGCTTCATGACAATGGTATGTTTATCAATTCTGAAATCACATTTGGAGTAAAACCATTGATGGGATCATTGCTATAATTTTTACATTATAACTCAGATGTAGACATCAAATTTTTGTTATTTAGTGTAGAAGTAAAGCATCTATTTATTGTTATTTAGTATAGAAGTAAAGCATCTACTTATTCATTCATTCATTGACACATTATATGATTTGTACATTTGTGATTATTTTCAAGCTAAACCATATAAGGAATATAGAGTTATTTTTCTAGCAAATAAAAAAAATAGCATTCATTTTATTTTGGCTGTTCTGCATACTTCAATAGATGACAAAGACAATAAAAAGAGCTAAGTGACTCCTACAGGAGAGGCAGCTTAAGAAATATTAGTAAATAGAATAAAAGTAAAATCTGTGCTCATGTCCCTAGTTCCCAGGAATTATTTCACAAGTTTCTCCAGTTAATTTTTATTTATAGAATACTAAAGAGAGGAGTGCACCCATTAAGTGAGAGGTTCTTTTTCAAAATTACTTACATGAAGGCTGCTTTTTCTTTTCTTTCTTTCTTTCTTTCTTTCAAGATTTATTTATTTGAGAGAGAGAGAGAGCTTGCATGAGCTGGTCAAAAGTTAAAGGAAGAGATCTTAAACAGACTCCCTGCTGAGCACAGAGCCCAAGGCAGGGCTTGATTTCAAGGACCCACAAGATCATGACTTGAGCCAAAACCAAGAGAGGCATGCTTAACCAACTGAGACACTCAGGTGCCCCAAAGCAACTTTTTTAAAAATATTTTTTGCGAGTAAGGAACTTAAATCCAAACCCTGAAGAAAGGACTTAGCCATTTTATAGAATCTCACAACAAATTTGTGAAGAAGATAATGCACCATTATTGTGTTAAGAAAAACATGCCAAAAGCATTAAAGTATTTGTCATGATCACATTGAACTTGAAGCCAGGTTTACCAGATTGTCAGATAGATCTGTTGCTATAAATAGTTCATATAAAAGTTCTCTGTAGCTCTTAAGTAAGTGTTAAAAAAAAAGAGCAATAATTATTATCATGCATTTTATACTTATTTTTGCAATTGTAGTGCAAGTTCTTGTGACAAAGTAGTGACTTGTTTTTTCATTCCTGTCCTACTTCTCTGCTCCTTTTACTTTAGTGGTTCCTTTCCCACTACTGATACAATGTGGCAAGTGTCCAGTATGAATCATAGCCCAGCTTCCAGATTTCAGGCCCTATCATTTTCTGTTTCTCCATGTCTGCCTTTACTGGGCACCAGAGCTCAGCACATGCCCTAGTCAATTCTTTTTATTCCCCACATGCCATCAAAATGCAATTTACACTTTCATTTCTTGGATTACAGCTAAAACAGAATTCAATTTCATGATTATGTACTAAGAATGTTTAGTTAAAAGCAAACAAAAAACACCTCAATCATCCCCTAAGTGGAGTAAAATAGATCGATACTCCCCAAACTAAATTTTTTTTTTTTTTAAAGATTTTATTTATTTATTTGACAGAGAGAGATCACAAGCAGGCAGAGAGGCAGGCAGAGAGAGGAGGAAGCAGGCTCCCCGCTGAGCAGAGAGCCCGATGCGGGACTCGATCCCAGGACCCTGAGATCATGACCTGAGCCGAAGGCAGCGGCTTAATCCACTGAGCCACCCAGGTGCCCAAACTAAAATTTTTATTCACTTCCCACCCAGTCCTCATTAATGACATGTGTTATTTGTCTCGAGCGCTAAAAGATTCTGGGGTCTTATGAGTTATTTCCTGGCAATGGCTACTATGGGGAACAAAATGCCTGGTATATGATAAAATATGTTATATTATAGATATAATATTCTTTTTCATGACATCACCACCTATCCTTTGCTCCCCCAGCATCCCCCAGCCTCAATATATTTTAAGCAGTTGAGTACCTTTTACTTACAAGGGCTTGTCTAGTGCTGACCTTTATAACTATTGTGATTGTTTTCACCCCATTTCTTGTTATGATTCAAGGTAACTTTTTTTTTTGGAATTGAATTCAACACAAAATACTTACAAAAAGTTTTATGTAGCAATTTAAAATTAATATCCATTTTTTATTAACTAGTATAAACATCCATTGATTTGTTTTTAAAGCATGATTTTAGACAAAATATTGCATTGAAATTAATTTTATCTTTCTCTTTTTTCATTATAAAACATTAACCATATAAGTAATATTGTGATAGGAGACAACAATTTATAAACCACTGCCCTGTCCGGTGATTGGAATCAGCAGTTCAAAGCACTCATTCAAATGGTACTATAAATATCTTGCAAAATATATTAAAATTCATGCCCAGGGCCAAAGGATTTTATTACGATACATTAAAATAGCATTATTTCAAAAATAAGGAAGTAATCATTTTGAATGAGAAAGGCCTGTTTGTGTGATTTTCTATGTGAACTCAAGATAAAACAATCTTGTTTTCTTTTTCCTTATCTGAATACAAAGGGTGAGTTTTAAGTTCATCATACTGCTGTGCCTGTAAGTGAATGAAGGAAATATGATCTTAAAGATAAGCAGCCTCCTTAGTAAAGCACAGTGTTTTACTGTTCTACTTTATACACCTCCAATCATGTGAAAAAACAAGCCAAAACACACTTAGACACAGAAGAAAAATTTCAAATAAAATACAGTGTATTAAATTGAAACACACACACACACACACACACACACACACACACACAATTCTATTGATTCTTTTTTGTGCAAAAAGTTCCAGAAGCAGAGTTTGATTAATTATGATTATCTGTAACTTCACTGTATAAGACCTTTTGAAAGCTTAATAGCAACAGCTACTAAGTTTCCTGCAACTTATTTTTATGAACTCTTCTTTGTTTTCAGTGGTTGTTATTGAATTGAATGCGATTTAGCTGAAAAAGGGCTAAACCTGATTTCACAAAATCTGTATATTATTCCCAGCTTGCTGTACCAAAATAGCCTAGCTCTAGATCTAATTTCGGAAGCATAAAATTGACTTCTGAAAGGATAGTTAATGATCTTGTGCCTCTGTGAATGTCCAATTTATAGACTGTTCACTGGGTAAATGAGATATATATTTTTTCTCAAATATTTGCAATCTGGAAGCTGGACAAATTCTGTGTTTGGAATATTTCATATAAGTTCGTTTTGATACTGGTAAAACAGGGAATCTAGAAATGATGAGATTGATTCTCATTCATATTCATAGTTTTACTTTTTGAGAAAATTTATATTTATTTCACTAAACTGTAATAGCTCAGATGCCATATTTGAAATAAAGGGTGGTAAAATTTGCTTTTCCCAAATATGAGAAAATGGGTCATTATGTGCTATGACAGCAATGATATTGATTTTTATAGACTGACTTTTTTATAATATTAACCAAAGTTATTGTATATTTGTTTTGAGATATGGGGCAATTAAAATTTTCCTGGCATATTGAGGAAATGATCAATAAATTAAATCAATTTAGGGACGTCTGGGTGGCTCAGTGGGTTAAACCTCTGCCTTCAGCTCAGGTCATGATCTCAGGATCCTGGGATCAAGCCGGCGTCAGAGTCTCTGCTCAGCAGGGAGCCTGCTTCCCCTTCCCTCTCTGCCTGCCTCTCTGCCTACTTGTGATCTCTGTCTGTCAAATAAATAAAATCTTTAAAAATATATATTAAATCAATTTAAATATTTTATATAGAATGGTTAATATTGAACGTCGTAGCAAAAAGAGCTATTGTGACTAAAATATTACATGCATTTTTCTTAGTTTTTAACCAAGTAACTAAGAAGTTAAATTCAGATGTAAGAATTAAAAAATAATTGTAACCACTATTTCATTGGAGGAACATCTAAATATGAATCCTGTTAAGATCACATGCATAATAATTGACCATATTGTCCTGATGTCATAGCCTTTATCGCTTTTTTGCTTATTGCCAAGAGTATCCCTTGGTCACTGCTCCCAATTTGACTTTCTCATTCCCTGATTGTTCCTCTTCTTAATTATGTAACTGACGGCTCACTGTGTTACTGTAATTTTTTATTCTTTTTTTCTTTGTTTCCTGTTTCTCTGCTTTTTAAAATTCATTATTCTCCTCTGCAAGCTCTTCCTTCTCCTTCTTTATTTTCCTTTTTTTTTTTTTCTTTCTGTTTCTATCTCTGGCTCCTGTTTTGTTTTTCCATCCTCCCCTTCAAGTATGTCTCCAAAGCTCTGTGGTGAGCCTCTTATTTTTCTCTCTTGAGAAGCACGAAGGTTTTTCAAGTGGTTGAGAATGTATCTTGTAATCACACCACCTCTATTTGAATTCTAGTGCTACCACTTACAGGTTTTATGGCCTGGGCATTTTTGACAACCCTTATGCACCTCATTCTTTTATCTGAAAAATGACACAAATAACAGTGCCCATTTTAAGAGCACTATTGACAGAGATTACACACCATTATACATAAAGCACTTAGAAGAATGCCTGGCACGTAGTAAGTCCTACACAGTGTTGATTTTGTTTCAGTTATTATTGATATATGAGTGGAAGGTGATATCCTTTTAGTTTCAGATATCCATTATAGTGATTTGATATTTGTGTATATTTAAAAATGATCCTCATAATAAGTCTAGTTACCATCTGTCACCATACAAAGTCATTATAGTAGTATTTACTGCACTCCCTATGCTGTACATTGCATCTGCATTTGATAACTGGCAATCTGTATGTCTTAACCCCCTTCTCTTATATTGCTCATCCCCCAGCCCCTCTCACTCTGGTAACCACAAGGTTGTTTCTTATACTTATGAGTCTGTTTCTATCTTGTTTTGTTTGTTGGATTCTTTTGTTTTAGATTTCACATGTGAATCATATGGTATTTTCTTTCTCTGTCTTATTTATTTCACTCAGCATAATACCCTCTAAAAAGTTCACCTGTGCTGTCCCAGATGATAAGATCCCATTCTTTTTTATGGCTGAGTAATATTCCATTGTAAATATCTATACCACATCTTCTTTTTTCATTCATCTGTCCAGGACACTTAGGTCATTTCCATATTTTGGTTTTTATAAATAACGCTACATTTAATGTAGGGGTATATATTTCCTAATATCAGTGTTTTGGTTTAGATTTTCTATTCTTAATTATTATATATATAATTATATTATTATTGCTCTATTTTTCAGTTTTAAGTTATTTTCGTCTTCTCTTTTTACTCAAATCACAGGGGAAATATTTGTTGTTGTCTCTTAGAGCATGTTACTCTTTTCATTTGAAAAAGACAGGATTACTAGTGTCCCCATTCATAAGAAGAGGAAATCCCTCCCATTTTAGAATGACTGGCTTGAGATATAAATAGTTTCCTTGAATTTAAGCATTTCCCTACCAATGTTAAGGTAAACTAAGTGTCACCAGGTAAAATATAGCATGTTGTCAAAATATTTTCAATTTCAAACAACTCAGTAGTATAAGGTGATTAAAACTGGTACTGAAAGTAAGTACTATAAGATCATAATTTTTTGACATCACTAATAATTCAGTGTCTTCATTCATAAAGGTATGAATAATTTGTTAACTTTTACTGTTTTGAAGATTAAATTAAAAGCACACTAAAGCAGCGAGCCCTGAATTTACATATAGAAAATGCTGAATGGTACTTATTTTTAATATTATAATTACTTCACTATCTAATCAAGACCAGAGAGTCTATTGGTATTTTTTGTTGTTGTTGTTCTTCATAGTTCCTTAAAAAGTATTAGTATGTATGCTGATTGGTCTTGTAACATCTTTAATCCTTAAAAATAACTCCACTGACCTCTCATTTTCTTCCAGCTAGTAACTAATTCATCAGCTAACACTCATAGTCAAAGTTTTTGAACAGTTGTCCCCAGATATATCCAATTTCTCATTTCTCATTTTTTTTCATGTCACAAGAATTTCTTCTTTCTACTCCCCACTGATGCAATAATCTTGTTGATATGGACACCCATCATTCCATGTTGTTGGGCCCAATGCAACCTTAATGCACTTAAGTTATTTACACTCTGATGTAACTGCTACAGAGGGGCCATCTGATTTTCTGAAGATATATTCTTCTCTGGACTTCAGTTACACCACATGCTGTGGGGGTTTTTGTTTGTTTTTGTTTTGGCTCTCCTCAGAGTCCTACAGTCAACCCTCCTCCTCTCTCACAGTTTACCTTTGTTAAATCTCTTCTCTTTGTATTCAGTTACCTTATCCCCATGTCATTCCAATGTCTTTAAATTACATGCAGTATGCTGCCAACCCCCAAGCCTCTCTTGGTTGTCAGTTACCTAACAATGTAATGACATCTTTATCAGAGACAATGTGAACCTAACAAATTTCTAACAGAAAGCTCTTTCTAAATATTCGTCAAGTATCATTGAATGGAATCTCCATGATGCCTCTTGTTCAGGGAGTAACCCTTATGATTATTTGTGATCTTTCCCTCATCTTTCATTTCTGAGTCCATTATTTTATAAAAGGGCAAAATATTTCTTTATTTCTTCTCCTTTGTCTTTACATGAATCCTTTCATTATCATCTGTCTACTAGACCATTGCTTTACCTTGTTTCTTCAGCTTATAATGTTAGCTTTGTTTGGTCAGATCTCACTAAGTAAAAGGAATAATTTTTTTTTTTTTAAGATTTTATTTATTTATTTGACAGAGAGAGACAGCAAGAGAGGGAACACAAGCAGGGGGAGTGGAAGAGTAAGAAGCTGGCTTCCCACTGAGCAGGGAGCCTGATGGAGGACTCCATCCCAGGACTCTGGGATCATGCCCTGAGCTGAAGGCAGATGCTTACTGACTTAGTCCCACCCAGGAGCCCCAAAAGGAATAATTTTTCAAGAATAAAATAAACCATATTATTCTTGAGTATAAGACTCTTCAAAAATTGCCATTTTATAACTAATTAAATGCAAACTGTTTTACTGTATACAAAAAATTCTACATGGGTAGACCTGCCTCTTTCATTTGCCTCATTTCCTTCTCTTCTTTTACTTACTAAGATTTGGTCTATTAAATTCCACTCAGTTTTCCTATGTGGCACATTGTTTCTTCCTTCCAATCTTATACTGTTCCATCTACTTGAAATACATTTTCCTTTATAGCTCACATCATTGATGTATTTTGTCATTTAGGGGGTGCCTGGTTGGCTCAGGTGGAGGGGTATGTGACTCTTGATCTTGGGCTTGTGGGTTCAAGCCCTATGTTGGGAGTAGATATTAATTAACTAAATAAAATTTTTAAAAAAATTGTCTTCTTAGTTTCATTTTCTTAATTACAGAAAGCCTTCTCCAACCACCATATCTAAATAATCTTCCACCCAGCTAATTTTCAAATCTACATTTTTCTTTTTGGCATCAGAGTGAAGCATCATGTGTTGTATTTACATGTATATTTCTGTGTTTACTTATTTACTTCTGTGTATATTTCCTACTTTAGGCTATAAGTTCCATGAATCATGAATTACGTTTATTTTGTATATTTATATATATCCAACTCCTAGTAATGTGCCTGATCAGCTTCATACATTAAGATAAATACATATTTTAATAAATAAATTAGCAATCTTGCAAGTGCTTCAGAGATAAAAATCATTTACTCTTCATAAAAATCTTTTTGTGAAATATTAGATAATCTAGGAAGAGCTCATGAAAAAACACCAAAACAATAATAACAAGATTAAGGGTTACTGCACTTTCAAACTCATTCTTATTACCTGATGCCTTGTAAGGTAACACTTTGAAATATGTTATATTTTCTCTTGGTCTTGCTCTCTTAGGTCAGACAAATAGAATGGGTTATTTTTCCATCACTGTTTTCTTTTTATTCTTCATTAACTGATGTGTTTCATGTCCTTCTGAAGATTTCTGTCTATTAATAACACATGCCTGCTTCTTCAGAAATACAGAGAAACCTGTTTAGCTCTCATATGATAATTTTTTGACATTGTCAATGTATAACAATGTCAAAACTAGTAATATTACATTTTATAGATTTGAAAACTATGACAAGAGATAAGTTATTTAACCTGGATAGTCAGATTGTTAATTGGTAAATGATTAAATGATTCTAGACTGAGCTATTTTTTTAAAAAGTATTTGATAGTCTGGTTTTAGGATTTAGAAGTGGTAATTTTCTTCAGATCATTAAATCCATCAATCTGAACATGTATGTGATCAGAATATAAACAAGTCAGAGATTGTCACTGAAAAGCTGCAGTACCATGTTAAAGAATTCATTATAGGGCTGCTCAGTTTTATACCAGGTATGAACATGCTGGTTGTGGTATATTATAGAGAATGCTTGGTGTATTGGGAAATATTTGTATTGATTTTCAGATTTTGTTGAGTTTATCAGGAAGGTATCAATGAATGGAAAATTCACATTTCAAGGAACAACTGCCATAAATTAATAGTCAGTTACTTCAACACTGTTCATTAGATCAAATCTCTTGGGGCACCTCAGTAGCTCAGTCAGTTAAGAGGCTGCCTTTGGCTCGGGTCATGATCCCAGGGTCCTGGGATTGAGCCCCACGTCCAGCTCCCAGTTCAGTGCAAATCTTGGCTTTTCCTCTCCCTCTATTTGCTGCTCTGCCTACTTGTGCTCTCTATCTCTCTGTCAAATAAATAAATAAAATCTTTAAAAAATTCTCTCTCTTTAGTTAAAACCTATAAATGCCAAAAGAGGAATAAAAATGAAGATCCAGTCAATCATCAAGACCTGCCATTTTATTTTCTTGTATCATTTTGCATCTCTACACTTCTCTCTTTCCCTAGAACCACTAGCACAGCTCAGCACAACATTGTCTCAGAATGCTCAGTAATAGTAAGCAAAAATGAATCAGAGTTCTGCCTGCCAGATTTCTGGGCATTTTCATTCCCCATACTTAAGTGTGACTTTCAGTGTCATGATTTGATCATCTAGAAAGTAAGAATAATACTGGCAATTAAATACTTGGGATGTTCTCAGGATTAAAAACTACATAGAAGAATATTTGGATCAAAATAGACACTCTGTTTTTACTATTATTAGTGAATTTAACTGATTGTCCAGATTCCAGTTTTGTTCCTTTTCAATGCAGATTTCTCATTTTATACTCTTGAAGTCCAATCAAGGTGCTTTCACATAGATAGATAGACTGATCTATATGTATCTCGTTTTCAAGGTGCATTTTTTTCCCTCTGAGAATGTGGTATGCGTAATTTTGATGAGACCAATTAAGAAGCTAGAGATGCAGAAGTATCTTTAACTCTCTGATCATAGGCTAGCATTATGGCTTGGTGAAATGAGTATTGAGGGGTGCTTGGGTGATTCAGTCAATTAAGTGTCTGTCTTCGGCTCAGGTCATGATCCCAGGGTTCTAAGATCAAGCTCCACGTTGGGCTCCCTGCTCAGTGAGGAGCCTAATTCTTCCTCTGTCATTCCCCCTGTTATTGCCCCCTCCTCTTTCCCCCATCCCCTCAAATAAATAAACAAAAATTAAAAAAAAAAAAAAGTGTTGAGACTATGTTAGCATGGCCGCTCTGATGTTGGCACCATGTTCTTTACTTTTGAGACCTACTCAAGATGACAGGTAGCTCAGAGGTGCCTAAGCCTGCAGAATCCTTGCTGCATTCCCAGACTTCCATAGGCTTCTTTTCCTGTGATATGGAAAGATAATGAATATAATAGAAGGAAAAAATGGGAGAAGTATGAATTCCAAGGTTTTTAAAAATTCCTTTTTTTAAAAGGAATTTTAAAAAGGGGTAAAGATGGTCATCCAATCTGATGAAACATTAGAGACAAGTTTACTGATTTTTCTCATGACTCAGGTAGCCACTGAAATCCACTGAAAATATATTTTGTAATTGTGCTATCCTTGTGTTGACGTTTTTAAATTGAGAATTAGAACACAGAACCTCAGAATGATAACTATTACTCTCTGGATTGTAGCTAGCATCATATAAAGATGACTACAACTGAATTTTAAAACAAGTAAAACCTACATGGAAATGCATTTATTCTTTACTGATCATACACTCCTTCACTTCTTTTTCATTGAGAACCTCTTTTCATATATATAACTAGTACATTACACTGATTTATTATCTATGTCTTTATTAAAGATAATGTATATAACATTATATTAATTTTTCTGTTTATTTTTATTATTACATCTTGAGTTTTTAATGTTAGTATCTATACACAATTAGCAATTATGATATAATGTCTAATTTTAAGATAAACATTTATGTAGAGTGAACCAAAATTAAGGAAAAAAGGTTTTGAAAGTGATAGTATATATACGTTTAGATGTAGCAATACTTATGAAATGGTGTTGGCATGACTGGCACTTGCTATGTATCAGACACTGTGTTTGACTGACTGTAGTAAAGGAGGTAATTATACAAGTAGCATGCTGAAAAGAAGCAAGGAGGTATAATTTAGATAAGCACTTAGCAGGTAGGTAGATCTTGCCTTAGGTAATACAAGGCTGGCAACTAACGTAAGTAGTCATGATGCATGTAACAGGAAAATCAGCATAAAAGGTGTATATAAAAAATTATTAATAGGTAATACTTAAGTGAAAGGATGAAGAAAGGAAGATGTAGAGAGAATGCTGATGGTTTGCTTTCACTTTGTAGAATTCGTTGTGCATCTTTTCAACTCGGTTCTTTGTACAAGCTGCTCCCCAAGCTTAGGATATATTTTCTTTATAATTCTTTCCCTTTCCTTTATTTAACTGCTCTTAAAGCTTATAATTTCAGCTCAGGTGTCACTTCATCAGAGAAAAGTTATCTGACTTACCAGAATAGATGAAGCTTTCCTGTATTTTCCCTCACTCCCTATATTTTTCCGTCAGAGCATTTATTATGTCAGAATTTGTAATTATAAGTCTCTCTGATTGTTTAATGTGTGTCATTGGCTATAGATGGTAAACTGCATGACAGCAGGAACATCATTTTCCTTTTTTTTTTTTTCACTAGCAATTTATCCCCAGAAGTTGTACGAATTTACAGAATGCTGAATAAATATTGGTTGAATGAATGAATGAAAGAAACAGTGAAATGTTGTAGGCAGAGAAAACAGGGTAACAATGAAAGAAATGCATGTATTTCACAATGGTTTTATATTATCTCTGGGGCTTTGCAAAAACAGCTGCATAATAATACACTGTATTGTAATTCCCTATTTACTTGTCCTCTCCCTTCATTATTGTGAACCTGTGGATAGGAACTTTGCCTTATTCATTATACCTTCAATACTCAGTATAATGTCTATAACAGTTAGAGTCAGGCAATAAGCAGAAATCATACCAATTATTTTAACAGGGAGATTTGATATAAAAACCATTAACCAGGCATTAGAGAATTGAAAAGATTTCTAGGATGAGAATGAGGTTTCAAGTTAATAATTTCAAAAAGCAGTTATAACCCCTGTGCCAGAGGAAACAAAGAGAAGGCTACGGTATTCTTAAAACTGAGAAGAGGCCCCATGGATCTGGGACTCAGATCTCAGAGGATGGGGAACCAGCCAGCTATCCTGAGGAGATGCACCGGGGCTGGTTCTGATAGTGTGTGAAACATGAAAACTGAAATCAACTGCTCTTTCTTGAATCAGTTATCATTGCCAAGATGAGAGCCATTTGTAGGACTAATTTATAGGTATAGAAAACAAAAAGAATGAAGCAAACTCCTCCTTCCTTTGCCATCCTTTCATTCTCACTATAATATCCCATACTGGCAGAGTCTAACAGAGATCCAGCTGATAACACACAAATGTGGTTTGCCGAGTCCCATCACCAGCATTGCTGGAATATAAAAAGGTGGATTGAAGGTGAGAGCTAATAGGTAATTATCTAGCATAACATCCACAAATATTTTAACAACAAAAACAACCTCTGATTTTTCTTAACAAGAGGCAATTTTCATTTTGTACAAACAAAATTACTCTTCCACTCTTCTCACAATCAGTCTGTAGATCCATACCTGGGAGACAGTCACAATATCTGTCTGCAGGCTGCATTAATTGCTTTGCATATCCATTCACCATCCCTTCTGAATATTTTGTATCTACAGAAAAGAACTGTAAAATAACCACTAACAAAGATCTTTACATAAAATAATAAGAGAAAGACAGAAGGAGAAAACAAAAATATACATAAAAGTGTACATGTAGAGAAAGACACAGATAAAACAACCAAGGGAAAATATGTGTAACTGGTACAGCTGTAACTGGTCATGCACCCATGGTTGATCTGCAACTATCCTTTCCCTGTTTCCATTGTTCTTAGATAAAAGCTCAGTAGGTCTAATTTTACCTGCTAGAATGGCAAACATCTTCATCCCTGAAGAGACTGATTCCTTAATGGTTCTTTCTTTGTTTATTTGCTGTAATTTTGTATTAACTTTTACTATTGGACATTAAACTACTAAAAGGCACCCTGTAGAGATTCCAGACATAATCCTCCCAGACCCCTATTGAGGAACAACAATACTATTTCTCCTTGAAATTTTAATCACCCAGCCAATAGAACAAACCTCTTCTTTGTTGGCTGGTTCAAGATCATGAAACAACAATAACAAGAAACAAAAACAAAAAAGCTAATAGCTGAGTGACAGTTTCAACATCCAATTTAGTAGAACAGTATTGCATCTTCTCTAAAAATATTCCTCTTAGGAACCAAGATCTCCAAACCAGCAGAGCTCAAACCCATGGGAATTAAATGGAGGGGAAAATAGGGCAAGATATTATGTGTAATCATGAGAGGAACCATTCTTATTTTTACTACTTCATTCCCAAACCAAAATATTCTTCATTGTATCTTGGTTGCTATTTCATAGGCTCTGCTACATTTTATAGGATAGAACTCCATCCTTCCTGGATGTTATCTCCCACCTGGCATACATTGGTTGAGTCTTCAAAAGGTGCTTGTTCCACCAGGTCAATTACTGGTAGCCAGTAGGTCACATGGTAAGACCTATGAATTCTACATACACAACCCCATTGCTATAATACTCACCCTGTGAAATCTTTTCCTTTATTAAAAGCAATTGTGTACATATCTCCATGTTGGCAAATGAAGTCATTGATAGTTCATGGATGGTAGTCATAGAAGTGGTATAGGAAGGAAATGTAATTCTATATCTACAATATATTTCTGATCCTTTGAGAAAGAAAACTATCTGTCTGATGATATAACTTGTCCAATGTAATCAGTCTACCAGGAAAATGTTCCACACAGAAAAACAAGGTTTTTCAGGGCCAATGGGTAGCTCAGTCAGATAGGCATCTGACTGTTGGTTTCAGCTCACGTCATAGTCTCATGGTTTTGGGATTAAGCTCCACATCAGAGTCTGTGCTCAGCAGGGAGTCTGCTTGAGAATTCTCTCTCTCCCTCTCTGTGACTCCACCCCCACCCACCTTGTGTCTCTAAAATAAGTAAATAAATCTTTAAAAAAATGAGAAAACAATGTTTTTCTCAACTGTTAATAGGTTAGATACTTGATATAGCGTGGTGAAGGGAATTTCTATACTTAGATCACTAACATTATAATATTTTTTAATTGGGTTCATTGTGTAAGCACAAATGACTGATGGCTAAATAAAGAAACTGTGTGCACAGTATATGTCATCTTGTCCACCTTTATTGAAAGACCTCTCTGCAGGTATATACATGGAACACAAATATCTTCACAATCTCTGATAATTCTGGGAGTCCCATCCCAATATTTCTTCCTCAGACTTCCTTGCTACCAATCTTCCAATCCTATTCAAGTGCTGATCATGTCCACACTGTGAACTATTCATGAATCTCTGTCAGTCTTTACTTATGGAAATTTTTCAGTCCAGATTAAGTAGAAAACCAGATTTGCTGCTTGGATTTCTACCTACTAGAAATATTTATTTCCCCCATTGTCCTTCAGGACCACTTCTGGATTAGGATGTGTCTCTGCATCGATTCAGTTATTCTTAGAACCAGTATAGCATATAGACTCTATAAAACAGTAACGCGTCTTCTCCTCTTCAGTCAACTGACCATAAGATATTTCCATGAAATCACAAATATAGATTAAAGAAGATAGATAAGGTCACAGGGGTTAATACTAATGTAATATGTAATATCTTTCTGATTTTTGAGCTTAATTTCTTATCTGCTATTTTTGGTTGATAATAGACTGCTTCTTTATTACACAATATTATAGTTTCGTGAAAAATACAATAAGCAATTAGTAAGCATTTAAATTAACATGATTATTGATTTCTTATTATTAACCTTACAGTGACTACCAGTGTTGAGTAGAAGCCCAGGGCTATTTCTCAAAAGGACAATAGTTACCAGAAGAAAACTTGAATTTGGTCTCAAAGTCTAGAAGTCTGTGCTGTTACTATTTTTTTAGGATTTATTTATTTATTTATCCGAGAGATCGAGAGAGAAAAAGAGAGAGAAAGAGTGAGTACAAGAAGGGGGGCGGCCAGTGGAGAAGGATAAGCAGACTCCCAACTGACCAGGAAGCCCCACAGAGGGCTTGATACCAGGACCCTGAGATCATGACGTGAGCAGAAGGTAGATGCCCAAATGACTGAGCCACCCAGGTGCCCCTGCGCTGTTATTTTCTAATCAGTGAATTCCAGAGGCTTCACACACCATTTATATTTTTCACAGAAGTTATGATTATCATTGTGTATACTCTCAGTCTCTACCAGTGGTGAATAAAATCTAGGAGGTATGTCTTAAAAGAATAGTTACCTACCAAAGATAATATAAAGTAACTCCCAAATTCTGGATGCCTGTGCTATCATTATCACTCTGACTTCCAGAGATTCAACACATTATCTACATTTGCCACAGTAACCTTGAATATTATTGGATATTTTGGGTCTTAACTCCCTGCTAAAAGAACAGCTTTCTCTGATGTCTGAACTTGCTGCCAAGCCTTCTTTTCTCCTCATCCTTATCCAAGACTGATAGTTTTATGAGATGCTTTGTAAATGGGTTTGAAGACCACACTCAAAATATCTCTTGGCAGAGAGTTAGAGGGATTGTGTAACCCTGAAACAATACTCTAAAGTTGTACTTTTAGCCCTACAGGGTAAAACTCAAGCTAGTTTTTAGCAATCTTTATAATTGGTAAAGAGAAGTAATAGAAACAAATTGCAGGTGAACAGTTTCATGCCAGAAACTGGGGCCAAAACAATATTTTCCCACAAATACCTAATATTTAGAACACCACTAGATTCATCTTCTGATTTAGGTGACAGTAAGACATTTCTTCTCCAAAATCCATATAGTTTCTACACAGGTAAAAAGCCTTTCCATGTTTATGTAGCAGCCTAATGTTGCAATTTGTAGAAACCAATTCCATTTTTTCTCCTCCATCCAGAAACCCAGCCAGTATCTATTTTCCACAACTCCATTCTTCGTTTCTGGAAATTGGGAAGAGAATTATAACTTTATTTATAACTTTAATTAACCCATACATAATTAGCTCAGGATAATTTTAAGAGATGGGATAAGTCAGCTTTTCTGAAACAGAAATATCTTCAATATCTTCCAGAATGGAACTTAGTAAAGAAAATTCTGTTCACAAAACAGTTAAAAATCATAGGACATGAAAGTCAGAAAAAACTACCCTTGGCTTTGCAGGCATTGCAGAAAGCCACTAATGGTTTTCTTAGTTTCTGGGTACATTGAAGGAATGGTTTGCAACCTTGTCCAGAGCTTTCTACAATCCTTCTCTTTGCCCCCTGCTAGAATGTACTGCCCCTTCATGAAGAGTATACTGGGTTTCCTTTCTGTAATGACTTCCTGGTCTTGAGGAAGTGCTTATCCTTGGAGGAATTAGAACCAGAATCCTGTTAGCAAGCTAGTATGCAAATAATAGTTTTTAGGGTCCATTTCCTATGCAATAAGGAAGTGTTTAGACAGGTTGAGATGGAACTGACTATAAATCAATGACATCTGACACAGAAATCTTTGGTTGCTACAATCTGTAAGTCTGACTGAAACATGAATTATTGGAATTTCAGAGTCTACAAAATTTGAATTTTACCTTATCATCATAGCATCAGTCGTTGAAGTTATATTGTAATCATATGGTAATTGCAATCCAAGAGGTAGTCATCAGACTACTCAGCGGCAATAAAGCAAATGACAAATAAATGAAATAGTAAGAAAATACTAATGGTCTGGAACCAAGAAAAATAAGAGACTATCTTCTTGAACTTTTAAGAATCCTTTCGTTGGGGTCCGTGGTTACTTTGGTCAGTTAAGCATCTGACTCTTGGTTTCAGCTCAGGTCATGATCTTATGGGGGTGAGAGCAAATACCACCCCTCCTCTTGGGGTTCCACTCTCAGCAGAGAGTCTGCTTGAAGATTCTCTCCCTCTGTCCCTCCCCTGCCACACACCAATGCACACTATCTCTCTCAAATAAACAAATACATCTTTAAAAAAAGAAGAATCCTTCAGTTAAGGGTAATAAAACTTTCCCTCTAGTCTCTTTAAAGTCATATACGATTGTAAAACTTTTCTCTTGGCGAACCAGCAATTTCTAAGAAAAAAGCAAAATTAATGATCCAGAGGAGAAGTATTTGGAGAAATTTTTTTTAAATGTTTTATTTATTTATTTAACAGAGAGGTAGAGAGAGGGAGAGAGAGACCACAGAGGAAGAAGCAGGCAGAGAGAGAGGGAGACGAGCAAGGGAGCCTGATACAGGGCTCGATCCCAGGACCCTGGGACCGTGACCTGATTGAAGGCAGATGCTTAATGACTGAGCTACCCAGGTGCCCCTGAAGAAATACTTTTAACAAAATATTCTACAAAGAAAAATAGAAAAGAAATTTACCATCAGTAGAGTAAAAATTGTAGGGTCTTAGAAAATGCAAAGTTAATTGGATATGATTGAAGATAGTTGGGGGGGAAAAAACAGATCAGGAAACACACAGAACAGAAAACAACAGCAAAGGATGTCCTGGTCCTTCAAATCTTTGCACCCCAAAATGCAATTTATCCAAAAATACCATTTCCCTTGGAGAAAAATAGCTGAAAATTAGGACTAAGTTAGGGGAGAGGCTTACTAGTGGAATAGAACACACAGCATTTTGAACTCATGTAGATTTCTTTATGTGATCAGATAATCAATCCTTTTCAGACTTTAAGAATTAAAAAGAAAAACCAAGGTAAAACCAATGATTACATAAAAACAATGTGATTCGGATAACAAAAAGAACTTCTAAACTATGCTTCAAATGAATTTGAAAAGATATTGGATCTATAAATTAAAAACCTTTATACTATGGAAAATACTTAAACATATATAAATTCTTAGAAGTGATTAGGAATTAAAAAAATCTAATTATAATCTGGACTATAAGTCAAGGGATGGAGAGCAAAGAATGAAATTTAAAGTATAAAACATGAGAGAAGAAGTAAATATTTTTTCCCTCATACTTCCTCTAGTAATGTGATTAGGATGGAAATAATGTGGGTGGAATAGAATAGAGGTATTATGGCGGGTGCAAGTGAATGTAAAGAGGAAAAATCTGGGGAAGTTAGAAACAGTTGTGATGTGTTCAGTGTTTGAGAAATGTATATTAAAAAAACTGATCATGGGAATTGTAATAAGTATTTCCAAAATATTGCTCATGGAGTCTAAGATAAGCAAGATGTTGAATTTTTAAAAATTTATTTAATTTCCATAGACTGACCTTTGATTTCAATCATATAGCAGAACTGACTCATGCAATGTGATTTTTAAAATTATATCTATCTGTCGCTCTCGCCAGCAAGAACGACCAGGAGACCTCAACGAAGCAAGCTTTATTTCTGCGTAGCTGTTGGGATCTCCCTCTTTCCCGCCCATGCATGTCTATATATACTAAGGTTGCACAACCAATCACTTGCAGCCACATAGATACAAAATCCTAAGTTCCGCCTACTGGCTCGCATCCAGCCGCCATCTTAATGGCGTGTTTACTTTCGGGCACCGAAAAAGTCGTGCGGTGCCCGGGCCCCGCCGCGGGCCCAGCCGGAGCAGCTCCGCACCGTCGCCACCCGGCGGCGGCGACGGCTTGAGGCAGCGGCGGCCGAGGCAATGAGCGGGCACGGCGGAGCCCAGAAGCATCACCGCGCATGCGCTACAAGCCGCTCGGGCACTGGCATCTCCCCCTTTTCTTTTATATTAGGCATGCAAGGCAGGAGATCGTGCCTGTCTTAGGTTGTCAGCGGCCATGAACATGCTTACCCGTCATCGGATTATTCCCCCTGGTTGGAGAACTCCTGGCTTAGGTTGCTATGTGCATGCAGCCAATCTTACCCGTCATTGACTACCGATCTAGCGCTGCCAGCCAGATTTGGGGAAATGTACCAGCTTCCAGTGCCATGCAAGCTTGTACTAGCGCCAACTGTTGCCTACATTGTTGTTTATGTAATGATGCAAAACGGCGGAACATAAGGATTTACAACAGATACCCAATCCCGTAATGGAGCTATGTCAATCTTATCTGCTTAACTCTTTCGACAGATTAGCAGCAATAGCAAGGTCATTATAGGCCACGGAGGTTATGCGAAGTCCAGAAAGTGGTTGGATGCATCTGGTCGTCAATAGTTTCTGGAGAATGTCCACTTGTTACAGACGTGGTGAGAGCTACAGCTGCCACAGTTGCTGCAGCTGCGGAGGCTGCTACAGCCGCAATAATGGCTGCAGTGATCCCAAAGTCTCTTTTATGTCTTGAGAGCAATACAGGCAAATCATTAGGATTTACAGAAACGGGCATGGGAATGAAAGTAGATATACAGGAGGGAGGATGGTGGACTCATTCGTCAGTGGCATGGGGAACGGCCAGGCTTTCACTATTGCCCATTGGTGCATCTGTTGAAGGGATGCTGGTGTCGCCAGGATCGCTATCAGGCCGAGCATCAGGACGGGGCGGGCCATGTTGATCAATTCTTCTAATCAGTCGCTCCGGGACCCAGATAGGCACTTGGGCATCCTGTGGAAAAAGACAAACAGAACCTCCGTGCCATCTTAGGACCGGGTCAGGGCCTCTCCATTGGCCCGTGAGTATGTCCTTCCACTTTGCCTGCGCTAGCGTGTGTTCGGTAACCGCCGCATGCCTGTCCGCTGCAGATGTACCATTATGGTCCAAGGACAAAAAATTTAAAATGTAAAGGGTGAGAGATGTAAGATCACGGGGTGACTTGTAGTCATCCCCTATTCCCCCTTTTCTTATTTTTTGTAAGCATCGTTTGAAGGTGCCATTGGCTCGTTCAATTATTCCTTGACCTTATGGATTGTAGGGTATACCTGTAGTATGGACTAGACCAAATTGACTCAGGAATTGATGGATAGATTTTGATGTATATGCAGGTCCATTATCTGTCTTTATTTGTTTTGGGATACCCCAATCTGCGAAGCATCGTAGGCAGTGTGTGATGATTTGTTTTGAATTCTCCCCCGTGAGGGTAGTAGCCATTATGATACCCGAATAAGTGTCCACTGATATATGTACATACTTTTGTTGCCCGAATTCAGGTACATGTGTGACATCCATTTGCCATAGGTGATTAGCTTGAAGGCCTTTGGGATTTACCCCCAAGGAAGGCTGAGGGAGTAATGTGGCACAATTCCCAGAGGTCCTTACTATATCTCTTGCCTGTTCTTTGGTGATATGGAATCTATATCTTAAGGTATTAGAATTCACATGCCATTTGCTATGGAACAGCTTCGCCTGTTCTAACGTAGGGCAAATAAGTTGGAAACGACTATTGTGGTCTGCTAGAGCACTGCCCTCGGATAATGGTCCTGGTAGGCTCATATGGGCTCTGATGTGATCTATAAAAAATAGTTCAGTGCGCAGTTGCACAACCTCTTGTAGTTGCCTTAAGATCCATGGAATAGGTGAATCACTTAAGGAGAGGATGGCTGTTTCAATATTTTTTGTTGCATTTACCACGTATTGACTATCAGAAATAACATTTAGGGGAGTGTCTGAAAATCTTTGGAGCACTAGGAGCACTACTAGTAGCTCTACTTGTTGAGCCGACCTGGCAGGAACTATGACTGGGTTCACAATTCCATTTATGATATAAGCTCCTGTGCCCTCTTTACTTCCATCTGTAAAGACAGTAGAGGCTTCTTTTAGTGGTGTCGATCTACTAATTCTTGGTAGTATGAATTCAACACCCTTTGTGAATTCTATAATTGGTTCTGAAGGATAATGATTATCAAATTCTATTGAGTAAGACGTGGTCAGTGTCGCCCAATCATCTAGGGTAGCACATAGTAGGCGAATCTGTTCCTTAGTATACGGCACAATACAATTGTCAGGTATGATTCCAAGAGTAGAAATACAGTGATCAATTTGTTAGCTGGCATGGCTACTGCAACTGGATATGTTGTGATTATCCGAGGAAGAGTGTTTGGGAGGTACAGCCATTGTAAGGGCCCACCTTGCCATAGCACTCCAGTAGGTGAAGAAGGGGATGGAATCACTATGGCTTGGACTGTCTGGCTAGGATCACATCTATCTGCTGAAGTCAAGGCAAGCCTGTCCTCCACGATTTTCAAAGCCTGTTTCGCCTCCAGAGTAAGGCTCCTAGGAGAGTCTAGATGGGCATCACCCTTCAGAATATCAAACAATGGTTGTAATTCTCCTGTAGTTATTTTCAGGTAGGGTTGGATCCAATTTATGTCCCCGAATAACTTTTGGAAATCATTGAGTGTTTGTAATTTGTCAGTTCTAATGGAGGCTTTTGAAGGTTTTACCATGGTATTGTATAGTTTCATGCCTAAATAGTCTTTGATGTTGGAAGCCTCTATCTTTTGGGGGGCTATAATTAACCCCCATGAATTTAGCTCCTTTTGTAACATTATTAAGGCTTCCGAAACTGTAGTAGAGTCAGATCCACACAACAATATGTCATCCATGTAATGGTAACACATTAAATCAGGGTAAGTCTCTCTAATAGGCTGTATGGCTTTAGAAACATATAATTGACACATAGTGGGGCTATTAGCCATGCCCTGAGGGAGGACAGTCCACTCATATCTTTGGTCAGGCTCTGCATGATTAATAGAAGGTAGGGTAAAGGCAAATTTAATTGTATCCTCAGGATGCAGAGGGATAGAGAAAAAGCAATTTTTTATGTCAACCACTATTGATGGCCAGTTTCTTGGTAAGGTGGTTATCATGGGTAATCCCAGCTGTATTGGTCCCATGTTCTGCATTTGCCTATTAATTTCTCTAAGATCATGTAAAAGTCTTCATTTACCAGATTTCTTTTTAATAACAAAGATAGGTGTATTCCAAGGTGAGGTAGAAGGTTTCATATGGCCCGCCTCTAACTGTTCCTGTACCAGGGCTTTAGCAGCTGATAGTTTTTTGTTAGTAAGGGGCCACTGAGGCACCCAGCAGGGCGTATCTGTCTTCCACGTTATTTTCATTGCCTCAATGGCCCTTACTGAAAACCCAGGCATTGCCCCTTATATTCTGAGGTGAAAGGGATGGTGTCTATTTTAACTTGCTCCTGTTTCCCTAACCCTTTTCCTGGTATATATCCCATTTTTTGCATCATAGCTATTGATCGGGGGCTGTATATAGTTTCAGTTGTCAGGCGGGCGCTCATCTGTTCCAAAACGTCTCGTCCCCAGAGGGAAATAGGAATATTGCAGACATAGGGCTGAAAAGTTCCCCTATGGCCTTCGTCATCCTCCCACTCAAGGGTAGCTGCGCTTTGATCAGGACTTTGAGCGATTCCTAAACCCCTGAGTGATAGTATGTATCTCGGAGTATCTCGGAGGCCACTCTTGTTGGCTGATGATGCTCTTATCGGCGCCCGTATCCAGTAACCCTAAAAATTTTCTTCCTTGCACCTTGAGGGTAATTATGGGCCTATCAGTCATATCCAGGGTTAGGCATGTTAGGTCAACTCCCGTAGACCCCAAACCTCTTGTACCTTTTTCTTTTCCTTTACTGGGGAAGGCTTCATGATGGCTAGGGAGTATGAGAAGTTGAGCTATCCAATCTCCTGGGCTAATTGTAGTAACTCCCCTTGTTGAAGACACCAGTATCTTGATCTCTCCCTCATAATCTAAATCTATTACCCCAGGGTGAACTATCAGACCTTTGAGATAAGTGGAGCTTCGGCCAAGTAATAAACCTACAGTACCATGAGGGGGGCCCCCTCTTAGATTGGAGGCCAATGCTTGAATGCCCATCTCTGGTGTTAGGACCATTCGGGCAGCTGCTCTGATATCGAGCCCTGCTGATCCAGAGGTTGCGTGCCTTTTTCCGAGGAAGGATACCATGTCCTGGGCATTTGCGTTAGTGCCCCATAAATTTGTGTTGGGCCCCGGAGCGCGGGGCTCTGCTTCCCGTTTTTTGAGTAATTGGATTGAATCCAGTTATTCGGCGGCAGGGGATTTCCTTGAATATCTTTCTGGGACCTACATTCATTAGCCCAATGATTCCCTTTATGGCAATGAGGGCACAACCCAGGTGCGGGCTTGACTGGTCTAGGAGGTCCTTTACCCTTTGGACAATCCCTCTTAAGATGACCGTCCCTTCCACAAAGGAAACAAGCCTTGGAAGAACTCCTGGTTCCTCCATTGAAACTTTTTATCCCTTGGGCTACTGCTGCTCCCACAACTTGGCCCTGAACAACTGTATCAGTGATGTCTTGACACACTTTGATATACGTAATCAGGTCCTTAGACTTCCAAGGGCGGATAGCCTCTTTACACCATTTATTTGCTTGTTCATAGGCTAATTGTTTAACAAGGGGCATTGCTTGGTCCACATCCCCAAATATGCGCCTTGCTACTTGGAGCAGACGATCTACAAAGTCCGCATAGGGTTCATTAGGCCCCTGCAACACCTTGGAAAGTTGTCCCTGCAAATCGCCAGAACCCTGTATGGTCTTCCAAGCCCTAGTGGCTGCAGCTGCTATCTGTACATACACGCCGGGGGGTACCCAATCTGATTGTTTTGTCCCACCAATTGACCTCCTCCCATGAGCATGTCAGTATTCCAGTGGGGATTCCCTGACGCGGCGTTACGCCGGGCAGTTTCTGAGCTACACTCTTGCCAAGCAGTTTTCCATATCAAGTATTGTCCACCGGACAGAGTTGCTTTTGCCATGTTAGTCCAATCGTCTGGGGTAAGGTTTATGCTACCGACTGCTTCCAAAAGTGAAAGTGTATAAGCAGCCTGTGGCCCATAAGTAGTGACTGCTTCCTTAAACTGTTTAATAAGTTTGAAGTCTAGTGGTTGATGAAACCTCTGTTGATTTTGATCTTCTAACACTGGGTATGCAAGAGCGAGGGTTTAGTAAAGTCCGTAATGTCCCTCCATCCTGCATTTCTGCATTCTGGACAACCGCATGCCCCTCGGGAGCATTAAGTGTTATATGGTGGCGGCCATTCTGCAGGTGGCGCTATAGGCCTACATTCAGGGGTAGGAATTCTTGACCTTCTGACAGAGGGCGCTAGGGAGTCATATTTTTTCCCGGCTTCTTTGTATGTCTTTCCCTTTAAAGGTTCGTTAGGGACTTCCTCTTTTAATTTTAAGTATGTCATGGCTTCCCCAAGCTCATCTTCAGAGGAGCTCTCCTCTGAACTTTCTCCCCCTCCGCTAGATCCTGCCTTAGAGGCTTCTCTGACCTGCTCCTCGATAACATTTTTAACCGTTTTATGGTTAGAGTCTAGCGGAGTGCCGTTAGCCTTAAGCACTTCCGTTAGTAATCCTCCCATCTTAGTAAACTTTGATCCCATTATTTCTCGTCCTATGCCTAGGAACACTTTTACTTCTCGTCCTATACTTAGGAACTTTCTCACTTCTCGTCCTATACTTAGGAACTTTCTCACTTCTCGTCCTATACTTAGGAACTTTCTTATCTGAAATTTTGTGCACACTTACCGGATCGTTGCGTTCACTGAGAACTCCTCAGTGTAGCTTTCGGGTTTCCCGGGTTTCGGCACCACTTGTCGCTCTCGCCAGCAAGAATGACCAGGAGACCTCAGCGAAGCAAGCTTTATTTCTGCGTAGCTGTTGGGATCTCCCTCTTTCCCGCCCATGCATGTCTATATATACCAAGGTTGCACAACCAATCACTTGCAGCCGCATAGATACAAAATCCTAAGTTCCGCCTACTGGCTCGCATCCAGCCACCATCTTAATGGCGTGTTTACTTTCGGGCACCGAAAAAGTCGTGCGGCGCCCGGGCCTCCCCGCGGGCCCAGCCGGAGCAGGTCTGCACCGTCGTGACCCGGTGGCAGCGACGGCTTGAGGCAGCAGCGGCCGAGGCAACGAGCGGGCACAGCAGAGCCCAGAAGCATCATCGCGCATGCGCTACAAGCTGCTTGGGCACCGACATCTATCACTGTGAAAATTAGAATCAAAATAAATGTTTTGGGAGTAACTAAAATTATTCACCTATACATAAATGTTTATTGAATATTTACTGTATCTTAAACACTATTTTAGGGGAAGAGACACAGAATTTCTCTTGGAAAGTGAATATTTTAATATGATGCATTGGATGTGGGGAAAGTAAGGAAAAGTCTAGCAAGAGACACATCATTAAGAGATCCTCAAAAGAAAAAGTGGAGAGTTTTATGGGGTCTTTGTGTAAGGGTTATAAAAGAAATACAGCACAGATTCCAACAATCATTTAGAATATATTGAGATATTTTTAATCCTTCTTTTAAGCAAAGGCATTCTCCTGTATTTTATAGTTCTTCAGCAATGATGCTCATTCATATGCTCCTATTCATATACGTATGAATGTATATGAATAGGACCCTCAAAAATTATTGTTTTCTCAGATAAGTGCAAGATAAGATCTTTAATAATGATTGCAAAGGATTAATTATAATGTTGAGCCATAATATCCAAGCTGAATAAGTAGGAAAGAAGAGAAATAAAATGAGGGGTAAATTGAAATTGGAGAAAGAAAATTTCTATAGTCTTGGTGAAGATGAAGAATTACATTGGTAGGTGGAAGGATAAGGAGGTTTCTTTCTATTAACAGTGGAATATCTGAATGTGTGACTTTGTGTAAGATTTCCAGTTATTTTTTTTCCAGTTTATTTTTGCAAAGACTAGAGCCAGGAAGTAGCCATGTGATTCTAGAGAAGTGTTCAAGAAGAGATAAGGTGCTGAAACCACTATATGGAAGTACCCTCCATGTGAACCAAAAAATCATTGAAATTGGTGAGCAGAATTGAGGTGGAGAGAAAAAAAAAATATTGAGGCCAGGGATTAAACATTTTTGTCTAAGTATATATGACAAGAAGCTTTGTAGAGTACAGTAAGGATAGAGAAAATGTGGTACAATAAATTTACATGAGCTCCAACATATCATGGATTTTCAAAGGCTTGAAGTCAAGGAAAGACCTAAAAATGGTATTGAGGATCAGAAAGACAGGAAGCTATTTTTTTTTCTTTTTACCCTGATGAGCTTTCTAGAGCTTTCTAGAACTAAGATATTATCAAGGTGCAGCAAAGTTTTAATTAAGAAAAGCAGGTAGGAGAAACTTGTCAGAAGATTGTGAGTACCACAAGGGAATTTCCAGATTCTGGGCTAAGGAATATGAAACTCAGGGGAAAAAATAGGAGTAAGGAGAAAGATGAAGGAATAGGTTACAGTAGGCCAGAAACCAAGAGGCATCAAAGTAGGCACATAAATAATAAGAGATGGAACTAGGAACTGGGGTGAAGTGGGTTTGGACTTCTAGAGATGACTAATAGACACAGAGACAAGATATTTAAGGGGTTCTTAGTAGAAGAGAAATACAAAAATAACATTGAAGCTCTGAAAGATTTGCCTAGCAGCTTTATAAGAAATCAGTTGACTCAGTAAGCAAGGCTTCACTGAAGAAAATAAATCAGACGGCTAGTCTGGAAGACTTAGGTAAAGGCATGCCACCTGAAAGCTCTAAAGACTACTGGAATCAAAGAAATGGAGTCTTACTGAATGATAAGGGGTCCAAGTGGCTCCTGGGAAGGACTTTCTATTACCTGGGTGGGGAAGTATTACCTGCATCTAAGTGGAGCTAGACTGCCCTGTGGAGTCACTCTAAGGGCAGAGAAGTGAGCTAGTAGCCTTTTAAAGAGAAGGAAAAAAAAAAAAGTGCCAATAGCCTTTTGGCTAGAAAGGCTCTTGTTTCCCTTGGCTGGTTTGCAGCCTAAAGAATCAGAAGCCGGCCTATGGCCGGAATAATTAAACGTACAAGCTAGCAGAGAGAAAACTTTCTTATGAAAGTATATTTATTAATAATCTATGGAGTAGAGTAATATTAATTATAAATTGTAATTGTTAATAGAGCAATAATAAATGACATCAAACTAAAATCAATGAATATTCATTCCATTTGGTAATTTGTGATTATTGCATAACTTTGTTGGTGTAAAAATTGTTTTTAAGTTAGAATATTGGTATTCTTAATACATACATAAATAAAAGAAATAAAACTGATAAGAAAATAAGTCATATTTTCCTACTTTGAATTCAGTTCCAATTCTTTAATTCTGGGTATTTTTCTACCCAGAGAAATGTCTGCATTTAAAGCTGACATTGCATAATTATGAGGGAAGATACAAATTTGTAATACCTCCCATTTTATGGATTTTGTGTACTTATGGAACAATTGGTATATTAAATTAGCTGGGAGATTTTTTAAAAAAGCCTCTGCAGTTATCTCAAAGAATATTAACTGGACAATTTGATACTCTATTTGCTTATCTGAGGTCATTTAAAGTTAGGTGATGGACAAAAGGAAGCTTGTCACATGTTTATTCGGACAAACAGATAATGGTTTGAGAGATTTCAGTCAGTACACATGGTGAATTAGATTCAGAGGTATAATCTCTATGACAACTATCTATAATGCTGTTTGCAGATTGATCTCATGAATTCAGTAGTGTCTCAGACATATAATTTACCCATATCATGACCACAATAAGCATTTTTAATTGACTGTATCACCATGCTAATACAAGCATAGACACTGAGAGTTAATGGTTCTCAATTATTCAGTTTGTACTAGTGGAAGATGATAGGAAAGAATATGCCAAAGTTTTGGAAATTAAAAAGTACTAAATCAATCAGAAAAGAGGTATGCTTGCTGTGATAGAAACATAGCGTTATGTATATTTTTTAAAACAGGAACTTTGGGAAAAAACAAAAACAAAAACAGGAACTTTGGATGGCCAACTAGTGTTCCCTATGAGAACTCTTCTTGCTATCCTATCATAATCTCCCTTTAATTAGTGTCTCACTATTTAAAGGATTTCTTACAAGAGCTAGTTCTCTGTAACACAATAATAATCAGCATCATGATAATAGATTGTATTGAAAATAATACAAGGAGGTCATGAAGGACATGAGCTTTGGAATCACACACATCTGGGTTTAATTCTTGAGTTTGCCACTTAACTAGCTATGAAGCTTGGGATTGAGCGCTAAAGCTTGGCAGCTGCTTACTTACGTTTTAAAAGGGAATATAATATGCATAATAACACAGGCAGATTTAAAGAGATTTAAAAGATAATGTACGTGAAATGTTCAACATATTGCCTAACCCATAAAAAGGGATTCAAAAAGAGGCAATTATTATATCATTAGCATTAATATAATTTTTACCAATTTTATAATAAAAATGAGTTAAAATTATATTCTCTGGTCATCATGTTAGATCTATATATGTAAGGATAATGTTTTCCCTATTTTTCTATATTAGTGGCTAGATTCTTGATTATAATGTTCTTAAAAAGTGTCTTTTGTTGTAGGAAATAATGATCAAAATTTAAATACAGTGCATTATGAAAATATTAATTTATACATTTTAGAGATTAATTGTAGAAAAATATTTTTAAAAAGATGAGAAGGATTAATACAGAATGTTAACATTCCTGAATTTTATCACACAGTACATTGATAAATGGTTTACAGGCACACTGATTTTCATATCAAGTAAAACTGCACCTATCATGCAGAAGAAAAGTAGGAAGAAAAGAAATACAAATAAATTGCTTGAATGAATGTATCCAACTGATCTCCTTTGCATGTTCAATGCCTGTTTTTATGCCAGTTAAACAACCTAACTGGGTTTAGAGAACTGATGGTTTTAAATGGCTCTGTATGAAAAAATGTGCATAAAATCTTCTTATGCAATATTTCATATTTCATTTCTACATTTTGTTCTTTGTTCACTTTGGATTTTTGCAATTAGAAAAATAAAATTCATGTAAAAATATTCTTAAAAATATGCACTATTAAAAAATATACCATGGAAGAACTAAACTTTGACACATTCATCATGGTAAATGAGAAATCTCTTCCAGGCAGAATTAGCATTCAAACTAGTGCAGGTGTCACACCCAACCTTACATTTGTTGACCCTAAATATTGACTTAATACTAACTCCAACAACTGATCTTCAGTGCTACTAAAATACTGCTCCACTTTTTTCAAACCATATTATTTAATATGATTTGTGGAGTTGATATATAATAATGACTTAACATGGAGACGATGATATATAATAATGACATAAAGCCTACCTCACTGGATTTAGTTAACAAAATTTCTCTAAAAGGAAGTACAAAGAAGAGTGTAACAGCTTTTGCAATAGTGTGAGATATTGAAAGGGCATCAAGACATGAGGGAACTGTATGAAAAGAATGCAGGATTCCTGTTTATTCACTGCCAAAAAACTAAGATGGTGACTCATAATATCTATTCTCATTTGGCAAGATCTTAGCAGTTGTGTAACTGTAAGACAAATTTTATTTGCCTTAAGATAAAAAGTAAATAGCTGAAAAGAAGCAAATTGTGGCATATAATACTGAGAATATCTTAGGGAATAGTATTTGACAGCAATCTTATTTGAATTTCTCTAATTGATTTATTTGAAATTGCAATGAAAGTTGCCTAGGATAGATCACACATTATATTTGACTCACTGATGAAATGACAAGCTCTTGTAATCTTCAGTTATAATTATTTTAATTCTACAGTATTACAGATTTTCTTTACTCTGTATTTCTGAGCACTAATCTAAATAATTTTGCTGAGAGTGTAGACATAACTAATATACGTATGCAACTTGTAAGACTAGCATGCAGTTAATCAAACATTAAAAAGGGCACTATCTTTCTGCTGAAGACTGTGCATTTACAATAGAATTAAAAATATAGAGCTAGATTTCAGAGAAAGTCAAGAAAACTTTTACAAGAAATCAGCAAAGTTTACTGGTAAGATATTTTGAATGTCATCATAAGTAGTAGGAAATCAATAAGAAATAGTGCCCTCACTTGATCTTTCAGTTTCATAGTATTAATTTTTCAAAAACTCTGCTTATTTTATTATTTTTATTTTACTTCCAAATCAATATGTTTACATTGATTGTATCTTTGCTTTACAAAAATCTCTTTTATTCCAACCCTTCAGTGAGTATCAACTATAAATTATTTTTTATATGTTCAATAAGATTGTTCCTTGGATAAAAAGATAAAGACAAAAACACTGAATGTAACACTTAAAATACAGGGTGAAAAGAAGTGGGCTGAATTAACTAGAACATGTATCAAACAATCATAGTGATAATTTAATAAATAAAGATATAAAAAATCGCAAAATTTTATAAAGACTTCAAATATTTTCAGGGCTTCTAGATGGTGCAGTGCAGCATGGGACTCTTGATTTTGGGGTTGTGAGTTTGAGGCCCATGTTGGTTGTAGAGATTAATTAAAGATAAAATCTTTTTAAAAAGACTTCAAATATTTTCTAAATCATGCATTCATAATTTCTTCATATTTATTCATTTTACTTTTACATGTGCTTTATTTTTCCTGAAGGGGCTTACACATTTTGTACCATAATTTGTGTTTTCTTTTTATTAGTTCTTCCTTTTTTGGCTAAGCAGCATTAAAAAGCCATAACCCATATTTTGGTCTTTGCAGTGTGATTGCTTCACAATCCAACTTGAACTAACTGAAGGAAGAAGAGAACATGTGTTTATTTGTGTAGCTAAGCTCTGAGAATAAATGACATGAGGCTGGCCTCAGAATTAGAGCTACAGGCAAAAGCAACTCCAGTTTTCTATTTTCTGCTTTTCTCTGTGCATGTAGACTTCTTTTTGTCCTGTTAGAGATAGATTCTTTCCTCCTTGCAGAGGGTATAGCTGCTGACAACCTGACTCTCAGCTATAGCACCCTGCAGAAAACAGCCTCTTCCGTTTTCTGATCTAAGAATTCCAGGAATGATTCTGCTTGTCCTAGATCATTGGCCAAAACTTACACTGGCCAGAAGTAGTGGGTGTTATGACTGTCCAAAGGAATCACTTTGCCCAAGGTAATAAGGTCACATAAAATACATTAATTTATATTTGGGCCACATTTCAGAGAATGCAGTGGGAAGAAGCTGGAGAGATACATAATACCCAGAGGAATAAGAGTGAAATCACTCAGATCCGGGCTCTGGTGAAATAAGTCCTAGTGAAATGGAATGTATACCAAGTTATATGCTGCATTTATCTACTAAGATCAGTTTATTGCCAGTAGCTTAAAAGATGGGTAAGCTTTTATCTTACAAGTATCCCTAGGGAGTAATTGTTTTTGGTATAATATGCTTATGGATTTTAACAGTGCATTTTAGAGACATTTACATATGTGCTATGTTCCTATATTCTGTCCTTTCTCTTTTTCTCACTTGTATAAAAGCTTCATTTCTTGGTGTCTTTAGAAAGGAGGAAGGTGATGAGAGTGAGCGAATTTTGCAAGTTCACCTAACAAGATACAAATCATTAAAATGTGGGCATCGATGCTACCCTGTTCTCAGTGTGTCCTTTATTTTTAAACTTCTACAGGCAAGTTAAAGAATGACAAAGCCCTCAGAAGTTTGAATAAAATTAGGTTTCATGACATAAAGATTGCAAAATAAAAGAAAATACATAATTGAATCTAATTTTTCTCTTTTATACTTCTCACTCTTTTTTGTTTTCTGATATACACATCCATTTTATAACAGTAACAATAGTACATAAAGAATGGAACTCCAATGTCTGCTATTTGAATGTCTTCTACCTTTATAATAACAGGACTACAGATTGCCTTCCCAATTATTTTGTTGTCCCAAAGTAGTGCTTTACATGTGTTCTAGAATGACTTCTGTTGCATTCCCCAAGGCAATCACTCTTTTCCTCATTCCTATCTGTTCACACCAGAATGATCTGGAAATTTTCTGTCCTCATCTCATCTTTCATGATAATGCTGATGTGCTTGCCAGACATTTACAAAGGTGCAAAATCACCACATATCTGAGCAGCATTTGGGTTTGCTTGAGATTCGGGGAGAGGGTTGTTCTTCTCTTGACTTGTTCCCAGAGTAGATCAGGTTATCTGTTGAATAGTTTCATCAACCTTTTGTACTCATCTGTGTAACCATAGGAATTCAAATCCATTACCAGAGTTGAAGTGGAGAGGTAAACCATATCATTGAACTTTGTCTTTTCCTCACAAATACTCATTTTGAGAAGTCTCCCTTCTCAAACAGTCACAAAATAAAGCTTCTACACTAATATTTTTTCATACTCAAGGAGGTAGGATAGTTAGGAGATGCTGCCTAAATAAGCAAAATCTGGGCCTTAGCTCACCAGCCAAGAACACCTCCTAACAAGAAAATAATTCTCATTTAACTGCACCATAGGATGCCCAAATATAATTTCTCAACCATCTGCATATGTATCCAATTGATTATTCTTACAGTCACCATAAAATTTATTTGAAATGCTTGTGATACTTCCAATTCTAAAAATATTCATTTATTCATTTATGATTATGCACAATTCACAACTTCAGAAGAAATTAGCATAGGGAAGGTTTTACAATATTGGGCAACAAAAAAATAGAATAATCACACAGCAATCAACCAAAAACCAGTAATACTATGAGTATTCTAGTCCTATGTAAATGCAATATAAATCGAGACTGTATAGTTCTGAAGTGCTGGGACTAGAATATGCTTCGTTGTGGTAGTATTCAGAAAAGAGTCCTGTTCGCATGATCTCTCTACTTCAGGAACCGGAAATTTTACGGCAATTTTCTATTGAGGTCTATTCAAACGAGATGTTGCTAATGTTGACCTTAAAAATAAAATACCCAGTTATTTTATTAGCAAAATGAATTTATTTTGGAATAGCAAGAGAATTGCAAATCAGTACTCGTAAACTTTGGTGAACCAAAGACAAGTGCAAAGAGATAAGGAGAAGGTCAAATTTTATTAGGCTTTAGGAAGATACTGAGAAGGGTTGCTGTAAACAACATTTGGAGAAGAACAAGACTTCTAGCTTGTGGTTAATACTCATTGGTAGTTAGCACTTTGTTTCTGCAGCAGGGAGAAATCTTCCTTTTCCTAAATGCAGATGAAATTCTTCTCTGAAAAATGTTGTCCCTTGTCAAGATAATTCCTTTTTTTTTTTTTTTTAAGATTTTATTTATTTATTTGACAGAGAGAGATCACAAGCAGGCAGAGAGGCAGGCAGAGAGAGAGAAGGAAGCAGGCTCCCGGCTGAGCAGAGAGCCCAATGCGGGGCTTGATCCCAGGACCCTGCGACCATGACCCGAGCCGAAGGCAGTGGCTTAACCCATTGAGCCACCCAGGCACCCCGTCAAGATAATTCTTATCTTCCTTCTTTCTGCTGGTTATGTAGGCTGCCAGCAGAGGTACCTGTGTGAGATCACCTTCAGAGCTTCCCAACTCCACTTAAAATGTTTCCCTTATATTTATTTTAACATTAACCACACAATTCTTATTGACTGTCCAGTAAAATAGTGAATGTTGAGAATATAATGAAAACAATGAAATTAGAGTGAACTTGACAAAATTTTGCCAAACTGAAGCCTCAGTTGAACCTGCTTATGTTATAGAGTTAATTTCACTGAAATTTCAATGTGATTAAATGCTATTTTATAATTGATCTACAGTAGAAATTAATAAAGTGCCCAACCAAATCTAATGTATAAAGTAAGCCATATCTTTATCTTAGTTTTTTTTAATACATGTACTATAGTTACTTTTCTTCAAACCTGCTTTTATGCCACATATTTTTTCTTTGGACTGGTCATTATTTTACTAACTCTAAATAAATTTTAATTTCAGCATAAAAATACTCAAGAAAGGAGCACCTGTAATAACAATGGCAAAAATAACAATGATAAAAATAATATTTGTCATCTCTTTACTCACTTTCTATATAGGAAGGCTTACTTTCTTCATGTGTTCTATAAATTCTGATGCCCATGTGCATTATGTTAATTCTGTTTTCTGTTTCCTTAGTTGTTACTGTGTTTCTCTTCTAAGGCTATGTGTTTATGTATGACCCTGAGAGGGATTCATCTTTAGATCACTCTAGCTACAGGCAGAGAAGAAAGTTTCAAATACGGGTAACTCCACACCTTCTCTTTTTCTCAGATTTCTACTTATACAACATATTCAATTGGTGATACAGCTTTACTGAAGATTTAAAAAGGAACAGGTATTTTGATACACAGGAACAAAAATTCCCAAATTTAGAATATTTGACATCCATGTTCCTAAGCTTTTAAGACACTTGCCTCTTAGACCTTATCACATAGGGGCTATATGCTTTGATCTCTGGTAATCATTCTCTGCCCCTCCATTTTCCAAGTCCACCCTTTCAGACTGCTTTTGGGAAACACAGTACTCTTCTATTATTTAAGGCAATTTCATTCTCTATTCTGTTCTAGACCTACGGCCCACTTTTGCAAGCCAAAATACCCATTAATGTGTTAAACTAAGCAAGGCTTTCTATTTTGATTCATTTCTAGTGCAAAACTTTAGTAACCTTTGGTGATTCAGTAGTTTGTTGTGTCTCTAGCAATATATAAGTGGAATTGAGCATTATAGAAATTTAGTCCCTACTGATGATAATTATGCCATTGCACCCTTTGTCCTAAAAGTTTTTGTTACCTAAACTCATTTTTTAAAACTTAATAGTGTGAAACCATATGATAATTGACTCTCTCTGCTTGACTGATTTCACTCAGCATAATCTCTTCCAGTCCCGTCCATGTTGCTACAAAAGTTATCATATGGTTTCACTCATTTGTGGAGCATAACCAATAGCATGGAGGACAAGGGGCGTTAGAGAGTAGTAGGGAATTTGGGTAAATTGGAAGGGGAGGTGAACCATGAGAGACTATGGACTCTGAAAAACAGTCTGAGGGGTTTGAAGTGGTGGGGGGGTGGGAGGTTGGGGTACCAGGTGGTGGGTATTATAGAGGGCACAGCTTGCATGGAGCACTGGGTGTGGTGAAAAAATAATGAATACTGTTTTTCTGAAAATAAATAAATTGGGAAAAAAAAAAAAAAACTTAATAGTGTTTGCTCCCTGCATTAACCATGAAAAAATTAAGTTTCCAAAATTGTATAATGTGTAGTTATTACAACTCCAGTAACCACTTACTGTTAATAATTATTTCTAAGGAATTTCTTACACAAAATCACTTATTTATATAAAATTAAAAACCATTCTGTTATTTATTACCAAATATATAGTTCTGTTTGAGAAGTTTAATTATCAAACATAATCCCTTTTTCTCTAAGAGAATATATATCTAAAAGGCAAAACCTTTATTTCCCCATGTTATTTTTAAATTTAAATATTTGATTTTAAAAAGTTATTTTTATAACATAGAGTGCGACTGAAAATGAATGTGCTATAACAGAAAGAAGCACATCAAGAGTAGAATGGATCAAAACATGTTGGTCGTCCTCAAGTGAGAATAAGCAGTGTTTGATTTGATCTACTCTCAAAGAAGTTAATTTTATTATAAGTTTATAAAATACTTTTTCATGAAATTAGTAAAGTTTTGTTGTACAGTGAGCATACCCCAAAGTGCAGTTGTTTTGTAAATAAGAGATATATTCCAGGTATATTTCTAAAAGTGGGAACTTTTTTTTTTTTAATTCAATGAAAGAAGTCACTGAGGTCTTATAGGCAAAGAATAATCTAGCCGATGTCACTGTGTAATGTGTGAAAGTATTATTGAGCTGTGTTCTCCTTTTGACTGTATGTTACACAATGAATGTGGCAGTTAGTGCTATAACAGCAATAGAATAATGCAGTAGATGGTTCCCTGGTGTCTTGTTTTTATGAGCTTCACTGATCAGGCAAAAGTGACTTGGTTTGGAGAAGAATAAGACTCAAGAAGTTAAATATTATTTCAATTTATGGGAAATCACTTGTTTGGGAATTTTAGGTTTTATTTTCCTATGTGACAGAATCGAAATAAAATGGATTTTGAAAACAAATTAAATAGTAAAGATTATAATGTGTCTTCTGACATTTGCAATCCCTTTCAAATGAAAAAGGAGATAAGGGACTTACTATTTTCTAAAACTCAATTCAATGGTAAGACATGTACTTTCCCATATTTTGTTATTTGAAATAGTTATGTTCTCTTCTTGCTTCAAAGCTTTCCTTTTCGATTCATGGTAATAAATTTATATTAAAATTGAGTTAGTGACATGCATTCCAATGTCTTTGATTTTTACTATTTTGTAACACTATTACAAATAATATCAATAATACTGAAAATAATGGCTAATACTAATGTAGTACTTGCCACTAACCAAGCGGTATTCTAGGAATGTTATATGTATTAATTTATATAAGCCTCAGCGCAATTTAGGAGATAGAGTTATTTAACACCGTTCAACTGAAGACAAACTGAGGTGCCATTAATTTGCACAAGTTCACATAGCTGGTCAGTGATAGAATCAGGTTTGAACCCAGGTGGCCTACTGTTGAAAGCATGAGTAATTAATTATTCTGCATATTCCCTCTTATTTTATTATGCTTTGATGCACAATTTTGTACTTAGTGTTACATACATTTGTTTAGTAGAAATTAAAGAACCTGTGAAATATTTTATTGGTTATAAATGTGATATATATTTATCATTTGAGTTATTTCAAAGTAAAAATAAGTCACAGGTACAAATGGTCCAGAAAATTTTTACGATATTTTTGTTTTATTCAATAAGGAACTAAAAAACAATTTTTAAAATAACAATTTTTTCATTTTAAAAATAAACAAAACAAAAATCTACCCACTCTTCTGCAAAATTACTGCTATTAATTTAATCTTTATTTCATATTAAAATAATAAAAAAGGGGTGCCTTGGTGGTTAGGTGGGTTAAGCATCTATCTTCGGCTCAGGTCATGATCTCAGGGCCCTGCTCAGCAGGGAGCCTGCTTCCCTTCTTCTCTCTCTACCTGCCTCTCTGCCTACTTGTGATCTCTGTCGAATAGATTTTTTTTAAGTCTTAAAAAATAATAATAATTAAAAAAATCCTAGTGCTGAAAAAACTAAGTATAGTTTTAAAGGGGTACTCCTATTGCCAAAGTGGAAATCAAATATGTATATAAGATTCACTGTCTATGAGACAAGATTATATAAACACTAAATTTACCACATTGAAAAATATATAAAATAATATACCATAAATTTTCAAAGTCATGAAAATGATTTTATCCCACAAAGTAAAAAAATATCTGCAGCATTGCACACATTTATACTATAAATTTCTCAGTCCAAAATGCCTTTCAGAGTAGCACAAATACAGGAAAAGCATAGTTCAAATGGCACTACTCGCTGAAACAAGAAGTGTCTTCACCATCTGATCTTGTAAAAGAGTGCAAATTAGTGGCCTAATTGATTATGTGAATTTCATTTCCTGTCTCTTCCAATCCCATTCCTTGGCAGAAATGCTAATGAAAAATGAAATGACTACAGGGCAAATAATAAGGAAGAGAAAAAAATATGGTCTATGGTTAATCACAAATTAAATTGCGCCTCTTCCTGCTGCCTTCCACTAACTTTGTTAAGTGAAAGTGGTCTTAAGCTTAATCACTGTCCTAAACATTTTCTTTAATGGAGATTTCTGCAGAACTATTTATCGGATTTAGTTAATGTGGAAAACTTATAAATGGAATTTCTTTTAATTAAAAGTCAGTACTTCCATATTGTGCCCAAAATCTTGCAGTCTTCCAAATTCTAATGTGTCTGACAGTTTTTACATAAGATCAAGTGCTGTTTTTTAAGATTATCAATGTAAGAATATCAGCGTGCTAACCAAAAGATTGAAACTTCTTGGATTTCACAAGGAAAACAAAACCATAATAAAAATACTTTTACAAAAATAAAGAATTAAATTTTCCCCAAAATGATAAAAGAAATGAAGCAGGGGCGCCTGGGTGGCTCAGTGGGTTAAAGCCTCTGCTTTCAGCTCAGGTCATGATCTCAGGGTTGTGGGATCGAGCCCCACGTCGGGCTCTCCGCTCAGCGGGGAACCTGCTTCCTGCTCTCTCTCTGCCTGCCTCTCTGCCTACTTGTGATCTCTGTCTGTCAAATAAATAAATAAAATAAAATAAAATAAAATAAAATAAAATAAAATAAAATAAAGAAATGAAGCAAACTAAAGTTACAGTAATTATCTGCAGGTTATTAGTAGTTATTAGTTTCAAATTAGAATTGTAATTGCACAGTACATTCTACACAGTGGACATTATTCAAAAATGGTCAAACTTCTTGAATATGTGTAAGCAAGTTCAGTGTACATAATCTATAAATTCTGAATTTTCTAATTTTAAAAGTATAAGAATTTTGTCATCCTCTTAATAGATGTAAAAATTTGTGTGTGTGTGTCTATGTCTTTGTTGTGCATGTGTGTATATACACATACACACTCAGTATATAGTGCCTTGGTACAGGTTTTGCTTTCTGACTCTTTATCCAGGACCATATATGTTACTATTCTTCTAGGAACTCTCAAGGATCACAACTTTAAAGAGTCTTTGTTACTCTTTATTTCGTATATTTAATTTCTTTTTCCTCTGGGAAATATTAAAAGATTTCAATGATGATTTGATGTGTAAATTACCTCTCCCATTAGATTCCAAAGTGAATTTTCCAAAGTTCATGCTAATTTAAAATAAGATTAAATATGTTTTTAAGACTAGTTCTGGAGTGTTTTCTTTTATTTAGTTTTTTGAACAATAATCATATTGGATGATTGAGAATTCTTTAGCAAGATACTTTGGTATGTATGTATGTATGTATGTATGTATATATGTATTTTGTTGTTATTTTAGTCACCATTCAGTACATCATTAGTTTTTGATATAGTGTTCCATGATTCATTGTTTTCATATAACACCCAGTGCTCTGTGCTCTGCTTAATACCCATCACCAGGCTCACCTATTCCACCTCCCCCACCTTCCTTCTAAAACTCTCTATTTTCTGGAGTCCATAGTTTCTTACGGTTTGTCTCCCACTCTGAATTCGATTCAGTTGATGAAGGGAATGTGTTCTTCAAGCTCCTGAGCCTATTCTGTCATTTTTAAGCTGTCAAAATTTATTAAAGTGAAACCAATATATCATTGTTTATATCCATAAATCTTTTAATTAATTTAATTTTTTTTTCAGTGTTCCAAGATTGTTTATGCACCACACCAAGTGCTCCATGCAATACGTGCCCTCCTTAATACCCACCACCAGGATCACTTAACTCCCTACCTTCTTCCCCTTCAAAACCCTCAGTTTGTTTCTCAGAGTCCACAGTCTCTCATGGTTCGTCTCCGCCTCCAATTGCCCCGGTTAACTTTTCCTTTCCTTCTCCTAATGTCCTCCATGTTATTCTTTATGCTCCAAAAGTAAGTGAAACCATATTATAATTGACTGAACATAATCTTCTCCATCCCCATCCATGTTGATAACAAAATTTGGGTGTTCATCTTTTCTGATGGCTGCATAATATTCCATTGTATATAGGGACCATATCTTCTTTACCCATTCATCTTTTGAAGGGCATCTTGGCTCTTTGCATAGTTTGGCAATTGTGGACATTGCTGATATTAACATTGGGGTACATATGGCCCTTCTTTTTAGTACATCTGTATCCCAACTTGCATTCCCACTAGCAGTGTAAGAGGGTAAATCTTAAGAGAATTTATTTGAGTCTGAGGTGATCATATATTTTAAGAATTTTCTCATGAACATAATAGAAGTTATTAATATGTTTAATATTAATATTTATTAAAAATAATATTAAGCAAATTATTGCTCAATGTTAAGAATCATATTATGCAAATTATAAATTAATATGATTACTTTGATGAAGGGGAAGGAAGAGCTGATCTTCCTATTAAACAAAAGCATTTAAACTATACAACAACTAACAACAAAAGTCACACAACCATGTCAATATCTGCTTTTGCTTTACTATGAATTTCATTCCATTACAATCAGAACATAAATGTAATTTCTAAACTATCTATTATAATAGAAAAATTTTGGAATGTTTCAGAGAAGGGGGATATATCCATTTGTGTAATAATAGAAAACTTTTCATTTATAGGCAATTTTTATTTCAAATATAGCATTCCCATGGAGTCATAATAGTTGATCCCTATTTAATGATGCAAAGCAACAGTCTGAGCTTTAAAATTTTATTTTAGAAAAATCCATTTTAAGAAATGGTACTTATTAAAAACATTTCAAGTACACTTAAGAAAATGCATTCTCTTATGTTCATTGTTATATGGTATAATGAATATATTGGCAGAAGCACTTAAGCCACAATGACCAATATTTTTAGGATAGGCTTAAAACAGAATTTCAAGACCAATAACCTTACATTACAGGAGATTTTGCAATAATATAACTTTTTTCGAAATTCTAAATAAATATCTACCCAAAGCATTCAGTTTCACATATGTGAACATAAACATATATAAACATATAAACAAGAAAGTTGCCTATAAAATCAATGCTTCCTGCTTCAGAGTGATCCTTCCAATCTCTTTTCCATCAAGCACATTACTGAATGCCAAAGTGGTGTTGTATCCAGTCCTATGTCCCTGTCCTGCTCAGGAATCCTAGAATAGCTCTGGTGGTTATTGAATACAGCCAGGGCTATTTGGCTTCACTCAAAGCTCTTCATACACTAGTCCCAGTTTATATGTTAAAAATGTCTTTAAATAATTCAGTATTTACTGTATGCAAGGATTTTCAATATATATTTTACCAACTTGGATTGTTGCATAATGGACCAAATGGTAGAAAGTTACATTCAATTTCATCAAATAATGTATGCTTTCATTTGAAAATTTTGTGATGGGACATTCTTTTTCTTTCTTAGTTCTTCTGTAAAGTGATACAGAAATAACTAAATTATTGTTATACATCCTCATAACAAATCTGTATCTATTTAACTATTAGAAATAATACATAATACGAACATGAGTGGATTATGTTACACTTGAAATATGGGAACAACTATAGTTTACACAACTCATTCACTTGATCTTTAGCAGTACATTTTAGGATAGCTCTGGCTTTTCATTTTTCCATTTTGAAAATCATCAAATAATGAATTGAATTCTATTTCCAGACTGACTCTTGACACAAGGTCACTCAGTTATCATCAATTAAGATGCATAAAAGTAACATTAAAATGTACATCATAATATTTCTTCATTTAATGTTTAACAACAAAGAATGAGCTTAGAGATTTGCTCTCATGGTCTTTTTTTTTATTTTTTATTTTTTATAAACATATATTTTTATCCCCAGGGGTACAGGTCTGTGAATCGCCAGGTTTACACACTTCACAGCACTCACCAAAGCACATACCCTCCCCAGTGTCCATAACCCCACTCCCCTTCTCCCAACCCCCCTCCCCCCAGCAATCCTCAGTTTGTTTTGTGAGATTAAGAGTCACTTATGGTTTGTTTCCCTCCCAATCCCATCTTGTTTCATTTATTCTTCTCCTACCCACTTAAGCCCCCATGTTGCATCACCACTTCCTCATATCAGGGAGATCATATGATAGTTGTCTTTCTCCGCTTGACTTATTTTGCTAAGCATGATACGCTCTAGTTCCATCCATGTTGTCGCAAATGGCAAGATTTCATTTCTGTTGATGGCTGCATAGTATTCCATTGTGTATCTATATACCACATCTTCTTTATCCATTCATCTGTTGATGGACATCTAGGTTCTTTCCATAGTTTGGCTATTGTGGACATTGCTGCTATAAACATTCGGGTGCACGTGCCCCTTCGGATCACTACGTTTGTATCTCTCATGGTCTTTTTTAATCCTCAAAGAAACCATGAGTTGACCGTTATTTTTATCTTCTTTTTATAAAAGAAGAAAGTGAGATATAGTGACTTACACAGCATTATGACTCCGATAATATCTGCGTGGGAACTTGAAGTCACTTTATTGTTAATGCCAATGCCTAACCACTACCTAACAGTATCTCTGTAATACTTAGAGCCAGTTCTAGAAGCATAATCTATGATCAAACCTTGATTCCTATGCATTCACAGTTGACTTCAGGAAATTTCAGATTTATCCTTGAGATTCTCACTGTATTATTTTTATGTATGTAACATTTAAATTGAATAATGCTCTACCATATTGCTTTCTCTGTTTTGGCAGAAACTTCTGGACTTAGTACATCTGTGCTTTGCATTTTTCTCCATTCTGAGGTTAATATATTACTTATTTTCTTTCAGGGCTATAGGTATATATTATAGAGTCTGGCCATCACAATCCAAAGATAGGACGTAGACATTTATCTACAGGGTACACTATCCTTGATTCTATGAAAATCAAGTAAATATGGCTATTGGTGGCAACTTTGTGGGTCATAATAAGATTTTCCATACTATCTAAGTAGCCAGATTTTCATATTATGAATCAGACTGATCTCTAAGGACTTATAGACTTTTTTTTTTTGCTATTTAAAATTTATTAACCTCATCATCTTATTATGCTTTGTGGTGCTCAAACTTTCCCGGAGCCCTCTTATTCCATTTTATATATATGGGACAATGCTCCATTCCCCTTTGAGAAATGTATTCATATAAACAATCATGAGAAAAGCAAAGGGGAGAAATCCTAGAAAAAGGTAAAAAAAATCAATGTTTCTAAATTTCTATTCTGCCTAAGCTTCCAAAATGTCTTTGTGGCTTTGACTGGAGAGTAGCACATGATACGTCTGTCAACTCTGAGTGGTGACATAGTGGAAATACTTATAAATCAACACAAAACAGTTGAATGCTATTCCTCATGCATGGGGAGGATTTCACATGAACAGATCACAATATCATTTGCATTTTTAAAGTCACTATCATTATTCTTTACAGGTGGGGGTAGACCTGATTTGAACTGTTGGCTCCAGTGAAGGTAGATAGCAATTGATAGATTCATTGTATGTTTTGTAGTAGAACTGAAAGTACTAGCTGATGGATTGAAAGTGGGGAAAGAAGGAATCAGGAACGATGTCTAGGGTTTTTTTATGAGCAGTGAAATTTGCTGAGATTGAAGAGGCTAAAAGAGAAAAAGATTGTAGGGCAATGGGAGGGAGGAAATCAAGATTCTAATGCAATTTAAATTAAATTATATTTAAATTTAAATTTAAATATGCATACAAAATATCTGATGTTAGAGTATAAGATTCTGGAGATTTCTGCTATGGAGATGTAAATTTGAGATTTATCAGAAAAAGTACAATGTTTTTTTTTTAAAAGATTTTATTCATTTATTTGACAGACAGAGATCACAAGTAGGCAGAGAGGCAGGCAGAGAGAGAGAGCGAGGAGGAAGCAGGCTCCCCGCCAAGCGGGGAGCCCGACGCGGGACCCGATCCCAGGATCCCGAGATCATGACCTGAGCTGAAGGCAGCGGCTTAACCCACTGAGCCACCCAGGCGCCCAGAAAAAGTACAATATTTAAAGCCATGTGATTAAATGAGATGACTATGAAAGTCACGCATTGTGTTAAGTGCCCTGGGATATTCTATCACTTAGAAATATAGTAGAAAAGGAGAAGACAGGAAAGAAGTTAAAGAAGGAGACCTCAGGAAAATGAGAGATGAACCTACAATCCCAAGTTTGGTAATTTGCTAGATATGTTTTTTAAAACTTAAAAATTTTATATTTGAAACCTCAAAATGTAGTATATTCCAGTTAAGATTAAGTCTCCCACTGAAAATATTTCACCTTTGGAGTTGAAATGTCATTTAAAACTTGGCTTTTCAAGAGGTATTTATTATATATTAAAATGCAAACAATTCTTATTTGTCAACATTTTTGTTTTTTAGACTTTTAAAAGTACACGTAATTTTTATGAGCAAGCCTGTATTACATCCATCATTACAACTGTTAAAAACTTCCCACTCTTTTTAGCTATTATGAGCTAATTGATTTTATGGAGAGAAGAAACCTGCAAAGAGCAATTTTGGAGGGAATTGGAATCATCTGAGAACACTAAGCTTTTGTTTTAAGTTTTAACCACACTATCACAAATACCCTAAGAGATGGTTTTAAAGCTTAAAATGAAAATTGCTCTTGGGCTGAAAGCTTATATGCCAAGTGAAATTTCACTAAAGTAGGAGTTTATAAGTGCTGACAAGTCCTTAACTATAGTGATGCTAAAAACATTACTATTATAAGAACACTACAGAAGCTATTAGAGCTCTCAAATTCCCCCTTCAGTGTTCACTTACTAAAGGAAAGCACAAATATGCAACAAGAGAATGGAAGAGGTGTTATTTTTCAGAGGGAATGACTATTGAAATTTTTAAAGTCACTTTGGGATATTACAGGAATTCATCATAGGATGGAAGACTTTCTTCTGTGCCCATGGGGGGGCAGGGCAAAGCAGAAAAACTACGATGACACAGAGCTTTCTGAGACTCTATTGGACTTCATAAACATTGTATTGTTTTATTAAAAGTGAACAGCTGGCAACTTAATGTCCCTCCATACTGGGATATAGTACAAACTTAAGGGCTCTTTTGATTTCCTGTAATGAGGCTAATTTAGTAATTGCAAACCCAAGCATATATAGGAAAGGCTAAGAGATGTAGATCACTGATTGGCACATTACTTTCTATGATCCAGTAATCATTTTTTCATCTTATCTACATTCATTTCAAAAGAGCAGTCTTAGTTCTTTTAATAGGAAGGCAAGTCTGATAACAAGTGTGCCATCCTTGAGTTCTGAAAGATTTCCCCTTTTTGCCATTATTCAGGAATTCTAGGGTATAGCTGGTATTTTCTTCTTTCTTTATGAGCTGAGTTGAAATGAGTGTTTCTCAAAGCAGCATATACCTAACCTAACACATCTCAGTTTTGTAGTTCAGGAAGAGATTTATTTTGGGCTTACTCTGGGGCCTTTGGTTCATTGTGCCTTTATTCTCACCAGTAATCTCATGCACCTTTTGATTATATTCCAGTAAATCCACTGTTTCCTCTTAAATATACCAAACAACAAACAGAAATATGCAAAAACTCAAAAAACTGTTCTTTACCTCTCTATGTTTATGGTCTTATTCCCTTTGAATTATAATTAGATAATATTCTAAATTTTTGAATCCTCTGCATAAACCTGCAGACTTCCCCAGGTAACCCAAGAAACACAAGTTTATTTTAGCAAAACTGTGATGGAAACAATTTCTTGGCAAAAATTCCCCAATCTTGGTGAGAATCTCAGACAAAATAATAGGCCAAAAGGGGATAGATTTTTGAGGTAGGAAGAAATTTTTGGTGCTTTTCAAATCACCACAGAGGAAACCCTATATATTTCAGCATCTCCCTTTCCATCAGCACTTTCATTTCAGAATATAAACATATTCATTTCCTCCAAGCCATCCCATGTTAACAAATAAACAAACAAAAAATATTTCCCATGTATTCCCGTTTAAATCCCTTACTCTGAACTTCTCTTTTAGTCAAGATTCCAAGCTTTTCAAATCACCACAGAGGAAACCCTATATATTTCAGCATCTCCCTTTCCATCAACACTTTCATTTCAGAATATAAACATATTCATTTCCTCCAAGCCATCCCATGTTAACAAATAAACAAACAGGGGCGCCTGGGTGGCTCAGTGGGTTATGCCTCTGCCTTCGGCTCAGGTCATGATCTCGGGGTCCTGGGATCGAGTCCCGCATCGGGCTCTCTGCTCAGCAGGGAGCCTGCTTCCCTCTCTCTCTCTCTGCCTGCCTCTCTGTCTACTTGTAATCTCTGTCTGTCAAATAAACAAATAAAATCTTAAAAAAAAACCAAATAAACAAACAAAAAATATTTCCCATGTATTCCCGTTTAAATCCCTTACTCTGAACTCCTCTTTTAGTCAAGATTCCAAGTTACTGGTAATTCTTATTATTTTTATTCCTGAGGTAATTCCAAGTTCAACAAGTAAAAATGTCTGTGAATTCTACCCATGTATTACTTCAATTTATTTTTTAATACCTTTTTTTATAATTTATTCTTATGTCTTCCTTGGTTTTGAAGTTTTATGTTTCTCTCTAGACTATAAATGAATCTGTGGGCTCATCATTCTCAATATTCCTTCATTGGTAGCCTCTAGGACCTGAAACAGTGCCAGAGTTATAGATGACACTCAGTAAATATGAGTGAACCTGAACTACATTAATGAAGTTATATATCTAAGTCTACATTTTATGGTTCTATAAGTTTGATAAGGGATACTGTAGAAAAGTTTCATACATTCAGTCTCTATAACTGCTCTTCAAAGAAGGTGTTTTGTTATCTACTTTTATAAAAGAGGTGATAGCCATAATATAGCATTATTTGACATAGTGAAGATATGGAGCAACAGATGTTCATTGATAAGATGAATAGATTAAAAGATAGATAGATAGATACAATATATACATACACACGATGGAATATTACTCAGCCATAAAAAACATGATCTTGCCATTTGTGATAACATGGATGGACCTAGAGGGTAGAATGCTAAGTAAAATAAATTAGAGAAAGACAAATGCCATAGGATTTCACTTATATTTGGAACCTAAAAACAAAACAAAAACACTCTTAATTACCAAGAGCAAACTGGTAGTTGCCAGAGGAGAAGTGGGTAGAGGGATAGGTGAAATGGATAAAGGGGATTAAGATGTACAAGCCTCCAGTTATAAAATAAATAAATCACAGAAATGAAAAGTACAACACAAGGAACAGAGTCAATAAATTGTAATAATGTATGGTGACAGATGGGGACTACACTTACCATGGTAAGGTTTGAATAATGTATAGAATTATCAAATCAATATGTTGTACACCTGAAGCTAATATTGTATGCTAACTACACTTCAGTGAAAAAAAAAATAAGAAAGAAAAACTAAACTGATAGAGATCTAAGAAGTTTAGCCAAAGACATATATAAGTAATCAGGATCTAGATTCAAATTCGGTTTAGTCTAATTCCTATGCTTTCTTTTAAATACCACGCTGATTAAAAATAAATAAATAAATAATAATCATCATAATAATAATGCAGCAAAGAAAAAAAATCAATACTCTTGTCTTCAATTATCTCAAATGTTTCCTGTACTTCTTCCCCACCTATTTGATGTTAATGAGTCTTTGGATTTGAATGGTTTCCCTGACCCCCTGGTCCCAAAGTAAATTAGCCATTCCCAGAGTTGTTGCAGAAGCCTTGAAGGCTTATGGTTTTCGGAATTGAATTTTCCATTAACTAAATGGACCCCGGACCATAGTCACTTTGATTCTTGACCATTTTCTGAGGAATAAATTTTCTTCATACAAGTTTATAATTTGTAAACAGGTTTTATTTTAGTTAACATGACACTATTACCCTTTATATTGATGAATGGACATTTCACTATTGCTGAATGACATGATACTCCTTGTAAAAACTATCAACATATAGACGCCTATCTGTATCTTTTTTAACATTATGTTTCTAGCAAACAGATCAGATTCTGAGAAGGAAAGAAAAAATTAAAATATAATAATAAAAAATAAAAATTTCAATATAATTATGTAAAACAAACCTCTTCAATTCATAGGGAGATGGAATTTTGTTCTGTCTAAACAACAGATAGATTGTAGATGATTTCCTAAGAGAGGTCATTGTGGTCCCAGTAGAGGAAGCAGTTACTTCTGGTATTTGTTAAGTAACATCTGGTTTATTCTCTGTCAGTTATGATGGAAAATCTTTTAAACGGTGTGTCTTATTTTTATAACAACCATTAGAGCCTATGAGTAAAGATTATATGATCACATTTCTGCACCTTGAATATTTTAGAAGGGGTATAAGCCCAGCAAATATTTTTGAAAGCTGACTCTTTTAGCAAAGAAAACATTTAATAAGGAGAATTTCACGAAGCAGTTGAAGTATGAGAGAAGGACACAGTTCCAGTCAGAAAAGATAACATGTGCTAAGATGTAACATCATAAAGGGAGCCTACAAAGGCTCACAGGCCCTACAGTATTCTTATATAAGGGTCAGGGGAGAGTGGTGAGAAGGGGAGTGACCTGAAGAGAAAGACATTATATAGTGAAGCCTAGTTAAATAAATGGAGGTTCAGAGCATGCAAGGCCTATGAAATATACAAGAAAGTATATTTATAATGCAAACCATGCAAACACAGTGCTTACAGGGATCAAGCAGATAGAAAAAAATAGAAGAATCAAGACTATAGGTGGAAAAGAAGTGGTGGCTCCTGCTACAACTGGATAAACCACAGGACATTCAAATTCTTTTTTTTTTTTTTAAATTGAGACATAATTGACATATAGCATTATATTAATTTCAGGTGCATAAAGTAATGATTTGATATTTGTAGACATTGGGAAATGATCACCATAATGAGTCTAGTTACCAATGTTTCAAATACTGTAGTGATAGAATAAGTTGTATAGGTTCTTCAGAAAATTGACCAAGGCAGTAATAAGGAGGAACAGCATTGTAGTACAAAACGTCATGAGACAGTTATCCTACAATTTTTATAGTCACAGATGATTAAGGCTTGGCCTAGAGTAAAGCAGGAAGAAAGCAGTGGATAGGATATATTAAACGAGAAATAAAGTAGTGAGAATAAAAGGAAAATATCATCCATAGAATGGAGATAAGGCGAATAGAGAGATTTAGATTTTATCATGGGCATCTATATGAGTAATGATAGCACAAGTTTGGGAGTAGGTGAAGCATGTTACAGTGGAGAAGATAAGGAGTTTAGTTTGAAAATACTGTTTGAGATCCTATAGGACAATTCAATGAAGTATCCAGAGAGCAATTTTTAACTAGGATATGGAGATAATATGATTTGTTTGGGTTAATTTGTAGATTGAAGAATCAAATTTATGAGAAAAAATTTATAAGAAATAATTAAGGGAAACTGTCTAGAATAAATTGCCAGCAGAGATTAAGAAGAAAGTAAGCTGTAATAGCCCTTATTTATACACCTACTAATGGATATGTTTATCATTATTGCTTTATGCTTGAAACTACTTGAAAGCCTAGATTTTGATAACATGCTGTTTCTTTCTTTCTTTTCTTTTCTTTTCCATTTTTTTTTTAAGTTAGGAGAATGGATGTAATTTTTTTGTTTTGTGATTTGTTATGTTTTCTTTTGGATTCATTTGAAATTTCTAGTATTATTGCATCAAATTTACCTACATATTCCATGTGCCTTAATGTATGATCAATTTTGTTAATGTTCTATTGTGTTTAGAAAGTATTCTCTATTGTTAGTGTATATGTTTGGTATATATCCAGAAGAACTGCCTTTAGATAATGTTGTTTATATGTTTTAGTCTTTATTTTTCTCCACAAACCCTATTTTATGTGAGTGTTTTATTCTGTATATCCTTTCATGCCTTGCATCTTTCCCGTGTTACCTGGTGCGTAGGTATTTGTGCTATATCTTTAATTGGCAGGGGCTTTTATGTGTTGATATTAAAACCATTTTTTAAAATTACTCAGCTAAGTGTTGATATCATTGTTGTAATAATTATTATCTTTGGTCTCAATTATGTTATGTTTTATGTTTTAACTCTATTTACTGTTATATTTATTTATATTCTTTCTCTTTTTGTGTTTCCTAATCTTTATTCCTTTTTAAAGAACTTTTGGTATTTAACGAAACTTGCATTTTATGCTAGTGGTTACTATTTTATAACATTTTTATAGTGCCCATAATCTGCTTTTTTATTACTTAATCTTATACTGTCAGTTTTAAGTGGTGTACTTTTTCCCCCCAGTTATTACCTATACAGCTGGCAATAATCTTATTTTAATTTACTTCTTTTTCTCTGTTTATGGTTTGTTTTCTGTTTTTCAGGAAAAAAAGTTTATATATTATCCTTCAACTCATGACCATGTAACCCATTCTAGTTTTTAATATTAACTTTTCAAATATATAAAATTCCTACAATTAGTAGGAATTTTGCAAATTTTGCAAATTTTGCCAGGATATTTGATTAAATGAAGCTGAATCTTTTGAAAAGAGTAGTCACATAGAACTTTTAAAATTCTGGAAATATTCTGTACCTATATTGTCCCATAGGATAACCACTAGCTACACACGAGTATGAGCATTTAAAATGCACCTCGTCTGAGGAACTCAATTTTAGTTAATCGAATTGTAATTAATTTAATTTGAATTAAATTTAAATAGCCACATGTGGCTAATGCTTACTCTATTGGACTGTGCAGCTTTAATAGGTTCCTCAGGGATGGCACGTATTTATAGTATTTACTAATTTCTGACCCATTGAGAGTTTTTTCTTTTGGTCTTAAAACTTGAAGGACAACTAATATTTTTGGTTTGCTTTTTTCCCTCCTTAAATGTTTTTGAAAATGCTGATCCATTTCTGTGTGGTTTCTGTGTTATTTTTTCATACAGATGTTATCAGTGTTATTACCCTGCCTATGTAACTCATAAAAGCCACCAAGCTTAAGCAAACAATTTGATGATATTTTTTTTGGCAAATAACAGAATTGTGAAAAATCACCACAATCGACTTTTAGAACATGGGCAGCCTGGTTGGATTTTGACTGGCATTACATTAAATTCACATATATTTAGGGAGGATAGACATTTTAGAAAAATTAAATCTTTCATTCAGTGGATATAGTTTATATGTAATACTTTTAATTTGACCTGATCAGTTTAAATCTTTCCCTACCCACCAGGTATGTGGAGTGGTAGAAGTGGAGTTAACCCATCCCCCTGCCCTCCCACCTTCTAGCCACACTCAGTTTGTTCTCTGTAGTTAAGAGTCTTGGGTTTTCATTTTGTTTGTTTTTTTAAGATTTTATTTATTTATTTAACAGAGAGAGAGCACACACAAACAGGGGGAGGGGCTGCAAAAGGAAAGGGAGAAGCAGGCTCCCCGCCAAGCAGAGACCCTGATGCCAGGCTTGATCCCAGGACCTTGGGATCATGACCTTAACCAAAATCAGACATTTAACTGACTCAGCCACCCAGGTGCCCCCAAGAGTCTGTTTTATGGTTTGACTCTCTTTCTTTTTTTCACTCTATGTTTACCTGTTTCATTTCTTAAATTACACATATGAGTGAAATCATATGGTATCTGTCATTCTCTGACTGACTTATTGCACTTAGCTTAAGACTCTCTAGCTATATCCACATCATTGCAAATGGCAAGATTTCATTCTTTTTGATGGCTGAGTAATATTCCATTGTGTTTATTATATAATGGACTTTATTTCATCTCAGTCTGTTTTACATGATCAGCATTTTACTCTTTTGCAGTTTTCTCATTCATATTTATTTTTCCACTTCCATCACATTGACCAAAGGTTAAATGAAATTTCTGCCACTTAAGGATTGAGTTTGGGGGTTAAATTAATGCTAGTGGATGAAGATGAATGGGAAGTAAATGTATCAGTTTATTTAATTGTTTTGGTAAGGTCTTACAGAATTCTCTTCTTTCTAAGATGATTATGGAATCACATTTCAGAGAAAAACCTGATTAGCCTGAGACTCAGGACCAGTGATGAGCAGAACTCTGTGCTAACTAGCACTGGGAAAGTAGTATGAACAAAAATATAAATTTATTTTGGGGCACTGGGTGGTTCAGTTGGTTAAGTGTCTGCCTTTTGCTCAGGTCATGATCCTGGGATTCTGGAATCGACCCTGTGTGAGGCTGCCTACTCGGCAGGGAGTTTGCTTCTCCCTCTCCCTGTGCCTGTTGCTCCCCCTGTTGTGCTCTCTCTGTCTCTCTCTCTCTTTCAAATAAATAAAATCTTTAAAATTAAAAAATAAAATAAATTTACTTTTGTGTTTACTCATTGAAGTTTTGTTTGTGTGTGAGGTGGGTATCCACGCTATTTCTTACTCCACATAATGCATCCAGTCCTCTATCTATGCATTTCAGCTGTGGAGGTCTGAAGTTCACCTTGGCATGGATTCAAATTGATTTAGTGCATGTACAACATATGCCTTGGAGAAAGGGGAAGTTTTAGATTCTTTTCCAAACACAGTTCTCTGATATCCTGGAACCTGAGGAGCTGCTCTCAGATCCATCTACATAGTCTGCCTAGACAGACATTGCTCCTTTACAACTTCTTTGCCAGATTTGACAGTGGGTGCATTCTGGGTGGTAAGGCCTAGAGCTCTGATTTTAAATTATTCCAAAATTACCCAGGTCTTTTCATCATGCCCTCACACACAGAATGTGGGTGTAACAGAATGAGACAGAGTGGGGTACCTTTTTCAGAGACACATATGACATCTAAATTTACAGATATCTCATCACAACTTTTTAAAGTTAATTAATAAGTTTGACTTAAGTTCTTCATTACTTCTACAATCTGTGATTGAGAAATATATTGTATCTTGAGTCATGGATTAGCAAATGGTGGCTCACATGCTAAATTGGTCTGCCACCATTTTTTTTTAAATTTTTATTTTTAATTTTAAGTTTTTTAAATTTTGAAGCTGCACAAATAATAGTACAGAGACAAACTGTGTATTCTTCATCCAAATTACCCCAGTAATAACATCTTACATAACTATGGTAAAATATCATAACCAGGATATTAATTTGGTACAATGTTATTAACTAGTCTATAGATTTTATTTACATTTCTCTAGTTTTTGCATGCACTTATCTGTGTATTTATATATATGTGTATGTGTGTGTGTTGCCCTATAAAATTTGATCTCATGTGTAGATTTGTGTCTACCACTATAAATAATCAATACACAGAACTGCTTCATCACCACAAAAAAATCTTCTTCATGCCACCTGTTAATAGTAGTAACCACTTTCCTCTCAACCTTAAATACTGGAGACCACCAATCTATTTTTCATGTCTCTAATTTTGTCAGTTTTAAGACTGTTATATAAATGGAATCATACTTAGAAATTTTTTTAAGGTTGTCCCTTTTTCATTCAGCCTAATATGCTTTAATGCATCCACATTGTGTGACTCAATCAACTTTTGCTTCTTTGTATGATAAGTAGGTTTCATTGGCAAGGATGTACCATGGTTATTTAACCATTTATTTTGGAAAGACAACTGTTTTCTTCTTATTATTATTACTATTATTACCATTGTTGTTATTACAAATAGAACAATTTTGAACAGTTGTGAAAACATACATTTTCATTTTTCTAGGATAAATGACCATAAGTGTGATTTGGTACATAAGATATATTTCTAATTTTACTTGAAAATGTTGACTGATTTTTTCAGAGGGCCTTTACCATTTTAAATTTTCACCAACAGTTCATGAGATATACAGCTTATCCACACCCTCTCCATCATTTGTTACTATCAATAATTTTTTTAATTTACTCATGCTAATGGATGTGTATTTTCTCCCAACTCTTTTATTCACCAGCTGATCAACTTAGGGAGGAAGTTGGCAGTTACATATTCACACATTTTCCCAACTGCATTTTTTATTCTTTGATCTTAATTTACTGAGATCTTTGGTCAGTCCTTATAGTGTTCCAAGCATTACATTTATGTCTTTTTTTCTTTTTCTCAGGATTAAAAAAAAATAGATCCTGCAAATTGTGAGAACTTTGTTTCCCAGTCTATTTAATTATAAAAATGAAACTGTTTTTGCTTTTTTTTTAAATCTCTCTGGATTCTTTTGGTGACCCTTATTCCATTATCAAGAGAAAACAAATGCTCTCTGTGGCAATAATGGTTTTTAACTCAATGGTAGGAAGGTCTGGGATATAAGGAAAATGCAGAGATGAGAAAAATCTTAATTATCATGCATAATTTTATCCTTCTACATTATTGCTAATATATATCATAAATGTCTAAGGAGGGGATATATTGAGAAAAATGACTAAACTTTTTTGATCACTGAATGCTTTAGTAGAGAACAGCTAATTAAGCAACTCAAAACAGTATCTTGGGAAATATTTTTGTGGGAATAATAATATTAAACATATTAGTAACATTTGTAGTAAGTCAGCATGACGTTTGTGTATCAGAATCATCTGGAACACTTCATAAAAAATACAAATTCCTGGGTTCCAGCCCCAGAGATTCTGAGTCAGTAAGACTTAGGTATACATTTATATACATATATATGTATTTATGTATATAAATGTATATACACATACATATATATGTACATACACATACATAAACATGTGAATAATCTCACATATATCAGATGCATGTGTATATGTCTATATATACATATGTGTAAGAAAATGTATGTGTAGATGAAAAAGTGCTTGATATATTTGTTGTGTAGTACTTGCAGAAGATATATATATGTATATATACACATATATATATTCACACATACATATATATGCATATTAATACATACATATATGCATACACACATATGTGTGTCTCCTCTCCAAGCAAATACATAACAGATATATGAAATTTTTATGCACATGTGTATTTTATTGCAAATGTTGGGGAATTTTTAAAAAAATATATTTGTCTTCTGTGATGATTATGGTAAAGTATCACATACTGGGTGGCTTTAAATAATATACATTTATCATCTCACAGACATTTATTGTCTAGCCCTCTGGAGACTAGAAGTCTAGTATTAAGGTATCAGTAGAAACATGCTCTCCATGAGTCTGGGTAGAAAGGATCCTTACTTGTCTTTTCCGAGCTTCTGGGGGTAGCCATAAATCCTTGAGATTCCTTGGTTTGCAGCTCTATAATTTCAACCTCCCTCGTCACATGTAGTTCAACCATGTATCTTCCCATAGTCTTATAAGGACACAAACCATATTGGTTTCAACCTCATCTTAAGTAATTAGATCTGCAACAACTTCATTTCCAAATAAGGTCATATTTTCAAATACTGTGGGTCATGACCTCAACATATATTTCAACCCACAACATACTTTCACTGCAAAGGAGGCTATGTCAGGATAAAGAAATATTTAAAAAAAATACATTACTACAGATCCATATCTTCCAAAAGTTTGTGATATTAAAGCACACACACTAAGTTCTATGATGTTTTTTATTGAGAAAATATCTGTTTTTCCCAGAATGTTATCTACCTTTGATTCTCACTCATTAAATGACTATTGCACTAAATGCTTAGATGTACAATAAATAGGCTTAATAATCAGGGCCCGGTATTTATTTCAACATAAGTCAAAAGAACATAAGCAACAATAAAGGGCCATATTAATTGTCATATGAAAAATCAAAAGGCCAGATGAAAACTTAGCCATCCTCAAAGGAGTATTTTCACCTTTAAAAACTAGTTCATTAGCGATATAAAGTAAATATTTTTTCTAAATGTGACTTTTATTTTACTTAAAATACTTTATATGTATTAAAATACTTTTCTATTATGCAAGATAATATACAAATGTTGACTTCTGTAGCTTTTAAGCTTTAGTCAAACTTTACGGTTTCTCAACATTTCTTTCTGATGAGGAATTAACATGAAGCTATAACTCAATATATGTCGTCTTTTATAGTAATGGTCTTTTTTTAATTTTGAAAACATGAAATTAAACTTTATTAATTTCTTTTAGCAAGATATCCAGCCTGTGTGTTATTGTTACAAATTATAGTGAAAATATTGGATTATTACTTGTATGCAACATAAATTATCATCAAATCATTATGACACTGTATAAAAGTCCTCTCTGAACTACGTGTTTTGAGAAAAAATGAATAATTTTTTCCCAAATCCAGATTGTGATACTACATAAAGCTTAGGAAAAAGTCAGTTATAAGATTGCAAGTGACAATGGGAATTTTTTCAGATGTTGCACAAAATTATTTTCCAAGCTTCAAACCAAGGAAAAAGCTAAGGAAACAAACAGAAAAAAATAAAAAAATAAAAAAAAATTCTATTTGTTCTGCAACTCTGATAAAGTTCTGTTTTTTTTTCCTAGCAGAAATAAATTGCAGATTCTAAGTATCTATCTATCTAAACTCAATAAATCATAGTATATGAGATGTCACAAGATTAAAGTGACCTTTTCCCTGTGAAAGGATTGTTTGTTCCTCATGTTCCAAAGCCCTTCCCATTTCTGTATTCACACTAATCTCTTTTAATAAAATGGTTTAACCAGGGTGAAGCAATCATTACCTATTTCTCAACAAAACTCATATTTTGACTTGACTTGCAGAAACTTGGTAGTTTGTGATTTGAAGATAATTGTTTTTAAATGCAGTTCATGTTTTAATGTTTTTCGATTTATTTAAGGTATTACCTATACCATTCATAATTGTGAGTTTAAACAGATATGTAATTGTGCTTTCATCCATCCCCCCAAGAAATATATAAACAGTAGAGAAATTATTTCCAAGTCAGATTTAAATGAACTTTCTCATTGCATCTAAAATGAGAGGACAAAACTTTCTTCACTGCTTCCAATGAGAAAGGGCAAAAGGGGCCTGTCATATAGGAAAACTCTCCAAAACATACTGTGGAATTTGTGAAATAGAGTAGCAACATTCTACAAAATTATCTTGTTGGTGAATAAAGCGAGTAGTCAGCATGTTGCAGTGTGTCTTCAGGGGACAATAGCATATCCATACCAATTAGGATTTTAAAGACTCTGAACTTAAAGGGAATCTCCAAGGTATGCAAATGAGACTTTAATTCTGTGTGCCACTTATACCAAAAAATCGATACAAAAATATATCTTCCGTTTGCAGGAGAATGGAAGAGCATAACTGTGGACCTATAAGAGAGTACAAACATAGACAGAATAAGTCTGAACTAGAATAGAATCTCATTTCAATCTCACCTGTGATTAGATAGAATTGTTTAGAAAATATGAACACTATGGCAGAATTCCATGGTGTGTTTTTCTTGTTCAATGTATCTTCATATAAAATTATTAAAATTCTAACATCAAAGGATGTAGATTTAATTTTTTATAACCTTTTTTCACAATATGGTTCTAATATAAACAACCACATAGGACAAGCTGGATACCATTTACTCCTAAATGCCAGAATGTAAAAACACTTAAAAAACATTAACCCATGCTAATACTGCTTTAAATAAGAGATACAATTATGACTTGTTCAAACACTGTGGTAGAACTTTGTGTGATATAATTAAATAAGACAAAATTTGACGCTCAACAAATAAGAAAGTTGTTTAAGGAGATGTAAATATGTACAAACATTACTAACTAGGGTATATACTAGGGTATATACTTAGAGAAGGACATATAAAAAGATAAGGGATCTTTAGGAGGGATATTAGGTGAGGACCAGAAAGTTTTCAAAGAAGCCAGGGCACAGGGAATGGGCCCTAAGAAGAACGCAAATTTAACAAGCCAAATTAAATGAGACAGTGAAAGGAAATAAAGTGTTGAGATAAAGAAAGATTTTCTAACTACATCTTTCATATGCAGTGAACTTTTCTTAGTTTCTGCCTCATTAGATGGAAGGGACAGGTAATATTTCTGTAATCTGTCTATCTTTCATTTTGGACAGTTTATATTTCTTTGTCTACAAAAGCACTGATTCTTTCTTCTGCAATAGCTGAAGTGTTAATCCCATTCATTTCTATCTTACTGTATTTTATGTATTTGAATTGGAACTTTTTGTATTTTCTATTCTCCTGCACTTGTTCAACCTTTCATCTACTTTCTAAATATACAGGATGCGGCTAAAATAACTCTTTTTTAGAACTCTTAATGAAATTTTATTTTAGAGCACTTCAAATTTTTATAAAGGTTGCAAAGATAGTATAGGTGACCCTTGAAAGACATAGGTTTTTGAACTACATGGATCCACTTCTATGCAGATGATTTCAATAAATATAGCACAGAACTATATCTGAATTTCCTTTTTTGTTATTTTTCTTAATATTTTCTTTTCTCTAGCTTACTTTATCATAAGAATACAGTATCTAATACATGTAACATATAAAATATATGTTAATTGAGTGTTTATGTTGTTGTTAAGGCCTTTGGTCAACAATAGGCTATTAGTAGGTAAGTTTTGGTGAAGTGGGAAAAAACAGATGGATTTTTTATTGTGTGAAGGTGGGTGCTCCGAACACCTACATTTTTCAAGTGTTAACACCCATGCCCACATCTAATTTTCTTCCTTTTTTTTTTTTTTTAAGATTTTGTTTATTCAACAGATAGAGATCACAATTAGGCAGAAAGTGAGGCAGAGAGAGAGGGGGAAGCAGGCTGAGCAGAAAGCCCGATGCAGGGCTTGATCCCAGGACCCTGGGATCATGACCTGAGCCAAAGTCAGAGGCTTTAACCCACTGAGCCACCCGGGTGCCCCTAATTTTCTCTATTATTAACGACTTACATTGTGTGGCATAATTGTTAAAATAATCTATATATTATTATTAACTAAAATTCATGGTTTATTTAGGTGTCTTTTATTTTAGCAAATGCTTTTTTTCTCTTTAAGGAGTATATTCCAGATGCACGTTACACTTAGTAGTCAGACGCCTCTTAGCTGGGATAGTTTCTCAGTCATTGGTTCTCTTAAAGTTTTGATGTGTACTGTTTAAGGCATTTTTGACATGCACTGTTCAGGCCTTTTTAAAATCTCTTCATTTAGACTCTATCTGATGTTTTTCTTCTGATTACATTAGGTTTATCTTTTTTTTGGAAGAAAACCACAGAGATAGGATGCTATTTTTATGACATCATATCAAGGATGCTAAAAATGACTTATTGCTATGAATATAGACTTTGATGACATGACTAAGCAAGAGTTTGTCAGATTTCTGCACTCTATAGTGACTTTTAAAATTTTCTTTTGATATACTGTGCTCTTTGAAGCAAATAAATATGTATAGACTACACTTACAGAATGGAGAGTTATTTGAAATTAATTCGCTTAAGAGATTTGTTTCTCCTCCCTCATGTATTTGGTCAACATTTATTATCATTATGGACTTATTAATATTTATTTAAGTTCGTTGACAAGAACTTTATAATTTATTTATTTGTTTGTTTACATTATTTCAACTTTGGTGTTTGAAAGCTCTTCAGTTGGCTCTTGTGTCCCTTTGACGGAATTCCATCATTGTGGGCTTTATATTTGAACACTTCCTTAATTTCTGGCACCACACAATACTCTATGTTCACCATGTATATTCCTTGCCCCAGGTCTGGAATCAGCCATTTATCCCAGAATCTGGTTCCTCTTAATTTAGAATAGCATTGGAAACCATGCTATCAGAAATCATGGTTTTAGATGTACTTGTGCTACTGGGATATTTTCCGTTTTAGGCCTTCTTTGTGATAGAACAAACATACACATGTGTGCATACTAAACCATATTTATAGATGTTTCTATATGTGACCATATGTATTTATATTGAGCTAAACAGGAGTTCTAGGATGGTTTGAATGATTGTGTCCACCCCCCTCCCCCGCCACCGTCCCAATTTCATTGTTGAAATACTAATGCCCAGGGTGATAGCAGGAGGTGAGGCTTTTAGGAGGTGCTTAAATCATGAGTGGAGCCTTCATAATTGGGATTAGTCCTCTCATAGAAAGAGATCCCATTGAGCTACCCTTCTACCATTGGAGGCTAGAGAAGGCTGAAACTTGGAAGAGGGCTGTCACTTGACTATGCTCCAGAACTGTGAGAAATAAATTTCTGTTGTTTATAAGTTACCCAGTCTGATACCACCCTGAACAAAGACAAATTCATGAGATAGACCCAATGCTAATACATTACTACATGAATCATGCTAGCTTCCTTTTCTTATTTATTTCTAAACTCTTACCCCAACAATGAGAAATCTGACTAAGATCAATAGTCATTAATTACTTGATGCCAGTATACATACATGTATAGTGGTATCAGAACAGTAAGCCCATAAACACATAGAGAACAATTTTATCAAATATAGTATATTGGTTATTTACTGACAGTTCCTTTTGACTTTAGTATTAAAGAGTCCACTTCTTTGCAAAGTTATTTTGGTTACCACTTTCCCCTACCTCCTTCAGTAAGGTAAGTTAATTCATTTATATTAAAGTTAGATTATTTTGTCCACATTCTGCATTTTTTTTTCCTGGATCCCAGGTTTTTAATTTTTTTTTAATTTTCATACAGTAATATTCACTCATTGTGCTGTAAAATTGTATGGGTTTTGGCAAATACTTTGTAAATCTTGTGGGTTTTTTTCTTTCTTCTTTTTATATTCCAATTATATGTATGCTACACCTTTTGAAATTGTCCCACAGTTCTTGGGTATACTGTTTTTTTCATTATTCTTCTTTTGTATTTGGGGATTTCCATTACCTTTCTTCAAGTTCATTGATTGTTTGCTCAGTCATATATAGTCTACTATTGAGACCATCAGAGACATTCTTCCTTTCTGTTTCAGTATTTCTGAGTTTCTAACATTTTCTTTTTTTTCTTAGTGTTTTCATCTGTGCTAAAATTACCCATCTGTTCTTTCTTGTTGTCTATTTTTTTCTCCATTGGAGTTCTTAATATATTAATCATAGTTGTTTTAAATAGTGAGTTTTAAATTCCCTGGCTTCCAACATCTGTGTCAGATGTGAGTCTGCTTCTAAGACTTGCTCTATTGTTTCAGGTTTTTGGTGTTTTTGTTTTGATTTGTTTTGTTTTGCCTTTTAACAAGCCTTATAATTACTTATTGAAAGCAAAACATGATGTATTCAGTGATAGAAACTGAGGTAAATAGTCCCTTAATGGTAGGTTTTATATTAAATCTGACTAGGAGTTTGCGGTGTTTAATTTTGTTTATCTGTAGGTGCCAGAGGCTTCACATTTCTCCAGTGCTCTAGTTCTCATCCCTCCTGTTGATTCTGGGCTTCCATAAGTACTCCTCTGAGAGTTGCAGCTTTTTCAGCTGTAATCTATTCTTGTAGTAGAGCTCTGTTCTTGTTCTGGTAAGGTGTGTGCAAGGGGGAAGTATTCCATAATCATGATTAAATCTCGGTCTTTTGTTGGTCTGTGTCCCTGGCATGTAAGCATCACAAATGTTTCTCAACACTTTTCTTCTATTAAATGAAATAGAATAGCTCCCAAGGGCAGCAACTGGAAAAGTGCCCTTCCTCCAAGTGGGATAAAAATCTGGTCAAGTCTTATCTCTTGCACAGTAGAACTCTGCTATAGAAAACACTCTCTTTATTTCATCGTTATTATTCTTTCATTTCCTCTGCCAGAAGCAAGAACTTACCTTTCCCAGATTTTTTCCTTATGACTACACCAAGTTACCACTGCTAAATCAAGGGAAGTTTGGGGCCCTTCTCCTTAGGGTTTTTCACTTCCAAGTTAATCCATACTCAGTTTCTTGCAATTCATCATAATTACCATTTAATTGTTTCTATCAGTTTCTGGCTATAACAGCTTCTGCCCCAGCCAAGCAGATCTGGGCTGTGATTCTCTGGATTCTCCTGTCTCAATGGATTTTAACATTATAGTTTGCACTATGATTTCTGGTCTCTGGTGGGACACAGAGAAGGCATGGACTTTTGTTTGTTCAGCTTTTTTCTTGTAAAGATGAGAGTGATGACTTCCAACCTTTTTTTATATGCCAGCGCAGAAGCTAAAAGTTTAATAGTCTGATAATGTTCTCAAAAGTACTTTCTTACTAATTCTATAATTTCCATAATTTCTAGTTCAGTTTCATTTGATTTATTTTTCTCTTCCTTATGGGTTCTATTGTTTTTTTTTTCCTTACAGGTCTGATGAGCATTTGCCAACTCAAGACTTGCTATGTTATATAGGTAGAATTTAGTTTGCTGTAAGGACTCCACCTCTGAACAGTTTGTGATTATTCTGCATGATACTTTGTGAGTTATCAAATATTCCACTCTGTTGAATTAGAACATGAACTAGTTCTGGTGTTATGAGAGGTCTGGGGGTTTATACTTCTGCTCTTTTTGTGTGGTTCTTTACTGCATTTTGAATATTTTCCTCACACATATATCCTGATCAGTACTCAGATAATGATCCAAGGGAATCCTCTATAGATTATTGGAGTTCTTCTGAGAAGCCACTTTATCCCTAGTACTTTATCAGACTTAAACTTCCTGGAATATTGATAATGTAGAGAGATTTTATCAGGTTCCACCCAGATTCTCTTTCACCAAGCTGTAGTATGGATTCTCTCTAGGCAGTGAAATGTGGCAATCTCAAGAGTCAGATTAATTTCCTAGGGGCACTATAACAAATTGCCACAAATTTAGATGGTTTAAAAGAATAGAAATGTATTAGGTAATGGAGTCTTCAAATCTGAAATCAAGATGTAAGATAGTAATGCTCTCTCAAGGAGTCTAGGAGCATGCTTCCTTTTTTCTTCCCAGATTCTGATGATTGCTGGCAATACCTACTATTCAATGGCTTTGTGGTCCATTACCCTGACCTCTATGTTCTTCACCACATGGAGCTCTCTCCATCTATCTATGCCTCCAAATTTCCCTCTTGTTGTGAGAATACAAGCTGTGACCTCATCTTAACTTGACTGTACTTTAAAGACCCTCTTTTCATATAAGGTCACATTCACAGATTGAAGGTGGACATGGATTTTGGTGGGGCACTATTCAATCCAGTGCAGAGTTCAGTTTATTTGCTTCCCATCTCTCAAGAATCACTGCCCCAACACTGTTGTTTTATAGTTTTTTGTCTTTTCAGTTGTTTCAGGTAGAAGACTAATTTGGTTCCTTTTACTCTGTCTTGGCTAAAAGCAGAAATCTCCCATATCATTTTTGCTCAACCATCATATGTCCAATGTTTTAATTGGGGTTCAGTGTGCAGTTTTCTTTTAAGAAAATGATCTACTGCCCAAACATAGCTTAAATACATAACAAAGGTAAAATATTTCAATATAGTAGAAAAATTATGGCAGACAAGTGTTGAAATGCATTAACTGACATGCAAGTTGATTTGATAAACAATGAAATTTCAAGGTTATTGAGGAGTAGAATGCATTATGCTTAGATGAGGTCAATGTGACACACATAAAATGGATACACTAGGACAACCAGAAAGTCAGGAATTCAGGAAGCCTATTACTCTAGGAGTCTAAGGATTTGAACTGATATGGGGCAGTATGATTCTTAAGAAAGGCTGAAGTCAAGTCACTATTAAGTTTGGGTTATCATCATTTGCCAATGTACTAAGGAAAACAAAATGTTGCAAGATTTTACCAACACAGTGGTCATAGCTGTGTACTTGATAAATATTGTTATAATGATTCATGATTGTAGTGTAAGTAATATTTTCTGGCAATCCACTCATAAGTCCTTATGAAAATAAGGTAAAATAAGAATAAATCATAAGCCATAATGAATTAGTGACATAACTGTAGCTAACATATATTATTACTCTCATAATTCTATGATGTCTTTAACTAGACAACTCTTTTTTTTTCTATTTTGTCAGACTTTTATGACAAAGGGATTCTTTGAGTCATTTTATGAATATCAGAGTGAAGACAAAATACTGTCAGTGAGTGGCACACTCTTTTAGCTGTCTAATAAATTTTCAGATTTTAGAGTTTAGGACATGGTTTATGTGTTTATTCAGACCTTTTCTTAAGCAATATGGAAAATTTGACAGTGTATGAAATACAGAAGTTGACATTTCATCACTGGAGAAACATGATTCTTGTTTAAAAAATGAACCCAGACATTTGATTCATGTAATATTTTATACAATAGGATTTGATAACAGAGGATAAGATAACTAGAAAAATTATTTTAGTAATAAGAAGTAAATAAACCTTATGTAGACTGTTGAGTGTTGTAAGAGGTGAATGTATCATCAGATGAATTTGTAGTTAACTAGGTTTTCTAAACTTTCTTTATAGCTCTAACAAATTTTGAAATTTTTATGTTAATGGTCAATCACAATTTCTAATTGGCTATTCATTGATATTCTGTCACTTTATTAAAATAAAAATATATTAACTGCCTACTCTATTCACAAATTGTGCTAATGATCATAGAATACAAAAAAATTAAGATAATAATTATATTCTGAGTATTCTGTTCAAAAATCTTTAATTACTAAGTGAGGTATTGTGCTAAAAAATGAAAAAAATGCTAAAAAATTGATCAGAAATTGCTTTTTCCAATTCAGAACACACGATTCAATGAGTAAATGTGGCTTTGTAAGCAATTGCATTTATAATGGAGTGCACTGAAGACTACTATATTACGTGTTTGCAGAGTGGTGGTCTCAGAGGATAAAGTGTTAATTCTGCCTGGTCCAGAAGATATATTCTTTACAACCTTTAATTTGTGCCATAAGCAATAAGTTTGTATTCTCCTGGCAGAGAAGTAGGAAATGTGCATTCAAGTATGAGAGAACAGAATGTATAAAAACCTGGAAGTATGAAGTAGCACATGTTCAGGGAATGGCAGAAACACAGATTATAACAAGAGCAGAGGAAAATGGCAGATGATAAAAAATAAAGTAGGTTGGAGTTGATGGTGAAGGACATTGTACAGTATGTTAAAGAATCCAAAGGTTAATCCTTTATGCAATGAAATCCCCTATGAGCTCTATACCCAAGCATGACAAGATTCTTTTCCTCTATCTAAATATTATTGTTTCATTCTTCTGAATGTAAGGAACCAGAAAACTGAAATAATCAAAGATGTATCCCAGCTTTCCAGGTTAGATGATTGAGACATGATTATATTCAGTGATTTTTTTAGGAGAAGTGTTTATAAAATTTACCATGATTCTAATTTGTTTCCTATTCTTAAGATGAGATCAAATGAAGAAGTAAACAGATATCTAACAATTAACTTTAAAATTGCCATAGATTTATTTTTTTTAAAAAATAGATTTATTTTTTTTAAGATTTTATTTATTTATTTGACAGAGAGATCACAGGTAGGCAGAGAGGCAGGGTGGCACCCCTAAAAATAGATTTAAAAGTAGTGAGATTTCAGTGATTTTCAACTCCTTTTAAATAGGTATTTTTCAGAAAAATATGTGTAGCTATAAATTTTATCCTTAATTATATATTTAGGATATAGGAATCTACCATCATCTAGATAGTATATAGAAAATTAGAAACTGACATTGGAAAGTCATGGTCATATGATTTGCTACATTTGGTCATATCTTTTGTGTAACTGTTCTTTACTCCCCACCCCCCAACAAGTATAGATGTATGTATAATTTTAATGTTTTAATTTGGAATAGTATTTAAACTCACATGTTTTGGAGTGAAATGGACATGGGTAGACTTCTCAGTTCCATTTACCCCTTGCTATGTTATGTGGACAAGGTCCTCTGCAACTAGGTTCCACTTTTTTTTTTTTTCATTGCTAATTCAATGTGAAAAGTAGAACCCGTATTATAATGTTAGATGATATTTAAGTGTAGTTATACATGTGAGATATTTATTTCAGCGTCTAGCATATGAAGCACTTTAAGAAATCATATTCCTTTGAAGATAGAAACCTGTAAATGAATCTTGGCTTAGATTAAAAGTGTGTTTAGGTAGGAATAACTTTGAAACTGGTTATGTTTTAGCTAGATTTTCGGTTAGTATTTCAATGTTCTTTTGCATAAAAAAAGAATAAATTGTAGATCTTTCCTACAGAATGTTGACATTTCTGAGATACAAATAGAAAAAATGAATAATTACTAGAAAATTAATATATTTTAGCTTTGACATTCTTTTTTAGTATTTGTGGCCTGAGTTTCCACCATTTAGTACACATTAATTGGGAACCTATTATGTGGTAGAAAACATTCTCTTCTGAGGAATTCAAGTAAGAAATGGCCTAGTGTTTGCACTCAAGAAATTTAGAGTCCAGCCCCTGTATTAGAACTATGTGTAATTTAGTATTGGGTTTTTAAATTAAAAAGTACCATTGAAGATTAACATTGTGATAAGAGATATAAAATTAAGACTACCATGGAAATCAAGCATGTAGCATTCCTAATGCTTAAAAAATGAAATGTAGAATATTAAAGTATAATTAAATAGAGCATTTAATATCGAAAGAGGTTAAAATCAAAATACAAAAATCAGTTGCATTTCTTTACCCCAACAGTGAGCTATTGAAAAAGGATATCAGGGAAACAATCCAATTTATAGTAACATCAAAAAGAATAACTGCAAGGCATATGAGTGCCTCTATGTTTATTGCAGCATTATTCACAAAAGCCAAGACATGGAAATAACCTAAATGTCCATCGATGGGTGAATGGATAAAGAAAATGTGATCTATATACATGCACATACACATATACACCACCATTGGGATACTGTTCAGATGTTAAAAAAGAAGGAAAACTTCCCATTTACACCAATAGGATGAAACTGTAGGATATTATGCTAAGTGAAATAAACCGGACACAGAAAAACAAATATCACCTAAGTTCACTTACATGAGGAATCTAAAAAGTTAAATACACACACACAGAAAGTAAAATGGTGGTTACCAGGGGCTGAAAGTTAGGGAAAATGGGTAAATGTTGATCAAAGTTTACAAAATTACAGTCATGTAGGATGAATAAGTCTAGAGATCTAATGCATGAGATATAAATGATTCTATAATGTATATTGAGACTCCCACAATAAACGTTCAAAATAGAAGATTTGAGTTACAGTCTATAAAATGTGAAAGTAACTCTTCCAGGGAAGTACATTGCCTTTCTCAGCAAACGAACTAACCAGGACTGACTTTTAGAATGACCAAGATGCAGAATATATGCTAATCTAATCTAATGAGGATATTAACATCATGTAGCTAAGGCTCTGTATTCTTTCTCGCTTATTGAATCTTACTTATATATTAACTTTTCTTATTGCCTTTCAACAAAAATAATGATGTCAGTGTTTTATATTCTCTAACACCCTCTGCCAAGCAATTGTCTTTCTTCTTGAAGTTCTCATTAAACATAATCAACCATTGCCTTCCGCTTCTGACTGTATTCTTTTAAAGTCTGATTCAAATATGTGGGGAATAGATACTACACATTAAATATAAGTATTTCAAACCCAGGCCCCTCTATTTCTACTCTTACTTGTGCTCTTCCCCAAGTCCATTCTCCTTCCTTCAAAAATAGCTTTAAAATATAACCTGAATACATTATGTCACCTAAGTGACTTATTTTTTTTTTTTGGTTAGAGACTCCAACATATATTCACTGAATAATACCTAAAACATATCCTAATCTTGCCTTACTTATTTCTCCAGCCTCACTGTTTTCCCTCCAGTGCTCAGATACTACATGTTGGCCACAGTGAAACCCTTGTATCTTCACACAACTATAATACTTTCCTGCTCTGGTACAGTTTGATGTTACACTTTTGTTCCAGACATCTTTGCGTTTTTACCTGGGTAAGTCCTACAAGCTTACAGGATTGATCTCAGGGCTTTGTTTTTCTGGGAAATCTTCAGTTCCTTTTTTTTTTTTTCCCCCAGTTTGGATTTCCATCAATTACCAAATGTTATGTACAACAAGTTTTAAATTATTAATAGTGGATTTTTTGGTCAACTTTTCTGTGTATAAAAACCTTACCCAATCTAACCCAAAACTTCTATTGCTTAAGGGAAAATTACAGAGAAAAAATAGACAGTAACATTAAATAACAATATTATATAATACACAAAATCTTTGCAAACATGTTTTTGTCTTTGAATATTTTTCATATTTATTTATATCCCAATTCAGTATAATATGGGCTCAGTTTAGATCAAATATTTTCCTGCTATTGAAGAGAATTTGGCATGTTTTATGGTAAAGGAGATGGCATAGAGGAAATACAATAATTTGCTTCATTTCCAAGCTTATAGGATTGTGATATAAAAAGGAAGATTAATGGGTGTAAGTATAGCATGGAACTACAGAGAACAGCATGCTTGACCTACTAAAGACTGTACCTCTGAGGGACACTGGGGAGCCTGAAGATAGCTTGATTTCAGGTGGAAAGCAAATCATTTAAAAGGCACTACCTAAAAAAAAATAAAATAAAATAAAAGGCACTACCTACCCCTGTGTAAGTTAAAAAGATCAACTATAAATGTCTTAGTTGTCAAAATTAACTAGGGATTCCAGCAGGGTATTCCATGCCTATATGATAAAGGGAATTCTCTCAGAGATATGTGAGAGAAGACAATAAATCTCCAAATGCTAACATGGAATCAGTTTGTCCCTATCCCTAGTTTCTACATGGATGCATAAGTATGGTCCACTCCCTGAATAAATGAATGAATGAGTGAATGACCTTATTTTAGGAAAAGAGGCAAAACTAAGTGTGTTTTCTTTTTTCTAAGTGAGAGTACTTTCCTCAGGAAATGTTTATATTATCCCACATGTTATAATCTGATAGGGATATTTAGTTAATTATCTTTATTCTCCTAGTGATTTTATTGATAGAGAATTGGGGGGAAATAGTATTAAAATAAACAAAAATCAGTGATCTTTATTTCATCTGTAATTTCTAGTTGTATTGTGAGTTAATATGTGAACCCTGCTATATAATCATCTCTTTTCTTGACTGTTTTCCTATCTAAAATATCAATTCCTTAATTCATGAACCGTGACTTTTCTATCTATATATCATTGATGTCTATTTCAGAACTAGCCTAACGGTTGTTATAATAGCTATTCCCTATTAGAAAGAAATGTTGATTGAAATGGAGACAGTGGTTATAAGGCTAAGGGCAAGTATTACTGTCTAGGAATTATTTACAAATCTACAGTCATGGAAGTATATTGAAGAAAAAAATAATGCAGTAACATCACAATACTTAACATTTTAGTAGGACTCTTCAGGCAGCAGTCAGAGAGTTTATTCTAAGGGAGGACTCCTGAAAAAAGAACAAAACTAGAAGACTGCTATGGTGATCGTGGAAATAAATGTAGTTACTATAGTTTTCTAAATAAGATTTTATTCACAATATATAATGCTCACCTCACCCTTCTCATCTTATGGATGAAGATATATATGGTTTTTGACAGGAAATCTTTTACTTTTTTCTCTGAAATATTTTTGCATGAATTTTCTCTTCTGAAAATAATGTTTACAGAGTCGTAAAAAATGTTATCATCATTTAGGAGATGAAGAAAATGTTACTGAAAAACTAATTTCATATTCTAAATGATATTTTTAGAAGTCTTACATTTTAATATGGTTTCCTAAATTATATTTTAAAAACCCTTAAAGATTACTTTTAGGAATTATAAGAATGTTGGTTAAATAGTTGAATGGTTAAATATTTCCTCCCTCCATATTTCCCCTCCTCCCTCCCTCCCTTCCTCTTCGACTCCCTCCCTCCCTTCCTTCCTTCCATCTTCTCTTTTCCTTTCTTTTCTCTTTTTTTCTTTTTCTCTCTTTTGAAATGGATATAATCACTGATGTGTTGATAAGTGATTAATAACCAGCTGAAGGTCAGCAAGAGGGAAGTTCTGATGTGTAGCATTTGTTAGTTATCATGGTGTAAAATAATACTGTGCCATGATCAATTTCAAGCCACCAACCTGATGTCAAATGTTAGCAAAATTCCTGAAAATTTAGCATTGAGTTCCAAGCTTGTTCCAGCGCATCATGTTCACTTTGGACAGCCTAGAGGTTACAAGTTCAAGATATCATAGTGACCTACAGAGTTGAAAGGACTATTTATGTAGAAAGAAACATGTATTTCTTATCTTATCGTAGAAGTATGAACTTGTATGAGTAATGGATAGTTACAGTTCCACCAAGGAGAGGAACAAATAAATCCTTTAAAAACAAATTCCAAAAAGCTGGAGTATTTGGAGTAGTTCAACGATGTTCATCTACTTAACATTCCAATTTCTTCCCGTGTAATAGTGTTTGCTGATTTGAAGGTCCTACATGAACTCTAATGTTACTAATAGTTTTTAAATACTATGAAATAGAAATTACCATTTGAAAGACAGTACTTACCCAGAATAGCAGTTCAGTATTTGTTTCAAATTTTAACATGAATGAAAAATTTCAGGTTTTCTGCACAAAATCCTCTAATTATTTTGACTTTTCAGAATAGCCAATATAATTCTCCCTTTGTTAATGCAGGGGATGTTTTCATTCAATCTCCATAATATCTCAAATCGAACAATGGAAACATTCTAAAACTTGATAATCAAGGGCTTTGTGCTACTTCTGGTAATAGATAGTACCAATGAATATTTATTATGTTAAGTTAGCACTTTGTGCTTTTTAAAGGATTTTGACAATGACTTTGGCATGTGTGTATGTGTTCCCTTTCTGGGCATTAAATGAATTAGTTGCATGTATAAATTTGTTTCTGAAATATATGCCTATGCTCTTTCTCTGTCGTAATTTTAAAGTGGGTGTGATTGGTTAATAAATTGAAAAAACTGTCTAAAATTCTACCCATACTATGTCATTATTGGGTGTATTATGGTGGAAGAAGGTTATGATATATGGCTTCAAAATTTATTTTTGTAAAATCAGATTTGGAAGAAAGGAGGAAAGAAAAAAAGAAGAAAGAAAGAAATCTTGAATGCACACATACGACAGATAATTAGCAGTCTCCTTTTCCAAAGAAATATAATCATGAAGGCAAATGTGATAAAGATAAATCTCTTTGCTTAGTTTCTAAGTTTAGTTGTTAACTACATTAGTGATGCCATCAATAGTATGACTAACAACAGAGCTTTCATCTTTTGCAAGGAGCTGATGATTCTTTCTGACTTTGCTCTTTGATTATACTGTCTAACTTAGTGTAACAAATCAATGCTTGTACAGACATAGAGTAGGTCAGACCTTAATGCTTGACCTGGGGACTGAATAATGCTGAATAAAACCCTGGAGTGTGGTAGGCATGCCCTAATTAATAGAGTGCATTTTTCTTCTTCTCATATTCATTGGTACATATTTGGGTGAGTTAAAGATTAGCACAGACTCTCACCTTTACCATGTAGATCACTCATATGCTGATATTTATCTTAGTTTAAAAAAAATAAAAAATATGATTCAAATCAGTAGTTTATGTTAATTGAATATTCATTTTAACTGAAGTGAAGTTTATATATACCTTGAAACATAAGAAACATATTAAAACTGGTTCAAAAATCCTACTATTAGACATTTTATTTTTTATTTACTTTTTTAAAGATTATTTATTTATTTATTTAACAGAGAGATACAGAGAGAGCACAAGTAGACAGAGCAGCAGGCAGAGGGAGAAGGAGAAGTAGGCTCTTCACTGAGCAGGGAGACGGATGCGGCGTTCTAGCCCAAGACCCTGGGATCATGACCTGAGCTGAAGGTAGCTGCTTAACAACTGAGCCACCCAAGTACCCCCAATTAGACAGTTTAAATACTTATTACATCTTAAATCAAGTTTATAGAGCTATATTATTCACAGAATAAAATGCACCCACTTTGAATGTACAGTTTGATGAGTTTTGACAGATGTGTATGTCTGTTGTCCCAATCAAGGTACACCATATTTATGTACCACCAAGAAGTTCAGTTGTGTCTTTTTCAATCAATACCTCTACTCAAACACAACTCCAGACTACCTCCATTATGCTTTCTGTCACTTTACTTTTGCCTGCTGTAGATGTTCTATCGATACAGTGCTTGCAACGTATGAGAATTCAAGTTGATCCACATCCTTGCTAAGACATGATAACCACTTTTCACCAATGATAAATGGGTTTGAATATGTTTTGTGCTAATTGGTCATTTGTGTATCTTATTTTTGAAGTCTACTTAAAAATTTTGCCCTGTTGGGGTACCTGGGTGGCTCAGTGGTTTGAGCCTCTGCCTGTGGCTCAGGTCATGATCTCAGAGTCCTGGAATCGAGCCCCACATCAGGCTCTCTGCTCAGCAGGGAGCCTGCTTCCCCCTTTCTCTGACTGCCTCTCTGCCTACTTGTGATCTCTCTGTCAAATAAATAAATAAAATCTTAAAAAAATTTTTTGTCCTGTTAAAAATTTTGTTTGTGTAGTCTTTTTAAGTTGTATGAAATTGTGTATATACTGAATAAAAAATATCAAATATATACCTTATGTACATGGTATATATTTGTAAATATAAATATATTTATTGTACTATATAAATTTATTATAAATATATATTTATTGTAAAATATATTTATTGTAAATATACTTATTGTAAATATATATATGTATATACATATATATATTTACTCTGAGTATGTAGACTTAAAGAACAGAGGAGTTGAATTTTAATAAAACATGATCGTGTTCTATGTTCTGTTTAAGAAGTCTATCTCAAGATCATGAAGATTTTTCCTAAATTTTCTTCCTTCAGTTTTATATACATATTTTTTTAAGTGAACTCTACACCCAATCTAGGGCTTGAATTCATGACCCTGAGATCAAGTGTCGAATGCTTCACAGACTGAGCCAGCCATATACCTTTATATTTTTATCTTTTAAGGTTAGCTATGTAATTTATTTTGACATAATATGTATGAGGTAATGTAGGGCCTATATTATTTTTTTCCTTGTAAATAGTTTTTTTCAGCACTGTTCATTGTAAAGACTTTCTTTTCTACACTAGTGTGACTAAGTGTACTTTTCTTAAAGAAAAAAATGACCATATAGTCATAGTTTATTTCTGGATTTTTTCTGGTTCTTTAATCTATCTGTGTATCTGAGAGCCAATTCTGTATTCTTTTAAAAATGTAGCTTTATATTTTCTCTTGTACTTAGAAAATTACTTCTATTTTTTGCTTCCTTTAAAATTATTTTTAGTTTCTTTGCATTTCCATATACATTTTAAAATCAGCTTGCCAAATCCTACAAAAAAATAATATGAGGATTTTGATTTAAAATAAATTGAAATTTTAAATCAAAATGAATAGTAATATGGATAATAATGTTGAGTTATCTACTTCAAAGTGTGAGTTCTGTGACTCTCACAGTTTATAAGTCTTTGTAGTGTTTTTCTTTTCCATAATGATCTATGCTGATTACCTTCTCTGGTATCCTGTCCCACAAATTCCAGGCTTCTTAGCCTACCCAAATTCTATATGCTGATTCCACAACAAAGTGACTTTTTGTTTTGCTTGGGGTCCCTTTTTGTACTCATGTCAGAAAACTGCCTCCAGGTAGAGTGCTTAGGTGATTGTGGTATATTAAATTCACACATAGGCAGAAATTTTTGATTCTTTATTTCTTTGTTTAAGCAAAAAAAAATCTTCTAAGATATTATTCTTTATACATTTTATCTATCATGGAAGGCATTAAAATGTAGACATTCAAGTATTCATAAAACTTCCAGATAATAAGATTTGATATTAATTAAATTTAAAATGTTATTGGTTGTAGAATAATGAGTTGAAAATATGCTGTTAGTGATTGGAAAAATGTATAGATGCATATTCACAACAAATCAGTAAGTTTGGGCATATTACTAATTTTTTTCCCATATATGAGTAAAACAAGGATCATGATCCTATAGGAAAATTTTTTCTGTAAAATTGGATATCTTTATCTCATTATTCTTGATTTGACAGAATGATTTAAACTTCCTCATCCATACTTACCACTAATGACATTCAGAATATCTACATAACATTTTAAAGCCTTTTGATATCATTGAACACCATATGGGTTATATAATATATCCTGTATAGCAAGAGTTATTTTGTTCAGTAAGATAAATTGTTAAGTATATCTGTAGAAAAGATGATGACGGAGTTCCCAATCTAGTTAGGGAGCTACATGTGTCGAGGCTTGGAAGAGGAGATGACAATCTTATTGGGCGATCCACAATATATTATTTTAGTTTTCATTGTAGCAGCTCAGTTTTGGTTCTTTTCACTCATTTCCACATTTTAGCATTTCACAAAGTTCTGTCTTCAACTTTTGCACTCTTCTCTCATTTATTTCAATGTATTCTTATGTCTTTTCTTTATATGTGGCTCATATAGAACATATATAGAACTACCTTATGATTCAACATTGCACCAAATTATGGACACTGCCCAAGTGTCCATCAATAAATGAATGGATAAAGAAGAGGTGGTCATTGTGTGTGTATGTGCATATACATACAGCCACATACACATACACACATATGCATATTTATATGTATATATAAATGAGATGTTATATATGTATGTATACACACACACACACACACACACAAAAGTACACAATGGAATATTACTCAGCCATCAGAAAGAATGGAATCTTGCCATTTACAGTGACATGAATGGATCTAGAGAGTATTATGCTAAGCAAAATAAGTCAGAGAAAGACAAATACCATATGATTCCAGTCATATGTGGAATTTAAGAAACCAAACAAAAGGAAGAAAAGAGTGAGGAAAAACAAGAAACAGGCTCTTAACTGTAGAGAACAAACTGATGGTTACAGAGGGAACGAGGTGGGTGAATGGGTGAAGTAGGTGATAGGAATTAAGGAATACACCTGCTGTGATGAGCCCCAGGTGATGTGTGGAAGTGTTAATCACTATATTGTACACCTGAAAATAGTATTACTGTGTACTAACTAGAATTTAAATAAAAACTTTAAAAACACACACTAAATTGATTGAGTTATTTATTTCAAAAATTGTGTGATCTTTGTAACATATGCTAGTCTTATTTTATATACTTATAAAATAAAAGATTTGGGCCACACATATTTGTTAATTTGTTTCCAAATCTAAAATTCTTATTTAGGGGCACCTGGGTGGCTCAGTGGGTTAAGCCTCTGCCTTTGGCCCGGGTTGTGGTCCCAGGGTCCTGGGATCGAGCCCCGCATTGGGCTCTCTGCTCAGAGGGGAGCCTGCCTCCCCCTTTCTCTCTCTGCCTGCCTCTCTACCTACTTGTGATCTCTGTCTGTCAAATAAATAAGTAAAATCTAAACATAAATAAATAAATAAAATAAAGTAAAATTCTTATTTAATAATATATACAGGTATATTTCCATATTGGGGAATGTTTTGATGAAATAATCATTTAAATGGCTTAATAAATAAATACTGTATTAAATTTGTTACAAGTATCTTGTGAACTTCCTCTGCATTAATCATTAAAGATAAATTGTCTTTTATACAAATAAAAAGAAAAAAAAAAGAAAACACACAAACAAATAAAGGAACCAAATTAATGTATGCACACATTCTTTTTAGTTGAATTGGACTTTTGTTTAAGTATAGCATATCCTAAAGTATAATTTTGCCTCTGAGGTTTTATTCACACTTATTGAGCAGTAACAATGATATAGTTTCTAATAAGGGATTTGAATGTGGTAGAAGTGTAGCAAAGCAGTTAGTTCTGCCAATTAGATAAATGTTGTGGAAAGTGAATCTCCTACCACCCTGTGGTAGTTTAGAATCATTGCATATTAGCATACTTCATTTAACTCACTCTGCTTAATTGATGCTTTCTTAATGAATATGCATATCAAGCCATGTCTGTGACCTATAAAGAAAGCACACAACAAAACCAAACGTCCTGCACATTCTTTTTGGGGATTTAAAAAAAAATGACGTATATAGACAAATTTTTTAGGTTCAGAGTCAGCAGTAACCCTTTTTAGCTTGTCATTGATAATTTAATCAGTAGTCCCAGATGCCTTAAATTATATTCTATCATTTTAGAGATCTCTCAGAGAGATTATCACACTAAACCCAATTCATTTCCACACTGAATTATTTAAAAGAGAATAATCTCTTTTGGAATTTTCCTAAATTCTTCTTATCCTCTGTTATTGTTTTATTTCTGAATCAAGATAAATTGCCTTCTTTATTTTTACCGAAGAAAAATGAGAGAAACATTTTCTGAGTGTTAAAGATTATTGATTGATTCAGGAGAAGCTGTGTAGTATGTTTTATAGTTAATTTATGTTCTTATATTACTTTTGCTCAAATACTTAATTGATGGCATAGTGACAACAAGCTATTACAGATTTAATTTATATTTATAAATTACTATCGAACATTTACCATAATCAAGTCATCACACCTGCTGTTGTAATATAAGTACCACTTAGAAGTTGTTTTGTTTGTTTTGTTTGTTTTTTTGAGAGATCCCAATCTCAAATGATACCAGGACCCAAACAAGAAATTTGAGTTAAGCTGGAATGAAGGGAGAAGACTCAGGTTGTTTGGAGCATTCATGTTTTGCCTAAAATAATTACAATATTGTTTTAATTTCATATTTTGCTATACATATGAGACCTGGGAGCTAATATTGTTGTTTATGTTTTCTGTCTTTATCTTATTCACATGCTTTTAGTTCTCTCACCAACTCCTGCTACTTTCCCAACTAGAGCTCTGAAGTAAGGCATAACATCACATCCCAAGAGACTTTATGTACCTATAATTATCTTTTCCCTAAATTATGCATAATGCCTAAAAGTAAAATAAAAAGTACAGCAGGATACAAAATAGACATATTCTAGTGTATATTTGAATGCATAGGATGAGTAGTTTCTCTGAATCTGGCAACAGATTTCTGTACCAAGGCACATGTTTTTATTCATGTATTTAGTGTCAGAAAATGGCTGAAATTAGAAGCTATCATTTTTTTTCTATTACAGACTAGATATATCTATTTCTTTTATTTTAATCATTGTTTCTATACCAACTATTGGTTCTTCCTCAGAAGGAATTGATGAGCTAATACTATACTAACATAATCCAGAAATTATTGTCTCCACTGTTTTCCTTCTTATCTTTTAATTATTTTAATAGTGAGCAAAACAAAATAAATTTTATGTATGCGATTGCACAACCCTTTTAACTTTATTACTGATGCCATAGGGTGCTTGGAAATTCAACTTTTCTCTTTTTTGACTTTCCTAAGGTCACTTGATTTCAACCATTCTGTTAGGAATTTGAGAACATCAGGTTTATGAAAATCTGGAGGGTTTGGCCTAATCCCAGCCTAACTATGTTGCTAGCTTATGGGATGCCACTGGGTTTAAATAGAAGCATAAGTAAAAGTGGACTTCTGAGGCTAAATAGTTTTCCTCACCTTACCCTAGGTACATATTCAAGACCACTGAAGTAAGGAAAAAAAAAAAATCACTCTTTAAAATAACCAATGACAGTATGTGTTCCACAAATTGAATTTAGTTAAGACATGTTACCAGACTCATTTTAGACAGAATTGTTTTTTTAAGACCCAGGAAATAATACAGAAAATTTTAAGGAAATCATTGTTTTATTTTCTTTTGTTTCTCCATCTTTTTCTTTTTATCTTATTATTCCTTTAGTTATTATTAGACATATTTTATTTGAAATAGCATTGCCTACAAATTTGCATAGTAATTGCATTATAAAAACTTCAACCTCAAACTCTGAAAATGTAGTCAATGAAGAAATATCCTTCCTATGTTGCTATTGACTATAGCTACCACACTTTGCATTAGATCTCTAGACTTGTTCATTTCACATAATTGCAATTTTGTACCATTAGACTAAGTGAAAGAAACCAGGCACACAAAGAAAAAAATTACAGGATCTCACCTATTTGTGGAATCTAAAAAAGTCAAATACATAGAAGCAGGGAAGAATGGTGTTTTATAGGGACAGAGGTAAAAGAAATGGGAATTTGTTGATCAAAAGGTACAAAATAGCCTTCTTTTTACATTTTTTCTTTCTAATTGTTTTGATCTGGTGTGTAGAAATGCAGTTGATTTTTGTATTTCACTTATATCCACCTAGCTTCCACCTACCTTCTAAGTTCATCTCTTAGTTCTATAAAATTACCAATACATTCCTTGAAGACTTTGTAACTTCTACAAATAACATTTTTTTTGTATTTTAATCCTTATGAATTTTTGTTTTTTTGTTTTTTTGTTTTTTCTGTACAAGCCATGCTTTTCAAAGTGATATTTACTGGAAGTGGTGGTAGTGAGCAAACTTACAATCTTGATTTAAAGAAAAATATTTCCAACAAGTCTACATTTATTGTGTTGTGTTTCTGTAGGCTTTTATGATGCTCTTCATCAGGTTAAGAAAGTACCCTTAAGACAATAAGATATTTTAAAATGACTATATATTAAATTTTATATATGCTTTTTCTACACCTAGTAAAATGGTTAGATGCTCCTTTTATCAATTAATGTGATAAAATGCACTTATAGACTTTCTTATATTAATTTAGTCTTTCGTTTTTAAAATAAGTAGTCTTAGAGCATTCTCTTTTTATAATTTTGGATTTTGTTTGGTAATGTTTTGTTTCAGGTGTATGTGTGTGTGTGTGTGTGTGTGTGTTAAAACATAGCTATCTTTCTGCAATCATATAATACTATTATCCCTTTGGAACACTGCATAATATTCAGACTATCAATATAGATATTACTTTATTTTAGAAAAATATACTTTGATTTTTAAGTAGTCATCTAATATTGATTTGATTTGATTTAAAAAATATGAACCAGTTTACCATTTTTTCCTAAACAACTTTAAATGTTTTATTTTTCTATGTCATATTCTGCTTTCATATGTCATGTCTATTCTTCTGGTTCCTGACTTTATTTTCCACAGACCTTATTTTCTAAATACTTGGTAAATGGCCCATTTTCTACTATTTTTACTTTTCATTTCTGTTCCTAGATGTGCCAGTTCAGTTTTTTGGAAATGATGTTTTCCTATTATATTTTCTTTGAATTCTGTTTGTTTTATATTTATTTCCCAAAGTCCATGCAAAACATTTTTTCACTATGCATGTTAATTTTAATAGTTTTACTTTTTTGGTCATTTTTTGGTAATTTTTCACCTATTTTAGCATCATTTCAATGTAGAGTTTCTTTCAGATTATCATTATCTTGAGTGGGATCAATTCAAATTTATTTGAGGACAGCAAGCTTTGTTTGTTTGCTATATTATGAGGAAAAAAGCCTGGTGCCTGCAACACTAAGAATTACAGATTTAGATATGTTGTTTGAAAATACTTACCATCATTTAGCCTCATATATATTTCTGTGTCTTTTAGTTCTGGACTAGCAGAAAGAAGGGCCTGGACCCAAGAGGCCTGCATGTTATAGGCCATGGTGACTGAGCATTTATTTCCCTTCCAAAGACAAGGTTAATAATAGTGGAGCAGATTGACACTCAACTTTTCCTATCCTTTGCACATCAGTCTCTTCAAAAACACAGTGCATCAATTACTACTCTTTGCCCAACCTTCCTGAACAATTTTTGTCAAACTACATTTAGAATGCTATAAAAAAATGTTCTAAAAAAGTAGTATTGGTTTCAGCTTTCAGAAAGTAAAACTTAGTGTTCCCCAAGGTCTGAACCTAGGAGTGAGCTCTGCAAGATCTAATTTATATCGTAGGTGTCACTGTTTCTTTATAGATGGGATTCAGGGTAGTAGGTATTTTCTATTATCTCTGAGCAAGGCGTTTCCTCTTTGATGCTCCTTGCTATTAGTTTCAAGAACATTCTGTAGGACTTAATCAGTGTATTTCCTCCACTATTTTATTATGACTGGAAAAATAAAATTAGGGAAATGGTATGCTAATCTTACTAGGTTAGAGTTGCTACAATCAGCTTCACTTAAAGATTAGTCAGTCAAGAAGATTTATTGACTCCACATTTTTTTGAAGCACCATGCTAAGTGCATAGAAAGTGTTGCTGAGGATATAAAAATCTACTGAAGGAAATAAGAAACATTTTTTTTTCTTGCTGTATGACCCTGGGAAAGTTAATTGACCTCTTAAAGACAACTTCTTCATTTGTAATAAAAAGATAATCATTTGTACTGGGCTGCTGTTGAAGTGCTTATGATGTAGTAAGGCAAAAAAATCCCCAAATGCTGATATTGCCATATGAGAGATATAGAGCATTTTCTCAATTATGTGTAGTAAACTAACAGATAAAAGAGATACATGATATGTAAATGTTTTTAGTTAGCAGTGGCTTAGGAGATGTGAAAATGTGATGTAATTCAAATTGTTGAGTAATTATACATATAGTGCATACCAACATATTATGACAATGGTTTAGAGCCATACTATGTCTCACTTTGTTATACAATCACTGACTGATTTCCAAATAATCTTCAATGCTACTGTTAAATCAAACCCAACATTATTTTAGTCTATAATCTAGAACTATTCCATAACCGTAGAAAACTGATATTAATATTAACCCCTTATACTAATACCAGATCAGTGGTTTTTAGTTATTTTTTTAGTAAAACACGTCTATTTTTCCTATGAAGAATACTATGAGGAGCTACTATGAAGAGTATTAAAACATGAAACTGAGATATGTGATGGTTCATATTAAGAACATAAGGGTGAAATGCTGTCCCACTAAGAGATAGACCCACCACGTTCCCAGTTTTGTTTGTCCCAAAAATAATCCTTTAAGTATGAGCTCAAAGACTGGGACTTGAGTTACTAATGAAGTTACAGAATCTATGCTATTAACAATTCTATTCTGTGTTACAATATATATTCTAGGATTTATCATATATGAATTTGCACAACTACATTTATATCATATATGTATTAATTAATATATATTTTAAAGATTATTTATTTGAGAGAGAAAGAGAGTGAGAGCTGGGGAGGAGCATGGAGGAGAGGAGGAGAGGGAGAGAGACTGAGCGTGGTACCCCATATGGAAGGTCTCATGACCCTGAGATCATGATTTGAGCTGAAATCAAGAGTCAGAAACTTAATCAACTGAGCCACACAGGTGCCCCATAGGTTTATTATATATTTTTAAAATTTAATTTTTTTACAGTACTTTTAGGTGGGCCAAGGAAGTGATATCAAAATACAGTATATATGAAAATGAATTTCCTGAAGTCATGCAGGGTTTTTTTTAAAATATTTTATATATTTATTTATTTTGAGAGGGAGAGTAAGCGTGAACAGGTGGAGGGGCAGAGGCAGAGGGAGAGAGAGAATCGCTCAGCACAGAGCCTGTTAGGGGGCTTAATCACAGAACCTTGAGATCATGACCTGAGCTGACATCAAGAGTCAGTCACTTAACCGACTGAGCCAGGCAAGTGTTCCAAAGTCATGCAACTTTTATTCCATATTTGATGATATTTAAGATGATAGTTCAGTAGAAAATAACTGTTGAAAAGCTGGACATTTTGTGTCATTAAAGTTTTTATGGTATTTGCTGGTTGCATTAAACAGTCCAAAGTATGGACATCTGGGTGGCTTAGTCAGTTGAGCCTCTGCCTTTGACTTAGGTCATGATCCTGGGGTTCTGGGATCTAATCCAACTTTGGACTCCTTTCTCAACAGTGAGACTACTTCTCCCTCTGCCTGTTACTCCTCCTGCTTGTGCTCACTCTCTCTCTGACAAACAGATAAATAAAATCTTTAAAAATAAATAAATAAATAGTCCATAATATTTAAAAATAAGTTCCTGAACATTATTACATTATTTCTCTGTTAAAAATGTGAACAGTTGCGGTGCCTCAGTGGCTCAGTCATTAAGCTTCTGCCTTTGACTCAGGTCATGATCCCAGGATTCTGCTTAGATCCCTGTTTGGCCGGAAGCCTGCTTCTCCCTCTCCCCCTCCCTCTGCTTGTGTTTGCTCTCTCGCTGTGCTCGCTGTGTCTCTCTCTGTCAAATAAATAAATAAAACCTTAAAAATGAAAGAAAATGTGAACAGTAGTGTCAGTAACACATAAAACAGTGACTGGGACATACCAGTGTAACAGGTCCATATCAAATGTTTGTTTAATACATGATAAATGAATAATAAGTATTAATGATAATTAAGAAATAAGGGGCACCTGGGTGGCTCATTGGGTTAAAGCCTCTGCCTTCGGCTCAGGTCATGGTCCCGAGGTCCTGGGATAGAGCCCCGAATTGGGCTCTCTACTCAGCAGGGAGCCTGCTTCCTCCTCTCTCTCTGCCTGCCTCTCAGCCTACTTGTCATCTCTGTCAAATAAATAAACAAAATCTTAAAAATTAAAAAAAAAAGAAAAGAAAAGAAACTATCTAAAGATGCATAAGAGGAAATTACACATTACCTTAGAATTTGGAAACATTAACTTACTTTGTATTTGTAACCTAGTAAAACAAATGTATATGATGACAATGAGATTTGTAGTGTCCACACTGCTCAATGTGGTGTTCACAAATGCTAGAAAGCCTAACAGGAAAGACCAGGAGCTGTGTGCAATTTTCAGTTAGCATTCAACTTAATATAGAATTTAACATACACAAACTAGTGCCTGAGCAAATTCCTGTATCCTACATGGACTTCTGAGTACTTTTCCTCAAAGTCAGGGGCAGGAGTGTCCCTACCTAACACTGAGGATCTGGAGTCTAATTAGATCTCCAGCATTGAAGAAATAGTTATTATGACATAACTATTCAAGATTAGCATATTTAGATACCTAAGAATCCAAGTGGTGGTTGAAAGGTAAATTGAAAGGATATCGAACATAGGGGATGGATTAAATTATTTTAGTTAATTTGAAGCATAGTGTAAGATAATTTGAAACAGAGAAGTAGGAAAAAAAACTTGGTTTAATTTTTTTTTTAACTTTAGAATAGTTGATGCACAATGTTACACTAGTTTCAGGTATATGACATAGTGACTCAATATCTCTGTACATTATCCTATGCTCACCCTAAGTCTATCTACCCTCTGTCATTACACTACGCTCTTAACAATACCATTGACTAGTTTCCCCATGTTGTACCTTTCATACATTGATGACTTATTTATGCCATAAATGGAAGCCTGTATTCCTCATTCCACTTCACTCATTTTGATCATTCTCCGATTTCCTTCCCTCTGTCAACCATCAATTTGTTTTATATATTTACATATATGATTCTATTTTTTGTTGTACAAAAAATAGATGTACATTAGTTTCATTTTTCAGATTCTGCACATGAGTAGAATCATATGGTATTTGTCTTTCTTAGTGTGATTTATTTTGTTTAGTATAATACCTGCTGGGTTCATCCATGTTGTTACAAATGACAAGATCTCATCCTGTTTATGGCTGTATACTAATCTTTTTTTTTTGTGTGTGTGTGTGTGTGTGTATACCACATCTTTTTCCCCTCATCTATCTATGGACACTTAGGTTGCTGGGATATCTTAGCTATTGTAAGTAATGCTTTGATAACCATAGGGATACATATATATTTTCCATTTAGTGCTTGTGTTTACTTTGTGTCAATGCTTAGTAGTGGAATTATTGGATCATATGATATTTTTATTTTTAATTTAAAAACAATAGTTGATTAATAATGGCTTGTGCTCAGACATAATAACCCTTCATCAAACTCAGGTAAAAAAAAAACAAGAATTAAGTTCACAATTATCTTGTTATATTTTTGTTGTATAAGTTGCCACATGTTTTCGTAATCTCTTTTAAGTGCACAATAACACAATAATTTCTTACAATAAAAATAATATTATTAGTGTTCAATATTAATTGAGTGTCTATGTTGAGAAGAGATTGTGCTATTTTCTTCTCTCATTTATAAGCTTATTTAATGCTTACTGTAGCTCTGAAAAAAAAGGTATTTTATCATATGCAATTTTTACAACGTTTCAGAAATTTTAGGAAACTAGCTTAAAAGCACAGAACTAGTCAATGGCAAGACTCTGGTCTTTAAAGCCAATGCTGTCACTTGTAAGATGATAGATGATTCTTTTAAATTATATCTATTATTTTATTTTAAAAATAAATGTGCATATAAAATATACTTCATGAATATTATATAATATACTCTGCATGGTACATTTGTATCTATAAACAAATACACATATTTATATATGGATATATATATTTATATGCATCTTGATACACATGTGTATGTATATACATAAACTGTAAATATAGTTTATGTATTAAATAGCTATATGTATATAGCTAAATTACACACATACATTGGGCCATATATGTATATATACATATTTATAAATAGTTAAGCTATCTATATATAAATTCACAAATGTTCAGAGTATAAAGTAATACACAAGTCTTAAACAATTTTCTCCAGATACTTCTTATGAAAAATAAAGTAACTTCCACTGACTAACCATCTCTAACATAATGATTACATATTGTCAAGATTTATGATTGTGTATATTTTGGTTTTGTAAGTACACAATTGAGTAAAATTCAGTTTACTGGGAATTAGGAAATCTCTGACATTATTATTAATATTTTACATTTTTCTGGCCAGTTTATTCATTACCATATTTTTCTCAGTGATGAAAAAAGAAAGAGGGTCAAAATCAAAAGATAATGCAAGAAATATAATTGCAAATTAAGGGGATCTTGTAACAGCTAAGGTAATTAAGGGGCTTTTCCACTGTTTGTACATGTCAGTCTCTAAAAGATTTTACCCTGTGATCTTCAGCCCCTGTACTGAAAGACAGTATAATTTTTTTTCTTATTTAATGCATGAAAAGCCAAAGCTTCAGTTACATGGTAGCTGATTTGTAATTTCTTTCTTGTATTTTCTTTATTTATTTTAATCCTAGTATAGTTAACATACAATGTTATATAAGTCTCATGTGTACAATATAATGATTCAACAATTCTATATATTACTCAATCCTCATCATGATAAATGTACTCTAAATCCCCTTCACCTTTTCATCCATCCCTCCCTTCTACCCTCCATGTTCCAGAGAACATCAAATTGTTCTCTGTAGTTAGGAGTCTGCATTTTGTTTTGTCTCTTTCCTTGTTTATTTGTTCCTTAAATTCCACTTATGAGAGACATCATATGATATTTGTCTTTCTCTGACTGGTTTATTTCACTTGGCATTATATCCTCTAGATCCACCCATGTTACTGAAATTGGTAAAATTTCATTCTTTTTTTCCTTAATTTTTTTTTTTTTTTAATTTGAGGAAGAGAGAATGAGAGAGAGAGAGCATGAGAAAGGGTAGGGTCAGAGGGAGAAGCAGACTCCCTGCTGAGCACAGAGCCCGATGCAGGACTCGATTCTGGGACTCCGGGATCATCACCTCAGCCAAAGGCTGTTGCTTAACCACTGAGCCACCCAGGTGCCCAAAATTTCATTCTTCTTTATGGCTGAATAATATTCCATTGTGATATATGTGAGTGTGTGTGTGTGTGTGTGTGTGTGTGTGTATCCACCTCTTCTTTATCCATTCATCTATTAATGGACACTTAGGCTACTTCTATATTTTGGCTTTTGTAAATAATGCTGCAATAAACAGGGGGTGTATATATCTTTACGAATTATTGTTTACTTACTCTTTGGGCAAAAACTCAGTGGTGGAATTACTGGATCATGTGATAATTCTATTTTTAATTTTTAAGGAACTCCATACTGTCTTCTACAGTGGCTGAACCAGATTGCATTCTCACAAACAGTGCACAAGTGTTCCTTTTTCTCCACATCCTCTCCAACACTTGTTTCTTGTGTTTTTGATTATAGCCATTCTGATAGCTTTGAGGTGATGTCTCATTGTAGTTTTGATTTTTTTTTTCTTCTGATGGTGAGTGATGTTGAGCTTCTTTTCATGTGTCTGTTGGCCATCTGTATGTATTTTTTTGGAGAAATGTCTTTCCATGTCTTATGCTCATTTTTTAATTGGATTATTTGTGGGGTTGTTGTTTTCATTTGTTTGTTTGTTTTGATGTTGAGTTCCATAAGATCTTTATATATTTTGGGTACTAACCCTTTAGTGAATATGTCACTTGAATGTATCCTCTCTTATTCAGTAGATTGTATTTTACTTTTGTTGACTGTTTTGTTTCCTGTGCAGAAGCTTTTTATTTTGATATAGACCTATAGTTTATTTTTGCTTTTATTTACCTTGCCTCAGGAGACATATCTAGAACAATGTTACTACAGCTGTTGTCAGAGAAAATACTGCCTATACTTTCTTCTAACATTTTCTGTGCTTTCCAGTATGGCTTTTGGGTCCCTAATCTGTTTGGAGTTAATTTTTATATATGGTTCAAGAAAGTGATCCAGTTTCATTCTTTTGCATATAACTGTCCAGCTTTCTCAACACCACCTGTGGAAGGGACTATCTTTTTCCTATTGCATATTCTTTCTTCCTTTGTTGAAGATTAATTGACCACGTAATCATGTGTTTATTTCTGGGATCTCTATTCTGTGCTATTTAGATGTCTGTTTCTGTGCCACGACAATATTGTTTTGATTACTATAGCTTTGTAGTGTATCTTGAAATCTAGGATTGTGATACCTCCAGTTTTATTTTTTTTTTCAAGGTTGCTTTGGCTATTCCTGAGTCTTTTGGCTCCATACAAATGTTAGGATTATTTGTTCTAGTTCTGTGAAAACTGCTGTTTATATTTTGATAAGGATTATGTTAATTCTGTAGATTGTTTCAGATAATATGGACATTTTAACAACATTTGTTCTTCCAATCCATGAACCTGGAATATCTTTTCATTTATTTGTGTCATCTTCAGTATCTTTCATCACTGCTTTATAGCTTTTGAAATACAAATCTTTCACCTCCTTTGTTAAATTTATTCTTAGTAGCATTATTATTTTTGGCGCAATTGTAAAATGGGATTATTTTCTTATTTTCTCTTTCTGCTACTACATTATTAGTGTGTAGAAATGCAATGGATTTCTGTACTTTGATTTTGTATGCTGCTACCTTACTGAATTCATTTATTAGTCTTAGTACTTTCTTGGTGGAATTCTTTAGGTTTTCTCTATATAGTATTATGTCAACTGTAAAAACTGAGTTTAAGGGGTGCATGGGTGGCTCAGTGGGTTAAGCCTCTGCCTTCAGCTCAGGTCATGATCCCAGGGTCCTGGGATCAAGCCCCACATCAGGCTCTCTGCTCAGCAGGGAGCCTGCTTCCCTTCCTCTCTCTCTGTTTGCCTCTGCCTACTTGTGATCTCTGTCTGTCAAATAAATAAATAAAATCTTTAAAAAAAAAAAAGTGAGTTTTACTTTTCCCTTAAGAATTTGAATGTCTTGGGACGCCTGGGTGGCTCAGTTGGTTAAGCAGCTGCCTTCGGCTCAGGTCATGATCCCAGGGTCCTGGGATCGAGTCCCACATTGGGCTCCTTGCTCGGCGGGAGCCTGCTTCTCCCTCTGCCTCTGTCTGCCTCTTTGTCTGCCTGTGCTCGCTTTCTCTCCCTCTGTCTCTGACAAATAAATAAATAAAATCTTAAAAAAAAAAAAAGAATTTGAAGTCTTTTATTACTTTTTCTTGTCTGACTGTGGTGATTAGGTCTTCTAGTACTATGTTGAATAAAAGTGGTGAGAGGGGGCATCCTTATCTTGTTCCTGATCTTAGGAGAAAAGCTCTGTTTTTCCCCATTGAATATGTTGTTAGGTATAGGGTTTTTTAATATATCACCTTGATTAAATGGAGGTATGTTCTAAACCTGCTTTGTTGAGGGTTTTTATCATGGATAGATGTACTTGGTCATAAAGCATCAGTCAAATGTTTTTTCTGCATCGATTGAAATGACCATATGGCTTTTATCCTTTCTCTTGTTGATGTAATTTATCACATTGATTGATTTGTGAAAAGTGAACCATCCATGCATCCCAGTAAAATCACATTTGATTGTGGTGAATATTTTTAACTTATTGTTGGATTCAGCTTGCTAATATTTTGTTGAGGGTTTTTGCACCTATGTTCATGAGAGCTATTGGCTTCCAGTGCTCTTTTTTTAAGTGTTTCTGACTGGGTTTGGTATCAAGGCAATCCTGGTCTTATAAATGAATTTGGAAGCTTTCCTTCCTCTTCTACTTTTTGGAATACTTTGGGAATAGGTAACAACTTTTCTTTAAAAGTTTGGTAGAATCTTTATGGTATTTTCTAATGCTGAGTTTAACTGGTAACTGGAGGGGGAATAAAGGAACAGGCTTCTAAATTAATATGTCACTTCATCTATCAATTATTTATGACTAGTTTTAATAATGTTGCATATGTATAAGTATGTAGTTAGAGGTAGCTGTGGTTAAATTAGATAATCCCTAATTCTTTGAATATTCTCCAATTCAAATAATAGACCAAGATTTATAATGAGTGAATTGGTAAAATATAATTGAATTCATATCTACAGATTTCTGAAGTCCAACTTTGTGTAAACTTCATAGACATTTTTCTTCGTCATGGTGGATGTAATCAGCTATCTAAGACTTACCCAAGCATCTATTATATAAGAACCTGATCAAGAAACTGAACAAACAAAATTATCTAATATTATTTTCAGTGTCCAAACATGAAAAAAACATGAAACAAATAATAGAACTTGAAGTCTCGAGTAATTAGTTGATTGTATTTTACAATTTTTAGAACTGAAATGAAATAACCTTTAAGAGTACTTAGATAAAATTATACAAATTTCCAGGTAAAAGTCCTTTATTCTTTGAATATAGGAAACAAAGTAATTCTTTTGCTATATCAGTAATTTCAATATTTATTTTACCTGAGAAAATATTCATATATGTAGCAAAGTCTCTGCCTTTTAACTAGGAATAAAATTCTTGCATCTAATACACAGTGATTTTAAATATGGTGTCTTCAAACTATATAAAAAATAACTGAAAAAAGTTCTTTACTGTAATGAAATCTAAGAAAAAATATAAGATCAGACAAGAGCTGTTTTAGAATAAAAATACCCAATAAATACTTGTGCATATTTCTGATAAGATATGCATTCTTCAACTTGTCACTTTGAAATTAAAATACAGCATGAGGATTTGAAGGGGAGGGAATCTCTTCTAATGCTTCCTATAAAAAACTAAATAGTGTTAAGATAAAATATGTAGCTTTTTTCATTTTAACTAGCTTTTTTCAAAGTCAGACACTATAATGGAAGAAAAGTATATTATCATTAAATAGTTGGGTGATAATATTGAAGTCCCAGCAACAACTATCTTTTCTATCATTATGTTCCTCCTCACCCACTGGAGTGGATCATAGGAGGTGGTCCATGTATTAATAAGTGAGCGAAGAATATATGCTAATATTATGTATGGTTTAGAGGAGAGAGAGCACTATTTTGACATTGGTGATCTAAAAAATGTTTTTATAAAAATAGTAGGTATTTAATAATTATTTGTATTTATGTTACTTATTTATACTTCATAAATATTTAAGAAATACCAATGTACAGAATTCTTTACTTGAAGTCATTCTTCATGTATGAAGATAAATGTTTCCCTAACTCATAGCTGGATGAAAGTATCTCTTAAGAACATTGAGTTCCATTTGCTTGAATTAGACGATTACCAATTTCTCATCTAATTTGGTTTCTACACCAGAGCTAACCACTGTGAGGAAGTGACTTGTGCAGGCAACCAGTAAATTATAAATACATAAAATAGCATTTTGGTTTATAAAGCACTATCATGAGAACAGTTTTTGTCAATTTCTTACTTAGAGACCGATCATTCCTCATTACTTGTCTGCATTCTCCAATATGTTTAGATACATGGGGCTAGGGCAAAACTTATCATTTTAACCCTTCTGTGGCTATCCTAGCACACTTAGGGTGTCATTATAGGCATTTCAGAAATATTTGCTAAGTGATCCAATAAAATCAATAAATGAAAAAACCCTACAAACTTGGAGACAATATCCTGCATGCATGATGCAGGGTTTCTTTGTCAGTCACCAAATCTCTTCTCTAAAAATCATCTCTAACCTGTTTTATTTAGTTCAAAATGCTATCATTGGGTGCCTGGGTGGCTCAGTCATTAAGCATCTGCCTTTGGCTCAGATCATGATCCCAGGCTCCTGGGATGGAGCCCTGCAGCGGGCTCCCTGCTCAGCAGGAAGCCTGCTTCTCCATCTCCTACTCCCCCTGCTTGTGTTCCCTCTCTCTTTGTGTCTCTGTCTGTCAAATAAATAAATAAATAAAATCTTTAAAAAACAAATGAAAAAAACCAAAATGCTATCATCTAGTGATCTGTTTCAACATCATGACAAATTAATAGCACTTCTGAAAAATTTAAAAATATCTTTGTTTATTGATCTCTTTCATTATCCATTTATGCATTTTCTAATGATAAATGGAGACAGAGATAGCTTAATAACCTCTTACTTTTTAAAAAACACTTTTTAATATATTATATTTTTAGAAGAGAATACCAGATGCACCTCCCTGACCAAGTTGTATTATACATAAGATCTTATTATAATAGCTCATGCTCAGTATTTCTGAAGGAATCTAAATACAATGGCACTGGGGCACCTGGGTGGCTCAGTGGGTTAAAACCTCTGCCTTCAGCTCAGGTCATGATCCCAGGGTCCTGGGATTGAGCCCTGCATCAGGCTCTCTGCTCAGTGGGGAGCTTGCTTCCCTTCCTCTCCCTCTGCCTGCCTCTCTGCCTACTTGTGATCTCTATCAAATAAATAAAATCTAAAAATAAATAAATAAATAAATAGATACAATGGCATTAACTATATATGGATATCTATCTATAACATTTTACTTAGAAATTTTTTAAAAAGTCTAGAAAAAGACATCAGAGAGATGTCTATGGATCTAGAGATCCGTTCTGTAGAAAAGACGGTTGCCTCTTTTAATGACATTTTCTTGACAATATTTGGGTGAGAATTCTCTATTTTGGTGAATTGATGACTCACTATGTGGAGAAGTTCTTATATTTCCCAATGATTAGAGAGCTTAGTTCTTATCTTGGTACAAATTTAAAACCATTCACAGGAGAACTCCTTGAGAAGTTAGCTTATTTTTCTATGTAGCTCTTGAAAGAACATACTCATGTTGAAGAGCTACATTAGAGACTAAAAAATCTTATTATTGTTTCAAAAGTATGTTCTTTGCTGCCTTCAGTTTGAATGTAGAGCTTATCAGGACAGTATGAGATTGGGCAAAATACATTTATTTAAGTCCACTCTGTAAACTGTAACTGTATGTACAATAATCAAGCCCAGGGGAACTTCACTGATAGAACCCTTGATAGAACTGCAAAATTGGTCCTCAGTAATTCAGTTCATTAAATTAAATTTGCGGCATCCCAATGCTTTTTAATTCTAACACTTCATCTTTCTTTCCATGAAAATGTTACCTCTTGGTCTTTCACTATGATCTGTGTTTATTATGGAAATCAACATCTTTCTCCAATTTTAACCTCTCAAAGTGCATTTTTGTTTCCAACTATCTAGGCCTATTTGCCTGATAGCATATTAGTAATGAATCTTTCTACCTGCCTTATATCCAAACCCTACTCCAAGGTCATGATACCCTCTTTCTCACTGTTACTTTGGGTGAAGGCTTAGCAGCCTATTTTTTTCTTTTTTAGAATTTAAATACCAGTTAGTTAATATATGGTGTAAAATTAGTTTCAGGTGTACAATATAGTGATTCAACATTTCCATACTTTCCAGTGCTCAACACAAAATTAGTTTCAGGTGTACAATATAATGATTCAACACTTCCATACTTTCCAGTGCTCAACACTTCCACAACACCCTAATGCTCATCACAAGTGCATCTTTAAATCCCCAACACCTATTTAGATAGTTTTACTTTACAAAGTTCTATCATATATATGTATGTTTGGGTTTATATATACATATACTATGTTATATGTATATCACATATGTACTCTATCATGTATATTACATATGATATTTTATATAATACTTATCATCTTTATTCAATCATATATAATATGCATAATATATATAATAAATTTAACTTCAAGAACGTACGCAAATGTACATTTGTTTTCTTGATGCCCAGTTGCTGGAGTAAGTGATGTACTAGGGACTGAAGAGCTATTGTTACTATAATTTGTCCTTCAGAAAAGATAACAATCACAAAAGACATCTTTTATAAAGAAAATAACAGTTGTATTGAAATTGGATACAGGATAGAAATTGAGAGAAAGTAATATAGCAATTGAAATTTAGCCAGAATATTTTACACTTGCTCCTAAGACACTAAGTCATGAAAGATTAACTCTCCATATCACTTAGAAAAAATATATATAAAAACAAACATAGTGGTAATTATATTACAACTTTCATTCTGTGAAAAATAAAATTGAATGTAAAACATATCCTTATCAAATAATTGACCTTCCTTTCAAACCCCCACTAGTAATGACTTTGCAATTTTTTGATACTCAGTTACAGAAAATAGCTTACTTCTATGGATTTATAAAATATTTTCAATTAACCATGAAACATATAGTTTATTTCTAATAAATTCTCTATTTAAACTCATCATGTAGATAGACAATTATATTCAATATTACATAGAAGTATTCCTATTAACAGTCTTTCCAAATAGTTTGATATGAGACATAAAGAACATATCTGCAATTAAAGATATCAAGATATTAGTTTTCTCACCTTAATAAGTTTTAAAAATCAGAAAGTAGAGGAAGAATTATCGTTAATTTCTCTTAATTCAGTAATTCAATTAAAACTTGGATAATATTTTTCCTTATCTATTGTAATAAAGTTAAATTCTTCCTAAATGTATGGCTGTTAATGTCAATGGTTATAATTACTTAAAATGTATGACAATGGAATTATTTTATCTTGTTTCTTCATTAAACGTTATATGTCATAAACCTGGATTTGAGCCCCAACTATTTATGAAACCTTATACTTTTGCAGAATCTATTAGTGGCTTTGTGTCCCATTTATGCCTCCATGAATTTACCCTTTACTATCACACTAGAATACCATGCAAGAATAACCTTTCTGGTTCCTATTTTGAATAATTGAAACAATAACTTTCATTTTTATAGTGCCTTAAAGATCACAAGATGCTTTCACATACATTATCTTTTTATTGTTACAAATGCTCTGGAAATCCTTATTGCTAAATCTTCATTACAGATGAGGAAATGGAAATCAAAGTGTTAGTTAATGTCATATTCCTCATAAGTTAAAAACTTTTAAAGCTATGAGTTAAACCAATTCATCTGATTTTGAATCTATTAATTTCGAATCTATTAATGTTTATTTTTCTAATACAACTGCAGAGGTATATATTTCACTCTTTCTTTCTTTTTCTGCTTTTTTTCTAAAAGTCACATCCATTCAAATATGATCTTTATCATTACCCTGCCAGCTTTGTTCAGCACCCTACAATTTAAACAGCTTACCATCACTGGTTAAAGGCTGATAGCAAGCATCCAGAAACATTTTTTTCAAATTCATGAATGAAATCTTGAAGGTAACTTGTTTTCTGAGCCACTACCACGTTCCGGAGCCAACTGGGTTTTGTGGGCTATGTGAAGAAATTTAACAGGAGTAAAATCTGTGAATAAAAGTTGTTGTTGCTGTTATTATTGCTATTGTTGTTACTAGTTTATTCCTAAAACTACAACATTATTTAGAGGAAATTGCTTAAAATAATTTTCCTTCTTCTATATGATATTCTTGTGAAAAACTTTTAGTGCTGTATTGTAATATCCACTTAGTAGGTGTGTGTGTAATGTTTCTTTCCTCCTTTTTTTTATTATGTTCAGTTAGCTAGCATATAGTACATCATTAGTTTTTGATGTAGTGTTCAATGACTCATTTGCTGTGTATAACACCTAGTGTTCATCACAACATGTAATGTTTCTTTTCAAATGTAATTGCCATAAAAACAAAGCAAGAGTCTGCTTTGTTTATTCTTTACATTCAATGTCTATTTTAAGCTATGGACTTTCCTAGGCCCAATAAAAGAGAAAAAGACAAGTCAAGCCCCTGCTTTCCTCATGTGTACCTTTAGTAAGAAAAGAAGGCATAGCAAAGAAATATGAGAAAACTCTGAATTCAGTTTTTTTATTGAAATAATGTCTACTTCTCTTTGTTTTAGTTATCTGAAGTTCTTTTCCAATTGTCTTGTGAAATTTTTTGAAGATATGATTCAGCATCATTTCTCATCTTTTCTTTATTTCTTTGCCCCAACAAGCTTACAAACATACTTTTTTTTTTTTCCTTCATTACATCCAGGAGGCTGAATCACACAGCAAATAATGTTTCATGATTTGTTCATTTTGAATTTTAGGACCTAAGTCTTGCTGACAACTTAATATATTGTATGAAATATGCTGGGGTGCCTGGATGGCTCAGTTGGTTGGGCCTCCAATTCTTGGTTTTGGCCCAGGTCATGAACTCTGGGTGGTAGGATCAAGCTCCACATCGAGCCCCATCTCAGGCTCTGCACTCAGTGTGGATAATAAAATATTAAAAAATAAATAAATAACCAAGATGTGGTCCATATTCACTGTGGAGTATTATGCCTCCATCAGAAAGGATGAATACCCAACTTTTGTCGCAACATGGACGGGACTGGAAGAGAATTATGCTGAGTGAAATAGGTCAAACAGAGAGAGTCAATTATCATATGGTTTCACTTATTTGTGGAGCATAACAAATAGCATGGAGGACAAGGGGAGATGGAGGGAGAAGGGAGTTGAGGGAAATTGGAAGGGGAGGTGAACCATGAGAGACTATGGACTCTGAAAAACAACCTGAGGGTTTTGAAGAGGCGGGGGGTGGGAGGTTGGGGGAACCAGGTGGTGGGTATTGGAGAGGGCATGGATTGCATGGAGCACTGGGTGTGGTTCAAAAACAATGAATACTGTTATGCTGAAAAGAAATAAAAAATTTTAAAAACTAACCAATATGATACATATTGTCATACCTCTAGAATTATTAGTTGAAGTCATTCTACTAATCAATCTTTTATTCTTTCTTTGTTTATTTGATGTACATTCCATATTTTATTAGACCTTAGACCTTAATAATTAGACCTCAATAATTAAAGGAAGCACTGCTAAGCTGTGTATTAATAAATAAGAAAAAGAAATGCTCCCAACTAAATTATGGCACTAGCCTCAGTCTTAGGCACTATTGTCAAAATGATAACATCACTCTTCAGTTGCTTTCAAATTTCTTTCTTTTATTCCGAGGTATTTGGCTTTTCTAATTCCTTTAGCTGTATTACTTGGTGGGTGATAGGCTTCTTTTTTTAACCATTTTTATAATAAAACATTGTCATCTTTATCTACGATATAATTTTCCTTTTGTAGTTTCTATAAAGCGATTCATTATGGATTTACAAAAAATATGAAATTGCAAATTCCTTTAATGATGAAAGTTTACTTTTTTCTATCTTTCCTGAATCCTACAAGCCTCATATGTAGTTATATTGCGGAATAGTCTTGTTTTTTAAGACATGTTTTTTAAGACATTATAATTAGTAATTTAACCCAAACATAAGTAAACATAATTCACATATAGTAATGAATATGTCACTAAGTCCAGCCTACCTTGCACATGCACAATGATAACTAAATCATGAAGATTGTTGTATAACAATTTTAAGAAATATTGGGGTCAGACACATGTTATTGTTAAATGCTATGTTAAAATATGAAATCGTATGTTGTAGAACTGATAAAATAGGATGGTATGCTTGTAGATTTTTGGGTTAAGTATATGCTAGTACAGTAATACTGGTTGTTAAAATATTCCAATAATCCTACTCCAAAAGTTATTTATCCCCTTCTCCTAAGTTTCTTATGTGATCCCACCATATGTCCACCTGGCTGGTTTCCTAGGACCTGAGATCCTGGTTTTAAGGGTAAAATGTGATTCAGCCAAACTCTCCACAAATATTGCTCCCATGTTATTGTAGGCATTAAGTTGGATTTATAAGGGTTTCCATTATCAATTGGCAAATATTTTGAGTATCGCATTTGTAGTACAATTATTAATTTGTACTTTGACTTCTAAATTCATAGTAAACCTTTAAGCTCCATCATACATATATATTGAGTATACAAAGAATTCCTAAAATCAATAACAAAATTATAAAAAACAATAAAATATGGAGAAAAGACGGATATTTCATGAAGGAGATATAGAATGGCCTTTAGGTACATGGGAACGTACTCAACAAATTAACCATTGTAGACATGGAATTTGAATTACAGTGAGTTATTACTACACAAACACACTAGAAATTCTAAAATTGAAAATATTGAAACACTAAATGTTGGTAAATATTCAGAACATGTGACTAAACCACTTTGTAAAACAGTTTGACAATTTTGTGTAAAAGTATATATACATTTACTATATTATCTAACAATTCAATTCTGCATAGCAGAATTCAATTTTGCATAGGAGTGATGAAAATATATGTCCATGCAATTACTTGTACATGCTTTTAGTGGCTTTTCCTTTTTTTTTTTTTTTTTAAGATTTTATTTATTTATTAGACAGACAGAGATCACAAGTAGACAGAGAGGCAGGCAGAGAGAGAGGAGGAAGCAGGCTCCCTGCTGAGCAGAGAGCCTGATGCGGGGATCTACCCCAGGACCCTGGGATCACGACCTGAGCCGAAGGCAGGGGCTTTAAACCACTGAGGCACCCAGGTGCCCCTAGTGGCTTTTCTTCATAATAGCCAAACACTGGAAGCCAAATGGATCTACTGGAACAATTAAGATCTGTACAGCATGGAAACCATGCCTCTATTAAAAACTAAAAGACAAACAAGATAAATAAAATCTCCTAGGGTCTAATTGTAAATACTAATGAATTTATTAACGTGATCTAAATAGCCATTTTAGTTATTTTTCTCTATTGTCATCACAAAGTACTTCTATATAGAATAAATTTAATATGTATGCATAACTAATGTATAAAACTCTTATTTTGTTAGTAATCTCATAAATCTGGAACCCTTAACAGCATTGTAGATAATGGCAAACACTTTGGAAGCTTACCATTGAATTAATGACCATCTAATTTAAATTCTGGAAAATAAAAGATCCTGTAGTATCTATACATTTTCCCATTTGTTTAATTTTTATTTGCTTATTACTTTTTGAAAATGAACTATAAAGGCATTGCAGGATAGATCATAAATCTATATACATTAGAAGTCTGGTTATAAATTATTTCTTTTTTTTCTTCTTGTATCAAAAGGTGGTATTGTTCAAAAAAGTTATATATCAAGTTTCTGACATTTTAACAAATAGTTCAAAAGACTATTACTTTCAAACAGCTCCTTACAACCCTCCATATTTATTAACAAAGAGCTCATTTTTATCTTCAAAAAGTAGTAAATTTTACTTTTAAATAAAATAATATTTATGCTTAATCATGAAATTAAACTTTAAAAAACCAGAACCTGGAAAATTACTTATATAGCCTCAGGTTCTGAGACAGTCCATGACCAGTCAGGTACTTAATGTCAATTTTGTTGGAGAGAGAGTAACTAGGGGATGAAGTAAGGATTGAGAGGAATAAGTTAATGGATTTTTGTGGAATAGTTTTGTGGGTAAATATAACATAAAACAACAGGGATTATTATTAATAACTTAAAAAATTCTGATTCCCATGGATTGTTTTTGAAATAATCTAATTTGTTTGTTTTCTGTAAGAATCTTTCCTGATCAATTCAACCTGAGTTTGTGTAATATTGTGTAAGCATTGGTTAATGATGAATATACCAACAAATGCCTAAGTTTTGTTGGGGTTACGGAAAGCATGACATTGGAAACTTGGACTTTGAAAGAGATAAGAATATTCTGTCTACTTTAGCTGTTATCTATTCCTATGTTACAGTTTTATGTTTAGGTAGCACTCTTGATTCAGTGAGTTATGTTGTATGGTTTGAAATAGGGATGTTTCAAAAGTTTCCTAAATGTTGGAGTTCATATCTTATTCTTGCATTTCATAAATCTTCTTGAAAGGATTATATAGACTATACATTTTTTCAAGGTTTGTAAGTTCAATTTACTTAAAAATTTTCAAAGATTTTGATGCTTCTTGAAATAATTTAAAACGTTAATATTTTGATAGATTTTGTTCTGAGGTCTGAAAAAAATACAGTATGGTAAACAAAGATTATAAAACCTGGTGACGTTTGTTCTTCATAAAAAGAAAATTTCCCCTTGCTTGGAGATATCATAACTGAATAGTGTTTCACCACAAATCATACTAATCACCTCAAGCTATTAAAAACAACAACAATGACAAAAATGCCATGAACTTTGAGTACCCCATCAGTGAAAGATGAAAAAGGACAAAGAACTTGGAGCATTTTGGGAGCATCACACTTTTAATGGACCAACACAGAGGGCTCTTTCCCGGCCAGTGAGTAAGCACACTTGTTTTAAGAAAACATATACAGTCATATAAAATAATTATTTCTTATCCTGAGTTGAAGCTTTCCATTCCCAAGCAGTAGAAACTCCCATGCCTTTCTAGAACATACTTACCCTCTGCCCTGCATTTTCTCCTTTCATGATTCAGCCTACTGATTTTCATTGTCATTTTATTGGTTTGTGTTCTCTTTCTTGACAAGCAAATTGATTCAGTGTGACCCCGCCACAACCCCCACTTTCAATGTTCTTTGATTTTTTTTTCACAACATTTTTTTCCAACCCCCTGTTGACTTTCAGATATTTCAAGCCATATTCACTTGCAATTGCTTACATCATCAAAAAATAAAAACAAAATAAAATAACCTCTCCCCACTTACTTTTTTACCTTTTCTAATCTCTAGACTTCCTCCAATTATCTGTATTGTGACTGTTTTCTCACTATTCCACTACCTACTGCTATACATTAAGGCTAAATTTTAATGGATTAAAATAACTATTATTTCTCACAGTGGTTTGATTGACTGGATTCAGCAGAACAGATCCTCCTTCAAGTCTCCCATGTAGTTTCACACAGATGTCTGCGGAGGCTCCAGTGACTGGAAAGCACAGCTGTACTAGATGGCCAAGATAGTTGATTCACAAAGTTGGCAGTTGAGGCCAGCTGCTGGATGCAGTTCATCCAGAACTATTCACTAGAGCACCTGAATCTGGCAAGTCTATGTGACTGGTGCCTCTAACAGTACAGCTGCTGGCTTCTTAGAGGGAGTATAGTAAAAGTGAATGTTCTGAGAGGTAAGAGGCTGAAGTTACCAGCCCAAGAAAAGACATATCCAGGTCTGGCATAGTATCACTTTCACCATATGTTGTTTTTCAAGGCAGACACACAGCCAACTTAAACTCAAGAAGTTACAAAAATAAACTCCATCTATTGATAAGATGTCACAAATTCACACTGAAGAAGAGCACAGAAAGAGAAGTAAGGTGTTGTGTTGCACCTTGTCACACTAACGTTTAATTTTTCTAGCTAGTAACAGAAAAGAAGAGAGAGGCAAAACGACTGAAGAGAAGAAGGGAGGAAAGGGGAGGAAAGGAGAGAAAAGGAAAGAATCACCAAAACAAAGAAAAAATAGGCATTTGGTACTGTACATTTTTGTTTATACATCACTATTATTTATACTATGAAAATGTCCATCAACACAACTCTGTATTCCTGAAGATGGGATTTCTATGATCATGGCAAGTCTTCATTCACTTACATGCCTGTAATGTTCTTACATTATAAGACAGCATCCAGAATGCTCTACGGACAATGGTCACACTTTCACAGACTTCACAAAGAGCTTATTATTTAATATCCAATATCACTCTCAGAAAGAGAATGGTTTATAGCCAGTAAGTCTTTGATTTTGTAATCTCTGATTCTATCTTGGGAACTAATATTTTCTATGACATTAGCCTCAAAAGGCTGACTATGCACATAGACATATCTAGTTTCTTTGCGTGGTCAGTTATGGATCAACAGTCCATGAAATTGTCCTGCCCTTTTGAAATCAGTCTACATTTTCAGATCACGATACCATTTTGGGAATAATTTGTTCTGTGTATCATCTGTACATGTTCATGGTGGCAGAGTGTGGTGCTAAACAGTATTACTTATATAGAGAATTTCAATATGGGACTTCTTAATGTTGGGGTGTGTGTGTGTGTGTGTTGCATGGTTTTTGTTTTATTTATTTATTTTTGTTTGTTTTTTTGGTATCCATCTTACAGCAAGAGCATGCGTGGCTGAATTCCAGAAATCATAGTATTGATTTAATTGGTAAACAGAAAGTTGCTACAACTTTCTGTTTCTTAAGAAGTAGGTAGGTTTTCTGCAGAGGACTAATGTGTTCACAGTGTCTGAAGTATTCCTTTATAGTTATAAAAGCTGTTTAATCTTCAAGTAGCTGTTGCAGTGACAGGCTAAGGTGGTATGCGGCAGTCATTATCGTTTTGTTCTGAATTGTGGCATGTCTTCTGTTATCAAAGCTTGTGGATGCCAGGAGCAGAAAGCCCTTGCTATGAATGAGCCAAGTTTTTACCTGTTGGAACACTAAGAAAATGACGGTTCTTGTGTTTTTTGATCTTTGCTGTAATGGATAAGGCACTGTGCAAAGTGGCATCAGACACTTATTTCTTCTCTAATTAACATTGTTAGTGGTGAATTAGCCTGGCTTCCTGGGTTTTTACCACTTATTCAATTGTAAAAATTTAGAAAAATGCAATCTAAATCTTGTCATGTTAAACTTGAGCATGCATTTAGGAAGAGGTAGATTTGTGCAAACACCTTTAAGAGAGAATATTGTTAACTTTGTTTATAGAATGATTAACTTTGGGATCAACAAATACCATTTCATTCCAATAAATATAATAATTTGAAGTCATTATATGTACATTATTCTTAAGTCACTATCTCTTCTTCTATACTTCTGTTTATTCCGATTTTTGTTATGCACAATATTTGCCTATATAAAAAATTATCACATATGCTAAATCCCATTGCATTTTCTATCTAGTTTTGTGAAAAGTTTACATGATGATAATCTTGACATAATGTGAAAATAAACAGTATTTGGAAAATAGAAGGTACATTTTTCAGCAATTGTTTTTCTCACTTTATATTTTCTTTGAATCTGAAACCAAGATATAATACATTAATATGATTCTTGTTTTCTGGCTCTGAATCTTACACATTTAGTCTAACTTTTATATTTTATCTCAACCCATTCTGGCAGGCCTCCAGCCTTGCTACTAACTTATTAAGCAGTCTAATAATCAGTATGCTAAATACGTAATATTCAAATATACTTGGCAATTTGTATTTTGAGAGAGTATTTTCCTCTTACAACTGACCAAAGGAATCTATTGATAACAGGGGCTCTTATTTACATTTTTTGTTCTGAAGCTATAACAGAGGGTCTAAGTTATAAGCAGCATCCAATAATGTTGGAGAGAGATTTTAAAATGAATAGGTAACTTTTAAAAATAAATACTTTGTAGAGACCTCTGATGAATGTTATTATGAACCTATAAAGGCAATGCTTCAATTGTAAAGTAGAAAATAATATAAAGCCCACTCAAATTTGTGTTACGTTTCTCAAGTTTCATACAGTAGTATCCTCTATCTATATGAATGATTGGTTGCTGGAAGTCATTGCATTTTAAAATTATCCTTTTCATGAAATGTAAAAGCAGAAAGATTTTTCATACTTATTAAAACATGTTTTTTAATTGTGTATCTAGGGCTGAGATTTTGTCCCAAATTTCCTAAATAACAAGTAATAAATTGATATAAGCCTTTGTCTTGTACATATGCCAATGCAACTCTTCCCACATACTTGTAATCCAGGAAAATTAAAAGAGAATGAATATATAGTGACTAAGCTTATAGAAAAAGTGAACATTTCTGAGGAAGAGAGGCAAATATTTTAGGCATTAGGAAAATTACCTCAGTGCTTTGATATCAGGTATTATTTAGACACGTAGTGAGAGTAGTTTGGATCTGTGATTAGTAAAAACTAATGTGTTTTTGCTCATATAAAATAATCACATGGAGGATAAAAAACTAGCATTTAATGTGCAGAAATTTTAATGTAAAAATAGAGCTCTGGTGAACCAAAATTATTTATTTACATGCAAGAAACAAATAAAACTTCAGTTCTTCCTAACTTCAATTCTGCCTATGTATTTTCATTCCAAATTTGCCACTGGAGTTCAGGGTGCAGATAAAACAACAACAACAACAGCAACAGCAACAAAACTACACACATACACACCCTCCTTATATAGTTATGAAATCAATTCATACATTCACACATTTCTGAATGTGACCGAATGTGTAGTTTGATCTATCTCATATTTTTGTCTTTTATTTTCTTATCATTTTATTGAGTTGCCCTATGAGATCTATGTTTATGTTTCTTGCTCAAAGTAAATATAATATGTCATTGTCTTTGTTGTATTCACGTGTCTTTAATTACTTTTTCTTTACTTTATCTATATTTTTTTTTCCTGAGAGACCATCTTACTAATTTACCTGGTTCTATTATATATAAGTATATACTAGTTTTCATTTCAATTGCCCTTTCCTTTTTTTTCTGCTTTTATTCACATTATGAAGCGTTTTTAATTCAAAGAGAATGAACCCACTTTACCATTTTTTTTAAAGATTTTACTTATTTATTTGACAGACAGAGATCACAAGTAGGCAGAGAGAGAGAGAGGAGGAGGAGGCAGGCTCCCTGCAGAGCAGAGAGCCCGATGCGGGGCTCGATCCCAGGACCCTGAGATCATGACCTGAGCTGAAGGCAGAGGCTTTCACCCACTGAGCCACCCAGGCACCCGCACTTTACCATTTTTTGAATCTCAGAAATCTTGAAGTAGTGCAGGTATCTTTCTGATGATCTTTTATGTGTATCTACCTAATTCTTGCCTCATGTAGTGGCTAAAGATTCTTTAATGCAGAGAGAACTATTTCCCACTTAAGACCCACGAAGCAGAGGTTGTCTTATGGCAATGATAAATTTTAATTTGTTTCTTTCAAATTAATGTAATGATTTTTCTTAAAATGCCTGGGTGGCTCAGTGGGTTAAGCCGCTGCCTACGGCTCAGGTCATGATCTCAGGGTCCTGGGATGGAGTCCCGCATCGGGCTCTCTGCTTAGCAGGGAGCCTGCTTCCTCCTCTCTCTCTGCCTCCCTCTCTGCCTACTTGTGATCTCTTTCTGTCAAATAAATAAATAAAATCTTTAAAAAATTTTTTTCTAATTTTAAGAGTAAATCTCAAATGTTTGCTTTTGTGGGGAGGGGGGGCGCCTGGTGGCTTGGTTGGTTAAGTGGCTGCCTTTGTCTCCAGTCATGATCCCAGGGTCCTGAGATTGAGCCCCATCAGGCTCCATGATTTCTGGGAAGACTGCTTCTCCCTCTCCCACTCCCCTGCTTGTGTTCCCTCTCTTGCTGTGTCTCTCTCTGTCAAATAAATAAATAAGATCCTTTAAAAAATTATAAAAGTTTGTTTTTTTGAGACTATAGAGATTATGAAGAGAGATAGATGAATAATTTTTCACCCTATTATATAGGGTAAATGTGGGGGTAAAAATTAAAATAATATCCCTATTGATGTTTGATCTTTCTGGTAGAAAAGAGGGCTTTATAGGTGGAAAGATGATGAACCCAGTAAAACATGATTAGCTAAATAATATTAGTTCATGAAAAAAAATCAAATTATAGTGCATTACAATTAAGATTACATATCAAATATTTTACAATGAAAAACTATTCTTAAATTACTAAAGTAGGGTTTAATCGATAAAAAATGTAAATGCTGTTGATATTATATATTTCCCTTTTAACCTCTGTGAAATAGGTTCTCATTTCTGAATTTAAAGAACTATTATGTGTGTACACACACCCATACACACCATGTTCTAATGCTCTCAAGAGACAGTATAAGGCTATTAAATCCATCTTTTATGAAAGTGCTATTATACTGTACGTTAGAGCTTTAAAATATACTACAATAGCTATATATATATTGATTTAATAGTTTTCTGCATAGACAAAAGAGCAGACTATGTATTTTATTAGAAAAGCAAAAAATTCACTTGAATAAACAGTTGTTGAACACCAATTATATATGAAGTAGTGTGATAACTTCTTGGAGAAGGCATAAACATGAGTAATCCTTCTGTGCTCACAATTTAGTAGATATGATAATGCAGTTTAAGAGTATTTATCTCAAACTGCAAAATAGATAAAAGCTTGAAGTAAAGCAAAAAAAAAATATATATATATATATATACACATGAGGAAAGAAATTTAAACTATTTCTCATGTAGTCTTATATTTCTTTGTGTTCTATAAGCTATGCTAAGGAAGTATGAGTATACATATGAGTTCCTTGTTTGTGGTAGTTCTGACTCTATCCCATAGTCTAACATATTTTTTCCTCAAATAGTGTATTGATTGACAATCAAGGAAAATAATCGTAATCCACTAAACAATGTATTCATTTCAAAATAGTAAAAACTGACCTTGTTTATGGACATATGCTAGAAGATATCAAAAACATTGCTTTCAATCTACTTATGCAGTACCTGTAAAATGTTTTTAAATAGTAACATGACCAGAACTAATAATTGTTAAAGGCTTTATTTTGTTTCATGCTTATAGTTTTCTACAGGTTCATGAAATATTCCTTTTTTAACATGTTAATGTAATTGGTGTACTATTTTCAAGCTTGCTTATTTTTTAGTAATCTTTGCACCCAACGTGGGACTCAAACTCACAGCCTTGAGATCAAGAGTCCCATGCTCTTCCGACTGAGCCAGCCAGGTGCCCCTGCAATCTTCTTTACAAGTACAACTATGCTACTTTCTGTACTTGGATTTGTCCTTCTCCACCTTCACTTCAGCACCTCATTTTTTTTTTTAAGGTTTTATTTATTTGATAGAGAAAGAGAGAGAACACAAGCAGAGGAGCAGCAGGCAAAGGGAAAGAGAGAAGCAGGCTCCCTGGCAAAGCAGGAAGCAGGATGTGGAGCTTGATCCTAGGACCCTGAGATCATGATCTGAGTTGAAGGTAATTTAACTGACTGAGCCACCCAGCACCTTTTTTTAAAAATCCTTACCATTATGCCATCTAGCTTAAGAATTACCTGCTCTATGAACTCTTTCCTGGTCTTTCTCCTTTAAGCTACTTGATCATACCTTTGTATTGGGTCATGTTTTTATTATTGTAATGTCACACAGAACGATAATGTGTCCTCCACCAGAGGAGGCAAGATCTGGGTCTTTTTATTTTTGGCGTTTCTTTCTAAGCTATTTCTGAATATAAGTGACAATCAATAATTGGTTGGAATCAAGATGCTAGTAACAAATATAAGGACAGCAAAACTAGGTAGAGATCCTATGCTCCTCCTACTGGATGGCTAAGGAAATTACAGTAAATTTTTCAATTTTGCACAATCCAGGACTGAAGCACAGCATTTAAGTATTCTCTTCACATTTGGGGACCAAATCTTAGCTTTCAAAGTTAATTGCATGTATGTCTACTTAAGACTATTGCTGCTAAAATTAATTATGTGAATTGAGTGAAAAGGAATTGAATGGCACCTTCTTTAAGCACTTTAAATGTAGACATAGATTAATGATAATCATATTTTATGGAGACAACTGAAAAAGATTCTTACATAATTAGAAATTTAACTAAAGCTCTTATATGTCTCTTTATAAATGAAAAGAAGTTACATTTATTTTAGCTCTTTTCAAATAAGCATATTAAATTTCCATTTGCTATGCTTCCTCTTATCCAGATACATCTTCAAAGATTTATAGGTCTATTTCTTAAATGATCATTTAAAAACTCACCACTAGGATTAATTATTTCACTAGGAATAATTGTCATTCTCCAACAATTATCTGTAATGGTGAGCACAGGGGTAGAGCTCATTTGATTGTCTGCCCTTGGGAGTATTTCGGTAAGGTAAAATAGCAACAGTGTTACAGTGTTTAAAAAAAAAAACAATAAGCACTAAGAGGATTTTAATATCTTCTAAAATATTTTTAAAAATATGCATTTCTGTATAATTCTAGCTAACAGAAAGCAAAAGAATATCATATACCTAAAATAAAATGTTATATTTTAAGAAGTTATTTTTTTGTAAATCGTGTATTAAAAAATACTAGACAGCTATCTGGCTTCTGATACATGGCAATTACCATTGAAGTGCATATTTCATTAATATTTGTAATATTTAGAAGGTCATAGACCCATATTATTGACTTGACTGAAATTTTCTTAAATAATAAATGGATTGTGAGGTGCCTGGGTGGCTCAGTCGTTTAAACATCTGGCTCTTGATTTCTGCTCAGGTCATGATTTCAAGGTCATGAAATTGAGCTCTGAGTCACATGGAGGCATATTCCGTGTGGAGTCTGCTTGGGATTCTCAATCTCCCTCTCCCTCTAAAATAATAAATAAATAAAATCTTTACACTAATAATAAATAAATTGCTTATATTATAAAAAGTTTCAGGTAAGGATCAGTGGTAAGAATGATGCCCTCAAGGACACAAGGCCTTTCCATTCTTTTGTTCTCACCATAGTGCCCTCACTTTGCTTCAAATAGTATCTTCCAGTACCATCACTTCCTTTAGCTTAAAAGTAAGGAAGTGTTTCTGAGGCGTGTGCCCCCACAGCTGACTTCACATCTGCTTTACAAATTTAATAACATGCTTCACTGAATACAATGCATTCACTTGTTTTCCTGTTTTATTTAATATTCAAAAGGTACAAATCACCTACAATTTAATAAAATTATATTGGAGTATCTAATAACTAAAACTAATCCCTGAACCAGTGATTGGTCAGAAGAATTCAATGACATACTGACTTAGATGAATCAGGAAGTACCCCTGATATGGCAACGGAGTAATTCACTTTGCTTCTGAATACTGAGTAGGCACAAGGGGCGACTGAATATAGCTGAGTTTTCTTTAACCAATACAAAACAATTTTTGTTTGAAACAAAACTATCACATGATAAGAACACCTAAGAAACATACCTCAAAATAAGTCCAGAAAGAAAGAAAACTTCCCAGTTCCCTAGGGATATTTCCTAAAGCTATGAAATCAAATAACTTAAAATTACACCTTGGACTTTCTGTATCTTGCTATAATCAATTAATGAAGTCCAAAATTTTGAAAGTATGAACTAGATATAAAACACTGATGATTTCTTGATTTTAGTATACCCATTCCCTGATATTAAGAGAAAAGCACTTGAAATTTCAAAGTAAACAATAATACCAGGTATGTTAACAAAAACTACAGTTTGTTTTTTGGTTTTGTTTTTTTTTTTTCATAGCTACTTGAGTTATGCATGACCCTGCAGAACTCTGACTGGATTTTATTTCTTAATATACACAGTATACATAATGCATCATGAAAAGCTTCTACCTTGACCATTTAAGATTTGAAATTGAATACATAATAAATATCTTGAGAACTTATCCTACTTCCTATATGCCTTATCTTTCAATGACTGTGGCAGTATCTACTGCTTTTTTCTGAATTGTTTCAAGGATTATTTCTGTACAATCTTTTGTCAGAAGCTAATTTCAGTAAGATCTTTTTACACAATAGCATAATGTTATCCTTTTTTACAATACAAACAGCCAAAATTGCTGCTATGCTGAAATTTAATAACATGCTTCACTGAATACAATACATTCACTTGTTTTCCTGTTTTATTTAATCTTCAAAAGGTACAGATCACCTACAATTTAATATAATTATATTGGAGTATCTAAAATATAAAATATTAATATCATAGTAAGAAAGTGGATAAGTATTTTAAAACTTGCATGGTCTGTAACATCTTTGAAGGATATTTTGTTCTTACTCTATTTATTGTGCATGTGGTAACAATGCCTGGATATAATTTTGTTATCATATAAATTTTACTGTCACTGGGTGTCTATTTTTTCATTTATACTTGCAAACTTAATTTGACAAAGCTTTAGAGCAGGCCTATGAATATTACATGTGTATATTAGAAGTGAAAAAAATGTAGTTGCTGTATACATTATTGAAGACTATCTTACTAAGAGGTTGCACATTGAATAATTTTTTCTCTTCAAATTCTCCTCATTTTCATGTTAATGTCTTTGGAAATGTCACTTCAGTACTTTTGCGATTACAAACTTTTCAACAACTGTCCATAAATAATGCATCAGTGACAATATTGTTCTAATAACTTATTTAGGCCATAATTAATTCACAGCTCTAGGCATATTTAAATAAGGGTCTTCTCTTAAGTTTGTAGCTTTCAGTGCTGCTTGTTTAGGCAATCTGAAAAAACAAAATTCGTAACCAAAATAGTACACTTCCTGTGGTTATAGTTTGGAATTTGCAATCTACGACAAACATATGCTACTAAATAAATTACCTGAAATATCTAAATCCATGTAGGATGTTTTTCTCCACCCTCCCTTTAATTTGCTCTGGAGTTTTAATTGCCAACAATGGATTCTCCATTCTTATTCCCTAATTCCCACTTTTCATGCAGAGGAGTTAATGGGGTTATAATCTCGTAATTAAAGAAGATAATTCTAATTTCTCTGATGACTCTTTATTATGATAATCTTGTTAAGATTATGGTATTTCATTTGTTAGTACATGTGAACAGTTGGCTTTGTGGAAGCCGCCTTGCTACTGAGTCACTAAATAATTAAAAAAGCAGAACCGTCTCGCCAGCAAAGTCTTACTGCTAATGTAAAAATAAAGTTAAATTTAACTCTCTGTACATAGATTGGACATATCACATATTTAATATGAGTTTTCAAATAAAAGATAAGGTTTCATTAAGCAAGTATCTGATTTCATATTTAATAAAGAATTGTTTTTTCTAGATTAATATCTTTGTATCCATTGGCACAGCAAGAAACATAAAAGACAACTCATTAACTAATTTACCAAACATAGCAATGATATTAGAAAGTTCAAAAGATACTTCATTCTTTCGAATTAACTCACATATGTAATGTACTACAAGTAACTTTGCATTTAAGTAATTTCTTAAGATGTGCTTGTGAAAGAATCATCTTTATTGTACTGGAGTCCCCAGTGGTCTCTGAACATGGCTGGCCTTAATTTCAGTGATAACTGTCAAAAGCAACAATGCAGGGGCGCCTGGGTGGCTCAGTGGGTTGAGCCGCTGCCTTCTGCTCAGGTCATGATCTCTGGGTCCTGGGATCAAGTCCCGCATCGGGCTCTCTGCTCAGCAGGGAGCCTGCTTCCCTCTCTCTCTCTGCCTGCCTCTCCATCTACTTGTGATTTCTCTCTGTCAAATAAATATATAAAATCTTAAAAAAAAAAAAAAAAGCAACAATGCAGTATGAGGTATCTCTATGCCTTCATGAATTATATGTAGTAAGAGAATTTACCCATTGTAAAATATATCTTGTCAGTTTAACATCTTCCATTTTTTAAAGGATTTTTTGAAGTGAACAGCTGGGTGATATTTATAAAGCTTGTTGCTCATGGGAGGAGCAAGTCATAGAAAACCAAGCAGTTAAGATCTAGTAACTTAACTCTCTTTTTTAAGAATATTTTGAATGGATCAACATTTAATATAAGAGAGGAAATTAAATCACTTCTATTAAAAGCAAAATCTACACTGAATGCAATGTAGTAAGTTGGTTAGAATAAAACAGAATGATATAGGGTTCTTTGGGACTGTTTCAGAGTTTTATGTGTATAGCTATAAACCAGAGTTCACCTGAAAATGGATTGTATCAATTTCTTCTATCTTATAAACCACTCTAATATCTGCTCTTCTACCCTGGCCCACTGGGAAACTTCAACATTAATCTTCAAACATCACCATTTTGTCCATCACAGAATCTGATAGACAATAAAAATTATTATGTTTTCTAAGAACTTTTCATCAAAATGTATCTTTCCAGGATTTGTTTAAAATTTGGTTATATCCTGACTTTTTATTAGATTGTAGGAAAAATGCAGAAAAGTTATAAACTCACAGATTTTTGGAGAATATAAAGAAATCCAACACACTTTTTAGCATTCAAAAAGAAGGTGTCTAAACTCATCACAGACCCTGAATAAACAGCTTTACTTAATATGCATAGATTGTGCAATGTAACCAAAAACTATTTACTAATTATTTATAAATTCATCAATCTACTAATCTAAATATATCAATATGAACTTCTAAGCATTTATCATTTTCAGTACAGTTTATGTTTATTAACTAATTTGTCTGGGTAGGAAATTAGGGATATTAAGATGCTATAGCTGGAAACCCTTGGCCTAAAGATCTAGTAATCTTGATATTGCAATATTCATGCAATAAAAGGATCTATATCTATCACTTTGTTAATTCATGTATCTAGGTATCATATATCTTCAGGAACTAAAAAAAAAAAAAAAAAAGATCATTGTAACTTAGTATATTTCATAGATGAGGTTTTTCCCAGTACCAGAACAGAGTTTGGGCAAGGGGTAAGAATATTTTTTGATTAATTTCTCCTTAGATACTTGAAGAAAAATAATAGTCATTCATCATAAACATCTCATTATGTTTCTATAGATCACTTAAAACATATTTGGAGAATTTAGTAGGGACTACACTGAATGTTTAAATGGTTCCCTTATATCAGAGTATCTTGTCTCTACTCCAGGTAGAGACTCTACTCCAGGAAACCTAGATAAGGCAGTGTAGCTAACAACTATTTGGTGAAGGTGTCAAACAAGTGTATTCAAATCTATGTTCATTTCCAGATTTTGTTAGAGCAAAGGATATGTATATATATTGTAGTTAAGATGAGATTCAGGAAGAAAAAATGAGAGAAAGACAGCATGGGTTCATTTTGTGTTTTGTCCAATTGAAATGGGAAGAGGTCCAAACAGAAGCTAGATTTGTACACTTGGCTGGGGCGGGGCGGGGGCGAGGGCTAATGATGAAGGTGCAAAATATCTGAAGGCATAGAAATGTACCCTTTGGAATCTTGGTGATAAGAAGAACTGGAGGAGGGGCGCCTGGGTGGCTCAGTGGGTTAAAGCCTCTGCCTTTGGCTCAGGTCATGATCCCAGGGTCCTGGGATTGAGCCCTGCATCAGGCTCTCTGCTCAGCAGGGAGCTTGCTCCCCTTCCTCTCTCTCTGCCTGCCTCTCTGCCTACTTGTGATCTCTGCCTGTCAAATAAATAAATAAAATTTAAAAGAAGAAGAAGAAGAAAAAAAGAACTGGAGGAGAGTGACTTTATTAGGGAAACTTCTTAAAGTTTTATGAAAGGACCTTACCAGAGAAAAGGAAATTGCCTTGTCTCTAAGGCAAATTAAGTAAAAAAAAAAACAGTCCAAACCAAATGATTACTGCCTCTTTCCCTTTCTCTTTCCCCATCAGCTAGTCCTGGAGTTCTAAAGCCTTAGTAACCTAGCTCAGGGATGAGAGAGGAAAGGGAGAGGAACAGAGAGAGACGCCACAAACATGCCCCTTCCTATTGGCTGGCTTTAGCTTGAACCTAGTTAATTAAAAAACCTCTAGCTAGACTCACCAAAAAAAAAAAGAGAGAGAGAGAGAACTCATATATTTGTGCACCGTCAGTGGGAAAGTAAGTTGGTAAAGTCACTATGGAAGACAATATCAACTTCCTCAAAAAATTAAAACAATATGATATTACATGATATGAAGTGACAATTTTACTTCTGGGTATTAATCTAAAGAAAATGGAAACATTAACTTGAAAATATATCTGAATACACATATATTTACTGCAACATTAGTCATGAGTTCAGATGTGGAAACACACACATATGTATTTATACTTATATATATTTATAAATTTAACATAGATATATATTTAACATAGTTAAAAGACATGATATGGGACAGAAATTAATGCATGTGTTATAGCTGTTGGTGGAACAAGAAATTATAAACAATTGTTAAATAATAAAACTATTTTTTCAGTACTGCTGAGCATCAAAAGAATATCAAAGTAAGGGAAAAATAATCACAGAAGAAATTATGAATGAAGTCAAACTTGATGACTGTTTATAAAAGGAAAAGGATATTATAACTGAAGAAATGAAAATGGCATGTGGCCTTACTATATATTGGTTATATATTCCTTGAAGTCAACAAATATTGAGCAGAAATTTTATGTCAGGAGTCATATTGTGTATTGGAGAAGTACATACGGATTAAAGAGGAAAGTTTCTTTTTGGTCAGAGAAAAAGAAATAGTTAAGAATGATATTGGAAATAAGGTCAATAACTGAAGTTTATTAGGAAATCTGTGAACTTACAGGACAAAATAACCAATTATTATGAAGAAAATATTAAGTGAGATGAATCTTGAAGAATGAGAAACAGGAGAGGGAGAACGTTTCTGTAAGAATGAAGGTCATACAAAACTCACTCTCTCTCTCTCTCTCTCTCTCTCTCTCTCTATATATATATATATATATATGTTTAAATGTGAAAAGGAGTGTGTGCTTAAGGAACTGCAAGCTATTTTATGACTGTAGTTATAGCTATAAGTGAGCATTTATAGAACACCTATGATAGCAGAAATATTTCCAAAGAGTGAAAAATAGAGCAGAATTCAGATACTAAAACATCACAGGTCATATCCTCACATTGGGAATGTACACTGAAGATAATGGAGACCTTGACTCCCTTCAGAGACTATAATGCATTAGCTTTGCACCAGATTGGATGTGGGTAACGCAGTTCCCCCATGAGGCCTGCCAGGTAACGTCTTTGTCATAGTCCATGATTTGGCCTGAAAATCATAGACTATGACATGGCCATGAAAATACATAGGTATTTAGCCAGGAGCCATCCTCCGCAAGTACCATTTGGAATATTGCCCTTCATAAAAAAGAATCATTTCCTATTTTTCCATTACTTCTAATAGAGTATGTGGCATATAATTAAAAATGACATTTGGCATTTGACTCTCTGTGCATTACATTTTATCCATATTTTTATCATACATGCCAAAGGAAGTTTTTTAAAAGTAGCAAGTGTTCAAACGCAGTTCTGCTATGGGAACTTTGGAACTATACTTAACATACAAAAGTGCAAGTTCAGTAAATCATCAAAACAACCAGCTGAAACATAAAAATTATTTTCAGCATTTAAAATTTGTAAGAGTTTATTACTGTAATTTGGGAGAATATTATGCTTTAATGTTAGATAATTTATGTTTACATGTCATTGAAGTTTCATACGTGGAAAATCACATTCAGTGAGGGGTTTTCACTGGTTATTTGATATTTTTTTCTTGAAAGAAGGAGACAGTCATAATGCTAACAGTGTCAAATACATGCATATATATTAATAAATAATTCAGTCAAAGGCCGGAACCCTTCAATGGTAAAAGTTCTACACCATGTTATTCTTACAAGTATAATGAAGGACCCATTGGAAATAGCACAAATGTCTCTTAAGAACTTTGGATTTCATTGATTTTGAGTACTCCACTGGGGAAATAAAAATGAGCATATCTACTTGGAAAGTAATTCTGAGATTTGTGTGCGTGTGCACTTTGGTTTGTGTGTTAAAGGTTCAGGTGTTTAATAGTTTACCTAGTTTGAATCCAGGTCATGAATACTCTTATACTCTGTAGGTGAGAATGTAAATGCAAATTTCTGAAGGGCAGTCAGTATCAAAATTTAAATGTGCATGTTTTTAGATGACTCAGGAACCTTATATCAGGAAATGTTACATAATGAAATAATTTAACAGTTTTGCAAAGAAATATATAAAATGATATTCATCAATGCAGCTAGGAGTGAGAAAGCAAGAGTGACACACTGTCCATCAATAAGGAAATGCTTAAATACATTACATATATTCATGAACGAGAATACTTTGTAGCCACTCTAAGTCATAATGTGTATTTATAATCTTTGTTATGGAAATATATACATAATACACAATTGAATGAAATGAAATGCTGTAAAACATTATTTAGAATACAATTGCATTAAAATTACTTTTATACATATCAATAACAACTACTATTGCTATCAAATGAAAGTAGTTTTAGTACCACTATTTACACATTTTGAAAGTGGCAGGATTTATTTCAAGAATTGCTTTATATTTATAGAACTATATTGCAGCAGACATGTTCTCAGATACCTACCATATCCCACTCATGACTTTCATCTTTGGTATTCATACCTTGTGTATTATCTTCCCTATCCAAGTATGGGCTTAATCTGCAATTTAACCAATAGAATATAACCAATAGAATATAGAAAAGGTGAATGCCACTTTATGATTACATTGTGTTATGTAAGATTCTGTCTTCTACTGGTCTTTTTTAGTTGTTAATTCATTACATATTTTTTTAATTTTTAATTTTTTTTCAAGTTTTTATTTAAATTCCAGTTACATATAGTGTAATATTAGTTTCAGATGTATACCTTATCACCTATTTAACCCATCCTCCCCCCCACCCCCCTTCTGGCAACCATCAGATTGTTCTCTCTAGTTAAGAGTCTGTTTCTTGGTTTTCCTCTCTCTCTTACCCATTTGCTTGTTTGTTTTATTTCTTAAATTCCACATATGAGTGAAATAATATGATATTTGTCTTTCTCTGGCTGTATTACTTTGCTTGGCATAATATTTTCTTTTTTTTAATTTTTTTTTTGATTTTTTTTTTTTTTATTTGATAGAGAGAGATCACAAGCAGGCAGAGAGAGAGAGAGAAGGAAGCAGGGTCCCGGGTGAGCAGAGAGCCCGATGCGAGGCTCGATCCCAGGACCCTAGGATCATGACCTGAGCCGAAGGCAGCGGCTTAACCCACTGAGCCACCCAGGCGCCCCGCATAATATTTTCTAACTCCAACCACATCATTGCAAATGGCAAGATTTCATTCTTTTTATAGCTGAGTAATATTGACACACACACACATATATATATGTATATATGCATATATATATATTATATATAATATATATATAATCTTACTAGATCCTAGATATTGTATATACACACAAGCTCTTTATTCATTCATCAGTTGATAGATACATGGGCTATTTCTGTAATTTGGCTATTGTAGATAATGCTGCTATAAGCATTAAGGTTCATGTTCCCTTTGAATTAGTATTTTTATATTCTTTGGGTAAATACCTAGTAATGCAGTTGCTGAATCATAGGGTAGTTTTATTTTTAACTTTTTGAGGAACCTCTATACTATTTTCTAGAGTGGTTTTGCACAAGTTTGCATTCCCAGTGCATGAAGGTTCCCCTTTTTCCATATACTCGCCAGCAATTCTTGTTTCTTTTGTTGTTGATTTTAGCCATTCTGACAAGTGTGAGATGATATCTCATTGGAGTTTTGAGTTGTATTTCCCTGATAATCAGTGATTTTGAACATCTTTTCATGTCTGTGGGCCATCTGGATAAGTTCTTTGGAAAAATTTCTATTCGTGTCTTCTGCCTATTGTTAATTTTCTTAGTGTTGAGTTTTATAAGTTCTTTATAGATTTTGGATACTAACCTTTTATCAGATATGTCATTTACAAATATCTTCTCCATTCAGTAGGTTGCCTTGTAGTTTTGTTGATTGTTTCCTTTGCAGTGCAGAAGATTTTTATTTTGATGAAATCACAAAAATTTATTTTTGCTTTTGTTTCCCTTGCTTCAGGAGACATATCTAAAAAGAAGTTGCTATGGCTGAAGTCAAAGAGATTACTGCCTGTGTTCTTTTCTAGGATTTTTATGGTTTCAAGTCTCACATTAAGGTCTTTTGTCCATTTTGAATTTCTTTTTCTGTATGGTGTAAGGAATTGATCCAGTTTCATTCTTTGTATGTTGCTGTCCAGTTTTCCCAATACCATCTGTTGAAGAGACTGTATTTTTTCTATTGGATAATCTTTCCTTATTAAAGATTAATTGACCATATAGCTCTGGGTTCATTTCTGGGTTTTCCATTCTGTTTCATTGGTCTATGTATCTATTTTTGTGCCAGTCCCATACTGTTTTGTTCATTATAGTTTGTAAAATGACTCAAAGTATGGAACTGTAAAGCCTCCAGGTTTGCTTTACTTTTTCTAGGTTGCTTTGATGATTCAGGGTCTTTTGTGGTTCCATAAAAATTTAAGATTGTTTTTTCTAGCTCTGTGAAAAATGCTGTTGGTATTTTGATAAGGATTGCATTAAATGTGTAGATCACTTTAGGTAGTATAGACATTTTAACAATATCTGTTCTTCCAACCTATGGACATGAAAATTCTTTCCATTTCTTTGTGTCATCTTCAATTTCTATCATTGGTGTTTTATAGTTTTCAGGGCACCGGTCTTTCACCTCTTTGGTTAGGTTTATTCCTAAGATATCTTGGGATTTTTGGTGCAAATGTAAATAGGGTTGATTCCTTGGTTTCTCTTTCTTCTACTTCATTATTGGTGTATAGAAATGCAACAGATTTCTGTACATTGATTTTTGTGAACTATGACTTTACTGAATTTATGTATCAGTTCTAGCAGTTTTTTTGTTTGTTTGTTTTGTTTTGTTTTGTTTTTGGTGAAGTCTTTGGGTTTCCTATAGAGACTATCATGTCATCTGCAAATAGTGCAAATTTGACTTTTTCCTTACTGATTTGGATGCCTTTGTTTTTTCTTTTGGTTGTCTGATTGCTGAGGCTAGGACTTCCAGTACTATGTTAAGTAGCAGTGATGATAGTGTACATCCTTGTCCTATTCCTGACTATAGAGGAAAAGCTCTGTTTTTCCCCATTGAGGATGCTATTAGCTATGGGATTTTTTTCATATATGGCCTTTATAATGTTGAGTTATGTTCCCTCTAAATCTACTTTGTTGAGGGTTTTTATCATGAACAGATTCTGTACTTGTTAAATGTTTTTTCTACATCTATTGAAATGATCATATGGTTCTTATCCTTTCTTTTGTTAATGTGATGTATCATATTGGTTGCTTCATGAATCACTCTTGATGTAGACATCCTCCTTGCTTCAGTGACACTAACTACTACTTAACAGCCTCCAGGAATTGTCAGTGTTTCTTGGAACTGTAGGAGGACTCCACAGCCTGAGTGCAGTCTCCAGCTGAGAGCCAATAACAAGCCTGGGATCTTCTTCCATCAGCTGCAAGAAAATGAATTCTGCCAAAAACCCAAGTGAGTTTCAAAGTAAATGCTTCCCCAGTGAAGATTCCACATACAAATTCAGGCCTACCTGGTACCTTGATTGCAATGTTTTGAGACCCTGAGCTGAGGACTAGCTAAATTGTTTCCAGACTTCTGACCCTGGGCCCCACTGCAAAAAAAAAATGAAAAAGTAATAAAAGTAATAAAATAAACACCTGCTGTTCTCAGCTATTACTTTTGCATTAATTTGTTGTGCAAAAATAGAAAAAAATCAAAATATGTTAAAACATATTTTGCTTAAGAGGGGACAAGATAGATTGGAAAATAAATTAGGTAAAAGGAACCTAACATATTTTGAATAAAAAATTAAAATAATGTTTAGATTTTTCATATCTCAAAGCAGGGATTATAAAGGTTGAGTTGAGTATAGAAAAAAGGAAACTACTTCAAGCAACTTGTGTAGGGCCCAATACCATGGCAAAAAGTTAAGATGGAGCCCAACTTAGTTTTATTTTCTTTTAAATTGCACTAACTTCTCCCTGTTATTTGAAAACCTGTAGGATGATCTAGCTAAGATTTTTTTGCTTACCTTTAAGAAAAGAATGGGATCTGGGGCCACAAACAGAAGAGAGTGACTGGTTTTCATTTCCATTTTTAACTCTATATTTTCTATTGCAAATAACATAAATAATAATAACAAAATTATGTCATATTCTATTGAATACCAAATTAGAGAACTTTTAATGCTTTCTAAAATAATAAAATCTAATTATGTTCCTATCTATGGAAGTCTTTACAAATAATTGTCAGAGGAGAATTTTCTTTTATCTTTCTGCCTTATAATTAAATGTTGGTTAATTTATCAGCATAATATATTTTCATATGAAACAATATAATTCAGAAACATTAGTGTTATCTTTACAGAGCAGAGACTGTTCTAGTTGCTTAAGAAACATCAGTGAACACATCGGATATTTGTAAAATGACGAAGTCATTTACTGTCATTGAACTTACATACAATGGAGTAACAAAAAAGAACAGATAAATGAGAATTAATCAGAAAACACAGTTTCATTAAATATGTAAACAATCGTATTAACAGTCTTAGTCATTGCAACTTCTACACTGTCTTCCACAATATATATTAAAATACTTATTTACATTTCTAAGTAAATCTGTGAGAGATAATGCCAATTTTAGTCTTCCATTTTTCATTTATCTATAAGGCATGTGTGTAAGGGAAATAAAGAAAGAGAAATCATTGGTCAACTTTATCACACTTGAAGACTTTGTTAACATTGTAAAATTATCAAGATAAATTTGCCAAATACACTGCTTTTTCTCCAGGGTAAAATATATGCATGGGTTGGATATAAAGTGATAGAGTGATTTAGTGCATGGGGCATTAGTCCTAAGCCTTCCCAACCTCTCTAGAGTCTCTAGTAAAGGCTTCCAGAATTTCAGTAGTTACTAGAAATTACCTGTTGTTTTTCAAGGACTTTTGGGTAAAAAGCACTATTTTGAGGAGCTTCCGCAGAATTATACTTTGGTCTACCAGAACTTATAACATAGCTACAAAAAAATGATCTTTAGATGATTTAAAGTCACATACCAAAGAGAATTATATACTAAAATAAAAAGAATAACTTTTATACCCAAATATTTCTAAGCAGGAAATTTCAAGTCTTCTGCTACTAATATCATGGTATCTCTACATGTTTCTTTTCAGTGGTTACTATACTGTAAAACTCTCCAGTAAGTTGTAAACTCTGCCCATACAAACAGCTTTCTAGTATCCTAACTTAATTATGAATGAATAGCTGTATATCACAAACTTTAGAAGACTTTAACATGAAAGATAGATAGCAGTACTATCTAAAAATCAGTGACTCATAGCAATGAAGGTAACAGATAATATTGGAAAAAAAACACAACTTCAACAATAAAGTTAACGTGAAAGAGAAGTTATACCATTTATGCAATAAACCAAAATGCTATACAAATAATGTTGAAAATTAAAAATATAATATTAAGGATTTTGATTTAATCTCCTCTATGTAAGGAGGTTAGAAATAATTATTCGCATCCTCACAAAAAGTAAAACAGCTGAAATGAACTAAAAACAAAAACTTTACTTTGGCCCGTCATAGAAATGAGGATGGAAGGCAAGGCATCATGTTCAAACTGAAGAGTCAGGAGAATAAAAAGAGATTTACAATTGAGTTCATCATAAAAGCTGATCAGGCTGCTTGAGATAATAACTGGAAACCAGAAACACTTACATGATAATTGATGGAGGCTATCTTGAGAGCTAAAAACTCCTGTGGGCCCAGTCTCCCACACTTTCATGAGTCTTTACCTTAAGAAGGAACAGAAGGTTACTATGGTAAGGAATAGAGAAATCTGCCTTAGAAACTAAGTAGATATCAATAGCAGATATCAGAAAAATTTGCAAATATATAGAGAATAGTCAGCACACTTCTCAATAACACATGATTCATAGAAAATGTCTCAAGAGAAATTTTAAGATATTTTGAAGTTAATGAAAATGAAAATACTGTTATGAAAATATGTTGGATATAGCAAAAATGCTTAGGAGAAATTTATACCATTGAGAGCATATATTTAAAAAAATAAAAAAAATCGAACATCAATAATCCAGGCTTCTGCCCAGCAAAGTAGATAATGGACAATATAAACTTAAGGAAGGAAAAATAAAATAATAAAAATTAGGATAGAAATCAATGAAATTGAAAAACAAGAAATCAATAGAGAAAAATCAACAAAACCTACATTTGTTATTTGAAAGATCAATAAAATTATAAACATCTAGGCAGGCTAAGCAAGAAAAATAAAAAAGAAGAAAAATTTATGATATCAGAAATGAAGAGAGGCCATTACTGCTGCACTCAGATCGGGAAAATGGTTCAATTTTGAAATATTCAAACTTTTATTTTCCTATAGCAAATAGTTGTGAAATTATTTTGGCCAAAAGGTGACTATTTTATGATGCTGAATTATTTTCGTGTGAAATACTATGTTAGGATATAATTTCCCAGTGTTTATTATACCACAAAATTACCACACAATCCAGCAATCTCACCTCTTGGTATATATCCAAAGGAAATGAAAATAAGATCTCAAAAGGATACCTACATTTCCATTTTTATTGTGGCATTATTCACAATAGTCAAGATATAGCAACAACCTAAATGTCAGCAGATGAATAAATAAAGGAGATGTGGTATATACATCCAATGGAATATTATTCAACCACAAAAAATAAGTAATTCCTGCTATTTGTGACAACACGGATAGACCTTGAGGGCATTAAGCCAAGTGAGATAAATTGAACAGAGAAAGATACTGTATGATATTTCTTATATGTGGAATCTAAAAAAAGCTGAACTCAGACACAGATTATGGAATGTTGGGCTATCAGGGGCTGAGGAGTTGGGGAAATTGGGAAGATGCTGGTCAAGGGTACAAACTACCAGTTAGAAAATCAATCAGTCCTGGAGAGCTAACACACAGCATTGTGATTATTGTTAACAATACCTTACTATGTACTTCAGAATTGTTAAGAGACTAGATCTTAGATCTTACTCATTCTTACCACAGAAAAGAAATGATAATTATGTGACATGATAGATATTTTAACTAATGCTATGGTGGTATTCATATTATAATATATATAAGTATCAAATCAGCACATTGTACATCTCAAACTTAAGCAATGTAATATGTCGATTATATCTCAATTTTTATTGTTTATTTTTTTAAAATTAAGTCCTTAAATAGAAGCTTAATAAACTTTAATGTCATAATAAATGATGTAGAAAAATCTAATAAAAGATTTACACAAGGAAAAAAAGAAACAATTCCCATCTTTTAGTGAATGAAACATCCTAGTAAAGTATAAAACTTACACTTAATATAAGTTATAACCATTTATGTCATACATAAATATATAAGGCAAAATGAAAACATATACAACTATAAAGAGAAGCATTGAAACTAGGGGAAAGGAAATAAAGCAGAACTATTTTAAACCACAATTGATCATTTATTAATGTCTTTGAGAATAAAACTGCATGAAATATCTACTACCTTGCATTTTTCCCCTTTTGCATCCTTGTAACCATAGAACTTGTTTTGTATCACTAGCAAAAGCAACATGTCCATGGAGTAAACTTTAGGAGCACTAACTAAAACAGAGTTTAGCTCAGTGGGAACACTGTTTTTGTCATAAACAAAGAGATAGAAATGGTTGAAAGCACAGTGCTCCCTACACCTTGTACTATATTTCTGAAGATATTTACAAAATATTTATGTGCTTCTTAGTCAACCCTTGGAGACAAGCAACTCCTGCTCTAATGTATAGTTCATTGACCTTAAACTTTGCAAGGTAAAACAACATAAATGAAATGAAATGAAATAATAAAATGAAATGAAATGAAATGAAATGGAAAAAAATAGATAAAATTAAAAATTTGGAACTGAAAATTTCGATTTAAATAATTATGTGATTTTTCCCCAGTGAAAAATGAAGAATTGTTTTCTTCTTCTTTGCATCATATTTAAACCTATTATATTTCTTCATTAGAGTTTATTTGCATTATATTTTAAAAATGCCAATGATGCACATATCCTACTGTAATATCTATCAGATATTACTATAACAAAATTTTGAATGTGAGCATGTGCTGTTTTTCCCAACAAAGCCTAGTACATTTTAGTTACAATGTAAAGACTATTGAATGATAAGTATATTATAACAAATGATAAGTATATGTTAACAAAATTAACTCTCGATTTTCAAAATTATTTCCCCTCAGAGGTTACATAAGTATTTATTATATGTTTGTCTCTGAAACCCAACAAGAATTAGGGAAATTCTTACTTGAGTACTCACTTCTTTTTTTTTTTTTTAAAGACTTTATTTATTTATTTGACAGAGAGAGAGAGAGATCACAAGTAGGCAGGGGCAGGCGGGGTGGGGGGGAAGCAGGCTCCCCGCTGAGCAGAGAGCCCGATGTGGGGCTCAATCCCAGGACCCTGAGATCATGACCTGAGCTGAAGGCAGCGGCTTAACCCACTGAGCCACCCAGGCGCCCCTTGAGTTTTCATTTCTAAATGTGCTTTTTTCTCCTGGGCATCACCTTAATAGTCAATAAATTCTATTACCTAGATAAGATGAAACAGGACATTTTAGACATTAAAATAAAACTATTTTGGTCTTTTAAGAAGAAATTTCATTAATGAAATTTTTAGTTCCTTGAAGTGAGTAGAATGCGTAATCTAAAAATGTGTGTATCTCTTCCTGTAGTTGGGGGTTGAAGGGAAATATATACTGATAATTTCTTTATGCAAGTAAACCACCATCATCTGAAATTTTGAAATATTTATGATTTTTTTGCATGGTTTTTAAGGAGTAGGGGAAAAGATATTTGTAAGGAACTAGTATATTTCTTGGTCTTACTTAATATTCTGGGATAATAGTCCATTGTAAAGTCTACTACATTTTCTGTTCCACAGAATTATATTTCTATTGGATATTTACAGTGATTATGGATCTCAAAACAAACAAAACCCAAGGTCATATATATCTCCCAATACATTTGAGAAAGATGAAATAAAGATGATGTGTTTATTGACAGTAAGACTTAAAAAGCCATTATACATTTTAAGACATGAAAAGAGGATTATTTCTAAAAATAAAACATGACTTTTATTAAAGAATCTCATGTACCTAGTAACCTTCAGAACACACTTTGGAAAAAAAGCTCTTCAAACATACTCCGTGCTCAGAATTGAAATTCCAGTCCAAATTCTCCAAACCTGCTTCCCCCATGGTCTTTTCCATATCAGTCAGTAGCAACTCCATTTCATAATTTTTTAGCAAAAGCAAGTACACAAATATATGTGCTGGCATTAATCTTTTCTTTATCCTTCTCTTTCCCTCACACTGCATGTGGCATCGGTCCAGAAATCCTGTAGAGCCTATTTTCAAAATAAGGGCTGAGTCTGTTCATTGCTCAACATCTTTATTGTACCACGCTGTCCAGGCACTATCATCTCAGGCTGGATTATTGCACTGGCCTCCTGGTTATAGCAGTGGTCCCCCATTACTGAAGTAGCTTCTTGGTTGTTGGAGTAACCCATGGTTATTGCAGCAGGCTCAAATTATTGCAGTAGCTCCTCATCATTGCATTATTATAGTAGCTCCTGGTTACTCCAGAAACCCCAATTATTATAGTAGATGCCTAACTGTGCTCCTTTTTTTCCCCATCATTGCTCCCCTTCAGTCTCTTCTGATCACTGTAGTCAGCATGATTCTGTTAAACCTTAGGTCAGATCCCATTACTGCTCTGCAGAAAATCCTCTAGTGCCTTTCCTTCTTATACACAACAAAAGCCAAAGCGTGTAGCATGCTCTACAAATACCTCTACCGCCTGACAGTCTATTCTAGCCATACCGGTTTCCTTCATTTGTCTCAAGCACAATGAGAATTCTGCGGACCTTAGTGTTTGCTCATTTATTGACTCATATCTAAGCCATTTATCACCCCCACTCTCACCCTTGTTCCCAGTGTCCCATTCTCTGTGAAGTTGCCCAGACTCCTATTTAGAAATGCAGCCCACTCTCAACACTCCCTGTTTGATTTTTTACTTAGTATGTATTACCTTCTGTCACACAGGTTTTTCTCTTGTTTGTTTTCTCACTTGTCACCAAAGAATGCAAACGTCACAAGGGCATGGTTCTTGCTGGATCAAAAAACTTTAGACCCTAAAATATAAATAACACATGAAAATAGGGACACAAGTGGGCACATACTAAATATATGTTTTATGCGTGAATTCCTACATGTTATGGTTAAAGGTTCAACTACAGAAAAAGAGAGAGAGAGAGAGAACTTATATCTCCTCCTCTTCATGGCCAGGAGAGTCAAAGGAAATTTTACTTGTTGAAACCAAGCCCATTCTGAATGACTTTGATGGATTTGTAATACCCAATCCAAAGCAGATCCTTGATTATTCTGTAAATACATCATCTTTCTCATCTCTTCTACGTTTGATATTTTCATCTGACTGAGTTCAACGCTGAGAAGTGTACTGAAGAAAATGGCAACGTTCCTGTGCTTGTGTGGAAATACATGTGAGAAAGGAAGGATAATATATTCTAAAGCCTGGACAATCTCTCTGGGTGGGTGGCAGATTGCCCTCTGGCAGTACATGTTTTCAACGTGGCAGTTTACAGGTGATTTGCTCTAAGAAATGGCCAGGTTTGAGGACAGAAAAGTTAGGAACTACAGTGCATTAGCGAGGATAATTTTCCTTTGCTCTGCTGGGGCTGTTAGGTAAGAAGAGTTTCCATGCCTCCTACACTGTAGTTTCTTTGGGTTACTCCAGTTTCTCAATCCAATCTGATAACACATAGAGTCCTGGGAAATAGAGTGGCGAGGCACTAAAGGAATATTCATTCCTGTAAAAACAACAACAGAAAGATACACATCCTGCCAGATGAGACCATCCACTAGGAAATTACAGCAGAGTGGAGAGTTGTAATGCACTGTGGGGTTAGGAATTGTGCTAGGAGCACGTTATGGGGTGGATGGCTCAGTTATGGACAAGAGAAAAAAAATCTTTTTTTCCAAAAGATATTAGGAATGATAAATATCAAAAGCAGTAGAAAACTGACAAGTGTTAAAAGAGACTACTTCTTCCTAAGGCTCAGTATCCTATATGTTGATATACAAATTAAAGGATGCTTTAGAATACATTCCCACTTTAATTAGTGATGGCATTACAATGTGCTCATTTCTAAAATGTCAGAAATTTTTTAGGATCTCTTGTTCTGATAGAATTATGAAAGCAAGATAAAGCAGTAGTAAGTAGTAGAGATAATAAGGAGATATGTAACATCTCTTTTCTCTGGAAAAAACACAAAATCATTAGAAAAATTTAAGAGCAAAGTTAAAGAATGAGGTTGTCATCAAAATTGTTCATCATGATAAATATTCGTCTTTCTCCCATTTATTTAGATAATTGAGGATTTATTAGAGAATATTTTTCTTATTACTGAAAATTACTGTGTCACTTCACATCTTTGTACAGCTCTAGACTGATAATTCTCTGAAAGAAATTTAAATAAACAGGGTGTTCTCACACCTATAGTTTTTTTTTCCACACCTATAGTTTTAATACAAATGTACAAGAACAATAAATTCATCTTAGTTTTACATTTCTTAGACGATGCGGAGAGATTTGTGCTCCTTGTCTCATACCAGTCTTGTGGTTGAAACTCACCTCCGTTAATCCTTGTTCATTGATTTGGCACTATAAATAGCGCTTGAGTTCAGGTATACAAAATAATCACATTTTACACCCTGAACATTTTGCCAGGAATCAGAGCCTCCACAATTATGCAAGGAAACAAATTAATAGACTACTTCAGCTAAGCATATTTAAGTTGATTTCTGTGAACTTTGACATTTTAATCCTTATATTTTTCACACACTTGATATATTTCAATAATTAATAGAAGATAAAATATAGAACAGAATTTTTTAAATATCATTAACTACATTTAAAAGACAGGTGGAGGACTGGAGGATTTCCACCCTAGTATTTGAGACTAAATATTGAGTTAAATTTCACATTATTTTGTTCATTTTGCTAAATTAACATGAAATTCTGATGTTATTAATCTCAAGCCTTTACATTAATTCCCCAAATTTCTTCCCCTACGTATGTTGCAGTTCTTCAGAATTCTCCTGCCTATCAGCATTTTATTGTTTATCATATGTACAATCATTAATGTTTTTCACTAATTATTGCATTTTAAGTTCCATTTTAAGATTCAGTAAATTTGAAATCAAATCCCAAATGACTCTGGTAATCCTCAAGAAACATAGTTAAAACATTGATTTGTGCTTATGCTTTTGATTTTAAGTATTTATACTGAAAAAAGTTAGTATAGCAATTACTCAAGCTCCCTTTTAACAGTATTTTCCCATACATAATAAAGTCAGAAGAAATGGTGATTTAATTAAAATGGCTGTTAAAGTGTGAGCATTAGAAGAAAAAAAAAGCATCACTTTCTTTTTATTATTTGTGTTAATGTTACTATTACTTGGAAGTAATGCTACTGATACTGTTTTATGTGCATGAAAATCAAATCAACAATCAAAATAGTTAATACATGTGTATTAATGTGTAGTGAATTAAATTTTAAAATTATAGGCTTAACTTAGGGTTTTTTCAATGTATAGTTGTATCTTAAAACTTAGTTTTATCCTTAGTGCTACTTTTTTAATAAAATAAAGGGTAAGAAATTTATGAAATTTCAATTAATACTTAATATTCACAGTATCTTTTTGGTGTTTTTACTACTTAAGCCCATTATTTCATTCTTTAACTCAAGTCTTTTATGTAATTTAGAAAATTTTGGAAAATTATGACAAGCTTTGACTATTTCAGAGATTATCATATATGCTTTTTTCCTCAGGTGCTTGCAACATCTATAAAGAGAAAATATAGACATACTTTCTAGTGTTGCTCTAATTTCCGTATTTTGCCGATACTAGATTTTTTACCAATGCAGAGGAAATTGATATATAATGTTAGTGTTTGAAAATAATTCAAGGTATTTTAGTTCATCTTTTTCATAGATTAGAAAATTGAGACACAGAAACAGAAAGTCATTTGACAACATTATACAGAAAATTAAAGGGAAATTGATAACTCATACAGAAATGTGAAAACTTAATTTGACTTGGAAATTAAAGGACTGAAATAGCAAATACTTGAATAAATGCATCCTATTTTTGGAATATAACTCGGGCATTTTATGCCGTTTTATGTTCTTTACATGTACTCATTTGATTAATTCTCAGATTAATTTTCAGTTAAGAAATGTTATCTTAATTTATGGAATGGGTAACTCAAGTGCAAAGTGATCTAGATACATTTCCAAGTATACAGACCCAGGCTTTCAAGTAAGTTTGGTTTAGTTCCACAGACTAATTCTTAAAAATGACTCTCTATACATCAAGATTTCTGTAACATAGAATTTCTACTGCAATAGTAAGTAATGTCATTCTACAGTTTTGTTTTCTTTCTGTAATCCCTGCCACACCTCTATTTCAACATCTATTTTCTTCAACCTATAACCTTTATATCCTTCTTCTTTCCATTATTTCTACAACTCCCCATCCTTGACAAGTCATGGCTATTCCTAGATCATTAAATCTTGGAATTGGATGGGACCTTGGGGGTATGCTCTAACTCCTTCATGTTACATATGAGGAAATTGAAACCCAGATACTTAAAATTGCTTGCCTTAGGCTCTACAGCTAGTATATGGTAGAACTAAAAATGAAAGTATATCTTCTAAAAATTCTATTCTCCTGACAATACACTTCTTTCCCTTCATATAATGTTTATTCTACAGTGGTGGAATCATGTCTGTCTAAAATTGTTTTAAAAGGATGCCTTACAACTTGAAGGAACAGTGTGTTTTGTTTTGTTTTGTTTGTTTTGTGTTTCCTTTAAAGAAGTGACTCATTAACCAATGAAACTACAAGCAGCAGAGTGAGCACTGACCTTAAAATACTGGAGAATTATAAGATATGGTTACTTTCTTATAATATAAATATAAATTACAATTACATTACTAAGGCCATGAGTGATAGCTGGTATATAAATTGTTTCAAATCTTAATCTTGATATCATGAGTTTGGACCCCATGTTGGGTGCAGAGATCACCAAAAAACAAAACAAAACAACAACAACAACAACAAAACTTAAAAAGAATTAAAATCTTAGAGATACAATGCAATAAGTCTGTATTTTTTACTCAAGTCACAAGTGGCTGACAGTAGATAACTGTACCAGGGCGATCTCCTCAGTAGCAACTGAAGGAAAAAGATTTCTTAAATCATGCTGCTCCACCCTTTCCTAGGGAACCCAAAGAGTTTTCTGCTAGTCCTTATGTATTCTTCCAGCCAGTGTTCAAAGACAGACATTAGGAGGAGTCTGTGTTTTCTGACCAGACTTGTATTCACACACATCATTCCTAGCCCGACCTTTGGCTAGAATCCAGTTTATAACCCCAGCATAATTATAAGGAATTCTGAGAAAGATCATCCTTCTGTGTGTCTAGACTAAGGAAAATAAATTGGTAAACATCTTGTTAGTATCTGTCTCAAATTAAGTTCTACTGTAGTCTATCCCAAATTGGAATAATGCTGTTAATTAAGACTATGATTTTTTATATCTCAAAAGGACCCAAACAAAATTAATAGGATCACTGTCTAAAAAAATGAATTTTATAAAACTTGTAAGTATAGTTTATCCAGACACATATAAGCCTTTGACACATAAAAGTATGTGCAGTTTTTTCAGTTATACATAGCCAATGGTTTTACCAGGCAGGTCAGAACTGGTATTTGTATTTAAACTCTGTATCTAACATCTGTGTTGCTTCAGTGTGCTTCCTTGGTATATTTTACCAAACATGGCTGTGATTAGATTTGGAATGAGAAGTATCACATACCTTTCACCTCTTCTTAAAGCATAGTTGATCACTGTTTATTTCTAATATTCAGAAAGCTTAAATGTGGCCTGACCTTCTCTCTGCCTCCAGAAGAATCCGACCAATGTAAGTAGATATAGTATCTGATCTCTAAAGGTTCTCCTAATCAAAACAGACTCTTGGCAACTTGCTGATTTTTATAAACAATACTTCGGGGCTCCTGGGTTGCTCAGTGGGTTAAGCAGCTGCCTTCAGCTCAGTACATGATCCCAGGGTCCTGGGATCTGGTCCCCTATTAGGTTTCTTGCTCACTGGGGAGACCGTTTTTCCCTCTGCCTGCCCTGTTCCCCCTGCTTGTGCTCTCTGACTCTCTCTCTCACTCACTTTCTCTCTATCTCAAATAAATAAATAAAATCTTTAAAAAAAAAAAACCCACAATACTTTTCTACATAGAATCACTAATTTCATACTTCATTTATATATTTTGTTTGATCAATGTAATATAAACTATAATTTATGGTAGTGAAATATCATAGTTATGGAAAACAATATAATGCTATACTGCTGTTAGAATGCTTGCCTATCTTATAATGTATTTTTCTTCCCTGGAAAATGACTCTTACTCATAGGACCGAACACCTAAGACTCACATTGCATCGTATAACCTTATCCTATGACTATAGTTGACTTGTCCTATGACTATAGTTGACTTGGCATAGTAGGGAATTGACATAATTTGAGCCAATCAGAATTTATTTCCTGAAAATGTGAGGCAATTCAAGGACTTATATTTGGTTTTGTTTTTTATTTTGTTTTTGTTTTGTGTGTTTGGAACTTTTTAACTTTAGCATGCAAACTATGAAAATTTGAGCTATCCATATTCTGGCTTGGGGGGTCTTTACTCAGAAAATGTGTCAACAGAAATAAAAGGAAATAAATCTGATATAGAGAGAAGAGCATGACATGCATGAAGACCTCTGGCTGCTGTATCCAATGACTGAGTCTACTTTCTGTCTAAAATTAAGATCTGTATATTCTCCGGTGAGTTATTTACCTTATATTTGCTTCTTAAAAGATGGTCAAGCAGTTTTCTTTACTTAAAACCAAAAGCTATTCAACTATAACAAATTCTACCTCAAAACATCTCTCAGATAAGACAAGTTTAGCACATGAGTAATACATCCATCTCAAGGTAACATGCATTTAATATTTTGCATTGACTAACAAATATAAGAAAGTTAGATATTATAAGTAGGATAATATAAGCAGGATAAAGTCTTAGTTTTTAACTTTATATGCCAATGCCAATTAAAACTCTAAAAAGCAGAGCAGCACCTGGGTGGCCCTATTGGTTAAACAGCTAACTCTTGATTTTGGCTCAGGTCGTGATCTCAGGGTTGTGAGATCAAGCCCTGTTTCAGGCTCCATGGAGCCTGCTTAAGATTCTCTCCCTCCCTCTCCCTTTATATTTCTACAACCACTCCCCACCACACACACACACACTCTGAATGAATGAATGAATGAATGAATAACTCTAAAAAGTGGAATACATATTGAATTTCGAAACAATGATAGTTCAAACATCATCAGCAATGAATTTTATATAGATAGATCTATCTATAAATCTATCAATAGATTTATAATATATTTATTTTTATCAATAGATTTATAATAGATATAAATCTATCAATAGATTTATAATAGATTTTTTAAAATCTATTATAAAATTACAAATCTATTTTCTAAATGATTTCCACATATTTACTGGCCTGGGTTTCTACTGAGAATAGAGCTTTTATTTAAGAAGAGATGTAGTGCCCAGAAGGCTTTAAGTTGCTGAAGAATTGGCCTAGAATCCATTATAGGAAAACCTATTTTAGTCCCTGCTGAATAGACCATACACCAATAAAGAACTCTGGTCTGAAGGTCCAAAAGTGTAATTTTCTCTTCATTATGAGCCATAACTGGTGAATGTATTAATATTTGTGACTCTCAAGAAAATATACTATCACTCATTACTAACTTCACAAATATATGTAATGGCAACAAACTCATCACTCACTGGCAATATTTGACATTTGAGTGTCATGATTTATAGGAAAGAAATAGAATATTGTCCTTAGTTAGAAATGCAAACTTTCCTCTAGCTAAGAGGGTTATAGCCAAAAATTTTCCCAAGGACACAGTTACAGCAGCCTATTTACTTATCAGTGAGATGATTTTCTGTGAAGTGGACCTCTACCCTATAGGCACCACACAAAAGACAATTAATTCCTTGATATAAAATTAACATTATTTAGGAGATTAACAAATGCTGGGAAAGAAAATCAGCTATTATTTCTGAATGACATTGTGGATTTTTATAAATACAAAATAATTAACAAAAAATGGATAAATGTAAAGAAAACAATTTTTTTTCAAATTGTTAATGCTTTAGATATCTACAAGTTTTCCTCCTTAAATTTTTTTTTTTTTTCTAAGTGAAGCCACATTTCTCCTCATATCCATTTCATTTAAATGTCTTACTGGCAGTCATTTGTAACTTGCTCCCAGGAACAATAAAAAAAGACCTGTAAGTTGAATAATTGCTTAGGTGGTTTAGATGACTTAGTATAAATTTTTTAAATAAAGCGGTACTCTTAGCTTTGTCTCCCCACACCTTCTTTCCAGTGTTCATCACTGATTATTTGTCCTTTTTCAAAAGCAAAGAATTTTTATTTTTTTAATGTCAATAAAAGTATGAGAAATTACAGTTTCAAAGTTTGTTTTTTTTTTTTTTCCTAAATCGGAATCTCTCATTGCTGATATAAGCCAAATTTTTTTTCCAATTTATTTATTTTCAGAAAAACAGTATTCATTATTTTTTCACCACACCCAGTGCTCCATGCAAGCCGTGCCCTCTATAATACCCACCACCTGGTACCCCAACCTCCCACCCCCCTGCCACTTCAAACCCCTCAGATTGATATAAGCCAAATTTAAACAAAACTCTGCATCCCTGGGGCTGGCCCAGAAAGCTGCCTTGGAATTGTTAAATTGTGATTGCACCTGTTCCATTCATTATATTGGGAGTTAGGACATTCAAGGTAAGCATGTACAAATGAAACAATATTTAACTCTAGTGTTTATCTTCAGTGAATCCAGACATACCCACAGGTCTCTGGTTTGCCAGTCCTCAATTGAGAGAGCCCTGTAAAAGTGATCCTGCAAGAATAAGATTAAGCAGCATACCCTGAAGGATTTACTTATCCAGGAAAGCAGAGATTATGTTTTACTACTTTGAAAACATCAAGCTCGATGAAAGATGTGAATAGAACTCTGAAGAAGAATGTAACAGAAGTTCTGTGTGCATGTACATATGTGCATCTTTCCACAACTGGCTCCTTAACTCACTTGCATAACTAAGTAGAAATTAGAAAATTTTCAGAATCTGGTATTAAGGAACCAACTTGAGCCATAAACTGTTCATCCTCATGAATTCTATAAAGTGTAGTTCTCTTCATGATGTGACTTTATCATTGTGGTCGTTATCTTGTTATTTTTAAGGTTTAAGCCAATATATATTTGGAATATATCATGTAATAAAATTGAATGACTCATATTTCATGTTGATAATGGAATGGAATATTTCAATAATCACATATATACATATATATCTGGAAACAAACTCCTGCATGTTTTTCTTAAGACAGAGACCACTTTCCTTAGGAAAAGAGCACCTGCCTTGTAGTCCCAAGGCTTTTATCACTAACTTAGCCTAGCCGTTATAATCATTGCCTAAAATGAGCTATTTGGCGCATCATCTACCTCTTCTGATAGATGAAGAAGCTGAACTAAGAAGTTCCATGGTTCATAGTATGTTTAAGTGTTCTTGTTTTAAAAATCTGTCAAAATTAATCATGTTTATGGATTAAGAGTATTAAAAAATCTATAATTTCTTTAAGTTTTTATTTATTTATTTGACAGTGAGAGAGAGGGATCTCAAGTAGGCAGAGTGGCAGGCAGAGGTACAGGGAGAAGCAGGTTCCCCCACTGAGCAGAGAGCTCAGTGTGGTGCTCAGTGTGGGGCTTGATGTGAGGCTCGATGTGGGGCTCAATCCTAGGACCCCGAAATAATGACCTGAGCTGAAGGTAGACTCTTACTGATTGAAACACCCAGGCACCCCAAATCTACAAACTTTTTAACCAGAAAATAGAAGATCCCTTGTGCTTCTTCTCAGAGATTATCACTTCTATTTTATGTTAAGTTATTCCTGTATTTCCCTCTATCTTTTTAAAGATTTTATTTATTTATTTGACAGACAGAGATCACAAGTAGGCAGAAGGGCAGGCAGAGAGAGAGGAGGAAGCAGGCTCCCTGCTGAGCAGAGAGCCCAATGCAGGGCTCCATCCCAGTACCCTTAGATCATGACGTGAGTTGAAGGCAGAGGCTTTAACCCACTAAGCCACCCAGGTGCCCCATTCTCTCTATTTCTTAATGTACTTATATTTCTTCTTTTGTACTTTTTTAAAAGAAGGAGCATAGACAATGCTTTTATCAATGGATAATTGACTTATCAATAGATATTTGACTGTCCAGTATGAAGAATTGAGATTTTTAAATTTTTATATCTTCTCACACTCCACTGACTTTTGGACATGAATTATATTATCCTTTTCTGAGAAACTTTTTTTTTTTCTGAAGAAAACAATCACCTTCTTGTCCCATTTGTTTAGTTTTCAATTCATTTATCCCTAATTCATTATCAAATGCTCTCAAAATATGTATGTATAAATGCTCTCAAATATGTATGTATGTATGTGTGTGTGCCTGCATGTGATTGATGTGTGTGTGTGTGTGTGTGTGTGTGTTTCTGTGTCACCATTACCAACAAGTCTCTCCCAGGACTTATTTCAACCTTATAAAAGTGCTTTGGTTTGTCATTAGCCCTGCTTCACATCTGTGCTCCAGAGACGGCCACTGCCATCATTTCAATAATTGCACTCATATATCTCTTCTATTTAAAGTCCTTTTCCTTGGGAATACCTGAGTAGCTCTGTTGGTTAAATGGGACACTTGATTTTGGCTCATGATCTCAGGGTTGTGGGATGTAGTCCTGCATCAGGCTCTGCACTTAGCTGGGAATCTACTTTCTCTCCCTCTCCCTCTGCCCCTTCCCTTCTCTAAAATAAATAAATAAATCTTAAAAAATAATAATAATAAAGTCCTTTTTCCTATATTTCCTGCTTTCTTGCTTTATCTCCAAATTTGATTGAACACCTAGTCCAGTAATTTTCTAGGAAAGAGTGCATGGAGTTAAATTCTTTGAGAAATTAAATACCTGAAACTATCTTTATTTTACCCCTATTAAATGCTAATTTGCTGATACATAAAATTCATAGTGAGTAATAGTTTTTCTTGATTTTTGAGAGGCTGCTTCACTTCCAGGATCACTTGATATTTTGATATTTTATATGAAAAGCTTGCTCTCTGTCTTTCTCTCTATACACTTGGCCCTAAAAATACTTAAGATGTTCTTTTTCTACCCAGATTGTTATATTTTTGTTTTCATCCTTTGTACTTGCATTGTACTTAATGGATTCTTTTCATCAAAAATCAGGTTCTTAAATTCTGTAAAATTGTTTTTGCATTATTTCTTAATTTCCTCCACTTTATTTTCTTTGTTCTTTCTTTATAGAACTCTTTTTATTTATTTAATGGAACTCCCAGATTGATGTACCATTTTCCACCAATTTTCTGATCTTTTCTTTCCTTTTTTTCCCATGTATTTATATTTTGTTTGCCTTTCAGGAGATCAGGAGATATCTTCACCTTTTTTTTTTTTTTTTTTTTAAATCTTGATCTTTAAATTTCCTACAGAGTTTTTCATTGCTACTTCCTTGTTTGTGTTCTCTGAGCGATCTTATTTTAGAGAGGATCCTGGCTTTTGTTGTCTGATTGTATTCGATTTCTTATATTTCTGAGTATATTAATATGCATTTTGGAGGCTATTCTCGTATAGCTTTTGTTTCAAAGTGTTATCCTGTTATTTATTTTCTTTGTTTTGTTATTTTTCATATTACAGAATTTTCTTAAATATATTGAGCTTCTTTTCTATATACACATGTTAAAGACAGTGAAGCTGAAAGCTGATTGGAAGCTTTAAACATGCAGAGGGTTGATTGCTGGCTTCACTTAGGTGTAGTCTGGCTGGCTGATCCTAGGAAACTCCCAGGTCAATACAAGTAGAGAAATGTGAAGGAATTTGTAAGTGTGTAGTTTGGCAAATTTTACAAAGGTCACTTAGTCAGACAACCACTGTCCAGGACAAGAAGTAGAATATTACCAGCATCTAAGACATACTATATAACTACCGTGCTCCTTCCCAGTCACCACTCCTCCACGAGGATTTCTAATACTAAAACAAAAAGTTTCAGTTATTGTTTTAAACATATTTTACAATACAATTTATATAACTGCATGATTAAAAATTGAATTAGTAATGATATCAGTTATGTCATATCACAGCATCTGTCATATATTAGGGCATGAGTGTTAGTGAATATAATTAATGCATGTGAATTTTTTATTTTAAAAATTATAGTATTATATTTTAAGTGATTTCATATTCGGTATGAAGGACAATAGTGATAATCTCATATTCTATTCTCTCTAGAAGTATATTAATAGCAGTTTGGAACAGTAGTCAGTGCTTTATGTTTTAGAAATTTTCTGAAAAATTCTCTTGACTAACAAAACACACTTTTCACTTGACCTCAGCCCAAAGGCTGAGAAGCGATACAAAATACATTTTTTATTTAGGACTACAATTTATCCCAACTTTCAACAACATATAGGGTTGCACAATCAGAATTGCATTCAATTTCATGTAATTTTTAAAGCTTCATATTATTTATTGTTCAAAATAAACCTTACATTAAATTTAATCCCTTTGAAAATTTAAGTCTGCCGAGTTTAAACACAAAACCTGATGAAGTCAGAAAAATGGAGCATGCAACCACAAATCATTGTATATTTATATAAGGTAAGTCCAGCTCAACATATTTTCAATGCATTAAATTATTTAGTCAGGACCAAACACATCACCTATTTCTTACTTGATCTATAATTATAAGATTATTTTATCAATGTGAATTTTAATTTTGAGAAAAAATTTTATCTTTTGGAAAATATCATTTTCTAAAATATACTGCATGTACACATATACGTTACTATAGTTTCCAAGAGACTGATCTAATTTGGGAAGTAACTTTTTCCATATATAATATAAAGAAATATTCTAATCACAATATATTTTATATGTATTTCAAAGATTATATTTGAGCTAAATATAATTTGTTCTAACACATGGATTTTAGATATAGTTACATGAAATAAAAATCTTATAATATGCTTGGTTTCTCAAAAATATTTTATCTTCTTGCAAAGCTCTGTAGCAAAAACAAAACAAAACAAAAAACCGGAGCTCATGCTATTATTTTAAGCTATTCCATTTCACTACTATGACATTAACAGTTGTGAGGTGACCTCATCTGGCACATTTATTTAATCCTACTGTACCTCAGGCACACTGAACAGTGAAACACAGATCCTTTGATTGAGGAGTGCAATCATGTTGATCACAGTGTATCAAAGTTAAATTTTGTTAAAGACTGCAATATTTATGTGGATTATATAATAATAAGAGCAAAATGGTTATGATTATTTTATTGTTATCATTTCCTTATTCATATAGATTCCTCTTTATTGAATTTACTTTTTGGAATGTATTCTACCATTGATTTGCCTATTTGGCAACAACTGCCTGGTGGTATTGTGTTCTCCGTGATAGAATACTGAAACATAAATAAAACCTAAGACTTAGACCTAGATATTTGGTCTCTCTCTCTCTCTCTTTTTTTTTTTTTTAAAGATCTTATTTATTTATTTGACAGACAGAGATCACAAGTAGGCAGAGAGAAAGAGGGGGAAGCAGGCTCACTGTTGAGCAGAGAGCCCGATGCGGGGCTCGATCCCAGGATCCCGGGATCATGACCCGAGCCAAAGGCAGAGACTTTAACCCACTGAGCCACCCAGGCACCCAACATTTGGTCTCTTAAACTGAGTTCAGATTAACGGATAGATTATGATAACTCCTTTAACATAATTTTGAAAATTGTATGAATATTTTCTTCAATACTGTAGAAGGGAAGATTGATGGTAGTAGTAGTTGTGATATTTGTACTTCGAAGAAAAACTAAATATTTCTTAGTAATAGTAACCTATTCTGTATAGGCTCTCATCTTCATGCTTCTTATCTCCTATTTAGAATTGCAACTAAAAGTTCTGTCTTCCTCTTCACCCTTATTGTTTATTATCACTCCAATCTAATGTTCTGATTTCTTCTATTTAGTTGATAATATGGCTTTGAATTCTATCAACAAATTCCATTAGTTTAGTTTAAAACAATTTAGTTAGTATAAAACATTGTAAAATTAACCTTAACTGGCCCCTGAATGTACTGTGTAAGAGTGTCCCTACCCACTTATTTTATGTTGTTTTGTTTTTTTAAGAAAATTCTGATCAATTAAAAACAAATAGTCTCAAACTCCAAACATCCCTAAAGGCTTGTGCATTTATTGGAGAAGGTTAAAGAGTTCCTGAAAAATACATTAGGGGTTAAATAGAATGGTGTAGAAAATGAAATGGCCTAGAGGAAACTAGGATGAGGAGGTCAGTTGATTTAACCTGGTGTGCAGACTCTAGAGCTCTGAGAGAGGAAGAAATCCTCCAGTGAAAACCTGTATAGATGTTCATAAGAATTGAACCTGCAATTCACATAATCTCATCATGACTTGCATTTTATTATAATTTCCAAGAGATTAATTTTATTTGAACTGTGATTTTTTTTCTTTACATAATATTGTGTATGTCATTTCCTACTGTAGAACTTTGTATTTTCAAGTATAAAGTCCATTGTGAAATAATGCTAATTATGATAATCTGAAAAATGCTGAATATAAATATTAAGATGTTTAGAAGAGAAAACCATAAGAATCTAATCACTGCTAAGTAACAAATTTGTTGTTTTTCAATAGTTAATAGTACAGTTGTTTTGAACGTACAAAAAGTTTCCCAAGTAAATAATGTTAAGAATGGTTATTTTAAGATATTAAAAATGTTAAGTGTTAAAATGTTAGGTTCCTAGACCAGTAACATGTGTACATTTGAATCGTAATAGAGCCATAATACATTAATAATCAATGATTATATTAGAATATGGTATTTGTGAAACTGTCAAACAAAAAACTACAAAGTAAATATAATATTCTCTTTTCAATTTATTGCCACTGCTTGAAGAAAGAATTTTAAAAGGAGGATGAAATCTCCTTAGGAAATTCTGAGGAATATCTGACAAGCTTTCAGATACTCTAGGCTTTGCTCTATAAATTATTAAGGTGGCTTAGTTTTTTGTTTTTTTTTTTGATTGAAGTATAATTGACATACAAAATCTTGTTAATTTAGGTCTACATTGGATAGATTAACTTTTCTCCAAATACACTTTTTTTTCCTACTCTGATATGGATATACTTTTGACTATTACCAAAATCTGGCTCTGAAACAGAAATGAAAGATCATCCTTGATTTAAGGATGTTAAAATTAGTCAATGGGTTCATGTGTCATCTACCATTCATTGCCAATCCCATGAATCACATACATGAGGATTTTTGTTTTTGTTTTTGTTTTTACTCTTATTTTCTCTTTTCCTCTGCATTTGTTAAGTGGAACTTTTTTTAAAGATTTATTTATTTATTTCTTTAAGAGAGAGAGAAAGAGAACTTGAGCAGGGGGAGGAACAAGAAGAGAGGGGGAGAGAAAGAATCCCAAGCAGATTCTTGGCTAAGCACTGAGCCTCAGGACTCCAAGACCTGAGATCATGAGCTGAGCCAAAACCAAGAGTCAGATGCTCAACAAACTGAACCACTCAGGTGCCCTTGAAATTTTTTAAATAAAAAATAACTTTCCCATATCAATTACATTTGATAACTCTGAAATATAGATCATATACAAAAAACAAACCAAAGAGGCACAGTAATTTTTCTTGTAAAACCCGGACAGAACTTTAACGACAGAAGGGAAAACGTGAAATGTTAGTTAGAAATATTTAAGAAGGATTGTTTAAAAAGACATCACTAAGTTGTATTTGATTCAGTGATCCTCTATTGTAGTTTATTGTTTCCTAAATATATTCAGTCTCCTAATTGATTGCCCAAAATGTATTTCATAGTTTCAATTCTGTTTTTCTTCTATATTTCATAAAATTCTTCCTGTTTATAATGGAAACAGATTTAGCAGTTAGATCTTCATTAATCTCATACACATTTATTCCAATGGATTTCAACTTTTTTGATTTTGAGAGGAAATAAGAGTAAAAACAAAAACAAAAACAAAAATCCTCATGTGTGTGATTCATGGGATTTGCCAGTTTGTAGCAACTGTCTTCTTATCCCTCTAAGATTTCTGTTTCTACTATCACTGATATTAAATAAAAGGGGAATTATCTAGAGACACAATTACTAAGAACCCATCTTTTGTACAACTCCTATTTCAGCTACTTTGGTTACAACAACTATGAAGTTACTTGTTACCTTTTCAGTTACTTTCAGAAATCCTTTACAAACCTCAAGGAGGGGTTGGGGAGATGGGGTAACTGGGTGATGGGTATTACGGAGGGCACATGTTGTGATGAGTACTGGATGTTATATGCAACTAAAGAATCATTAAACACTACATCAAAAACTAATGATGTACTATGTGTTGGCTAATTGAATATAATACAAAAATCAGTTCTAAAAATGTCATAAACAAAAAATTTCCCATGAATAAACATTTTGGAATAGGTTTAAATGATTTGTTATGTATTAATGCTGTAATCTGCCTTAAATCCTTCATTATTTCTGTAGCTGTTTATGTAGTTTTTAACACACACACAAGTTGTATTGGAATGCTTTTCACAGTAGGTAGAATAATGTCCCCCTAGAGGTCCACATCCTAATCTCTGAAACCGGGGAATGTGCTACCTTCCATGGTAAAGAGGTGTTAAAGTGGCAGATACAATTAAGGTTTTCAGTCTGTTTAAACTGAGATTATCCTGGGGTGACTTAGTCATCAAGCTTTTGCCCTTTGGGTCAGGTCATGATCCCAGGACCTGGGATCAAGCGCTGCATTGGGCTCCGTGCTCAAGTCTGCTTCTCTCTCTTCCTGAGTCTGCTGCTCTTCCTGCTGTTCTCTCTCTCTCTCTCTCTCTCTCTATCAAATAAATGATTTTTTAAAAATAAAATGAGATTATCCTGAATTAGCAGGATGGGAAAATATAAACATAAAGGTATTTAAATGTAGAAGAAGGCAGCAGAAAAGGAAGTTAAGGTATGTAAGGTGAGAATAGCTTGACCTTCTGTAGTTGGTTTTGAGGGTGAATGAAGGTTAATGAACCAAGGAATATGGGCAGCTTCTAGATATTGTAAAAGGCAAGGAAATGGATTCCTCTCTCCAGAAGGGGATGCAGCTGGGCTGACACTTTAACTTTGGCCCACTTAGACCTATTTTGGACTTCTGACCTTAGAAGTGTAAGTTAATGACCTGTGATGTTTTACGCTGCTAAGTTTGTGGCAATTTGTTAGGGCAACAATAGAAAACTAATACACTGTTCTTTATTAATGAAAGAGGCACTCTCTGCTGAAAATAATGAGAGGTTAGAAAGGTTACAATGTGTTTAAACTAAAAATATGTTTTCCAAGAAATCATTATACCAAAGTGTTATAGAATTTCATGTTTTTCATCTTCCTGTTTACACCATGAATACCAATTGGTGTTAGAGTTCTTAGTCTCAAACAACAGACAATGACTGGGAGAGCTTTAGCAGAAGAATGTTTTTGAAGGCTATCAGATGACTTATGCATAGATGAGAATCTTTGTCAGTCTCAAAAAGTATGCAGGTATGTGACCTATGAACAGACATCCATGAGACACCCAGGCTTGGATGCCACCAGAGAGCACTGTCACAGCTGGACTCAACACTCATCACTCCTCCTCCTGGATTCTTGTCACCATCCCTGCCACTGTGAGAAGTTTTTTTATTTACTTCTTTGTCTTTGAGATATTGTTCAATATTCAAAGTCCCAAGTGTGAACTTCTGGAGGTCCAAACCTGAGGCATGTACACATACTCTCGTTATAGATTTGTAGAAAAACTAGCAGCTCTCCTTGACTTCTTTAGGAAAAGATAAGTCCCTGTATTGCTCTAAAACCCACAAAGGAGAGTTTCTTAAATCAGTTCATTATGCTGATTACAGAACATCTCATAAATGTTCCATTACATTTTTAAAAATTGTTATAATTATTGACATTATTACCATTATGATTATTCCATTGTAGTGATGAGAATAATCTTAGATTACTGTAATTTGCCCAAAGCCATTTTAAAAAGTAGTAATCAGAAATAAAGAAACAATCTTCAGATGCCTGATTCTGTCTCATTTTTGCAAACATGATCCTTAATATTCAACATCAATTCACCATATATGTCATACACTAGAGTAAGAAAATGACTATTTTAAAACTTTAATAATAATTAATTGTAAATATTGGTTTCAGAATAATGTGTATGGATTGCTTCAATCAAATAAATGCTTATAATTGAAAATAATTTTCATCTTACATGTTAGGTACATACTTCCTTTAGTATAATACATAATTATCACCCATATTATTATTGATCAAAACATGAGAACTCCTTGATTTCAAAAACAAATTGAAACTTCAGCAACTCCAAGTATTGACAATAGTGAAGAAAGCTTAAATTGTCAGTGGGACATAATATTTTCTGTTTACCTAAAGTTCAGTTCACTACCAAAATTGTAAAAATAAAGCTCTCTCTGCATTCTTTTCCATGAGCTTTGTCCAAAAGCAGAAAGTCACTGTCCACATGGGGTTTGAAGTCAAGGGTATGTGTGGTTACCATGCAACCTCATGCATGTCCTCATGTATTCTGGGTCCTCCTGACCTCTACGCATTCACCTACCCCATCTAGTCACTGGTGCCAGTCTAATGCTGGGAGTACACTATGTTTCCTCTCCAGCTTCCAGTGACTGCTCTTTCCTCTCCTTGATAGAGATTTCCTCTCTCTCCCATATTCCATTACTGAGTTGCCATTTGACGCCATTGATCCTAAGACAAAAATGGCAAGAACTGTGCAGTGAAGGAATTAAACTTAGCTAAGGGAGCATTTATCAATCGGTGTTTCTCAAAGTTTGCTCCATTGGAAATTATTTTTCTCAGAAACATATTTTTTTTTGGGGGGGGAAAGAAACATATTTTTGAAATGATTTTTTTTTAACCAACTGCCAGCTCTAATGTTCACTGTACTAACTTCTCCCAGCAGGATTATTTTATTATATATAATTGTGTGTGTGTGTGTGTATACTTTGTATATGTGCTCATCTATTTTAACTCTCATTTCTGTTTGCTTAAATTGGTTTATATATCCTTTTAGATAGGTTTAATACTTTCTACTTTTTGAATGTCTTAAAAGATTCTGTTTATCATTTTGGTCAGCATGAGATCTAGATATAAGTTAGAAATTAGATATAAATGAAAAAAAAAAAAACCTGAAATGAATCATACAGAGATTTAAAAAAAATGGCTACTATTTATCTATCATCCCAATTAAGATGGTGTGTGGTCTTCTGACAATACTTTTGTTACTTACCTTTTATGACATTGAACTTCTATTTTGAAAATATCTATCTTTAATTCAGTTTCCCTTTTCCCATGTCCTGGGGAAATTTTTTTAAAGTACATTTCAGTTTTAACATGTATTTGTTTTCCCTATTTTTGGCTTTTATTGACAAAGTTCTCATTTTAGTAAGTTTCTAGGAAGGACATCTGTATTTTAGTTATTGTTTCATTATCTTTGCTGGAAGTCCCTTTTGAGTGATTATAAGAAATTTTTTTGTATCCTTTTGTCAGGAAGGTATATTGCTTTCCTGTGCAATCCTGACTGGATGTGGAAGACATAAAAATTATGATTTTTTTATTCATTCCATGTTAATAACACATATTCTCCCTAAGAATTTAATTTTAACATTAGAGTTGATTTAATTAAGAAATTGGATAGTTAAACCAGAATCTGTTTTGACTTATGATGGGGTTATGTTCTGCTAAATTCATCATAAGTTAAAATATCATAGGTTGAAATGCATTTAATACACCTAACCTATGAAAGTTTATAATTTAGCCTACCTTAAATGTGTGCAGAACACTTACATTAGCCTACAATTGGGCAAAATCTTCTAACACCAAAGTTTTTTATAATAAAAGTCTAACTATCTCATGTAATTGATTGAATATCGCACTGAAAGTGAAAAATAGAATGGTTGTATGGGTGCAGAAGGGTTGTAAGTGTATCGGTTGTTTATCTTCACAATCATGTGTCTGACAGCTGTGGCTCACTGCCATTGCCCCACATCATGGGAGAGTATGGTACCATGTATCACTAGCCCAGGAAGAGATCAAAAATTCAAAATTCAGTGTACAGTTTCTATTGAATGCATATTGTTTTTGTGTCATTGTAAAAGTTGAAAAATTGTAAGTCAAACCATTGTAAGTTAGAGACTGTCTGTATTTTTTAGAGAGAAAAATCAATTTTTCCATTCTACTTTGGAAAGATTTTTTTTTTCTTTTGAAATTTACATTCTGCTTGGGAATAATAAACTATAATTTCTGATATCCTACATTAGATTCTATTGCAAAGAAACATGCATTCTACAATATCTTTTCTTATGTCTCTGTCAAATTTGCTTTTTTAAACACATATAATACTTAGGTTGTAGCCCATGTAAAAACTACACATTAACATAAAACACTTTTAGTTAATCAGTCTTGCAGAGCCCTTATAACAAGTGTCTCTATAAAACTTTTTCACATTTATTTTTTTTTTTTCTATTCTTATATCTATCTTCTTTTTTTTTTTTTTTTTTTTTTTCCCAATTTATTTATTTTCAGAAAAACAGTATTCATTATTTTTTCACCACACCCAGTGCTCCATGCAAGCTGTGCCCTCTATAATACCCACCACCTGGTACCCCAACCTCCCACCCCCCCGCCACTTCAAACCCCTCAGAATGGACTCTGAAAAACTTTTTCACATTTAAATGCTGCTTCCATCATATACGCTTCACACTCTTTTTTTCCCATGAAGATTGATTGGTTTCTGCTATAGTACAAAATGAAATTCATATTTGTAATTGAAATAAATGTAACTTCTCTTATATTTTATCTACTTGAAATAAGAGCCTCCACCCTTATCTAAAAATCTTCCCCAAAGATAAGATTATATTTTTCTGCTTATTGAGGAGTATTGGGTCATCAAAATGAAGACCTTAGAAATGAAAAACCTATTGTAGTAAAGCAAGCAAGGCCCCTGGGGGGTCCTGGAAAATCAGATTTCCTCAATGAAAACAATTATAAAAGTTAACCTTTGGCTTAATAGCATATAATTTTAGTAAAACAAAATTCTTTTTTTTTTTAAGATTGTATTTATTTATTTGATAGACAGAGATCACAAATAGGCAGAGAGGCAGGCAGGGAAAGAGAGAGGAGGGAAAGCAGGCTCCCTGTTAAGCAGAAAGCCTGGTGCAGGGCTTGATCCCACGACCGTGGGATCATGACCTGAGCCAAAGGCAGAGGCTTTAACCCACTGAGCCCAGGACCAGATGGCTTCCCAGGGGAATTCTACCAAACATTTAAAGAAGAACTAATTCCTATTCTCCTGAAACTGTTCGAAAAAATAGAAATGGAAGGAAAACTTCCAAACTCATTTTATCACCTTGATCACAAAACCAGACAAGGATCCCATCAAAAAAGAGAGCTATAGACCAATATCCTTGATGAACGCAGATGCGAAAATTCTCACCAAAATACTAGCCAAAGGATTCAACAGTACATTAAAAGGATTATTCACCACGACCAAGTGGGATTTATTCCAGGGCTGCAAGGTTGGTTCAACATCCGCAAATCAGTCAATGTGATACAACACATCAATAAAAGAAAGAACAAGAACCATATGATACTCTCAATAGATGCTGAAAAAGCATTTGACAAAGTACAGCATCCCTTCCTGATCAAAACTCTTCAAAGTGTAGGGATAGAGGGCACATACCTCAATATCATCAAAGCCATCTATGAAAAACCCACTGCAAATATCATTCTCAATGGAGAAAAGCTGAAATCTTTTCCACTAAGGTCAGGAACACTGCAGGGATGCCATTATCACCACTTTATTCAACATAGTACTAGAAGTCCTAGCCTCAGCAATCAGACAACAAAAGGAAATTAAAGGCATTCAAATCATCAAAGAAGAAGTCAAACTATCACTCTTCGCAGATGATATGATACTATATGTGGAAAACCCAAAAGACTCCACTCCAAAACTGCTAGAACTTGTACCGGAATTCAGTAAAGTGTCAGGATATAAAATCAATGCACAGAATCAGTTGCATTTCTCTACACCAACAACAAGACAGAAGAAAGAGAAATTAAGGAGTCAATCCCATTTACAATTGCACCCCAAACCATAAGATACCTAGGAATAAACCTAACCAAAGAGGCTAAGAATCTATACTCAGAAAACTATAAAGTACTCATGAAAGAAATTGAGGAAGACACAAAGAAATGGAAAAACGTTCCATGCTCCTGGATTGGAAGAATAAATATTGTAAAAATGTCTATGCTACCTAAAGCAATCTACACATTTAATGCAATTCCTATCAAAGTACCATCCATCTTTTTCAAAGAAATGGAACAAATAATCCTAAAATTTATATGCAACCAGAAAAGACCTCAAATAGCCAAAGGAATATTGAAAAAGAAAGCCAAAGTTGGTGGCATCACAATTCCGGACTTCAAGCTCTATTACAAAGCTGTCATCATCAAGACAGCATGGTTTGGCACAAAAACAGACACATAGATCAATGGAACAGAATAGAGAGCCCAGAAATAGACCCTCAACTCTATGGTCAACTAATCTTCGACAAAGCAGGAAAGAATGTCTAATGGAAAAAAGACAGCCTCTTCAATAAATGGTGTTGGGAAAATTGGACAGCCACATGCAGAAAAATGAAATTGGACCATTTCCTTACACCACACACAAAAATAGACTCAAAATGAATGAAGGACCTCAATGTGAGAAAGGAATCCATCAAAATCCTTGAGGAGAACACAGGCAGCAACCTCTTCGACCTCAGCCGCAGCAACATCTTCCTAGGAACATCGCCAAAGGCAAGGGAAGCAAGGGCAAAAATGAGCTATTGGGATTTCATCAAGATCAAAAGCTTTTGCACAGCAAAGGAAACAGTTAACAAAATCAAAAGACAACTGACACAATGGGAGAAGATATTTGCAAACGACATATCAGATAAAGGACTAGTGTCCAAAATCTATAAAGAACTTAGCAAACTCAACACCCAAAGAACAAATAATCCAATCAAGAAATGGGCAGAGGACATGAACAGACATTTCTGCAAAGAAGACATCCAGATGGGTAACAGACACATGAAAAAGTGCTCCGTATCACTCGGCATCAGGGAAATACAAATCAAAACCACAATGAGATATCACCTCACACCAGTCAGAATGTCTAAAATCAATAAGTCAGGAAATGACAGATGCTGGCAAGGATGCGGAGAAAGGGGAACCCTCCTACACTGTTGGTGGGAATGCAAGCTGGTGCAACCACTCTGGAAAACAGCATGGAGGTTCCTCAAAATGTTGAAAATAGAACTTCCCTATGACCCAGCAATTGCACTACTGGGTATTTACCCTAAAGATACGAACGTAGTGATCCAAAGGGGCACGTGCACCCGAATGTTTATAGCAGCAATGTCCACAATAGCCAAACTATGGAAAGAACCTAGATGTCCATCAACAGATGAATGGATAAAGAAGATGTGGTATATATATACACAATGAAATACTATGCAGCCATCAAAAGAAATGAAATCTTGCCATTTGCGAGAACATGGATGGAACTAGAGTGTATCATGCTCAGCAAAATAAGTCAAGCGGAGAAAGACAACTATCATATGATCTCCCTGATATGAGGAAGTGGTGATGCAACATGGGGGCTTAAGTGGGTAGGAGAAGAATAAATGAAACAAGATGGGATTGGGAGGGAGACAAACCATAAGTGACTCTTAATCTCACAAAACAAACTGAGGGTTGCTGGGGGGAGGGGGGTTGAGAGAAGGGGGGTGGGGTTATGGACATTGGGGAAGGTATGTGCTTTGGTGAGTGCTGTGAAGTGTGTAAACCTGGCGATTCACAGACCTGTACCCCTGGGGATAAAAATATATGGGTATAAAAAATTAAAAATTTATTTAAAAAAAAAGAAATATAGGCAAGTTGTTTTTGGCTCTGGGAATCTTCAACACTGATCATATTGAGATTTCGGGTATGTCTGTGTGTGTTTGTGTATGTGTTCCTTTTTACTTTTGCTAATGCAGTTCTAGGACTTGTAGAAAGTTGTTTTCCTTGCAAATATCTATACTTTTATTCAAAGATTATTTATAGTTTCTATGAGGGACAGTTTCATAACCCCAAAAATATTAAAGAATCAGTAGATGTTTTTGTCAACTCCTGATTTCTTTGTTTCTACTATTATAATTAATTCTTCAGAATGAGTGCTAAGAGGCATGGTACATGAATCATTCCACCCTATGACAGTCTCAGATTAAATAAATTATTCATATGAATTCATATAATTTCATATATACATTCTCCCTTTGTGCTGACATATTAGAAATTAGATTACTTAATTATGATATATTTATGGAATTGAACATGTATATACATATAATAAGAACTTCGAAAATATGACACTTTGATTAATTAAGATGGACTCCTTGAGACTATATTTTAAGTCCTGTGTTAGAAATGTCATATTGTGACCTTGGCAATGTTTGGCTATAATTATCAGTACACTGACCAGTATAGAAAAGTATTTTTACTTCTATGATCTTATATGAAGGGAAAATTCTGGTCATGTTGATATATTTTCCTTAGTGATAAAAAAGTGAAAACATATTATTTATATTTTTAAAAATTAAGAAATTAACCAACACCTATTTACTCATTACATACAAATGATCACTTATTTAGTTTTCTTTTTTGACAGGAGCTACTTTCATTGATAGTCACATGTATCAATAAAATATAATAGCATGACTCAATTTTAAAAGAAGATTAGCTATATTTAAACTCTACAGAATTCACCATTCTTGGAATCTCAAAATGTGATAGGATTTAAGTTTATTAGATTGTCATATAAATAGATATTACAGTTCCCTGCCAATGATGAGTAATGACTTTTGTCTGTAACTAAAAATATGGACTTAATATCAGTATTAAGAGAAAAGTATATGCTTATTATTCATTCAACACACACTGAACATTATTTCAACTTAAATTTATTCCCTCTTTAGTTAGGTAATATCAAAAGTTTTTTTGGTTAAGTAATACTGAAAGATTGTTTTTAACACCAGGAGCTCACACAGACACACACACACCCATATTTGGTTTGTGTTTGTTATTTGGCTGTCACTTGCATAAAATCTTTTTTTCTTTTAAAGATTTTATTTATTTATTTGACAGAGAGAGAGATCACAAGTAGGCAGAGGCAGGGAGAAGCAGGCTCCCTGCTGAGCAGAGCCTGACTCGGGGCTCTATCCTAGGACCCTGAGACCATGACCTGAGCCGAAGGCAGCCAAAGGCAGAGGCTTAACCCACTGAGCCACCCAGACGCCCCGCTTGCATGAAATCTTAACACATTATTTTATATAACTGACAACAATGAAGCAAAAAAGAAAGCTAAAACTAATCTATTCTTTTTAGAAAAGGAAACTATGATGCAGGTTAGTTTTATAAGTTGTATAAATTTACTCAATGAGAAATCATAGGTGTCAAGTTCTGAGTGCATGTTTTGTTAATATACTTGTTACAATAAATAGACATTTTCATTTCCTTGGGTCTCCATTTTGGCATTCATGTATGCTCACTTTTTTTATTCTTTATTTCATATGCTTTAGCAGAAGCTAATACTCTGAGAAAGTAATTTTAGCACAAGAATAAGGACAAAAGTAGCTTGTAATGGTCTCAGAAAGGCATGAAAAATGTTGCAGAGATGGCACTTGGCACACAAAGTGTCAAGATACTGGTGACATGAAGGGTCTTAAGTGTGTTTTTGTCTATACTGAAAGAGTAAACAAAGAAAAAGAATAAAATTCATGAAAAAGAATTATTTAATAAAGAACATACTGAGGTAAAATGAGAGAAAAAATGATTTTTAAAAAATGCAGGAGAATTTCCCTAGAGAAGACTAGAAAAAAGGAGACAAGGAGTTGAGGAGAATTAAGGCATCAGAAAATTATGAGGTGGATGTAGCACATCTGAAAAATAATGAGGCAAAAGAAAGGGAAGTAGAATAAGCATGAATCAGAATGCTTTGGGCCTGTAAGTACACCAAGAACTAGTCTTGTGCAATAAGAAAAGACTTTAAGTGGGACGCCTGGATGGTTCAGCAGATTAGGCATCTGCCTTCAGCTCAGGTCATGATCCCAGGGTCCTGGAATCAAGTCCCACATCAGTCTCTCTGGAGCCTGCTTCTACTCTCCGCCTGCTGTTTCCCCTTCTTGTGTGCTCTCTCCCTCTCTTTCTATCAGTAAATAAATAAAAATTTTAAACAAAAAAAGAAAGAAAGAAAGAAAGAAAACGTTTTTAGTGGCTTTTAAGAACAATGCTAAAAGTTTTGATTTAAGCACTAATGTGGAAACTATGCAGCCATGTAAGAGTAATAAGAATGACAAACATCATTGGTTCATTTTAAGCCACTTTAAGTTTATTGAATATTTTGCCTTTTGAGAGATTAATTTTTAAATCTTCCTGCCATATCTTCTTGAATGACATGCATACAGATTGTCAAAATGCTGAAAGACTTTTAATTTTTTTTATCAGATATTAATGATTACATGAATGAAAACCTGTTTTGTTTTTTTTTTCTCTTGTTTGCAGTATGGTGTATTATTAAATATTGTGCACAATCTTGTCATTTACCTAGACTTGCCAGCTGTGTGCTTGCATAGATAAAAAGGATTTTTTAAGTTGCAGTAAATTTAAAGTTAACAGAGATCTAAGTACTCTTCAAACAAAACCATATTTTGTGAGACATTACTAGTTCTCTCAAACAATATTTTAAATTAAAATAGAAAATCTCTCTACAATATAATATTTTAAAGGGAAAAGAAAACAAAGCACCCCTTTCTAAATGTTAAGATTTTCTCCAGTTTTATTCTGGTCAAAAATTGCTTGGCCATCTGTGATCACATAAATGAAAAGGATCTATTTTTAATTGTAGAAAATTTAAAATTAATATTATTCTAAATAGTTTTCAAACTCCTTTAAAAACTTTAAAATAATAAAAAATAACTATACAAATAACATTTAAAAATAAAAAGCTCTGGAATTCAACAACAGTGTTTTACAAAACTGTCTGTTTATATAAGTGAACCATTAAAATGCATTTTTAATTATAATAATATGTCAGTGGACAATTAACTAAGATAATAATACTTAGAAAATATCCATTTCCTGAATAGAGGAAGTTTCTTGGCCAAAGATATGAATTAGAAATGTCAGGAGATTTAGGAATTATGAGGAGACAATTAGTTGAGTGGTTAAAAGCAGCCATCCACAAAATATTTTTGGAACTTCACCAAAGTGTTATTCTTAATTCCAACAATATATAAATAATTTAAATGTTTATAAAAAAAAGTATGACTAATTTCCAAATATATTGCTTTGCATATAGAAAGAGTTTTGCAAGTGTGATGTATTTTTCCTCAGTTTAAAACTCAGCCTTTTACATGTTTTAATGATACATTTCATGCATACTGAAGAATATACTTAAGGCATGTATGGAATATAAAGAATAATACAATAAATGTCTGTGTTCTCATGCAAGCCAATTTGAAAGTATTACTGATATTGTTCACAATCTTAATACAAATATTCTGAATATTTTGTGCTTTGTTTTTTCCTCATAATCTCACTATATATAGTATAATTTTGAATTTGATATAAACTGAATTTTACTGTAAATTTCACTGATATTTTACAACTTAAAATTATATTTTAAAAATTTGTGCAGCTACAATTGAGTCATAATCATTTTCGATTAGAATTTCACTGGATAAACATGTCAACATATATCATTGAGATGAAAACAATTAGAAAACTATAATACATGTAAAATTTGACCATTAAGAAATATATTTGCCTGCTGCCTAAACTTTACTTTAAGCATCATTGGCTTGCATTAAAAAATAAGGCTATACATTTATTGTTTTTTAGAAATGTGAAGTTACTTTATTATTTTATTAAAGAAATATAAGGTCATGGGCGCCTGGGTGGCTCAGTGGGTTAAAGCCTCTGTCTTCGGCTCAGGTGATGATCTCAGGATCCTGGAATCGAGGGCCGCATAGGGCTCTCTGCTCAGCAGGGAGCCTGCTTCCTCCTCTCTCTCTCTGCCTGCCTCTCTGCCTACTTGTGATCCCTCTCTCTGTCAAGTAAATAAATAAAATCTTTAAAAAAAAAAAGAAATATAAGGTCATATTGATGTATCTTGAGCTTTTAATATTCCTTAAGTGTTCAGTTGTGAACAAAGAAGAAAAAATTAAAATTTGAGAATATATCTGAATTCATACATCATGAAGATCTTTAGCCACTATCAGGATAGAAGAAAAAAATAAAATGATACCAAGTGTCAATGAATTAAACAGTAAAAGAAGTTCCATGTGCCTCAAATTGCACTACTCTGTTATTTTTTGTAAGGTCAGCTTCAAGAATAGAAAATGAAGGAGTTTAGAATATAAACTTATATAGAATTATTTCCTGAGCACATTCATTTAATTTGTTATCAGCACCAATTATTCATCTCACTAAATGAATTCATAAATGTGAAGTTAAATATTAAAAATATTAATCAAAACTCAGGTTAAAAACAAGTAAGATTTAAAATGAATTTAAAATTAAAATTCACGTATTGAACTAACAGAAAATGTTATTAGGAAACAAATTATTATAACTCAGGTTTATCAGCTTAACCATCACAGACAGAAGATGGGAAAATAATTACTAGTCAGATTACACATGTTTACTGAGTGCCTACAATAGTTTCTCCACAATGTCCAATATGTGGGCTGATGTTCTGAGTCAAAGAAGAATAAAATTTTTTTAACAGTGTTATATAATTAAATGTAAGATACCTAATTCCAAATTCATTATTGTTTCCTTTGCATTATACTACACATATTATTGTATTATTATTTTTACCAACATTATTGTTATTATGCTTTGAGATTTTTAGGGATGTATCACTGAAACATGGTTTCCTCAGTCATAGATTGAAGTGATGTATTGGGATCTTTTTATATGGATTACTATAAATCTGTGTTTTTATCTATGACCCTTGGATACTGGAAGTTAGAGTTTATGAACCCTTTGGAATCAAACGTTGCATGAATATAAGTGGATGATTCAAGGGAGAAGACCTTTAGAATTTTGTCATATTCTCTAAAATATTAGTGATTTAAGATATCTGTAATCCTGTAATCCTTACTGTAATAAATATGGGTCATTTCTTCAAACTTTTTCCACTTAACAGAATAGAATCTTTTAAGCACTATATTAGTATTTTAAACATATACATATATTAACAATTTAAATATAGATATATAAATACAAATGTATACATATAAGTAGAGAGATATAAAAAATATTTCTTCTATTGCTTTATCTAAGTTACAGGAGGATATGGCGATCAGTTAGAATCTCAGTCTAATTTTATGGCAAATGAGTTGGGTTCAACCAGTACCTAGTGTGTGTCTACTCTGTACCAGATATTCTGACAAGATCCAGGGATTCAAAATTGTATAAAACATTATTTTGATCTCTAGGTATTCGACTATCATATAGTCAAGAAAAGAAGAAACAGATATGTGTTTAATAACATGTGAACACCCATGAAAAGGAACCACATAGCTTCATGTAATGAATAAATAAATACCAATTCACTAGATTGCCTTAATTTATACATTTACCTTATTTTTGATGATTCATACTTTGTGGTAGACGCTGAATTGTGCCCTGTGATGAATGTTAGCAAACATACAAGTTTGCCTTGCTCTTTTCCCAATGGAATCCATAATACAGTGGAAAGAAATACCAATATGAATCAATAAGAAAGCAATTAGATGAATGAGAAAGGCAAAAAGAAGTAATATTCTTCTCCTGGGAGTTGTTCAAGAGCAATGATTCAAGTTTTTTGAAAAGGCAACACTAAATGTTAAGGGGATTTCCAGTTATAGAAGTTACAAGGAAAATTCTTACTGAATTTATGACTAAGAAATCAAATTTTAGCAGTTAAGTTTCTCGTGAGGGCCTAAAACCAAATATCCAATATCAGGAGGGACACTGCATTTCTTTGCTAAACATACACAGATTTTGAGGAAGTGACTTGAAACTTTAATAAAGATTTCAAACCTCTATAGACTTTGTGGGAAGAAAAGGCACCAATGTAAGTGTCCCTGAAATGATTTTCGTATCGTATAGTAAACTAAATGTATGGTAGTTGTTCACAAATATAAAATAACTGAGGAACTGAAAAACTCATGGGAGCTCTTGTTATGAATAATCATAGTTCAAAGTCATCTATAATTTTGTAACTGACCTTTATACACCATGAAACAGAAAATTATATCCAGATCAGAGTCTATAATAGGGTGGTCAAAATGGTATCCTTTATACTTCTTAGATTTAGGCCCTGCCAGCCACCCTATAGACCCTGGGGAGGGTATGTGCTATGGTGAATGCTGTGAATTGTGTAAGACTGATGAATCACAGACCTCTACCCCTGAAACAAATAATAAATTATATGTTATTAAAAAAAAATTTAGGCCTTGCTAGAAAGCAAATTTTGTTTCTACTCTTCTTTATTTTTAAGGTAACAAAGATACTATTTTTCAGGGAAGTAAGTTGGTTGCTGAACAGAAAACTATGCGTTGAGATTTGTCCTACCATCTATTTACATGCCCTGTATGCAGAAGCCTACTGCAACGAGAGGACTGATAAAGTAATATGTCATCACCAAGCATGGTTCAGTACTTTCTACAAGGTTAACACTCATTAACAAGAGAATAAACGTCTAGATGAAGCCAGTCTAACAAATTACAGTGTATATATTCAATTGGCCTTACAATAATCATTATAGAGATTTAAAGACCTTTCTAAATTCAAGTTGATGCTAGAGAACCTTTGGGAAGTTTTACTTTAAGATGTCTAATTTACTTAATGACAATTTGAGATTGTCAAGCCAGTTTAATGGTCCTCAAAGTGGAGTGAGCACCAAAGCCAAAGGAAGTCCAAGTCTCCAGGAACTGGCAAATATTTGGGTGTTTTGTGAGGTTCAGGCCTGGATGCTGTTCATTAAAATCACGTTCATAACACCAAAAACGGTAACCATTCCTTAGGTCTTATCCTACTAAACATATAAGCAATATTTGACACTTTTAAAATTACCTCCCTATTTCATCTTTTTTTTTGAGAGAGAATGTGAGGTGGATTTGGGGATGGGCGAGAACCTTAAGCAGACTGTGCATTGACTGTCGAGCCCAAAACGGGACTTGATCTTGGAACCCTGAGATCAGACCTGAACTAAAATCAAGAGTGGGTTACTCAGCTGACTGAGCCACTCTTGCATCCCATCACCTCCCTACTTCTTGAGTCAATCTTCACTTGGCTATAAGCCAGAACTCTTTCATGGTTCTCCTACTACTTCACCAAATAATCCTTTCAGCTTGATTTGTTGATTTCTTTCATTTCTTCACCTAAATTTAAAGATTTTATTTATTTATTTGACAGACAGAGATCACATGCAGGAAGAGAGGCAGGAAGAGAGAGAGGAGGAAGCAGGCTCCCCGCTGAGCAGAGAGCCCGATTTGGGGCTCGATCCCAGGACCCTGGGATCATGACCTGAGCCGAAGGCAGAGGCTTTAACCCACTGAGCCACCCAGGTGCCCCTCTTCACCCAATTTTAGATAGTCCTAGTATAAGACTTTTGACATGTGTTTTATTAGAAACTACACATCCAACCACATGGTTTTATATATTGTATTTTGCTGGCAGTCTTTAATTTCTATTCTTTATGCAAATCTTTCCCTTAAACTGACTACTGAATGCTTCTTTGCTGTCTAATGATTGATTCTTGGCATTCTACCTGTGTTATATATCTTCAAATAACTGCCTTCCCTCCATTGTTCAAATTTTCCCACTTTGCTTTCTACCATAGCAGACTTAAACCATATGAACTGAATGAAGAATCCCTCTTGCCCTCTTACTTCCAGCTGGATTTTATGAGAGACCCCAGAATGAAGTCTAGAGAGCAAGGGAAGAGTAATATTGGCGTATTTATGGCCCTGGATCCTTTTCACTAAGATCACCATGTGTTGTCTGCAACACTTTGCTGAACAACACAACTTTCTTAGGGCAATCCTATTTCTGGAAGTAGTCTTTATGGTTTGTGGTAACAGCTGTTTTTCTTAGACTTAGGGATTATCATGGCAACCACTCTCTCATTAGTTATTAGCCCCCAGAGTACTGTACAAACACTTCTTGATTTTCCCAGACCTAACCTTTGTAAATAGTCTCTTCCCTTTATTAAATTCTTTTCAAATCACCCCATTTCAGTATGCCATCTGTTTTTTGTTTTGTTTTGTTTTGTTTTTTTTAAAGATTTTATTTATTTATTTGACAGAGAGAGATTACAAGTAGGCAGAGAAGCAGGCAGAGAGAGAGAGGAGGAAGCAGGCTCCCTGCTGAGCAGAGAGCCCGATGCGGGACCCGATCCCAGGACCCTGAGATCATGACCTGAGCCGAAGGCAGCGGCTTAACCCACTGAGCCACCCAGGTGCCCCCACCATCTGTTTTTTGATGAATGCTAACTGAAAGTCTTCATCACATCAACTGCGCAAAAATTAGTAAATCCTCCTTGTTTTTTCTTTCACTCTCCCTGGAAATTGATCTGGTCCATATTTTCTACTATTTACTCCATTCTTCCTCTGTCCATACCAGATACACAGAATTCTTTCTCAACCCTTGAATACCCCAAGCATAGTTTCATTTTAGGGTCTTTTTGTTTATTTTTGTCTAAAAGGTTCTTTTCTTAGACATCTTTATGCCTGACTCCTTCAGTTTCTTTAGAACTATAATGAAATATCTCTTATTAGTGAGGCATTGGCATTCCTAGATAACTTTATATAACATAAAACCCATCACACCATTCTTTTTTCTACCTATATCCCCCAAATTACTTTTCCTCAAATGTATATGAAGATTAGATGAGTATATTACTTACTCATCTATTTATCATTTTCAGTGTTCATGTTTTTTCCTTCCATAGATTCAAGTTTCTGTATAGTTCTTCAACTTAAAAAAAAATTATCATTTTTTAAAATTTTTATTTATTTATTTGACAGACAGAGATCAAAAGTAGGCAGAGAGGCAGGCAGAGAGAGGAGGAAGCAGGCTCCCCGCTGAGCAGAGAGCCCAATACAGGGCTCTATCCCAGGACCCTGAGATCATGACCTGAGCCACAGACAGAGGCCTTAACCCACTGAGCCACCCAGGCACCTCATTATCATTTCTTATAGTTCAGATCTGGTGTCAGATTCTCTAAGCTTTTAGTTACCTGAAAATGTATTTATTTTAATCTTAAATTTTAGAGGATATTCTTTCTGCATTGAATTATTGGAAGAAAAATTTTAAATTTAGAGGATATTCTTTTTTTAGAAGAATAAATTAAATTTTATTCTTAAATTTTAGAGGATATTCTTTCTGCATATTGAATTATTGGAAGAAAGGCAACTTTGTTGTTATGGTGGTTAGCTCTTTAAAGCTGTCAAGTCATTAATTTCTTTACTATCTTCCGTTCTCAGTTACTTCTGATAATTTTTCTACCATCCTTATCTTTGTTTACAATATGTAATATGCCATTTTTCTTTATACGTTTTGAAGATTTTCTCCGGATATTTTCCTGTTTGATCATGATGTGCCAAATTACTTTGTTTCTGAGACCTACTTGAGTTTATTAGATATTATAATGAATATACTATTAATATACTATTAATATATAATATTATATAATATATCATTAATATAATATTAATGACATTAATTAATTAATATAATATTAATGATGTATTATGTAATATTAATTAATACATGATAGTAATATAATTAATTAATTATAATTAGAAAATTATAATTGGATGTTTTAATCACATTTGACATTTATTTATTATTTGTATTTCCATCTTCTCTCTCTTCTCCTTCTGGGAGTCTTATTACATGTATATTAGACAGTTTAATATTGCTCAAAGCTTCATAAACCTCTATTTATTTTTCTCCAAACTTTTTTTATATATATTTTTTACTTCAGCTCTTCATATGGGATAATATCTATTGATTCACTTTTTAAGGTTACTTACTTTTCCATCATAAACTCTTACCATTTTTCTGCTAAGATTTTATATATTCATTCAATAAAACATTTATTTTAATTTTGTGTGTGTGTGTGTGTGTGTGTGTGTATAAGGATTTTATTTATTTATTCATGAGAGACAGAGAGAGAGAGGCAGAGGGAGAAGCAGGCTACCTGGAGTAGGGAGTCCAACCCTTGACCATCCCAGGACCTTGGAATCACATCTGAGCTGAGGGCAGACGCTTAACAAACTGAGCCACCCAGGTGCCTCTCTTCGAATATATTTATAGGGATACCTGAGTGGCATCTGCTAGTGTTGCCTTTGGCTCAGATCGTGATCCCATTGAGTCCTGCCTCCAGATTCTTGCTCAGCAGGAAGCCTGCTTCTCCCTGTCTACCACACTCCCTGTTTGTGTTCTCTGTCTCTTTGACAAATAAATAAATAAAATCTTTAAAATAAAAAATAAAATGAATATATTTATAGTAACTTTTAACCTTTTTGTATTTTAAAGGCAACTTTCTCAGCCATCGTGGCAACAGATTTTTATTGACTGTTTTTTTTCTTGATTCTGATTCACATATTCCTACTTATTTACATGAGTGGGATTATTGCTTGTATATTGGACATTATGGAGGATAAATTGTAGAGACTATGTGTTCTGTTATCTTCTTCTAGAGATCATTGATTTTATTTTAGTTGGGACTGTTGGAGTCTACGGCATGGTTGGAGTCGAGGACCAAACCAGGCCCTGACTTGTGTCTCCTTCAAAGTCCGGATACCTTGACAAGGTTAAGGACGGGAAAGTAGAGTAACACTGAGAAAGGGTCTGTGCTCTGTGTCGTGTGCTCGCCTACATGACTTCCCACACACTCTCCCTACAGTAGGGAACAATGTGGCCAGGGTCATGAATTCTTTGTTGGTCCTTGTTGTTCTGTACCTCCCATAACCCACTCTCTGGTTGATTGTCTTGTTAATGGTTTTAGCCGAAACTACCTGTCGTCACGAGGTTTGCTTGTAGTAAATGTAAACTTGTTATAGAAACTTGTGGTCATCTGCCTATGTACTGATGTATTACTCCTCCTATTCTGGTCTGCCTTATAAATGATTGTAAGATGTGGAATAAAATCGGCACTGTTGGACATCCTCTTCAGTGTCCCTCCTGCACCCATCTCTTTGTCTCTTAATTTCTTTTCATCATCCTCTTAGCCCTCATGGTTTTCCTGGTCGATTCGTCGCACTGGCCGCGACATGGGACTTTACTATTTCTGATCACCTTGAACTTGTATAGGCTTGGTTTTATATTTTGCTAAGGCAGAGCTGTCTAAATGCTTTATATTAACAAAGTTCCTATAACTTGGTGAGACTTTCAACTTTCAAATTGTGTGCCCATCAATTTTTTGCAGGGATTTGATATAGGCTTTGCTATAGTAGGTCTGGAGCAGATAGAGCTATAATTTTAATCTCAGTTTCAGGACTAGAGTGACAAAAAGATTTTAACAAATTTTCACACTTGGGTTGAAACAGGCCTTAAGTGGTTCCTGACACTGTTTAACCTCAATTATCTGCCCTGCTCTAAATACGTAGCAGATGCTATCTGATAAACAATTTGTAGACCTCCTCTGTATATTAAAGCCCAGTCCTAGTTAAGGTAACATGTAGAGTTTAGACCCAAATTGCTTCTCGCACTTGTAGGCAGGTGACTTCTCTCTGGTGACTTACCTCATTAAGTCCAATAACTGCCCCACTCACTAATTACTTCTTCAACTCAGTGCTACCATCATATTCTGATTAGATGCAAACTCATGGTTCAGTGGTCCACAGGGAGAGCTGATATGATCATAAGCTTTGATCCGTGAATTTTTATTCTCTAAGGACTAGAAATTTTGAAGGCTGTTATCCAAAGCTTTAAAAAAAAAAAAAAAAAGCTGCCTTCTGCCATTTTTACAGTATTATGGTTGTTTATGTTGGGATGTCCAGTATGTATACGTATGTACACAAGTGTGTGCATTCTTGCTTGTTAAACTTTTTCTTTAGAAGATAGGATAGTTGGGGAGCACCTGGGTGGCTCAATGGGTTAAGCCTCTGCCTTCTGCTCAGGTCACCATCTCAGAGCCCTGGGATCAAGCCCCAGCATCAGGCATGCTGCTCACCAGGGAGCCTGCTCCGCACCCCAACCGCCTGCCTCTCTGTCAAATAAATAAAATCTCAAAAAAAGAAGAAGAAGAAGATAGGATATTTGGGTTAATAAACATTATCTTTAAAAGATGAGATAGTAAGACACTTGGATCAACTTCATAAGAGAAATTAAACCAATAGATTAAGATGAAAAGCCATGATTTCTATGTAGCATGATGTGTCTGGGAGAAACAGCTTTACTTCTGGTGCTTTTATCATAATGCATACAGTCGGGATTTGTGTGGGACATCCTCGGGGATCCACTCAGGTCTACAAATGGAAAACAGAGGTGAACTGAGCATATCTTTTTCTGCTTTTATGATGCCACAAGACCACTACTCCCCCACTAACATTTTCCTTGCACAAGGACAACAGATATTGTCTAGATTCCAAGTAAATAGTCTAAAATTCTCCAACTAAATCATTATTGAGCAGGTTCAAATGGCATAAATCAGCTTCCTCTGGTTCAACTGTACCTGAATAATTTGAACAAATTGAAACAACAACATGAAAAATGATCATAAATCACTGAATAGCAGTGTTTTTGAGGATTTAATCTTATTTCTGCATAATAATTTGACAGTGTTATTTTAATTTTTTTAAAAAATATATTTTGGGGGTGCCTGGATGACTCAGTGGGTTAAAGCCTCTGCCTTCAGCTCAGATCATGCTCTCAGGGTCCTGGGATCGAGCACTGCATCAGGCTCTCTGTTCAGCAAGAAGCCTACTTCCTCCTCTCTCTCTCTCTGTGTGCCTCTCTGCCTACTTGTGATCTCTATCTGTCAAATAAATAAATAAAATCTTTCAAAAAATGTATTTTGAAGCATATTATTGGATACCCTAATTAACACTGAGATCATTAAGCCAAATAAAAATTAAATAGTAATTATAACAATAATTTTAATTATAAATGTTTGAAATAGGTTTCTACAAAAACTAAAGGAAAACAGCCAATTGAACTATTTTTATAATTGCAGTCTTAGTCTGTTCAGTCTACTATACCAAAAATACCATAGACTGGGTGGCTTGAATAACAAACATTTCTCTCTCATAGTTCTAGAAACCATGAAGTCTAAGATAAAGATGCCAGCAGATTTGGTGTCTGGTGAGAGCACTCTTCCTGGCCTGTGGATGGCTGTCTTCTCACTGTGTCTTCACTAGGCAGAAAGAGTGAGAGAACTCTCAGGGATTTCTTTTTTAAGGTGCTAATTCCATTCATGAGGGCTCCACCCTCATGATTGAACCACCCTCCAAAGTCCCACCTCCTGGTACTGTCATAGTGGGGGTTAGGATTTTAACATATGAATTTTAAAGTGGACACGGTCATTCAGCCCAAAGCAATTACTATGTGATTGGCATTTGTCATAGGCTATTTAGTTTTTAAATTATTTTGTAACTTATGTTTTATTAATACTATCTTAAATAGAAAGGTGCAGGAGATCGTTTAGACTGTGTATATCCCAGTTGTTATAAATATAGATTTTAAACTTCAAACTTCTGCCTAAAAATTCCCAAGTTTTCTTCCTATTTGTATGACTTTATTTGAATAACTTCATGAATCTGAAACCTGATTGTCTTTCAAATATTTTAAGTGTCCTTTTAAGTGTTCTAACAACAATGAAGAAAATCAGAATCTTCCCAGGGAACAGAAACTATTTTCTGTTTATTTAAAGTTCAGTTTGTTACCGAAACTATAATCTTCTCTCTCTCTCTCTCACACTCATTTTCAAGATCTGAGGACAAAGACCACACAACTTCATGCAAATCTTTGGACTATATTCTGTGTTCTATCTTGTCCTCAATCACCACAATCTTTTTAAATGTTTTTTCTTAAATAAACAGCATTTTCTAAATAAATGTAATGAATGCTTTTGCAGTTTGGCCATAGATAAGAGGACTTAATAAATGTTATAGACTGGATGTTTGTGTCTCCTCAAAATTTATATGGTGAAATGCTGACCCTCAGTTTAATGGTATGTATGTAGGATGGGGCAGTTGGGAGGAAATTAGATGAGGTCATAAGACTGGGTACTGATAGGATTAGTGCTCTTATAAGAACAGACACTGTACCGAAGGCAGCGGCTTAACCCACTGAGCCACCCAGGCGCCCCAGGGTCCTGGGATCGAGTCCCACATCGGGCTCTCTGCTCAGCAGGGAGCCTGCTACCCTCTCTCTCTCTCTGCCTGCCTCTCCATCTACTTGTGATTTCTGTCTGTCAAATAAATAAATAAAATCTTTAAAAAAAAAAAAAAAAAGAACAGACACTGTAGATCATCCTCCCTGTCTCTCTCCATACACACATACTGAGGAAAGTCTATGTGAAGACATAAGCCAGCAGAGAGGCCCTTACTAGGAACAGACTCTGCTGACATCTTGATTTTGGTTTTCCCAAGCTCCAGAACTGTAAGAAAATAAATTTCTGCTCTTTAAACCACTCAGTCTGTGGTATTTTGTTATGATAGCCTGAGCAGGCTAAGAAAATAAATAAGACAACTTTTGTAAATAATTTATCACAATGACAATTCTCAATAACTTGTTATTTCAAAATTTTAGTTAGTCATCACTGGCACTGTTTTTTGAGATATGGGGTGTATATATCTCTAAGCTGGCAAGTTGTCTTGATGCTTTATCTTCTAGTTTTTCTTTCAGGTGTTACAAAACATGTTAGGCATACAAAAAGATGTGTTGACTGAAACCTGCTTTATATTGTTTTGACCTAATTGGGGAAGATTTATCTATTTAGTTGTATTAGAGATTTTGACATTTGCCATCATTTTATAGGTATTTAACATGTTTCCCTGAGGCTAACCTGGAATAGAATTTCAAAATTGCATTGTTAAAACAGAGACTGCTCATGATTTTTAACTACCTCAGATTTCCAATGTATTTTAGCTGTCCAGTGTATTCACATGCTATCTTATTGTCACTTCTAAAATGATCATTTAAAATTTTTATTAGTTTCAGTTCTAAGCCTTATAGGTAAAGCCTAAATTTGTTAACAATCCACCATCTTAGTAAGTTCCATAGCTTCTCTAAGAAGTGTTTCTAATAACATTAGCCATATCAGTGACCATATGTTGAATCTTAATTATGTTTTTATTCTTTCATTTATTAATCACTATAATTTGTTTGTCTTGAACAAATTAATAAAGTCTTTGTTTTTTTCAAAGATCACAATTCTGAAAACTACCCAAAATTCCATGTTAAAATATCTACTTTCTTTTTTCAATTTGAAAAGAAAAAACTTTTTAATCTATATTTGAATATTTTGAGTGAAAAAAATTAATCTATTTTGATTTTTCTCTTTTTGTATCTATGTTTTTATTAAATAGATGACACATTTAGAGTCCTAAATAAATATATGTTAAAAAATTACTCTACTATACTGAATATGGATTAGACTTCAGGGTCAAAGTTCCATTAGAGATACTGTTCATATAAACAACTACTTTCCAAAGTGGCTGAAAATCTCAAATGCTCAACACTCAACAAATAAGCATCTGTTTTTTTAAACAATTGAGGTACAAGGATGCCTCTGATGTAACCTCTGTTATCACTATCTAGTGGTTAAAGAGGATGGGTAAACCAGTAATTTAAAGCAAATACTGTGTCTTCAAAGTGTTCTAAGTCTACAATAGAGGAAATGATTAACTCTGCCAGGAAAAGTTAAGGAGGAATTTATAGAGGAAGTAACATTTGAAATATGTTCTGAAGCATGAGTATCTATTCAATAGGAAGTAGAAAGAGTGTAACAAAGGGCTTTCTAGACAGAAGATAGAGCATTAACAGAGATAGGAAAGTAAATGGGATAATCAAAGGTCCATGATTAATTTAGTTTCTAGAGCAGAGAGTGCTTAGACTGAAGAAAATTCTGAAGGAAGTGGAATGTATATTGAATGTTAAAACTAGAATTCAATTAAGACAAATTTATGATTGGAAAGATTTTCTGGGACTGGATCATGTAGGACTTTGTTATTCTGAGGCATTAAAACTTATCCTTAAAAATGAAGGGAGACCATAGAAGGATAAATTGTATGGGTAAAATATGTTTCAGTCCTAAAATACCAAGAATATAAATGCCTTTAGCAAGATATTTCTTTAATCTCTTCTGTTTGTATAAAGAAAACATTGCAGGGATGCCTTACATGACACAGTCAGTTAAGCAGCTGACTCATTGTTTCAGCTCAGGTCATGATTTCTGGGTTGTCCTGCATGGGGCTCTGCACTTAGGGGGAAATCTGCTTGAGATTCTCCTTCTCTCTCTGCCCCTCCCCCTACTCACGTGGGTGCACTTGCTCTCTCTCTCAAATAAATACATAAATAAAATCTTCTCCAAAGAAGACATATAAATGGCCACAGACACATGAAAAAATGCTCAACATCACTGGGCATTAGAAAAATGCAAATCAAAAGCACAATGAGATACCACCTCACACCAGTCAGAATGGCTAAAATTAACAAGTCAGGAAAGAACAAGTGTTCACGAGGATGTGGAGAAAAAGAAACCCTCTAAAATTGCTGGTGGGAATGCAAGTTTGTATAGCCACTTTGGAAAAGTGTGGAGGTTCTTCAAAAAGTTAAAAATAGAGCTATATTACAACCCAGTTGTACTACTAGATATTTACCTCAGATGCAAATGAAGTGATCCGAAGGGACACATGCACCCCAATGTTTATAGCAGCAATGTCCACAATAGCCAAACTAAGGAAAGAACCCAGCTGTCTATTGACAGATGAATGGATAAAGATTATGTCTCTCTGTCTCTCTCTCTCTCTCACAGACACACAGGAATACTACTCAGCCACCAAATTTAGAAATCTTGCTATTTGCAATGATGTGGGTGAAAGTACATGGTATTATGCTAAATGAAATAAGTCGGAGAAAGACAATTATCATACGATTTCACTCATATGTGGAACTTAAGAAACAGAACAGAGGATCATAGGGAAATGGAGGGGAAAATAAAATAAGAGGAAATTCAGAAAGGGAGACAAACCATAAAAGACTATTTTTTTTTAAGACTATTTATTTACTTGACAAAGTGAGAGAGCACAAGCAGGAGGAGCAGTAGAGGGAGGGGGAAGAAAAAGGCTCCCACCAGGAAGCCTAATGCGGGGCTCTATCCCAGTACCCCAGAATCATGATCTGAACCAAAGGCAGCTGCTTAACTATCTGAGCCAACCACGCTTCCCGAGACTCTTAACTATAGGAAACAAACTGAGGGTTGCTGAAGGGAAAAGTGGTGGGGGGTTGGGGTAACTGGGTGTTGCACATTAAGGAAGGCATGTGATAAAATGAGCACTTGGTGTTATATACAATTGATGAATCACTGAACTTTACCTCTGAAACTAATAATACACTATATGTTAATTAATTGAATATCAATCTTTCTCTTACTTGCCCCCAATTCCTTCTTGCTCACTCTAATGCAGAGAGGAAAGCTGACATTGAATATCTCATTATACACCCAGTAACATTTAATTGAATAGTTTTTTTTTTCTAACTGCCTTAATATTTGGCTATAAATAAGTGGGCTTATAGCAAAATTTGACAATTTTTGACATTAGATTTTGACAGAGTTGATTGATCTGTAGAAGATCCAGTGAGAGAAGGGAGGCCTTCAGTAGTGAGATAACTGTAGGAATTTTAAGAATAATTCTAAGTAACATTTAATTAGAAGTTATATGTTTTTTCGGGAATATACACTTTTTTTGCCAATCACCCTTCTCATATAAGTTCATTATTTCTGTTCTATGTGGTTCCCATTTGGAGCACATCTTCAAAGAGTTGGTGCAAGCTCTGAAAAAACAACACATATATTTCTGGGCATCTCAGAGAATGGTGAAAGTGTGTATATGAGAGGGATTTTTGATGGTTCTATTCAATGATTTGTTAAACAAAACTTGGTCTTCTGCTCTGGAGCTTTGGGCTCTGCTGGGTTTCTGGAATCAATTTCATGACACAAAGGACTGCTTCATCAGAAAGAGAGTAATGATTCCAAAATAAAACTGCCACAGAGTCATTTAGAGAGCTCCTGCCAGTTTTGAAGTTGGGTAGATGAATCCCAGGATGAATAAACAAAAAATGGGTTCAGGATATTGGCTTGGATAGTAGATCCTGTTTATCACTAAAAAAATAAGGCACATTTCACTTACTGGAGACTGGATAAACTATGGATAAAACTCAGAACTCCATGTTTTCTTTCTCATATTCCCATAAATCCAAAAGGGTTTTGACTCTGGGTAAAGAATCTCATCTATCTGAGATCTTATTCAAAGGCAATAATGGGTAGTGGAGATGAGCGTTAACAAATTCAGATATGTACCCATGAATAGTTGGATTTTTAAGACAGTGACACTACTCCATATACAATAATGGTAGATAAATGTCGTTATATATTTGTCAATAGCAACAGGATGTACAATACATAGAGTTAAACCAAATGTGAACTGCGTACTTTAGTTAATAATAATGTATACACATTCAGGAATTATAACAAATGAACTAATTAATGCAAGATGTTAATATTAGGAGAAACTGAGTGGAGGAAGGGAGGGCAAAGGTAATATTTATTCCCATATATATATATCTGTAGTTAACATTTATTTTTCTGTAAACCTAAACTGCTTGAAAATACATCTATTAAGTTTTTTTTTTAAGGGTTTTATTTATTTATTTGACACAGAGAGAGAGATCACAAGTAGGCAGAGAGGCAGGCAGAGGAGGTGGGGGAAGCAGACTTCCTGCTGAGCAGAGAGCCCGATATGGGGCTCAATCCCAGGACCCTGGGATCATTACCTGAGCCGAAAGCAGAGGCTTTAACCCACTGAGCCACCCAGGCGCCCCACATCTATTAAGTTTTAAGTGAATATTAAAGATTTTATTTAAAGATCCTGTATGTGGAGCTGGATCAGTACTTGACAGTATTTGGGTTTCTCTCTCTTTAGGTAACAGAGTGAATCTCTACTAAGGGACAAGTGCCTTATTTTACTTACAAATATAAATGTAGGGAGAAGAGAGTTTTTGGATTTTGAATAACCAAAATCATGAAAAATAGTGACTACTTGTCATTTTTGCTATTCAGTACCAACCAGCTTCTTCTTCAATCAGACCAGTCCTATATTGTGGAAGATAATAACCTAAATTCCTGAATCAGAAGCCTCTAATGATGAAGTTTAACCAATCAAGATTCTCAAATATGGAAGCGTGAATGTAGAGATTTTGATGGAAAATGAAGGGATATGTGAAACTGCTTATTCTGGCAGTGGGAAAATGTTCAGTGGTGACAGAAGGTCTAACAACTTTCCGGCCAGACGTTCCTATTGCCAACTCTCATTTTTGCACACTTCTCTAGACTATGTTCTCTAACCTGTGATCAATGTAGTGATTTCCCCATACACATCCAACATATCCAACTTTTGTTTTAAACAACCAGAATCAATTTATGTTGCTTGTAACCAAGAACAACTAATGCCACTGTTATAATTATTTTATTATTATTTTTATTATCACTTATTTTTCAGCCTACATAAGGAGAGGCAACAAGTGCAACATAATAGGAAAAACAATTCTGCACTTTTATATGTAACAAGCAGTATGTTAGCCACTCAGAAATATAAATATTTTGAAATGGTAGTCCATATCCCCACAGCTTAAAAATCCTTTCAATTAACAAAAAGACATAAATGTGTACTTTCTTTTGGGAAGCTAATAAGTATCATCAAGAGCATAGTCCTCAGAAAAGAAAATCAAAAGTTTTCTCATCAATAAAATTTCAAAGTCAGCTAAATAGTGCTCTGTGGGTAGCACTACTCATTAACCTTTTCATAATATATACAGCCCTAAAAGCCTTGCCATTTTACTATTCACATATTTTCATTATGGAGCTGTCAATGTCTCTGCACACAGAAATCTTTTGGTTCTTTGGTGACAATTAAAGTGCTGTAATCACAAGGGGGAAAGGGTAAGAATAGACAGGCATCTTTTCAGGCTAAGATGTGGATGTCTACATACGAATACAGTTTACATTTGAAGAAATTTAAGTTATAAAAAGATCCAGCTTATGGCACATTGACATAAAGAACTCACTAGATGGAAAAAATGTGAGTTTTCAATCTATTTCCTTAAATAAGAGGTGATATATGCAATATATCTATCTACTAGGACAAGTGTACTATAGTGACAAGCACTAAAGAGTTTCAAAATATAAAATTTCTATTTTATTAAACAAATGCTTTATATCATTATACGAAAATTTCTTTTTTTTTTTTTAAGAATGCTCAAGAAAGAACTTACTGACATAAGTCCACAGTTTGAAGGCAGAGATTAGATTGAGGAAGGTACTATGATGAGAAGGCAAAAAGTTTAGTGCCCTAAGATCCTAAAACACAAATTACTGATATTTGAGATTACACAGGGAATGATTCTAAATTGCTGTGAATGTAAATTAATTCAAATCTTTATCTTTACTTTAATGCTTTCTGGGTAATAATACAAGGTATACAAGGGAAAACACTTTAATGAAAAGCAATATGTGAATACTTTGTAGGAATCCTGCCAAATATATAGTTATCTGATTGGAGAGCTACTATAATGTTTGGGGATTTTTTTCCTGAAATAATTAGGATGATATGGTCATTTTAAAAGATGTGTAATGTTTCTCTATTGTTGTAATATTTACAAATTCTATTTTCTTTTAAAGAGTAGAGAGTCATGGAGGGCATGTCATCTCACTAGCTAAAAACAGAATTATAAACTAGAAGGGGACCCCTGCATAAAAAAGAAATAGCAAAAACTATATCTTTAAAAGGCCTTAGAATAGTAGATGCTTTATTTCTGCTTCTGTTTGTGTTTTTTAATTAAATTACCAATATCAAAAAAGCATGATTTCATTACATTTTGAATTAAAAAATAATTCTATGCAACCAATGTCTTTTGTGAAATGCAAACACTTTTGAATAGAACTCTTTTAAATAATGGACATTCCAAAAAACAGTTTATACTAGTTCGTGAAAAATCCTCCAGCATATTCTGTATTAACATTAAAGACTTACCCCAGGTTTTTTTCTCTAGCATTTTCCAAAATGTTCAACATGACCACTGAAAGATAGATGGTAAGTAAATGGATGACACTACACAGCTGTGTGGAACTTTATTATGTGGACATATTATAATTTATTTAATGATATGTTAAATTGTTTAAGCTCTTCCCGATATTTTAAAAAAGTTTATGAAATAAAATTTTTGTTATGACTGAGTTTAGGTTTATTATTTCAATATTTACTTTTAATCTTTCAAATCTACATTTTGTTTCTCTGTTCATCTTTTCTTGTCACATTTTGCAATATTTGAATTTTTTGAACTTTGTCTTAATTTGTAATCTTAATGCTTTTTATTTATTTGCCTTGCTTTGTTGCAATTTTTAGACTTGCAGTAAAATGTTGACAAAATGGATGAGGTTGGATTTTTTTCCAAAAGTTAAGAGAAAACGTCATTACATTACTATTCAGCATAGTATCAGCCATAGTTTTCATTCTTTTTTTTTTTTTTTTTTTTTTAAGATTTTATTTATTTACTTGAGAGAGAGAGAGAGAGCATGAGAGGTCAGAGGGAGTCTGATGCAGGACTCAATTCCAGTACTCCAGGATCATGACCTGAGCTGAAATCATTTAGAATTGAAGGAGAGCTGGTTTTCCAGCAAAAGGTAACAGAGTTCATCACCATTAAACTAGCCTTACAAGAAATGTTAAAGGAACTTCTTTAAGCTGAAAAGAAAGGGCACTAATTAGTAACAAGGAAACATATGAAAGAACATATCTCACTGGAAAAGCAAATATGCTGTAAAAGTAGTAGATTAATTATTAAACTAATATAAAGGTTAAAAGACAAAAAGAGTAAGACTATGGTTACAAAAACTAGTTAAGGGATAGACAGCATACAAAGATGTGAAATAGGTAGGGAGAGTAAAATGTTGAGTTTAGAATGGGATCAAACTTAAACTGTTGTCAACTTATGACATTTATGAATATAAATTATTATATGTAAGCCTCATGGCAAATGCAAAGGAAAAAAAAAACCCTATAGTAAATACAAAAAGAGAAAGAGAAAGGAATATAAACATACCACTATTAAAAGTAATCCAACCACAAAGGACAAAAGAAGAAGAAAGGAATAGACAAAAACTACAAAACAACTAAAAACAATTAACAAAATGACAGTAAGCATATCCCTTTCAATAATTACTTTAAATGTATATGGCCTAAATTTTCCAAACAAAAAGACATATAATAGCTGAATGAATTTTTAAAAGACCTATCAGTTTGGTACCTTGATACCTTATGCAAAGGGAAACCAAAAGAAAGCTGGAGTATCTATATTTACATCAGACAAAATAGACTTTAAAACAAAAACTGTAAGAAGAGACAAAGAAGGATATGACATAATAATAAAGGGATCCATCCAACAAGAGGATATAACAATTGTAAATATGTATGCACCCAACATAGGAGCAATTAAACATATAAAGCAAATATTAACAGATGTAAGGGAAGAGGTGGGCATTGGAGAATGGGAGAAACAGATAAACGTTTTGTTATTTGTTTAAATAAATTGAATAAATTGAAGTAAGAAATAAAAACAGCTGTTGAATACAAAATATACTATACAACTGTGTGAAGCAAACCATGGAAGAACCTAGAACTCAGAACTCAGTACTATGCCCATTAAAAAAAAAAGTGGTTTATAGAAATTTCCATTTATAAATTCAGGAAACAATAATGAGAGTTAATGACGGTATATCTTTGAATACAAGATTTTGATGACTATTTCACCATTACTATTTTGGTCTTCTTTGTATCTTCATGAAGTGGCCACTAGCACTCTTCACTGACAAAAGTAATTTCACATAAAAGAATAACACGAGGAGAAAACTTTCATTAAACTTAACATTTTTATGAACTCCATAACATGTGAAATCTCTTTTATATCAACCTAGAGAAGTTCAGAGATACATTCTAGAAGGCTTTCTTCTAGAAACTACAATTATCAAATACTTATATCCATTGCTTTTACTTCTCCTTTTTCTGCAATAAGGTCACCACAGACAAGAAAGAGTAACTGTACTGTATGAAATAAATTTTCATATTTTAACAGGATTTTTCTGCAATTTGAAATGCAGTACTATTTTTAAAACAATAAAACAAAAACACACCCATAAAGTTGTATGTACTTAATGTAGGACTAGAATTTTTGACATTTATTATTACTTTATAATTTCTGATTTAACTTTTGAATATAAGGACATGCATTACTTCTCTCCTTAAATAATTACTATTTTTTAATATATTGACTATGTAATCTAAATTTTAGTGATCATCACAATAGCGTGGAGAACTGGGGCCAACATCCAGCAGTCTTAGTAGTTTTAGGGTACATCTCATTAATTTTCATTTTTAACAATATCCCAATTAATGCTAATCAATGCTGGTCTTCAGAGCTTTAAGTAGCACAGGGCTAATAATGTAAGGTATGTGCTAGATCATTAATACACATTGTATCATTTATGTACCAGTCAAAGATTATGAAATGTTTTGTATTCACATTATTTAAAAATATGTTAATATGTTCTGTATAAGAACTTAGGTCTGCAGTGAACTTTTTTTTTAATTTATTTTTTATTTATTTTCAGCATAACAGTATTCATTATTTTTGAACCACACCCAGTGCTCCATTTTAAAAGGAATACATAGATACAAGTTGGTAACTTGTTTGGGAACAAAAGGATTATTTCCTTAGGTACCTAATTCAAGCTACCAATAATTCTTATGCAGTGTTCTGTAAAAAATTTCCCAACTGACCTTACTGCCTATAATCTCATTATTCTTGACTTAAATCTGCGTGTGACTCCCTGATCTTTTGAAAAATCTGACCAACGTTATAAAAGTCTTTTTCCTCAGGATGAAGTTCAAATTATAACTTTGGCTTAAAATATCTTTTATGATTACATTCTTACTTCATCTCTTATCAAGCTCTGAATTCTTTCTCTGCTCTCAACGTTAGAGAAATAATTAGTTCCATCTTTCTTTACTAACCAGAACTTTCATAGATCATTCCTTAGCCTGGAATGTATTCCCATTTTCCGACACTTGTCCCTGCTAAATTTGTCTTGAGAGCTCTTACTCATCTTCCAGATATTACTTTTCCCAAAAACACTTCCCTGTTCTTTCAAGACTAGCTAAGATATTTCCATTATGGATTCCTGGGGCACCACTTTATAACTCTATCTTTACAATCTTCAGGCTATATTATAATTTTCCATTTTCTTTTTATTATTTCCCCATTGGACTGCCAAGTCATTGAAAGCAAGAGTACTTTGTTGTTTTACTATTGCCTTCCCAGAGGCTAACACAATATCCTTGTTAATAATAGATATTTTTCAAATATATCCTAAATGAGAGAATGGATATATGAAGTGATTGTTTTACAAAGAATAGCACAAAAAAATAAAAATTAAATAGGCTAAAATGGGGTGAAAATCAGTTTTTCAAGACTTGGTCATTATTCCCTACTATCTGCTCCTCATTTTTTTTTTTTTAAAGATTTTATTTATTTATTTGACAGAGAGAGATCACAAGCAGGCAGAGAGGCAGGCAGAGAGAGAGGAGGAAGCAGGCTCCCTGCTGAGCAGAGAGCCCGATGCGGGCCTCGATCCCAGGACCCTGAGATCATGACCTGAGCCGAAGGCAGCGGCTTAACCCATTGAGCCACCCAGGCGCCCTGCTCCTCATATTTTAAACATTATTTTCCACAGATTTGTAAATTAAGACTAGACCTTCATTAAAATGTTTTTTCAATGTATCACTGAATCTAAAGTTGAACCCAAAACAAAACAAAACAAAACAAAACCAAAACCAAAACCAAACAAACCAAAAAACCCACAAATATCTGCATGCATACACACAAAGACAAACAAAACAAAAACAAAATTCTGAACATAGCCTTCAAGAATCTAAATCAATTTTTAAAATTTGTGCTAGACCTTTAATTTTCTTTTTAGGGGGAAACAGACCTTGAATACAGATAGACTTAAAACTACATCACTATTTGTGATTTGTGGACACCTAGACATGTTTGTTAAGCACTTTGTGCTGCGGTTTCTTTGCTTACAAAATTAAACATAACATTTCAAAGTACATCACACTCTCTAATGTAATGGCAGTAAATGTCTTTTTTCATTTACTTCTTACTATCAAGATGTCTCTAAGCTAATTCTATAAAACCACAGTTGTATTCTTCTAATCATTGGTGGTCCACTGATATAACTAAACCTTTTTCTTTTAATAAAGACAGTAAGAAACAGGTTTAGTTTCTTTTTCTGATGACCATCAGAAGATCTATAAAGATAATCATAGAGTTCATGACAGAATATACCAGTGAGTTGCCATGTGTATCCATATACTGATAATTATTTTTTTAATATTTTATTTATTTATTTGAGAGAGAGCGTATGAGCCAGGAGAAGGTCAGAGGGAGAAGCAGACTCCCCGTGGAGCTGGGAGCCCGATGCGGGACTCGATCCCGGGACTCCAGGATCATGACCTGAGCTGAAAGCAGTCGCTTAACCTACTGAGTCACCCAGACGCCCCATTTACTGATAATTTATACTTTTCTTATTCTACTGCCTTTTTTCTTTCTTTTACCTCTTTGTGTTGTTTTTAAAATTAGAATATTCAAAACTTGTTTTCATTTGAAATATTATTGTTTTCTTGGCAATGATTTGACTACAGTTGTTTTGCAAAATGATTCACATCAATAGAATATAGTTTTATCATTGTCATGGTGACCTATATAAGATTCCTCCAGTACAAATGATTATGAAAAAACATAAAGGGGACTAAGAGGTACAAACTTCCAATTATAAAATAAATAAGTCATGGAGACAAAAAGTACTGCATAGGGAATATAGTCAATAATATTGTAATAATGTATAGTGACTATACTTACCATGGTGAGCACTGAGTAATGTGTTGAATCAATATGTTGCACAGTAAAATTAATATAACATTGTATATTGATTTTGTACTTCAATAAAAATGGAGAAAATTTATATTTTTAGAAAACAGGAATTAAGGTACTGGAAGAGAGTCATAATTTTTTCTGATAGTCAAATTATTTAATTGTTTTTTTCCTACACAAATAGATGTATATAACTAAGACTGTCCATGCTTGTATATTTACTTTGTCCTTTTAGATGAATAAAGTATTATTTTAAGTAATGTCATATTTATGTTTAATGAGCTCTTACCATTTTTATCTATTTCTGTAGGTTAATTTTGATTGCAACATAATTAAAACATTAGGAATACCACATATCAGCTTTTCCAAATCCAAATCTTAACTCTATATTAGTCAATGTCACGTTTATAATCAATACTTGGCATTGCAAAATAAAAATAAATAAATCTTAAAAATAAGTAAATAAATAGATTTTAAGATAATATTTATTAATGATAAAAAATAGGGAAAGGAAATGATTGAAATCAAGTAAAGCATATGAAGTAGACCCTTCCTTCCTTTGTTTTTTTAGCAAGTAGTTAATTACATTTCTTTTCATATATTTTACATTCCCAAAAGAAAAACACTGTGTAGTTTTACCAAGAACTTAATTAATAAATTAAGAAATAAAGAATTTTATTAATAACTGGTTTTAATTGTTAAAAATGATCTAAGCTTTCAAAAATATTGCCTTCATTAGTATAATCCATTCATTAATACATTAGTACGAATACAAATTTTCTTGTTTCAAGGAGTTTGTGATGCTAATCATTTAAATCTCATAGAGTTCAAGCTTCTGTAATTTATCTTTAAGTGTAAATATATCTTATGCACTCAGTTATTCAACACATTTTAATTGCCCTCCTCTTGTGTACATTGCACTGATCTAAGGCCTGAGGATACAAGAAGCAGAACAGACAAGCATGAATCAAAAAACATAAAAGGTTAAGAATTGTTGGTCTAGAATGTCAAGCAAATTATCCAGAAATGATATCAGGAACTATTTCTGTATTGAGTATATTACACAAAAATGTCTTGAATCCATGTATTTTCATATAATCTACATATAGATTAATTAATTCCTTGAAATCAAGTAGATGGAGATGACATGCTCTTTTGTATTATATAATATCATCCTAAATTTCAGGTTTTTTTTAAAAAAATTATATTCAAAGATTGCATTCAGTGTAATATTATTCCTTGCTATAAATGTAAGCCCATTGTACTATACAGAAATATATTGGCTTACATAGAAAAACTTTCATAATTGTGTTTTTAAACAAAGCTTTCAACTTGTGTGCAAACTAGAGACTTGGAAAATGCTAGTGTGCATTACAAATTTGCTGTTTTATTTTATCCAGCCCTAATGATTTTCATTATCTCCTTAGTTGATAGAATCCATTTCCAAAACCAATAATCTCTTGAAATCCACTGAGCCACAAATTACTCATTAGAGAAAATTTTCAAAGATCATTACCTTTACCATAGATTTTCGTTTTTCATCTCCGGCATACTCACTTGCAATGCTTCTTATAATAAGGGGAGGGGAGATTATAAAGTTACAGAGAATGGTTTCAATAAAATAAAGATCAATGCCTTGTTTACCATTAGAATCACTACATTTTATTAAAAGTCAGTATTGCATCATGTTTAACCTTGATTTTGTATTTGCAGATCTAATATGCTATTATGAAAATATAAATGGGCTCTTAATTACACTGTTCTGATGGTTTCTGAGGTATCTTATGATTTTATTATAATTTTGGGAAAGGGACAAGTGTCTGTGAATAGTTGCTGAACTTCCTTTTAGAGTTGAACAGTAATTAGTGAGGGAATTATTTAACATACTTAACTTAGGGCATTTCTTATATAAGAACATGATTTTATAAGTATTAAAGTATTAAAGTTTCTTACTTATAAGTAAAATAAATGCTTCATTTCCTTAAAAATCATAAATCTATTGATGTGACTAAAAGAAAAAAATTCTCTTAAGTGAAGTTAATCACTTTGAATTAAATGAATGTTGCCCTCACAATCTATGTATATTCAAATGTTCAAAAGACATGTGGGAGTGACTAAAAGTTCAATAAAAATCTGAATAATTTTGTCATCTAATAAATGTTGCTATGAAGAAAATCACATACCACTTAATGATGTCTTTGTGTTTCAAGGACATAGTTAAAGAAAGATTTTATAATCCATGCTTTAGGAAATCTTGGTCTGAGTATTGATAGTATGATTTATTAGCTTTGTGATCCACAAGTTATTTAGTTTCTCTTCCATTTTCTCACATACAGAACAGAAAATTGGGTCTTTTTTACAAAGCTTTTACCGCAGTGCTTGACACATGGACATTTTGATGGATGTGTGACTTTATTACTTTTGAACAATCAGGCCTACATTTTGTTTTGGGCTTTCTCTAAGTTGTGATTATTAACTGGCAGCAAACACTGCCTCACACCATCAGGGTTGACAAAGCTCGTTGCTTGCTTTTCAAGCCTCCGTTGCATACACTATATGAGTGTGTGACTCGGGCTCCGGCAACCAGAAGCACCATGGGCTTATGAGTTACTGGCAGACAAAGATAAAAAAAAAAAAGAGAAAAAGGAACACTTTTTCAAGAGTTGGTAGGGAGAGCCGGAACAAAGGAGCAGATCCATTACCAAAAACACTTTGGGGATTATTATGGAGAAAGCTGGTGTTAGCCAATATATACCAGTATGTTTGTACTGGTCATTAAATAAGGTTTGGGGTACTTTTCTTCTGTTTAGCAGCTGGCCTGCTTCCCAGCCTTTCCTAATGATTCTGTGAAATGCTCAATATCTCTTAATAAACTCTCTTTCTGCTTAACCCAGGAAGAGCTGCTTGGAATGCTTACAAATAAGAATAACCTCTATACAGAAAGTGGTCACTGAATGTTAATTACTGTTTTCTTATAAAAGTAGAGCAAATAGTTCATAGGATTTATTCAATGGACATATAAAATCTTTCATTTTTTAAAGGGCTGGACAAGATGCCCCTAACTTTACACTTTATATCTAACAGAATCTTGTGATTCTGTGAAATACATCACATAGACCTGGAGGATTTTGAATGTTGGTGGTAGCACACAAAAGCAAATTATATGCATGTATAAATAAACAAAAGGATGCCCTCAAAATCACTGTATGTATGTATATGTGAATGCTCAAACTGCCTGTAGAAGTGATCAGAAGTTCAGTAAAAACGTCTGTGCCTAATTTTGTCATATAATAAATGTTGCTATTAAGGAAAATTACAGGGGCTTCAGGATGGCTCCGTCGGTTGGGTGGTCAACTCTTGTTTTCCACTCAGGTATTGATCTCAAGGTTGCAGGATTGAGTCACACATATAGGGCTCCACACTGGGCATGAAGGCTGCCTGGGATTCTCTCTCTCCGTCTGCTCCTCCCCCACCTCATTCTCGTTCTTTCTCTTAAAAAAAAAAAAAAGAAAAAAGAAAAAAGAAAAATTGCATGCCAATTAATATGAATGCATATGAATGTGAATAACTATATAGTTCCATAGTTCTGAGGTTCTACCTCTACCAAGAAGTGGGAGATCAATTGTATAAATCAATATGAAAAATGAAAAAAAAAAACAGTAAAATACTCTTGTATAACCACAAATGGGAAGGAAACAGCGGACAAATGAAAGTTTGATTCTCAGCCTTGAGAAATAAATGGGACATACAAAGGTTCAGTAATGTATGCTAAGGACACCTTGTACTTTGCAGCTATAGTTTTGCTTAAGATAGAATAATATTTGAAAGCATTTGAGAAATGACTACATTTTAATTATTTCCTGTCATGCTTCCTCACATTAGGTAAAACAGCTTGTTTTCATGTCATTTTCCTATCTAGTCCTTGTGCTAATTAATCCGGCCATACAAAACTATAAAACGTACACTAAAAAGACATAAAAAATAATTGACCTCCCTAAGGCAACGTTCATGGCTTTTCCTGGTAGGATATGGATTCATTAAAGTTCTTGCACATTACTTGTATTCATTAAGGGATGAAACAATCTATTTTGTCACCAACAAACCAAACAAACTCTCTAGCTTCTCACTAGGTCTATAGCATTTTGTTGAATTGGTCTGACCCTGACTTTCCTTCAGGCTTTTCAAAGAAGAAAGTAGGCAGATCCATGGGGAGGGAAATTAAGTGGGCCTGGAACAGGCTCCTGAAGTGGGCTGGTACCTGTAGATTCAGAACATAAGAGAGTTCAAGAGGATAAGAATAAGTAGCTGCTGAGCTGCTGGATGTCCCAGCAAATAACAGCAAGTCTGGAGACTGATTTTTAGCAGATGTTTTAAACTTTTTGAGTAATAACAAAAACTGTTATGTTGGTGACAAATATTTCTAAGTTTCACAGTATCAAATATTTGGAAAAATATACATGCAATACACATAGCTGGCCTAGCCTTAATATATTATTGATGTTATTATGTGAAGAGTAATGACTATGAAAAGGAAAAACACCCGAAGAGTAATAGAAGAATAGTCGAAGGACTTCAAGGAAGAAACACAAATTGCTAGTAAATACAACTGTATTCAAATGTCCAAGAAATAAAATACATGCCACCAAAATTCATACATACCATCTTTTTTCCCTATCTGTAAATTGGCAAACATTATGAGAAAAGAAAAACAGATATTCCATGCTAGAAAGCTGCAGTGGAATAATCAGTCTCGTACTCTGTTAGATAGGATATAAAACTGTCTGGAAAATGAACACCAGGAGCCCTTAGAAATATCCCTTATGGGGTGCCTGGGTGGCTCAGTGGGTTAAAGCCTCTGCCTTCGGCTCAGGGTCTTGGGATCAAGCCCCATGTCGGGCTCTCTGCTCAGCGGGAAGCCTGCTTCCCCCTCTCTCTCTCTGCTTGCCTCTGCCTACTTGTGATCTCTGTCTGTAAATAAACAGATAGAATCTTTGAAAAAAAAAGAAAGAAAGAAAGAAAGAAAGAAAGAAAGAAAGAAAGAAAGAAAAGAAAGAAAGAAAGAAATGTATCCCTTATGACCAAGTGAGTCTATTTCAAGAATCCGTCCTAAGTGAATAATTAAATTTGGGACACCATATTTGGATTGTTGTCTTTTTCTTTAGCAAAAATTTTTAGATTTATAATAAAATTATCACATAATTTAGTTTTATTTATTTTTTTAAAGATTTTATTAATTTATTTGACAGAGAGAGAGATCGCAAGTAGTCAGAGAGACAGGCAGAGAGAGGGGGGAAGCAGGCTCCCTCTGAGCAGAGAGACTGATGCGGGGCTCGATCCCAGGACCCTGAGATCATGACCTGAGCCAAAGGCAGAGGCTTAACCTGCTGAGCCACCCAGGCACCCCACATAATTTAGTTTATAATGAATAAAGCAAACTATACAAATCTTCTTCTCCAGTATAGTACATGTTTATATATGTATATATCTATATATAATATAGATATATATTTAAAGATTTTATTTATTTATTTGACAGAGAGAGAGATCACAAGTAGGCAGAGAGGCAGGCAGAGAGAGAGGAGGAAGCAGGCTCCCTCCTGAGCAGGGAGCCCGCTATGGGGCTCGATCCCAGGACTCTGAGCCAAAGGCAGAGGCTTAACCCACTGAGCTACCCAGGTGCCCCTTTACATATATATTCATATATATAAAATCATCATGTTCGTACATACACACCAATCTATATATATGATTATGTGCACATATTATGTGTGTATCATACCTGAACCTATAAAACTATTTAAAAGGGGCATTTACAGTAGTTCCATCAAGGAGGCAAAATTTCAGTTAATTTATGTATTTCTTTTTGTATTTCCAGTATAAATAGCAAACAGCATTATATTAGTTTTAGGTGTAAAATATATAGAGTCATTCAACAATTTCTATACATTATTCAGTGCTCATCGTAATAAGTGTCTGACAATCCCCTTCATCTGTTTTACTCATCCTTTAACTATCTCCCTCTGGTTCTTTATATTTGTTTGTCTCCTTTTTTTTGTTAAACAAACAAAATTTTTTTTCTTATTTTTTTAAGTTTCACGTATGAGTAAAATTATATGGTATTTGTCTTTTCCTGACTACCTTATTTCGTAGCATGATACCATCTAGATCCATCCATGTTATTGCAAATTGCAAGATTTCAATATTTTATGGTTCAGTAATATTCCATTATATATATATAATAGAATAGTAATATATATATATATATATATATATATATATATATATACTTTATCCATTCATTTCTTAGTGGATAGTTGAGTCGCTTCCACACTTTGGATATTGTTAATAATGCTGCAGTAGGCATAGGGGTGCATATATTTTTCCAAATTAGTGTTTTCATATTCTTTGTGTAAATATCCAGTAACGGAATTACTGGATCATATAGTAATTATATTTTAACTTTTTTGATGAACCTCCAATCTATATCCACAGTGGCTGCACCAGTTTACATTCCCACTAATGGCACACAAGTGCTCCTTCTCCTCTATTCCTTGTCAGTGCTTGTTGTTTCTTTGTTTTTGATTTTAGCCATTCTGACAGGTGTGAGGTGATATATCACTGTAGTTTTGATTTGCATTTCCCAGATAATAAATGATGTTGAGCATTTGTTTCCACAGGTCCCCATGTATCTAAGCTGGAGGGGCAGAGGAGGAGGGAAATGGCACCTGCCAAATCCCTTTTTCTTGGAGAAGTTTCCCAAAGATCCTTGTTCCTCTAGCACAGGCCCTGAGATTAGCAAACAAATATCCCTCCAGTACACCCCAAGCATCTTTCAAACTGCTGTTTCTGTACTGTATCTCAGCATGGCTGTTTATTGTGCCATCATTCTCAGGCTCTCCCAAAGCCAAGCCTGCTAATTTTTTTTTAAGTTCCTGGTGTTAAACCTCACTGATTGGAAAAACTTGAGACATTGAGCCCTTCTGGTTTTCAGAGCCAAATATTATAGGGATTCATCTCTCCAGTGCAGGTCTCCTATACATGGGGTGCCTGGTGTGGGATCTTCTCTTCTCTCCTCTCCATGTCTGTGGCATCCCTCCCTTCCATGGACAGTCCTATAAGTCAGTTTGGCTCCCAACCATATCTTTGTTCTCCTTGCTCTTTTTGGTGTGACATTTTCACTACATTTAGCTGTAGAGCATTTGGTCTGCCACCATTTGGGTTGTTCTCTGGGTGATTTACACTAGATGTATTTGTAGGAAGAGGTGAAACTAGGATCCTCCTTCTTTGCCTCTACTACTGCTTTTGTTGTTGTTGTTGTTGTTGTTAAACTCATGGGCCTCCCCCTCATCCCACCATTTCCTCCATCACCCATCACTTCAATACCAAGGGGCGTCATACCCCCACTACACACACATACACACACACACACACACACACACACACAGAGCCAATACAATACCTGCACACCCACTTTAACCAACAGGAGCCTAAAAGCAAGGCCAGATGCAATCAAAGTCCCCAGAAAGAAGCAGAGGGGAAGGAGATGGGGAAGAAATATTGTAGCACGCTCTGGGCTCCGGCCTTTACAGCAAGGTCCTTGAAGCTGCCAAGGCCTTTGGTTGGGTTAGGGATGGCAAATAACTGAAGACATTTCAATTGGTGATGCTCCTGGTGACTCACTCTTTCTTTATTGCAACATGTTCTCTATAAAAGCCATGTTCCTCTCACAGGATCTGCTTGGGCAACATGTGATGTCATCATAAATCATCTTCTTTTTTTTTTTTCCCCCTCTTTGAAACATCAGCAGATTTCTTGGAGTTTCTAAAGAGCTAAGAAAGTCAGTACCATCTCCCAGTTTTGGCAGAGAAACCCCCCCTTTTTTTTTTAATAAACCCGTTTCTTTCCCAAGATGTCTATCTCCTCTTTTCCGCCTTGCTCTCCTATAAGAATCTTTAGAAGGTTAAAGCTCAGATTGGGCCTCTTTGCAAAATGTTCACAGTCTACTGCGGTGCTCTGAAATTTCCCTGCTGTCCTGACCTCTGTAGGACACTTGAATTCCAGCCCGGCCATGGCAAAGGGGCAGACCCATGGTGCAGAGCACTAAGTGCAGGGCACCAAGCACCTGAACACCCAGCATGAAGTACAGCTGCCATGGGTGGCTTGTTTTTCTTTATAATTTTTGTTTGTTTATTTTCTAAAATTTCCAAATTGAGCAAATTCTTCAATATGTTGTAAAACATATTTTTAATATGCTGATAAAATGAAAACTTCAATTCTAACATCTTTGAAAGAGCAGAGGTTAAAAAAAAAAGTTGTTAATCTTCTAAAACTGATACTATGAAATTCAAGTGCTGGGTGTGTTTTCCCTGGGGCACCCCCCTTTCAGTAACACTTGCCCACTCAGGTGTAACATTGGAACCTATGGTCATAGTCCATTTATTAAGTCCTCACTCTTTGCTCCAGAAGATTTAACATAAATTCCATAGCCCCTAAAATGTGAAGTTATGGAATCTGTAATTTTTACTTTAAATTTACAGCTTTTTATCTGGCTCCCCATTTCATAGTAGCAAAATAAATTGGAAATAATGTGTGTGTGTGTGTGTGTGTGTGTGTGTGTGTGTGTGTTTGTGTAGGGTGGAGAGGGTAGAGGATGTGGAGAAAGTGTTACGTAACAAAAGAGGCAATAGATAGTTTTAAAAAGAAAGAAGACCCAAAAACACCCTCCCTCTTTTTTCTTCCATTTCAAAAATTCAAAGAATGCTATTCTGTTCTCATTTAGGTAGTAATATCTCATATCTCAGTGATCTCTAAGTATGCTGCAATAATTAAAGTTTTTAGTGCTATATCTGTGTCACCAACAAATGTTCACTTTTCTTTCCCTACAACTCATTTATTCAATTAGGAAATTGAATTACTTATGTTACAAGCATTTCTTTCTAGAAAAGCTTATTATGTGCCTTTAGCAAATTCTGAGGTATAATTTCTTTTCTAGAGCTCCCTACAGGATCAGGCTGAGTCTGGGACGTCCTCTGAAAGTACAACCTGGCTTGGTTTCTTTCCCTAACCTGGCCTGTTTCCCCTTCTCTCTTCCCTGTTTTCTTTGCGAGTGCACTGTCTTTTAATAAACCATTTGCCCATAAATTGTCATCTCAGGGCTGGTTCTGAGAAACCCAGTGCAAAACACTTCCAGAGTGGAAAACATGACACAGGATGCCTCTTCTTAATAGGGATACAGCTTACTAATCTATAAATGGGAAACCAGAGTCTTGAATGAAATCATCAGTTAGACCTGAGGGACTATTTTAACACAGGAATTTATCGATAACCCAAACAAAAAATGGTATAAATAAAAAGAATTAAACTCGTGTTATGCAGTGACTTGAAAAACTAAACAATCTAAGCATGGTTGCTTGTTCCAGCTCCCTCACTTATGTTCCCCCTCATCTACCTCTGCCTTTCTCTCTAGCCCAGGAAGTTGATCTGCCTTACTTCATCAATCTGTGGCTCTGCATTTCAACTGGGCATAGACAATAGGAAGCCGCATTAGGAGATCTTGGGGAACAAGGAGATGAAGTTAGAGTGTTCATTCCCTTGGCTACCTTCCTATGAAGTTTCCTTAGGCTTCTAACTTCAATTCTTGACCCAAATGACATTGATCTCAAGACTGCTGACCTATCCAAAGTTCTGTCCTTCTGATTCCTACAATATATCTCTGATAGGCTACTGTGTCTGGATTCTGATAGAATTTATTCCTTTTTATTTCCCTTTTGGGCTTAGGGATGGTAATAGCTTGCTACTATCAGCCCTGAATTATTGCAGTATCCCTGTGATTTCCCTAAAACTAGACTTTTATAAACATTAAAATTGTAAGTAAATTGTAAGTAAATATTACTCACTTTGTCCTATTTCTCAGCGTGCCATCCTTTTCCTGTTATAATCTTAATAGAAGTGTGTATCTAAATATTGTATAACATGTTCATCATTTTGAATTATTTTCTCATTTCTATGTAATTGGCCCCAAATCCTATGTAAATATATCTTCCTTTATCATTTTGAATTATATGTATATGTCCAATCTCTATGTTTTTTTAATACAATTTTAAACACTCTCATACAGATTTAAACAACATGTAACAATATACTTTCTTCTGGTATCAAGATTGTTAAATCCAATTATGGTCGTGTTGGGTTTCTTTATATATTAAGAATCAAGTTTTAAGTTATATTTCTGGAGCTATAACTAATACTATTCCTTCTAGATACTGTTTGATTTGAACAACGCTGATTTTCAAGGATATGTACTCCCCTTTATTATGCTCTGTACAGTTGCTATGGTTTTTTTTCTGGGAATAGTTCTACCTATACTGCATCTCTAGGGCTATATGAGTTTCATTTAGAAAACTTTCTCATCTCTTTCCCAGAAATAGAAGAGTTTTTTATAGTTTTATTTCTCTATGATATAGAAAGAAAAGGTGCCCAATTTGTAAAAATTTAAGAAAACATCTTCCAGAAGGGAAAAATCCCTGAAATAAGAAGAAGGTAGAAATAGCTGCTTTAAATATTTGAAGCCTTCCTCATGTAAGGGTTAGGGACACATGTTCATAAATCCCTGAGGTCTTTTCAGGCAATCACAAATGCAGTTGAGATCTTTATTTTTTGTTTTAGAGCTCCATGATGCATAATAAAATTACATGTTGCATTACATAATATCTAATTACAAACCTAAACTTACTTAATTTGATTAATATATTCAAAAACTCATTATCTGAAAAAATTTTGACCTAATAATCATATATTTATTGAACACCTAATATATATAAAGCACTAGATTTAAAGTAGCAAAAGAAAAAAATCCGGTCAACCTTAAAATAAATTTTATAAAGTCCTGAATTTATTCATTTAGTCTTCAAATATATATTTTATAGATGCTCTAGGAGACAAAGAAAGTGATTCTATGTAATTCCTTTATCCTTTACAATTTCAACATATTTTTATTTTTCATGAATCTACTTTGTTTATTTTATCTATATTCCCTTTGATACAACATTTCTTGGGCAAGGTTTATTATATTTGCTTCGTGTCAGGAGCCCTTGTCACAGTTCCTGTCCCACAGTCCTGTCCCAGTACTTGGATCATTATCTTATTTCTTTTTTTTTTTTTTTTAAAGATTTTATTTATTTATTTGACAGACAGAGATCACAAGTAGGCAGAGAGGCAGGCAAAGAGAGAGGAAAGGAAGCAGTCTCCCTGCCGAGCAGAGAGCCCGATGCGGGGCTCGATCCCAGGATCCTGGGATCATGACCTGAGCTGAAGGCAGCGGCTTAACCCACTGAGCCACCCAGGCGCCCCTTTTATCTTATTTCTTAATGTTCTAGTAATTCTAATCTATCTCAGAGTAAGAATTGGGCTACAGGTCTTCCTTCCTCAAGTCAGAAAGGGAGAAACCTGAAAATACATTTCTTAAACTAACACAGGGGAAAATAAAAAAAAGATAAGTCTGAAACATTGTTTGAAGTTTTACAGTTTTCAGAGTCTTATAAATAAGAAAAAATTTAAAAAGTGTATTAAGGCCTTTAGTATTCCTCCTATTTTTTTTTGAAAAGTAGCAAATAAATAAAAGAATATATATTTTTAACTTTATTACTTTGCATATACTTACTTTCTGGAACTGATATTGGAGTTTGAATAAATTTTTATCTTTAGTTAATACCCCATTATCAATATACCTCATGTAAAACCTCTCAAATTATTTACTTACTCACTTATCAATTCATTTATTTTTTTAGTACTTACATTCCTTAGCTTTATTTTCCTTCCTCCACAGACTAATTCATACAACACTTATCATCAAGGAGATTGTAATGTATAATGAAAAAAAAAAGTCTTATAACACATTTCTAAAGAATAAAATTAAATTAATAAAATAATTCAAGGTTTATCATATACTTCTTAAATAATTACTCAACAATAGTTTGGTTATTGAGGTCTTTAGTTTTATGGAAAGCAATATTATGGAATGAGCAGAGAGGGCAATAGGAATTTTAGGAAAATAAGAGATTTAAGCTAAATTATTAAAAGTGGGCAAATTTTAGTAAGGTGTAAGCTCTAGGGAGATAGACTAGAAAATGTGAGACAGTGAAATAGTTGCATTATATATGGAAGTTCTGAAATACTTAACTGTGAAATCAAGATAAGTTGAAACAACAACTCAATTTAAACTAGACTAAACAAACATCTAATAACTTCTGACATTGGCAAAATAAATGCAGTAAAAGGAACACACTGAAATGTTTCTCTAAATTATTTAGGCCTTTGTCACTTGATTTGATTATTGTAAGGCAAATTGAACAAAGGTTTTCTTTTTTTTTTCTTTTTAATACTTTTTTTTTCCAATTTATTTATTTTCAGAAAAACATTATTCATTATTTTTTTCACCACACCCAGTGCTCCATGCAAGCCGTGCCCTCTATAATACCCACCACCTGGTACCCCAACCTCCCACCCCCCCGCCACTTCAAACCCCTCAGACTGTTTTTCAGAGTCCATAGTCTCTCATGGTTCACCTCCCCTTCCAATTTACCCAAATTCCCTACTCCTCTCTAACGCCCCTTGTCCTCCATGCTATTTGTTATGCTCCACAAATAAGTGAAACCATATGATAATTGACTCTCTCTGCTTGACTTATTTCACTCAGCATAATCTCTTCCAGTCCCGTCCATGTTGCTACAAAAGTTGGGTATTCATCCTTTCTGATGGAGGCATAATACTCCATAGTGTATATGGACCACATCTTCCTTATCCATTCATCCGTTGAAGGGCATCTTGGTTCTTTCCATAGTTTGGCGACTGTGGCCATTGCTGCTATAAACATTGGGGTACAGATGGCCCTTCTTTTCACGACATCTGTGTCTTTGGGGTAAATACCCAGGAGTGCAATTGCAGGGTCATAGGGAAGCTCTATTTTTAATTTCTTGAGGAATCTCCACACTGTTCTCCAAAGAGGCTGCACCAACTTGCATTCCCACCAACAGTGTAAGATACTTTTTATGTATTTATGCGACAGGGAGAGAAACAGTACAGCAGGGGGAGCAGCAAGCAGAGGGAGAAGGAAAAACCGACTCTCCCTTGAGCAGAGAGCCTCCAATGTGGGGCTCAGTCCCAGTACCCTGGGACTCATGACCTGAGCTGAAGGCAGATGCTTAATGACTGAACCACCCAGGTGCTCCAAGAGAAGGTTTTCTGAATATATCCTAGCAACTATTTAAATCTTTATCCGGGTGCAAAATAGAGTGGTTTATCTACAAAAGAGTACCATTTAAATGACACAAGTTAGCTTATGGTTATGTAACACACAGCCTTCCACATATCTATATTTATTTATGTTTATACACAAATGTATACACATTTAACAGGATATGAGGCAACCCCAGAGAATAGATGCCAATTTCTCTCACTATAATGTGATGTCCAAACCACCTAAACAGACTTTTTTGAAGGAGATAACTTTTACCAGATATGGTCACTCTTATTTGAATTCACACCTGAGATCTATAGCTGAAAGATTAATTTGGAAATTAAAGTGAAAATTTTAGGGGCACCTGGGTGGCTCAGTAGGTTAAAGCCTCTATCTTCGGTTCAGGCCATGATCCCAGGGTCCAGGGATCGGGCTCCACATCAGGCTCTATGCTCAGCAGGGAGCCTGCTTCCTCCTCTCTCTCTCTGCCTGCCTCTCTGCCTACTTGTGATCTCTGTCTGTCAAATAAATAAATAAATAAAAATCTTTTTTTAAAAAAAGTGAAAATTTTACTTGGAGAAACATGTCCATGTGTTGTGAGCTCACTCGATCCACCGCCCACTCCGCCCTCAGGGAGGAAGGCCAGTGAGTACAGTTTGTCCTTCCTTTTTTCTCTCTGACCTGTTAAGAAAGTCCCTTTTAAAAAATAAATAAATAAATAATAAAATTAAGTTAAATTTAAAAAGAGTCCCTGATACAGGGATATTTGTAAACCACTGTGTGGGATGGAAGAAGGTATCCTGGGTTAGGATCTTACAGTGCTTAAAGAATCTAAAGACAACCAGCTCACTCTGAGGAGTCAGAACTGGGGAGACACAGAGTGAAAGAAAGCAAGAGAGAGCATAAGAAAGAGAATGAGTGAGCTCGTGAGAAAAAAAGAGAGAGAATTTCACTGAATTGAACTGTTGTCAGGAGCCACTTCAGGGGCAATAGCCAGTGAAGTTTCACTCAGACCCACATTGGAAAGAGACCTATACTTGGGGCTTAATGCTCTGTGGTCAACATGTTAAAACTCTTAACACACCTTTGAGTCTCAGCTTTTAAGTGAAATCCACAGGACAATGGAGCATGGCTCAGGATTTCCAGGCTCACATGTGATCCTGCCTCCTTATCTTCCCTGAGATAGGTTCCTCAAAGACAGCTTCATTCCTGTTAGTGCTAAAGACCCCACTCACCTAGCCTCTTACTTCCCATCCCTACTCAGCTTCCACTGCCACCTTCTGCCTGGAGTGTGTTCTGGGTCATACTGGTGTGGGGAGTCCTGTGTTCTACCACTATTTTCTGTCCCACATGGACACCTGGATATAGTCACAAAGGCCATCAAATTGGTGCACGCATCCTGTGGCATCTCGGGGTGGGGCAAGCCATGAACATCCTGCTCTGGGCTAACAGTGCTACAGCATATTCAGCTGGAGACTTGAAGTGGTGAACTCCTCATGTCCCCCGATCTAAGAACTTGGCATGGCTTGGTGCCTTGATGATGACTATCTGCCATAAGTAAGTGTGATTGGCCTACCTCCAGCCGGGGTACCATCATCTGTCTAGAAGCAGGATCCTCAGGGCTAGTAAGATTTTGCATGCAGCCTCTGAGTTTCCCTATGTCTGAGAGAACTTGACATTAAACAGCAAATTTTTAAAAATTAAATATATATATATATATATATATATATATATGAGACAAGTGGACAGAAAGGCTGTGGAAGATAAGATTTAATGATAGATGATAGATAGGCAATAGATAGATAGATATAAATTTAGTTAGTTAGTACTGTTTTTAGTTAGTACTAGTTAGTATCTAGTTAGTTAATACTATTAAAAAGAAAAACCACTGACCCAAGATGGAGTCACTAATGCTAGGCCAAGTCACCAAACCAGGGCTTAGTACCTAACTTAATTGTAATTTCAGCCTTCCCCAGAAATGTCATCTTAAAGGGTCAATCAGGAGTTTTCTGAATGAGGTGATTTGTCACATGGGCCCTTCCCATCCCCGATGAGGTAATCCACCTAATAGAATTCCCTGTTCTTCCTGTAAGGGAGGGTGACCTTGCCTAAAACCATTCTTTCTTTTCGTTTGTTAATAACGTGCTTGCTACACTCTACTTCCTATTATAAAAGCTTCCACTTTGGGGTGCCCATGTGGCTCAGTCAGTTAAGCATCTGCTTTCAGCTCCAGTCATGGTCCAGGGTCTGGGGATCAAGCCTGACATTGGGCTCCTTGCTCAGTGGGGAGCCTGCTTCTCTCTGTCTCTCCTGCTCCCCCTGCTTATGCTCTCTTTCTATTTCTCTGTCAAATAAATAAATAAATAAATAAATAAAATTTTTTTTTAAAAGTCCATTTTATACAACTCCTTCTGGAGCACCCCTCTGCTTCCCAAATAGGATACTGCTCAGTTCATGAATTGCTTAGTAAAAGCAATTAGATCTTCAAATTTACCTTAACTGTCATTTTTTAAAAAGATTTATGAGTTCATTTTAAAAGATATATTTATTCATTTTGGGGCAGAAGGAGAGCAAATCTCAAGCAGACTCCCCTTTGAGCATGGAGCCAGAGGCAAGCCTTGATTCTCATGACCCAGGAAATCATGACCTGAGCCAATCACATTGATGCCAGAAAAAGGAGACCTTTTTGTACTTTACCCCTGGTGGATTACCATCTCCTTTCACCTCTGGAGCCACTAGAAACAAGCAGGTTAGTGAGGAAAGGGAAATAGGAGAACTAGACAGGTAAGATAAAGTTGGCACGGTTAACTTTTCCTTCCAAAAGACTTGGTACCAGACTTGAGCAAGACTGGGTGAGAAGATTTAACATGATGCTTGGAAACTGGTCATTACCATGGCATGGTTATATTGATTACATGACAGTGTTCTTGTGAGTAAAAAAGATGATAGGACTTTTTCTTACTGAAAGAAGTTGAAGACATTGTTAAATTTGGCTTAGATTTTATCACAGTACCAGTGGTGGAGAGCAAGTTCAAACGGGCAATTGTAGTAAAGGTTAAGTAGTGCACTATGAATCTTATTTGTTTAACTCACTGCAACATACTTATATGGACTTATCACCCACCTATTTTATTCCAAATCAATAGCTTTATTAGAACAGCATAAATTTAGGCAAATATTGGATATTAATTTAATTTCTAAATTTTAATTATTTTTAATACTGATAAGATTATTTATAACTGAACTTAAATAACAGATACACAGTAATTAACCATTTTCTAATTCACCAGTATGAACATGCTTTTTATAACTTATTTGCAAAGGATGCTAAATACCAAATTGCTATTTTTTAAAGTTCTGAAACATTTGGTAACCATAAATATTACACATTGATTTATAACTTCCATTTATCTGTATATAATAATCCATTTATCATTTATCCAGATTGATTTTTAAATTTCTCATATACACCATGAGAACTAACTCTAAGGAGATGCAAATAAGAAAGAATTTATTTTTTTCCTGTACTTAAGCACTTTAGCACCCATTTAAAGAATTTCCAAAATATACCTGGCAGCTAATCCCGGTGCTGACATTAACACTTTCTACATGTTTCTCAGTCTGTAAATATTTCTCTGAATGAGATTTTAGACATAATTATTCCACCTGAACAAATATATCCTAGGGTTGTTCAAATATCTAAATATTTTGGACAAAAACATTTGCAGGAAAACTATATATATACATTCTGTATGCTGAATAATAAATAAATAAATAAATAAAATTAAAATGATGATATTACATATTTCGTAAAATAAAAGGAAATGGCAGAATATTGACTGGAAAGTCAAATATTCTTTCAGAAGGCATTGTCTTTTCAAGTAGTAGACATTGGAGTGGATATGATAGACACATTAATGTTTTAAGTAACATTTATTAGAATAAGCACTATATTCAGACGTGCAAAATCTTTGGAGAATGTAAGAGAAATATTATTGGGGATGTAAGAAATAAATAAATAAAGTATCATGTTTAATGAAAGGCATTTGATTCAGACCCTAAATGGTAAAGATTCCATAATTAGGGTAGAGAGAAAGACATTGTAAGATATAAGTCAGTAAATAAATGTCAATAAATAAAAACAAATAATTAAATGGGCATCTTGACTTTAATTAGGGAAATTGTGATAACATCTATTGTGTGCATAATGTTTGAGTATAGAACAGAAATCAAGTTTGACATAGGATTATCATTTACTTTTTAAGAGTTTTCTACTTTATCCTATGAGACAATCAGCTAAAATTTTTCTTTTCAGCATATAACTGAAAACATTATGAATAAGTGACTACAGAGGTCAAGGAGTGAAAAAGCAATCTCAGTTAACTGAATATTGGAAAAGATCATATGAAAGACCACTGTGAAATAATAGTATTATGGCTCTGTAGGGATAGATCTGGGAGATAATTTAGTTGGTGGCATTGACAGGATTCAGAAAATAAGGAAACATGTAAATTGAAGAAGAGTGATGGAGAAAATTAGGATTATGAACAAACCTGGTTGTTAAAAACCAGGACAAGTGAATTAAATAATGAAGAGAAATCCCTTTTTCTCACATTAGTTAAAATATTCTTTAATGTCTTCAAATCTCGGATTTAATTGCCACCCCCCACTCTCTTATTTTCTTCTATTTCAGATTGTCAGTTGGTTGAAACATTTTAGGTGCCCACCACTGGCTGAAAAACACATTTTCTTCAGTATTTTTCTTTCCCTCATTTATTACCAGGAAGAGGCGCTCACTGATTTTATCTAGCTCTAATCCCTCTACCTACATTTTGGGTCATTTCTCTGCTTATCTTTAAATTTAATAACTATCTACGTGTTTCTAGACCATTAGTCTCTTTTTTTCTACATTTGCCACCCTATCATTAAAACATGTTCAAATCTTTCCCATCTGAAGACTTGGGTGACATCCCATTTAGTTTTTTGCCTTACCGCCCTATTTCACTTCATAGCCAATATTTTCAACAAGTTGTCTGTATTCATTGTCTAAATATTTTCACAATCACTATTTTTCACTTTTTAAAATCTGGTTTCTACCCTCAGAACTGTGACTATAATCCCCAAGTTACAAAATCCAAAGAATGAATTTTAGTTTGATGTATTAAAATATGCATACATATTGCTATATATTCCTTCCAATTAAACAAAACAAACTATTGGTCTTACTCACCCAGATATACTTTTTGGAACTTTGCAGGAAATACTAGTCTGATCCAAAGTCTGTTCACTATAGTCATTCCTTAAATTTTGGTATTTATTAGCCTAAGCCTATCTTTTCCTTTCCTTTCCTTTCCTTTCCTTTCCTTCCCTTCCCTTTCCTTTCTTTTCTTTATTCTTTACTTCCTTCCTTCCTTTCTTTCTTCCTTCCTTCCTTCCTTCTTTCCTCCTTTCCCTCTCTCTCTCTGTCATTACATGATGGTATAAAACATTATCTTTGAGCCAAAACTGGACTGGATATTTATATTCAGCACATGGAATTTTAAAGCATTGATTACTTCTGTGGAGAAGTATATTTAACTCCCCATCACTGATTTTCCACTCCTCTTGGGGAAGATCTCCAAATATATAGGGGTGAAAGAATTCAGTGACCTTCTCACCATCTAGGAAGGTGAAGTGGGTAAATCTTCTTTGTACCTGCTCACTACTATCAGACAGAGAAGTTTTTGCCATTGGATTGCCCAATCAGACATTCTTTTTGTGAGCTTTCAGTCTGGAGTTAGGAAAGTAGAAATATATCTGAGTTAGTGTTCATTGGTTATATTGGAGATGTTTTAGACAGATTGTTCATGAAGCCAAGCTCAATAAGATTCCTGGACTCCTGTCTACTTTGTAAACCTGAAACGCTTTGTATTATCCTTCCAGTTCTGTGAAGTTAAATATCATTCTAAAATTGTACTTTTTTCACCTCGACATTCAGAGAACTTTTCTTTCTTTGCTTGTTAGAAGAACTACCATAATATACACTGGACAATGTGCATAAAAATGTAGACATTTGGCTTCCCTTCAAAATTAGATAATCTGACAATTCCTAGTGTTGAAGACCAGCTGGCTCTATTAAACGAAGCATGTAGCTTCCAGTTCTAAACCACCCTACTACTCTTACATTTGGAAAGCTTTACTTGTTTTTGTTATACAACAACAAGAGTGGTATTTGACTTTGTGAACTGCAATTTACACTTTTCCCCAAGACATCTCATTCATTCTCACTGCTTTGAATGCCATGTGTGCATTAGAACTCTAAAATCTAATATATTGTACATGAACATATTTTTGAACTTCAGATCTATTTTTACAATTGCATTTTAGATATCACTTCCAAGGACCTAATATTAAAAATAATGAAAACTGAGATCACTACTTACTTAAAAATATCCCTGCTATTCTTTCTATCTTCACATATCTTTAATTGTAAACATATAAAGAGATAGAAATCTGGAATGTATCCCTGACTTCTTCCTCAATTTTATGCCTAATTAATTATGACCATCTCTCAATGCCATATACAAAGTCTTTCATATTTATTTCATATTTATTTATTCTTCCTCCTTATCCTATCAACCTGGGGCAGGCCAAAATCATTTCTTTTGTGAATATGGCATTTTAACTTCCCACATGGAAACTTGATTTGCAGAAATATGTTTTCTGCATCCCATTTAGAGCACTCTTTGAAGATGCGGAAAATCTAACTAATAACCTATTATATAACTTCTCCTTTTAAAGTGATATCTAAAATTCTTAAAATTACTTAAGTATCCTTATCTCATCTGCCTTCTCTGATCATACCATTTTTTAATTTTATATATCCAAATATAATGTATAGATACAGTTGGATATTTGTGTATGGAACCCAAGCAGGTGAATATAATCTTTATTTCTAAATCACTTAGGACTGCAAAAGTGAATTAAATTTTATTATAGCATGAAGGGTGTTTTTTCAGGTAAAGAAGAAGAGAATATTATCTGCTCTTAAGCTATACTAAATAGAAATACGTATCTGAGCAGTCAAAATCCAAGAAAAGCCTCCAAAGTACTCAATAATCTAAAGAAGTTCAATGAGAGAGAATCTTGATGTAAATGATGAGATATTAACCAATGTAACTTTATGAGCCTTGGAGTGTACAACACTTACCTAGATCTCTGACATCAAGAAACTTAAAACTTAAGAGCAGATATAAGCAATTATTTAAAAATCCACAAAAGTGTGACAAAGGCTATATGATTTGGATAAGACAGGTATCCAAAGAGTATATATCATTTTATTTTGCCATATGAATCTTGAATATGCACCTACCCAACAGTTTAAGGCCTCTTTTCCCAAAGTGTCACACCACTAGAATGAAGTTTTCAAAGATGATTTTTAGATACTTCATAGATGCATGCCACCCTAATGATCCATTTCTGTGCACAGTGGACCTGAAATTGGTGTGGACTGAGAGGAGATAGAAAGGAGATAGCAGGAGATAGAAAGATCTGAGATCAAAAAGTAATAAGGTATGAAAATATTTTAGATATTTTAAATCATGTTAAGACTTTGGATTTTACCCTGAGTGATACAAGGAACCAATGCAGTTTATTGCAGAGGATTATCATGCTGTAGAATATAAATTTGAAAGAACATTATGTCAGCTGTTGATAATAAATTGTGGGAACCATGGGGCAAGGATAAGATATATCTAAGGAGACTAGTGAGAAGGCATTTCAGATACCTAAAATGAAGGTGATGGTGGCTCACATGGGGACTAGACGTGTTATAGAATAAGAAATGTATGGATTCTGGGCATACATATTATTCCCATTAGAATAATATATTTTATTTTTTAATTTCATATTTTCCATGTTTTTCCCTAAAAACAAGGACATTTTCTTCAACCAGAATTAAATAATCAAAATCATGAGATTAAACTTGATACTGTGCTATTTTCATATCTGTATATACGTTGGAGGTGGAACCAACAAGATTTTTTGCCAATTAAAGTTGTTTATAAATAGGGTTTCCTGGATGGCTCAGTCAGTTAAGTGTCCAAGTCTTGATCTCAGGGTCACAAGCACCACATTGGGCTCCACACTGGGCATGGAGCCTACATAAAAAAGAAAGAAAGAAAGAAAGAAAGAAAGAAAGAAAAGGCAAATAAAAGTTGTTTTAAATAAAAGAAAGGAGTTGAGGACAACTGTAAAGTCAATACAGATACATGAAAAAATACTCCATATCACTTGTCATCAGGGAAATACAAATCAAAACCACAATGACATACCACCTTACACCAGTTAGAATGGCTAAAATTAACAAGACAGGAAGCAACAGATGTTGGCAAAGATGTGGAGGAAAGGGAACCCTCTCACACTGTTGGTGGGAATGCAAGCTGCTACACCCACTCTGGAAAACAGTATGGAGTCTCCTCAAAAAGTTAAAGTAGAGCTACCCTATGACACAGCAATTACACTACTGGGTATTTACCCCAAAGATAGAGATGAAGTGAAAAGAAAGGGCACATGCACCCCAATGTTCATAGTAGCCAATGTCCACAATAACCAAACTGAAAGGAGCTGAGATATCCTTCAACAGATGAATAGATAAAGAAGATGTTCATATAGACAATGGAATATTGCTTGGCTAACAAAAAGGATGAATACCTACCATTTACATTGACATGGATGGAACTTGAGGGTATTATGCTAAGTGAAATAAATCTAGCAGAGAAAAGACAATTATCATATGGTTTCACTCATATGTGGAATATAAGAAATAGCACAGAAGATCATCAGGGAAGAGAGGGAAAACTTAATGGGAAAAAATCAGAGAATAAAACCATGAAAGAATCTTGATTCTGGGAAACAACCAGGGTTGTGGAAGGGGGTTTGGGGAATGGGCATTAAGAAGGGCATGTGGGGCGCCTGGGTGGCTCAGTGGGTTAAAGCCGCTGCCTTTGGCTCAGGTCATGATCTCAGGGTCCTGGGATCGAGTCCCGCATCGGGCTCTCTGCTCAGCAGGGAGCCTGCTTCCTCCTCTCTCTCTCTCTCTGCCTGCCTCTCTGCCTACTTGTGATCTCTGTCAAATAAAATAAAATCTTAAAAAAAAAAAGAAGGGCATGTGATGTGATGAGCAGTGAGTGTCGTACACGACTAATGAATCCATGAAAACTACATCGAAAACTAATGATGTACCATATGTTAACCAATTGAATTAAAAAAAAAAAAAGAATACATGACAAGGGCAATATTCAAAAACTAGTATGAGAGTAAGGGGCATACTTTCAGTTCTGCATGACTAATTTACTTAAAATAGTTTCTTTGATGGAAAAGGGCCTAAAATCGCATAACATCTGCTTTCTCATTTTTTCCCTTTTACCTCACCTTTCAGAATATTTTCCCTTACATGTGAAGTGATTTTCCTTCCTACGCTATTGAAAAGTCTTCAGTTTCTATTTATTTGCTTTCTTTCCAAGTGAATTTTTCTGTATTCTTTAGATCCACTGTGAGTTGATAAATAGAATCATGTTTCAAGGTACTCTCATCTCACCTAGCAAGTATCTCTTTCAGTAAGACTATAAGAGTCCCTTCCTCTTATCTTTATAAATTTGCATACATTACATTTACATGATAAGCTGTGGTTCTCTGATAAGTCAACAACCCTCTAAAATTTCCAGATCTTATCAAGGCTCTTTCAGTTGTTGAGTCTCCTAACTCCTAAGAAGGAAAAACAAAAACAAAAACAAAAACAAAACAAACAAACAGAAAGATTCTACTATTACATTACTAGCCTTACAGGTCATTGAAAAGATTTCTAATCTGGGTATTTTGAAATAGCCTTTTTTTACCATGTTTCCTTCCTACTGGCAATCTTAGGCTGATATCTTTATCTGCCATGAGTAAAAGTGCTATTATTGCTAGCACATCATTAATGTCCAGCAGGAGTATAACAAATTACATCTTTTCTCTGCAGTTTTACTCTAGCACTACTTTTCTGTAGTTAAAATGTATTAAACTGGACTTCCACTTGGCACAAGAGCACAAAGATACTCTATAACTGTCAAGGTCACTAATACATTTGCAATTAGGGTTATCATATTATTTTTGGTCTGTTTACAGAACAGCCAGACAAAAGGATCCCCAGTTGAAAGTGGGGCAAAATCAGAATATGTGTGGAAATAAGGCATGGTCCATTTGTGAATATATTTACTAAAAACAGTGTAATTTAGCTATTTACCAACTTAGAAAGCTGGAGTCCAGTATTGTTAAATTTTTCAATTGAAATATTCATAGTAGAGATAATCAAGGTGATGTGGGTCATAAGACTTTTTTTTTTTTTTTTTAAGATTTTTTACTTATTTATTTGAGAGAGAAAGAGCAGGAGAAGAGGTAGAGGGAGAAGAAGCACATTCCCTGATGAGCAAGTAGCCTGATGTGGGGCTCGATTGCAAGACCCCAAGATCATGACCTGAGCCGAAGGCAGACACTTAACAGACTGAGCCACACATGTGCCTCCATAAGACATTTTCTATACCCTTTCAACTTTCCTTACAAGGAGAGTTCTGTCTGTTTCTGTTTTGGGCCAGAATTTTTGCAGATGATAGGAGTATACATGAACAATTGATTACATTGTATTTTTTTCTGTAGGTCAAAAGAAGTAGAAATTGGGAAAAGCTATCAGACAGAATACCTGAGTTATAACAATTAATTTTGGTCATCTTTAATTATTTACTAGCATTCATCTTCACTTTTAAGTGTTACAGAAATTTTGTGGGAAGGCTAATGAATGTCAATTTTTCCTTTATTGTATTTCAAATTGCTTTCAGACAAATTGCCTCATTTTATCCTCAGAATAACTATAAGCTAATTAATATTCACATGCATTCATTCTCTCTCTAACCTCTTATATATGGTCCATATGGTTAATCACCGATTCTTACCACTTAACTCAATAATAAGACAGATCTTATTTTTACTCTGATCTTATTTTTACTCAGAAAATATCCCAACAGCTTCACTTAATCTTGCAAGCATGAAATCTGGCTAAGGTAGCTTGATGCTTCCTGGGAAACCCAATGTATCATGCGTATTTGAAACACGGATAGTCTGTAATATGCAATATATCAACTTTAGATAAAAAGTTATCCAGCCTTCCTACGAAAGCTTTCAACTGAGATAAGCAATCTCATAGTACTTTAGTATAGCATTTATTATATTAGTTTGTAACTGCTTGTTTACTTTTCTGTCATAACAATTGATACTGGTTTCAAAATATGAAAATAGGCCTTTTAAATCTGCATTGTCCCTAGCAAGACTTAGAGGACCTTTTTGATAGGGAATAATTTTTTGTACATTCATGACTGGAACGCTCTCCTCTTCACCCATGTCTCCCAAAGTTTTCTTTATTGTCCAGAGAACCATTTTGGGAAATCAATTGACTCAAGAATCTTGAGACTTATTCTAAAGGCAATTAAAAACCTGGAAAGAAGATAGTGGAGTGGGAGAAAATTAGCATGCTTTCACACTAGAAAACACTTGCAAAGCTTTATTAATTCTTCCATCTTTTCTCCACTTTCAAACACAATTGTCCTGCTTAGGGAATGGGGCCTTCATTAACAAAGATTATGCCATATTTACAAGCCTTAGTTGCTGGACTTAATGTTCTTGAATTGTCCTTATTACTCAAACTTACTTCCTAGCTCTCACATGTCAAATGTGCCAAGATCTTCTGTTACTCAATCTCTGCCTTGCTTACACTAATTAATATCTATGTTTACCCTGAATATTTCATATTTTGTATTTGGATCATATTCTGTAACTAGAGCATATAATCCAATTCTCCCTGTTTAGGATATTACACTCCACTTAGTACAAGCTTTAGAATCTTTTTTCAGCTTTTATGATGATATATTATAAACATATTTCACCCCTAGATTTTCTCACTATTTTAACGTGTATTCCTGATGACTTGTGATTTGCAGTTCAGAGGTTTAAAAGACCTGTGAATGATTTAGTAAGTAGAATAGTCTTCATTTGCAAAATTGATTGATTTATTTTAAATTTGTGTTACATTTAAAGAAAACATCATATGTCATTGAAGGATATTCTGTCAAACATACTTCAGAAATTACATTTTGGTCACTAGCATTGTGGATTTTTTATTTATATATTATTAAAGAATATCAAATCAAAAATACAAAAACATGATTTTATTTTTTAAAATGTATGGACTGTAGGGGCACCTGGGTGGCTCAGTGGGTTAAAGCCTCTGCCTTCAGCTCAGGTCATGATCCCAGGATCCTGGGACCAAGCCCCCATCGGACTCTCTGCTCAGTGGGGAGCCTACTTCCTCCAATCTCTCTCTCTGCCTGCCTCTCTGCCTACTTGTGATCTCTGTCTGTCAAATAAATAAATAAATAAAATCTTGAAAAAAAAAAAAGTCTGACTGTAGAGGTGGTACATAGATCAGTAGTTAAAAGCTATTTAAGGTGAGAAAGGCTAATAGGCGAAAGACAGAAGCTTGTATAAGGTGGTTATATATTCTATATGCTATAGTATTATGGATACTTGACATTATGCTTTAAACCTTTACTGCACAAAACTGAACCTTATTATATGCAGATTTAAATTTTTGGGGGGAAACTGGGGGATACCAGAATGGAACACTGAATATGATGAAGCAATCTAGCTATATTACAAATATATGAAACAACATCAGTACATGGAGTAGAGCTGGGAAAGATGCTGACCTAAGTAGCTTTGGAAATAAGCAGATTCTGTAAGAATAAAGTCAAAAGTAACAGAACATAAGAACCCTACATTAATGGATAAAATTGTTTCTTATGGGATTTTGGTTAAAATCTCTGAAACCACTGTATGTATATACTGGAACTGAACAATTAAGTAAGTGAATGGCAGATAGTGAAAGCTTGGACATATGGCTGATTGTAGGACTTGGGCAGGAAACACACACAATGTGAACCTGGAGCATCGTGTCATGCCAGGAAATAGGGATGTGCTCAACAACAATAAACAACAACAACAACAACACACAATAGTGGGTTGATGTCAAATATAAGAACTAACTGAAAAAACTACTAACAGACAAAGCTAGGAAAATTTGAGCAAACGAATTCAGGATATTAGGTTATACAAGAAGTATACAGTAAGTATCCATGCATCTATACTTACATAAATCAATAATAAAAAATATATATATGGAATAGAATATACAAATCACCTGTGAAGAATCATAAATAATTTTTGAAGATATTTTATCATCAAGGAGGTGATGCATAACTCCTTACTCTTTAAGTGTGTGTTACACATAGGGACTTTTGTCCAAAGAGCATATAGTATGAAACAGGAAACAAAAAGCACAACTTCACAGTAAAGAAACCTAACAAACACTATTTCAGCTTGGTGACCAAGGTTAATATCAACAGTGATAAGTCATGTTGACAGGTTGCACTCTTGATATGATGGTGATACTTGACCTCTGTAGTATTCCTCCTCAAACCCATAACCTACATCTAATCTTAAGAAAAATATCAGACAAATCCCAACGGAGGAATAGTCTACAAAATACATGACTTTTGAAGTTGTATTTTTCTTGACAAACAGCATTGAAATTGATACACATGAGCTTTTAATCCATTTGTAAAATCTCTTCTTTCATTAAGTTTGTAACACTGTATGATCTTTCTTTAGTGAGAGGTTGTGGACCATTTTTTGATGGTTTTTCCCCTAAACAGTAGTTTAAATTTAGCTGATTGCTTATATTCAGAATCATCTGGCTACTGGCATTTTACTTCATATCTAAAACTTAGTTTTTCATCTTATATATTTCTTCAAACTTCCTCACATTCACATACTTGCTCTTCTTGTTTTCCTATTTCATTTTTCCTCATTATTAATTGATTTAACAAATTTTTAAATTGAATACACAATGTGCCAAGAGCTTTTCTGGGCAATAAGGAAATAAAAATTAACAAAGACTAAATTTTTGTCATCTTGGAGTTTATTTCCTTATAAGGTCTGGTGGGATACAATAACAAGAAAATTAGATTATACTAGCATTTCAATGACAGTAAATGTGATAATTTAAGTATGAGTTGAAAGTTGGGGATATGAATTGGTTTTTATTTAAAATAAATTATAATTATACAAGACCTTAAGAAGGTGAAGGATTAAAATATGTGATCCACATGGGATCACTCTCCTCTTCCAAGTTTATATATGTGTCAAAATGTTTGATTTAGTTCATGAAAGCATTTCATACAGGGGAAATAGAAATACATAAGGGTTCAAGATAGAAACTACCTGATGCATCTGAAAAAAGTACTATCATTTTATGTATGTGGTACTGACACACCTCTTTGACTATTTTCACATTTTCTACCTTTATACCATATAGTGGCCACTAATCACTATTTGTTGACTAGGTAAATATGCAAATCAATGAATGATAGTCAAAGAATAAAGAAGAAGCTTCCAATGATATACTAAATTTAATTATTCATGATGAATACCTGAAAGGTAGTCTCCAAGCTGAAATGTATGTACGAATACCAAATGAAGCTAGAAGAGTTTAGTACACAGAATGCAATCAATTTTTACACTTGTTTCAGAGCTAGGTTTTTTGAGATTTTTTTAAATGATTGATTGATTGATTGGTGATTGACTGATTTGACAGAGACAAAGTAAGGACAAGCAGGGATAGCTGCAGACAGAGGGAGAGGGAAAAGCAGTCTTCCTGCTGATCAGGGGGGCTAATGAGGGGCTGGACTCCAGCACCCTGGGATCACAACCTGAGCTGAAGGCATATGTTTAACCAACTGAGCTACCCAGGGGCCCCTCAGAGATAGAATTTAAGCTTTCTATAAATCACTATGGTGATTGGAAGATAACTTAGTAAATAATATTTCTGTTACTTAATCTAAGATGTCTCATAAATTTACCAGTGTTCACTTTAGTTTACCCCAGTATTACAAAGTGTTTCTTATCATGCCTTAGATAAATTGTTGATAAAATGCTACCAATTATTAGCTCAGAATATATACTCCTGAGTTTTCACAACATACAATTTTATTTTGCCATTTTGAATTAGTACTTTTCACCCAAACTTATAGGAAATGAGTTAGGTTGGTCAATCTTTGAAGTGAGAATAGCAAATTGAAGAACAGTAAACACCCAATCTTTTTTAAACACAAAAGCCTTTTAACAGAAGGATGTCCTATGTTCCATGGACATTTGAAAATTATTTATGGAGTTAATATGAACAAATAATTTATTTGATGTTAGAGTTTCTTATTTTCCACATTATTCACAAAAAGGAAATAAAATAAAATATATCCCTGGAATACTGCCCTTTCTTACAACTATCTGGCAAAAAGATGATGATGGGCCTCTTTAAAGCTTAAAGAATACAGTAGGTGATAGAAAAGGGAGCAAGAAGAGGCCAAAAAGTATCCTGGTAGGGCGGGTTTTGATGTGCATATTTTCTCTTAAGTAACTTTTCATAATTTATTAGGTGTTAAAAGCTAGTGTGAGATTCCAGAGCAGAATGAGTTGCAAATGAAGGAGCACATTTGGAAATGTCTAAGACTTTTGTCTTTCCATTTTCCATTTTATCACCTTCACTCAAGAAACTGACACAGTAGTCCTCAGATCTGCCTTTTTTTCCTCTGCATTGAATATTATTTTTTTTTGGATCCATAGTAATTTTATTCAAATTTCAGTTAGACACCTATAGCCAGGCAGTAAGGGTCACTTAAAAATCATGTAGATTAGTTTGTAAATACTGATACTGTTAAATTACATGTAAATTAATTTGTAAATACTGATACTAGAGGGTTATAGGGAAGCAATAACTGTATGAGAGTATATACATTTCTTTGCATTGAATACTTCTATGTGTGAACCACAGAAATAAAGTTAAAATGAATGTGCAAAATATGTAGACTCATCATTTCAAAAATTCAGGATTGAGTATTGTACAAAGCCCTTTCTCATTATTTCTAATATTTATTAACAAAAATGTCTCACAGACAAGAATAAAATATTTAATGAAGAATGTGTTTTTCAAAAAAAAAGTAATAAAAAAAAATTTAAAAAAAAAGAATGTGTTTTTCAAAATATACCACACTTCAGTAATATATCTCAACATCAATAAACTCTTTTTTTAGGAAATATATATATATATATATATATTTGATCTATGTTTATTACATCTTTTTACCTTTACTAATTAAAAATATATTATGTAAATAATTAGTATGTATAATTGGCTCACCATATCCAATTGTGTTGGTGAAATAGACATTTGTGGGAAGAGTATTGGAATTTTTCTTTCTCTCTTTCCTAAGTGATACATGTTTATTTGATAACCAATTTTATCATCTCATTGGTGCTGTTAACATTACTTACTAAAATTGAAATTCAAATAAATGAAATTAGAAGTTTTTTTATATTAAGTCTGTTGAACTGAATATCATTATGATTATTGACAAGATCCTATTAAGAGTAGTATCCACCACCCAATGAAAGTGGTAACACATAGAGGGACAATGTGATAAATAATTGTTGAAATGTAAATGTTATAGTAGGAAAAAAGGAGATATTATTTCCAGCTAAGACACTAAGTATACCCTGTGCAGAATTTGGATCTGAGCTGTATTATAAATATATGGTTTATTGGTTCAGATTTCATAGCATATACAGAAACTGATAATTTAACTAAGCAAGGGTATGCATAAGCAATAAGAGACTTACAGATTGGAATAATTTTGGAATAGCTGGAAGTATGGGTTCTAGGCTTAACCTCTAAGACCTCTTCTGAATTATCAGAAGTTACCACCTGACTGAAAGGAAATATTTATTTTCTAAGAAGTTATTGTTCTGTTCCCAAACCATCTGGGTCTGCTTCACGTTTCTCCTATTAGTGTCTGCTGTAGAGTACATAGAGCATACAGATGTGCAGTAGACACTTCAGACAGTCAGAGCAAGACCAAAATGAAAAATCTGTTTGCACTTTATTCTGGAACAGCTAGAGAACATTTACTTGCTCAGCATACCTCTTTATGCTGAGAGTATTAGTGATCATTGTATGAATGAAGAGCAGTGCATTCAAATGTGGTGCATGTTACAGCTAGAGATTCAATCTTGTACTATTTTCCTATTAGTTCAGATCTCAAGGCAAAGCTATTTGTTACTCACTTTGAAGAAGTGAATAACATGTCCCTCATCTTGCAACACAGACATCTCAGCAGCATGGGAACACCTTCAAATCTCCATTAGTGATGTGGGTTAATATAATGAATGTCCATGCATATTAATTATGAGCAGAATGGGAGTATTGACATAGCCCTGAGCAAAATTGTTATAAATTTGATTGAAGGCACTCAGCTGTCCTTGTCATGGGAATGCAAATGGCTTCTACCTTTCTTCATTTTATTTGCAGAGATAAATCATTTACAAAATCATTGGTTATTAAACAGATACCAGGGATGTGTTGATTTGCCTAATTGTCCCATTAAAGAATCTATATCTGAAACATCAGTTGCAACATCAGTTGCAACTGGAATTCTGGCCCCATTCAGCTTATGAATTCAGATTATATTCACTATAATCCTTTAAGATGTGTCTGTCTCCAGGAAAATCATAAGAGGATAATTAAGTTAGAAAGTAAAATAAATATTTACCTTGACTTTTTTCACATATGTAAGGTGCTAATAAATACTGCTCTTCCTACAGATCTTTACCGTATTATTCGATAATGAAGTGTCACTCCAAAAACTTCCCCATGGTTTTTCTAATCGTATTCACCTTCCCAATTAAAACTTACTTAGTAATTTAGTATAAAAGCTTGAGGATGTCTGCAATGTAAAGCAAAATATACGAAAAAGTAATATTAGAGAAAATAATCATAAAGAATCTATTCACTTTTTCCACATATTCATAATAAAATTTCCAGGGTTATAGAACAGAAAAAAAGTAGAAGGAAATAAATTATTAAAATTAATAAAAGATTTTTTTTCTCAATCAGATGATAATCATCATTCTTTTGCTTGAAAGTGCTGATGGACTGCCAGTCTAGTTAAAAGCAAACTAACCTAGAGATAGATATGTTTTGCTAAAATATCAGAATTTTAAATATAGAAGAAAATTGTAAAATCATCCAGACCAAAAGTGGTTTGGTTAAAAGAGAAGAAATACTAGATAGGCATTAGACTTACATTTTTATGATTATAAGCTAGAAAATAATTAAGCCTCTTACATTTCCAAAAGAAAATCATTTTGACCCCAAATTTTAATTAAAATATGTTCTTAAATATTTTAATTAAATTATAAATCTGATGTGAGAAATAAAATCTGGTATAAGAGAAAAAAGGTAAAGAAAAGTATTTTGACAATGATTTATACATTCTTCTATGAGAAAACAAAATTGAAAAAAAAAATTAGAAACTTCCTGCAACCACTAAAGCTAAGGACATCAGGTATCTCCCGCAAAGAAGAAAGGGATGTTTTACATTCAGCTATAATCAAAAAAATTTGTCTACCATGTTGCCTTTCATTCTCACTTTTTCTGTTATTTTCTTGTTGTTGTTCTACTTTTCCTATTTTCCTTAGTATTATTTTAAATATTTTGATATTCCCTTTTGAATCTCTATAGTTTTGAAGCTATGGATAGTGGTAGCTCTAGATATTATAATTATATTATATTTTATCTTTAATTTCTCAAGGTTGTCCTTCACAGAATAGAAAAATCACTTCACATATTATGTAAGAAGTATTATTGTTTTTACTCCTACCCAAAATTTGTGTAATCATTGTCATATTTGCTTACAAAACTAATAAATTCTCGAGTAATAAATTCTCTGCCTGACACTCTTCCTATTTGTGCTATCTCTCTGACAAATAAATAAATAAATAAACAAAATTTAAAAAAATCCATTGTGTTTTCTCAATGAAATACCCTTTAAATAGTTATTAATATTGAAAGAATATTTACAATATGTTTACTCATTCCATTGCGTTTCATTCCTTCATAGATCTAAGTTCTTTTGGACATGTAAATTCCCCTGTAGAATTTTCCTTGTGAAAATATTTTTCCCCTCTGGATTTTGTCTGAATTGGTGGAAGGACTATTAAGATTCCCAGGCAGGGGTGCCTGGGTGGCTCAGTGGGTTAAGCCTCTGCCTTAGGCTCAGGTCATGATCCCAGGGTCCTGGGATCGGGCCCCACATCGGGCTCTCTGCTCAGCAGGAGGCCTGCTTCCTCCTCTCTCTCTGCCTGCCTCTCTGCCTACTTGTGATCTCTGTCTGTCAAATAAATAAAATCTTAAAAAAAAAAAAAAAAAAGATTCCCAGGTAGATCCACCCTACTATAACTAAACAAGTTGTGTTGCTTCCAAAATGCAGTTTTTTTGTGTCTTGTGTCTTGATTTACCTTTCTTGGCTCCGGTAATAAATCTAATGAAGCAGGGAAGATCATTTATTCTTGTTGACTGTTTCTGACTCTGTTTTGTTTCTCAGCCAAGCCTGATTCCATTTTGTAAATGAACATCGTTTTGTTTCCTCTTTAGCAGTAACATTGGGAGGTTGGCTTTGATTATATTATCTGACCATATGGTCTTGTACAAGTGACAGAAAACACTATCTTTCTGTTTATCCCTGTGTTTGCTTGTGTTGAGGACTCTGTTATCTCTTGATATTCACTTTGGCAATAGATCCTAAGGATATGATTTTAGGGTGCCTGGGTGGCTCGGTGGGTTAAGCCTCTGCCTTCGGCTCAGGTCATTATCTCAGGGTCCTGGGTTCAAGGCCCGCACCAGGTTCTCTGCTCAGCAAGGAGCCTGCTGCTTCCTCTCTCTCTGCCTCTCTGCCTACTTGTGATCTCTCTGTCTGTCAAATAAATAAATAAAATCTTAAAAAAAAAAAAAGAATATTATTTTAAAAGATAGATGGCTGATCTCTAATGCAAAGATGATAAAATGCTCATATTACATATTAAAACTTTAATTATGTATAATCTGATTAATAGATAAAACCCTTAAAGTTTGTATTGTTTGCATGTCCTGTGAACTTGAATCACTTTTTTTAAAAAGATTTTATTTGTTTATTTGACAAATAGAGAGCATAAGCAGGGGGAGTAGGGGGGAGAGAATCAAGCTCCCCACTGAACGGGAAGAAGAATGCAGGCTAGATCCTAGGACTCTGGGATCCTGACCTGAGCCAAAGGCAGATGCCTCACCAACTGAACCGCCCAGGCACTGCTTGAATCTCTGTAACTTTTTTTTTTTTTTTTTTTTTTTTTAAGCATTCTAATGAAAATCAGTTCTTGCTTCAAGGACATCTCAAAATTTTTCATGTCTACCTGACCATCCCAACCTGAAAGTGATGCAACTGATTGCTGCTTTGGTTTGAAATACAGCAAATTGTTCCTTGTATTAACAGTTGACCAATGGCCAAAGTTGAAAAACTGGCTATTGGTCCTCTATGTTTCTTTGTGGTGAGTGTGTGAGAAACTAATTTCTGAAAGAGTTTTTATTCCACAAAAAGAAAATAATTACATTTTTAAGCGTTATTTTCATTGTAGCCTTTTTGTTTCTAAACTGGCTCCTTTTTTAAGATTTTTGGAGATTAACTGGTCATATAAATATTTCATTTGTGTGTATTATAGAGTCATCTAATTAGAACAGATCTACCGTAAAGGGGGTAAAATGTATGCAAAGTTTTAAAGATTGGAACCATTTTTATGTGGTTCAGAGAGCAAAGAGCTCTGACTTTAAAAAAAAAAAAGGAGGAAAAAAGGCTTTTCTTGGTTTGGATGAAAAGTGTATGAATGAGTCTAAATTAGTATCATATTTAAAAGTACATGAAATGAAAACCTGTACTTCTGGCTTGTAAAGTGCTCTTTCCCTGACTTAGATTATCAGAGGGTTCTAACTGCACGTTTTTTGCTCATTTCTCTTGAAAAAAACAAGACAACCACACAGAAATATACAATGTCTAGGCAAGATGTTTGCAAGAAACCTCTGGGTCTGTAAAAATTGTTAAATTTTATCTTGACCCAAAATATCTAGACTAGTGCTTTCACAAACAACACAAATGAAATAGGGCCATATATCCCCTGACCCAAAACATCTTATCCTGAATTTCTGTGGCTTTTAAGTCCTGTGCACAGAGTGAAATGCCTATTCAGGGCTTAGTCCCAGATAAAATGGACTATAAACTATAGAGAATAGCTGTCTTCAAACTTTTTCTAGTTTACCTGAGTAGTTCATAAGATTTGCTTTGTGTGTGTGTAATTTTTTTTTTTAGGACTTCACCTCTATTATTCTACTTACCATTACTATTATTAATAGTGTAACTAATTGGGATATTTTCTAACTAAACAGCAGTACAACTCCAAAAGTAATGGAACAGTTGCTAAGAGTAGACCTTAAAAATTCTTATCATAAGAAAAAATTCTAACTATTTAAGAAGATATATGTTAACAAAATTTGTGTGGTAATGACTTCACAATAGGTACATATATAAATGATTATGTTTATACCTTGGGCTAACATAATAGCATATAGAAATTGTGTATCAATAAAACTGGAGGAGTGCTTGGATAGCTCAGTTGGTTAAGGGTCTGCTTTGGCTCAGATCATGATCCCAGAGTCCTGGGATCAAACCCCATATCAGGGTCCCTGCTTGGTGGGGAGCCTGCCTCTCCCTCTCCTTCTGCCTCCCACCATCTCTGCTTGTGCTCTTTCTCTCTGTCATATAAATAAATAAAATATTTTAAATACATAAATAAAACTGGAAAAAAATGTAATGATGGATATGTCTGTCTCCAAATTACTGCTTAAACATACTGTCTCCTAATAGCCTTAGCTTGATTCTTAGGGAAGCTGTCTGGAGTGAGAATCTCTATAAAATTCCCAACTTTTTAGACAAAAGTCTCACAAGACAGAAAGAGTTTTAGGCAGAGGGGAGGCTAAAGAATTCTCAGGTACTTCAAGTGCACCGATGTGGGAGCTTGTTTCAAATTACTGATTTCAGTCTAGTTAATGAATAAACTTGGCACAGAATTGTAACACACATGTATAAACTTTTGGGAGTCCAGGGGACAGGAACCTAGTTGGGGGGGATCTAAGAGATGTTATTCAATCAATTCCATGCTATTCTGTAACACAGAAATCAGAAGGAAGCATAGGAGTTCGGATAATATGGAAATACCCAGGAAAAACAATTTTGCATTAAGCCATAAATAATGTAATTATTTAAAAAAATGTCTTTTCTTTTTGTCTTATTGCTGTAGAAAATGCTATTTTTTAAGATGAAAAAAAAAAAAAAAACCTCCCAGCATTTTGGCCTAATATAACTGAACACAGCATGCTAATTTTGCCATTTGGTAAAGAAAATTAATACTGTATCATATTAAAAATATGCAGTTAAACCTCCTCCCCCCACATTGTAGTAACATCACAAACATGATTTCAATAACACCTTCTGGAACTAAATAAAGAAGCCCTGAGATTGAGAGAGAACACATTGTAGCAAGGTAGAGTCTTCCTGGCTGTCTTCAGGAAGGTTATTGTTGATGTATCAGGGAAGAAATGGAATATATAAGAATTGTCAGACTTTGAGGATCAGCAGGACTTTTTGTATCATGAATCAAAGAGCATCACAGAATTAACCCTATAGGGAATAATTTAGTTGCAGACAACCCTTGGGTCATTGAATTTTTGGTATGCCCACAGTCTATAATTTACATATAGGAAACTCATTGGTGGTATTCTACCTGTTTCTTTGGTCTCCATCTTTCGTGAGAATTGGAAGCCAGATCCAGAAGCTTGATCAGATTCAGAATATATCTGAGAAGACTATTGGCAGTACTTTGTTCTTTTACCTGGCAGTATATAATGGTTGTGTTTTTATGACAAGTAAGAGTCATAGATGCTCAAATATAGGTCCTTTACTTCATTAAAACATTGTTTTTGTTTTTATCTTGAGTAATAATATAAGAATACCGTTCTCGTCTTCTATTATTTAGTTATCCAGCCGTTATGTACTAGTTTGGTTGATATAGGAAAGGAAAGAAAAATCCTTGATTTTTCCTTTTTATTTAGCAAACTGTCTAGATAATGAATCGGTCTCCTATTATCTGAGAAGGTGCATGGTTGGTTTTATTTCTCTTAATATCATTATAAACTCATGAGTTTAAATGCATTTGATGAGTTTCAATTCATTGCACTTATTATTAATATTCAAATTACCTCTTTTGGCCAGTGGGAGTCACTTTACTTTGACTTCTAAATCCATTTTTCATGACCACAGAGTTAGATAAGTTTGATGACATCTTCAGTTTATGTTCTATTTGCACACTAGAAATGTTCATTGCTACTGGGTTGGTCATTAAAAACTTTATGACTTTTTTAACATTAAAACTCCAAAAATCATGTCTTAAAAATTTTTATTAAAAATTGATATTTATAATGAGTAAGATTCACAAATCTGGATACCTTTACTTTATCTGGAGCAATTGATTATACTCACTTGATCATTTTTTACATTAACTGGGGGGAAAATGGACTGCATTACAATGTCTTATTCTGTGCTTTGTATAAACAGAAAATTCTCATAATTTTTACTAATTCTTTCATAATTTAGTGATATTATGTATTTTATTTAATAAAATAAATTTTTGAGCTAGGAATGGATATGGGTTTTAAAAGAAAATTTAATACCAATAATTTAATGCTGAGTCTGTTCTATGCCTTTAGAAAACATGCTTTTTCAAAATACAAATGTAGTCCAAATTTGTAATTAATTCATATACTGTAAAAATGAGTAAATTGTAGCAGCCCTTTCAATGACTGTGGTGGTTAAGGGTAGAATAACAGCCATGATATTCTTGTGGCACACATAATTTGGTTGAAATAAAATGTTTTCCATTTTGGCTAGAATGCAAATTAATGATATCAACATAGTTATGTCAAATTTACCTTTCAATCAGTTCAATCTCATGAATTGTTTTATGAAAACTCAAAATCACTTGCATTAAGGAAGAGAAATGTGAATTTACTTGTGCTGTTACTATAGGATACTTTACAAATATTGAAAGACCAAGAAGATTAACAATCTCTGAATGCAGGTAAAAATATTTAAACCACTGAAAATCAAAGCAAAGGTCCCTAGAAACACAATGAAGTTAGAAAGGTCAGGGAAATTGTTATATACGAGCAAGAGTATAATCTTGAACATGTGAAAAAAAATGTTTGAAAATTTGGTGAGAGTGGAAAATCAGAGATAGATATAGGTGATTTAGAGAATTCCAGTTGTGGATGGATTTTTATGACTACAAAGTTGTTGTTTAGCTATCTACAACTTAAACATGGGAAGGAGAGGCAATGGAGACAACAGAAACCTTGACAGGAAGAAAATGGAAACGTTTATTTACAGCAAATTGCCAAAATGTAAATGAAGGCAACAAAGAAACAAAAATATTGGTGGAGAATGAAGTAGTATCTTTTAAAGAATCTCAATTGTGGGTATATAGATCGGAAAATAAGAGAGTAAGTGAAAAAGAAGACAAGGAAAATAGTGACAAATTGTAGCCAGCCCAATGATAGCCATTCTAGCAAATACTGGAATGGTGATTGTTGGACAACAGCGGTGGTGTAATGGCCACTTTGCTTTCCATTTCCTTTCTTTTTTTATTCCTTTTCTTATATCTATACATAAATACAGTCATGTTAAAAAATGCTGATATGCAGTGAACCAGCAATCTCCCTATAAATACTGAAATTACTGTGATTTGTTCCCAAATAGATTGACTAAAACTCAGTGGTAATTTATCAAATGGTTTTAAAAAACTTTGTGTAGTTTCAGGAAATATCTATTTTGCTTTGAGGGAGAAAAAGTTGTTTCAGGCTGTCTGCGATCAAATTGATTGTCAACTTGGTGATGCTTGTTGGTTTATGAATAAATCCAAATAACTATTGTACATTCAGTTAGCACAACTTCCTCTCTAGGAGAAAAGTCTGTAAGTGGAAGAGCAAGGGGAAACTTTTAGGATGTATAGTTCTACTTTTTTTCCCCAAAGAAACCTGCCTTTTTAAATAAACATAAGGGCTATAATGGTTTTTATGGATCATATTATTAAGAATTGTTTTCTAGGGCACCTGGGTGGCTCAGTGAGTTAAGCCTCTGCCTTCAGCTCAGGTCATGATCTCAGGCTCCTGGGCTTGAGCCCCGCATCAGGCTCTCAGTTAAGCAGAGAGCCTGCTTCTCCCTCTCTCTCTACCTGCCTCTCTGCCTACTTGTGATCTCTTTCTGTCAAATAAATCAATAAAATCTTTAAAAAAAAAAAGATTTTTTTCTAACTGATGTGTTTGAAAGGTTTAGCACACATATTAAATAATTCAAATGCCAAATCTATACATCTTTTGTTATTAAATAACTGCTACCTCCATATCCTGAATTCTCATGCTTTTTATGATATGTTTTGCTGAATAAATTTTTCTTATAAATTCTACCAAATAGGCAAAATCAAGAGATAAAAATCCTTGGACTATGGTTTTAATTCAAAGGAAACAATATAGGATTTAATGGTTTGTGTCAAGTGGTACATCTCAGAAAGAACAGATAATAATAACAGCTAATCCATGTACTGGCTTTATTGCCAGTCAAGCAGTTTTATATTTTAAACAGCTTTATTGAGATATAATTCACAAATCATAAAATTCACCCATTTGAGGTATGCAATGCAATGGGTATAGCTATTCAAAGATATAGTCAAACACCACTGAGTCAATTTTAGAAAATTTTTATTACCACATAAAGAGAACCCATATGTTTTGGCTATCATTCCTTTATCACTCCGTTCCCTGTCCTCCATCCTAAGGAAATATTTTATATTTCTTCCTGTATAGATTTGCCTATTCTGGATAATTCATGTAAATGAAATCATATAATATGTTGTTTTTCTATGGCTAGTTTCTATCACTTAGTATAATATTTTCAAGGTTTATCCATTTTGTAATATATTTCAGTGTTTCATTCCTTTTTTTTCCAATTTATTTATTTTCAGAAAAACAGTATTCATTATTTTTTCACCACACCCAGTGCTCCATGCAAGCCGTGCCCTCTATAATACCCACCACCTGGTACCCCAACCTCCCACCCCCCCACCACTTCAAACCCCTCAGATTGTTTTTCAGAGTCCATAGTCTCTCATGGTTCACCTCCCCTTCCAATTTACCCAAAAGCACATACCCTCCCCAATGTCCATAACCCTACCCCCCTTCTCCCAACCCCCCTCCCTCCAGCAACCCACAGTTTGTTTCGTGAGATTAAGAGTCACTTATGGTTTGTCTCCCTCCCTATCCCGTCTTGTTTCATGGATTCTTCTCCTACCCACTTAAGCCCCCATGTTGCATCACCACTTCCTCATATCAGGGAGAACATATGATAGTTGTCTTTCTCTGCTTGACTTATTTTGCTAAGCATGATACGCTCTAGTTCCATCCATGTTGTCGCAAATGGCAAAATTTCATTTCTGTTGATGGCTGCATAGTATTCCATTGTGTATATATACCACCTCTTCTTTATCCATTCATCTGTTGATGGACATCTAGGTTCTTTCCATAGTTTGGCTATTGTGGACATTGCTGCTATAAACATTCGGGTCCACGTGCCCCTTTGGATCACTACGTTTGTATCTTTAGGGTAAATACCCAGTAGTGCAATTGCTGGGTCATAGGGCAGTTCTATTTTCAACATTTTGAGGAACCTCCATGCTGTTTTCCAGAGTGGTTGCACCAGCTTGCATTCCCACCAACAGTGTAGGAGGGTTCCCCTTTCTCCACATCCTCGCCAGCATCTGTCATTCCTGACTTGTTGATTTTAGCCATTCTGACTGGTGTGAGGTGATATCTCATTGTGGTTTTGATTTGTATTTCCCTGATGCCGAGTGATATGGAGCACTTTTTCATGTGTCTGTTGGCCATCTGGATGTCTTCTTTTTATGAATGAATACTATTATATTGTGTGTATATACCACTTTTGTTTACTCATCCACATACTGACGAAGATTGGAATTGCTTCCTCCTTTTGGTTATTAGGAATAACGCTGCTATAACAATTCATGCACATTTTTTTTGTGGACATGTTTTCATTTCCTTTGGATATGGGGTTGGAAGGGAAACTATCTCTTTGCCTAACTGCTTAACTCAGAAATCAGTCTTCTCCTGCCCTTGGACTGGGACTTACACTCCTGGTTTTCAGGTCTTTCAACACAGATTGTAATTTACACTATTTATTCACCTGATTTCAGGCTCTGGACTCAGACTGGAATTACACTGCCAGCTTTCCTGGATCTCTAGCTTGTAAATGGTATATTGTGATATTCTCAGCCTCATAATCATGTGAACCAATCCTTAGATAGATAGATCTTAGATGATAGATAGATATATAGTTAGATAGGTCGACTCTCATACTGGTTCTGTTTCTCTGAAAAACCCTCATATATCCAGGCACTGGGGCTCCAGGATTTGTAATATTAACAATATTGTTTCAAAGGAAACCAGGCAACCTCATGCCCAAAATTCTGCAAAATTTTCCCTCTTCCATCTCTATATTTGAATATAGGCTAAAGTGAGATATTGTAGCATAACACAAAAAAATTAAAGATTTTTGTAATCAGATACACCAGGAAAAACCTTCTAGATTTGTCCCTCCATAGTATGTGTAAGCAGGTAAATAACTACTATTGGTGTAATTAAAAAATGGGGAAAATCATCATCTTTCAAAGTTTCTACTGAGACACATACTTGTCTGTGATATATAATGTGGGAATTTGTTCCCAGGGATGTAGTGTTTGTTGACATAGCTCCAAACTAAATACTAAATAAACCCTTTTGACAAGATGTGTCAGATTTATGATTTAAAGATGTAGTTGGCAGGAAGGATTTTGTCATATATTGACACCCACTAGAGTTTATTGTCAGTTTACAGAAATTCAGCAACTAGTTATTCACTGTATTTCTGCTGCTTAAAAGATTTTAACACCTTCTCTTCATTTATGTATTTTGAGGCCAATAGGTGTTGCCACTGATTTCAATAAATAATCCATAAATTATTGTACCCAGTCATGTTTCAAACTATGTGGTTATGTGTTTCAAACTATGTGGTGGATAATGAAACTCCATTTTTAAATCTCAGTTTTGTAATGCAGTATCTGCTCTTAGAAGAAAGATGGCAAAATGAACTAAGCCTTAGAAAACATGAACTGACACAGTCCTAAGAAAAGCTATTCTGGTTTAGGGATTGCCACATATATCACTCTATTATCTTTTTTCTATTCTACATTGGGCCCGTTTACTAACTAGGATTCATTGTCTTATGAGTTAACATGAACTGTGGCTGCATACACATTTTGGTGACCGTGATAAATATGAAGAAAAAATAATGATCTTGAATTTATAATGACGTGGCCCATCTTTGCATGTAAGCTTGTTCATGCACATATGATTTTTCTACCAATACATCGAGTGAAACTCTGGTATTCTTTATTTTAAAATAATCCATTTTCTACATTGTTAAATACTAATCTATCTATACACTTTCAAAGTATTTGTCATTTATTATCAAGAGAGTTTTTTTTTTTAACTAGAGCTAAAATAAATCAAGGGGAAATGAAGCAAACTGTTCTTTTGTAGTTATATCAATTAATTTACGCAATGCATTGTGGCTAAGGAGGTATGTATTTCAAGAAAAAATCAATTCAAATACTACTTTATTTCTACAATTATAATTTTTTCCTCTAAACCTATCAGGTTGATAGTGTATATTTGGCATGTCTTAATGCAAAGACAAAGTAGCTTTATGTATTTGCTTCTTAAATGTATGCATAAAGCTGAATTCAATCAAGTGAATACTGAACTCTCTAGAGGTTAGGACTGATACAAAATTGGAAATTGATAAAAAAAAATGTTTTTAACTGTAGCCACTTAAAAAACTGCTACTTCATTTTCCTGGTAAAAAGGGTCTAATGTCTATAAGCATAGTCCTAGTTTTTTTTTGCTGATTAGATTCACTGATTAAGTTTCTCTACCTGATTAGCTTTGCTGAGCTAAATGTAGGTCAAACTTGCACTAGAAGAACTTGTAGCATTTAACTATTATTCTAATGCAATTAGTCTATAGGGCATTATTTTATGTTCCAGAGCATGAATAACTTGAAATTATCGGAAGTAACTATGGTTACAAAATGGCGATGAATGCTAGATACTAAAATTCCCATAGCGACATGATTCAAACAAACAAATACCAATTTACAGAAGCTCCCAATGTCAGCATAGTTCAACAGGCATAATCTGTGAGTTTCGAAGAAGTGTGCTAATGGGAGTGCCTCTCTACTTGTTAGATGGGGTGTTACCCCACTCAAGAATCATTTAATAAAGCCAATTAGATTCAAATTTACTTCGTTGAATTTAGTTTTTTAACAGATTTGGAAGCAGCAACAGGATCTGAAGCAAATATCAGCAGATATTTGGGGAAGAATGAGAAACACAAGCATGGTACCTGTGAAACCATTGAAAGCACTTTCTCTTTTCCAGGGCCTGTGGGTAAGCTCCTCTGGGTCTGAGCTCCACTGGGTTTTGCTTTTGAGCTCTGAATCTAAATGGTTTTCCTTTGCAGGGCAGGTCAGCATGGGCTGGCAGAAGGGTCTGCAGGAGCCAAGCCCCTAGCCTTTCATGCCACAATTACCCAGGTGGAAAACCTCAGTGAGGTTCCATTGGAATTGGCGGTGATATGCACAAGGCCTTCTTATGGCCAGGGCACAGTACAACTGATATATTAAGGTAAATGTCTCTCTTGTCTTGTGTAATAAAAGCTATCGCTAGTGGGATCTCAGAAGCCAAAAACTGCAAAAATTGGTGGGCATGGGTTCAGCATTAAAAAGATGTCAGAGCACTCACCACCAAAGGAAGATTCATATAGTAAAGATAAGTTGGTTATGAAACAGATTAGATCGACCCTAGGTCACCTACCAAACTCAAGAAAACGTCTGTGCAACAAGAAAATGTAGACGATCCCCAATCCGGCAACACATCCCTTTTAGGTATTATCCGGGCTCTGAGAAACCTAAAGTTTAACTAATGAGATCCTTAAATTCTAAAGAGTCAACTCTGCTACCTTCCAGCACCTGCTTATTTTATGTGTAATAACTACAGTTATGGAAGTTGGCAGACATCTAGAAAGATGAAAAAAATGTATTAAAAATAACCGAGAATTATAGAGGCCATTACGGGAAGTGTTCCAATCAGATAAGATGTTTATTTAAGCGATACATTTGAAAGTAAGGGCTCCCAAATTAAATAAACAGAATGGGATGTCTGTTTTAATTTATCTGCAGGAGATTCCAAAAGCTTTAAAGATTCCAAAATAGTTTTGTTGGAAGATTCATGGTGAAAGACTAATAAAATTAAGAACACAAAAAGTACCTGAGCAAAATAAAAGGAGTATGGTAATTTTCAGGTTTATTTTCAGATTCATTTTCAGTTTTTGATTATTTGGAGTATTTTTCTCTAATCTATGAATTGATTATTTCTTCCATATGTATTAAATTCTGGACTTAAATTGTTAAATGTGTTTAGTAGAACATTGTTAGAATAGTTTCTAGGGAGAGATTTAGTATAACAACATTCACTGCAGTTAACTTTTGGCTTCCTTTTTTGTATTCTTTTAGTACAAAACCATGAAAGAAAGTTGAATTATTATGAAAAGAAAAGAACTGAACTTTTTTTTTTATGATGGAGAAAGTTAAGAAAATTTTCCAAAGCATTGTTGGAATAATGTTTTTTTCAGAAGGTTTTTGAGTGTCTGATATGTATCAGGTATGAATTAAAAATCAGAAAAACATGTAAAAAATTATCAATTTTATTAGTCAAGAGGGAAATGCAAATTAAAAGCACCATAAGTTAGTCCATACCTCCTGAAATAGGAAAAACAAAAGAAAACAATAGCAGCAACAATAAGGAAAACGTCTCCTTATTTGTGACTAGGTCAGCTAGGTTGCAGAACAACTGGAATTGTTATACTGTTGGTGGCAAAGCAAAACTGTACAGTCATTTGAAAAACAGTTATGCAGTTTCTTAAAAACTTAAACATATACTTACCTTATGTTCCAGGAATCTCACTTTAGATATGTACTAAATGAAATGCAAACATGTTCACATAAAACCTAGCAAGTGGATGTTCATAGTAGATTTATTTATAATCACTTTGAACTGGTAACAACCCAAATGTCGTTCATCTGGTGACTCAATAAACACACTGTAGAATGTCTATAGAAGAAGAAAAAAACTTAAATTTATAAAATTATGGATGAAACACAAATGTATCATGTGGACTCCAAAGTCTTAATACACTATGACTCCATTGGTAGGACATTGTGGAGAATGAAAACCTATAGGAACAGAAAATACCAGTGTTGCCAGAGGCTGGTAGTTGGAGGTTGACCACAACATGTCATGGGGAAAATTTTGGAGTATTTTAACTGTTATATGTCTTCATTGTTGTGGTGGCCAGATAACTGTGAGTGCTTTTCAAAACTTGCAGAAATTTACACTAAAAATGGTAAATGTCATTGTATGCAAATTAATTTAATTAAAAAAGGTAAAATGTTGAAGGGAAAAAAGTCCAGTAAATAGTCTACTAAATAGTTGTGTTACTTCCATGGTTGTTATACTTATAGAATTAAAGATTATATGACATTCAAAAGAAATGGGTTAATCCTAACAATACAATACTCAGTTAAAGAAGTAAATCCCTCTGTAGCCAATAAGGCTGACTGTACTACAGTAGCCTCCTTGGTAGTATATGCAGCTTGTTGGGATTGTATGGGTTGCCTTAAGGGACCTTAGAGACAGCCCTTTCGGTGGATGTTGGGGTCTGACCTCATGGCTATCTCCAATTTAGGCTGCAGACAGATATGCAGGGTGCCTTTGGAAAGCCCCAGGGCACTGTAGCCAGGGTCCACATTGGCCAAGTCATCATGTCCATCTGTACCAAGCTGCAGAACAAGCATCATGTGACTGAGGCCCTACACAGGGCCAAGTTCAAGTTCCCAGGCCACCAGAAGATCCACATCTCCAAGAAGTGGGGCTTTACTAAGTTCAATGCAGATGAATTTGAGACATGGTGGCTGAAAAGCAGCATATCCCAGATGGCTTTGGGGTCAAGTACATCCCTAACCGTGGTCCTTTGGACAAATGGAGGGCTCTGCACTCGTGAGAACCTTGGCACTACCCCTTCCCATCATATCTATGCCCACCAATAAATGAACTTCCTGTCAAGAAGAAGAAGAAGAAGAAGAAGGAGAAGAAGAAGAAAGAAGAAGAAGAACCCTAAAAATACATATAGCATGGTAGCCATTTTTTAAAATCAACTAAAATTAAGCAGCATTTTTTTTTTTCCTTTTAGGAATTCCTGTAGTTGTGATTTGTGAGTGTGAGTGTACATGTGTGTGTTTTTGTGAGTGTACATGAAGTAAGACAGTGGTCTACATAAGATCCAGGATTGTGGTTTCTCTGGGTGGTCAAAGGGCAAGAGCATATAGGAGCTTCATTTTTAATTTGAGTGGTGTATATGTGAGTGTTTCCCCTACAGTAAACTATAAATGTTACTTCCTTTAGTCTATGGATGAAATGTTGCATAATAAAATTTTAATAATAAAATAGTAGCTTCTTAATGACAGCATGTATGTAGGTACTTTAAATATGTTTTTTATTTGATAATCAAGGACTGGAATTAGAGAGAAGACCTTCATTTAAAATTAGTCTTTGCCGTGTTTTCTTGTGCTGTTTCACAAAATATTTATTTGATTTCAATAAGTCTAATTTTTTTTCATTTAAATAACTGATATTAACGGGTATTTAAACTTTTTAAGAAGAGAGGGAAAAAAATTTAATACTAGGGTAGCTAAACTCTCTAATTGCTTGTCAAATACAAATAATGCATTGTCTATAATGGTCTTATTAAGAAGTTAAGTTGCACTATGGCAGAAGAGTAAAGATAGTGATAATAAAGAACTTCATTATCTTTAAATTCAATTTCTGATTTTTTAATATTTTTCTCAGTTATCTTAATGTATTAAATTAAAAAATAATATTTAACTGAAATATTTGAGCTCATATCCTCATGAGATGTTTGCCAAGGATCAAATTCTTTGTTCACACTAAAAAGAGGAAATAACTGCAGGTGTAAGATAGCTATGAATATAAAATAATTCCTAGGGAAATATATACATATTACTTCAAATTATATTTTAAGATTACAAAATCATGGAAAAAGTTGCCTTTTGGAGTTAGGTAGTTTTTCCTATCCTAATTTTTTATCTGTTCTAACTTATTTATTGTTCTTCTGTGTGTCTTGTAAAACTTTGTCAAAATCATGATTCAATCAGGTAGAACGAAAGTAATGCCATGCTTATGGCAAGAACTGTAATTTTCTCAAAAATGAGCAAACAAATTAGATTATTAGCACCGAGAAAATGTATGAATATTCCACTATGATTTTGTCTTCTGTTCTCTGTGGAGAAATACTCTATATGCAGATAGTTTACCTTGTTAAGAAAAGAATTAGTACACTTGAATATTTATTTTTCTTTCATAGGAAGACAGTGTTATTAAGCCAAAAAATGTAGATTCTTTGCAAATTGATTTTGTTTCCATGTTTTTGTTATTATAATAATTAAACATTTGATATAAAAATTAAGCATTTTGAAACAGAAATACCTAGAAGAGATTATAATCATTTTAACCTGAGAGATTTTTAAATCCCAAAGACTTAGCTTTTATGTCCAAAATATTGTTTCATTTTTTCAAAATTGTCCTAAAATTTTTGAGTTACTTTATATGACCATAAATAATTTAACTTAATAGGGCACCTGGGTAGCTCAGTGAGTTAAGCATCTGCCTTCAGCTCAGATCATGATCTCTGACTGATCCAATATTGGGCTTCCTGCTCAGTGAGGAGTCTGCTTTTCCCTTTGCCCCCACCCCACTCTTGTGCTCTCACTCACTCTCAAATAAATAAATAAAATTTTAAAATACAATAATAACAATTTAACTTAATAGTATATAAAATGTGGTAATTTGTGGACAATATAGTTATAAGTTTATACATATTTTAGTAATGTTTCAGTGAAATGCAAAAATAAATGCATTATTTTTCAGAAATAAAATATTGCCTCAAATATTTTTATAAGCCAGATGAAAATTACTTGGGGAATGTACAATGAAGATCTAGATAATTACCTCTATTCTCAGATGCAATTTTGTGTACTTACTCATATGCAATTATTTCCTATTATAAGTGTTTCTGTCTCTCTCTCTCTTTTTTTTTTTTTTTTTTTGCCAATTTAATAGCCTTAGAATTCCATGACTTTGGGAGATTAAAAAAGACAAATTGGGGTTCCTGAGTGGTGCAGTCTCTTGGGTGCCTGACTCTTGGTTTCTGCCTGGTGGTAATCTCTGGGTTGGGTTGTGGTATTGAGCCCACCATTGGGCTCTGCACTGGGTGTGGAATCAGCTTGATATTCTCTCTCCCTTTGTCCCCTCAACTAAAATAAATAAATCTTAAAAAAAAAAAAAAAAAAGACAAATCCAAACTCTTTGTGCCTTACTTCTGAGTATTATATCTATACCCAAGATAAAGGATCATTTTTATGATTCTCTTATTTGTCCATGACATAACCAATTAAACTGGTGACTGAGGGTCATAAATGCTTTTCTGTTAGTTGTTGATATTTTGTAATTCCCACATATAATATTCAACAACAACAAAAAAATTAGGTACTTATGGTTAATTAAGAAGTAGATTTTTTTCCATATGTAGAATGGAAAGAATATAAAAAGGCCATATTTAGCATATTATTTGAACTTGAGGAAAATATGGGCTTTTGCCATAATGGTAATTTAAAGATCAAAATATTGAAACAAAAATCATTGTAATCACTTAAAGTAGGTTTGCTTCATATGTATATTTTTCTACTATTAGCAAATTGGGACTTGAAACTCACAGGTTACTTAAGTCTTTCTCACAACTACCCCCAAACAAATCTGAAATATATATTTAGTAATTTGGGTTTTTTCATAGATCCCAAAGTATCTAGTCAACTCAGACTTTTGAAGTCTAGTGGATAAAAAATTTATAGCGTCAAGATTTCACAGGATGGGTTTGGATCAGAAACACTCCAAAATAAAAAGACAATGTTATCAGCAACAATTTGTTTCTTAAGTTTGCCTCCAAATCCCATTTTCCCAAATAGACTTGGAAGCTTGGTTCTCAAGAAGGTGAGGGTTATAGGAGACAACACTGGAAGTTTTTACAATTAAAGGATTTCAAAGAATATTATAAAACCCATAAACTCTGAGTATCACTTGATATGGATTTCTTAACCCATGGTGTATAGGGAATGCCCAGGAAGAGAATATAAGATTGCCAAATGCTATGACTATTGGTCTCTACTTTAACTTATATGTGACTTTATAACCATAAAACTCTGTAGAGTCAATTTGCCTTTAGTATGCTTATCCAGATTGTAATAGAGGAAACTGCTTGAAAAAAAAAAAAATGCCCCACTATTTCATGTTTGTTCAAGTGAACTAAGTAGTACCATATTTTTAGCAAAGTTAATTTTCCAAAGGGTAAAAGAGAGTCTGCATATTAAACACAGAGAAAAATTTTATTACTGAGAATCTAGCATAGAAGTTAGGTGTAGTTCCATTAAAAAAAAAAAAAATCTGGCTCACTTTTCTATCAAGGAGAAAACTCTCCTATATATTGCCAGCTAGATATAGAAATGACTCCAAAATACCGTGAAATGCTAAAATAATGACTGAGTTATACAGATCTCCCTCAAGTCCCTGGAAATAAATTTATACATTTAGGAACACCAAAGTCTGTGGACCCAAGAGGGAACCAATTATAGTATTTGACATCCAGCCCTAGGATCATTTCAGATTTGTCATTGAAACAATATGCACTCTCAGATGGAACCATTTTATCTCTGACATTCAAAGTAAAATTACAGCATAAAGATAATGAAATCTCACTTTCATACAGTAATTGCCACATGCTAGGCATCGTTCTAAGCATTTTACGTTATTATTCCATTTAGCTAGCTCAATACCCCAGTAAGAAAGGCAGATTTATTATTTTCTAGATAAGAAAACTAAAACACCAAGAAAATAAGTAACTTGCCCAAGGGATCATAGCTAACAAATGGCAGTGCTGGGCTATGACCTCGGGCTGGCAACTTCCAGAAACTTGAGTTTTATTCAATGTACTACTCTAAATTTTATCAGAGGAAGTGACATTTCTGGAGTAAGTTTTCAAGATTTCCTATCTTATAACACTGAAATTAAAGTAACCAGAACTGAATACAAAAGAACACTGTAACTTTTTACAATATTTTATGGTAGAGTAAAATAATTCTATATTCTAGAACCTGGGTTGTCGTGCTCATAGAAGACGAGAAATCACCCAGCTTGAATCCACCTACAAACTATTTATTTTATAACCCAACACACCAAGATGTTTTTATTCCCTTAAAAACAAAAAAAAATTTATTAAATATATATATATATTAATGTACTATTGAAGAATAACAGTGATTGGTGAAAATAATGCCTCATATATGCTGATTAAGATTTTCCTATAGAAGCCCAAAATTCACTGACCTGAAGAAGAAAATCGAGCTTCATAATAAAAGGTTCTGGTTTATGATAGGAGGTGCCTACCCAGGGAGTTATACCAATTAGCACTTAGAATCTAGACTGATGAAATTCCAGCTGGTTGCAAATACCGTCTCTAACTGTTCATTTTTTTTTCCCCCTCTGAAGACAAAGTGGTAGCAGTAAATTAAGGTAAAGGGCATAGTTGTGATAATGTTATATTCTGTTCAAATTCATTTGACTATTTAGTTAGAGTGCTTTTATTTAAATTCAGCTTTGGGATTTTGTCATTTCATTACCTTGTTTTTCCTTTCAGCACTCAACAATATAGATATCCCAAAATGTATCTAGGTAGACTTTTAGTGCTTTTTCTACTCTAAAAGTGCTGAGCACTCATGATTCTTTTTTTGAACTACACATATTAATATAATTTATTTTCAATTTGATTTTGCTAATAACAAATTAACAGATTTCTGGTCTGTTTTAGATCTGCCTTTCAATCATAATCAAAGGATTATTTTTTAACTAGGAGAAAAGCTGCAAAATCAACTTTAATTTGGATTATATTCAGTGAAAAACTTTGTGAATGTGACAAATTGATTTTATGGGTGTATAATCATTATTAATCATCTTTCTACTTTTCATCATCATTGAGCAGCCAAATTAATAAAAATTTCAATATCTCTGCCAACTAAATAGAAATCACAACTTTTAGTAATGCAAAACTAAACGAATAATTTGAAAATATATGCATAGTTTGAGATTATACAGAAGTTTTGTCTTAATTTGAGTGAAAGAAAGGTGATAGAAGTAATATACTTGACTATGAGATAGCATTATGTAGTTCTGAGCAGCATATTTTTTAGATTTTTCCTTTATGTCCTAGGTAATTAAAATCCTTCATCAGTTCTCTTCCCCTTTATCACAGGCTCTTTTTATTTCACAGACCATTTCCTCAACTTCATGGTGTTTTTGATCTAGTGGTTTATAACAAATTCCCAAAATAAATTTGGATCCATTGTAACAACCAATTTCTTGCCAGAGTGAACCTGACCTATCCTATTCTCACTTATTCTGCCCAGCTATGTTATTTGCAACCTTTCCATCTCTGGTGTCAACACATGTATATGAGACGGAATGCTCCATAAATGGCATATTGTGAATAAAGTGATGAACAGAATAATATGAAAAATATCAAGTTCCAAATATCCAACATAAATGTTAATGAGTGAAACATGAGCTGTAAGCCCATAAAAATTTCACATCAATCCAACTAGTTCTCATACTTGTTGCCCTCAAAGTTGGTTATTTACCAATACAGTGTGGAGGTCACCATTTTGTAAGTAATGAATGATCAATATTAGCATCAATCAATTAAAAAATTACATCTGTTATACTGTCCCACTAATATAAGTTTAATTGTATTTTTGTATTAATTGATTGGCTCGGTATTTTACTACATAAACATATGTAATTTTATTTATTTTAACTGATTTTGACATACATATGTAAGCAAAAATTTGTTAGATCTCATACAGTATACAGAATGATTTGTTAACAGGACATGAAAATTCAGGAAAATAAAGAATAGAGGGTAAAGTTTGATATTCTTACACAATAACAAAGAAAGAAGAAACAGAATGGACTCTTTGGAGAAAATATTGAGTAAATTCAAGTACTGGAATAATGTGTTAAAACAAAATAGGACAGCAGTGAAACTTCATGCTTGAGTGAGTCTTGGTTTTAGTAGCTGCCTGACCTTACTTCCACAGGCATGGTCACAATCAACCTAATTAAACCACATTTTACTCATAATGTGGTTCACAGCCATGTTTAACTATGCCACTATGTGAAGCTATTCTTTTACTAAGGAAAATAAAACTCACTGTTATGGTTTTCACAACTGGTACAGGCTTCCAGCAATTGAGGAAGATTACTACATGAATTATAATTCTTGCCTCTTACTACAAGCCAGAAAAGGTAGTGGTCATTGGAGAAAATATGATTTATGAGGCAACTCAGCAAGCTAGGCTGAAAGAGACTCCACTCTCTGGGCACTTGTATCTAGAATACAGCACTTTCTAGTTTGGTGCCACTAAGAAAGAGTGATTAGAAGATTCAAACAATAGCAATTAAATATTTCCACCCAGGGGTGGCATAGGTCATGTGCATTCACTATTTCTTAACCAAAATATCATATAAACATGCTAACATCAGGGCAACATTATATTTCTTTGTATCCAGTGTAGAAAGAAACCAAGGTGATTTCTGCCACAATTATAAATTTTAAAAGCTCCTTAATATATAGCTTTGGAAAACACTTTAATATAATAAAAGTAAGTATGAAGTTCCACACATGATTATTAAAACATATGGTCTGGATGAGAATATGTAGGAAGAGCTAGGATATATAACTAGGCCACAATGATAAAGGTTATTCATTATTTTAAAAATACATTGAAACCAATAATGTACTGTGTTCCAGAGGTAAATTTGTAAATGTGACAAAGGAAGTGTTTCAGCTAATTTAGCTTATAGTCCAGTGAGTGATATACATTTAATAAGCCAGCTTATAAGAATAGACATAATATTTTTTAAGACAACTATCTCATCTTTTTTTAAGTTTAGTGAACCACCCAGACTTTAGATTAGATTAGTAACAAAGCATAAGGTTATGTTAGCTTTTGCCACGTGATCATAGTGTGTTGCCAGTCAGATGTGGAGACACAGAACAGCAACACACTCTAATTTAATAGAAAGAACCATCTATTACACTTATTTGTATCCATGAAAAACATTCATAGAGCAGGAGAGATGACAGTTCTCCTGTCTAAGAAGGGCCATCAAGTTCAAAGAAGCACCTCTGTATTTAAATGCTGGATGATAAAATTACAGGGATTCTTTGTGATCCTCTTTGAGGAAAGGTTAATGTATCAGGGTGAAGTATATTAACATTCTCCTAGACTGTTTATGATGACTCTAACTTTTATGTGTATCATGCAATATGCCTTCTCTACATTTTACTTATTGACTTTTCTAGTAACAGACAACTCCTTTTCTCCATCTCCCTATCAGCTTACATGTGTGTGCATGTATGCACACATGTGCACACATACACACAAAAAACACTTTGACAAATATTTTGTAAATATAGTCTCTGGACTTTGGAGTAGCTATGGCAAGATTGCTAGAATAGCCTAGTGGTTTAAGTGAAAAAGGGGTAAGACCCAGCAATTGCACTAGTGTGTATTTACCACAAAGATACAAATGGTGATCCAAAAGGGCACATGAACCCCAATTTTTATAGCAGCAACGCCTACAATAGCCAAACTATAGAAAGAGCCTAGATGTCCATCAACAGATGAATGCATAAAGAAGATGTAGAATATATATGCAATGGAATATTATGCAGCCACCAAAAAATGAAATCTTGCCTTGTGCAACAACGTGGATAGAACTACAGGGTATTACGCTAAATGAGATAAGTCAATCAGAGAAAGACAATTATCAAATGATCTCACTGATATAAGGAATTTGAGAAATAAGAGAGGATTATAGGGGAAGGGAGGAAAAATGAAACAAGATGAAACCAGAGAGGGAGACAAAACATATGAGACTCTGAATCTCAGGAAACAAACTGAGGGTTTCTGGAGTGGAGGGGAGTGGGAGGGATGGGGTGGCTGGGTGATGGACATCAGGAAGGTATGTACTATGGCGAGTACTGTAAACTGTGTAAGACTGATGAATCACAGACCTGTACCTCTGAAACAAATAATACATTATATGTTAATTTAAAAAGAAAGAGAGAAAAAAGGGTAAGACCAAAATAAATACAAGCTACATCCTCCTCTTGTTTTGTCTTAAGGCAAAAAAGTACAAAAAAGAACAACTAAGAGGCTTCTAGGAGAAGGTCTCTGACAAAGGAATTCAAGCCTCTAGGATCTCTCTGTACCATTTACAATTCAAACAACATTTGGAAGGGCACCTGTTAATCTCTTACCCAAGTGAGAATTCAGGATTAGGGATGATGATTAGGACTCTGGTCATGAGCTAAGCTCTACTGGTGAATTTTCCCAAGTGAGAACTTTCCTTACTCTTGCATCCACATGAGTCAAGTCTCCCTGTAGCATCCAGTCTCATGTGTGGCCTGACAGATGGCTAACAACTGTTATAGGTTAAGAGGCTCTTCATCTGTACTATAACTGGGGCACCTGCATGGAAGCCCTGTGGCTTGGTTGCCTCTACCTGGGTATTCTGTGCCTGCCATTGATCATGTGCTTTATAATCTTATTATCTACTCAATTAAGCACAAGCAGAGCACTGGATTTGAGAAGGGAAGTTTCAGCCTGCTAAATGCAATAAGACCATATGGTAGTTACAGGAAAGGAAAAAGAGGGAGTGTATCTAGGTCACTTCTCAGGATGGCACACTTTAATCTATTCCTTGGGCTCAGATATTGCAGCAAACCCCATAGCAGAGCTTACCTGTCTGGCAACAGATGAACACGAAGGCCAGATCCAGCTATTAACCCATTATACATTCTATAGGACATTCAAGTGTCTTGGAGTTACTGTTATTATGGGATTGGAGTTGCTGCCTCTTGCTATGGAGAATTATTAAAAACAATAGAAAAGTCAGTGGAGTCATTGCAAGTGGGGTGAACAGTTTTTATGATGCTTCCTAAATTAGGGAAACTGTGATAGTAGATCAGATGGAATATATTATATATATATTATATTATTTTATATATAAAACAACAAATGAGATTTCAAATCTCAATGCTATTTCATACATTTGGCAGAGTCAAGATCCAAAATAATGAGGAAAGTCTAACAGAAATCCCTTAATTTGAACAGTTGTTAATGATTAACAGTTGTTAATTAATCAGTTGTTAATGAGTTTTAATACTTCATTCTAGGATAAGAGAATCTTTGAAGACATAAAAAAGTAAGACCCTCCTTACTTAATTTATATTATAATTATTTTCAAGCAACTCCATCTTTGCAAATGGGCCATGGCACCTCATAGTGGAACTAGAGTGGATTAAGTGAAATTGTCACTTTCGTTAGCATCCCTACCACCTTTGACTATGTAGTTGTTGCCCTATCAACAAGGGGATTGAATAAAGTAACTGATTTGTTAAACTTATTTTCTTTATCCCACTAGCATAAGTTAACTGCCTCTACAATCTCCACATAGGAATACCTATGTTCTAGGTCCTCACTGTTACAAGGCTGAATAAAAGGAGATTGGGGAAACTGGCTTGAAGCCTAAAAAAAGAAAGTCCCTACAGAATGTGGAGTGACCATATGGTCAATTTCATGTGGTACTTATGTAGAACAATCTGTCAGGTAAAATGATGTCTTTCCCCTTTCTGAGAGTGCCCCAAGGCATCTCCAATTTCTGCTTAACGACAATCTTAAGAACACTTAATTTTAACAAACAAAAATGGAAGGCTCTCCAATTTAAAATTGGTACCCACTTGGGTAAATTATTCAATAAGAAATTGCAAGAGACACAAATAAAGATATGTATTTTGTCGTTGTTGTTCCCAGAGACCACTACCATGAAATCCACAGTTTGTCTCACTGATACATCTGAAGGGAATAGTTTATATGAAGCAAAATACATAATATTTCACAAAATTTCAAAATTTGTCTTACTTTAGGATGGTTTGGGCATATCCTCTTATATCAAACCTTGCCAATAAGATATAACAGCAGAAAGTGTTCATTCTGTGTGTTGGTATGAATGTGTGCATGGTAGTGGTCATGGGAATAATATAAAGCTGAATATTAGAAGGAATAAATGGTGATGCTACTAAATTTTTAAAATACGTATTAAAGTAAGAAAGATTAATTCAGTTTTTTGTTTTGTTTTGATTTTTTCTAAGGATGAATAAAAAGTTAGGGATAAGAGTCCTAAATGCTCTGGCACCATGAGATTGAGATTGGGCTTTCATCTTGCTATCCCAGGACAGTACAGATCTGGCAGAGAAGGTAATTACAAGAGGTCCAGGAAATACAGCCTGGTGCCAGAGAGGAAGACATGATTATACTAATTTTATATTCACGTCAAACTTGCTTCATGGAGAGAGTAATTCTTTTGAAAACTTCAAAAGTTATGTTCCCAAGTGGCTGGTTATTGTCTAGCTAAAAGAAGTTTGCTGGTCATACAGACCCAGAGCCTGAGCTTGTTGTGGAGAGATTACATACTCTATTACTCCCATATGGGGATAACTTTACCTACGGCTAAGGATCCCTAAGAAATGTTCTGAGCAATGAGCTTCTGAATGTAATTAACAACAACAACAACAACAAAAATGCTGTTGAACCTTCAAAAAGGGGAAAGAAGCATGATTGGAATTTATAAACCATGTATGGGTGGTGAAATGTATCCATACACAACATGTTCAAAGAGCTGAATCACATGGAGTTTTCATTCTTTTTAACTTTTGTATTAGGTTTTGTGATACAGTGACTTTTACTGAAATTGCTGTCACCTGTCAACTAAATTGGCCCTATGTTAGTTTAATGTGGAATTAAAAACATACTTCACTAGATTAATAAGGAAGTGTCGCCAACAGCATCAAGGATTTTTAAGTACTAGTTAAGGACGCACTGATGGTTGACTGATAGGTAGAACTTAGCCATGCCTGCCGTAGTAGAAACAAAAGTAGAACCAATAATACATCAAGAAACAATGCAGAGAAATAAAACTATTGTTTTTGTGTTCATATTCCCTCCCATGCACTGTCCCCAACTACCACTTAAAACAGAGAAAAACACTGCCTAACTGAATTCCTTTCATCTGGGAGTTTTTTCTCTCTGTTTCGTGCTTCTGTTTGAAGGAAAGAAATGTAATCACATGTATCTGTGACCATAAATTGGATTTGAATTTGAACTACTTGTGGATGATTCTGTAAGAAATGAAGGTGATACTAACCTTAATTGAGTCCAAATCATCATTCTCACCCATCCTCAAGCCTGAATGAGGCTTTGTAATTTGCTCTCGTTCATTGCTCTTGGCTCTTTTTCAAAACCAACTTTCCTCACTCTTTGTATGTTGGATTTGTTTCCTTATTCTTTGTGGAATTTTGAATGGAGCACTTAAATATTTTTTAGGAGTTATTCATCTTTTTAAAGCTGTTTATTAAAGTATAATATAAACTACTGAATGGTGCATATAAGAATGTAACTCACATAATTTTGACAAACGGATTTCATTGCTAGTAGACTAGACCAAAAATCATAACCTCTTGAAGGTCCTCTCACAGTCCCTTTGTTTCTACCCTCTTCTAAAGCGGTGTTCTGTATGGGATTCTACAGTATTTCATTACAAATAGTGTGTAACTTTTTACGTCTTGCTTCTTTCACTGGATGTGATGCTTATGAGATCTAGTCATATTGCATGTATGCCAAATTATTTATTCCCCTTGTTGGAAAGTATTACATTATATGAATATGCTATAATTTGATTTCCATTCTAATATTGTTGGGCATCTGGGTAGTTTTAAGTTTGGGGTCAATTAAAATAGTGCTGTCATGAACATTCTAACACATGTCTTAGGGTAGATATAAATATTTCTATTAAGCATGTACTTAGGAGTCTAAATTTTAGGTTAAAAGATATTTAAGTGTTCAACTTTTAAAGATACCATCAGGTTATAAACTTTTCCAAAGTGATTGCACTAATGTACTTTGCCCCCAGTCGTATATGAATATTTATTGGTTCATATTCTCACTGATACTTATAATTATCTGTCTTTTTAACTTTTAGCTTCTAGTGGCTGTATAGTAGAAACATTTTACTTTTGAATTGCATTTTTAGCTACAAATTTTCTTACAAGGGTTAGTTCAGTTTTGGCGCTCATATTTTGTCATGTGGAGGTTCCATAGGAATTAGGGACTAATTATTTTTCAAAGTTCCTTATTTTCTCTTTGAGCCAACATTCACTTTGTAGTTTGTTGGTTACCGGATATGAGGAATTTTATAACATTTTCTCAATTATTTCTAATTTTATTGCATTCTGTTTAGAAAACATGGCTTTATGGTGTTTCTTTTGAATATGAGATTTTCTTTTCTCTAATGCACGGCTTGTTTTTAATACACCAAGTGTATTCCCTATTTACAATGCATGAAATTCTAAAAATATACCGAAATTATTTGTGTAAGCCTAGACAATTTTACGTTGTTGCTAAATAATTCACAACAACAAATATCAGTTATCAGAGTTTGAACCTCACAGAATTACTAGACATTAGCAGTGAAAGGGACAATACAGACTTTGATCTTTTTTTTAAGATTTTCATTATTTATTTGAGAGAGTGAGAGAGAGCATGAGAGGGGAGAAGGTCAAAGGGAGAAGCAGACTCCCCATGGAGCTGGGAACCCAATGTGGGACTCGATCCTGGGACTCCGGGATCATGACTTGAGCCGAAGGCAGTCGCTTAACCAGCTGAACCACCCAGGTGCCCCAGACTTTGATTTTTTTATACCAAAATTCTTTTACCTCTTCAGAATTGTGGGCAGTACTGGGTCTAGTCTTAATGTGCATTCCAGAATTGAAAACTTTGTTCTAACAGGCCTGACCTGCAGTCCAGTTCCATTTGATGTGTATCCCTGTAGACTTGTTCTCTTGAGTTCAATAGCCATCTTCAGTATGAAGTGATTTGGATCTCAAGATATAAGCAAATTGTAAATTGATTCATAACATATCCTGCTTCAGCTTAGTAGATACTCCATGATTCATTGCACTTGACTTTATTAATGTAGCCCCCAGTTAGTATAATTTAATATTACACCTCTAAAATATATTTCACCAAGTCTATACCCTACTGTCATAATTTATTTAATGTTGACCATGCTTGTAATCTCATTTTAAACCTTAGAGTTGGAACTTTTCCATACCGTTTATCTTCCCCTTTCTAAGTATGTACCTTTGTCTCTGGGTAAGATCACCATTCTGTTCTGAATTTTCTTATCTGTTTCTTTTATTTTTTTTATTTTGTCAATTAAGATGTGATTATCATATGAGAGATCATAGCAATACAACAGAAATGTGATAAACTTTCCACTTTTCAATGAATTATCTTCTGCAATTATACTCTCAAATAGTTGTAAGTTAAAAGTGTTCTGCACTGAAATGCCTACACCATTCCGAATGCAAATGGTTCTCAAACACCATCATAAACACACACATACTCCAGTATCTGGGAGGAAGGGAAACTGGAGCACAGGAAACCAGCTCCTGTGGTAAAATTATAATTATGCCAGGATTGTGACTGACACATCATATGCCTGACCTTGGTCACTTTTGAATGACATGTGATTCACAGAGTATTAAATAATTAAGACTTTGGGGTTTATTGCACACTCACAAAATAAAAATAAAAGGAAACAATAATGCCATAATACATCTGAATACATCCAATTTTATAATATTGCAAAATTATATTTTATAATTTAGATTGTGCTTATATAGTTTCTACAGAATCCTATAGGTTTATTTCTCAGATCCTTCAGAATAAATATGAATTTGGAACTCACATGGTTAGCTGATAAAATACTAGAAACTCTATGTTACTGTACAAGATATAGAACTAAATACCCCCACTACGGAAGTCAAGATATGATAATAGACACTAGTGTCTAACAAGAACTTACGAAAAAAGGAAATTATATATGGATATTTTCTAATTTGTGCTTTTTAAAATTTTAAAAACATGTTCTTTAATAAGCCTTTTCTCCTTCTTAACTATGAAATGAAACAGAAAAAAGATACTGAATGTAGTAATATTGTAAAGGAAAGTAGCATGTGCCCAGAATAACAAACAATGCTCAAGAGGTTAGAATTATGGAAACATTTATTTGCTATACATGTCATTAAAATTACTTATCAAAAGAATTATATACACCATTTATTAAAAACATAATAACCTAACAACCATACAAAATACATGGTATCATGCTTTCTGCTCTTGAAATCATTCAGAATATTTAATTTACCTTATTTGTTTTCTAAAAACAAGATGAATTAAAAAACCACTTCACCATAAGAATTTTAGTCATAGAATTTTTCATCTTTTCCATGGCAGAGCACTGAAAATCCAAATTGTAAAAATACACAGAATGGCATATTCTGTCATGCCTTTTGTTGAATTTCTTTATTTATTTATTAGTTTGTTTTTCCATTTGCCCAAGACTTTCAGTTGTTTTAGCCTCTGGGAAATATCCTTACATTATAAAACTCACATACAATTTAGAATGATTGACAGGTTCTGATGACGAAGGATCAAAACTGGACCAGTGGGGGCATATATGTCAACAATAATGCACAAATGCATCCCAGATACTCATAAAATTCTTTTATATATGTCTTGCTAGACATACATTTTGCATGGATGCCTAATTTGCTTCAACCTGGGAAAATATCTCATACACTGGAAAGAGTAAATAATGAAGTGAAACTGAAAGGGTAAAATGCATTGACTGAAGAAGCTCGGCTGATGATACGGAGATGTGTTGCCCTGAAAGTGAATAAAACAACAGAAGAGTCTCCCACTACTTCTTGAAAGATAGCGTGATCAATAATAGAAAACTTTGTACCACTGAGGGATAATGGAAGGAATTAAATAAGAGCAGAATAGAATATGAACAGAAGTAATAAGCTTTTTTTCTGAGGTTATCAGGAAGGAAGTTGCAGATAAGATGTCAGAATTGAAAACAAGGCTTCACAGGAGCTGCATGAATATTTTCTTTAAAATAAGCATGTGCAGGTGAAGACAAATACCCGTGGACACGGTGAGGGTTCTTGATCATAAAATACATGAATAGATGTCAAATACACTTGTAAGGAAAACTTGAATGCAGAATGGTTGTGAGTTGGTAAAGTAAAAGCTCACGTCCTTAATTGGTGTGAATATTGACAAAGTATTTCATACCATGTCTGGTAATTACAAGGTAGAGCCGAATAGTGAAAAGTTGGATGTCACATTTTTTTCTCATTTAGAACTCACTTTTCTCTTTTACTTTCCTTTAAAAATTTTCTATGAATATTTTCCCATTTTTAATATAACCTGATAGTCCTTTACTGTGAACCTCAAGTACTTTATAAATCATCAATGCTGGCCGGTTAGCATTTGCACACAGGCATGGCTTCACGGGGTATGGGCTGTGCATTAGCCCAGGGCTAGCACTTGGAAGGGCCCCACGCTCACTTTTGTGTCTCCTGTTGCTGACTTGATAATTCCTAATAATTTTTAAATAAAGGGGCCCGCTTTTCATTTTTCACTGAGCACTGCAAATTATGCCGCTAGTCTTGCATGCATCCCCTTAAAGTTGAAAATCTGCTCTGCTCTTTTCTTCCACTTCACAGAGATGCATTTCAGGGAGATTCCATTGCCAGTGTAACTTTCTTTAGAGTAGATCGCTATCACTCTTTCTCATCTCTTCTGGGTGGACAATTTCTGAGGGATATTCTAAATTGTCTAGAGATGTGACATCATCTGATTATTATTGTTGCCTAAGGATTCCTCCTTACTGTTTTTTCAAGGATTTTATTGTTATATATTATGTTAGAGGACTCGGGACAACATAGATTTGTGAGGAAATGATGGACATAATGTTCTTAGGATTATTGTGGGGCGCTCATTGGAAGAGATCAAGGAAGAATTTGGTGAAATGGTCTGGGTTTAGGAGACTGGCTTAGGATGGACATCGTCAATCTTTATGATTCACATGAAGCCATGGGTGTGGATGTCAGCTGTAAGCATGAGTGCACCAGGCCAGATACCCGGGATATGCTGACATCAAGGGTCACAATGAGAAGCCCACACTAGACAAATAGAACAAGAGAGGGGTGGACTGTTCCTCCACTTTTTGCAAGACATTTACCCTGTTTCCCATACATTCCCCATATTTTTGGTCAAGACCTTTTTTTTATATTAAAGATCATGTTCAAATATCACTCTTTTGGTACTTTATTCTCTGGTATTCAGACGGGGCTATTACTCTTCTAATATCCCTAGAACTTTCTTTCCACTTCTCTTTTATCACATAGTTTGTCTTTTCATTGGAGTTTCCTGTGCTTTCCCACTTTCCTACTGTGTTATAGATGTTTTTTATGAAAAATCTTTGCCTAAATATCTTCATATCTCCATCAATCCAATGTGCATATAAATATGCCTATGAATATGTGTGGAAGGAAGAATAAATTGCCAGATTTGAGCTGGTCTAGCCAGCTATGCAGAGCAGCTGGTGGCCCTGGACCAGAGCCTGTGAGTGCCTCCTGGTATTTCAGTCCAAGGCCTGCAGAGGCCATTCCCATTCAGGGATGTCATCACTGGAGCAGGCATACTGAAGGTCTGGACCCTTTCAGGATGTTAGTGCCATGTGGAGATGCATGTCTTTCTTCCTGACACTTAGGTCCAGGTAGTTTCCAGGTACAACTGGTCTTGCCTGCCACAAATTCCCCTGCACTCTCCAGTGTACTTCCCTGTCTTCTAGGACCTCCAGAGTGAAGCTCCTTGTGAATAGGATTCTAACTTGGTTGGACCATGGAGCAGAATGCAGCAGATAGCAATAACAAAGCAGACTGTTAGATAGATTCAACAGCAGGTCCAGGGGCATCCATTAGTGATACAAGTCAGCATTAATCACTGGCCTGTTAATCACATCAACTGGCCAACCTAACATGGTCCAAACAGTCCCTTGCGGACAAGTTACATCATCACACAAGAACCTATATCTGGGACAAAGAATCTGTAGCAGATTTTGTTGGATCTGTAGAGATAAATCCTGCTCTGGGACAGGAACAGAGGACAAACATTGCAGGTGCAGGGCCAACAGGACCCCACTCAGCCATCATCATTCAGCAGCCACAGGCAGCTTGCAGTGTGAGCCAGACACAAACATGGCTGCCGATCTCTGTCCAGGAGCAGCATGTAGCACAGACTGTTGAAGGGCAGACCATCTTCTATCAGCCAGTTGATGCAGATGGCTTCACTCTCTAGCAAGGCATGACCACCGTCTCAGCAGCCAGATTGACAGAGGCACGGACTGTTCAAACAGAGGCCAATACCAACAAACCAGCAGTGGTCAAGGGCCTTCCATCATAACTCTACTAGGGGCAGACTACGTGATCAGTTCAGGAGGGATGGTAATTAATGTTGGCGCCCGGAGGTGGCTCTGTGCCTGCTATCCAAGAAATTCCTCTACCTGGGACAGAGATGCTTGAAAAAGAGCTTCTTCATGTGAATGGCAAACTGCCCATCATCTTTGTAAGAGGAGGCAAGCCCAGGATGATCTAGAGGGAGAAAGGACATTCCAAAGGGAAAAGGAAGTTCCTGCATGAGACATGCTATAGCACAGAAGTGTGGTGAAAACAGGCAGGATGATTATTCTCTCCAAAGAAAAAGGATTGTCCACCATTTGCAGGAGCCACACCAAATAATTAAAAAAACAAACAAACAAACAAACAATGGTATAGATCATCCAAGTTTCTCACCCCAGGGATACTCAAAACCACATTCTTCCCTTTAGAGCAGAGCAGAGGCCATTCAGTTTTTAATAATGGTCACAGTATTATAATTGCAGCAACGTCTGGCAAATTGAAGTGGCAAACTTTTGTCTCACTCCTTCAATCCAAACCTATTGCAGACTTTGGATAACATTGACATTTCACAGATTGGGATGAATCAAGGAACCCATGCCAGCTCAACAGTACCACATGAGGACTTACGTTGACAGGGAATGCAGGCCACCCAATTCAATAAGAAAGAACCTTCTCAACCTAAACTGTAATCAGGGAAGTCTTAGCCCACTCATTCCCACAGGAATTTGGTTAAATAGCATCTGTCCTTCTGGTTGGGCAGTTCATTTTGGCTAATGGAACAGGCATGTTATATTCATGGATGGCTTCCAGATACAGAAATTCAATATTGTTACTTGGAAACAATAAATTCTCTGAGATTATAAATACTTACATACATTACCTACATACATACATTACATCATACATGCATACATACTTACATATATATTGTTTAACCAAGATTCTCAAAGACTGCTCTGAAAAACAGTAGTTCAGAATATGTTAAGAATTGTTAATGTCTGGCAGAAGGGGTCCTGTGATAATTATGGTAGTATATATATTGAAAGTACATAGTGTAGAAATCATATAGGATTTATCAGACCCTCCAGTATTTTTAAATTTTGTGACTATCTAAGAGGGAGGTACAGTGTGCAGTACTTTCCAAAATTATTTAATGTAAAATCAGGTTATTTGTTTCCAGCATCTAATGGAACCAACTTTTCTGTGAAACACACTTTAGGAGCACTTGGGTGGCTCGGTTAGCTGGGTGACTGCCTTGCACTCAGGTCATTATCCTAGAGTCCTGGATGGAGTCCCACATCTGGCTCTTCCCCCTCTGCTCTCCCTCTGACTCTCTCCCCTCTCAAGGTCTCTCTCACTCTCTCTCTCTTAAATAAATAAACAAAATCTTTAAAAAGAAAAAAAGAAATACAGTTTAAAGAATATCAACTTAAAATTTAACAATTTCTTTCTTATGAAATAAAACTTATACAACTTGCTCAGATACACATTAAAAATGACATTTTAAAAATAGTGTAATATTTGGTGAAAATAAGTATTGTGATATTTGATTTGATTTCTCTATATTACTGGTATTTTCACTATATTAATAATATATACTTGGAATATCATGGCTACTGGTTATTGCAGTTCCATAATTGTATCTCTGAAATAATAACTTTGATAAAGAAGATGTGGTATGTATATATATATATATATATATATATATATAATATTGGAATACTATGTAGCCCTCAAAAGAAATGAAATCTTGCCATTTGCAATGATGTGGATGGAACTAGAGGGTATTATGCTGAGCAAAATAAGTCAATCAGAGAAAGACAATTATATGATCTCCCTGATATGAGGAATTGGAGAGGCAAAGTGGGGGGTTTGAGGGTTTTGATACTCAAAACCACATTCTTCCCTTTAGAGCAGAGCAGAGGCCATTCAGTTTTTAAGTTGAGGGGTTGGGAAGGAAAAAAAATGAAACAAGATGGGATTGGGAGGGAGACAAACTGTAAGAGACTCTTAATCCCACAAAACAAACTGAGGGTTGCCATTGCCAGGGGAAGGGATTAGGGAGAGGGTGATTGGGTTATGGACATTGGGGAGGGTATGTGCTATGGTGAGTGCTAGGAAGTGTATAAGTCTGATGATTCACAGACCTGTACCCCCAGGGGTTAATAATATATTATATGTTAATTAAAAGGAAGGAAGGAAGGAAGGAAAGAGTTTCTACTTTTTTTTCAATTCTCTCCCACTTAAACTGATCATCCTTTACATACTGCTATCCATATTAACCCAAGAAGAGAGGAATACAACAAGGACTCTTTCACTGTGGATATTTGCAATGTTTAGTGTGGAGATTACTAAATAAATAGGTATATAAACTTAAAAAAACACAGATAAAAATAACATGTATTGGCAAAGTTGTGGAGAAAAAGGAACCCTTTTAAACTGTTGGTGGGAATGTATATTGGCTTAGCTTATGAAAAACAGCATGGAATTTCCTCAAAAATTAAAAATATAACTACCATATTTTCAAATATTCCCACTTTGGGATAGATATCCAAAGGAGATATATCCAAAGGAGTATCGTGAAGAGATATATACACTCCCATGTTCATTGCAGCATTATTATAATAGCCAAGTTATGGAAATGACCTAAATGTCCATTGCCTCATCTGTTAATTAGCAGATGAAGCGAGAGAAATATGAAGTTTATTTCCAACTTTTAGGGCCAATATCAGATGTTGGTAATGTTAGATGTGGTCCAAAGAACCCCAAAGTCTCATAAATCTTACCAATCCAGGAAATAACTTTGTCTCCCAGAAAATAACCACAAAGGAGAAATAAAAGGAATGTAGAGGTTTTGTACTCTAACTTCCTCTTTCCAGTAGGGTGGAGAGAAAGTCTTTTCTCCTATGTGGAAGTATAAATATGGTAGAATAAGCATTCCACTCAACATGAAACATTATTAGAACTGTAGTCTTCAGGGTCACTCAAATCTCTATTCTTCTTCAAGTCAGTTACTATATATAATTTCTTTTCCTTATTGGCACTTATAAGCATCTTATATATAAGTTATAGTGTTTCTTTTTTAAAATTCTTTCTTTGTTTCCACATCTTTCTTCTAATTTCCTCCCATTTTCCTCCAATCTCATATATCCATTAAATTTCAGTCTTATTAGTCTCTTACCTTTCATTCTTTTTTTTAAACATTTATTTATTTATTTCACAGAGAGAGAGAGATCACAAGTAGACAGAGAGACAGGCAGAGAGAGGGGGGGGGAAGCAGACTCCCTACTGAGCAGAAAGCCTGATGCAGGACTCGATCCCAGGACCCTGAGATCATGACCTGAGCCGAAGGCAATGGCTTAACCCACTGAGCCACCCAGGTGCCTTCACCTTTCATTCTTTTCTGCAGCCAGCAATTACTGAAATTTTTCATCTTATGGAATATATAGAAAATAAAATAAATATTTTTGAGCCATTATGTTAAAAAATTGTGTAACCCCAAAGGTAACAGTTTCAGTGGCTACAACTGCCTTAAACCTAACATCCACCTTGAAGGCTGAAATAATCAGTATTTTGGTACCCTTCTAATGCATTATTAGCACACTTATTTCCAATGACAAACTAGTTCGTAAATTTGGTCACATTTTGTCATGGATTAATCTCATTGAAATCTTCATATATCATCTACATGCTATCAGTTTCCAAATCTAGATCCTGAGACACAAACTTTCTTTAGAGTACCAGATCTATTTATACAACCAATATTAATGTGTCCACTTAGATGTCTATCAGTAATCTCAAATTTAACCATAACCAAAAATTTCCCCCCAAACCTCTCTCACCTACTTTAACTAAGCTAGAGTTTCTTAATCTCAACACCATTGACACTTTGTTCCAGAAAATTCTTTGTTGTGGGAGGCTGTCCTGTGCACTGTAGAATACAGAGACCAACCTGACTTCTATCCTAGATGTTAGTAGCATCACCCTGAGTCATATCAACGCAATATTGTCAATGTCACCAGGTATGGAGAGGGCAAATTCACTCCTAATTGAGAATTACTTCATTAAAGTGGCCATATCAAAAAAAACAAAAGCCATTTTAGAGTCCTCAATTTATATTACGCCCATTATTTTTTCCTGTTTTATTTCTTTTCAGTGTTCCAGCATTCATTGTTCATGCACCACACCCAGTGCTCCATGGAATACATGCCCTCGATCATACCCACCACCAGGCTCACCCAATCCCCCACTCCCCTCCCCTCAAAATCCTCAGTTTGTTTCTCAGAGTCCACAGTCTTTCATGGTTTGTCTCCCCTTCCAATTTGTGAGTAATAATTAATTTATTCATCAATTATTTTAGTCTTCACTGACACTAAATTGTTTAAGACTTTTGTCATCTCCTGTTGGACTGTTTCAATTGTCTCCCAGTCATCATCATTTTATCTTCTGAAATTTGCAAGGAATCATTGTCCGTTACATCAAAGTGGGGTTTCTAAAGCACAGAATTGATAAAGAGACTCAATTAAAAGCCTTTCAGTAGTTCCTAATCACTAAGAGGATAAAGACCTAAACGTGGCCTTTGTCCTACAATATATGAAAGTCATATGATTAACCTCTCCACTACCAATTAATTATAGCATCCTGAGGAAAACCGTAAAAGAATATACAGAAAAGATAAATATTGAAAACAGTAGTTTCATAATTTAAAAATATGATTAAAAAGCAAAAAAAAAAGTCTTCAGTAGTGTAGATGCTATAGAGAGATTGAGAAAACTAAGCTTGAAAAGTGTACATTAGATTTATTAGATCATGTGATTTCCTTAAAGAGATGAGAGTAGAAGTGAGAATTTAGTTACGGAATAAAAGCTGAAGAATGAACAGACTGTGAGACATGAAGAGGAGAAAATTCTTTCAGGGTGTTTGGATGTAAGAGAAAAATAAAGTTTTATATAATGCTGATTGTAGAGTGATTGATGGTGGTGCTTTGGGATTTGAGATTAGAAATACTTGAACAGCTTTTGGGTCAAGAGTAATTAACAAAAAGGCCAAATAAGGCAGATAATCATCCCATTCATCAAAAATAGAATTGCAAGAGGATAATGAGTTGAAAGTTAGGAAAGATAATCTTTGTTCCATTCTGGAAATGTTGAGTTGAGACATTTGTGATATGTATGTTGGAAATGCCCAGGAAATATTTAACAGGGTGAGTATATGGATATTCAACTTAGAGAAGAGGTCTGAGCACCATTAAGGTAAATATAGATATTTAAAGCTGTTTGTTAAAAAAAAATACCAACTGTCTATAGCCCTCATTTTCTATGGAAGAAGTATCCTTCCAATCTAAGGATAATTTCTCCAATGGGGATTTGATTTTCAGCCCCCTTTGCTGTAACAAAACACTTGTTTGAATAGTGTTCATATCATATTATCTTTATCAGTTTTCATTTGTGCGTTTGTATTGCCTGTTTAGGATGGTAGAAAAAGTATGTGGCAAATTAAATACTATGATTGAGTTATATTACCTGAGAAGTCCTTTCTATTTTCTTTCTTGACTATTCTATTCAAGCAGCCCAAACACCTTTTGATGAACATTTTAATCAGAAGGTTGGAAACATGACTTAGAATGAGCCAAATGAAGTCTGAATAGATAGTCTAAACCCAGAGCAAAGAAAAAAATATTTTTTTTATAACTATCATGTTAGAGTTACTTTGGGACCCAACATTGGTTTTGAATATTAATAGCCAAAATATCTGGGGGACTCAGATCATGGCTTTATCATGTGAAGGAATTTGTGGTAGCATAAGAACAGTCTCCACAGCAAGACAAAGGGTGAAATAGAATAATATTAAAATGCTTAAAATACTTAACTGGGGCTGTCCCAGGGCTGAAAAGTAGAAAAACAAGTGATAGAAACTTTAAGACAGATTTAGGGAGGCAGTAGCAGAAGAGACTTCCCTTCTGTAATTCTTGGAACAGGCAGTTTCTCAGAATGGCAAGAGTTAATCTAGATAAAAGTTACAGCAGAAAAAAATTTCTGAAAAAGACTCAGAAATGTTTGAATGTTTGAATAAGTAATGGAGTTATGACTTTTCAAAATCACATATTTAGCCATTTTGCAGAATTTTGCTTGTGTAAAGTTAGGAGGGGAACTGGTCCAAACTGAAAAGCATAAAATTTGGGGTGCATGGATGGCTCAGTCATTTAAGCATTCAACTCTTTATTTCAGCTCAGGGCATGATCTCAGGGTGTTGAAATCAAGCCCCACATCAGGCTCATGGAGCCTGCATCATATTCTTTCTCTCTCTCTCTCTCTCAAAAAAAAAAAAAAAAGGCATAAAATTTATACTATCCTTACATTTTTAAACAATTATTACATGCTTAGTGTATTCCAGGGACTGTACTAGGTTATAGAATTTAGAAGTAAATAGACCCATAAGGTCCTTGATCCCATCCCATGGATCATGCAGTGGATGAAGAAGGAAGTGCACTAAAAAAGTACTTGTGCATTCAATCTGGGTGTTATAGAAAAAAATCGGGCTGTTCTATGAATGTATAACAAGATGACTTAATATGAACATATGAGTTGTAAACAACTGCCCATCAAACAGTGACACTCTTAAACTAAGGCCTTAAGAGGGAATTAGAGTTAATGTGGTAAAATGAGAAGGTAATTCCAAGAGAAAGACATGGGGGGAAAAAAAACAAGACATAGCATATTTAAAATACATAAATAAGGTAATACAGAAACATAGGAATAGAGGATCAATGTGGTACCACATGAGGCCACTATTAGTAAAATACACTGTAGTTTCATTTCGCAAATATTTTTTTAAGCGCAGCTATGTGTCAGGAGCTGTGTTCATCGTAATAGTTTCTTCCATAGAGCTCCTCACATGACAACACATGAATAGACCTTTGATAATAATACCCTATATGTTTTACTGTACAAGTGTATAGATGTCTGGATAGCACCCTAGCATTTGGCATTCAAGAAGCCTTCCTAAAAAGGGAAGCATCTGAGCTAAGCTGTGATTATTGGGGAAAAACTGAAAGTTCAGAACAAGGTGAAATAATGATCACAGATATTATAGCAAATACATGGAAGTGCTCAGAAACAAAAAAAGTTTAAAAATTCATTTAGTTTATAATCCTGCAATATTAATTCTGAGGAGTAGTAGAAGGGAACAGAATGCATATGAGTAAGTCACGAGAAATATTTTGAAAAATTTGGCATGCCCAGTCCATGGAACTTACCCTTTTTCGCTGAAGTTCAGGGGTACTCTGAAAAACTTTAAGAGGTTAAGTCAGATCCGCTATATAAAGAGCACAGTGTAGATACAAATTGTCATTTGTGGACAAAATAAATTTAAAGAGAGCAATTCAGAGTACTTGACAGAAAGCAATCACATTCCATGTTGTGCAGTTGCAATGAATATAATCAATCATCTACCCAAGATTCATTTCCCTTTTGCACTATTTGAACTATTCACCTTTTTATTTAAGAATCCTCCTTAAAGGGGTGCCTGGGTGGCACAGTTAATTAAGCCTCTGACTCTTGGTTTCGGCTCAGGCCCTGATCTCAGGGTCCTGAAATTGAGCCCCCTGTCAGGCTCAGCTTGGAGTCCACTTTAGATAATCTCCTCCTCTACCTCCCCCTCCCACTTGTGCTCGCTCTTTCTCACTCTCTAAAATACATAAATAAATAAATCTTAAAAAAATAAAAATAAAAATAAAAGAATGCCCTTTCCCCATGGATCTCAATATAACCTGGAAAAGTTGACTACATCCCCAGCTGGGAAGAGAGGGCACAGCTGATTTAAATGAACCAATACTTTGTATTTCATGGAGCAGACACTGATTGAGTACTGGGCATACACAGAATTATGTGACCATTCTTTCTGAAACTAATGGTTTTTCTCTAAGGCATGTGTGAGAACCAGAACTGCTGAAGCCATTACATTAATATTAAATACACTAATACTAAAACATGATCATGCACAAAGAATCATAAATACAGCAGAGCCGTGACTGAACCAAGTTTTGCCAAAGCTCTGCTTAAAATTTAAGCCATTTTGTGTTGGTTTTGGTTACCATCAACAGGAACCATTCTAAATAATAAAACAAATGTATTTGGAGTCATCTAGATGATTCACAATTACATTTAGAACATTATTTGTATCTTCTTTTAGAGGATCCTGTCTCTCTTTGCCCTCTATAGATTTTTAAGAATTATTACATTTTATAAAATCTGTGAAATTGAATAAGGCATGTTTAGGCAGAAAGGGAAGCATTAACTTTCAATGTCCTTGCTTTAGCCTATTTTATCAGACCTTTAAAGTTATTTTTATATTGTTTTGGTACTTAATTTTTTATAGCATGTGAAAATGTATTTGTCTGCCAGGGCCCAGAGAGAATTACAGAGAAGGCTAACAGATGATTCTGTCATCACTCTAAATGTCATTAGCCTGGCAGTTCTCCAGAACAAACGGAAGTACATATATAAATGGGGGGGAAATTGGATGGCAATATAAATATTTTTGTAGTGATTTAATGATATCTAGTCACTTAACAAATAATCTTCTCTACATGCTTTATATTTAAAATGCAAACTAACATGAATGTTAAATGGTAAGTTATGTTAATGGTAAGTTTTTCCTATGTACCATAATAAATATATTAACAATTAATGATTTGTATAGCACACAGCATGAATGCAAGTATTTATTCAAAAACTATGGTAAGTGACACATAATTTTAATTAGAAATGTTTCCAAAAAAAACGAGCTACAACTTCCTAGTTTAACATTTCACTGCTTGAAAATATGTAACAATTGCACTTCTCATGGCAAATGATAATCAAGACCCTCTCTAAAATCTAACGTCTACTCTCCGGCCTACAACTATTTTCCTGCTTTCCTTATTCATTCATGATGCAGCCACGCTGTGTAAAATTACAGTGTTTAAAAAACCACACATTTATCTCCTTTGGTCATTTGTTTATCTCTCATTGCCTGAAAAGCTTTCCTTCCCACTTATTCTAACTGGTGAACTGCTTCTCATTTGCCAGCCTTAGCTCAGATTTTACTTTAATCAAGTCTCAGTTTGAGTCTCAAAGGTGGCAGAAGTAATACACTTCTTTCGCTAACATTTAATAAGCTGGTAACACTATATAAGAAAATAATCTGACCAAATGCATTCCCATAATACTTTGTATATATCATCATTAAAACACTCAGTAACAGTGGTGGATTTACCACAACACAAATGAAATTTAAGACGCAGAGCTCCTCACTTGCATAGGCTCCTTTGAGGTGCCTGTACATGGCTTTTTATTTGTACCTTGTAACATTTTTCTTAAAGGGCACCCCCAAAATTATATTACCTTCTGACCCAGACGTACACTCATTCCTCACATTGCCTCATACTTGTCGGAGAGATTTTCAATGATGAGGATCTTGTCTTTGTATGATTATTTCTTCAGTGATTATCACTCTTCCATAGAGAGCAGAGTCAATGAAAATTTTTTTTTCATTTTTTTAGATTTTATTTATTTATTTGACAGTAAAAGACAGAGAAAGAGGGAACAAAAGCAGAGGGAGTGGGAGAGGAAGAAGCAGGCTTCCTGATGAGCAGGGAGCCCGATGTAGGGGATGCAGGGCTCAATCCCAGGACCCTGGGGTCATGACCCGAGCCAAAGGCAGATGCTTAGTGACTGATCCACCCAGGTCACCCAGTAAAGATATTTTAAATAAATCATACTATTGACTTCATAATGGAGTTGGGTATAATAGTGGAAAAAACATGACAGAAAGATGGAGGAAATTCCTTTCGGGAAAAAAAGAAAAGGAAAGTTGGTATATTTACTTACCTGATACACTGAAAGATAGGACCAGAAAATGCCATGTTAGTCTACACAGGTAAGCAGCTAATTTGACAACTAAGTTTTAATAAAAACACAGCTTCAAGTTTGAGGTAAACAAGGTTGGCAAGTTCAGTTTTTCAGTTGTGTGGTTTCTGTTTAATAGACAAAAGCATTTTCACATATTTCAGATTTGGGGAAACCCTCCATAAAACAACGGATTATTTGAGAGTGTACCTTGGGGAAACAGGATGAAGTGATTTTTCTCTGACACTACTCTATTAATATCCATAATCTGCTTTCAGGAGCAAAATTATGAAATAGACCTTAGTTTCTATAATTCACATGTTCCCATATTTGTAGTGGAAGAAAAATTGTGTTATTTGCTTATAAATATTCAAGGGTCAAGTTCAATTGAACTAGAAATATACTTCAAAAATGAAGTAATGAAAAGCTCATATTTTAACATTATATTAATGAGATATTTGATAATTATTAATAGTTTATAATACTAGAAGTGTTTACTCAAATTCCTGTGTTACAAATGAAGTGAATTTCATGATCTGTAACTATTGTTCTTTATTTCTCTTCTCTCCTACTCTTCAGCCAGTTTCTCTATATACTCTATCTTAGCATATTCACTATTGGTCTTCTCCCCTTTCTCTTATAACATGTTTAATATATTAGTTAATTAAAAAGGAAAGTTTAGATGACTAATGTTAATATTCTTAAATGAATTCTTTTTAGTGATATTTGTAATTTAAGTATCTATTTTAAGCTAATGGTTGCCACACATTCATATCTCTATTTTGTTTTAATTCCTGTTTATATTAATAGGCCATTGTTTCACTTCATAAAATGGAATAAGCCCCAAGTTATTTTATTTATTAAAATATGTCTTAGTTGTATTCTTAATAATGTTCTACATTATATATGTGTATGTACGTGTGTATATTTATATCTATATATATATGTATAGCTACTTTCTGAAGTCTTAAGTTCCATTTGGAATGTAATCCTGAACATAGGGGAATAGGTACATTTTGCATTACTACCCTCCCCTGTAAAGTATTAATAATATGCTTCACCAGTCTTAATTACTTCAATGACCTTCTTAATTTAACAAATTTAACTTTCTTTGTCTGTAATTTTGCCAGAATAATTGGATAACTAGGCAATGCATGTACCTAAACAAATTAGGCATTTTAATAAAACTCCATTATTCATAGTTCATTAGACTAAAAGTCTGATTTTTTTAATTAATTTCAATCATACCATAGAGTAAGAGTTCAACATTAAACACCATACTTTGTCCTTTTAGATTTAAATTTTTCACATTGTGAAATACAATCAATTTCAAATTAGTGATAAGACATTTCTTTTGTATTAGTAGGTATTGTTTCAATTTCTTCAAGTTTGAAAGAAATCGAAATGCACTCAATAAGAACTAGGTTGTAGAACTAATGAAGATTTAAATATCCTTTTTAGAAAATTTTTTTTTTATTTGCACGCAAACTTGTATGATTTCATGGACTCTAGTTAGGCTTTCATAAGTTGTTTATGTCTATTGACCAAGGTGACTATAATATTTTCCTCAGCTTGACAAAATTTTAGACTGTCTTCTGACTCTAAGCCCCTATCTGCCTTTTCTTAGAGCATTTACTTGAGAAAACTTTTAAGTTCTTTCTCTGCCCTTTTAAGCTTTAAATCTTTTAAAAAGCCAGTTTTACAACCCAAAATGTATTTTTCAAGGACCTGGGAGGCAGCTATTTGAAATGTGACTATCAAGGAATATAGCCCCCATTATATTCCAGTTTCTGGATGAGGGTAAATGCTTTACTGAGGCAGTCTCCAAAAAGAAGGAAGATAGAGAATTTCTCTTCTGCATCAAAAAATTATATCATTGACTCAAGATGTCAAGTTGGGAATGCATGTATGTGTGTGCATGCACATGTGTGTGTGTATTCCTCAAATTAATTATGATTATTTAGGAAGCAGTATCTGACGCTTCCTTTATTCAAGTCTATTGCAACCAGGAAAGAGGTCACATGTCATAAGTTCTGTATGGGCATAGAAGTTACTCATTTAGTCAGTTACTGTTTATTGAGCACTTATGGTGTGCCAGAAATTGATTTTAAAACAAGTAAGATGGACAAATTTCCCACTATCTAGAAACCAACAATCTATTCAGAAGTACAGCATAAAAAAGCAAAGTTTTTGAAAAACAAAAACAAAAACAAAAACTAGATACTGTGACTTAATAGAGCCTAGAAGGTACACACTAGGTTAGGGTTAAACAGTCAGTGGACAGTCTGAGTAGATGATATTTGAATAGGGCTCTGAATATTGAGAAACTGCCAGGCTTATAAAGATCCATGAGGAAGTGTTAGGCGAACGTGATAACCACTACACTACGGAAACCCCACCATGAGGAAGTGTTTTAACAGGCAGAATTAGAGGGAGAGTAGTAGAGGAAGAAATTGGAGGATGGGGTAAGGTGTGAACAGAGCCTGGAAAACCATGATGAAACAGATTCTAATAGTGAGCAGTGTAGATGTAAAGGTGGGACAGAATGTCTTAGTATGAATTTTCTGTAATTTACGAAGTGAATGATTTGATAAATGGGAAAATTGGGGCCCATGAAAGACTTAATAGAAGATCCATACTTCCTCAAATATCTCTCCTCAACAGCTATGAGGGAATGAGGTCACGATTCAGTAGAAAAAAAAACTGAGGTTGCAGGCTGCCAGACACATGAAACTGCTCATTAAAAAAAAGAAAAAAAAATTGTTTTAAAATATCTGCCATACAGAGAAAATGAAACAGTGTAACAATCCATTGTCTTTAGAACAAAGATATCCAACACATTTGGAAGAGTACATATATAGTGCTTTAACTATTCCTTTTTATCTCTCTAAAAGAACTTGCAAAATTTGCCCAAATATTTTAAGTATTAGTTTCCTCATTGATACCCAAATCAGAGTGTTAACTGCAATAACACATGCAGTTTGCTTAGCCTGTAAGACTTAACAGAGGGGTGCCTGGGTGGCTCAGTGGGTTAAGACTCTGCCTTTGGCTCAGGTCATGATCTCAGGGTCCTGGGCTCAAGCCCTGCATTGGGGTCTCTGCTTGGCAGGGAGGCAGCTTGCCCTCCTCTCTCTCTGTCTGCCTCTCTGTCTACTTGTGATCTCTCTCTGTCTGTCAAATAAATAAATAAGATCTTTAAAAAAACACATTCTTTTGAATTTTAATTTTAATTTTTTAATTTTAATTTAATTTTAATTTTATTTCTTTTAATTTTCCTCCCTTTAATTTTCCTTTTTAATTTTCCTATTAAAAAAGTAGACTTCACTATTATTAAAATATTTGAGAATGATCTACCTTTGTAATTGTTTAGAGTTTTATTTTACAATACCGTTTTTCCTATTAGGTTATCCTAGTTAAAATCCTTTATAACATTGTGGAGGAACAATAGTTCTTGAGAACCAAAATGGCTACTAGAAAGTAAATTGAGTATTTATTTGATAATTTAGTCATTGGCTACACTTTAAAGCCTAGTTGACTGTTTGTGATTTGTTGTCCTTAGTTTTGATTTCATAATCTTGAGGAATTTACAGTCATAGATTTTGATTTGCTTGTGTAAGCTACCACTACATTAGAGCCACTTTAGTTCAATGGCCTCCTTGTTTAAATAATTTAACACTACTTACATGATATGTAAATAGTTAAGTGAATTGTTACCATTTGATAAGTATTAATAAAGGTGCAAATTAAGAAAACCACAAACATTGAAAGTAACAATTGTACACAGAAGACAAGAAAATCAAATTGATAGCCAAGAAAAACCAACCAATCAACCAACCCATGAGTGATTATGTAAAAATATAAGTTGAGATAAACCCACGGGCTTGAGTGTGTGGAGAATTTGTGATGTAGACTCCAGTACTAGTTAACTGTTAGTCGTGTAAAAGCCACTACAAACTAAACCAGAGGCAACAAAAACTATAAGTTTAGAAGTAAAACAGAGAAGAGAAATATCCCCTTGCAACCCTCTAATTTACCTATAGAAAAATAGATATTATCATGAGAAGTGATTTTCTTGCTAAAAAAGAGAGGTAGCGGGTAACAAGAATTCAATGAATCACTAGTGTGTACTAATACTAACTAACTGAACTAAGTCTGAAAGAGGCTAATTTTCGTTACAGTCAATTTTGAAGTTGCTATTATTTAATCATTAATAAGTTTTAAGTTTATCTTTGTTATGTTTTGAAAACATTGGGAAATATGACTTACAATAGCTGTTACTGTTCATTCAAAGGAATTTCTTCCTTGCTTGAGAGTTAATACGAACTACTCAGCCATCTTGAAGGGCTCATTATATACCTGCTTTTTAAACTTATGCCAACAAAGGAGTAGCCTAAGGTGGTTTTGACTTCGTTCACATCAATCATTCAAGTAGTGTATTAAGCAACAAAATTCAACTGAATAAATGTGAAAGATCTTATTGTCTTTCTTCAAAGATTCCTAATTCAGGCAACATCCCATCTAGCAGATGGAAAAGGAGCTCTGAGCAGCCACACAAAACAGAGGACTTTATTAGGCAGAAGGAGGCAGGACAAGGAAATTCCCAGCAAGGAGTGTCAAGGTCACCTTGCCATCTTCAGGCAAGGTCACCTTTCTTAGAGTAAAATGAGGGGCCTAACAGGCAGATTACTTCACTAGTGCTAACCAAGAAATTCCAGACTGATTGGTTAAGATTAGACTCATGGGAGAGGCTGAAACGGCAATTTGGTATTAAGTCATGATATGGTGACAAGGTTTGGCCCAAATGGTCCCATTTGGGGCCTGTTCTCTCTAACGTCAACATTTTTGTGAATCTCCTTTATCAGAGGAAATCACCCCATCACTGTAAAAATACATATTTTCTATTGAGGTTTCCCTAGACTTTCTTTTATTTTTTTCTGATGAGGTGAACACTGAGTACTCCATCCTCAAATTACCTAGGCATCTTATAGCACTAAGTTTTAAAATTAATATAATGAGAACTGCATATGTCCCAAATCTCTCAGACTATAAAAGCTGTTTTATTGTTATAGGTCATAAATATTAGAATTTATTATATTAATTGTTTAATATTTCTTTAGATGAATAACGAATTACAAATATTGGGATATTTGTAAATAAGTTCTGGGAACAAGAACATTTTTGAAAGAAGGCAGAAAGATTTTGTTAGATGGTTTTCCATTTAAACACAGCACACACTTAAAGCATGAATAGAAAAGATTTTGACCATGAAGAAAATCCCTGATCAGAAATTATAGCTTGCTTTGACAGAGCAAATATTCAGTGAACACAATGACATTTGACAGGCACTCCTTAGGACAGTTAAAGCTCTTAGAGTCATTTGTATGACTTGCTTTATAAAAACTTAAGTTTTCAATAAAATAATCCTTTACAGAATTTATATGGAAAGCCATGTTGACATAACTCCTCATTATACTATTGTAGTGAATAATTTCAGAAATAAGAACATAATCAAATGCATTGGTATTGAATTATGACATATTTTTAAATATCTAAGAATGTCATCATTTAATTAAGATAATTAATTTCTCTGGAAATAATCTTTTGTGAATATATCATGTCAGTGAATTGTTGTTTCCTTTATTTTGGTTCTGTCTTCTAAAGGTTGTATGACATAATCCTTATGGGTTTATTTTAGTAGAAGAAATTTCTTTATATCCTATGATACAGCCTTTATGTACTAAAAAAAAGGGGGTGTGGGGAAAAATAAATGTATTAGAGACAATCTAAGTAATGTTCACAACATATATAATTTTTTAAATATCCATTTATGTAGCAATGAAAGAAATTGAACTAATTTTGTTAGTAATTCTGAGGAATTTATTTTTTATTTTGAACAGAATTTCAACCAAAGCAAAGGGAAATCTGACAAGTTTAGCTACCTCATTCAATGTTCTATTTCAGATGTAAGGACAAATACAAATTAAAAGATAAGTGTCTTTATTACCTTGTTGAAAGTAAGGTAAGAATTAGAATATTTGAAAACACTTCTCTCTTTGAAATGTATATAAATCCTTTTGAAAACTACAAAGACCTTTGTCAGCTTTATGAGCCAGGAATGCCTTTCTAAGGACTCAGGAACCATCTCACAGAAATGTAAGCATCAAGGGAGATGGCATCCCTAACTCCAAGTTTCTCTGATTAGGTAGAAACCTAACTTTAGTGGGCACTTTGTTCCAGATTGCAAAACTATCTCCTGTCTTAAAGATACCAGAAATTTGTTTCTCCTGGGTACAAAACCAATTAGCTAACACAGAGCATAATCCCTTCTACCAGGTGAATCTCAGATGAATCCCTGTGACAAATGGTACTGTCAAATCCTCTTACATGAAGACTGGTTATTGTTTATCTTGAGAATTTGTGTGTAAATGGTCTTGCTCTCCTATGCTATATAAAAGGGTAAGATTTCCTTCTGTCTTTGCCATAGCTTAGTGGATTGCCTGTAATGCGTGTAACATTCTGGCTTAATGGTTTTTCAGTAAAACTGCTTTCTCTGTCTACTACCATTATGGAGAAGTTTCTTGGTTGGGAGAATATTTTGTTTCTAATGTTTCCCCAACATAGGTCATTCTTAAACATCTTTGTTTCCTTTACTGTCCTGATTTGCTTAAGGATCAAAGGTATAAAAAGAAGATCAAACAGTATAAAAAAATCAGTGTAGATGAATATTTTAACTATATAGTTGTCTTAACATCTATGGAAACTACCATTAAGAAAATTTGTGTTGGATATAGCTTTTCTAGAGCCACTGTAATTTCATGTAAACTATAAGATCTATCAGTTATTTTTTAAAAGATTTTATTCTTTTAGAGCAGTTTTAGGTTTACAACAAAATGAAGAAGGAATTACAGAGATTTCCCATATACTCTCTGCCACCACATATGTATAGCCTCTTCCATTATCAACATCACTCACCAGAATGGTACTTTTTTTCTCCCATGGATAAGCAAACATGGACACATCAAAATCACCCGAAGTCCATAATTTACCTTGGAGTTCACTCTTCCTGTTGAACATGCTATGGATTTAGACAAATATATGTATAATGATTTCAGTATTTTTTTTAAAATATTTTATTTATTTATTTAACAGAGAGCGAGATCACAAGTAGGCAGAGATGCAGGCAGAGAGAGAGGGGGAGGCAGGCTCCCTCCAGAGCAGAGAGCCTGATGCGGGACTCAATCCCAGGACCTCCAGACCATGACGCAAGCAGAAGACTGAGGCCCAACCCACCGAGCCACCCAGCACCCCTGATTTCAATAATTTTTAAGAGATTTTTCTTCCTCTATCGAATCACACACTGTAATCAATGTAGATTCTTGATTTTTTCCTTATAGGTCTTGAAATTTCCTTGTCACATCCCAGTGATATTTTTCTTTCTTTGACAAGTTATTCTTAGTAGCTCCCACTCTTGGTCATATAGTATTAACCAAAGCTTCAATTTCTAATGATTTTCAGATACCCCATATGCCCTGCAAATAAACTATGCAGAAGAATTCCCTGACCCCACTTCTAGAATAACTGAGTGTCTTCCTCACAAGAGTTGCCTCTTAGATGACTGATGACCCAATAAGACTCTTTACTATTACATAAATATATTAGGTAGTCTAAGGTTGCATAATATAAAACACATAGCTAGAACAAAGAACTCAATGATACCACAGGTATTAAGCTGATAAAATTATATTAAACTGTTACATTCTGTTCTGGGAAAAAAAAAATTTTTTTAAACACAGGTGAGACTGACCTTTTAAACTTTAGCTCTTCCAAAGCAGATTCACAAATATATATGTATTAGTAGACTTATTTTAAAAGAAAATTACTCTTCAAGTAATTTCCCTATCAGTCATTTCTTTTACATCCTGAGAGGATTAAAGAAAATAAGGGGTAGATGACAGTGTTTTCACTTCCTTGTGTGGTTCACCATTTGTTTTAATAAGTTTTAATAAGCCTAAACTGGAGAGAGAAAGAGAGAGATATATAAACTACTTCACTTCCATTGGATGATATGAAAACTGTCCATTTCCAGTGGGTAATATGGCACTGTAATATTCAGATAAGACTAATTTTAGCTGCAGTAAAAACAATCCCAGAATATCAGTGACTAAACAAAATAAAAATCTATTTCTCATTAACATGGAAAATTGTTGGGGTTTGGTAGGCTTACCTGGGAGTTTACCCTTTAAGTGATAGCTCATCATTGCCATCAGAGAGGATATCATGGACAACTTACTTGAGTTAAATGTGTATCAAAAAGGTTATTTCTCCAAAGTTTTGTAAAAAAACATGTTGTGATTATTAAAATACACTACTATGGATTTTATATCCTGGAAAGTCTTAAGATATTAAAAACCATAATTTACAGAAAACAAAGGTATGATACCAAAATCATAGTTATCTATAGGTAAATTAATTAAATTATTATGATTTAGTTGAAGAAAATATATTGCTTTCAATAAGCATAAAAATTTATTTAAAATGTCCAAGAACTTTTTTCTAAATTTTTCTAACTCTAGAAAAATGTTTCTCAAACATTGTTATTATTTTATTTTGAGTAAAGTAAATGCAAAGTTACTTTATTTCACATAGTTGTTTGAACAACTGGGTAAACACTGATATATGCTTTCCTTTTCCTTTTACTTCCAGTCAACCAGAAAGTTGGAAGCAATCATTTAATGAGAACATTATCCACTAAGCCCTTTAGGCTCACACTGGCTACCTTTGTATCAGCTTTAAACTTTAGTTCATTTTTTGGCCATCTCATCTCCCATGGGCTATAACTTCCAGCCCATTATGAAGATTGCTTTTGCCCTTGCTGATCTTACACTCATTTATGTTATCCATGATTCAGCTTGACTTCATTTTGCTAGCAAAATTTTCCTTGCAAGGAAAAATTTGTAACGAAGGTCCAAATACATATATTTTGTGAAAGGAATACAATCCATTTATGAATAAATGAATTTCAATATTAAGAGATTGTCCTACATAAGAAAATTAAAAGTATGAAACTGCTTGCCTGAATAAAATACTTGAAAGTTGAGAGACCATTAAGTAATCAATGTATTCATTTCTCACACTTCATCACTGTAAGAGTCAGAACAATTGATTCAACCTAGGAAAATGTTCATAGGTTTCCAGAAATTTGCCTTCAACTCATTCTACAACTCACTTTGTGGATGAACATTGTTAAAAACTCCTGGGGGTGAGAAGACTACACTGAAATGAAATTTTAAAAATAGTGGCAAAAGAGAAAGGAAGGTTAAATGACCATACAATACAAGTATATCAAATGGTGACTTGGACAACAGCAATTTGGATTATTTTCTATTGTTTGAATCCAAGACTCAATTTCATAAAAGATAATAGAGCAATGTCTTGATTCAGTATTTTTGTTGTTGCTCTGGGTTACTCTGATTTCATTAACATGTCACAAAGAAGAATCTGATCATCAGTTAAATAATGAAAAATAGGAGACTCTTAAAGCAAACACATTAGCCTGACAGCGCAGCATGTCAGAAAAGACTCAGATAAAGTATTTCAGCATATTTTTTCTTCTGTGAATGAAAAAGATAACAGACTGTTTACAGGTTAATTTTTTCTCATCAACAAATACCTATGGGATACCTATAGTCCTTTTCACTTTTCAAAGTGAACTTTTCAAAGGGAAGTCTATAGCCTAGAGTATAAGGAGAATCATCTTCAAACTGAAAGAACAGAGCAAGCATAGTTAAAGAGGAATTCGGGTACCAAGAGAGTGGTTAATGAAAGAGAAACTTTAAGTTCTCATCTGAGCCAAAATATTTCAAATTTTAGACCTTGATTTGTTAAATGTCAGTTTATTAAATGCACTGACAAATCCAACACAATCCCAAAGCTTCTATCTGTATTCCTCAGTGGATCAGACAATGTGAGAGATGTGTATAGTGAACAGAAATTGAAGTTTATTTGTGAGTTGTAAAATATTTACTCTCTAGAATAATATCATGAAATAACCTACCATTGCCATTATTCCCTTAAATGATACACATTTTTCCCTAAAATATATGAAAGCTAAAACTTCAACTTAAGTTTTAAAATAAATATATTTTGGGGGTGCCTGGGTGGCTCAGTCAGTTAAGGGTCTGATCTTGGTTTCTGCTCAGGTCATGATCTCAGGGTCATTAAGAACAAGTCCCGCATTAATCTCTGCACTCAGTACAGAATCTGCTTGAGATTCTTTTCCTCTCCCTCTCTTTCCTCCTCTGCTCCTCCCCTTGCTCATGCATGGGCACTCTCTCTCTCAAATAAATAAATAAAATCATTAAAAATAAGTAAATAGAATATATTTATATTTGTCAAAAGTAACCTCATATTCCTCATTTTTTCTCATTTTGGTCTGCATATGAGAAAACGTTACTGTTTGGCATTTGGGAACCAATGGCACACTGTGATTTCTAAATTTATTTAAGATGCTTCTTTGGGTAGCATCTCACAGGATCTATAGTTCATGGAACATACTTAGGAAAACAATTTTCTTGATAGTATCCTTCATTGATGTTTATAATCAATAACTGTTATAAAGACACTGAACATGATTTTGCTCTTGCGAATAATACATTTGGAAGAAAAAAATTGATACATACGTTAAAAAGTTCGAAAATGCATGTGGTAGACTGAATTAAACAAGTGCAATTCAAGTGTAGTTACAAACGTACACTCCTTTAATTAGGTGAAAAATCAATTTAAAAACAGGTTGTAAATTCCTTATTTAAAAGAATCTAAAGATATTTTTATAAGAACTTAAGTAAAAATAAACAATGTAATATATTATTAGGCTGGGCCAGGGATCAGCTCATCACCCGTTTTTTCTAAATAGGTTTTTGAGGGGCAGCTGAGTGGCTCAGTGGTTTAGGCCTCTGCCTTTGGCTCAGTTCATGATCTCAGGGTCCTGGGATAAAGCCCTGCATTGGGCCTCCCTGCTCAGCAGGGAGCCTGCTTCCCCCTCTCTCCCTGCCTGCCTCTTTGCCTACTTGTGATCTCTCTCTGTCAAATAAATAAAATCTTTAAAAATAAATAAATAGGGTTTTGAACAGTTGTGTTTTCATTTTCATTTATATCCATGATTTTAATGGTTCTTTAATTTCATGGTTGACCTATTCATTTTGTAGTATGATGCTCTTTAACCTTCATATATTGGAGTTATTTCCAACTTTCCTCTTGTGGTTGAATTCTAGCATTAGAGAATTGTGGTCTGAAAATATTCTGGGGATGATCCCAATCTTTCGGTACTGGTTGAGACCTGATTTGTGACCCAGGATGTGATCTATTCTGAAGATTGTTCCATGTGCACTAGAGAAGAATGTGTACTCTGTAGTTTTGGGATGGAATGTACTGAATATACCTGTGATGTCCCTGTGATGCAGTGTGTTATTTAAAGCCTTTATTTCCTTGTTGATCTTTTGCTTGGATGATCTGTCCATTTCAGTGAAGGGAGTGTTAAAGTCCCCCACTACTATTGTATTATAGTTGATGTGTTTCTTTGATTATTAATTGGTTTATATAATTGGCTGCTCCCATGTTAGGGGCATAGATATTTAAAATTTTTAAATCTTCTTGTTGGACAGGCCCTTTAAGTTTGATATAGTGTCCTTCCTTATCTCTTATTATAGTCTTAGGCTAAAACCTAATTGATCTGATATAAGGATTATCACCCCAGCTTTCTTTTGATGTCCATTAACATGGCAAATTGTTTTCTATCCCCTCACTTTAAATCTGGAAGTGTTTTGGGGTCTAAAATGAGTTTTAAACCTAGCCATGTGCATTCATTTACACAATGTATGACTACTTTCATGCTACAATATAGACAAGTAGTTGTAACAAAAACCATATACTCACAAAGCTAAAAATATTTGTTGTCCAGGTTTTAACCAAAAACGTTTGCCAATCTCTGGGCTATATCAAGAAAAAAATATTTTCTGGATCAAAAGAAGTAGTAATGTGTGTATTATTTATGTTACTTCAAAAACAATAATTAGCTCCTATTCATTCTTTAGATTTCAGGTCAAAAAGTCACTTTATTGAAGAAGCATTCATGACCCACATTCACCTAATCCATACAAAATTTCTCTCATTTAAGATATCAGAGTACCCTGTTCTTCTTTGTTTCAGTAATCATCACAATTACAAACAAATATTTTGGTGTGATTATTTGATTATTCCTTTCTCCCTCATAATTCAAAAGCTCTATACCAGAGATATATGTCTACTCTGATTACAACTCAATAAATATTTACTGAAAAACATCCATAGACAGTACAAAAATTACAAGGAATGTATGAGATAAGGGTAAATATAATTTTAAAAAAGGTAGAAACATTGTGCAACATGTTGAAATTATGGGGAATTACTACCAAAAAAATTACTACCAAAAAAATGCAAACCAAAAACTTTCTCACCCTCTTCCGGTCAGAATGATTCGAAACTAAAGAGGAAAATAGAGATTGTGGGATACCAGGGTTGCTCAGTCAGTTAAGTGTCTGCCTTCAGTTCAGGTCATGATCTTGGGGTCCTGGGATCAAACCCCGTGTCAGGCTCCCTGCTTGCAGGAAACCTGTTCCTCCTTCTGCCTCTACTTCCAACCCCCGCACATGCTTGCTCGCTCTCTCTCTTAAATAAATAAATAAATGGTCTTAAAAAAATAGAGATTTGATAAATGGGATTGTTAAGCTGCTAATACTTTATCTCTGTAGACAAAGAGATTTCTACACAGGATCACTTGCTCAGTTGTACAACTACAAGATATCAAAGAAGAAAGTCATTCATCACATAGCAGGAGCAGATCAAAATACAACTGCTCTGCAGAAGGCATAACTAATAACAGTAACAACAAATATTTTCACCAGAACTTTTAAAAAATTCACCATTCAGATAAATCACTCATATTTCCCTCAGCAAAGCTGAAAAAGCAGGGAGAAGCCAACGGTGTTACTACACTAGAAGTTACCCCAAATGTCAAATATAAAATCACAGAAAAAGGGAGCTTTTGCTTATACACTAGAGAATATACCATGTATATGTTGGTGCAATTACATACACACACATTAAGGATTGTTATGTGTTCTTGGATACATAATAACTTTATGATTATGGAATGACCTTCCTTATTTCTGACAATTCTTGCTCCGAAGTCTACTTTGTCTTTAATTAATCTACTTTGACTTAATATTTCCCCTCCTTTCACTGGAATCATCGGTTTTTATTTATCTCCCTTCAAGGAGAAACTGTGTTTTCCCGAGGGCTAAAGCCAAAAAAGCACTGTTGCCCTCTAAGAGTGAGGCCCCATGGGATCGCTTCCTCCCAAGCTTGTCCACATTTTGCTGGCAGTAATTCATCAAATTTTTTGTTTCTGTGGTCCCGTTTATAGCTTCAGTAGATTCTACTCTAGACAAGGTTACCTTGAATATAATTCTCTGTTTTCACATTTTTCTCCAAATTTCAGAATGACAGTTTTCTTTGTGACTTCAGTTCTCTGACAGATCCAAGAGAAACCACTGATTAATTAGAATTTTTACCTTTTTTCTTGTTGTAATGGTAATAATGATGCCTTCTGGGCCCTTTACACACGGCCATCCTTTAAAGGTCCTTTAACTGGACCATCCTTTCAAAGGTATGTGTATTCTGAACAGTCTTAACAAGAAATGAAGATGGTTACCTCCTCAGAGGCATAAGGCAGACATGCTTATAGTCCAGTGAATAGAGATTATTTCTTAAAGGGCAGGCATGTTTTCTATCCATGGTAAAATATTTGGGTTCCCCATTCTCAGGACTTTGTGATATAATCTAGTTTGTGTGCAGGTAGTTTCCTCTCCTTTTTTATATCATCCTGTGGGAACTGGGGTTCAGGGAACCAATATAAACATTGCTATTCTGGCTATTCAACTGTGAGTAATAATGTGGACTTTGTCTACGACTCAGTAGTAGTCTTATGTCTTCTAACAACATTAATCAATTTATGACAGATTAACAACTAAGATTGGGTTAATTATTCAATACTACAACTTTTGCCTTAAAAACCATTCATTCAGGAGCACCTGGGTGGCTCAGTGGGTTGAGTGTCTGCCTTTGGTTTGGGTCATGATCCTGGGGTCCTGGAATTGAGTCCCACATTGGGCTTTCTGCTTGGAGAGGAGTCTTCTTCCCCCTAGCTCTCTGCCTGCCTCTCTGCCTCACTGTGACCTCTCTTTCTCTCTCTCTGTCAAGTGAATAAATAAAATCTTTAAAAAAAAATCATTCATTCAGCTTCATTCCACTTTGATTTTTATGGACTATAGAAAGAGTTCACATTTTCTTATTGGGAACAAGACATAGTCTGCTACTGTAAACACCTGACTATACTTGAGTTAATGTATCAGGGTAAGAAGAGGGGTTAATATGGAAACTTAGGGAGAAATCCACATGGATTTGGGGGGTAGACCTTGTTGGTTTATAGAATTTATGGGGGTCATGTATGGAAACTTAGAAGACATTATTGAACCTCATCCCTCTCCTTGAAATATCAGTAACAATAACCTTAAGTAAATTCTGTGAGGCAAGTTGGGTAGATTTGGTGACAGCCAACATCCATCAGACTAATCAGAGACAGCAACAAAATGACATATTCAGAGAAATTCATCAGAAGCCAGGAAAGTGAAAAAAGTTAAAGGTGGATATTCTTGGGAGATAATTCTTCATGAGTCTTTCATGTTTCTACAAGACTTTTGAGAACAGTCATTGGTTGTCTTTATTCAAGGCTCTCTTCTCAAGGATGCTTGTATCACAAATAAACTTGGCAGGAGATCATCAACATCTTCTTTTAGAAAAAGTATGGTTTTGATTACATCCTTGGAAAACAGAGACAGTGTTTTCCTCTAGTGAGAACGGCAGGCATGTTCACTACACATTATTAAAAAGTTGGATCACTAAGCTCAAAATTTCTCTCTCCCTCTTAATGCAATCTTCTTCTTGCTTAGATTTCATCTATCCTTCTTCATTCAACCCTGTAGAAAATGTTACTATGGTACTAAGACAAAATTTGATACTGTAACTATTGCTTTTGCTGTACATAATAAACTTCTTTGTCTCTGAGACAGGAATCTTGAGTCTTACCAGCATCCACAAATTGGTAGCAGGCTACTTTATAAACTAAAAAGTGTTATAAAATCTCAGGCCTCTCTCAGTCTTGACAACCATTCACAAGTAGTAAAATCAAAATAGTTAATAAAACTAAACATTGTATATTTACAGATATGAGGAAATGAAGAAGTGTAACTTCATGGCCTTGAAAATATCCTAAAAGAACAAAAACACGAATATAACTGTTGAGTAACAAAATGAGAACTGCAATTCAGTTAGAGCTAGGAATTAAATTTCTTTAGCAAAATATAGGGTGAGCTTGAGGGAAGTTTCAAAATTAGTGTTGCTTGAGGAAAATGGGAGAAACAAAATAATTATTTCACATTATGCCATGGATGTTGAAAGGAGACAGAAGTGGTATGATCATGAGGTAATAGTAAAGGCAAAATTTCTTTTTGAGACCCCAAAATTTTCAAAAATTAATCTCAATCAACTATGGGATTACAATCCCATTATATTTGAGGTACCCTAGTAAACCTTGTACAAAGATGGTCCCTATGTGTCTAAATATTTCCAGTTGTAATTCTTAAGAATGAAGACATTTGCTTATATGACCATGTTGTACTTATCAAAGTGAAAATAAAAACTTATCAATATTAACATTCATCTAAAACGATTATCTATTCTACAGGTCAAAAAGTCTACAAACTATTTTTATATTTCTCAATTGCTCCATTAATGTCTTATGTAGTAAAAAGAAAGAAAACTAAGCTAAACCTCTATCAAACAATCCTCTATAACATGTTGCATCTAGTTTTCATGTTTCTCCTCTTTATTGTCTTCCAATCTATAAAAGATCACGGTCTTTTATTGTCTTCATTGACCTTAATCTTTTTTAAATAGTTGCAGCATTGTCTCATTAGGTGTTCCATGATGTGAATCTGTCTGGCATTCCCTCATAATTATATTAAAGTTATGCATTTGAGAGCAAGCATATAATGTAATATTGTGATATTTTTTCCATTGTATTATATTAGGAGACCCATGATATTGGTTTGATTTGATTACATAGTCAATGTAATTTATGCCAATTTTCTAGAGTTATTTTTTTCCTCTTGTAATTAAAACATATGTTGGGGTGGTAATTTGTGAATATATATCTGTTATTACTCATCAAAATTTAATCCACTCCAGTTTATTCATTCATTAATGATTTGTATCTGATTTTTCCCAATAGTCATCATTTAACTTGATAATTTCTTTCATATTTATCAATTGACATTAGAGTATAAAAATTTTCTCCTTCAAATATTGAAGTTAACTGATTTTTAAAAGCTATGCCGGGGGCGCCTGGGTGGTTCAGTGGGTTAAGTCTCTGCCTTCTGCTTAGATCATGATCCCAGAGTCCTGGGATCAAGCCCTGCATCGGGCTGTCCACTCAGCAGGGAGCCTGCTTCCTCCTCTCTCTCTCTCTCTCTGTCTGCCTCTCTGCCTCCTTGTGATCTCTGTCAAATAAATAAATAAATTCTTAAAAAAAAAAAAAAAGCTATGTCATCATTATCCTGTGGCTTCACATTTTCTTTATCGCATTTTATAATATGTCTGATTTTTAAAGGTCCCAGTTAAAGGACTGGTCTATTAAAACTTTCAAAGAAAATTGCTTCAAGGAATACAGTTTGGTAGAGATAATTAATCAATTGATCAATTCAACCCTATAACATCCCCAAATATCTGGATAGTATTAACCACCAAATTCAAAATCAATAAAAACTGACGTGTGAATAAATAAAAATATAAGACACAGAAATTGTCATTAACTCTGCCAGTTTTCTGCTATAAAGATCACTAGTTTCTCTGGCTTCAGTGAGACACAGTATACCTCACACAAAGAGTATTATTTGAGTGCCAAACTGTTGTACTTGCTTTGAAACCATACAGAATTATTCTGTAGTATTCAACTTTTTTTTTCAGTAAGTATCCACAATATTTTCAATGATCAATGATGTTATGTTTTATGGCATTTTCTAATTTAATTCATATTATATTTATATGTGAATACATTGACAAAACATGATACTCTGAGAGTTATCTCTATTTTGGGGTATAAAAAACAATATTATTTATTGATAGTGCACTTCTTTTGAAGAAGAAAAATGATTATAACCAATATTAAGATTGATAATATATGTAAAAACAACACCCAGATGAATGAAGATTTTGTATTCATTTTACTTAAAAATGGAACATGAGTGACTAATATAATGGACTTTGGATTGAGGAAAATGGGTAATGATGTCCCTCCCCAATCGACTCCTCCAAAAAATGGGAAAGCAAGTATTTAAAGAAGTCATCCAACATCTCCAGGATAAAGTTAACAAAACCTAAACCATTAAAGTTATTCTCAGTATTATAAATAGATCAGAAATATTTCACATTGAATCAGTCTTGCAAAAGTGTGTATCAATGCCGATATGACAAGAAACTTGATATGGATGATAGAGGAACCACGCTGAAAAAAGTGGAAGAAAAATCTCAGCTTGGAAACTGTATAGAGTAAATTTCAGGCCTGTCTCTGCTCCTAGATTCAGGTGCCATTTGAGTAAATTATGTAAACTTCTGCCTCAAGTTCTTCATCTGTAAAACGTGAGCTAGAAATGAAAGTTAGAAAAATGTTATCAAAATATATGGCTTCTAAATTCTTAATTCCCAGACTCCATTTTCACCAGAAAGGGAGACTAAAAGCTCATTAAGTGTATTTTGATGTCTACTCCTGAAATAAGGCAGAGATCAAAGTGAGGCCTTTCCCCAGCAGTATTTATCAAAGCAGAACTTTGACTTCTCCTCAGGAATTGTTCTCAATAAGATATGCTCTCAGCCAGAAAAGGAACAGTCCCATTTGTCTTTTCCTCTAACTTCTTCATGGTCACCAGTTTGTAACACTTCACCCTCTGGAGAAATAACCGCCTGCTTCCTGTCAGTCTCATTAATACTCCCTTCAGTGAACTCCTGGCTGGTGCCCAGCTAGGGTGCTTTTCTTCAAACAGAGCCTGGCAATAATGATAGACATAACTGATTGGACTAGGCTTAGATTTTTCACCAGCTGGTTTCACAGCAAAGTCACACAGCAAGCCTGGAGGCCAGGTGCTGATAACAGATTCCTGTCTCTTTGAAAAGTAAAAAACTGGAAGATAAGATAACGTCTATTCTTTATGTTGTTAACACAAGTCTAAACTTGTAAAACAGCATCATTAAGTTAGGCCTATAGTATGTGTTTTTTAATAATTTTGTACATGTTTTAAATCTACTGGACTTGATTCAGATTAGAAAAGTAATGACTGTTTCCTTTTTGAGTGTTACTTACCAAATTGATTTTCTACAAATGCTATAACTTTATAGTCACAATTCATACCAAATCTACAGGTAGTAAAGAAATAAATATGGAGAAAAACACATCATAGATGAACACTTAGGTGAATTCATTACTTCTCAATTTTGTTACAAATTACAATATAGAATCATCTTTCTGGGGGCACCTGGGTGGCTTAGTGGGTTAAAGCCTCTGCCTTCAGCTCAGGTCGTGATCCTAGGGTCCTGGGATGGAGCCCTGAGTTGGGCTCTCTGCTCGGCAGGAAGCCTGCTTCCCTTCCTCTCTCTGCCTGCCTCTCTGCCTACTTTTGTGATCTCTCTCTGTCAAATAAATAAATAAAATCTTAAAAAAAAAAAAAAAAAGAATCATCTTTCTGTGCTTTTGGAACCTATATAATCAATGAAGTACAATGGAAATTAAAATATATAGCAATTATGTACTTCTAGGCAGAAGCAGTAAAAACTGTGTTTATACAAGGAGGTTTTTCTTTTTAATTGAAAATCTTTATTTGAAAAATTGGCTCATAAAATTATACGGAAGAAGCCATCGTCCAGATTTGTTCATTTGTATTTAGTCAATTTGCATAAGAGTTTTTAAAAAATTAAAAGCCAAATTATATATAAAGGGTGGATTTTTTGAAGAATTTCAAAGATAATACCTTCTATTCATTTTCCAAAAAGACCAAACTACAGCTTGTTTATGAAGGTTTTTAACAAATTAAATTTCTAACAGCTATGAATGTTTAATTTAGCAAAAGTGGTGCTATTTTTAACTATTCCTTAAAATTCAAACACATTTAAAACAGCAACAATTTATACCAAACTACTGGAAAAATATTTTTAATTTATGTTCCTACTTTACAATTAATATGCATATGTAGGAAACTTGCTATTATGAACTCAAGTGAATAAAGTCTGACATTTTAATAGAGTAAGAAAATGTTTTATTTCCAGACCGTGAAGTATTTTACTGGCCATCAAAACGTGTTTGCTAGCTGTTTCTGCTTTATAAACTGGACTAGAACTTTTTTTTTGCCAGATGACCGATTATTTAGCTGATTCATGGATGTATTTTATGATTTGAAGGTCAACACTATCCATTAAACTTATTACATGAAGCAATATGCTTTTAATCAAAAGTGCTTCTGTTTTTAACCTCATTACCTTTATGTCATGAGGAAGAGGAAGATTTTAATATTTTAAAACCACATTGACCGTTTCTAAAACTGAGAGACAGTTACCAGAAATGTGAAGACGCAAGTTGACGCGACTTTATTTCCTTGAGAACAACTGAGAGAAATTGTGTTCTCATGCTACTGTAACACTGGGGAGTTTATCACTTCCCTTTCTCAAAGGGAAGTTTCCAAATCATGTGGATCAGTTCTGCCTTGGTCAAGAGGTTTCATTTTCCTTTTTTGTCCATTTACTACCTTCTCTTTAGGGAGACAAGGATCTCCAGATCTTTATGGAAGGTGGGATTCTTACTGAAGGACAGTTTGGTCCTGATTCTCAGACATTTGTTTTTCTTCCAGATTGAGTATCTTCTTTCTCTCCCTTCTTTAACATCTCTAGGACTTCTGTTCCTTACACTGCTTTCACTCTTTCTTTCTGAGGCCCTGCTACCTTCCTAACTGGATTGGCAAACCTTTATCTAGATCTTCCTTAGATTCTGACTGCTTTAAATCAACATTTCTGTTCTAGGGAACAGAGAGGGAGGTAGACTTAGATCTTCTGTTACCTTTTTAGACTCACACATGCTTTACTTGGCGAAGTGATAATGTTTTAGGGCAAAGAAAAAGGTAGTCTTTCTCCTGACTGAACACAGCCCAGAACTGTGATGCAAGTTTTCCTGAGCAAAGAGCAAAGGAGTTGATGGGATGTACCTGATGTTTCTCTGCTTTGTGCTTAAGTAGGCCTTTTAGATATTAATGAAATATGCAGACAACTTTTATATACTAATTTAAACATATAATAGGGACAATCAAAGCTGTTTTTGTCATTTCAAAAAAATTTCAAGAAAAAAAAAAAAGAATGTTAGTTAACATTGTGCTTCCCCACAACTCACATAGATGCATGGATATTGTATTTTCTTCCTTTCTCTTAAATGTGTGAGTGTTTAATATAACATAATAATTGGTGGTACACTGAGACCATTAACTTCTGTTTTTTTGTATTAGAATTTTAATATTTTGTAAATTTAAAATACCAATGGTTTCATTTCTCAATGACATCTTAATCTAGAATACAGCTTTATTTCTCACAATTTATTACACTTTTACAACAGATTAGGATTAACACAGACCACAAATTGTGTCAAGCTTTAAAATATGAATACTCTATCATAGAAAACCAATGCATTTTATCTATTTTTTTTAATTTTATGTATGTATGTATGTATGTATTTATTTGAGAGAGAGTGAGAGCAAGAGGGATCCCAGAGAGAGAGAGAGGGAGAAGCACACCATTGAGCCCAGAACCCAATGCAGGGCTAGATCCCAGGACCCTGAGATCATGACCTGAACTGAAGGCAGAGGCTAACTTGACTGAGCCACCCAGGTCCCCTGAAAACCAACACATTTTAAAATTGTTTAACAGGGGCGCTTGGGTGGCTCAGTGGTTTAAGCCTCTGCCTTCAGCTCAGGTCATGATCTCAGGGTCCTGGGATCGAGCCCCACGTCGGGCTCTCTGCTCAGCAGGGAACCTGCTTCCCCTTCTCTCTCTGCCTGCCTCTCTGCCTGCTTGTGATCTCTCTCTATCAAATAAATAAAGAATCTATAAAAAAATCATTTAAAAAAATAAATAAAATAAAATTGTTTAACAAAAAGTTGTATCAGTTTTCATACTCACCAGTTAAGTGAGTTATACATTCACAAAATTTTATGTGCCTTTAGTTTCTTTTCTCTCTTGGATTTGTGAAGTTTGGAGGCTTGAAGAATTATCTAATTCATCAGATTAGTAAACACTTTGTTTCAGGAGTTCAAATTTCATTATTCTTTTAGCTGTTTCATTTTCAAATTATATTTAAATTTCTTTATTCTAATTATTTTTATGCATTTCCTCTTGAAAAATCTTCATGAATAATATTCAAATTAGATAAAATAAACGTATGAATTATATACAATAACTTATGCTTATAAGAACCATGAGACTATTTTTTTAAAAAAGCAAAGCAAAGTGGAAAAAGAGGTTCTAATGATAGGATCTGAAAAAAAAAAAAAATAGTGGCCCATATCTGACAAAGACTTAGGATCCAGGTTTGTGTCCTTCTTTAGGAACAACTCCTTATAATTTAAAGAAAAGCTATACTTAAAACATTTAAATCATATTAATTATAACTCCAAGCTAAATATTTTTAGTGTTTTGAGAATTCTCTGATATTTCTGTTAATAAACTGAGGCTATTGTGTTAAAAACATATAAAATAGGAATTTAGGCCTCTGTGTGTGTGTGACTGTGCATGTGTCTCTATGTGTGTAAACAAAACATGTAATTCCTACATACCAATGAATTTATTCTTTCTCATAAACACATATTCTTGAGTATGTTTTCAAATATGTTTAAGTTGTATTCATATATACATAAAACCAACACAAATCTATATTTGCATTTGCAATCATAAATGACTTTATTTAAAACTATCTCTGTTAAAAAAAAAAACAACAACAAAATTTAACTGAGTAAATTTAAAGATCTCATTGGCTTTTTTCAATGATTCATGAATTGGGAAACATCACATCCAGCAAACAGGAAGGAGCTCCCAGATGCTGTACGAAATGGAAGATTTTTAAAGAAAGCAAGGGGGTAAGACAAAGAAGTCATAAACAAAAGAAAGAATGATTTCAGGCAAGGTCACTTTCCTTTGGGTGAAGGGTGAGAGTCTATCATGCAGATCACCTCACTAGTGCTGACCAGGTAATTCCAGATTGACTGGTTAAAGGTCACACTCCTGGGAGAGGTTGAAATTGCAATTAGGTTGGATATTAAATTTTGGTTTGCTGACATGGGGTTTAGCACAAGTAACACCATTTGGGGCCTGTTTTATCTTTTTTTCTTTAACATTTTATGTATAAAATACAATTGCTGGATTTTTAAATGCAGCTATTTGAAATATATAGAATCAACAATGTGTGGTTATCTGAGTACATTAATTTCTTAGCATATTGTTTGCAAATATAGGTCAGAGAAAGTTAATTGTTATGGCAGTAAAAGCAAGAATAAATTAAACTTGAATAAAATAATTTCTGGAAGAACTAGACTGTGATGACCTTTTAAAATCGCCAATATCATTGTTACATTTTCCCAGTGAATTTTATAATCTGTACTATTCATTATAATTTCTCTTTGGATTCTTTTTTTTTTCTTTTAACAGGTTCTTACCCAATGATTCAGTTCGTTTCAGTCAATAATCTCACATAAAAGAATGAAAAAAATGCCATTTTTTATTACTGGGATTGTATTAAAAATCAAATCTACATAGCTAAAGCAAAATGAAAATGCAAATAATAATTTAGATAATTTAAGCAATATAGTAATTTGTTACCATACCTATATTGCACAAATATTTCTTCTAAATGCCTGATATTAGTGTTATGGAATCTGGACTGGATTGCCTGACAGAAGAACCAAGAGACACTTGGAGATCTTGGAGGATAGATTTATTTAAATGCCGGCAGGCTCAGAGGAGAGTGATCTTAAAAGGTCTGAGCCCTGAGCACAAGCAAGGGGCATAATTGGGGCATAATTTATACCTTCTGCTTCCACATATTTGGCACTTCTGGCGCATGCAGGAAGTGAGGCAAGGAGAAGAACCTAGAAGAGCCCTGGGGCAGAGACAGAGACTCCTCTGCTTAGTCGTCCATCTACATTTTCCTTAACATTTCCCCCTTGGATGCCCTTTAAACACCTAGTTTAGAGGGCATCATCTTCATTTCCTATGGGATGGTAGCAAGTAAGGAATAACTGGACTCTGATCTTGGCAATTTGAACAATGATAAACGTAGTAAGGATATTTAGTATGCAGGGACCAAATGCTACTGTGAGGAGGAACTTAAAGAGGAGCCTGTTTTGGAGAACTCTCGAAGCTAGTGAAAAGAGCTGTTGTTGCAGGGCCAGGGCCAAGTGAGTGAGGGTGGTAAAAATCTGCCGTGAGTTGTTGGGTCAGCTGCCAGAACTGAACCTGTGATACCCTGATGCCGGCAGCACCGAGGGCAGCACCTGACACGGCCAATAGCCTCACAAGAAAAGGGATGATTGCAGGGGGGCATCATGGACAGCTAGGAGGCTTCCATATAAGTGGAGCATCACTTCCAGGGAAGACTGAAATGTTAGGTGAGAGACTAACACGGAAGAATAACTGGTTGTGTAGGATAGTGCAGATGAGTACACCTTGGTCACAGGCCAGACAGGTATTGTTTGGTGCACAGACCCAACTGGAGTCCATGATTGGAGAGGAGGAATTTCTATATAGCTGTACTGGAGTCAGGAAAGGGTCATCCTGGGTCCCTTGTGCTGAGGTAGGAGATGCCACAGTGGATTGGTGAGGGTAACACCTAGGTACTGAACGGCACCGGGCTTCATATAGATTCAGCAGCCAAGGGTGGATTTGAGTAATTGTGGGCTAGGTAGGAGGTACTGATCATTTCTAATAGTTGTGCTATGTATGGTTGCTGTGTGTGGAGAGGAGATCCAGGAATGTGCCAGGGCAAGTCGTTTCTGTCTGAATCTGGGGGTTGACTGCCACACTGTGAACATGGGTGAACACGGACTTAAACATAAACTTAGGCATGGTGTTGGTCCCCAAGTAGTGATAATGGCCCACAAAAAAAGTGATTCCCATGGTGCATGAGGTGTCATTGGGCTCCAGGACTGAGACAGTGAGAGGAACACAGTGGTCATTGAAACAGGAAGAATTGATGGCTTTGCATGACAGAGAAACCTGGATGTCACTGCAAGATTTGAAGCTCCACCCAGAAGACCCTCTACTTCCTGGATGAATAGCGACCCATGATTCACATCCCCATGCCTGTGAACAGAGCTGAGGGCAGGTTGCTGGCTGTTGAGGTGTGGGGCCACCACATATGTAGATATCTACCAGCCAGTAACCTGAGTGATGGCCACAGTAGGAACACCATCTGTGGGTTTCCTGGGAGTTATTGAAAAGTCGGCATCCATCAAAGTGGAGATAACATTTGGTGTACACCCATCCCAGGTGGAAGAAGCCAGTGGGGATGCTGGTGGGGAGTTGGGGGGATTAAGCTGGAAAGTCCATTTGTCAGTAATGGTAATACAGGAGCCTGTCCCCTCTTCTGGGTAGGGCAAGCTAGAAGCAATGAAAAAGAACAGTATACCAGGTAGCAGAAGACCAGGACTGACTGGGGTCAGGGAAATAAGTAAAATTCACCTGACCACCAGCCGACCCATGTTTAGAAGCAGATAGCAGGGGACCAACAAAAGACAGGGTTCTCGACCTCAGTCTTAGGGGGAGAGCAAGAGTGGCCAATCCAACAGTAAAGAAAACCACCAGGAGGCAGATTGGGGAAAGGAATAAGGGGTAACATATGTAAATCTCCTCAAGTTTCTGCCGTGCATGGACCAGCCAGCTTCCAAGGGTGGCTGGAGCAGGGCTGAAGATCCAAGGTGTTTTAAGGCAAAAGGTTAACACGTTGGGGTTGATGTGGCTGGGGAGAAGTCTGCTGATTCAGTTGAAGGCAAAGCCGGAGCATGATTTGTGAGGTCTTGCTGGACTCTCCACTGGAGTGGCTTCTCATCCAAATGATGAGCTCTTTTCATTCTGGAGTGGTGGACCCATGGGGTGACACCTGAGAACTTGAGGTCAGTAAGGGTGGTTAGAACAACAGAGTGCGGCCCTGTCCACTGCAGTTTGAGGCTGTCTTTTTTCCCAACTTTGACCCAAACTGAGTCCCTGTCTGGAAGGAGTGTGCCTGAGACCATAAAGAGATTTGGAACCCTCTCAATAGTGTACCTTTGTAATTTATTTAGGGTGGTCCCCAGGGCCTGAAGATGCTCCTTTATTTCTTTATCTCCAACCTGATGTAAGTTTTCTGGAAGGCTCCATAGGCATGGGGAAGGCTGTCCATATGCTAATTCAAAAGGGGAGAAACGTAGTGTACCAGGTGTGCAGTGAGCACACCGGAGAGCTAGGGGTAGCAGATACGGCCATGGGAGTTTAGTCTTCTGACAAAACTTTGCTAAGGTTCCTTTGAGGGTGTGATTCATTCACTTTACTTTCCCTAAGCTTTGGGGCCAGTAGGCGGTGTGGAGTCTCCAGGTAATGTTTAGGGACTTGGTCAAGACCTGTACAATGTCTGCTACAAATGAAGTCCATTGTCACTATAGATTGTTAATGGCAGACCAAACCAACACATGATTTCCCACAAGAGGACTTTCTGGCTTCACTCCGTCCTGGTCAGGAAGACTTTGACCCACCCAGAGTATATGCATACTAATAGTAGGAGATACCCGAACCCCCTGCTTGGCTGCAAGTCTGTGAAGCCTATTTCTAGATCTTCGAAGGGTGTTGCTCCTATTCTCTGGACACCCAGAAGGAATTGTGGTGCAGACTGAGCATTATTTTTAGCACAGGTTATACATCCCTCACTGGTTTCTCAGCATAGTGCTAGCAGCTGGCTGATGTAATAGTGCTTCTTGAGGAGGTCCTCTAAGACAGGTTTCCTAGATGGGTGAGTTGGTGGTATTTCTTGACTAGATAGATGCCCTCTTGTTGCTGTTGGAATGAAGACATGCCTGTCTGGCATCACACACCAACACTTTTCAGTCAGGGTAACCCCCGAGCTCACACTGACGAGCCTGGCAAAAAGGCTATTGTATTTCGCATTGTCCTGGTGGCCCCAAAGATGGTCACAGTCCTTTTGCTTTCTGAAAGGGGCCACTGGGGAGGTGACAACAGATACTTGGCTTCAGTGTCAACCATAAAAGTCACTGATTGGTCACCTACTTTCATTCTGACTGTAGGCTCATTGGGGCCAAGGAGGAGAGACCCCAGACCCCTTAGAGTCTATTTCTGCCAGGCCTATGAGGTCCTCCTCTCGGTATTCTTTCTTATAGCAGCTAGGTTTCTGCACCTTCCCCAGTTAGGGCACTTGTTTTTCCAATGTCCCTTCTCCTTGCAGTAGGCACATTGATCATTTTCTAAGGAGGTTCTGGGTCTCCTCCCTTTTGGTAGTGAGGGTCTCCCTGCCTTTGTGTTATCCTTTTCCCTCAGGGTGGAGGCAAGGAGATTGACCTTCTTTTTCAAACCCTTAGTTTTTGAAGATTTGTTGTTTTTTGCTTTTCTTTTTGTTTGTTTTGTTTTGTTTTTCTTTTGATGTGGTAAAGGTTTGTTTTTGGTTTTGGTTTTGTTTTTTTCTGATGTCTGGGGCAGCCTGAGCCACAAAGGAGGTGTTTACCATTCTATATCTGGTGGGCCCAGACCTGGAGCTTACCCCAGGGCAGCCTTTGTCTATGTGAAGTTGGCTTCTGCTTCCTCAGTCCAGACAAGGTGTTCTCGATCTGGTCCCCCTAAGAGATCATAGAGGGGTCTTGCTATTGCCAAGAACCCAGGGAACTAGATGTGGCAGAATCCTACAGCCTCCAGGATTTCTCATAGGCCCCTTTTTGTCTGACGTTGTGGCAAGGAAATAATTATTTTCTTTCTCTCCAGCCCTAGTTCTCTCTCCCCTTGAATGAGGAGGAAACTGAGGTATTAGACCTGTCGTTGGCATATCTGTGCTTTCTTCCATGAGACTTGGTATCCCAAGTTGACAGAAGCTATAGGAGGGCCTTTGTGACTTTTGTGCAGTCTTCCCAGGGTGGCCAATGCGTCTGAAAGGGGGATTCCATGAGCTCTACCGTATCCTGTGGTTTCTAAGAGTAGGGAGAGATGTTATGTTTCCAGTTGAGAAAAACGGTGGTGAAGAAAGGTTCATAATACATCATGGAATGGCCAAGTAGTACTGTCCTGTCTTCACCACACCTCTCGGGTTCTCGGGTTCTCGCATGTCTTATACTGACATTTGGAAGGTGCCTGCACCCAGCCTGGGTGCTGGTCCCAGGGAAAGTAGATCCTTTGGTTCCGGGGGCACCAGTTAATCCTCTGGGCCTGAGGATGGTGGGAAGACTGATGGCAGTGGAATGTTTGGAACTAGAAGGTCAGGTGCAGACGGCCTTGGGGGTGCCTACTGAGGGGGCAGGATTGGTTCATCTTCAGGATCTCTGGCTAGGATTTGTGGAGGTTGGGGCTTTTGTCAGTCTACTTTGGGCCACTTGAATGAGGCAACTAATACCCTGGTCTGTCCTTACCTACTGTAAGCAAATTGCACCTGAGAGGGAAGGGCCTGGGCAATTCCTAGCCAGGAATCAATGTATGGGAACCAGTCAGGGTGTCCTGGTTCTCCTGTTATGACTCGCCATACTCTGCGAACCACTGGGACATCTAACATCCCTTCTGAAGGCCACCCAGTATTAAAGTTGAACCATTCCAGTTCACACAGGGTTCTCAATTTGCTGGGATTCATCTTGACTCTATAGTCTCCTGAAAACCCCTTCTTGAAATTTTGGTCATGGTCTCAAGGACCATAGGTTTACTCTGCCCTGACCCCTTGGTGATTTTCTCATGTGTGGTGTTGCAGAGACAGACGAGGGGAGGGGAGGAAAGGTGGTGCCTCTTGTGGTGAGGAGACCAATTAGTTGTCCATCTGGCTATGTCCCAAAGGAGCTTAGGTGAGGGTCCTCACCTAAGGGTCTCAGCATTGTGACTTACAGTTGGAATCCATTCCAATGCTGCCCTAGACTGCATGCAGTTCACCATGGAAATCACAGATGGCTCCACTCAGACTCCATATGTTTCTGGGGAGCTTACGGGTACCCACCCATGAAGCCAAAGATTCAGTCTACCTGAACAAGCCAGGTCAGGCTGCACATTCACTCACACATCCATTCCAGAAGTTACTACATTCCCTCCCACAGATCCCTACCTATGAGACCTCTAAGAGGTCTTTAGGTGGTGATCCATCTCCCCTTCCACCCCAATGGGTGGATCTGACTTGGTCTGGGGCCCCCAGACCATACTGTCATGTGATATTGAGACCAGGTCCTCACCTGCCAAGTCTCCCCGAGTCCAGCAGGAACAGTGGAGTGGGCAGGTTCAAGGTGACCAGGTGAGAGACTGCCAAATATTAGGCAAGCTGCACCTTCTCTATCCCTCATTCAGTCACCACCCCACCCTTGCCCTGAAACCGGTGGCAACAATGGACCAGCATGGTTGGGTTTCCTGGTCAGGGAACCAAATGTTACAGAAACTATATTGGATCACCCAATGGAAGAACAAAGTGGCACTCGGAGAACTTGGAGGATAGGAGATATATTTAATATTATTATTAATATTAATATTAATTATTAATATAATTATATTAAATATATTTAATAATCACTCAGAGGAGAGTGATCTCCAAAGTTCCAAGCTCCTAACATAAATAAGGGAGGTAATTTATACACTTCTACTTCCGCATACTTGGCACTTTTGGCAGCCTGGGAAGCTGGGCAGAGAGAAGAGCCCACAAGGGTCCTGGGGCAGGGACTGGGTCCCCCCGCTGGCTTGTTCAGCCATCTTAGGACATAGACTTTCCCTATCATTAGCTATCAATTTATATATAATTGATGAGTTTTATTAACCCTGATGACCATTAATCAACTTGAAAATATATGGATTTTCTAATAACTCTTCATAGAATTTAATGAGCTACCTTTTCATAAGGAACATATGAGAAGAAACACTTTAATAAGCAATACTTTAAAATAATTAAAATACAAAGGATTATTATATAACATTTGAATTTATAGTCAGTTTATATTCAATTAATATCACTTTCAAAAATGATAATTTTTGAAGATAATTTAACACAATAGCTACTAATATTTTAAACATTTAATATTTATAATATGCACAATATTTCAATATTAATATCAAATATTAACATATAATTAATATTAATTACAATAATTAATATCAATAAAATAGTAAAATAATTTTGATGTGTCCATGGGAAATTAAAAAATTATATATAAGGTAAACTTTTGGAGTTGGAGCAATTCATTAGAAACTAACATGCATTGTGCTAAATTAAATTTACTCCGGTTTGGGGGCTATTTTTGCCTAATACTAAGTTAAGAAATCCATGTGTAAAACCAACCTTACATGGAATGCTAGGTAACAGCTTCTTTAATAATATCAACTTTTCATTAATGCATCACCAACAACTTTCTTAAAAAACAAACAAACAAACAAAAAAACAAAACAAAACAAAACAACAAAACCAAAACCAAAACAAAACAAAAAAAAAAAACAGAATCTTCTCCTTAAGTCTATATTGTTGCCTCTATAGTTGAATAAAAATTCCATTCTAAATATGGCATCCTTTGAAAAATTGTATTTTTTTTCCTTTTATTTCATAATTGCACCTTGAAGATGCTTTCTTTTCTGACCAGGAGCAAATAAAATGTTCTGTAATTTCCCATATGTCATAAACTACAACAAAAAGACAATGAAAAAAAAAATCATGGTCCATGAGAAAAGAGAAATAGATGAGGTGAGACATACTGTTTCTTAGGGTTTAGGTCTAATTTCAAGATGGTGGTTCCCATAACAGAGTCTAGGAATCTTATTCAGTTGAGGATAGAGATAATGAAGTGTGGGTTATCAAGATGACCAGAAAATTACAAAGTATAGTATATGAAAGAAGGAACTTGCTCATAAAATGGACTTTAAAAATTACAGTAAGAGACTTCTTGAGTATGTGACTGAAAACCAATCTACATATTTGCAGGGGAAGAATACATGAGACTGGGAAAGAACAACTTCCCAAGCAAGAACAATTACCAAAAATTTGCACATTGAAAAATTCCCAGAGTTCATACAGTTCTAGTAATCAGTTGAGTTCTATCTATCAAAAATGAAGAATTTTCTCAAATACATGGGGCATTACATGTAAACCTCAGAAATTGCATACTTTATTAGTGAGGTTAAATGAGTCCTAGAATGAAGGCTATTATAAAATGAGCAAATGAGTACACATGAATATAACTGCTTTCCAGAAAATATCAACAAACTTTCATTTATTTATTTTTATGTTTTATTTATTTATTTGATAGAGCAGAAAGCAAGAGGGGGAGTGCACATGCAAGCAGGGGGAGGAGCAAAGACAGAGGCAGTCCACCCCCTCCCTGCAGGAAGATAATGTGGGGTTCAATCCCAGGACACCAGGATGCTTAACCAACTGAGCCACCCAGGCACCCCTCAATTTCCTTTTAAATGAATAACACAAAATTCAGCACTTTTGCATGTAAATCACGGTGCCCAGAATCCATTAACATATTACTAGACATATAAAGAAGGTGAATATCACCCACAACCAGGAAAGTAGCATACAAATGAAAAAGATGGAATTAAAAAGCACATTAAAAGAGCAATTTTAGGGACGCCTGGGTGGCGCAGTTGGTTAAACGACTGCCTCCGGCTCAGGGCGTGATCCTGGAGTCCCGGGATCGAGTCCCACATCAGGCTCCCAGCTCCATGGGGAGTCTGCTTCGCTCTCTGACCTTCTCCTCGCTCATTCTCTCTCTCACTGTCTCTCTCTCTCAAATAAATAAAATAAAATCTTTAAAAAAAAAAAAAAAAAAAAAAAAAGAGCAATTTTAAGAATGTACCATATACTCATGAATGAACATGATAAAGAGAAAAAAGAATATAAAAAAAGGTTCCAAATGGAACTTCTAAAGATGAAAAATATAATATATGAGAAAAATTATTTAAAGAGCTATAAAAAAGATAGAAATCACAGAGAAAAGAAAATCAGTGAATTTAAATGTGTAGCACAAAGACCTTCCCAAAAGAATATATGTGAAACAAATATAAAGTGTGTCAGTTACCTGTAGTACCATATCACGTAATGTAACACACACACACACAGAGTTCCAGAAGGAGTGGTAAAAAAACAAGAAAATTATTTGAATAAATAACTGCTGAACATTTTCCAAATTTGTGGAAATCTGTAAGGCTAGAGATTCAGAAACTAAGCTCCAAACATAATAAACTTAAAACCACACAAAGGCATATTACAATCAAGCTGATGGAAATCAGTAATTAAGAGAAAATCTTAAAGACATTAAATAATAGAAGACAAATTACATAAGGGGTGGAGATATGATAAGAATGAGAACCAACTTCTTATCAGATATAATTAAGGTACAAGACTACCATTAAAGAATTGAAGGGGGTAAAACAGCTGCATTAGAATACTATACCTATTAAGATACATTTTCACACTGCAGGTAAAAATACCTTTTTATACAAATATTGTTAGCAGATCTTTACTACAGGAAATATTATAATAATTTCTTTAGACTGAAGGAAAATATATCAGAAAATTGGATCTACACAAGGAACCAAGAGAACCAAAAAATGGTGTATATATAACTGTATCTAAATGCTCAAAAACAATAAGCATTCACTAATACCTTTATTTTCTCATTCTCTATTCACCCCTTAATATGCAGAAATCTGGTACCTATCCTTATATGTCCACATTTTAGACGACATCCTCTAATAGCCAAATCCAAGATCATTGTTAGAGTTATTTACTTGCTCTCTCTGCTGTATATAATGTTTGTGGCTAAATTCCTTCCTTTGGAAAATCGTATCAGATTTCTATGAGTGAGCATTTCCTGATTCTCCTCTTCTCACACATTCAAGTTTTCTCTCTCCTGGGGTGCCTGACTGGCTTAGTCCAAAGAACACACCACTTGATCTCAGGTCATGAGTTTGAGTTCCACATTGGGTGCAGAGATTCCAAACATAAAGAAACTTAATTTTAAAAAGTGTTTTTTTTTTTTTTCCTGTCTTATTACTCTCTGAACATTCCATAAGAATTGTGTTCATCAGTATTTTCACCCAACCATTATTTTGCTTTTACACAGGCACTTTCCACTAACAAAATTATATACTCAAATAGTTGTTAACCACTTACATGTTAGTTCCCTCCAATTATTTATCTTGTATTTGGACAATGGTGCTAACATATAGATTAATATGTTTAATTGTCAAACACTAACACCACTGAGTCTCAATCTCAAAACTTCTGGAATAAACACATGATCTTCAAATGCCAAATATGTATTTTAGCATTATGTTAAATATAATGTTTAACAGTACCTTCATTCATCTACTTGGCTAACCAAAAAATTAAATATCCTCCTTCTAGCTTCTTGTCCTGTTCAAACAAAAATATATCAAATAGCTTCTACTTACCAAGCACATCATTGTGCCCTAGAAATATATAAATAAAAGATGTCTACCCTTGATGGAGGCAAGGCATATGAGAAACAATAAATAAAGTTACAAAACAGTGTTGGAGAAGGTCATGAAAATGAAGTAAGGAAATATTCGAAGTACACTGGAGTGATCATGTCAATTGAGATCTCAAAGATGGAGTAATATCACCTGTCATTGAAAGTTGAATGGAGTTTGTGAGAGTAAGAAAACAAAACAAGAATATCTCAGGCAGAGGAAACTCTATATGTAAAGCCAGAAAGTCTTGGAATAGAAAAAGAAAATAATTATGTGAACATGAGAAAGAAGAATTAATGTTGAATCTGTGGCAGATTTTGTATCAGTGTATGTGTTTTATTAAGGGAAAATCAACTTGGATATTAAGGGCATATCTATTTTTATATGGATATGTCTATGTACAGAAAGCATGAAAATAAGAGAATTCACTTCACAATCTTTAAGAAACAGAAAGGCAAAGTCTTACTTGTGTTTTAGAAACATTAACACAGGTGTATAAAAAATTATCATATTGATAAATATTGGTGCAATGAAACCACCTTCTCTCCCTTTCTTTTAAATCTTTTCCCTGTGGTGATTTGACCTCTTTGACTTTGCCACCCACTGTACTCCAAAGGGAGGATAATATGCTAATCTAATCGTTCCAATCCAATTCTCATTTTGTTGGCTGATTTATGCAGAGTACTGAATTAAATTTACAGCGCAAGTAAATTTAATATGTCCAGTGATTAACATGGGAGGAAACAACTAAACAAAACAAAAACACCTTGTGGGGAAATCACAACTCTTGTGAGATTTGGGTACTGGTTTTTAAGTCACACTTAAAGCAACAAGTATTATGGGCTGAAATGCGACAGGTGGTACTGCTGGATTGGGTCTTTAAATGTTATACACAGGGAAGGAATTTATTTGGATCATAAAAGACTGGGTGGGCCCCTAAGCTATAGGCCCCCAAATAGGGCTTTAACAGCAGAATGATGTTAGGATGGTAGAGTCCAACATGTGAAAGAGAAAGGAAGAAAGAAAGAAAATTTAATTCATGTAGATCATGAAAGTTTGGGTTAACAGTAGCAAATGAGTTTTTTCTTCCTCCTTCCTTCTGCAACAGAATTCTGTTGCTGTTACCAAAATTAATCATTTCACATGCACTCTGTATTGGTCCCCTCTCTCCTTATGGACTTTAGTCCTTTCATCAGTTTCTCCACTACTCCCCTTCTTCCTTCTGAATTATTTTCAACAGCATACACATATTGCTCAGTATTCTCTGCCTGACAGTACTTCTTTAGCTTATTTGACTCACTGATTTTTACCTTTTCTTCCAACTAGATTTTAAATTCCACCAGAGCAAGGGCTAACCTTATTTGTTCGACTCTGTATATCTAGGACACAGATCAGTGCCAGAACTCTAAAATGCATCCTGAAATTAGTGGGGAGTCATTAACAGAAATTTAAGCAAGGGAAATGACAGATCAGATTTTCATTATGTATTGTTCAGGGGTCTGTTGGAAAGACGGAGAGAACAGAGCTGTAAGGACACTGATCTATTACGGGGCCGCTCCATCTCTTGCATCATTAGTTTCATCCTCTGTGATCATTCCCATAACCATGAAAACCTGCAATCACACTCACAGAAGCCCTCAATGACCTCAGAGCCCTTCCAGCACCATGGCTGTTTGCACACTTCTCGAAAACAAAACAAAACAAAACAAAAAATACAAAAAAAAAAAATTACTCTTGAAACATTAGAGGTATTCCATTGTAGATTTCTATTCCCATTCTCACCAATTCACACTTCATTCTTTCCAATTTATAGAAATATGTAAAAACTTGTTAGGCTCTTTTCAATTACCATTTGATGAATGTTTTCCAAACCTCACCAACATCCAACATGCCATGCAGCTGGAAACTTAATGAGACCATGTTTTACCTGGACTTTGGTTTGATGATGCCAGATAGACTGCAATTAACTCATGAATTTATGAACCAAAAATCATGATAAGCTAATGATGAATAAATTTAGAACTTTCTATGTATCATTTTTTGTGGGGGGGCTGGTAAAATTTACATATCTTTAATTAAAAAGTGAACAGGCCCTTATGTATTATTCTTGCTGGGTTGTGTTGTGCATGTCATACAATATGTTTTGATTAAATATTTGTAAAAATGTTATCCTTTTCAGATCAAGAATCTGTGGCACATCATGATCATGACTGGTCATGATGCTATACAATGGTAAATGAGAATTTTGACCTAGGTTATCTGACCTCAGAGTGACAAAGTATTATAGTGTCTCTTCTGAGTGAAATATAAGTAAGGAAAATTCGTACCAAAAAGAGTAGTCCCCATTATTTTATCTTGGCCCTTTAGCAATTTTCATTCCAGAAAATTACCCAAGGCAAGATCAAAGCTTTACTTCATGAGATAAGAATCAAGCTTATTAAAATTTATCATATCTAACATTTTAATGTGTTACCTGTATCATTGTTTAACAAATGAAAAGCCTTTTGTAAAATTTTTTAAAATGTAAATTATTCTTAGCTTCCTTACAACATTATTATCATTTCATCTAAAGCTTGTTTTAGTAACCTTTAGGCCACAGCAATATAGGGCAAATATCCTGCACTATATTAGGTTAGATTCTATTTTTAAACCTCTTAAGGTTGGTGTTAATGATGAAACACAATAGTACAAAAGAAGAGTTTTTCTACTATATTTAATATTCTGACCCAATAGCAGGACTCTAATTGATAACTTTTGCCAAGTCCTTCACACATTGTCAATATTCTTTGACTTAATAACTTATAAGTAATGAGATCAGAACTAAGAAAAACTCTGTAAATGTGAAAACAAACTTTATTAAACATAAACTGGAAATACTCTTACAATGGTAATACCTTTTTTAAAATATTTTATTTATTTGAGAAAGAGATAAAGCAAACATGAGTGGAAAGGAAGAGGCACAGGGAGAGAGAGAAGCAGATTCCCAGGAAAAAACCCATTGCAAGGCTTCATCCCAGGACCCCCGGGGATCATGAGTTGAGTCAAAGGCAGATGCTTAACCCACTGAGCCACCCAGCTGCCCCAAAATACTAAGTTTTTAAAAAACATTAGTATGTTAGTCTATTTGTCTACAGAGTAGACAAATAAGATTTTTTTAAGGATTATATCTTTTTTAAAAGATAAAGATTTATCTTTTTTTTTTAAGATTTTATCTTTAAGATTTATCACTTTATTTGACAGAGAGGGAGAAAGAGCACAAGTCAAGGGAGGAACAGAAGGAGGGAATCTTGAAGCAGATTCCCTGCTGAGCACAGAGCTCAGTCTCACAACCCTTGAGATCAGAACCTGCTCTGAAATCAAGAGTCTGACACTTAAGTGACTGAGCCACCCAGGCACCCCTGTCAACAGAGTAGTTTATAATGCACTTTCTGATTAGCCTCAGCCTTCCTTGCTGACTTTGTACCATTCTTTTCCCCTAGTGGTATAAGCAACCTAGACTACGTCTGTGAATTTTTCATTTTGTTTCAGTTTTGTTTTCCCAAATTGCTTTTCCTCTCCATTCTTGCTATCTGGGCCAGGTTATGCAGGTTATGTCCTTTCAAGCCCTAATTGGTACACAGAAACATTGAGAGAAAAAAATTATCCTTAATCAAATCTTAAATTTTCAGGAATTGTAACTTTAACTCAGTCTTCAATGGTAGCATTCTGCAAGCTGTCTTTTGAATTTGCAATATATTTAATTGTTTCCATTCTTTTACAGGCACTTATGAGCCATAAAATTCCAAAGACTTACTTCAGATGTGCCTGAATAAGGAGACACTTACTGCTGCATGCCAAAAGAAGCTTCTTTGCTTCCTGCTTATGAGTATGAAGTTGTGAGTTTGGGTCCAGGGCTTCTCAAAATTAAATATGCATAAAAATCAAATGGAAATCAATGGAAAACAAAGGTACTTTCAATTTGGCTTACAAACGTCTAAATAAAAGGTATTTTGGGTTTTCCTGAAATATTACTGACTACATATCTGGAAAAATAAAGAGCTATATCTTATGAGGAATATTAATAAATACTATTCTAAAAAGTTACTCTCATCTATTCAGTTCATATAGGGTAAGAATTTCAAGGACATTGGAATCATCACATCCATGAATGTGCAGGAAGTTTCTCCGCAGTCAACTTTTTTGTTAAAGTAATAAAAATAATCTATTGATCCTTATGAAAAATCATCTGATATATAAAGAATGACAAATCTTCCTCTATGCTACTATCCCCGGTGTTCTTTGGTTCTTTGTCCTTTCTCTCATTGAAGAGTAGCAGTTCTCTCGTACATTCTCTGTCTGCTTTCTGCTAAGAATAGATGGATCTTCCATCATACCTCCAGCTTTATGACAGTCTGAGCACCTTCTGTTACACCCACAGTTTTACCACACATTCTCTTATCGACTTAGAGGAAGCACGTAGACAAACTTCACAAGCAGAGTAACATTTATCCTTTAAATTCGTCACTTGTTGAAAAATTATTCACTTATGCTATAAATATCTTTCTACAGAAAGAAAAATAAGTTGAAATTAGAAGCCCGTTCTCAGAAGGAGGGTTATTCAAACAACAATGACCTGATTTTTTGACTAGGAATAAATTTCCTGCTATAAGAAAAAGACAGCAAAAAGTGATACATTAGTCATATCAGAAAGAGGGAACTATTACTTCTACAACCCACAAAATCTGGAAAATAATGTTCCCAAACAAACATCAAATATTTCTTTACTTACTCTTAGGATATCCCTCCATTAAATAAATCTAAAGATATAAAGTGATAAAAGATATTCAACTGTTGACAGAGGAATTATTTTCATATGTACCTTTTTGTTCAGATATCTTTCGTGGTCTAATAGTATGAGCTTAGTAAAAACTATAAACACAAATTTAAAAATTACAAAAGGGAATAATATATCTTAACCTTTTGATTGATGAACATCTTAATGTGAGATATATTAATAGGACATACCAGAGAAGACTCTTACTACAAATTGTTTTACCATTTAGAAGATATTCGCCATAAAAAAGGTAAATAAATTAGAAACAATGATATACTACATGAAGGAACAGGGAGATGTCAGGACATTTTAAATTTGACTAAAGGATTATATGGTGAAATCTCAGGAGGCGTATAAGAGTGTTAGGAAAGATAATTGTATAATCGTGGTTACCATATGTAAAGAAAATGACAGTTGCTGACTGTGTACAAGAATGTGTGTGGAGGGGATAGCTAAGATGTCAGAGTAGTAGGAGGACCAGAGACTTGCCTCCTCCTTCAAACATAGCTGGATAAGTACCAATCCATTCTGAATATCCAAGAAATTGATCTGAAGACTGACGGAACAAACTGCACAATTAGAGGAAGAGAAGAGGCCGTATCAAGGAATGTAGGAAGTAATGAGACGTGGTCTGGAGAAGAAAAAGATCATGGGTGCTGCAGAGGGAAGGGAACTCTGGTTGTGGAAAAAGGCAAGAAAAAGAGAGAGGCGTACACAGGTGATTACACAAGGAGAACACTTCCCTGAGCCATCGACCAGGAAAAAGAGAGGGGCTGATATTTTGTGAGTTTTACAACCAGTGGGAATCAAAGACTCAAGTTTTAGAGGTTGCCAGCATGGCTTCTTAGAGCCATGAAGGCACTGCTGTGCTTCTGGAGAAAAGGCAAGTAAGTAACATGGGCTAGAGGACACAATCTTAGGATCACTGAGATGCACTGGGGAGACTGTTCCTTCTTCTTGGAGTACATCTAAGAGAGGTGGCATTGCTTCTTGGGGACAAAAGAGCCAGCAGGCTTCATTTCCTTTTCCTGCCCCTCAACATAGATGCAGAGACACCTGCTGAGGGCAGCTAATCTGGAGACAGGCTGCTTATATACTTTGCTCCAAAACCCCACCCTCCTGTATTCTGGTGCAGCTGCCCTTCTGGGTCAAACCTGCGTCGATCCCAGTGTGGCAAGACCCTCTACCCAGAAGACCAGCCCAGATCCCCATCACACAAGGTCCCCAAAGTTTAGGGTTTTAAAACTCAGCCTGCGTTGCTGGGATAGAGCCCAAAGAATACTGTCTTGCTCCTGGTGGGCAAGAAACTGAGACACAGTGTGAAAACAGTCATCTGAGAAAAGCATAGGACACATGAGGGGAAATCATTCACTCTTTTGGGAGGGCTTCCCTGAGAGCAAATAAACATAAACTCCTCTCCAGGGACAAAAGAGTGGCTGGTGCCATCTCCCTCCCCCATCACTCAACATAGACCAATTTCAGTAAAGAACACAGCACCAACACTGGCTGCCTAACCTGCTTATGCCAAGTCCTAACCCCCTGCACTTGGCCGATACTGCTTTATGTGCCCAAGAACCAGTGCAGTGTCCCCTCCCTCAGAAAACCAGCACAAACCCCTACACGTATCTTGTCTACTGACTATAAACTTCTGCAAAACTTCAGTTCTTGTGGAAATAACATCAGATCTCTTTTGAGAAGCGGATCAGAGTACACCAGGTTACAAGTGACCACATTCTGGCCAAGATCCAAAGACTCCCAACTGCAGGTAAGGAGAAACTCCACAGAGATAGAGCAGCCAAAACACAGCAGCAGAGTGTGCACAGCACACACCATAGACATTTCCTGAAGCACAAGACCCTGTACATTATATGACCTCCCCTTCATTCCTCTCAGGAGCAAGAAACATAACAGGCTTTCCTCACACAGAAGAAGACAGAGACCTAAAGAAATTGCCAAGAGGAAAGAATTCATCGCAAAAGAAAGAATTTGGAAAGACCATAAATACATGGAGGTTAAAGAACATTCTATTAAGAAAGAATGCATCATCCAGGAAATTGAAGAAAAAATTTAAAAGTGCATGCAAACAAATGAAAATGAAAGCATGATGGTCCAAAACCTTTGGGATGTAGTAAAAGCAGTCTTAAGAGGGACGTATATAACCATGAGGCCTACCTCAAGAAATAAGAAAAATCTCAAATAAGCAACCTAAGCTCAGACCTAAAGGAGCTAGAAAAAGAACACCAAATGGAGTCTAAAATCAGAAGAAGAAGGGAAATAATAAAGATTAGAGCAAAAATAACTGACACAGAAACAAATAAAATAGATCAATGAAACCAGGTGCTAGTCCTTTAAAAAAATTAATAAAATCAATAAACCCCTAGCCAAACTTATCAAAAAGAGAAAGGGCCAAGATAAATAAAATCACAAGGGAGAGAGGAAAGACAACAATCAACACCACAGAAATACAATATTATAAAAAATTATATGCCACTAAATCAGGCAATCTGGCTGAAAAGGATAAATTCTTAGAAACTTACAAAGTACCAAGACTGAAATAAGAAGAAATTATAAAAAAAAAAAACTTTAAAAAAAACTAATAATCAACAAGGAAATTAAATCAGTAATCGAAAATCTCCCCCAAAAGCAAAATTCCAGGGTCAGATGGCTTCCCAGAGGAACTTTACAAAACATTTTTTTTTTAAGATTTTATTTATTTGACAGAGAGAGATCACAGATAGGCAGAGAGGCAGGCAGAGACAGAGGAGGAAGCAGGCTCCCTGCTGAGCAGAGAGCCAGATGCAGGACTCGATCCCAGAACCCTGAGATCATGACCTGAGAGGAAGGCAGAGGCTTAACCCACTGAGCCACCCAGGTGCCCCAAATTCTACAAAACATTTAAAGAACAGTTAATACCAATTCTTCTGAATCTTTTTTTATTCCATTTCCAAAGAATAGAAATGGAAGGAAAACTTCCAAAGTTATTTTATGAGACCAGCATGACCCAGATTCCAAAACCAGAGAGAGACTCCACTAAGAAAGAACTACGAGCCAGTATCTCTGATGAATGTGGATGTAAAGGTTCTCAACAAAATCTTACCAAATTGAATCCAACAGTACATTAAGAGAATCATTCACCATAATCAGGTAGGATTTATTCCTGGGTTGCAAGGTGTTTCAATATTTACAAATCAACCAACATGATAGACCACATTAATAAAAGACAGAATAAAAGCCATATGATCCTCTCAATGGATGCAGAAAAACACTGGACAAAGTATATATCCATTCTTAATAAAAACCTTCAGCAAAGTAGGGATAGAAGAAACATAAGTCATAAGGACCATATATGAAAAACCCATAGCTAAAATTATCTTCAATGGGGGAAAAACTGAGCTCTTTTCCTCTATAGTTAGGAACAAGACAGATATGTCCACTCTCACTGCTGTTATTTAACATAGTACTAGAAGTCCTAGCTTCAGCAATCAGACAAAAAAAGAAATAAAATGTATCCAAATCAGTAAGGAAGAAATCAAACTTTCACTATTTGCAGATAACATGATACTCTGTGTAGAAAACCCAAAAGACTCCACCAAAAAATTGTAGAACTGATACATGAATTCTGTAAAGTCATAAGGTACAAAATCAACATACAGAAATCTATTGCATTGCTATACGCTGATAATGAAGCAGCCGCAGAAAGAGAAATCAAGGAATAGGTCCCATTTACAATTACACCCAAAACCATAAGATACCTAGGAATAAACCTAACCAAAGAGGCAAAAGATCCATACTCTGAAAACTATAAAACACTAAAAACAAAACAAAACAAAAACTGAAAACGACACAGAGAAATGGAAAGATATTCTATGCTCATGAATTGGAAGAACAAATATTGTTAAAATGTCTACTCTACCAAAGCAATCTACACATTTAATGTAATCCCTATCAAAATCCCTATCACAGAGCTAGAACAAATAATCCTAAAATTTGTACGGAACCACAAAAAAACATCAAATAACCAAAAGAAAAGCAAAGGTGGATGTATCACAATTCTGGATTTCAAGTTATATTACAAATTTATAGTCATCAAGACAGTATGGTACTGGCACAAAAGTCGCCACACAGTTCAATGATCAAAATAGAAAACCCAGAAAATGACCTGTAACTATATGCTCAATTAATCTTTGACAAAGCAGGAAAGAATATTCGATGGAAAAAAGACCCTATGTTCACAGGTGCTGCTGGGAAAACTGGGCAGCAACATGTAAAAGAATGAAACTAGATCACTTTCTTACACCACATACAAAAACAAATTCAAAATATATGAAAAACCTAAATATGAGATAGGAAACCATCAAAATCCTAGAGAAGAACACAGGCAGCTACCTAATGACATTGACCATAACATCTTCTTACTAGATACATCTCCTGAGGCAAGGGAAACAAAAGCAAAAATAAATTATTGGGACTTCATCAAAATGAAAAGCTTCTGCACAGTGAGGAGAACAATTGACAAAACTAAAAGGCAACCTTTGGAATGGAGGAAGGTATTTGCAAATGGCATATCCAATAAATGGTTAGTATCTAAAATATATAAAAAACTTCTGAAACTCAACACCCAAAAATCAAATAATCTAGTTTAAAAAATGAGCAAGAAGACATAGTCCAAGGAGGACATTCAGATGGCTAACAGGCACATAAAAAGATGTTCAACATCATCTATCACCAGGGAAACACAAATCAAAATCACACTGAGATAACACTTCATGCCTTTCAGAATGACTAATATCAACAACACAGGAAACAACAGATGTAAACAAGGATGTGGAGAAAGAGGAACCCTCTCATACTGTTGTTAGGAATGCAAATTGGTCCCACCAGTTAGCAAAACTGGCTTTGGAAAACTGTTTCTGGAAAACAGGAGGTTCCTCAAAGAGTTAAAAGTAGAATAACACTATGATCCAGCAATTTTACTAGTAAGTACTTAACCAAAGACTAAAAAATACTGCTTTGAAGGTATACATGCACCCCAATATTTATAGCTGCATTATCAACAATAGCTAAATTATGAAAAAGTCCAAATGTCCATCAATTGATGAATGGGTAAAGATGGTGGATACATATAATGGAATATTACTCAGTCATCAAAAGAAGGAAATCCTGCCATTTGCAATGATGTGAATGGGGCTTGAGGGTATTATGCAAAATGAAATAAGTCAGAAAAAGACAAATACCATATTATTTCACTCATATGTGGAATTTAAGAAACAAATAGATGGCCACAGGGGGGAAAAAAGAGAGGCAAACCAGAAGAGAGACTCTTAACTGAAAACAAACTGAGGATGGCTGGAGGGGAAGTGGGCAGGAGAATGGGTTAAATAGGTGATAGGAAATAAGGAGGGCTTGTGATTCTTATGATGAGCACTGGGTGTTGTATGTAAGTGATTCATCACTAAACTCTACACTAAACTAATACTACACTATATGTTAGCTAACTGGAATTTAAATAAAAATTTGAAATAAGAAAGAAAGAAAAGGAAAGGAAGGAAGGGAAGGGAAATGAAGGGAAGAAAGGAGGGAAGGAGAGAGGGAAGGAATTAAGGAGTGAAGGAAAAAGAAAGAAAAGAAAAGAGAAAGAAAGAAAGAAGGGCAGGGAGGGAGGAAGGAAGGGAGGGAGGGAAGGAAGGCAGAAAAGAAGGGAGGGAGGGATGAAGGAAGGAAGGAAAAGAAAGAAAGAAAGAAGAAGAAGAAGAGGAGAAAGAAAGAAAGAGGAGAAAAGAAGGAAGAAAGAGAAAGGTGTGTGGACACACAAGTGTGTTTGTGTGTTAAGGTTTTTAGAAAGTCAGTTTATATTGGAACAATGTATGTATGAAAAATAGGATATTAGACATGTGCACTACTTTTATTATTACTATTTGTTAGAAATATGATTATACAATTTTCCCATAATTGCACTCTATAATTCAATCAATATAATTTATCCAGGTATATAATTTTTGTACACATTTTTTCATTTGTCCTTAAAATGAAACCACAAATATGTTATATTTAGATACAATCTTAATATTTTCCCATGTTAATAGCACACAATTAACACATTCTATATTTTTAAAAGATATATTTATTATCTGTCTTGCTTAAAAAAAAATCCAAACATAAAAAGATATATTTATTTTAGAGAGAGAGAACGAGCAGGGAGAGGAGCAGAAGGAGAGGATGGCAGACTTCCCACTAGGCAGGGAGCCCAGCGAGGGGCTTGATCATGGGATTCTGTGTTCATGACCTGAGCCAAAATCAAAGAGTCCGACACTTAACTGACTGAGCCACCCAGGCACCACTATATTCTGTATTTTTAATGAGCACCATGCCGAGTATATTTGTTCTACTTTGTTACATTTTGTTTCACTAACCGGTAAAACATTCATTTTCTTTCTTCTTCTTTACTTCTTTGCTTGCCCATACTACTGTGTATATTATAAAAATAAATAATGTAATGTAATTATATATCTCAGTGGTAACAAACAACACAGATTTGCTCATAGCTTGCTTTTCCACCATGAATATATTATAAAGGCACAACTACTTGCGGTAAAAATTATTCAATCCTTTATACAATGGCTTAGTATTCTATGGTAAAGTCATTCTGTAATTATTTCATTCTTTCCACTGTTGATTAGCATTGAGATAAAATTGAAGTTTATTTTTCCATCACAAAAGTGCTGGAACAAATTTTTTTGTAGCACTCCCTGAATATAAGCATGTATTTATACTGTGTGTGTGTGTGTGTGTGTGTGTGTGTGTGTGTGTGTGCATTTGATTCCAGAGGTGAGAGAAACAGGTCAAAGAGTACACATTATTTGTTACTATACAAATATTAAGAAACACATTCCAACATGTTTATTGAAGTTCACATTTCTTGGCAGTCACTGAGAGTAGATTTTGCATACATTCTTCTACATACTTCATGCTAGCATTTGAAATTTTCACATACTGAATTATGCTAATTTGACAGTTAAGTAGTTATAGCTCAGTTATTAGAGCTTGTTACTTTAATTTGCATTTTCCTGAACACTAACAAAATTGAATGAGTTTTCATATAGTCTGGACATTTAAATTTCTACTTCTGTGTATTCCCAATTAATAATTTCCCATGTTTCGCTTAAGTGGTTTCACTTATCACTTATAACCAAATTTAAGAGGGCTGTGTTTGTTTTAGAAACTACCTATTACATTATCATCTGATTTGCATTTATTTTATAGTACATTGTTTTTCTCTTATTTTTAGTGTAGTTCTCAAAAAAATCTTATTTTTGCATTGTTAATATTTTCAACCCTTTTTAAATTCTTTACTTTATAACTTCTTTAATAAGTTCTCATGTATTTCCCAAATAAATAAAAATTTTTACTATTTTTAATGAACACTTTAGCATTTATTCCATCTGGAATTTTTTTCTTTATAAATTTTTGCTAGAATTTACTTTTTTTTCTTTTCTAGATAGATAACTAATTGTGCCAGCACCATGTATAATGTGAACATTTTATTTATTATACTATAAGGTCCAACACCAAGAACTAATTTTATTTCTTTGCAATTTACTTTCCTGTGTTTCAACTTCAATATCATACTACTTTGTTTACAAAAACTGTTTAAGCTTTTTATGTGAGAAAGCAAAGTCTTCCTGGCCAAGCTTATTTTAATATATTTATCAGTCTCATGAATAGGAACCTTCAACTTTGAACTTGAGTCTCAAGTTGGATGGCACCACTGGGTGTGTCTCTTGATGATTGGCTGAATGTATTTTTTATGTAGAAAGAAGACTCTCTCTCTTTTATGGTCATAGTGGACTTACTACTTTTCAACTTTTTAAATTAGATATAACTATGTGACTTACTTTAGTTAGATTACTATGAATGGAATGGGCTTCTTTGTGTTCTAGGAAAAAAAAAAAACACTGAAGAGCAGCCATGTGATTCACCATATTCTCTTCCTCTCACTGAGAAGACCCTAAGGTCTTATGTTGTAATGGTGGTTTCATAACATGGAGAAGTTTTTAACTAAATCATGAATGAATATGACAAGCACTGCTCTTTTACTAACAAAGATTTTATCATCGTAATGGACACATACCGTTAACATGAAACAAATCTTTGATGTTTTGGTTTTTAATTCTTCTTAGACTTTATTTTTTCAGAGAACTTACAGTTTCACAGCAAAACTGGGTAAAAGGTACCAAGATTTCCCATAAACCACTTGCCCTCATACACACAAAGCCTCCTCTTCTGTCACAATCTGTCGTAGAGAGGTACATTTGCTACAAATGAAAAACTGACATCGACACATCATTATCACCCAAAGTTCAGAGCTTATATTATGGCTCTCTTAGTGTTTTATATTCTATGAGTTGGGACAAATTTTAATGATGTATATCCACCATTATAGTATCATATAGAGCAGTTTCACTGCCTTAAAAGTCCTTTTTGGTTGGCCTAATCATAGCCGTATTTATAAGCCTAAGTTGAAAATTATGAAAAACCAATTCAGTTTATGACCATAAATTGGGGAGCTATAAAATGTCTTTGATACATAAGAAAAATACTTTTATCAAATGAATCACAGATAGTGAAGTCCAGGCTTGGGATCCTTTGGAATGTCAATTTGAAAAAGTAAGAATCGGGAAGGGTAGAGTGCACTGTCCTCATTTTAATTATTGCATACTTAAAAGATTTTTAAGAAACAGAAAGAAATAATGATTTTATGCTTAATTTCATTTTTAATTTTGTTTCTATTGTTATATGGTAAACTGCATAAATATTGGTGGATCGACACAATGAATTTTGATGTATGTTCATTTTAGAGTAGTCTCTCCAGTAAGATAAAAATGAAATAGGGAATACAATTTTGGAAATCTCCACAATCTAAAAATCAATAGTGGACATTTACTTTATATTACAAGAGACTTGAAATGAAAAATTTAGACCATGTCATCAAAATAAAGCATTGCTTTCAATTGTTATTAAAATATTCTCCATTCTAATTTTAATTATGTAAAGTTTCGTCTCAACATAGCAAATGTTATGTCTGTGCCATGCCAAAATATTTGAAAAATCAACTGATACGGTGTTATAATAGGTCAGAATGGCTATGGTAGCTGATATCAGTTTTACTCTGTATCTAGAAATCTAAAAAGTTTAGAAAATTTCTATTTTCGATTGCTGCAAATAAAGACATATATAATGTTAAAATAACCATTCCACCTGCAAATGAAAATTTTAAATATTAATTACATCTCCAGATTAATATATCATTTGATTAGTATTTATTTGCTGTTGATCTCGTACCAGAATATTGTTTTTATGCCTCTTTGGCTTTTATGAAAAAGAGTTGGCCTAATTGACTAATATCAACTTATAATAAGAACATTATGGTATCTATTCATATATGTTAAATAAATCTCATGGAATACAAGCAATAAGAAGTGGGTTTTAACATTCCAGGGTCACTGAGTTACTAGGCACAGAACAATATGAAATGCTTCTTATAGCATTTTGACCTGTATATCCTGATGCTTGGGAAGCCAGCTAAGAGACTGGCTAGGACTAATTGTGATTTTAGAGTCAAGGATAAAGGATGCCATAGGAGCAAATTAAACTTCGAGAATACAGCAGGGCAAAGGTGATGAGATTTCCCATATGTTATGAAGACACTGCAAACATTAATTTTAATAGAGTGGGATTGAAAGCGCCTCACTCAAGAGGGTTACCTGTCATGGTGAGGTTTCTGCACAAGCATAAGCCGAGGGAAAGTGATAATATATCATCCAGAGAGTGCATTACATGTTCCAAGGATATACAGTCTCATAAGCCCTTTGGTGCCTGAAGCAACTGCACAAAACAAAAAGTTAGACAGCACAAGGTCAGACTACCATAAAACCCATAATTAGGACTCTTTGATTGCTTCTCACATCTCCTTCCATATGTCAGTCTGGAGGAAACAAAGGCAGAAGAGAAACACCTTGAAGTAGGAATGAACAAGGACATTGAGTGTACATCATCTCTTTTCCCACTGCAGGTTTCCTAGTCTGGTTCAAGCCAAAGAGGAAATGGAAACTGGCCAGGTGATGAAAAATTTTTTGTTTCCGGTGAACTAGCCACTTTAATAAGTGAAACAGACAGATATCCTAATTAAAAGTGGAGGGAAAGTTGTGGAATATACTCAAGATGACATTCATGGGTGAGAAAGAGATGTGAGAAATGGTGTGTTCAAACAACAGAAGTGGCAGGGGGAAAAATGGGCCATTCTTTTTTTCCTCTCTAAGGGGTCCATCTCACTAAATTGAATAGTTTCATATAAATGCAGATTTACTAGTTTTTAAATATGAAAATACTGTGCATGTAAACATGGGAAGACATTAAGATAATTATTGATTTCCTGGCATTTTGAAAGTATGTTAATGGACATGATTATTTCCTATCACAATGCAATGAAATGCAGGGCTAGAGATCTGAATGCTTTATAAGAAAGTACACTTTTAAAAATCAGAACACATTTATTTTAACACTTAGAATTAAAATAACTATGTTATGAACCTTGAAAATATTTTTTTGTCCTAGAAAACATAAATGTTTCATTGTAAAAAACAAATAAAAATAAGTTTTTGAGAATGCCCTTTTCCAAGTATAGTAAACCATTCAATACAAATTTTTTGTATTACATTTGTAATTAGGAGATATACTGAATTTACTAGGAAAAAAAAAGAGGCACTCATGAATCTATTCCATTTGTACAATTCTGGAAATAAAGAAGAGGAAAGAAAAACAATTTATTTGAGAACCATAATAGGAGATAACACTAAAAAGCCTACAGAAAACTGTATTTCTGAAAATTATATTTCTTTTTCATGTCTTTTTAAATATTTATTTCATCCAGTTTGATCCAAAATGAGCTGTAGACATAATTTGAAAACTAACGGACTGAACAAATGTGGTTTGATTAGACTCAGTGTATGGAACTAGTGCTTCAAAATGGAGGTCAATAGCCTTTTTCAATATCAAAGTCATGAGAAAGAAATCCTAAAAAATTAGGAGGAGGTTGGTAGATTTTCCTTATTCTCAAACCACTCACTAAGCCCCAGGACATCAAGAGAAAATCCTGGTCCCTATGTGTTTTGTCTGCATTGAACAAAAAATATAATAATGATCATATTGATGAGGGAGCAGGAAGCTGGCTGAGGACAAAGCAAAAGCTGGCGCCTTGCACCCCCTCTTCACCCGCTCCCCTCCATATGTGTAGCATTCCTCAGGCACCCCTGACTGCCATAAAACAATAAATAGTTAACTTGCAGGGATCGCAATCCTGCAGAACAGGAATCTCCCTTGCTCTACAGGTATCCTAGAGATTCTAAACAGGGAGGTTACCTTGTCAATAGCACAAATTTCCAGAGGCAAATAACTCTCATTTCCTGAAGCCCTAATGTCCCCCTCCTCACTATAAACTGGAGGAGACTGAGGTAGAAGGGAATGTAAATGACAGCAGGGTCATAATACCCCACTAAGAATCTCCCAACTGTCTTGATGTTAATGTCTGACCTAAAAACGACATTGATCAAGCCATAAGGGCAAGGACTCCCTCCCCCCTCCCCCGGCACCTTGTAGGCCCACCTTAGCACGTGAGAGCTCTGTCGAAATCTCCCATCCCTTCACCACCTCCCCCCAACCGCAAGGTATATAACACGCCTACCCTCACAACTCGGGGCAGCCGCATTTCTGCCTGCCCACGGGTCCTGTCCCCGTGCTCTAATAAACCACCTTTTTGCACCAGAGACGTCTTAAGAATTCTTTCTTTAGCCGTCGGCTCCGAACCTCACCCCACAGAACCCGACCTAGGTTCTAGAACTTCATCAATATCTCCTTCCCTTGGGAAGCAGCAACATGTTGAGGGAAAATTTTAGTAATTATCATTGATCATAAATAATATAAACATTAATATATACAACTCAATGATAATAATATATAAGATAAAATGTAATGCTAGGTTTGTAAATTCTCTTGTCATTCCTTCTTTTTAAACTTCAAATCCAGATGACAAGAAAATGGAAAAGAAATTCAAGAAGACAACTAGAAGTAATCACAGAGTTAGACTAAATTTCTTGTAGGTATAGAATTAGGTACAATGAAAGTTTAATTTTGCTTTAAGCAAACTTAAAAACGCAATTTGTCATATAAATAATCTAGTATCTAGATCTATGTGTTATTATCTTTCATAATGCTTCTAAATAAATACATGTCGCATAATGATATAAAATTTATCTTTAGGACAAAAAGATGAGTAAATTGTAAAAGGTTGAATATGTGGCAGGCAATAGGTTATAGGTTACGTTATATTTATTTACTAATTATAATTTAAAGCTGTTTATCTTGATATATTTGATAAATCACAAGAAAAAAAGTGTCAGTTTTAACTTGCCATAAAAACAATAAAATAAAATAAAATAAAAAAGGCTAAAAATCCCTTTGTCCAAAACAAAATTTTACCACTCTTTGGCACAAGACACTGATCTCTCAAGATGGGTAATTGAGAGCTGATGACTAGAGTATACTATTGGTTTAAAGTTAAGTAAAACTGACATTCTTTGGTTAACCTAAGCATTCAGGGGTGCAGTAGCTATATGAGGCTTATTATTCTTATGGTACTTAGAATGAAAACACTGGATTAAGAAATTTATTTAATCATTCTTATAATAATAGTGAATAAAACTTAATTTAGTTGAACGGTATTGTTATGTTAAGTTTTCTGAAAATAAAATTCATTTTTAAAATGGAGAAATTTACTTAAAATAAGACCAGCTTGCAGTAAAAAAAGATTTAATGTGCTTCCCCATACATAAGAAAGAAGGAAACAAAGACAGGAAAACAAATAAGATTAATTTAGTAAACAGGAACCAAAAAAAAAAAAATGCAAATATGACTGTTTGAGAAAGGCAAGTTATACAGCATAATGTATAATGTATTTTCCATTCCTGTAAAAATACATAGATACAGAAACATAACATAAAAAGTTATTAGTTCATAGAGAAAGGGAGGTATGAGATAACAGGAAGTTTTAATTTTGTTGTTTTATAATTTTTTATTGAAAACAGTAGATGATGTTTAAAATTTATTTTTTAAATTTTAATCTATCATATCATGGTAAGAACACTTAACATAAGATTTAGCCTTTTAACAATTTTTCTTAAATTTTGACAAGTATGAGAAAATTAAACAACACACTCTTAAACAACCAATGAGGCAAAGAAGAAATCGAAAGGGAAATTGAAAAATATCTTGGCAGAAACAAAAATGAAAATGCTACATACCAAAAGTTATAAGATGCAAAAAAAAAAAAAAAAAAACAAAAGAGTTAAGAGGGATGTTTATAAGTGATGAATATTTACATTTAAAAATAAAATAAGATCTCAAATAAACAATTTAAATTGCACACTAAGCAACTGAAAAAAAAGAACAAACTAAACCTAAAGTTTGCAGAATGAAGGAAATAACAAAGATCAAAGTGAAATAAATGAAATAGAGATTAAAAAACATAGAGAAGATCAGTGAAACTAAGCTGTTTTTTTTTCCCAGATAAACAGAATTGACAAACCTTTAGCTTGACTAAGAAAAAAGAAGGGATATTCAAATAAAAACTTAGAAATGAAAGAAGAGTCATAACATGTCACAGAAATAAAGAGGATATGATGATTAATATTTGCCAACAAATTGGGTAACTTAAAAGAAACAGATAATTCCTAAAAACATATAACAAGATTGAATGATGAAGAAAAAGAAAGCCTGAACAGATCTATTATTAGTACAGACACTGAATGAATAATCAAAACCTACTTAATAAATAAAAGTAAGAACAGATAGCTTCACTAGTGACTTCTACCAAACATTTAAAGAAGATTTAATACCACTCCTTCTCAAACTATTCCAAAGTGGAATTCTGAACTGGAGTTCTGAAGTGGAAAGAACACCTCCAAATGTATTTCATGAGTCCAGTGTTACCCTGATAAAGACACCACAAGAAAACCGCGGGCTGATATCCCTGATGAATAAGATGGTAAGATGCACAAATCCTCAACAATATACTGCAAATCACATTCAACATCACATAAAGATATCAAATATTGTGGCCAAAGGAGATTAATCCCTGGGATGTAAAGATGGTTCAACACATGAAAATTAATCAATGTTAAATTCACATTAACAGAATAAAAAATAGAAATCATACCATAGTTTCAATAGATACAGAAAAAGCATTTGGCACAATTCAAAGACTTTTCATGATAAGGAAAAAAAAAAAACAAAAAAACTTAAAGTAGCAGTAGGTGGAAAGTATCTGAATATAATAAAGACCATATACAAGAAGCCCACAGTTAACTTCATAGTCCATGGTGAAAACTGAAAGATTTTCCTCTAAGATCAGAGACGAAGCAAGGTATCTACTCTCATCACTGTTCAGCACTTCATGGTACTGGATGTTCTAGGCAAACAAGCAAAAGAATGGAATTGTATCTTCATCTTACACCATACACAAAAATCAGCTCAAGCAGGCTAAAAACTTAAATGTAGGATGTGACTCTGTAAAACTTCTAGGAGAAAATGTAGCAGAAAATCTTCCTGACATTGGACTTGGCAATGATTTTATGGCAACAGACCAGGCAACAAATACAAAACCTGAAAAGTAAGACTACATCAAACTATAATGCTTCTTCATAATAAATGAAAGAATCAATAGAGTGAAAAGGAATGGGAGAAAATATTTGCAAATCATATATCTGGTAGCAGTTATTTTCCAAAACATATAAAGAACTCCTGTGTACAGTACAGTAGCAGCAAAAAAAAAACTAAACTCAATTTTTTAAATGGACTAAAGATTTGAATAGATATATCTCCAAAGAAAATACACAAATGGTCAATAGTTATATGAAAGATGGCCAATGTCAGTAATCACTGTGGGAATACAAATCAAAACTACGACGAGATACTGCCTCATACCTGTCAGATGGCTATCCCTTCCCCCCAAAAAACAAAAGACAAGGGTTAGCAAGAATGTAGAAAAACTGGAATACTTATACACTGTTGTTGGAAATGTAAAATGTTGAGGCCAGGATGCAAAACAGTATGGAGATTCCTCAAAAATTAAAAGTAGAACTATCATATGATCATATGATCATATTAACAACACCATATTCATTGCAGCCCATTCACAATAGTCAAGATGTGGAAGCAACATACCCATCATCAAATAAAATGTTGTATATACATACAATGGGATATTCCTCAGGCTTAAAAAAAAAAAAAAAGAACTTTGCAATATGCAACAGCATGAAATAAACTTTGAGGACATTATACTAAATTAAATAAGCCAGTCAGGGAATGACAAATATTGCATAATTTCACTTGGTGGATTGGTGGTTACTAAGGGGCTCGGTGGAGGAAGAAATGCGGAGTTGCTAACCAACAGGCATAAAGTTTCAGTTAAATAAGATAAATAAATTTAATAGATCTGTTTACCACCGTGCCTATAATTAACAATGCTGCATTGCATCCTTAAAATTACTACAATATAAAGTTAAAAACTTGAAATATTGGGGTGCCTGGCTCACTCTATTGATGGAGCGTGCAACTTTCGATCTCTGGGTTGTGGGTTTGAGCCCCACATTGGGTGTAAAGATTGGTTAGAAATTAAATCTTTTTTTTTAATTTGATATATTAAAATTAGTTTGGATATGAATATAAATATGAAATATTATGAAGAACATTATCGGTGTCCCCACCTTTGCCACTCTTTAGTACATCCTCAAGGAAAAACAAAAGTAAAACAATCAAATAAAAACAAAGATAGGTAAGGGGAAAAAATAATAAGAAACTCCTATTTTGGTTCATATTCAACCAGCTAAAGGAAGAAACAAATGGACGAGCTTTTCAAATTCCTTGCAGCTCAAAATATTTTCTTAAAGAAAACGTCAAAATTAACCACTATTTTCAGATGTAGATCTTGGTTTGTGGAACCAGATAAACCTAGCTTCCTTCTTAAGTTCTGCTATTAGCTATATTACATGTAACTTACTGCTTATTACTGCTGTGCATCTGTTATTCTACCAAGAAATAGAGATAATTTTAATGCCTCTCACAGAGTTAGTTGTATTCAAGATGAAAGGAAAGCATTTGGTCCATATTTTATAATTTTTTAAATCTTCCATTTCCTTGAATAATGTTTCATTTTTAGGACTTCATCAGATTCAGCAAAGTTCTTTTTTCATTGATCAACAACATAGAGATTTCCAAGTAATATACCCCAGGGATTTAAAAAAATTATATTAGCATTCAGTGACAAACTTCCTGAACAAATTTATATTTTTATTTATAGTGTTAATTTTTATGAATAACATTAACATTGGATACACTTTAAATTATAAAAACATCATTTTATGAAAAAAATAACAAACTAGTTATAAAATGAAACTGAAGTAAAGATGATGTATTTGTGCTTCACCATAATATGACCTATTAAGATATTAGAATTGATAATTATCCATCGTTTTGTAAGTCCTGCTATCTGATCATATTTGATAAAGCACTGATGATGCATGTATACCAGTTAATGCAGATAGATAGGAAGTAAAAAAAAAAAAAAAGAAAGAAGGAAAGAAAGAAAATCAAACCTGTTTTCAAAATGGACATATTACTCTTCATCAATGTCAAATTCTAATCTCTTCTCCAGTGAACTGATAATTACATCATTATTTGCCTTTAAATTTGAAAGATAATCTATTTGGCTTATACATCTGGTAATTCATGCCACAGAAATAGATGAGGTTGGGCTTTTAGATTTATCATCATAGCCACAAGAGACATTACCGAGCAAATTTTGTTCAGTGAGGAAACTTGATATTGGCAGTACATTGTCATTCACAGGCAAGGTCATGGAGGATTAAAGCAAGCTTACTAATTGTTCCTGTTATGATTGATGTGGCAAGACTTTTTGTTTGCTAAAACTTGTCAAAAGAAATCCTAAAATGACCTCTCCTCATTTTACAGTTTATTGACACCAAGAAAATATTGATACAGCAGTAACGTGGGCTGTATTTATATACGCTCCATATTGTTCATATATGCTTTAAAACAGATTGTAGCTAAGAAAAATAATATAGCTTACACTTAAGTGACAAAATATTGCTTTACTTTTTATTTGCATCTGATAACATTGAGTAAATATGATTAGAAAGTTATCCACATGTCATCCATAATTATGACTTTGGTAGTTGGAATAAATCAACAGCACTTTAAAAATAAATCATTAAATCACTTAGTTAATTCTAGAGTTGTTACATATTCTTCCCATCTTTTGCAATCTCTGTTGTAATTACCACAGAAAGAATATATATTGGTGGGCTTGAGAATTATGTTTTATTATTATTGATGCCTTTACTGACATTTAATTTGTTTTCACCAGAGTTTGGATAATCACAATTTGTAATTCTTGTCAGTATAAAATAAGCAAGCTATGAAACTGATTAAATAGTTTTAAATAGCACAATTAGAATTAATTTGGGTAACATACAATTTCTTACAGATAGAAAGTAAATTTGTACAACCCTAGTCATAAATATTAGATATTTGTGAGACATGGTGAAATACAACAATTTGGAACAATCAGTTGGAAGTGAAAATGTTACATGCATTTTCATGAAGAACCCACACTGTTTGTCCTTATTTAAACTAATATAAAACACATGTAATTTATCAATAACTGTCTTCATTTGTCCCAAACTGGAAAATTAACATTAAGAAGATGTTATCTCAAACAGTTCTTATAAAGGATATAATACTTCCAGGGAATATGTATTAAATGAATGTAAATGTAATTCTTAGTTTGAAGATCTCATTGGATATCAGTTATATATAGGAAAAACTGTGCTTTGAATAATCAATATGGAAAAAATATGATTTCACTCATTTGTGGAATTTAATTTTGAAAGGAAAAAAGAGACAAACAGAGTAACAGAATCTTAAATATAGAGAACAAACTGGTAGTTGTCAGAAGGGAGATGGGTGAGAGAAATAGTTAAGGGGCTTAAGAGTCCACTTATAAAGAGCACTGAATAACGCATAGAACTGTGGAATTAATATATTGTAGACCTCAAACTAATATAATACTCTATGTTAATTATACTTGAATATAAATGAATAAATGAGTAAATAAATAATGTGTATTTACACACAAGCTATGGGTGCATTCACAGTCACATAAAAAGTTAATATATCAATAAATATATAAAATAGTTTGCTCTAATGTATAAATAACTAGATCCTTCAAAGGCTGCCAGGTCTAATTTTGGTGACCATATTCAAAGGGGATTTGGGTAAACTAGAAAAGAAAAAGTAAGGTTAGAAAGATCAAACCATGCTATGGTCAAGAAATAGGGATTTCTTCCATAATAATTAAATGAATTCCTACCTGACTGACTCTAATGTGTGGAGAGGTGCATTGGGCTCTCTGTTCAGCAGGAGGCCTGCTTCTCTTCCTCTCTCTCTGCCTGCCTCTCTACCTACTTGTAATCTCTGTCAAATAAATAAATAAAATCTTTTTAAAAATTTTTAAAAAGACACGTTTAAGATTAATGAAGTTATTAAGAATTGTTCACCAGAAGACTTTCATTACCAGAAATACTAAAAATAAATGTTCTTTAGCCTCTATGCAGATAATAATAGAAATTTGCAAGCTCGGAAAAGAATGGAATGCACAGAATTGGTTACTCCCTGCATCCATGCTAAAGACTACACTTTAAAAAAAAGATTATTCCTCTTGTATTCGTTGTGCTACATTAACTATTGACAGCAAAATCTGTAATAGTGTATTATGGCTATTATTACACACACAATTACAAATACACAGACAAAAATATTTGTCAACTATGGTATAAAGCGTAAGAGTAATATTAACCTATTTAATTGCAAAGTTTCCACATTTTATATGAAGTGGTAGAACAAGAACAATAAATGGACTGTACAAGTTAGGGGTATAGATTGTAATCCTAGAAAAGACACACGGACTCCAAAATGTAAAAAGTTTATCTCTAAAATGGCAATGGGAAAGCAAAATTATAAAGTTATAATATAGAATCTAATCCTCATTATGTTTCCACGTTTTCTATAAATCTAAACTGTAAAATAATACTTAAAGACAGACCACTCACTTATAATCTATATGAGAAGAGTATTGCTATGCAGAAACCGAATTTTATATCATTCTCTGAACAAGCACCTATAGGGCATTTCACAGGGGCTAGACATTATCTAGGCAGGCGGTAGGTGTAGCACAGAAGGACTATAAAATTATACAACTTTGACCTTACTTACATAGAGCTGCTAGTAATCTTGCCCATCCTCTGCTCTGGAGAGAGAAAGAGAGAGACAGAGAGAAGGCTTAACTTACTTTATCCTATGTTTATTTATCTTATCTTTATTTTGGTTTATTAATTTCCATATCTTTATTTTGTTTATCAATGTAAGCAAATATTTCTTGAGGAGAAGGAAAGGTTTTTACATTCTGGAATGTCATTGAGAAGGACAAGGTCTCTACAATTTACTAATCCTAGAAAATCTCTTTATACAAACGTTCTTAACTTTGCCATAAATGCCTCTGCTCAAAGGACCTGCAACATACAGTTTACACGGAGAATTGTCTCCCAATATGTATGGAATTTTATATATCTATTTAATAAATTCAGGATTGCAATATGCATATTATATTAAAACAAAAATCATCTATAAGCATGGCCTTCTGAATCAGAGATGAATTTGTAATCTTTAGCTAACCCCAGTTGCAAATTTATTTTCACTATTTTTTTTTTGTAATTATACTGTAAAACAAAATCCTCACTCATAGAGCTAAACACTAATGACAACAGGTTTTAGGGCTTAATTTACAATCTTAACCTGTTCTTGAGAAGCTAGCCAAAAAGGAAAATATTTTTGGTTTTAAAGTTCTATTACTACCAATATAAATGCTGCTCCCTGAAATAAATATAAATATCAAACAAAAGCTATTCAAAATATAAAGTAAACATTGAAGCTTTCCTGTGAATGAAAACACTCCGCAGAAGTTCCTGAATAAAATGTGGCACGGAGTACATGCTCTGTAGCTGAGCACTTGTTAATCAACTTGGGAGAAGAACAAGTCAAGAGTCTGAATTTAAAAATGAAATGTTATGACTTCCTATCTTATCTGCAATAGAGAGGCTAATATTGAATCTCTGATACAGCCTTTCCTAGAGGGAGTCAGCCAGCTAGCTGGTTAATACTTGATTACAACAGATACCTTCCTGCATAGATGGACAATAATTTGTCCTTATTGAATAGTCATTTATTTTGGGTATGGATTTATTTCCCTGTTCGCCGTGCTTCTGTAATGACACTGAAAATCACTGTTTCTTCTCATTGTTTTGGGGTGGTAGCAAAATTTCTGATAAGCTGTTTTTAAAATTGTTATCTTTTTCTCAATCTATCCTATTCATAAGCTAATCTTCCACCTAAGGTTCATAGAGTTTTGTAAAACAACTTAAGAAATTTGCTCTTCTACTCTGGCTTTATAAGTCAGTGATTCTTGTCTCTAAGTTGGTATGCTGAATTCTTCCATTTAATCTTTATCTTTACAGTAATGAGCTGACCCTAACTGACAAGAATATACCAATTATCTCAGCTGAATCTCAAGAAAGAGACTATTCTTTCCTCTCTTTGTGATGAGACACCTGTGTCAATGAAACGGCAAATCATAGCAGCTTTATTTGCCGTGAGAGCACACTGCAAACTCTGCACTAATGTGCTGTCATCCTGATTTCAGAAATCCAATATCCTTAGGACATAAGCTGAATTTGAAAACAATCTAATTGTTCCCTATTTTTCTTTCACATCAATGTGCCAATTTATTGTTTGGGTTATCTATTGCTGCATATTGCTTTATAACAAACCTCCTCCAAACTTACTTGTTTACAACAACAAGGGTTTGACCATTTCTCTTGATTCTCTAAGTTGGCCAGTCCACACCTGGATGGCTATTCCGTTGGCATCATTTGAGCTCTGACAAGCAGATCTACCCACCTTGTCACTTCTCCACCTAACCAGTCTGGAGCCTTACTGCTCTTCACTGTGGTCTCTCTCCTTCTAGCAGGAAGCCTGTGTTCTTAATGGGGTCACTGAGGAGGCAGGAAGTGGTCACTGTGGGCGAACTCATTCTGAGTTTGGAAATCTTAGCCTCAATGCAGATGAGGAAATCTTAGAACTGCAGTCAACAGCATTATATTATTCAAAGCCAGAGTAAAAGAATGAGAAGCGGCTTACAGGTAGAGAAATTAGTATAAAAGATAAAGATGGTGGGGTCCAAGGGCACTCTTTGAGAATATTAAACAGTTAGAGATCAGTTGAGTAATTTTATTCATTCAGTTGTCCTGGCATAACAGATATTGCTAAATTGAAATTGCCTTCAGGAGTGGAAGCACAGTTTAGATTTTCCCTCCCTAGTTGTACATACTTGTTGATCAATTAATGAGCAATTCATAAGTCTTTTTCCCTCCAGGAATGTTTCACACTTAGGTTGTATCAGTGATGAAATGTCAAGACCTCAGATGTCTGTTATTAGTATCATTTTTTGGTGATAAGTTATTAACCAGAAGGACTATGTCAAAAAGGAAATTTGTTTCCTGGAAAAAGTAGTGTATCAGCCTTTATGATATATTCATGGATAAGAATGACCAATCAGAAACTTTGGGGTATTCCTAACTTGATGCCACGGAGATGCAATTATATTTGCACTAATATATTTTCAACCTAAAGCAATACACTAAGATTTTGATAAATGGCCCAAGAAAATTTAATGATGATTCTGAAAGAAATATCTAACATCACCACATTAAAGCAATTTTAAACTAAGAGTATACCTTCCTTTAAATCCTGATATTTGAAAAATAATAAACATATGTTATGGACATCTACTGTTTAAAATTCATTTCAAAGAGGAAGAAAAATGTTTTCCTTATTAATATATTCCTTCCATTGAATAAGAAGATAAACTTAGCTCTTGATCAAATTAGAGAGTATATTTTTTCTAATTTTCATTTGTTAATATTAACCTATGAAAGCCATTCCCGTGTATCCCTTAATTTAGCAAAGAGCAAATATTTCTCCAAATTAGAAGACAGGAGCCATTCAACAATGCTCAACACTGATGAACTCCTGAATTATTTACTGCTTTGGTTCATCAAGACAGACAGTAAATTTCAGCCACTTGTCAGATACCCTGATAACATACATGTTATAAATATCTAAAACTGTATTTATATGGTTAGTTATTAATTGTAAATTGTTAGAAAATTCTAATTCATTTGACTTCAAATTAAATATAGACATCAGTCACTTCTTTTTCTCTTTTGAACAACAGATTTAAACATTTTATTAGTGTTTTTTAAAAAAAATCATCTGTAGTTTTTTTGATATAGCTGTGTTCATATTGTTTTTTGCCCCTATTCCTTAGCTCTGTTAACAACAATTTTAAATAGCCTTAAAATGGTCTGCAAATTTAAGAAAATATATATGTCTTTAAGAATACTATATATAGGGCGCCTGGGTGGCTCAGTGGGTTAAGCCGCTGCCTTCGGCTCAGGTCATGATCTCAGGGTCCTGGGATCGAGTCCCGCATCGGGCTCCCTGCGGAGTGGAGAGCCTGCTTCCTCCTCTCTCTCTCTGTGCCTGCTTGTGATCTCTCTCTGTCAAGTGAATAAAATAAAATCTTTAAAAAAAAAAAAAAAGAATACTATATATATTCTATGCACTAAGGAAATACATAAATGAAATTGAAGTGTAATTATTAAACAGCTAAACTCTGAAATATATAAGTTGCTGTTTTGTTTTCCTAGGGTTTCAGAGCTTAAGCAGATACTTTCCCTGACATTTTACTTTGTTTTTACTTTTGATTGCTAAACTTCCAATTAAAATTCTGTATATTTGATATCATTGAATGTTAAGAAATACTGATTCCCCAAATAAAGTTACATTTTCCTACTTCCTATAAGTTCACTTCCTATAAACTAGTGTGCCCTGTTTATAGTTACTCTTCCCTGAAATAATGAGATGCCTTTCTTAAGATCTCTCTTTCACACATACACAGACACATATAAATAAACATTCTTTCAGTTCTAGGCACTTTTCCCAAATATTAGTTATGTAACAGTGGACAAAACATTTAAACTCATGGAGTTTACATGCTTGTGGTAGATACAGCAAAAAATTGTTTGGTAAAGAGCGCCTGGGGGGCTCAGTGGGTTAAAGCCTCTGCCTTCAGCTCAGGTCATGATCTCAGGGTCCTGGGATCAAGCCCCGCATCGGGCTTTCTGCTCAACAGGGAGTCTGATTACCCCTCTCTCTGCCTGCCTCTCTGCCTAACTTGTGATCTCTCTCTCTCTCTCTGTGTCAAATAAAAAAAAAATGTTTAAAAATTATCTGGTAAATAACAATTTTGGTCATTTTACAAGAGTTATGATTTTCAAAACTGTGACTCTACCCAGATTCCTAGAAAAGGAAAAAGAAAAATTACCTTGCTTAGAAATAGTGAAATACATACAGAAATAGTGAAATACATACAGCCTGCACAAGTGTGTTTACAGCAGGTCTCTCCATGATTGACAAGCACTGGAAATAACCAAGGGTCCATCAGTGGCTGAATTATCAAAGAAACATAGAATGAACTACTACTATCTATCAATAAAAAATAACAGATGATTGATACATTATGCTGAGTAAAAGAGGCAAGACTCAAAATGTTACATAATATTTGATTCCCTTTATATACAACAACAACAAAAATTAAAGTGTTGGAGAATAGATCAGTGCCTACTAGGGCTTAGAAGTGGGAGAGGATATGATTTTAAAGGGGTATCAGGAGGGTGTTTTGGGGGTAATGGAACTATTCTGCATCCAGATTGTTCTGGTTGTCACATGAACCTATGAATGCATTAAAATTAATAGAAATTTATACTAAAGTTAAGTTTTTACTGTATGAAAATAAAAAATAAATTTAAAAAGCAATCAGCAGATAAATGGAAGAAAGAGCTAAAGTGATTTTATTAGTCAATCACTATGTGTTTCCATTTCAGCTTTGTCCAGAAATGCTCTCCGCTACATTATCCATGGTGATAACTCAGACAGTACAGACTAAAATGCGCCAAAGTTAATTAATGTCTTTTATTTATTAATTTTATTTATTGACCAGGTATTTGAACATTTAAAAACAATAAATTTCACATATGGACCATAAAAACAAGCAATCTTCTACATGTGGAAGTGAAAAAAAAATCTACTACTGTTCCTTCATAAAGCTGAACATCAGATTGGAGACATATTAATTCAGCAGTAAGTAGCATCAAGAGGTGCTATACCAATAGGAAAGATGCAACTAATTCCCCCAAGAAATGTTTTGTAATAGGGGCACCTGAGTGGAAGAGTTGGTTAAGGGTCCAACTTGGTTTCAGCTTAGGTAGTGACCTCAGGGTCATGAGATTAAGCCCTGCATCAGGCTCCTTGCTCAGAACAGAGTCAGCTTGAGATTCTCTCTCGCTCTCCCTCTGTCCTCCTCCCACTCCTGCTCTCTCTCTCTCTCAAATAAATAAATAAATCTTTTTTGAAAAAGAAAGAAATGTTTTGTAATAGATGTAAATTACATCTGAGGCAATAAGACATAAAGAGATGTGAAAAAACTATGAATTCGTAATGAATGATGTGCAGGACTTTAAGAAATTATTATCCATTGGGTTTATTTATATCATCATCTCTTGGAACAGACCTTAGAAATCTCCAGATGGTGCTCAATTCTACAATTTAACTCAGTCAAACCCTCATATGTGTTATTGTCCAAATCTTGTTGGATCCACAACATACCCCCCTCATATATATCTCTTCTTCTCCAACACAGTGAGGTTATTCTTACTTAAATCATTACTGTTTGCTTTGATAGCCCTTTTTTCGTTTCCTTCCATACAGATATTTCTGATGTATCAATTAATATTTCAAAATAAAAATATTTTTAGGGGTTTTTTAAGATTTTATTTTTTTATTTGAGAGAGAGAGAATAAGAGAGAGAGAGAACATGAGAGGAGAAATGTCAGCGGGAGAAGCAGATTCCCTGTTAAGCAGGGAGCCTGATGTGGGACTCTATCCCAGAACTCCAGGATCTGAAGGCAGTTGCTTAACCAACTGAGCCACCCAGGTGCCCAATTAATATTGCAATAGAGAAATATTTTGTTTTTCTTTTATAGAAAACAAAGGATTTTATTTTCTCTGCTGAAGAATAGGCTATTTAAAGTAGTTTTAGGGATTTTTTTTTCCCCATTCATGTCTTTTTTAGGACTTGAAACTAACCATTCAATGTTCTCTTTTTCCTTGGTTTGGAGATTTCATTAAAGTTGGGCTTCTGGGGATAAAAATATATGTTTACAAAAAATAAAAAATTTAAAAAAAAGTTGGGCTTCTTCATGACTACATCTACAATAATTAGGTTAAATATACCTTCACCCTAAATTGAAGGAATATAATCAAAGACATTGAATGTAAGTTGATTTATATTTGATTGCCAGATGGTAGGAATATTTTAGTTGCTTTTTCTTTGATTTGGTCACTTCTTTTATATAGACAGAGTACAACAGGTTTCACCCAGGATGCCTCTTTCTCATAAGCCTATAACAAACTAATGATAGTAGATTATACAAAACTTTTTGAGATCCCAGATTGCCATATTTGACCTGCTGTCAAGAATAGGCTATATTTACCTTGATCAAATGAAGGCTTCCACAGACAACCTTTTATCTGCATGCCATTTAGTGTTCTGATCCTTCTACTTCAAGGACAGTAAATTTATTACCAGAAGTAACCTTGCGGCAGGTTCAGCTGGCATCTGTGTCCACTTGAAAAGACTTGTTTTTCTGACCATCATGTCAAGTGTGCTCATGCATGGCTTGTGGGCGATATAGTGGAGTATTTGAAATTTAACATTTTTACAGTTAAACTGAATGTAACATCTAGCTGAAAACTACCAAAAATAAAGTCTTTATGTGTTTGAAAATATTAGATTTTATAGTTCCAGTAAAAATAAAATAATTTTTATATTAAGTTTAATCTATGGAATTCTCTCTTTCCTTTTTTTGTATTATTCTTACCAAAATGAGAAGTCTTCACTTAGTGCATATTGCATGCTTATAAATAAATCTTAATAAAACAAAATGACTGCTGTATATTCATAAAATAATTGTATAGGACATCCATTAAGTAGACATCTTCAAATTAACTTGCATTTTTTTCCCTATGGAAAAAAGTGAAGTTCATATAAGAAATGTATATAAATAACGCAAAATCATTAACAATGGATGTAATTTAATTTTAATAGGTTTATATATAGCTGTTAGGCTTCTTTGCCCTTCCAGTGATAATTTTTGGAGAAAGGTAGAATTAGTCTTATAAGACCTATATTAAGATTCTCCTTTTTGAGATGAGAAAGCAAGCTCAGAAATATAGGCAAGTATAGGAAACAAATAAATAAGTTATAAGGATAGGAACTGAACCTACGGTTGCCATGACATCCTAATACTTCTGGTTTGTGACAACCTAAAATATTATGATATGTCATAAGAAGTATGAGCTTTAGAAAGTGTGAGTCTTGCTTTAAATAAACTTCTGCTATTATTGGCTATGCTTCCAATAGTGCTTGATAAAATTGTCCATGACTCAGTTTACTTATCAGCAAAATTGGAATAATAATGGAACCTATCTCACAGATATTATGGAATGACTTGAAATTACATATCCCAGTATGCCACTTGGCATTTAGTACAAACTCAATAAATCTCAATTTCATTTCTCTTTCAAGTAATCTCCTTTCAGTATATTTAAGTATGCAATGTGTGTGTGTGTGTACATGTGTACATATACTCACATATACATGAATGTATATATATCCATGTGTGTATATATGTATGTGTGTGTATGTATATAGATATATGCTTATATCCCAACATATATTAACTTGTTGTAAAGAACTGGAATATGAGATAAATTCTGTTACATAAATAGATAGTAAATACATGTAATGCAGTAAGATATTTCTCACTTTTTCTATAATTAACAATGACCAATCTTTACCCCTTGACAGTGTTTGAAATGTAAAAGATAATTCAGTTCACATTTTCCCCACTTTTCTATTTGTGTAATGTTAAGGGTTAGAATCTGACATAAACCATGTAGCCAAAACTTATAAAGGGTGGTTTTGCATTATACCTATACTAACTTCATTTTAATTAAGCCAAAAGTATCACCACAGCTTTTTCCAGGTAGTACAGAAGCAATTCTTTGACAGTATCATTAAATACCCTGTGAGCCCAAAGGAAGTACAACTCTGGGTTAGCACAGCAACACATTTAAATTTTTCTTTTGCTACTTTTACTTTCTTTAGTGAAGTAAAATTAGAATTTCTTCTTTCCATTTCTTCACTTAGCTTTCCCTTATATTCCATTTTTCTCTCTTAATTGGCATTTATACATAATGGGTTTTAATATACTTTTCTCTTAATTTCTAGGATATTTAGGTCCTGACACTTCACAGTCCTTCCCCCCGCCTTTTGCTTCACTTTTTTGAGGCATAATTGACAAATTTTTTTTTTTAAAGATTTTATTTATTTATTTGACAGAGCGAGATCACAAGCAGGCAGAGAGGCAGGCAGAGAGAGGAGGAAGCAGGCTCCCTGCTGAGCAGAGAGCCCGATGCGGGGCTCGATCCCAGGACCCTGAGATCATGACCTGAGCCAAAGGCAGCGGCTTAACCCACTGAGCCACCCAGGCACCCGACAAATTTAAATCGATACGTTTAAGATGTATAAGTTAATGTTTTGAAATACATATGATGTGTAAAATGAGCACCCCAATCACACAGATTAACACATCTATCATCTCACATAGTTACCTTTTTTGTGCACGGGGAGAACTCTGAAGATTTACCCTCTTAGCAAGTTTCAAGTGTAACATGCAGTTTTTTTGTTGTTGTTGTTTTTGTTGTTGTTGTTGTTAATTCAAGTCACCATACTGCATGTTAGCTCTCCAGAACTAATTCATCTCTCCTAACTGAAATTACACACCTGGACCAACACCCCTTCATTTCCTCCACACCCACAACCTCTGGCAACCAATGCTGTGCTTCTACAAATTCAATTAGTTTTGATTCCATATACAAGTGAGGTCATTGTCGCCCTCGACCCGCAAGGACGACAAGAAGCCCCGGTTCAGATCTATCTTCTCTCTCTTTATTTCCCCAAGTCCACACACTTATATACGTTTACATGACCAATCAGTGAACAAGGTGACCAATAAGGGGTCAAACAATGGGGAGAGCCAATGAGAGTCCTGTTACTATGCTGATTAAATTTGAAACAGCCAATGACCATGTCCTCCTTTAGGTGGGCTTCACCAGAAAGTTCGGTGTTTACTTGCAGCGTATTTTGCTGGCATTGAGCCAAGCGCCATCTTGTAATGGTGGGGACTTTCCCGGCCGGAGGCGGTCCCCGACATCTCCCCCTTTTTTGTTTTATGGCGGAGATCGTGCCTGTCTTAGGTTGTCAGTAGCAGAAAACATCCTTACCCGTCATCAGACACAAGATATCGATGATCTCTGTCCTGTCTTAGGTTGGTATGTTTCTCTACTGATCTTACCCGTCTTTGACTACCGATCTAGCATGCTTAGCCACATCTGGGGAGATGCCCCAGCCTCTATTGACATAAGGGCTTGTACTATAGCTCGGCTCTGCTCTCGCTGCTGTGTTCTCCACTGGCGAACTTTTCTGAATAGAAGCAGAATGCCAATAAGAAGGAGGATAAGAAGACCAATTGTGCCAGCCCATTGTTTGGTAAACTGGAACATATTGCTGAATGTTTGAAATAGCTCTGGGAGGGAAGTTGGTTGCACACACGTACTCGTGTGAAATTTTGAAAATCGTCAGAAAATCGTCAGACTAAGCACCCTGCAAATACTGGGAGAGCTGTCGGGAGACATTCTGTAAGTTACTCATATTAGCATAGGCTATGGGAGTTACACAAATTGCCGGGAAGGGTGCTATACATCCCAGTCCCAATAGGGCCCCCAATATGTCCACTTGTTCTTGAACCAAATCCACTCTCTGGTTGACTATTAGGATTCCTGCTTGCAGATGTGCATTGATCTGAGTCTGTGTTTGAAGGGCTGCTGCCGTTCCTGCTGCAAGGGTGTTCACAGCTTCCGCAGTGGGTCTAGTTGCAGCAAGCGAGACTGCTGCTGCCGTGGCAGCTGCTGTAGATATAGCCAATGCTGTCACAATGGCAGCTGTGATACCAAAGTCTCTCTTATTTCTGGATAGCACCACCGGTAACTTGTCCTCTGGAATGAAAACTGGGATAGGAACATGGGTAGGGATACGCATAATCACAGCCAGCTTGAAGGCCGTGAGATTCCAGCACTGGGAAAGATAGCAATTCTTAGTGCAATTCAACATATCATTCAGCTTGCTAGCATTTGTTACGAGGAAAAGGAACGGTGGCGAGACGCATATGGGAGTGGGCTGATAAGTAATATTATTGGGACAAGACACATTAACTGTTGTCTCAAAGGTACTAGAGTCATATAAGAACAGTTGAGGAATTTGCCACCATTTAACATGGACACTGCTGAGATATCAGTACATGCTCCTAACAAGTTACAGACCTGCCATGCATCAAAGGGAGGAGGGAATATGAGAGAAGAGTTAGTCACTGGTAAAGGATATAGCCATGCTTTAACCACTGCTCACAGCTCTCTGGCTTGAGTCTGCCGCAGGAGGTGTAGCATCCTCAGCGTTATCATCAGCATCTTCAGCATCATGACTGGTGTTCGGAGGCAAGGCTGCACGCACCAGCCGCTCTGGGATCCAAATTGGAGCCTCTTTTTCCTGTGGAAAAACACATACAGACCCCCTACTCCATACTAACACTGGATCTGGTCCATTCCACTTTCCTGTGAGGATGTCCTTCCAAAGTACTAAAGGCTTAGGGGGAGCAGCAGCAGCACTTGCATGTCTGTCTGCAGCTGATTTACCTGTTTTGTCCAACGTTAAAAAATTCAAAATAAAGAAAATGGTGTTGAGCTTATCTTTAGGGGACCTGAAGGTGTCCCCTATTCCCCCTTTTTGTTTATAAAGCGCATTTTTTATTGTAAGATGCGCGCGCTCCACAACACTCTGTCCTTGTGGGTTATAGGGGAATTCCATGTATCAAGTGAATGTCAAGTTGTTGTAGGAAGGCTTTAAAGGGTTGTGAGGTGTAGGCTGGACCATTATCTGTCTTTAACTGGCATGGCTTTTCCCATGCCGCGAAAGCCTGTAGGCAATGGGCGATAACATCTCTGGATTTTTCCCCAGTATGCATTGAGGCGAAAATTATTCCAGAGCAGGTATCTACAGAGACATGAACATATCTTAACTTTCCAAATTCTGAAACATGTGTGACATCCATTTGCCATATATGATTAGGTAACAGACCCTTAGGATTAACCCCCAAAGAAGGTGCAGGTAGTAAAGTCAAGCAGTTTCTGCAGGAGACTACTAAATCCCGTGCCTGTGCTTTTGTTATGTTAAATTTGAGGTGAAGAGTTAAAGCATTCACAGGGAACAGCTTATGATAATGTCTCGCCTGTGGCACCGGGTCCTCAATGGCAAAGGTTGATATGGCCCCGAGGCATTAATAGGTTTTACAGGGGCCAAACCCTGGATCACAGCTGGTCCCATGAGGTATGTTTAGCAAGCCTTCATCTAGGAACCATGGAGCCGCCTTTTCCACTGTATTCAAAAAGGCCCGAGCAGTTTTTGCTTTTAGTGGAGTTCCATTGGCTTACAGCAGGTCTTCTAAAGACCCTTCTAACCGCACTTTAGATACTTCAGATCCCATTATGAACACACAGACAACAGACGCGGACGTTAAAGACACTAACTAACACACTGACTTTTTACGCACATATACTTCAGTCGACCTTTATTCCCCGCTTTACCGTGGAATAAAATCCCGGCTCTATGGCCGCCTGCTTCTTATTGCGGTCTTGTACAAGATTGCCACCACTTTAATCGTGGTCCCTTAAGAAAATCCCGGCTCTATGGCCGCCCGCTTCTTATTGCGGTCTTGTACAAGATTGCCACCACTTTAATCGTGGTCCCTTAAGAAAATCCCGGCTCTGTGGCCGCCCGCTTCTTATTGCGGTCTTGTACAAGATTGCCACCACTTTAATCGTGGTCCCTTAAGAAAATCCCGGCTTTGTGGCCGCCCGCTTCTTATTGCGGTCTTGTACAAGATTCCCACCACTTTAATTGTGGTTCCTTCCCCGCTTACCTGCGGTTTTTCTCCTTGCAAGGTTTACTTACTCATTAACAATTCCCGGGTGCCGGCACCATTTGTCGCCCTCGACCCGCAAGGACGACAAGAAGCCCCGGTTCAGATCTATCTTCTCTCTCTTTATTTCCCCAAGTCCACACACTTATATACGTTTACATGACCAATCAGTGAACAAGGTGACCAATAAGGGGCCAAACAATGGGGAGAGCCAATGAGAGTCCTGTTACTATGCTGATTAAATTTGAAACAGCCAATGACCATGTCCTCCTTTAGGTGGGCTTCACCAGAAAGTTCGGTGTTTACTTGCAGCATATTTTGCTGGCATTGAGCCAAGCGCCATCTTGTAATGGTGGGGACTTTCCCGGCCGGAGGCGGTCCCCGACAGGTCATACAGTGTTTGTTTTTGGACTTCTATTAAAAAATTAATGGATGTTTGATTTATGATAAATACAAAACAGATTATATAACACTGTTATCTACCAAAGCAATATGTTAAGAGAGGGCAAATACAAAGAGAATCGTATTTCGTATTGTTTCTATCCAACTTTAATCTTTATCATTTAATTTGTTACTTCAGATCCTGGATATGCCTTGAAATACGTAATTATTGGGACACTTTTCTTCTCTGGCAGCACTTCTCTATGCTAGTAAAACGGGAAGAACTTTTTTGGTTCTTCGAGCACCTGGGTGGTTCTGTGGGTTAAGCCTCTGCCTTCAACTCAGGTCATGACCCCAGAGTCCTTGTGACCCCACTCCTTGGTAGCTAGGGAGACAGTATGCGCGCCCCACTCACTGGATGTCTCCACCTGGCCTGACCTGCCCTTGTATTTGGACTTTGCTACCTGGGACTAGTTTCTTGGACTTCCTTTTAAGTAAGTCCCCTGGGGGTGAAGGGGGCAGGGTCAGTTTAAGTTTTACTGCATAAACAACAAAATCACTGTTTAATTGGATGGAATCGCTCTGGCTAAATAGGCCCTTACAGCTACCATGTAACATTTTTACACCAGAGCAGGCTCTAAATAAATGAACACATAAATATGAACTGCAGATTTACTTAGTTTTTTTGGTTTTGTTTTGTTTTCCTGTGCAGGAAATCATTAATTAAAATATAAGGAAAGTAAGCTCTTTGAAACTGTTTTTAACTGAGACACCGGGGCGTCCCTGAAACTGTCTTTTAAAAATGATAGAGATATGGGCTCAAGCATTCTTAGTTTAAATTGATTTTTTACTTTCTATTAATATACACCACCATTGACATTCCCCATTCCAAAACAAAGAATGACGAATTCTGTCCAACACCTACAGTTTTCTGAATAAGCTGTGTTAAATTATATTGTTACTGAATCAGGTGAATCAAATGATACTATTGAAAGTGCTTTCACACACACACACCAAAAAAAAAAAAAAAAAAAATGCTTTCACACCCTGAGTCTTTATTCTTCCTTATTCAATTCTGTTTTAATTACCTTGATCTTCATTCTCTATTAGGTTGAAATATACTCTCTCCTTTTTTTCCCATTTGTTAAACATGGAATATGATTTCATATCCTAATAACCCGAGAGTAAATCAAATGATAAAAAAATTTCTTAAAAAGACTAATTAATTGTGAAGCCTTTATATTCCACGGGAAATATTTTTTTGATTAGAGAAGGTTTAAGCTGTTCATCTTCACATGTCATCGGCTCGTTAGGAAATGCGACCTGTGTTATCCAAGTTCAAGACTAACATCTAAGAGGAATCATAAACTCTAATCTTGCTAGATTGAGCACTGTCCTTTATCTTCTTTCTCATAAATGTAAAGATAAAATAGAGACTCGGCTGGATGCACCCTTTAGCAATTATTTCCCCCTATGATCTTCGCACTAGGATAAGGGCCACATGTGAAAAGACTTTATGCACTCTGATAAAGATTCCCAGTACGAAGCTGGCTTCGCTGTATTTCATCCTGACATTTCTTACACAGACGGTTTTGGTGTCTTGCTAATTTAAAAGGTGCCACTTCTTATAAATGGTTAACTATTAAGGTTTTTGAAGCTTTAGCTCTGTTCTGCCTTTGTCATTGACACAATCAAAGAAAAATAAAGGTCTCTGGCTGAGGTGAAAATTGCATCATTTACATACCTTGAAAATTCAGGAACCAGGTAGTCAATTCTATTGTCAAATTAAAGTGCATTACAGTAAAAAGATTAAGTAGCAAAATGATATTTATTAGAGTAGTTACAAATGCTTTGACTTCATGTCTTCCGTGGCATGCCTATATTTATTGTAGGAACTGAGGGTATAAATATTTACTCTTTATGTAATGTGGAGATAATTCAGCTCAAGGACAAGAAAGCACTCTAGTTCAGCTGTGTGTCACGTGGGAGATCTTACTGTAGCTTTAAAATGTAAAGTGAATCTAATATTTTGCATTTTTATATTTCTACTCTTATTTTATTTCTAAATACTCATTTTAATTTAATGTTTACATTATATTATAATCTAAGAGATGATATGTCTATATCCTTTCATAATTTGTTTACAGATTAAATTAAAACTAAAAAGAAGTTTTACCTATTGTGGCCTTCCTCTGCCCTGTGGTCCTTCTAGCTGGCCTTAGAATCATTTTGACAGGAGACATATTAGCAGGAGAAAATCTAATTTAATAGGTGTATGTATGGGGAATCCACACAGACATGAGATTCCAAAGACAATGAGGCGACAGAAAGCTTACAGGAGCTCCGGACAGGGGTAGGGTCTGAGGACACAGAGGGGAGAAACTTCATTAGTAAGATGGTGAAAGAGGTTTGGAAAAACAAGGTTGCCTATTATGCAGATAAGTTTGTAAGGTAAAGGAGAGTATCTGTTAGTAGCTCTTTTCCTGTTGCAGGCTCTCCTTTTCAATGTAAATTTAGGCAGTTGAGGGGAAAGCAGAGAGCCTTTCCTGCATCTGTTGGGTTTTGATTACTTTTAATTTAGAATAATCTTTATGGCAAAGTGGCACATTCTGGGACATCATACCCAGCATATCTTCACCGATACATTTCCTGAACTTAAATTGTAAAGTATGATGAAAGTATTCTTTCCGATTCACTGTTATTGTTTTTCGTTTTCTATAACTAATCCAGGATAGGTACAAAGATCATTGTTCCTAATACAGAATATGCAAATAGACACACAAATGAGGCATCTCATAATGCAGATCTAAAAGAGAAGAAAGAGTATAAACCATAAAATAAATGCTAGTTTTCAGGGTCCCCAGTAATTTATAACCAAGTCCTTCTCCTGAAGGAGGAACTTCCTTATAAGTCTCTGATTTATATTATCCAGATTGCGTCCCCCAACAGAATGTTTTTGGTAACTTTCTCCTAATCAGTTAGCTTTCTGGCTCATCAATATATCTCCAGAGCAAAACAAAAGAGGTCATTTTGATCTCTATCATAATATACTAGTGATGAAGTTTTATGATATAGGTGATGTTCCGTGGGGTGAGGTCCGGAGCCGATGACCAAGAAAGAATTCTTGAGACACCCTTGGTGCAAAATGGTGGTTTATTAAAGCACAGGGGCAGGACCTGTGGGCAGAAAGAGCTGCTGCCAGGCTTGTGAGGGGTGGCAGGTTATGTACCATGGGGGTGGGGGAAATAAGGAAAAGGGATGTTTCAATAGAACTTTCATATGCTAAAGATGACCAATAGATACCAGATACCAGAGGCCTTGCCACTGCCAAGGTCGTTTTGCCCTTTTTAGCAAGCTATTGAGATAGTTGGGAGATTCCTAAAGAATGTCACATATGTCCCACCCAAGAGTGGGGGTGGGGGAGGAGGTTGCAAGGTGTCAGCCTTTTACTTTGTCCTCAACCAGTCTTCTGTTCCCTCATCACTGATATCTACCATTTCAAATTTCTATTCAAAGACAATTTAAACGGTTAGATTATTATTTTTTTTACAATCCACTGCCATTTGTCTATTTTATTGAAGATTATTGGCTTTATAGTCATATAAATGATGAAGTTCTCGAACCTAGGTGAGGTTCGGTGGGGTGAGGTTCAGAGCCGACGGCTAAAGAAAGAATTCTTAAGACGTCTCTGGTGCAAAAAGGGGGTTTATTAGAGCACGGGGACAGGACCCGTGGGCAGGCAGAGATGCGGCTGCCCCGAGCCTGTGAGGAGTGTCTGGTTATATACACAGGAGTTGGGTAGGTGAGGACAAAGGGGGTGATGTTAGTCTCTTAGGAATTTTGGAAGCAAGGTCTGCAGGACCTTGAGGGGCTAGTTATTGTTGGGAGAAAGGTTATTTATTACTAGTAATAAAAATCTTCTTGTGAGTCCCTTTAGATGTGTACCAATGGGCCATATGCTTGGGAATGATTCTCAACATTATCTTGGAGATCTAGAGATAAAGCTTCACATTTTTCGTATCAAGTGTCCTAGTTAGTGAGATTTGGGTTTAGAAGAAATTTAACTTTATTTACATTTCTTTTTACCTCCGCCTCCTTTGGTTTCTTATGGAGGGGAGGGTGGCATTAGGGCTTGAGGAACTGAGTTATGTGTCCTTGGAGATTGGGCTACTGATAAGGTAGCTTCTTTGTTTGTAAATCTCAGGGACATTTGCAAACAAAGGGAGACTCCTGCCTTACAGGACTGTGATCTCTGCAATATAACCATTTGTTCTTCTTTCAGGGCAGTCAGGGGTGCCTGAGGAATGTCACACATATTACTAAGGGGAGTGGTTGGAGAGGGGGTGCAAGGCGCCAGCCCCTGCTCCCTCCTCAGCCAGCCTCCTGCTCCCTCATCATAAGGAAAAATACTATCCAGTAAAAAGCCAATAAGAAGGAGGGAGATCAGTGTTTTTCCCTAACATGCATTCTTAGGATGAGCAAAATACCTCTTCCTGTCTCTACCTCCAGAACTGCAAAGAAGAAATGCATAGAGGATTTTGTTTTTCTCTCTGTGTGTTGAAATACCTAATGGTTTCTTAAACAAAACTCAAGATCAAGTGTTCTAACCCTGACACAAAAAATAGCTAAGAGTCAGAAACTTTCCCCAAAATATTGGTGGGGTGAACTGTCATATTGAGACAGTAAAAGTATCTATTATTCTTTTTCATATAAAATAACATTTTGTTTGTTATGCTTGCTTTGTAAACATTTTTTAGGTAACTTTGGATTAGAGAAATATGTATGTATGTATGATTAGAGAAATATGTATATATGATGTTTATATAGTGATATAAAATATATTAATATTTAAAAATAGAACACTGTTGTATGAATTATCTTCTATACCCTATAAGTTAAAAACACTATTTCCTCAGAATTGCGTACATCGGGGCAGCTGTGCAAGATTCTCCAAAATCTACAAGTTTGGCCTCATCTACAAGTTTGGTGAATGGTGTTGGGTTAAGCTGAGATGTCTTAGCGCCTATCATGTTGCTTTTCATATACTATCAGATAGACTGCTTCTTTCATGATGGTGAAACATTCTGAGGGGGCAGGGATGGAAACTATGAGACCTCGTAAGGCCTCAAATTTACCCAATATCATTTTTGCCACATTCTATTGGCCAGCATGAGCCAGAAAGCCAGTTCAGTCCTTAGAGGTGCATATATGGTTTGCTACTCAGCTATGCAGTCACCCTATAAGGATATCAACCCAGAGAAAGGTGATTCATTCAGGACCATTGTCATGGAAGTCTATTGTATGGCAAAGAGTATTATTTAATTTGAGATAATCCATCTAAGTTTAACTAACATAAACTCAAAAGTAATTTCTTGGTACTAATTTCCTAATGGTGAAAAGCATCATTTGGAACCAATACTAAAATCAAAAATTAAAACGCTAATATCATGTAGCGTTTTAAAAGTTGGTCTCTTCAGGTTACTCACACTGTTTTATTAATAAATTATTATTGAAATGCAAGTATACAATTAAAAGTTTCTCACTGAGAACTATAAATCCACAAGATAAGGCTGCAAACCCCCTATGAGATAAATGGATCACACGGAACATTTCCCCAGAAAGTGCCTACAGGGCAGAGTGCTGAGACTATAACATGTGATATACAAATGAGAAGAAAGAACTTTGATGAAAGAGAATTTGAAGTGAATTGGAGAAACTTTTGGGAAGGATGATGTTTATAATATTTTGTATTATTCCTCTTGATTATAATTCTGTGGTGCCTAAATGTAAGGGCAAATGAAATTTTGCCCTTACATGTCTTCCTAAAGGTAGTTTTTTTTCCTCTAGTTTTAAACTTGAGAAACTCATATGTTATAAATCACATACAGGAATGTTTCTCCAGGGTAGGATTTTGTTTTTTGAATGGTGCCCACGTTATGTTTTTTTGAAATCCTTTTATAAATACATATTTTTAATGAAACCATAAGAAAAAAGAGGGTTTTATATCCCCCAAATTTTTTTTTTTAATCCATCAGAACATTTTCCTGCCTACTGATCTTGCTCTTTCTCTAGTTCAGGATTGTTGATTATTTCATGCTGTTAAGAATATTTGATACAATCCCATGACCAGCAAGACCCCGAGAGAAAATGAAAAGAGCTATATCAATGGAGAGGCTGGGTGGACTCCCACTGCCTTTTGCTGTTCATACATTGCATTTCTTGGGTTTCAAAATAAAAGACTCTACTCTCTCCGTAGTGTTTTCCTTTCATATAGATCCTAATAGTAGAAATGTAGAGATTGTATACATAATGCATTGCCAAGTTTGATAACACTGATATCAACTAAATAATGACTACAAATTACTTTTCTAGAATACTGAATAAGGTGTGCTGATAAATTATTGTTTATTCTATAGATTCATTTTTGTTATTTTTTTAAAGATTTATTTATTTGTTTATTTAATAATAAGAGATCACAAGCAGGCGGAGAGGCAGGCAGAGAGGAAAGGAAGGGAAGCAGGCTCCCTGCTGAGCAGAGAGCCTGATGTGGGGCTGGATCCCAGGACCCTGGGATCATGACCTGAGCTGAAGGCAGAGGCTTTAACCCACTGAGCCACCTAGGTGCCCCTTTAGTTACTTTTCTAAAGTGAGAAATGAAAGGTCTTTCTGATAAATTCTGACAACTCTTCTCCAGATATAGTATACTTCAGTCAAGGAAATCAAGCATCCTTCCTTACAGAATCCTCAATAGTTACTGAGACGTGTGTTATGTGGAACGCATTAGATAACGATTTTAAATAGTTTCTTATAAAAGTCAATGTATATTATTAGAAAGTAGGAAATGGTGGTAAGATTTAAAGTTACAAAAGAAGGACAAATGAAAAATGGGGCGCCTGGGTGACTTAGTGGGTTAAGCCTCTGCCTTCAGTTCAGGTCATGACCTTGGGGTCCTGGGATCCAGCCCTGCATCAGGCTCTCTGCTCAGTGGGAAGCCTGCTTCCCCCTCTCTCTCTGCCTGCCTTTCTACCTACTTGTGATCTCTCTCTCTGTCAAAAGAATAAATAAAATCTTTTTTAAAAAATGACAAATGATAAATGAAATAATTATATAAATTATAATAAGTGTGATAACATAAGCCTACACATAATTCCCCTATGTCCATAAAATGTCTCTAGGAGTCTATCTGCATAAAAGATTAAGGAAGCTTCTGAGAAAAGTAAGTTGATAAAGTGAAAGAGATGGTGAGGAATTTTTCCAAGAGCAGTTATCTTCAGCTTGGGAGAAAAAAACAAAACAAAACAAAACATTATTTAACAGAATGTGGTGCATGTCATTCAGAATAAAAGTCTGCTTCCCATTTCACACACAAGTACACATACTTTTCCCTTCAAGCTCCCTAGGGAATGGCTAAAGTAGGCTGTTAAAAAAAAAAAAAAAAGTCAAAAACATTTTCAAATGAAAAGGCTGTGAGAAGATTCCAATAGGAAGCCAATGGTGCTTTTGTACCAAAATAGAAGAATGTGTCACAAAATTGGAAATGAGAATTTTCTCTCCTTGGGTGGGCTGAAGTGAGGGCAGGGCAGTGATATTGGTTGCCATGTTATTTCTGTGGATATCAACAGAAGGCAGAAACTGTACTAAAAGTATTGTCAATTACAGAAACAGTTACTTCTAGCTTCTAGCAGAGATCCTGACACTTATTGGGGTTTAATTAAATATTTATGCAGTGAATGAAACACTAAATTGACCCAGCTGCATAGCAAAGCTTAAGAAAGAGGTAGTGGTTTATTCAATTGGGCTAATAATGCCTTTGAGAGGTGGTAGCAGTGTAGATGGTGGAAATAGTAACTTTCTTTTCTCCTGATTAATGATAATTTTATCAGTTCCAGAAGGGATGCTGGTAACTTTAGAGGGAACACAATTCAAAAGCATTATAAAAATACTCAATTTCCTTAATGCCATCTTTTTCAGGTAGCAGAGATGATGCTTCACCAACAGATAGGTCTTGCCAACAGACAGAACTGACAGAAAGAAGATGAAATATTAAATCTAAAATGGTGGTTGAGGGAAGCCTTTTTAAACATACAATAAAGGCATTATACGGTCTCAAATACTTTTAGGGAGAATTATGAAGGTAGACTGGTATTCAAATAAGTACAATAGGTATTAGGATCAGCAGTATGTTGCTTGTGTAGTTGACATCTCACAAACCAAATACATTTAATACAGAAATTGAGTGATTAAGTCTCTCAGCCTGCCTATTGAAAAATGAATTGTGTAGTTATGACCTCCTTGGAGCTTCCAACCATAAATTTAGCTCAATTACCTAAAATAAACTCCTTTTACATCTAAATTGCAACTTGCAATTAGATATATGACAGCAGATGGTCATATATCAAGGAGAATTTTTATGAGTAAGGTGGGAAGCTTTTAAAATATATGGATGCCCAGAACCCATCCTTGGCAAATTTGAGGTGGGGGCAAAACAAGTATTTTTTAAAAGGTCCTCAGGTAACTCAAATATCCAACCAGGCTTGAGAACAATTTATCTAACAGATTGCTTTCTCTGTTCGTGTGACGAGTTATATACCCCAGTCTTCTGAAAGCAACCTCACTGGCTTGTGGTAATGAGACATACATACTTTAACGTTCTGAACAGAACTCTAGTTGATTGGGATGAATTAATCAACTAAGGTTACATAGTGGAGCCTCTGATTGCCTTTAGTCCATAGGCAGAGTATTTCTTATGGAAATTCAGTAGGCTTATATTTGTACTTCTAATTTAGGGAACTATATCTTTTTTTAAAACAGACCAAAAAATAATAATAATAATAATAAAGCAGGAGAGAAAGGACTATAGAATATGTTAAATCCTAAATCCAATGCCTATTTTTAGTATAGATTATAAATTAATACTATAAATCTCAGAGTGAAGGTTGGCTGGCCCTCAGCTCTGTTGAGTCAGAGGGTTTCATCAATACTATGAGGGTTTTGGGGGTGACTGGCTGGCTCAGTTGGTAAAGTAGGCAATTCCTGCTCTTGGGGTCCTGAGTTAGAGCCTCATTTTGGGAATAGACGTTACTTTAAGAAAAACTCATTATGATGATTTGTCCAAGTTTTTCTCTTTTGACTAATTGATTGTATAACATACAAAGGTCGATTGTGCAAAATTCCGGTGTTTATTTACCTACTGCTTAACTATCAACAATTTTCTAAGACGGCAGAAGATTCGGGGTTGGGGGGTTGGCATGTAGCTTTGGCATTCTCCTGTTCTTCATTTATATGAAATAATGTAAAAAAATTTTAACTCTTTAAATATCATGGGTGAGGATATAGGAAAAGAGGAGGGATGTTATAGGGGAAAAAGGATGCAGGTGAACAGGAAGAGGTCAAATACAAAGGGGAAATGTGTACGTAGTAAAGCAGCAAGGCAGAGACAAAAAGGAAAGAAACCAGGGGCAAAGTAAACAAGATAGTCAGGGCCAAGATGAGAGTCAAAGTGTCAGCCCCTTCTCTTTTCTTCACTGCCAGCCAAATTTTTACCCCATGCCCCCGTTTTGGCAAATCAGTTTTAGAGTGTGGTCTTAGTCAGTAGAATTATGACTTTTTTTCAGGAACTACCCATCCTAAATGTGAGTAACTTGTTATGTGTATATAACTTTTTAAGCATGCCCAACTTTCTTTTTCTGAAAGTGTATCCAAATTTCTAAATAGGTGTTTCCAGACACATGATTAAAATACTTATCATTATGGGTCTTTCACATTCTCTTAGAATCATCTTTTTCAAATCCAGTCACTATGCTACATTCGTAAATTTATATCAAATGTAATTACATTAAACTTATTTTATACTTTGTTAAGCCAGTGCAGTAATAACTTTTTCATCTCCAGATTAATTTCTTTTACCCACAGCAGCAAACCATGCTCCACACAGCACAGCTTTCTGAGACCATTATTATGCATGCACAGCTGCATCTTGCCTTAACTAGTGTCTGTGATTATTCACTAAAGAATTCTGCATCTACTCATTATCCACAGGAGAGTCTTCCTCCTTTTTATTTGTGCACAGCTCAGGAGTGAGACCTCCTGCAAGTTGCAATTTAGATGTAAAAGGGGTTTATTTTAGGAATGTTCATCTTTCAGCACGAAGGGGTACATACCCTTGGTGAAGTGCATTCAAAATTTCCACAGTTTTAATGAGAGTTCTGTGTGTATATCAATAGGAAATGGGAAAACCTTTGGTCACAGACAATGTCTCCAGCAGCGAGAAAGGCATACTCACTTTCTGATCTAGCAGTTATCAGAATCAGCAGGAGCCCTTCCTTCTCAGGTAGTAACTGCTGGATTGAGAACCTGATTTTGGCTTCTTAGGGAACATAATATGAGAGAAAGTTATCGAAGATAGATTATAGAATATTTATGAAGACCTCATGTCTATATTATGCTTTGCTAGTGCCTATGATACAAATGGTGTAGAAAACACAATTCCTCCATTTTACATAGATTTATAATTTGAAGGAAGAGATTAAAAAACAGGGGAAATAACTTGAATAGCATATGTAAGTGTAAGCTAGCAGAGAGCGGAGGGCAGAGTCTTTGTAAGTCCACATATTATTCAATTTGGTCAACATTACACTTGCTCATTTAATTTTTACCAAGAGTTGCTCATTTAAAACTTTATCTATATTTATTGTTCTGTAATATTTGGCAAAAATGAGATACAAATCAAATACATGGCTTGTCTCCAGGAACTATTTGGGAAACACATACAGGAAACATCAACAAGGGCAGGTAAGACATACAGGAGTGCCACAACATTTTTCACAGACGCCAGTCCTATTTAGGGTCAGAGAAGAAAGAAATTCAGGTGATCTTATTTGGACAAGAAGTTTTTCCATTGTGAGATGAAGAGTTGTTTAGATTTCTTTTAGACATGAGAGAGGAAAATATGGTTAGGAAGAAAATTTGAGTAAAGCTTTAAAGCAGGAAGTGAAAATGGATTATGAGCCCTTCTTTTTTTTTTTATTTATTTATTTTCAGAAAAACAGTATTCATTATTTTTTCACCACACCCAGTGCTCCATGCAAGCCCTGCCCTCTATAATACCCACCACCTGGTATGAGCCCTTCTTTGGAAGAGGGTTTGTTAGGGATTTGAAGAGGCAAAATTGGAACAACAGATGGAATTTATTGTGCATGATCCTAAATGTCAACAAGAGGTGTTTGAGCTTGCTTCAAGAGGGGAATTATTAAAACTTGGAAAGCTGCTTAAAAATCCAAATTAATTTTATTTAAATAATCCAATTTTTCTTGGAGCACTTGCATGGTTCAGTTGGTTAAGGGTCTGCCTTTGGCTCAGGTCCTGATCCCAGGGTGCCTGGGATGAAGCCCCATGGGCAGCTTCTCCCTCTCCCTCTACCCCTTTATACTGTGCTGTCTCTATCTTTCTCTCTCTCCCTCAAATAAATAAATAAATAAATACTTTTTAAAAATCTAATTTTCTAGATCTTAAGTGAAAAACGTCATGCCATGTACATGTAATATTACGTGAAGAGAATTTCAACATCATGATGATCAGGACAATAGCAAATATATAGAGACGACTGCCCGTTGGACAATATTCAGAAAGACAGTTCCCAAAATTTTGCTTGAGTTTGGAAGAGACTATACAAAGTTATTCAGAATAGAAACCAAAGTGAAAATGGAATGATAAAAGGGAATTAAAATAGGGCCAGTTTGATTAGGCTGTTTTGAGAGTTTCTTAAACTTCTGTGCGTAACTCGCATGCGTCACTGTGGACGGGAAGAAAGCAAAAGTCAAGTTTGTTCTTGACTTGTTATTTTTACTATTTTTACTATGATGAGCGTCATGATACCCTGTGCTCTGGACATTGTTGATATGACCAAGAGGATTTTCTAAACCCTAGCGATGCCAATTTTATCTATGTAACTTAAAGCAGTAGAGACAACCTTAGGTAAACTTCCGTTTTTAATGAGTATGTTCTAGGAGTAAAATAAGCCTCTGTTGAGTCATCCACATCTGATGTTGATGTAAAAGTGAAGAACAGTACCTGCTTTGGTGACAGAACAGGAGAGGGGAGATTCTATAAAAGGTCTGAGGTCTGTTTAGAAAATGAGTCACTGTGATACGCATCCTGCTTTTTCAAATGATCGTGCTTTTCCACAAAACAAAACAGAGCAACAACTTTCAATTGTACCGAAACCACTTAAATCTAGCCTGATGTGTTTCACAACGGCGGCTGAAATGTCCAATCCAGAAATCAAAAGCTTGACCCTGAGAGAAAGGAGCAACCACTATGATCCTCCAAATCCAATAAATGTCAGTTTTTCTGGTTTTTAACGTTCTGGTATTTAGATGATAATTAAACTGATCTATGTGAATCAATAACAGGACAACTTTTAGTTTATTATTAAATCTGGACATTGTGGGAAGAGGATGCTATTAATTATTACACCAGTACACCACGTGTAAACTGGCTGTTCCAGAAAATTAGGACTTGGGAGCACCCTAATAATACAACATTAGAATTTTTTTTCTTCCATATGTTTTTACTCTGGATAATTTAAAGTTTCATCTAAATAAGTGAATCAGAATGCAATGTTTGTGAATAGTAATAGAAACATTTTTCTCAGAAAAAAATCCACAGTGTTTGGAAACCAACAATATAACAGAGATGGGAGTTAAAGTGTTGGAAAAATCAAAGACAAGTTCATCAGGATGCCCTCACTGTACAGGACAGAAAATCTGCATATAGTAGCTTAAACAGATAGGGGATTGCTCCTCACTAAAGTCTGGAATAGGGGGCTGCTAGCATTGGTTTAGTCCTTAGAGGCTCAATTATATTACAGCTGATGTTTTTGATATTCTTACAGCCTTTCCTTCACGGTCACGGAATAGTTTCTGTCCCCAAGTTATCATATCTATCTTACAGGAAGAACAAAAAAGACAATTCTTTTCTAAAATACTCACTGCATGCACTGTACACCTCAATGAATAGTTCTCTGTTACACAGCTATGGTTGACTGAAATAATGCTTAGCAAGACAGGGATTGGGAACTGGGATTAAATCAGTCAATGACATGTACCACGATGTATATGCCAATGTTGTATGCCACCATGTTAAGATTTCACATCAGTACACTTTCAGGAGCGGCAATGCCATTCATTAAGAATAGGGAAGAGGAATCTTCTTTGTTTCATAAGAGAATTTGTTTATTTTGGAAAATTTTTATGTAATCAGTTTGATATACACTTAAACACACACACACACACACGCACACACTTCCCATGGAGAGTTGAACACATGAAACTGCAGAGCACAAAGAACTAAAAACTGCATGTTGAGAATCATATGACTTAAGCCTAAGTAAAATAATATAACCAAGTACAAAAAATACAGAGTGGTAACAGGAAAGGAAAAAATTTTGTTCTATTTATTAAATTACTTCACCTCTATTTAGTGGTTAATGTCTAAATACCAAATATAATTAGCTATACCAGGGATAAGCGAACAATGGCTGTAGACTGTTAGGTCCCCCAATAATGGGTCCATGATTAAAGGAGCGAGACTGATACAAAGTGAAGGTCAAGCAAAGCTTTATTTTGTGCTAGGCATCAAGAATCAGACTGACCAGCCAGGGCTGTGCCTCTTAGAGAGAGGGTGACTCTTCTCTGTTTCACAGACTAGCTTTTAAGAGCAAAGGCCATGTGTTTGGGCCTGGCCACGCACAGGTGACCAATGAAATTGTAACACACAGAGAAAGCTGCACAGTGATGCTAGGTGAATAATTGAATTATAATTTACCCTATAGTAGACAATTGACCTAGCCTATCACACCTCAGTTAGAATTGGCACCCAAAAGGCTCCCAAAGGGCAGGGCCCATACTCCTTGGTAGCTAGGGAGACAGTATGCAAACCCCCACTGGTCGGATGTCTCCACCTGGCCTGACCCATCCTTGTATCTGGGCTTTGTTACCTGGGGCTGGTTTCCAGGACTTGTTGGTTTTTTTTTGTTTGTTTGTTTGTTTTGTTTTTAAATGATTTTATTTATTTATTTGAGAGAGAGAGAGAGAGCGCAAGCACGAGAGGAATGAGATCAGTGGGAGATAGCAGGGAGTCTGATGTGGGACTTGATCCCAGGACTCCAGGATCATGACCTGAGCCGAAGGCAGTCGCTTAACCAACTGAGCCACCCAGGCGCCCCTCCAGGACTTGTTTTTAAGTAAGTCCCCTGGGGGAAGGGGAGCAGGGACAGTTTAGGGTTCAATAGCAAGGTTATTGTTTAACCTTAATGGAAGCCTCTTGCTAAATAGGTCCTTACAGACTAAATCTGGCTCACAGTCTTTTCTTTTCTTTTTTTTTGTAAATAAAGCTTTATTGCTACACAGTCACTCTTGTTTTTGTAAGTGTTGTCTATGGCTGTTGTTGTGCAACAATAACAAATATGTAATTGTGACTCAGATTATTTGCTATCTAGTCCTTTATAGAAAAACTTGTCAGCCTCAATTTAAAGGAATTAGGGTAGATTGCATGTAGCACTGGGTGTGGTGAAAAAATAACGATACTGTTATGCTGAAAATAAATTAAAAAATAATTTATATAAAAAATAAATAAATAAAGGAATTAGGGTAGAACATAAGTGCCTCTTTTTAAATGTATAGTCTTTCATTAAAAGTAAATAAAATAATTTTATAGTGAATTTGGAGCTACTGAAACAAACTTTTGAGTATTTCCTTTAGTCATCAGAATACATTATATGTTTTCTGTTTTCCGGTGATCTTATTCAACTGTATTATTTAGTTCATTAGATTTTTCAAATAAAAATAGTCTGATTTAAATAGAGTTGTATTTTTCCTGTTATTCTTTAAGTTACTGATTTAATTAGAAAAAATCCCACTGAATGTGATTAATAAAATTCTGAAAGTAGCAAACATATTTACACATATTTCTTGTAACTATGTGTTTTCTGCAACCAAAATAAATATTTCCTTTAATTTACTTGGATGTAAGTATTCATGTAGATTTTATTCTTTTTGAACCTAGAGCTTGTCTATTTCTTTGCATTCTCCCCTGAGAGTTCTAAGCCACTACAATGAATTGAACTATTGCCTAAATGTTAATAAACAATCCTCATATCCCTATTTTTGGTTGTGAATTCCTTTCTGAACCAGAAACTGGTGTATGCAAATTCTTAGTGGTATGTCCACTAAGTGGAAATAACTAAAATCTAGTATTTTCAGAATGTAAAACATTATCTCTCATGATCTTCCAAAAGATTTATGTCCATTGGCCAAATCAAGACAATCCAGATGAAACTTGAATGGAGTTCTGAGCAGGGGTGGAAACTTTGCCTGAGCAGTTTTAGCTCTGGATAGTAGCCCAGATGTTTTCTAAATTCCACTATATTTGGTACACTTTGGATGTGTATCAACACAAACAAAAAAATTAGAGTATCAACACAAAAATAACAATAAATGATTAAAGGAATAATTTGCACTTCTAATTTTTCCTAGAAATGTCAGTATTAATTCAACACTTGCAAAATCATTAGATGTAATAGGGATAAGAAATGGACAAGTTTACGTAAGGGGAAATTCCCTGTGGTGTTCTCTGAAAAAAAGTACATTTTAAATAGATGATTTTATCTCCCCAAATATTTTCTATATGACAAATGAAATCATACAAAATATTCATTAAAAATCATATAAAAATCATACAAAATATTTTCTCTGAATGCACATACAGTAATTTTTATTCAACTCAGAGCTAATAATTTTAAGAGAATTAAAAATCAAAGTCTAAAATGTACTTTGGTATATACTCATATTAAATCATAAATTTTGTTTGAATTCCATTTTTAAAATGGCAAACATTTAAAATAAAACTTGATTACAATAATATAAAATCATCAGATCTAAACTCTAATCAAGGGTAAGCTGCCATTATACCAATATTGGTAAATTACTTTTATAACCTGATCTTTGAAGAGACAGGGATCAAAATAGAGATGCAAAAATCAAATCTCACTTCCTTTAAAAATTCACAGAGGCAAAACCTTGTATTATGTTCTTCTAAAGCATCTCCATTCTTAGGTCATAGGGTTCACTATAGTGAATTCATTACTTTCTTCTGTAAATTATCTATAGGAATTTTAGGTTTTATAACACATCATATATTTCATATAATTATATCATATAACTTGCCTTGGTGGATTGACAAGAATTTCAAATAGTATAAACACATGAAGGGATTCTAGAAGAATAAATATTTAACAAAAACTAACTCGGAAATTAACTTGGAACTTAGTACTTTATTCTCTATTATTCCCTCTTTTTCACATTATGTACAGATTATCTTGCCAACTGTAAACCTCTCCAGGGGAAGAACAATGCGTTTTAATATTAAGGCTTCAATGTACTACCGGGCATACCACCAATACTTAATTTAATGTAAACTAGTAGTAAAACAATCTAGTATAATGTGCTCAAGATTCACTTTTATAACAGTTCTGAGACTACCCAGCATATTTATAATCTCATTTCTGTGCCCTTGAGGAAAAAGTGAATCTTAGACAGAGAACTCATCTTGGTTTTACACCGTTCAATTTCATTTAATTTCATCTTCCACTTGTTGATATAAGATGCAAATCTCTGAAAGTGTTTTCAGATGGTTAAACTTGTCCTAATATTACAATATTCGATATAGGCACTTATTAATTATATATAAGCATTCATTGTCTTAATTGTGCTAAAATGTGTCTATAAAATTGAGCCAGCATTTTTATTGTCTGCATATCTTTGTTTTCTTTCACCCCTAGGATGTTTCATTGTAATGTGTCCCCTTATACTATCCCCAGTGAATTCATTATAGGGATACTAAAATATAATTACCATATTAGTCTAAAGTTATTTTGAGTGCCTTCTTAATACAAGTGACTTTTTAAGTTAGATTACAATTAATCTTTTTTTCTCCTTAATCCTCAACCATTCTTAATCATGTTTAAATAGTCTTAATCACGAATCAGTCTTAATCATTCCTAAATACCTTTAAACATTCTTAATCACCCCATTCTTAATCATTCTCTAGGTTTCAGGGATACTTAGAGACACTGATAGACATGGTATCTATATCTGGCCTTCATGTTTTAATGGCTAATGATTTCATGACTATAGTTCTTGTGTTATTCCCTTTCTATGCAAGCTAGTAATTAATATGTTCCATAAGTATGAATATATGAAAATCAACATTCAAGGGAGATTTTCAGGTTACCTGAGTAGATTTCCATAATACAGTACCAAAAGCATCTCAACAATAAGTTAGTTTTCTGTCCTTCTTGGAGTTGTATTGATTTTCATTGACAAGAACATTTTGCCATTCTTTGTATGATTACTTTCCTGATGGTAGAACAAGAAATAATGATTGTGCTGGAGAGGGGCTACTGAAAGGAGCTAATGGTATTCCTTTCTCCCTCATCTGACACCAAACTTTTTGCAGATTTAAGACTATGATTATAGTTAACTAATTAAAAGTTAGGCATTAGAGCCATGTTTCTGGAATTTACCTTGAATATTCATTTATTCTCTTCATTTCATATGCTGTATATCCATAAATGTTAAGATCACTGGTTTACTTTTGAACTAGAAAAACAACTACTAAAATTGTACCTAAAATATTGAAGAAATAGACATAATATTGTATCATTTTCTTTTAAAACAATTCAAATGATGAGAAGCAAATTTCACATACACTGTTATAAATAATGACTGAGTCATAGAATTATCTTTAACACAGGATGCAAGTGAGCTTTTGATAATTTGCTCCATACAGGAAATATTTTTGAAATTCTTTATTCTATTTTATTTTATTTTGTTTCAGTGTTCCAGAATTCATTGTTTATGCACCACACCCAGTACTCCATGTAATATGTACCCTCCACAATACCCAGTAGGATTACCCTACTCCCCACTCTCCTCCCCTGCCAAATCCTCAGTTTGTTTCTCACAGTCCTCAGTCTCTCATGGTTTGTTTCCCCCTCCGATTTGCCCCTACTCACTTCTCCTCTCCATCTCCCAATGTCCTCCATGTTATTCTTTATGTTCCACAAGTAACTGAAACCATATGATAATTGACACTCTCTGCTTGACTTATTTCACTCAGCATCATCTCTTCCAGTCCTGTCCATATTGATATAAAAGCTGGGTATTCATTCTTTCTGATGGAGGCATAATACTCCATTCTTTCTGATGGAGGCATAATACTCCATTGTATATATGGACCATATCTTCTTTATCCATTCATCCGTTGAAGGACATCTTGGTTCTTTCTACAGTTTGGCAACTATGTATTTTTGAAATTCTAGACTTGTTTTTTAAGGTATAAAATGCAGATGATTTGATACATGTTATAAAATGATTACCATAATCAAGATAATTAATACATCCACTTCATATAATTAACATTTTTTGTGTTGTGTGTGTGATGATGTTGTGGTTTCATTGAGTGTGATGGTCAAGAAAGAATTATTGAGATGTTTTAGGGGGGCAACTAGTAAGTTTATTTAAGTAGCATGGAGACAGAAGCCATGGGCTGGTGGTTATATGCTTAGTGTTCAGGGAGAGGAGATGTGCAGGAGTAGTAGATTATTATTAGATTATAAACGTTTTCTTAGAATTTCTGCTCGTAAAATTACTTTCATAAGATTTCTCTGGTGCTTTTCATTCAGTTTGATATTAACTACTGATGACTACATGGCCGTCATGATGCCCTGTAAGAATGTAGCAACCAGTGTGTATTTGATCCTTATTTAAACTATGCAGGTCAGCCTTCTGAGCTAAAGGTGAATGTTTTTCTGCTTCAGTTCCTCATCAGTGAGAACACTTAAGATTTACTCTCTTAGCAAATTTCAGATATACAATGTAGCATTATTAACTATAGTCACTATGCTGCATATTAGATACCCAGAACTTATCTTATAAATGAAAGTTTATAACCCTTGAAAATTTGAAACTTATAAAAATAAAATCAATGAGGATATTGTTATTAATTTTAATTTTATTCCTATATAGCAGAATTATTAGAACCTAATTTTTGAGTGTACCAACAATCTTTTAAGTGGCTAATAGAATTTTAACAATACTTTAAGGTTAATTACTATGTTATTTAATGTAATTATGTGACATATAAAGGTAAAATAGCAGTAATTATAATACTTAGATCTTATTTTACTCATGAGAAATGTTATTTTCCCATCATTAAAAAAAGTTTATGATTCCAATTTAAAATTGTCATACCTACAACTATAAAGTAGTTTAAAAGCATATCTACAAGGTAATTGATTGCTTTAAACAACAATAATTATGTGTTGTGAGGTTTATAACATTTGTATGAGTAAATCTATGACAAAGGTAACATAAAGGCTGGGAGAAGGGAAATAGAAGTATACTATTGTAGAGTTCTTAAACTACATGTGTGGTGAAATATTGCTTAAAGGTATTCTCTGTGTACTACAAAGTTCCCTTTCAACCCTCCCCCTCCGCAAAAAACAACTTATCAGCCAATACAGGTACAAAATGGCATCTCAAAATAATATACAAACAACCAACCAAACAAAAATGCCCCATCAACTAAAAAAATAGGCCATAAAGGAGAAGAATTGGGGGAAAAACTCAAGCAGAATAAATAAAAAACAAATTATAAAATTGAAGCTTTTAACCTAGCCAAATCAAAATAAAACCAAATAAAAATTCCAAAAGTGAAAAAACCATAAACGAAATTTAAAGAAGTAGAGTAAAAAGCTTTACCAACATGCTATACAGAGTCAAAGAAAGAATTAGTGAATTGGAAGATTCCCAGACTTACATATAAAGGGAACAAATGATGACACCCTGAGATACAGAAAGGTTGAAAAAAATGAGGATGAGAGGGATTGAAGGTTTGATATGAATTGAAGGTATGATACATGTGACACAGAGTGGAATGGATGACATATTTGTAGAGATATATGATAAAATTCTGCCAAAATTGATGAAAAGGCCTGAAGACTCATGAGAAGTTCTGTGAACCCCATCCATGATAAATGCAAGAACTACAGATTGCCAGGTCCTACAGAAAAGAGATATCAAGAACAAAGGTCATTATCTTGATGTAAACAACAGCGCCATCTACTGCCAATTTCTCAAAAGAAAAATAAAAAAGTAAACAAAAGGAGGACCAAAAACTGTGTCATAAATGGTGGAATAGCAAAACAACAATGAATGGCCACGTAGAATTCATCAGTGAGGAGAAAATCCCTTCAAAAATAAAATTGAAATAAGGGTATTTTAAAATAAATACAAATTCATAGGATTTGTCACTATTATGGACTGGATTATATCTCCCCAACTTCTTATGTTGAAAACATAATGACTAGTACCCTAGAATGTGACTGAATTTGAAGATTGGGCCTCTAAAGAGAAAACTAAAATTAAAGGGAGAGGCATCAAGGATTTGCACACATAGAGGATATAGAGGATATAGAGGGAATGTGAGGATATAGAGGGAATGTAGCCACCTGAAAACCAAAGAGAGAGGCCTCAGGATAAACCATACCTACCAACACTCTTAACCTTGAACTTCAAGTTTTCAAAACTGTGTGAGATAAATTTCTATTGTTTAAGTCACTTAGTTTGTGATATTTTGTAATGGTAGCCCTAGCAGACTAACATACTTGCAAATCTATACCATTTTTCAGATATAAGTTATAAAATAAAATTTTGTGATATAACAAGAAAAAATAAGAATAAGATATATGTTTTCACAAATCCAAATGGCTAACAAATGAATAAATCAATAATAATATTTTTGTGTGTGTTTAAAGAAGGTGCTGTATTAAAATACATGACAAAGATGACATATGTTGTAGGAGGAAATTAAAGTTATTATGATCAAAGGATCTTGCCTCATATAAAAAGGGGATATATAGTATCATGCTTCTATCTTATTTAATTGAAGTATAAATTGACATGTGGCATTATATTTTCAGGTGTGCAATATAATGATTCCATATATTTATACAGTACAAAATGGTCACCACGATAAGTCTAATTAACATCTGATACCATACATAGTTACAAAATTTAATTTTTCTCATGATGAGAATTTTTAAGAAATATTCTTTTACTTTCAAACATGAAATATAGTATTATTAATTATAGTATTTTTACATTGTAGCATTTATATAATAATTATAGCATTATTAACTATACATGCTGCACATTACAGCCCCAGGACTTATTTATAACCAGAAGCCTGTTCCTTTAACCCCTTTACTCATTTTGTCCATCCCCCACTCTGGCAACTGCACGTTATACTTTCATATCCTATTAAATATGTTTTACTTTACTCAATGGATAAAATAAAGATGAGTTTTAAACAGAATGACGTGTCTGTTTCAATAAAATACTGACTATAATGGAAGTGATCATTTTTTCAGGAATGGTTGTATACAAAAGAGAAGACTGGAAACAGAAAATTGTGGCTATACCCAAAGGTGAAAATAATGGTAAATTAAATTGTGCATGGTGGCAAAGTGATTCGAAATAAATGAATAGACTTAGGACACATTTATAATTTACATTTAGAAGGAATAGGTTATTGGGATTTGATTGGTGAGGGGAAGAGGAGAGAGACTGTCAAATCTACTCATGGTTTTCCAGTTTGGACAACTGGAATGATTTTGACAATATTCAGTAAGAAATAACACACAGACAACCTTGGGTATGTAATCATTCATTATAAACTTATTTGGAATATTTAGTGACTACTGATGAGGGTAGATACATCCACCCAAACCATGAGACCAATGAAACTGACTCTTTATAAGGAAAACTAACTTTCTTATCATGTTTTGTCAGTGCTGTGGTTTAATAATTTTTACTCTTTCCAGATGTTAACAAACCTGCTCTGTGAAAAATTATCTTTAGTCAACAGAAAATATAATGGCATAATATAGTAAACCAATGTTATAGCTAAGTTCATTTTTCATTATCAAAGCCTCCTGCTGATTTTGAATGGAACTAAGGTGTTCTTCACAGTGAGTTCCTTAAGTATTCCTGGCAAGCTCTCAGAAACTTAAGGGGGGGTAGTCTTTGTCCTCCAAACTTTTATTGATATATGTATATCAAAAAGTGCTGAAATCTTAAGTGTATTTAAAAAATTTATGAATCATATCATTGAAAGGTGAAAGACTATGAAACAACAGTGATATAGAAAAGCAAAGACTAAATGCCTTACAAACTCCAGTAGAAAAGAGTTATACTTCTTGGTGGTTACAGTCTATCTCTGCAAAGTGGGGACCTAATAAAATATAGGGTTTGGAGAAGCAAGTTCAGGGATGGATCGTCTTTCAAAGGAAAGTGTTGATTAATGTCAGCTGTGGAGGCGTGGTTATTCAGATGAGACTGGCGATTGGTTGGCAGTGTATTCACTGCACAGGGGCTTTTATTGATTGACTCACCAAAGTATGGGGCTATCTCTGAGAAGCTGACTTTATTAGAAGTGTGTTACTGGATCAGAGCACTCATTGATCAAACTGAGGCTGGTCACCAGTCAACTAAACAAGTTTAAAACATAATCTAGTGGTTATATGTTATCATAGCTACAAAATAATCAGTCCTTTCCTGGGAACATGGAAATTTTACAAAACTGTTTATGCCATATCTACAATGCTGTAGCTATTTAATGTATACAACTTGATGAATTTGGGAGTAAGTATATACCTGTATAACCATCACCACCACCCAAAGCCATGAGTTGTTTCCATAAATAGGTACAGCTTTTACATGTCAAAAATTAGATGAAATAGAAATATTAAGAATGTAAAATAATAAAATAAGAAGCGATTTAGAGGAGACTGAGGGTCTAGGGGTTTGAGGACTTGCCAGAAACCACCAATGAGAAAGAGGCAGGACCAAGATTCACACCTAGCCCCCTCTGACTTCAGGTGTAGACTTCACTGCATGTTCCCTTCAGGCTCTGAAGAGAACCCAGTACTTGCTGGGAGCTGCGCGTGCACGGATGGACACGATCCAGCCCCAGGCCACTAGCAGTTCAGGCTGGACTGGATTCATGTCTAGTAGGTCTTTTGTGCCCAGCCTCCTATTCCTAGCTGGGCCAATACTGGCTTTTGGGCTGCTGCAATATTACATCTTATCAAAAGATCATTAATAAGATCATGCTTTTCACTTGAATGGTGTAGAAAAATTAATGAAAGAGAGAAACCATGTGCCTCAAAAAGTATGAGAGTTGATATTTTGAGTGACTATGTCCCTGGTTAGCTTTGTGACATTGGGCCAGTCACTTAATCTCTGGATTAAGAGATTGTCCCACAGAATCCCTGGAGGCTGTGAAATAAGAAAACGAATGTGCAAGCAAACTCTAAACTGAAAAGCATTTCAGTATACAGGTGAAACTATTAAAAAGTATATTGCCGGGGCATCTGGGTGGCTCAGTGGGTTAAGCCTCTGTCTTCGGCTCAGGTCATGGTCCCAGGGTCCTGGGATCGAGCCCCACATGGGGTTCTCTGCTCAGCGGGGAGCCTGCTTCTCCCTGTCTCTCTGCCTACTTGTGATCTCTCTCTATGGCAAATAAATAGGTGAAATCTTAAAAAAAAAAAAAAGTATATTGTCAATTACTTTCTGGAAAAAAAATTAATGTGAAGCACATCCAGGTACATGAACTATACTATGAAATATGGAGCATTGCTGATACCCTAACAAGACTTCCTTGGGCATCACTAACACCTCCCATTCCTCCCAACCACCAGTAACCAGTATCATGATGTACAACTTCATAGCTAAGTGATGGTGATACCAGTATTTGAACTATAATTTAAATCTAAAGTGTACGTGTTTTACTCTTAAAACTAATATTACACTAGATGCTAATTGGAACTTAAATAAAAACTTGAAACATAACAAAATATTAATGAGCTCAAAAATTAAAAAATAAAGCATATGTGTCTTATGTCTGAATTCTTTTGTTTAACAATGGTAGAATATTCACAATGTTTCATGTACTTGTAGCTCATTAGTTTTCTTTGCTGTAGAGTATTCCACTTAATGAATATAGCAAAATCTATTTATACATTATTTTAAATTTAGGGTCATTATGAATAATAGTTCCCTGAACATTCTTATGCATGTTTTTTACTATCAAACCAATTTTCAATGTAGTGGCATCAACTGACATTTCCAAAAGCAGTTTATGAGAATTCTCATTACTCTTACATCTAGCCAATGCTTGGTATTATAGTGTTCTCTTTTTGTTTTAATTTACATTTACTTGGTATTTAGTAAGTTTGAAGTCTTCTTTAATGTTGACCATTTGTACATTTTCTATATGAATTTGAGTTGATGTATATTTTTCTATCAGTCTGTTCCTTATTTTTAGTGTTTAGAAGTCATTTATTTTTTAAAAAAAAATTTCATCTATTATTTGAGAGAGAGAGAAAGAGAGAGAACCTGAGCAGGGGGATGGGCAGAGGGAGAGGGAGAAGCAGAATCCCTAACGAGCAGGGAGCCTGAACTGGGGCTCAATCCTAGGATGCTGAGACCACGACCTAAACCAAAGTCAGACATTTAACTGACTGAACCACCCACGCAGCCCTAGAAATTGTTTTAGATTTTGTATATGAACCTTTGTTAGAAGTCAATGTTAAAAACTACTTCTACTACGGGTTTTCCTTTTATTCTCCTAAAGGAGACCTTTTGATCTCATTAAACAACTCTTAAATTGGGTATAATCCAATTACATGTTTAGTAGGTTTTTATTTTTCTCAGTTCAAAATATCTTTTTCTATCCTGATACCATGACTATATTTTTCTATTTATCTTCTTAAAGCGCTACTACTTTACTTTTTGTGTTTTATTCTATTACTTATCTAGCATTGATTTTTAGGGGGTGGAGGGTGAGTAATGGTGTGAGATGGATCCAGGTTCCTTTATATTTCTTCTCTCTCTCTCAAGTATAAGCACTGTACAATGTGCTGGGAAGTCCTTCTTTTCCTACAAAACTGATTTCCCCCTTTTGTAGAAACCAAGTGTCTATGTAGGCCTTGGCAGTCTGTATTCCTCAGCCTGTCTATCCTGAGTGGATATCACAATATCTAATTACTATACTTCTATAATAACTGTAAGTAGCTGGTAGAATATTTTCTCTCAACTCGCTCTTCTCAAAATTGTATTGATTGGATCTTTTTGGTGCTTTTAATTTCCATATACCTTTTAAAATTACCAACTCAATTTCTATCAAAAATATTTTTGTGATTTGCATGCTTATGAAAATTGATTTGGAAAGAAATTAAAAAGCAGTTTTCCAATCAGTGACATGGTAAATCCTTTCAGTTACATAGAAATTTAATTTCTACTTATTTTTGCTCAATACTTGTATAATCCTACATATCTTTTTTATACCTTAGCATTCAATTTTTATATTATTGTACATGTTGTTTGAATTTAATTTTTCTTTTTTTAAATAAAATTCTATGTAAGTGTATATGCTTACATTGTATCCACCTACCCTGCTAGTTTCACTTAGTTTTTTTAATCATTTATCTGTAGATACTGTTTGATTCTTTTGTGCCTAATTATGTTTCTTGCCACTAACAATGAATTTATTTCTTCCTATTTGAACTCTGTAAGATAGATTGACAGACTGATATTAAGATGTGGACATATTTGCTTGCTTTGTTTTTATTATTGTACCATCTCCAGGTAGCATCTCCAGGATGATATTGAAAAAAAATGTTGATAGATACACTGATAGATAAACAAACAGATATGAGAAATAGAGCTATATTATTTTGTTTTGCTTATTTTATTGTACTGGATAGCATCTCCAAAATAAAATTAGAATTTTGACAACTAATATCTTTGTTTTTCCAGTCCTGTGGGGCAGGGGGAGGAATTCTGAAAACATTTCACTTTAGTATGTTTGCTGTACATTGTTGTATTTTGTTTTGTTTACACTTAATCAACATTTTATAATTTTATGGCATTTTTGTTGCTATGAGTAGATGCTAAATTATAAATTTTTTAGAATCAATTGGAGATAATTTATTTCATATTGCATTTATTGATGTATAGTTATATGGGCTTATTTACAACTATTTTTTTAAAAGATTTTATTTATTTATTTGACAGAGAGAGATCACAAGTAGGCAGAGAGGCAGAGAGAGAGAGAGAGAGAGAGAGAGGAGGAAGCAGGCTCCCTGCTGAGCAGAGAGCACAATGCGGGACTCGATCCTAGGACCCTGAGATCATGACCTGAGCCGAAGGCAGCGGCTTAACCCACTGAGCCACCCAGGCACCCTTATTTACGACTATTAAATCAACATCTGTTTTTGGAAGGAGCAAAAATTGGTTGTGATAGATTACCTATTTTTAAATTCATTGCTGAATTAGGTTTTCACACCTAGGTAGATATTAATTATGAAATATGAAGTCTTTTAACAATTTCTGAATATTCTCAGCCATAGTTTTTCAGGCTAATGCTACTTGCCTTATTTTCTTACATTGTAGGACTCTGGTCACACTATTGTAGAAATTTTCACAGTAACTCTTTTTTTTTTTCCCACTACTCAAAGATAATTGCTTTATTACTTTTTTACTGTGTTATGTTAGTCACTATACAGTACATCATTAGCTTTTGATACAGTGTTCCATGATTCATTGTTTCACAGTAACTTTTATATGTCTTAATCTTTTTCCTTTCTTTTATATCTATGCAATTCTTTTTGACAAATATTTTCTTTTGATCCATCAGATTTTCATTTCAGCTGTATTTAATTTTCTATTACACATCTATGATTTTAAACTTTTCTAGTTTATATTTAGTTCTAGAATACCAATTGCTTATTTTTATTTCATTTACTATGTTTCATTTAATTTTATAATTATGTATTTTAAGCTTATCTTACATTCCTTTGAATATTATTGACCTTATCTGTTTTATTTATTTTTAAAGATTTATTTATTTTAGAGAGAGAGAGAGAGTTTAAGTGGGGGATGGGAGGCAAAGGGAGCAAGAGAGGGAGAATTCTCCTGCAGACTTCGCACTGAAAAACCGTCCTCTGTGGGGCTCAGTCTCAGGACCCCGAGATCATGACCTGAGCCAAAATCAAGAATCCGTTGCTTAACTAACTGAACCACACAGGAACCACAAATCATATCTGTTTTAATCTTCATATCTGAAAAAAGATAAATGCCTTATATGATTGTTCATCTGTTTTTTACATTTTGTTTTGTTTTTGTCTAATGATTTTTGGTTATATTTTTCTCCCTTGCATGTCTAAATATACATGATGGAATAGTAAACATTGTACATTTAAAGTCCAAAGACTACTTGGGCTCTTCTCGATCGCTTAGCCTTCACAGATTACAGGAATCAAACACACTGAGACGACTTAAAATTAAGTCTTTGTTCCTATGAGGGCTATTTTTGATTTCTGTATACTTGTACCTTACAGACCTTTTGGGTTCCAACCAATAGCCTGGGAATTTTGCACTGGCCCCTTCTCATTAGAACTTCTGATCTCCTTCTTTTTTCCCCTTATATTTACTAACCATCAAAAACTCTGCTATGCTTGTCAGTCTTCTTGCACTACTCAGTCTTATTAATCCTTCATGCTATAAAATACCTAGTAGCTAATATAGACATAATAATCAAGAAGTTTCCTCCTTCATCTCCACTGTATCACTGTACACAGTACACAACAGAGTAAATAATTTAATTACTATGATTATAACAAAATTGAGAGTTTCAAATTTACATATATAACAAAATATCAATATGGGTATAATATACAGCAAATACATATGTGCACCTCTGTAAAGCCAATAAACTAAACAAAATAAGCAAAAGGGACATAGCATTTTCATAAAAATGGAAATTACAACTTCAGTGAAATCAGTGAAAAACTAATAATGCTAGCTCATTTTCATTTGTCATTTAAACAAGGGGTCCCTATCTTCGAAATGGACCTGTCACCTTTCTTTGTTATCTCTTATATTTGATGCATTTTATGATTTATTTTACATTCAAGTTAGGTTTAACAACACAAATATTTTCCAGCTTTAAATTTTAATTATTTTTATTCATTAATATGAGGAGGCAGTAGCTGCATATTCCCAGAATACTTTGCTTTTCATTTTATTATTATTGCACCTTTCTTAGAATATATGTAAATGTGCTTATGTTTTATGGGTGTTTATAAGTCTGAACATGTATTTTTTCTTTGATTCATATATTTACATCATAATTATTATGTTAGCCACTATTTATTAATGTGAATTGAGGTTCCAGATTAAACATAATGCACTCTTTTATAAATATTTTCTGTTTACCTGAGGGTAATATTAAATAAATCTTATAGAGAGCCTAAATAATGAGCAAACAAGTAAATCCTTCTGTATTTTCCCTGATTATTTATTTATCAATATTAAGTTGCAGCATATTTTTAAAGTATCTCACTGCATTTTAAATTATTTAAATTTGGGGAGGAAAGCCTTCTAATCTTATACATTCAGAAGGTTGTATGTCTTTGTCTTATTTTCAAATTATGCTTACCCACACTTTGTCAGATATGTGCATTGCTAATTTCATCCCTCAGCCATGGTTTGTCTTTTAATTCTCTAGAAGATTTCCTTTGATGAAAAGAATTTAATTTTAGTTATCCAAATATTTCAATGTTTTCTTTTAGGCTTAATCTTTTCTGTGCACATTTTAACAAATCTCTCTACCCTAAAGATGTGAAGATGTTTTCCTATGTTTTCTTCTAGAAGCTTTATATGTTAGCTTCCCTATTTAAGTGTATAGTATACCTTAAAATTTTTTTATGGTATGAGCTAATGTTCAAGGTTTGCCTTTGGTCTAATATGAATATCAAATTTCTCCAGCACCACTCATGAAAAAATAACTGATGCCTTCTTTTTTCTTTTCATATTTCATAATTGTATAAAAGGGTGAGTCTGTTTGTAGGCTTCCCCCCACATTATTGTCTACTTTCTGTCTGGTACTACGCTGTCTTAACTTTTCTAATTTTAAGGAAATTGTTGAAATATGGTAGTGTATGGTCTCAAACTTCAAACTGACTTGGCTGTTCTAATTGCTTAGAATCTGCTTGAAATTTCCACAAAAAATTAAATTACAACCTGACAAGTTTAAAAAAACTTCTTTTGTCATGTAAAATATCAAAGAATGTACATAGAACTGCCCCCATTTATGAAGTCAATATTTAAATTTTTTCATTTAGAAAAATTGAATGAATTAAGTACTTAAAATAACTTGAAAGGAGAATGGCAATAGTATAACAACAGCAAAAACAGCGAATGAATTGGAAAAGACAGTAAGCCATAGAAATTAATGCAAAAACTTTGAGAAAAAAGTAAACAGGCAAGTCTAGTTAAAAAAAAAAAAAACTAGTTAAAAGGACAGTAAATCTAGAAAATCTAATCTTGAAAATAAACTTCAATTAGGATGAGGGCATAAATATCTACAGAGGCTACTCACAATATACAGTGTAATCCAACGTATACTAATGTAATATATGTTTGAAAATAATATTTCTATTTGTGTGACTGAAGTTATAGGAACAAAAAAAGTCACAAAGTAAGAATAAAAGAAAGAGACTAAAGAAGCAAAGGAAGGTAGGAAAAGTTACTTTTTATTTTAGAAAACTTTGAGGATCTTCAAATATATTATCAAGCTATGAGAACAATTACTTCCCTTTGATGCTATAAAGATGGAATTTAATTTCAAATCATGCCACTCCAATCATTTTTTTTGTGTGTGTTCTTATCTTAAGAATAACTGAATTTGCAAATTTAGGGAAACAGATTGAACTTTGACATATCTCATTTAAATTGTTGAACTATTCAGCATTTTAGAAAAACAAAAAAAATTAATCAAACATTATAGAACAGTCCAGGGTCTATAGTAAACTGTTACAATGTACAATGGAATGAATCATTTGAATCAAGATATATTTTAAGTGGAAGTTAGGTATTAACATTAAAACATTTAAAAATTTATTTGAAGTACTAGAGCTAACCAAATGTACACAGAAATATATATTTGTACAAGCATTGAAAGAACATAATAAATATTCATTACCAGAAAGTGTTGAGACATCATTCTGTACTTTTATTATGCTTATTCAATCTCACTCTACTTCTAATTATTCTTCATTTAACCACTTGTGTCTCAAAGGCTTTCTGATATAAACAAAAAATGCAGCTTGAAGCAAATTCTGAATGCTTGGATGCCTTCAAGCTCATACACCTGGACATACTTTCACAATTCATAGAAGCACTTCTGTGAATTACCACTGCATCAGTGAAATGAGGTGAAAAACTAACATTGCTTTTTTTACCTGAGGCATCATCTTCAAGGAAACATCTAGGAGCTTGAAAATGAGGTTCTTTAACTCTTCATTTGTCATATTCTTCAATTTCTTAAAGTAATCCTCTGCCATTTTCAATATACACATAACATATCTACCTCTTTGGATATTGTAGCAGTAGAACTCGAATTGATCTGTGCAAGCACTATTACACGCAATTGTAGATTACAGCAACTCATAGCACTGTTTCCTTTCCTTCCTTAAACATCTAATGTGCAAACTCTAGTTACACATAATAGTTACACATAATACTGTTTAGTTACACATAATACTGTCACATGTAAAAGAGCTCATTTCTCAAATCACTTTTTCTCCAAATAAACTATGATAGAATAAAATCATGCTCTGTGGATTTAGGAGAAATGAAGGGCTTATAAAATGTATAAGCTTCGAGGCTTATAACAACTTAAAAGACAAAAGAGAGATAAAAAATAAACCCACCTTGACCCATCTCTGTCCTGATTTCACTTCTTCAAGGTTTTTCCTCAACCTTTCTTTTTTTTTTTTTTTAAAGATTTTATTTATTTATTTGACAGAGAGAAATCACAAGTAGATGGAGAGGCAGGCAGAGAGAGAGAGAGGGAAGCAGGCTCCCTGCCGAGCAGAGAGCCCGATGCGGGACTCGATTCCAGGACCCTGAGATCATGACCCTAGCCGAAGGCAGCGGCTTAACCCACTGAGCCACCCAGGCACCCCTCCTCAACCTTTCTAATCCTCTTCTCCCCCCTCCCACGCTACCTCAAATCCATATATATATATATATACTTTTTTTTAACTTAAAAATTGAGTCAAGGAAACATGGCTTTTTTTCTCTGATGGCATAATAAGGATTGTTTATTTTAGTATGCTGACTAAATTTCCACATTTACCTAGAAAGACTGTAGTTCCTAAAACTTGGAACCTTCCCTTTTAAGGGAAAGTAGTATGATGAACACATTTGTTCTGTGACTCTATCAATAATAGCAGAGAAAGATATACAAAGAGTTGTTGAATACCTAGGAATAAATTACTTCTATCATTCAATTCTAGTTGTATACAGGTGACAGGAAAAGGGATTTTACTACATAATGCACTAGAGCTATTTTTTTAAGTTTTTACTTAAATTCCAGTTAATTAATTTACAGTATAATATTAGATCCAGGTGTACCACATAGAACTTCAATACCTCCATACATTACCTGGTGCTCATCAGGACAAGTGAACCCCATCACTGATTTCACCCGTCTCCCCTGATACCATACCTCCCCTCTAGTAACCATCAGTTTGTTCTCTACAGTTGAGTCCACTTCTTGCTTTGCTTCTCTCACTCTCTTTTTCCCTTTGTTCATTGGTTTTGTTTTTAAATCCCACGTATGAGAGAAACATATGGTATCCATCTTTTTCTGACCGACTTATTTCACGCCCCATAATACTCTCTAGCTCCATCCATGTCGCTGTAAATGGTAAGATTTCACTCTTTCTCATAGAGATAATAGATTTATTTTTAACTAATATTTCAAGCAAAATTTCAAAACAATAAATTTTCTCATAAAATAAGAGAAAGATAAGTACTGGGAGTTTTTGGTATATAAAATATGCTTACATATATCATGGTGCCCAGAGTCATTGAGTAAATATTTTAAGACTTTTAAGAAAAAGGGAAAATAATTTTCAGTAACTAAAAGCACTAAAACCAGATGTATTTAAGACTTAAGATATCATGAATTTTGGGGGGAGCACTCATGTGTAAGAGGAAAATATTTCATTAAAATATAGAAGATGCAAATAGTATTGTCAATACCTTACAAATCTCATGGATTTTCAATTGCCTCCTGGAATAAATGAGGAGAACAAAGGTTGTTGACATAGCTTGATGAGTTGATTTATTTAATGCTTGCTTTGAAGGAGCACCTGATGTAAGCTGTTTGGAAATTTTGCTAAATTTCTAATTTCTGAACTATCATTTGAATTAAACTGTCTACCAATAAGCAGTTCCTTACATGTGGAAACATACTATACAAACGGATTAAATAGATGGAAAACGTATTTTAACTAAGCAAATTATTAAGTTTGTTGTAATAAAGAGGAAGTAAAATTTCCAGCAACTAAGAAGAAAACCTGATATTTTAAAATAAATAGATAATTAAGAGTTAAACCCATTACTTTATAGCTATGTTCACTAATCCTCTTTATATAATTTATTTTATAGTATATAATTATTCACTGCAAACACTAAATGGTTATGACACTAGTCTACTTTCTTAGTGGAAGATATCAGAGGTGGCACAAAGCTTCACTTGGTAGATGTTAAAGAAAAAAATACCCTTTCAGTGTTAAACTTCCTTCGTACTTGTGCTAACTAAACCTGCTCTAAGAATTCAGACAAATGTCCTAAAATCATCAATGCATTTCTCATTAACCCAACTGGTCCTTCTCTCTCTCAGTTCCTTCACCATCTGGCATATTTTTTCAAGGTGACTCATTACTGTATAAATTTTATTCAAGCAACACTTGAGATGACACAATGCTTTTCTAAGTCAGTATGCAATCACAAAGTATATTTTCTAAAATAAGTAAGTCTCCAGAGGTCACCGTATATTGTACCAGAATTCCTGGTAATTGATATACTTAGCCTACATTTTAAATTAAATTAAAACAGCTGTAACAAACACAGGAACATGCTGCAGGCATTTAAAAGAGTTCATTTCAAAGAGAATTAATTAAATCAATGAGGATAAACTTGAAAAATGGCAGGTGAATGAATGGAGGATCAAAAGACATTCTCTTGAATATAAGCAAATATTCTTACTGCCAAAACTAAAAATGGACTTATGTCTAAATAAGCTGTATGTATGTTTTGACATCTGCAGAAACATATTTTGGTAATGGCCAAGGAAGGCAGTCTGGAAACTGATAGACTGATCTAGATAGAATATGACATAATTATGCTTAATGTATATTGTTATTCTTCCTTTATACAGACAGCGCTGAACTAATCCAGGAATACTGCATTCTGAAGTTAAATGGTGGTCTTATGGTTCAAGTAAAACATAAAAGTATACAGAATAAGTAAATACATTACATTTGCTACTAAAAGAACAAACATTGAAAAGGTGTCAGGAATCATACTTTAGAACTGGTCCAGCTACTTTTAAATCTAGATATATTCCAACATTAATATATCTTGATGCCATCAGTATACTCAATAAATGTAATTTTAACTTAATATTAGCTTAAATTAACTGAAAACTTAATAAAATCATGATGATATCTTTTGAGGGATTTTTAATATGTCAGATACTATTCTAAACTATTTTGTATACATTAATATGTTAATTTGCACAACTTACTGAGAAAGTTACTATTTTTATTATTTTATCAATGAAGAAAATAAGGCTTAAAAAGATCTCAATAATTTTCCCAACTTGATACTAGACTAACATGGTAAAAGTTATGTCTTAATTCAAAATAAAAATTGAAGTTGTACTTTAGTTGTGTTTAAAATTGTGTGTAAGTAATATTGTCATCTATTTGTCTATAGACTTCATTTCTTAGGAAATCAAAATTGGCAAATATCCTGACCCTGCAAGTCATTCAATCCATTCTCAAAATTAAAAAGAAATTTAATATTTCTGAGTGTTATATTGCCTGCAATGGAATCTTTATGGCTGACATTCAAGCTTAAAGACATCAATCATCTGACAAGTGCCATTTTGAAAAAAAAAGAAATGTAATGCATTTAAAAAATAAACACAGAATGAAGAGAATGATTTCCTTATTTGGACTCATCAGAAGATTAGAAGTCAAAAGACCAGGACTGTCTCTACCACTAAGCATCTCAACAGTACGTTTTATAAAAGTATCTTATATTTTAGGTCTCACTCATCTCTACTTCCATTTAACAAGTATTTAATAAGGGACTTATGATGTGCTAGATACAGAAAGACAACTGGGAATAGGGAATATATCAGAGCCACAGATGACATTTATAGGTGTTGGACTGCTTGGGAGAACTTAGGAAGTGAGTGCAGAAATAACAAGAGAGAAGGCTTGATGTCTGTGTTCTTAGATATTCCAGAGGTATGAGGTCCATAAAATGAGGAAGGATATGCAAACGAGACTGAGAAGCAGCTTTCCTTGTCATAGAAGCAAAAGCAATGAAGAACTGTGTCATAATTTAGGGAATTAAATGTTTCCAGAAAAAGTAGAAGTAATAAAAGAATGTGAAATAATTCAACTAAATCAACTTAGATATGAACTGATGATTGACCACTGAATTTGGATGCGTGGAGGAGATGATGGCGTATGATACTACTTTGAACTGAGAAAAGCAAAGCCTGACTGGAGTTGGTTGGAAAGAGAATGCAGAGGAATTTAGACAATATGAGATAAGCATGACAGATAAATCAGGCACTAGCTAGAGGATGAGGCCCAGTAAGGGGTGTTTTATATATTTGTTTATTTATTTTTATTTTGCCTTTAGGCTAGGAGAAACCATAATATGCTTCTATGCAAATAAGAATATTGCTGAGAGAAGCAAGAGGGAAAATTCACTAGTTTTCTTGTTTTCTACTTTGACAGTGAAATAATGGATGTACATCCATAAGAAGATGCTGTAGCTCCATAGAGCAGAGACTAATTTGAATAGTTCTCCCAGAGTAATGGAAGAGTGAGTAGAGTAGGAAAACGGATAGAATCATCAGACAGCCGTAAGGGTACCCTTGAGTTCTGTGGTTGGGATATTAAAGGGAGATCATTCAACCCAGTCGTTAAGTTTTTCTCCTTCAAGTTCACTTATTTAATGATGACTTAAAAGCAGATGGCAGGTTATAATAATATAATAACACACTTTTTTCAGCAAATAAAACAGAGGAGGGAGTGGGTAATTGTGCTGAGACTTTATGCACAAGTGAGAGATTGGAATGTGTTATCACTGAATTTAAGTCAGGCATGTAAGGAAGACAAGTATGAGGGCTTGGAGAACAGGGAAAATAATGGTAGCATCAGTGGACTGACTGGAAGATGGAATGAAGGTAGTAAACAGTGAGGAAAAGTAAACTGCTACCTGTAATTCAGTCTAAAGACTGATCAAATGTGCCCAAATGGTCACTGAAGGAGAATTCTTCAGAAAAAGTTGTGTTAAGTGGATATTGAAAACATTGTGTATTTGGAGGTGAAATAACTGAAACTTATAACCAAAGAGTGTGAGAAAGATAAAGTGAGCTGGGTGACCAAGTCATCAGAGAATGAAGGACATTGGACTAAGGAATCTATAAATAACAAATTTAAAAGGGACAATATGTGGTATAGACTGTTGTCAGGAACTTCAAAGTAGTGAGGGTTGGAGTAGAGTAGAGTAGTTATTGGTCTGTTTGCTATGATGAGAGAAAAAGCAGTATATTTAGCACACCTCCAGACCCTCCAGTATGGATGCAAGAGAGATGATGGATGATTTTAAAAGACAATGTGAGATGCATGGGATACATCTAAAATCAATATTATATACATGCTACCAGGATAGGCAATCTGAGTACAGCTTTGGAGCATGTGGTATCTGATCTCAATGATTACAATTCACCTGACAAGAAATTATTTAAAATAAAATGAAAAGTTTAACAAGAATGAGTCATAAAAACAACATATTAGACCACAGATCCTTGCGGGATGAGTTTAAAACTTTTGGAGGTATATTATACGGCAGATGAACCAAGATCATATGAGCAAAACATATATTTCTTGATCCCAGATCAACTGGGCTTGGTAAGCTGGTGAACTGTCTTGCCCTAGATATTTCCCAAGAGTTCCTGGCGGTGCTCTGTATATCTGTATACTACCTCTTAGAGGCAAGTTCTTTGGTCATCACACCCTGATTATAAATACGTTGGAATCACGTAGCTTTCTTCCTAGTCCAGGAGACCTGTGTATTTAAAAAATTATCATGCTATTAGAGTGGTAGCTTAGGGCCTTATCCACACTCTCAGTAGGGGTTTCTTACTCTCTGACAGTAGCACGTCAGTTTCCATGCTACAAAACAGGGGCACAGGCAATTCAAATAATTAGATGTAGGAAAGATCAGCTACCAGAAATATAATAAAATTTTATTTATTTTTACAAGATTATATGGTAGGCATATAATATAAGCATGACTAGTTCTTGAAATAACATTTAAACTAAGAAAATGAACAAGAGTAAGTTAAAGAATGAAAGGAACTATGCAATGGTTATTTATTCAATTTATTTGACACATAACTGACAGCTTTTTTTTTTTTTTTTAAATTCAAAATGGCAATGTTAGTCCTTGATTTTTTTGGAGTTTGTGATTGCAGCTAAGCATGCTGGGAACAGGATGCTTGGGTGGCTCAGTTGGTTAAGCGTAGGACTCTTGATTTTGTGGCAAGTCATGATCTCAGGGTTGTGTCAGGTTTATGCTGGGCGCTAGCCTGGTTAAGATTCTCTCTCTCCCTCTCCTCACCTCCACCTGAAAACAAAAACAAAAAATATTGGGAATAATATTAAATATTAAGTTCATTACAAATAGGAAACATATAAAGAGTATTTTTGAATTAGTTCTGTTATGGTTATAAATTATAAAATGTAATTGTTACATTGTAAGTTTTTTTAGTAGTTCTATTTTATACATAAATTTAGAGAAAATGTGTTAAAGCTCTTTTTATTTTTAAGGGTTAATATCAATAGCTGTCAGTTATACTATTCATTATGTGAAAATTTTTATAGAATTGTAGGGATTAAATTTTTATTCTTCATTTTTTTATTTTTAAAAAAGATTTTATTTATTCATTTTAGAAACAGACAGAGAGACAGAGAAAGCACACCAAAGGGAGAGGCAGAGGGAGAAGCAGATCTGAGCTGGGAGCCCGATGAGTGTCTATATCCCAGAGCCCTGAGATCATGAACTGAGCGGAAGGCAGATGCTTAACCATCTGAGCCACCCAGGCTCTCCAGGATTAAATTATAATTGTGCCATTAAGAAAAATTCTATCCTCAGAAGTTTTTGAAAATAAATTACTCAGAGGTCAGAAAATTACAAGATTCATGAAGATAGGAAATGTATCTTTGCTGTTCATTGCTTTTTATTTAGAACCTAGAAGAGTGCCTGGAACATAGTAGCCACTTAATAAATATTTTTGAGTGTATTAATAAAAACATGTCTTAGGTTTGTGAAAGAAAGTCTCTTTCTCTTAATATTAACCAAAGTGGCCTTGCTAGGAAATTTGAGAATACATTTTAAGTCTGAATGAATAAATAGGTACTGTTTTAAAAAACATAAAATTAACTTACTTTAATATTTGAAATTAGTTTGAATAAAATATTTGAAATCCATGTTCACTTTTTTTTTTAAATTTGTTTTCAGAAAAGTAAAATGTTGTGCACTCATCCGTGGAAGAAAGATGTGCTTAAAAAGATTAAACCATATCCCATTATCTAAAGATGTAAATGCCTCATTCTAAACAATTTACATTTAAAAATACAGATTGGTGAAAGTGGCTATACTCATTTTGAACTTTGATCATCTGATCATAGAATCACATGCCATGTTGTGTTCATATTCACAATGTTACAATAGACCAGCCCAAATGAATAGCAGTCTATCTTAAAAATCCCTAGAGAGACATCCTTTTCCACACCTCAATCAAGAAACTATGAAAAGCTTTGAATACAGGAAGAAATTCTCCTGTCCACATGTTCTCTAGTTAAAGGGGGCAGGTAAGAAACATTATCCACAGTAATCATTTTGATCTGTGACTGAATTTATTTTTAGCCAACCCTTCTAAAAAATAATGTTTTTTTAACCTTTACTTGTATCCAATTTTTCTACATGTGTCTGATTTTATTGTTTGTAATGAGGTTTATTTTGTTGTTTTCTGGGGATTTTGTTTTTGTTATTGCTCCTTCTTCTGTTACCATTGCTTCCCCTCTTCGTGTGTGTGTGTGTGTGCGCGCGCGCGCACCCGTGTGGCTTTAGAGAGGATGCTGTAGACAAATTTCAGAACTCTGAATCTCGTGATGGCTGGAACAGTGAGAATATCTAGAGCTGACCCCAGTCTAATTCAGTGTGGGAAATTTACATAACATAAATTAAAACTCGTTAAGGAAATAGGAAGAGAACCAAGTTAACACAGTTTCTAATAGTCCCACAAGGTGTTACAGTTCATCTGACAAGATTATCAGGCTATTTCATTAATATGAATCATTATGCTGTGTCTTAAGATTCTCCAAAGTAAGACTATTTACTTTAGCTCCTAGAAAGCAGTCACATTACCATCAGTGATAATTGCTGTCATTAAAACAATACCTTAGTAGAACGCTAATTTGGGGGCTCTTGAATTTTTTCATAGGAAGCATTACATAATGAGTGGAATGTTACAGTTACTTTAACAGAAGCACCTAGTAATAATGAACCACTGGAGAGCCTCCCATTGGGAAATGGCTCACCAAACAGTACAGAATTCCACACAAAGTAGTTTTAATGCATATATAAGTATAGTCATAGGAATTTCAACTTGTTTAGTTATTTGTGTTTTAATAAAGAGCAAACAAGTAAACCATAATTATGTTTTGAGTTGATAAAGGGACATGATGATCAACTATTTTGTTTTAAATTATATTATACTCCTTGATTAGGGAGAAGGTGTGTTAAATATATCTCTCTTAACTGGTAGACTTAAAGGTTATTGACTAATTAATTTTAAAATATTGATGCAGCTGCATGGAAATGATAAAAATACAGTAAGTTTGAAGGTTTTAAAATTCTTGACTAAGCCCAGTATTTGCACAAAATAATCTCTTACATCACTATTTCTCTCCTTTGGCTGCCCGTTAGTATCATTTGGGAGTTGTTAGAAACCCTCATGCCCTGGATGCAACCCAGTCCAATTAAATCAGTATCTTGAGGTGTAGGACCTAGGCATGGTTCTGTAATTTATAGAGCTTCCCAGGTGATTGTACTGTACAGACAAGGACGAGAGTCATTGAGAAACCGCTGAATATGTGGTGAGGCTTCAAGCTACCTGGGAGAATTTCTCAACCAAAAAGATGAAGGTGAGAGTTAAATGAAAACATGACTTTTAGTATTGAAATATGAGTAAAAAGGTTTTTATTTAAGGAAATGTGCCATGATTCGAGTTATTATCCCAAGCTACTGATCTTGAAGAATTACAGTCAATATTGGTCTCACTTTTCTGCGTCCTTTTTCTATTAGAAAAAATTAAGTGTCATTTAAATTTGTTTTATTTAACTCTTAATTCAGATAAAGAATCATTTCACTAAAATAAAATTAGACTTGCTTTATTTGTCCTCAACAAGACACATAGGAGATTTTACATATATATAGATACAAATATATATAGATATGACTATTTATCAGAGATTATATATAAATTTATATATTATATATAGATTTAATAAATATTAAATTTATAATATAAAAATTTATATATAAATATAAATTGTATAATATTGATATATATAATTAAATACATATCTATATGTCATTACTCCTTTTCAAATGAGGGAAGAAGACTATGCTTTCATTTCATTGTAAGATTTATCAGTTTTTTTTTTTTTAAAGATTTTATTTATTTATTTGACAGACAGAGATCACAAGTAGGCAGAGAGGCAGGCAAAGAGAGAGAGAGAGGGAAGCAGGCTCCCCGCTGAGCAGAGAGCCCGATGCGGGGCTCGATCCCAGGACCCTGAGATCATGACCTGAGCCGAAGGCAGCGGCTTATCCCACTGAGCCACCCAGGCACCCCAGATTTATCAGTTTAAAAGTGAGTCCAAACAGCTATGGTGGTATAATAAGTTTTTAAGAAAATATATAGATTATATATATATAGAGAGAGAGACAGAGAGATAATGATACTTGCTCCATAGGTACTTTGTCCTAGTATATAATTTTATTTAATATCCTTTAAGTCAAGCATCTTTCCCATTTTCAGATGAGGTAAGTGAAGCTAAATATTATCTTGTCCAAGATTTAATGCTTCTTAAATGTTTGAGTGAATACCTGACGTTTTTCTAGTTTCAAAACCGGAGCTCATTTTTTGGCTAGATTATGATGATTGAGACCCTTTAGGATAACTCCACTTATTCACCGAAGTTCATTTGTCTTCAGAAAACTCTTTGAAAGCATAAGATTTAAGAAAAAAAAAATGTTTACTTAAATAGAGCCCCATCGGAATATATTTTAACTTTTAATTCAGAAGACATTCTTTTTGTTAAGATTTCACAATCTCTCTCAGGCACTAAATGTACCAGACATGTTTTATGCAAACAATAGAGCCAACTTTCCATATGTATAAATTTTTACCAATTAAAATAACTACTTTCATTAGTATATAAGTATATTTTACACATTTTAGAAATTACCTTATGGCAATATTTCCTGAGATAATTTTTTAATTCAAGGTATTCTTCTCACCAATAGGATTAATTCTATTTATTTTGTTCAAAGGTCAATAAACCAGGGTGCCTGGATTGCTCAGTTGGTTAAGAGACTGTCTTCTGCTCAGATCATGATCCAGGATCAAGCCCCTCATTGGGCTCCCTGCTCAGCTGGGAGTCTGTTTCTTTCTCTGACCCTCCCCCATCTCATGTTCTCTCTCTCTCTCTCAAATAAATAAAATCTTTAAGAAGTAAGTCAATAAACCAGATATTATTATAATTTTAATTTATAAATCACATTATTGCAAGGTTTTCATTGTTATACTATATCTTAAATTTAACATGTACTTTATCACACATTAATTTGCATAAGCAAGTAAGTAACATGCTTTGCATAGTGATAGAAATGAATATAACTAAGCTTTATATTCTTAGTGTATTCAGCTCTCTAGTGAAATATTTTGAGTTATAGGATTAAATAAAATTATAAAATAATTAAATGGTTGTATATCTCATCTACTGATTGTAGTGGTAATCTGTTTGTTTTATAAACAATAAAATGTTTCTCATTCTAAAATGCATTTTGACACCTGCTGCTCTTGAAATAGTTATTATGGCTATGAACTGAATATAAATGATCACTTAGAGTATAGCAAAAAAAGGGGGGGTCAAAATTGAATCATTTTTTTAAATCAAAGCCCTTTCAATGTTTAGTTATTTCTTTTTTGAACATTATATAAAAATAAACAAATTATATTAAAAACATAAAACAAAGCATCAGCTTTCAAAACACAAGTGAAAAAATTCTTGATTATATTAGTGATTTTCATATTCACTGGGTTATTTTTTTTTTTTTTCCACTGGGTTATTTGAAACAACAAGAATATCATTTAAATACTTAGACTTACAATGTGATATCTAGAGTATAATGCAGTCATAGAGTATAAAGATAATGGAATCATATCACAAATGTTACCAGGAGCACCTAAGAACACTATAGATATAGTGGAACAAACAAGAAATCATCTTTCCTTATAACCTGGTAAAAAAGGATATATGCCTTTAGTTAGTTGCTGCAGCAGGAGATAAATTATGGCTGTGACTCTCCTGAAACAAAGCCCAGAGTGCTGCATAGAGAGCTTTCTTCAAGTTAATATGTGGTAAATGAAAGTAAAAAGGTACCTTCAGGGGGCTTAAGTGGGTAGGAGAAGAATCCATGAAACAAGATGGGATAGGCGGGGGGTGGGAGGTTGGGGTACCAGGTGGTGGGTATTATAGAGGGCACAGCTTGCATGGAGCACTGGGTGTGGTGAAAAAATAATGAATACTGTTTTTCTGAAAATAAATAAATTGAAAAAAAAAAAAAAGATGGGATAGGGAGGGAGACAAACCATAAGTGACTCTTAATCTCACGAAACAAACTGTGGGTTGCTGGGGGGAGGGGGGTTGGGAGAAGGGGGGTAGGGTTATGGACATTGGGGAGGGTATGTGTTTTTGGGTAAATTGGAAGGGGAGGTGAACCATGAGAGACTATGGACTCTGAAAAACAATCTGAGGGGTTTGAAGTGGCGGGGGGCGGAGGTTGGGGTACCAGGTGGTGGGTATTATAGAGGGCAGGGCTTGCATGGAGCACTGGGTGTGGTGAAAAAACAATGAATACTGTTTTTCTGAAAATAAATAAATTGGAAAAAAAAAAGGTACCTTCAAATTCAGAAGGTTAGGTTGTATTTTGGGGAAAGACAAATATGTGCAGTGTTTTGCTCCCTACCTGGCCACTTAAGAGTGGTCTTCCCTAGTCATCAGGGAAATGGAGATGAAAACCACAGTGAGAGATCACCTCACACCTTCTAAAATGCTTTTATCAAAATAAGACAAGAGATAGCAAGTGCAGGCTAATATGTGGAGAAAAAACTTGTATGCTGCGGTGGGAATGCAAAGTGGCACAGCCATTGTGGGAAAATATATGGAGTTTCCATAAAAAATTAAAAATATAACTACCGGGACGCCTGGGTGGCTCAGTTGGTTGGACGACTGCCTTCGGCTCAGGGCGTGATCCTGGAGTCCCGGGATCGAGTCCCACATCGGGCTCCCAGCTCCATGGGGAGTCTGCTTCGCTCTCTGACCTTCTCCTCGCTCATGCTCTCTCTCACTGTCTCTCTCTCTCAAATAAATAAATAAAATCTTTAAAAAAATATATATATATAACTACCATATGATCCACAAATCCTACTTCTGGGTATATATACAATGGAATATTACACTGGCATAAAAAGGGAAGGAAAATCCTACTATTGGGGAAAACATGGATGGACTCTGAGGGCATTATACTAAGTAAAGCAAGTCAGGCAGAGAAGCAGAGAAAGACCAATACTGTATGACATTTATATGTGAAATCTAAACAAACAAAAACAAAAACAAAAAACTGAACTCATAGAAACAGAGAGTAACAGAGAGAAACAGAGAGTAGATTGGTTGTTGACAGGGGCAAGGGGATATGGGGTAGAGAAAATGGGGAAAAGTAGTCCACGAGTACAAACCTCCAGCTATAAAATGACTAATATCTGAGGATGTAAAGTACAGCATGATGACTATAGTGAACAAAGCTCTACTGTGTACTTGAAAGTTGCTAAGAGAATAGATTTTAGAAGTTCTCACCACACACACACAAATGGTAACTATTGAGGTTATGGATATGATATGCATTATTGACAGACTGACTTTACTATAGTAATTATTTCAGTATATATTGTACATATAATATATGTATATAATATCTATATGTATATATATGTATATATATAATATATGTATATAATATCTATATGTATATAGATAATATATACATATAGATATTATATACATATATTATATATACAAATACATATATTATATATATATAGATAATATATACATATATATAAACTCATTGCATTGTACAAATTATTTATTGAGGAACAAAACTTTAGAAAAATTACCTACTATAAGAATAAGCAAAACAAAGAAATGGATAAAAAATTTACCAAATATGCAGTAATTTTAATAATTTTTAAATATTTTAAATAATTTTTAATTAAAAATTTTAATAATTTGGAGTGTGTTTTTGTTTTGTTTTTTGTGGGTTATTTTTTGGTCTCAAGAAATGTTTTAAGAGAGGGCTGGACAGTTAAGTAAATGCAATACAATTTGAAAAAGATACATAACTACCAAGGTTTCAAAATGATTCAGATGTCAAGACTAATGATACTACAATACATCAAGAAGACATGGAAAGATTTACTACCTGCATTATGGGACTTTCTTGTTTAGTGGTTCATATGGGGGATCACAATGAGGATTTCTGAGGAGGAACCCAAGCATAAGTGTTTGCAAGGAGTCTGCAAGCTTTATCTCCTTGTCTAGACATAGAGCAGAAACAGGAAGGGTGCCATGGGACCTGAAAGCTGTCGGTTATTAAATATCAAATATGGGATCACTTAAAGAATTGTATCTTACAAATAGCATTCCAGGACCACAATGCAATTAAGCAAAAATAATTAAAGAGAACTCAGGGGAAAACCATCTTTGGAAATTAAAAACATTATTTCTAAATAAACCAAAATTAGAAAAGAAAGAAAGAAAGAAAGAAAATCTAATAAAAGGAAGAAATTGTCCTGACACCATTTTCTATAAGCTATAAAGATTAAGCTATCATAATTAACACTGTGATACTGGCAAAGACATAAATAAATGACAAATAGAATGCTACCAAAGAAACAAAAATAGAAAAACTGAAAAACAACACTGAAGACACAGCAAGAAGCAGCCATATGTAAGCCAAGAAGAGATAACCTTATGAAAAAATGACCTGATGGCACCTTGATCTTGGACTTCCAGTCTTAAGAACTATGAGAAAATACATTTCTCCTGTTTAAGCCACTTAGTCTGTGGTATTTTGTTATGGCAGACCTAGGGGACTACTATACTGAATAAGGGAATAGTACTATACAATGGCTTAAAAATATCAGTTTAATATTTCTCATGATTCTATTGGAATCCTGGTAATTCTTCTGTTTGCCCTACCTGGAGCTGATTTTGTGACCGTAGTTATCTGTCATCCAGGCTGGGGGAAGAGGTTTTCTGAGTCAGCCTAGGAGAGCTTTACCCTACACCAGCCCGGAGTGTTCCATCATGCTCAGACTAGAGAATTGTATATAAGCCTCAATGCTGCTCTGATGCCACCTTAAATGCCCAAAGCACATGTGTAATCTCATATCTCTGCATTTACCTTGTTTTAAAAGAATATTTTATTTATTTATTTGGGAGAGAGCACAAGCAGGGGGAGTTAGAGGGACAAGCTCCATGCTGAGTGCAGAGCCTGACAAGGGGCTTGATTTCACGACCCTGAGATTATGACCTGAGCCAAAATTAAGAGTTGGATGCTTAACTGCCTGAGCCACTCAGGCACCCCTCTGCATTTGTCTTGATTGGAAGGCTGTTCCTAAGTACGTTGTCAGCATCACAACACTAAACACAAGTACTCATTAGCATCTACACACTGTGTTCATTTCCAGGTGAGTCATTCCCTGTGTGAGTGTGGCTCTCCATTTCCTTTCTTTCTCATCCATGGTTTACAGTATAAGCTTTTTTTTTTTCTTTTTTAAGATTTTATTTTCTTTATTTAACAGACAGAGAGAGAGAGAGAGAGAGAGCACAAGTAGGCAGAGCGGCAGGCAGAGGGGGAGGGAGAAGTCCCCCCGCTGAGCAGAGAGACCCATGCGGGTCTCAATCCCAGGACTCTGGGATCGTGACCCAAGCCAAAGGCAGCCTTTTAACCGATGGAACCAGCCAGTCACCCCTACAGTATGAACTTTTAACATGGTTCCTTTAAAGTGTAGTTTTTTGAAACTCTAATGGCTTTTTCACTGTTTAAAAAAATGCCTGCTTTGAAAATTTAAATTCTGGACTTTCAGGACTCCTAAGTTTTTAGATCATATTTTGAGATGCTATGACTATCTTTTTTTCATTATGTAATCTTGCCACCAAAATTGGAATGCCTCTAATTAAATAAAAAGAGGGTTGCTAAATATGTTACATTAAATTACATTATGCTGCTCTCGAAGACAGTCTAACAATCACAGAAGATTATAAAAACAGAAGTTCATTTCCTTTTCTCAGTTCAATTCCATTTTGGGTCATTGGTTGCTCTGCTCAATGTCATTTAAGTTTCAGGATAAATGGCAGCAGCTTCTATCCTGAGCATTTCTATACATTATAGCAGAGGAGAAGAGACATCTGCACTTGATTCTTAGTTTCTGCCCCAAAGTAACTCACATCATGTATTTTTACACTGCATTGCCAATGTGGTCACATGCCATTCCTGAGTTAAACAGGAAGGAAAATGGAATGTTTGCAAATCTAGCATGGTCACATCTATAGAAGGGTGGATTAAATTATGCCGCTACTTTTTTTTTTTTTGCTACTAATGTCTATTACTAAATACTATATAAATATATAGTATTGATAGAAATAATTAATAATAATTCTACCATGCCAACAATGGTAGAAAATGTTTTACATCTATTATTGTAAAGAATTCTCACCACAATTTCACAAGTAAATTTTCCTAGACAACACAAATTTTGATCATAGTAATTATATGAATCAAAACCTGTGATTCCTCGTTCTGTGTTTTTGGACAAATTACTCTAGCACTTGTATTTATGAAATATGAATGGCTATACATTGTTTCATAAGTATAATGCATTACCTGTGTATAGTTTGTCTATTATGCTAGTCGTCTTTCTAGTAGTTGGTTATAAAATCCATGCATACATCCATTCAGCAAGTATGTACTGAGTGTCTAATATGTGGCAAAGTATTCCTCTAGAGCACAGTGTTGAATGAACCAAACATGTGGCCTGCCATTATAAGGTATACTTCTAGTGCATAACATAGACACATCACTAAGGTGATAAGTAATTTCTAATTAGAGTGTAGTTATAGTAATATAAGTGGTAGGACCTGCATTTAGGGAAAACCACACTGAGAAAACCCACTTTTGAATTGAGACCTGAAAGGGCAGTGGGAAAAGTTATTCCCCCAAAAACCCTCACAGCTAAAATTCATCACTATGTAATCAGTCATTTGTTTCATCCTTAACTCCACCGTCACCCAGAGCACATTTGCGCAGTGAGAAATGATCGAAGTTTTCCATATACTGACAAAGAAAGTACAACTATAGTTGTTTAGCACATTCTCAAGTATTTTTTTTTTTTTTTGACTAAGCAATTTATCAAAAAGCATTGAGGTAAGCATGTCTGAAAGATGGTGAGCTTTGCAGAAAGAGTGTTAATATGCTTTGGAACTCTAAATGTGATGACTTGCCTCCCACCTCCCACAACGTCTGTCCCTCCTGTGTACTTCGGGATGAGCACAGGCTGTTCTAAAGAGCTTGCAGTCAATGAACTGGTGCACTTTGTGGCCTGTGGTAAAATTGCTGTACATCAAGTCAGTTCCTTTTGAACTTGGCTTGCACAGTTGTCCTTGATTCAGCTCAGCTGTCATTCTCAATATGGCACAGGCATTGTCCATCAGAGTCAATGCAGATTTGTGAGTTTTACTTTTCTGTATATAGCAAAGGTAGATGTAAAAAGTGATATAAATTATTGTCCCCGTGTGATCTAGATATTTGAGTGCTTGAGCAAATTTTTAAATAGCATATGATGGGGTGCCTGGGTGGCTTAGTGGGTTAAAGCCTCTGCTTTCAGCTCAGGTCATGATCCCAGGGTACTGGGATTGAGCCCCGCATCAGGCTCTCTGCTCAGCAGGGAGCCTGCTTCCTCCTCTCCCTCTGCCTACTTGTGTCCTCTGTCAAATAAATAAATAAAATCTTTAAAAAAATAAAAAAATAAAAATAAATAAATAGCTTATGATGTTATTTCTCCACATAAGCAGCGGTGTATATACCTTTTTTCTCCTCTCAATTAAAGTTTGATTCTTCATTTGGAATCCTGTAATGTGTATTTTATCACAAGTTATATGCAATTATTATTTTATAGTTAACCCTGCTAATACAGTATCAACAGTGTAAGAAGCAATCTGCTTCACAAAGTTTTAGGATTTTGGTAATAATGAGTGTAGATAAATTTTAATTTTAACGTTCTTTTCACAAGTAATGAATAAGAGTACATTGCAGATAAATCCTTGGTAAACTAATTTAAAAATACAAAGAGGGGAAAACCTGAAAAGCCATAGGTTATCTAAAATATTTATGTATTTGTTGTAGGAAAATACTCTATTTCTTGTTTCATAATAATAATATTAAACCAAAAATTTCCACAACTCATAAATTTTGCTACATAAAAGGAGTCTCTATTTTTTAGTTATTTTTTTAAAGATTGTATTTATTTACTTGTTTGTCAGAGAGACAGAGAGACAGCGCACAAACAAGGAGCTGTAGACTCCTGAGCAAGGAGCCCAATGCAGGACTGGGTCCCGGGACCCTGGGATCATGACCTGAGCGGAAGGCAGATGCTTAACCGACTGAGCCACCCAGGCACCCTGGGAGTCTCTAATTTTTAATTGTGCCAATAATGCCTCAGTAATTAACCTGGTACTACAATACGAGTTAAAGAATATGTGTGTATTAAACTAAATAGAATTACTACTGACAAAAGATCACTTTTGGCAAAATGATTGCTGACTATAAGAGATCAATTCATTAACAAAATCAGGCATAGGAAATGGAAAAAAACATACATCTAAGATGGCCTTAACAGAAGATACTCTCATCTCAATCTATTGATCATTGTCTCGTGAAAATAAAAGAAAGTCTAAGAATGCTATTATTTCTACAACTCACAATAAGAAATTCCTCTTTTAGATAACCCAAATTTTATTTTGTGACTTAATATAAGTTCTTCTTGATCTTTTTGCTTTGTGACTATTCTCTAAATAAGTTATGGCTAAAAAATAAAATAAAAAATAAGTTATGGCTAATATTACATTATTTTACTGCATTTCTCCTGGTGGAATAAACAGTGATTCCAAATATACATTTATTTCTGAAATATTTTATCTCTACCTTCATATTTCATCTTCTATTAATGATCAGTTTATACATTTTTTTTACACTGTCAAACACTGGTTCAGAAATTTTTATTTAATGCCAGAAAAAACTATTGTGTGCTTTTTTTTTTCCCCCCTTAATCATCTGTAGTGATATATAACCAATGTGCTATTCCAGGAGGTGATATTTTTTTTTTTTGTCAGCAACGCATCAGTAAATATTTGAAGAATACATTATTCTAAGAATCTGTGGAATGAATTGTATTAGTGAATAATTCAGTTCTGATTACAAATTGTCTGTCTACTCCCCATTAAATTTTTGTTTTTGTTTATAAGATTATTTATTTATTTATTTGACAGAGAGAGAGAGAGAGAGCACATAAGCAGGAGGAACAGCAGAGGGAGAGGGAGAAGCAGAAGCAGACACCTTGCTGAGCAGGGAGCCCTAGGTGGGGCTTGATCCCAGGACCCTGGGATCCCAGGACCCTGGCACCCGACCTGAGAGCAAATGCTTATCTGACTGAGCCACCTAAGTGGTCCAAGTTGTTGTTGTTGTTGTTTTAATAAAGGCAAAATATTCAAAATTATAGCTATTCATTGAAATAGAGATCTGAAATTAATCATGTACTTATTATTAAAATACAAAGGTCATTCTATGTTCTTGGTAACTGTATTTCGCTGTTCTTTCCATATGCTTTTTCTGATGACATAATTAACTTTTCAATGTGGATGCCCCATGGACAGCAAGTAAACTTAAGAGTTTATATATATATATATATTTTTAAAGATTTTATTTATTTATTTGACAGAGAGAGAGCACAAGTAGGCAAAGAGGCAGGCAGAGAGAGAGAGAGGAGGAAGCAGGCTCCCTGCTGAGCAGAGAGCCCAACACGGGACTCGATCCCAGGACCCTGAGATCATGACCTGAGCCGAAGGCAGCGGCTTAACCCACTGAGCCACCCAGGCACCCAGGAGTTTATATTTAGACAGATTTGTTAAGTGTAATCATAAGACTATGAGCAGGAGATATGATTGTATCAACGATAGTGAAGTTGATTTTTATAAAATAGTTTATTTTTTATAATTATTTTTATTATATAATAGTGTATTATTGTTTTAGTTTTTATAATAGTAAAGCTAACATATGAACATTAATGTGTTGTGTTTATAGGATATACTCCCCATTTAAATAGTGAAAGGCAGGTGTACAGGCAGGTATTTTCTATTTATTTTTATCTTTTATGACCCATGATATTCTATTTTATTTTATTTTTTATAAGGTTGTATTTTTTTTATAAGGTTGTATTTTAATTCCAGTTAGTCAACATACAGTGTTATATTAGTCTCAGGTGTACAATATAGGGATTCAACACATCCTACATCACCCTGGTCCTCGTCAGGTATGACAAATGTATTCCTTAATTTCCAAGGCATTGCATTTTTTAAATCCCAAGGATTTTCTATTCTCATTCCATTTATTTACTGATTCTGGAATTATGAAGCTTTCTAAAAATATACATCAGTTCCCTTATATCTCATTTATTAAACAGTGAAAAAAGCCAAGACATAAATAAAAATAGAAGAAAATAAGTTACAGCAAACAGGATATATATGATATGAAGATTAGTGTTTGATATTATGATTTACTATAGCTTTCATTTATATATTAACTTATAATTAACATAATTATTCTTGTTCATAATTTCTCCTATTACTCCATTTATAAGTATTTCCATTGACTAATATTTAACATATCAATTAATGCCCCATTTTTTTTCTTTTTAAAGATTTTATTTATTTATTTGACAGACAGAGATCACAAGTATGCAGAGAGGCAGGCAGAGAGAGAGGAAGGGAAGCATGCTCCGTGCTAAGCAGAGAGCCCGATGCGGGGCTCGATCCCAGGATCCTAAGACCATGGCCTGAGCCGAAGGCAGAGGCATAACCCACTGAGCCGCCCAGGCACCCAATTAATGACCCATTTTAAATTTTTGTTGAAGTTTAATTGATGTGCCATTAATTGTACATATTTAGTGTACAATTTGATGAATATTCATATATGCATAATCTCTGAAATGAACGTTGCAATTAAATTAATGAATATATTCATCAACCCTAAGAGTATCATTTTTTGTAATCCATGCAGACCATTTCCAACTGTCCCCCCTCAACTACTAATCTTCTTCCTATCATTATAGATCAGTTTGCATTTTTTAGAATTTTATATCTATGAAATATTAAATATTAAATCATGTAATATTTTGTCTGCCTTTTTACACTGTTTGCTTTTGTTTCCAGATTTATTCACATTTTGTGACTAATCAGTAGTTCATTTCTTTTCATGTTGAGTAGCATTCCATTTTGTGGATATACCAGAATTTTTTAATCCACTTACTTTTTGATGGATAATTTTGGTTGTTTCCAATTTGATTCGATTAAAAATCAAGCTATGAAATTTATGTACAAATTTTTGTATGAATATAAATACCTAGGAATGGAATGACTAGAATATGTAGAAGCTTAAGTCAGGAAGAATTAGTAACGATTTTATTATAAAAAATAGAAGGCCAAACTTCTTACCATTTTAAGAAACTGTCATTTTTAGTGAATGGAAATTTGTTTCAGCTTATAAATGTATGTCATGTAATCACTGTTTTACAAATAGAACAGTAAAATAATATATTCATTTGTGCTTTAGAGAACTTTATTGTGTCATTGGGGTTCAGCCTCTCAAGTTATAAGGTAAGAAATATCTGGGACTCATGTGCTGATGTGATTGAATAGGTATTCTGAACTATTTCTTCATTATTTTCAACCATGTGATACATGGACTATAGTTTAATAGGCTAAATTTGTGTATTTTGAAAAGAGGTATAAATTTTAAGTGTTTATTTTTTGAATATTATTTGACTCTTTTTGGAAAGTTATTTATAAACATAAAATTGTCCCAGTAGTAACCTATATTCCGGTGTTTTTAATGTGATTTCAGTAATACTTCAAAGATAATATGTGCTTTGAGAGGTAAGTGGATATTAATTATCCTTTTTGTTTTCTACTTAGGATGCTTGTAATAGAAAAAGAATGACTTACTTAATGTTTATCTAACCAACACTTTTTATATAGTTTGAATTCATTTTTTTAAAGGATTCAAATTAATCAATAGTTTATAAACATATCCATAGCTTAAAATAGTCCTTTATTTGGTAATTTTTATGCTACTCCAATTTTCACTTATTTATTAAAGAGACAAAAATATTCAAAATATTAATAATTTAACATTTTAAGAGAATCCTCTCTACACTGACATGCTAAGCCTGACCACTTCATAAAATCACCCTACTAATTTTGTAGCCTTCTTTCTGATGATCCCTATCATCTGTTGCCTGGATCTACATAATGGTCTCAGCGATGCTATCTTTGTTTTCACGCCTGGCTTGGGGCATTTGGAAAGATGTTTTGAGAACACAAATCATCTCATGGTACTCCTTGGCTTACAATTCTCCAAGACTTTTCACATACAATTTTTTAAAAATCAGGAACTTCTGGTAGCATTCTACATGTTCCAAATGAGCATTTTTAAAAAACCCTGGCCATCTTGATTATGCCCCCAGATGAATAAGAGTTATGATTGTTTCATTGTATCCCAAGAATCTAGAACATTCTGCCACATAGTAGGCACCCAATGTATGTTTGTTGAACAGATGAATAAAAGTTTGCCATTTTCTTTCTCTAATGCAACTGTATTCATGTATTCTTGCTTACTTAAACTGCAAAAAAGTTTTTCAAAATAAAAGATAATTGTTGACTATAGGTAAGGAAGAAAATAAGTATCCATTGTAATGACAAAAAAATTTACTCAGCAATATCTCTTGGGAAAGAAAATTTACAAGTGCCTGTGCCCAGGGGCAAGAGAACAAGAGGGGTATATGAAATGTTTGTAAATATACTTTCTGTGTTAATGTATTGGGAGGCTTTTTTTTTTTTTTTTTTTTGGTAAACATTGCACACTAAATTAGCTGATGTTGAACTTTATCCAAAAATTTAAATGGAAGTCTCAAATAAAGACATGGAAGGGTGAATATGGTGAGGAGTAAAAGCTTCAGGGAATTTGTTCTCATTTGAATAGGAATGTTGCTAAATTTGGATTTATTAAGTGTGAATATCTAAGCAGGAGTTCTCTGAACTGTTCGTTTTTTACTAGTGTAAAAGATTTGTCTGCCACTCTTGGATACAGTTCCAAGAGAAGAGCTCCTTTTGAGTGTGGCTTCTCTGTCCCTGAGGCAATAAAAAGGGATGACTCTGCTGTGTTTTATTTATATCAAGTGGTGAAAAATTATGCTGAAATCTGTCTGAGAATTTTTTTTTTAACTTCCATTTTCTATACTGTAGTCTTTACTAATACTACCTGGCTTAAAACCCTTGTCAAGGATGATGCACAAAAGCTATCATGATTTTGCTGGGCTTGAAATAGTGACTGCTAAGCTAAGGACTTAGAGAGTAACTATGTCCTAGGGAAAAAATTCAACAAAATAAAATCTGTTCTTTCAATTAAATAATATAGCTTTGATAAGATGCTGTATCATAATCTAAAAGCAGCATTATTTTTCATTGAAGATTTAAGTTATTGCCTTAGTAAAGCAGTGTCAAGTATACATAGATAATGCTTGTCCTACATCTATTTTTTTTTTAAATTTTGTGTATGTAGGTGTTCAGTTCAGTATAAGTTGATATACCGTGTGTTTCATATGGAGATATAATTTCATTTACTTTTTTTTTTTTTGGTAATTTCATTTTTTTTCTTAAGATTTATTTATTTGACAGAGATCAAAGGAAGGCAGAGAGGCAGGCAGAGAGAAAGGGGGAAGCAGACTCCCTGCCAAACAGAAAGTCCAATGTGGGGCTCAATCTTAGGATCCTGGGAATCATGACCTGAGCTGAAGGCAGAGGCTTTTACCCACTGAACCACCCAGGTGCCCCTAATTTCATTTACTTTAAATATATCTAATTTATTTACATGCTTTCTTAAGTTTATCTTTAATGATTCTATCTTCGAACATTCCAAAATGTATTAGTATCTTGTGATTGTTTATTAGGTATGAATGGAGTAGATGTGACATTCATATATACTTTTGCTACATGATAGATACCTAAACATTTTAAAGTATATACTACATTTAGTAAAATTAGTGTGTGAAAATTATTAAGAACTTTATCACCCATCCCATATTTATCACAACTTTATGGTAAAAAATACCTAAATTAAGCCAGAAATGATGAATCACTCAGTAATGGAAAGCCATTACTGAAGATTTTCAAAAGTAAAAATGAATTTTTTTCAAGTTTTTTTTTTGTTTTGTTTTGTTTTGTTTTCAAGTTTTCTAAGTCTGGATTCATTCATTCTTTTTTTTTTTTTTTCAATTTTTGTTTTTCCCAAGTTTTTTTTCCAAGTTTTCTAAGTCTGGATTCATTCTCCAAAATGTGCTGCCTATAAAAATGTAGTTGTCATTAATTATTACATTTATTCAAACTTTGTTTTAAATTTTTCAAAAATCCTTTATATGTTATCAGGGCTTTATGTATTCATACACTTATAAAACTTATGGGTAGAATTTTATATTAAGTAGTAACAATAATTTTTATTAATGGTTATTGAGTGGCTTTCCTGTGAGAGACACTGTGATAATTTGTCTCACAAATGGGTTCTTGTAAAATATTTGTATATTCAACAAAATTACACAAAAAGGAAGCCTTTCTTATAATTCTATTGCATAGAGGAGGACAGTGAGGGGGTTATGTGACTTGCTCAAAATGCACATCCAGTAAGAGGAAAAACTAGAACACAAATCAATTATTCTAATTTTGCACACCATAATACTAATACTATATACATCATGTTGACAAACATCTTTTTTTTTTTTTTCTGGATGAAGATGATCATTATGATCAAAATGATAATGTTAGATGCTATAAACAATTTCAGTTTTTTTAAGTATTTTATAGATTTTATTTATTATCTGACAGAGGGAGAGCACAAGCAGCAGGGGTGAACAGGGGGAGAAGCAGACTCCCTGCTAAGCAGGGAGCTTGATGTGGGACTCAAACCCAGGACCCTGGGATCATGACCTGACCTGAAGTCAGACCCTCAACTGACTGAACCACTCAGGCATCCCTAAACCATTTCAGTTTTAAACATCTGCTTGGCAGACATGATTTTCCCCACTTGCATATTCCAGGGGGAAAAATACAGGAAGCCTCGTTTTGGGTTTGATGCCAGCTCTGCCCTCCAGTTCTGCTTTCCAACCATGAAGATGATCGTTTCATTGTTACTTCCTCTCTCCACTTCCTTTCACTAGCCCTTAGGGGAGAACTCAGCATTTGGGCACTTTTACCATATATTACATAAACCCCCTATAAATGGCCAAAAAAAAAAAAAAAAGGTAAAGTAATCCATAGCACTTATTAGATGGCTCTCTGCCTACAATTTATGCTATGTGATGATCATTACAAGAAGAAGGTACAGTTTCAAACAAACAACAGAAACAAAAAGTATGAAAACATTGAAAGTAAAATTGTCATTTATTCAGCTTAGATGCGATTAAATAAATCAACTTGGGACAATGCATGTAGAAGGATGAAGAAAATATGACGTGGGGAAATATAGTGCAGTGGAAAACACAAGAACTTTCAGTCAAGTACAAATTGTTTCAATTCACATTCTCCTATTTACAGTGCTTTCTTTAATAGATTATGGATGCAATCAAAAGATCACTTCCTTCATTTTAAAATCAATTACTGCTAAAATAATTAATCTGTATATTTGATTTTAACAGTCTTATAATGATGTGTGTCTGAATTTTTGGGCGGGATGAATGATATTTCCTGATAGGATTTGTAGTGATTTTTATTTTGTATCTCAATGCTTTTCATGAATATCAAGAAATTTTCAGGCAATACCTCTTCAAATGTTGGTTCTGATTTGTTTTCTTTTACCTCTCTTTCTATTTCTCCAGTCATCACTGTGTGTCTTTTTGAGTCTATATCCTATGACCCATACTATTGTTTTCTTCACTTTGGGTATTTCTTTCTTCCAATTTTCTATTTCACTAATTATCTCTTCAGTTTTGTTCAATGAGCTTTTAAATTCAACTTGAGTTCTTAGTTTTATTTATTGAGTTTAGAATTTCCAATTCTATTCATTTCATTTGTTTAATTCATTTTACTTTCCTGCCAAAATTTCCTATCTTTAAAATCTATTCCAATTAAATCCATTCCAATTCAACAGAATTAAGACTTGTACCTTTTTACTAGTATAACAAATGTGTCAGGAGAGTCTCACACTAACAATTAATATATTTCCAAAATAATTTTCCAAACTGTATTCTCAACATAATGCTTATCTAAAAATTTCCTTTTGTTCTATAAGAAATTACCACAAATCTCAGTTACTTAAAATGAGAACATTTATTATTTTTCACTCGTCTGCAGATCATCTAGGCTTGTGAATATTCCTGACTCTGTTGATCTCCTCAGACTTCTCCTGTGTCATGAGTTAATGTTTTGATTCCAGGTTGACTGCTCTAGGATACTCTCAGTTGGACAATTAATCTCTGACCTACCTGTATTTCCAACAGGCTAGCTCAGGCTTGTTTTTATGGTAGTTTCACTACAAAGTAGAAGTGTATGAAGACTCTGGAGGCTTAAAGTTTGAACTAACATAATACCACTTCTCAAAATTCTGTTGGCCAAAGGAAAGCACAAAGCCAACCTAAAATCAAAAGGTGAAGAAACAGATTCCATTTTTTTTTTTAAAGAATTTTTAAATGTATTTATTTGACAGAGAGCGAAAGAGAGCATAAGCAGGCAGAGCAACAGGCAGAGGGACAAGAAGAAGCAGACTCCCCACTCAGGAGGGAGCCTGACTTGGGACTTGATCCCAGGATGACCTGAGCTGAAGGCAGACGCTTAACCAAATGAGCCACCCAGATGACACCCTATTCAATTTCTTGGTGGGAGAATTTGTAGTCACATTGCAAACTGCATGCATAGGGAAGACTGGAGAATGTGATCATTTTTCCAATAAACCCAATATGTTAGCTTCTACTTGAAATTTTTTGAGTTTACTAAAGCTACTAATGTTACTAAAGTTTACTAGATAGCACAGTGATACTAAATTATATAATAATGTCTAAAGGGCTTTTTTAATCAAATAAGAATGCACAAGAATATTTTAATAACTACATAAAATGATAATAAATAACAATAAAGGTTTTATCAATAGGTTTATTAACACATAGTTCAACACTAGTTCATAAGTTTTAAAAACATTATGAATAATTTAATTGAGTACAAACTAAAAGACATAAAAATTTCCTATACTGAGCAGGAGATATAAGCTTCCAGTTATGGAATGAATGTCATGGGAATAAAGGCACAGCATAGGAAAAAAAAAATTCTCCCCTATTTTCTTTATAAATAAAAATGATTTCTTTTTTCTTTTTTTAAATTTTTTTTTAAGATTTTATTTATTTAACAGAGATCACAAGTAGGCAGAGAAGCAGGCAGAGAGATAGGAGGAAGCAGGCTCCCTGCTGAGCAGAGAGCCTGAGGCGGGGCTCGATCCCAGGACCCTGGGATCATGACCTGAGCCGAAGGCAGAGGCTTCAACCCACTGAGCCACTCAGGCACCCCTCTTTTTTTTTTTAAACCATTTCTATGAAACAAAATTTCTATAAATTAAATTGCAATAGCCAAAGAGTAAAATTATCATAATTATTTATCAGGAGAGTTTAATCTTGTCTTGTCCTTCAAATGTTAGCCAATTTTAATATTCAACCTTACAATTTATATATTTGTATTTACACCTACAAATATTATAAAGACTCCAAGAAATAGGAATATACATTTTAAAGTTTAAAACTTTTAGACCGTATCAATGCTATAAGTAAAACCAAGAAAATAAACAAAACGTTTTGTTGTTAATTCACAGACTTTAATTCAAACTTCCTAGTGCATAAAGGATTTTAGATATGCATTACTGAATTAATTTTGACATAGTACATTTTATAAGCCCAACGACCTCAATTATGGAATAATGAATGATTGCAAACACTCCTAATCCAAGCGCCCTGTATTATGCCTTAACTTCTGAACACAATTCAATACTTATTTAATAATTTTAAATCAAGGTCATCTTAATTATAAACTCTCACATCAGTCATCTTTATTTCTGTACCTCATAAAGAAAAAAACTTCTTTTCTTCTTAAAAATGCTTTTCTCAGCATGCTAAAAACATAAACAGAAAATAAAAAATATATTCTTCATTTTCTTATGAGGAAAGGTCCTTCTTTTCTCCACCAGCATTCGCCAGGAAAAACAAAACAAAACAACAACAACAACCACCAAAAAACAAAAACAAAAACAAAAAAATCAGAACACTTTTATAGGGCTGCTTTGGTAATAATCAAATAATTTATGTTGAAATGATAAATTTTAATTGTTTAAAGTTAATACACAGTTAAGAGAATGCTATTATCTGCTGAGTAGTACACTCTTAATACCTGGCAAAATGTAGTTACTTTACAAATATTTATTTAATGTAGAACTATATAAATCATAATTGAAAGTAAATATTAAACTGTCAACAAGTTTTAATTTAAGTCGTTAAGCTGTAGTTATTTAATTATCAAAGGCCTTCTTTAATCATTGACAGAATGAACATACAGAAGGTAAAATTACCCCCAAGGACAAATACCAAACCAGAAGTTTCTTTTTCTCTCCCATTTCACTTTCTACATACTCTCACTGATCTTCCTCCCCCACAGATGATTTTCTCCCTTCCTGTCACCGCACATCCCTTTTCCTCATCACACAGGTATCCAGAGCACAGTACACAACACTCACCCTGCATTTACTGAGATCCAATATTCTTTTTCTTTTTTCAATTTTGATTTGAATTCCAGTTAGTGAACATACAGTGCAATATCAATTTCAGGTGTACAATATAGCACTGGTACACCCTGTGCTCATCACAGCAAGTGCTCTCCCCAGTTCTCATGAGACCTGATATTCTTTTTTTTTTTTTTTTTTTTTTAAGATTCTATTTATTTATTTGACAGAGAGAGAGAGAGCACAAGGAGGGGGAAAGGCTGAGGGAGAAGGAGAAGCAGGCTCCCCGCAGAGCAGAGGAAGCCCCATGCGGGACTCGATCCCAGGACTCCGGGACCATGACCTGAGCCAAAGGCAGTGGCTTAACCAGCTGAGCCACCCAGGTGCCCCGAGACCTGATATTCTTAACTAGGTGCCTTGTCTTGTCTGCTGGCATTAGGTCTTGCCAGTGCAACTTCATTCCTCTGATCTCCGTATCCATAGAGATTAGCTGAGATCTATAGGTCACAGAATAGGTGGTCCACAGCTTAACACACCTGCAGAGATGAAAACATTGGATACCATAGAATAAAATATTGTTTAGAGAAACAGACCTTGACAAAAAAAATGGAGTGAAAGGAAATGTTTCATTGAGTGTGAGACTAATAATTTACATCATATCCTCTTCCCTAGTCCTGTTCAGGGAGAATTCCTTTAGAAATTGAAAAAGGCAAGACCAAGAAAAGAAAGGTCTCTGCTTTCTCTGAAGTTAAAATTGATGTTAACCAGTAAAAGGATCTGCTGAATTCCTCTTAAATATTCTTTAAATGCTCTGGAGAAAGTGAAGAAAGATGGACTGTGACTTGTGACTTTTAAATAATAATTTGTTGAAATGGTTATCCATCTCAGTGACGGAACTCTTGAAGTTTGTTAAAGATAAACACGTGTATGACAGGCATGACCTTGCTTCTAGTAAGAATCTTAGTTTGTCTCCTTCAGAGTAAGATTACTACTTCTCTGTTCAATATTATTTCCCATTTTCTCAGTTGACTAGGAGTTTTCATACTACTGAAATCTTTGAAATCAGACCCTATGAGGAGGACAAATAACTTCAGCTCTCAGGGTCTTTATGTCTGTGGTCCCCAGGATCAACCACCGGTTTGGGAATTTTCTAGAACTCAAGGACTCAGCATGCACTCACATTCATAGTTATTACTAATTGCAGCAAAAAAAAAAAAAAAAAAAAAAAAGCGAACACAAAGGGAAAATGTACATAAGGTAAATTCCCAAGGAAACCAGGCATAAGCTTCCCAGGGTCCTTTTCCTATGGAGTTACACCAGGCTGGCTTATTTCCTCTAACAAGGAGTTGTAACATGTGGGATACTGTTTACCAAAAAAAACTTATTACTTAATGCCTACATGCCCTACTTTGCACCTACCAAAATTCCAGACTCTCAGAAGATGAGTAAGTACTTAATATAAACTATATGATTCGCACAAATAGTTTAGGTACCATGAGCCACTCGTGAGTTCTGAGAATGGTGAGTCCCGTCCCCAAATCCAAGTTCCCAGATACCAGTTTACAGACAGATTTACAAGCAGTTCATTCTGAGGAGATCTCTGACCTGCTGTGCTAACTCTTTTCTGCTTAATCTTCATTCGAAAAATGGTAATAAATGCTTCTTTCGAAATGTAGCATATTATAAATATATGTGTCATGTGGCAGGGCTGTTTATTACATCTTGTGTTCATTATTTTTAGAGACTATGTGTATTATTAATATGAATCATTTCTCTGTGTAATTTGACTAACAGACATTGAAAAAGTTCACCTTTTTTTTTTCTGTCAGTATTTATAGATCTTGCCCTTGCATTTTGTCAAATAGGTTTAAAGTGCACTCATTGCCTTTCAAAAAGTCAAGCCAACAAGTTTTGCATTGGCATGTGAAAATTATAGATTGCTGCGCTAATGTGTCAGTCAAGATGAACCTCTGTTGGCATATTATATATTTTCCCTATTTGTGTATTTAATGCTTGTTTGTCCTCACTAAAATGTAAAGTATATAGGAGCAGGAATCTTATCTTTTCTTTCCCCACTGATAGATCCTCTGCATAGGAGCAGTATATAGGAAAATAATAGATGACTGATAAATATTTAGTCAACTAATTAATTATTCAATTAATAATTTCTGGTAAACTTTCAGTTTTCAGCTCATTCTTTATCCTTTTCCTTCTCTGCCATCTCTTACATTTTCCTCCTCTTCCTCCTTCCTCTTCTCTGTCATGCTTTCTGGCAATTTCAGCAGTGCAATAAAACATATTTGATGGTATTATCTATTTTCTGGATGTTACAGAAAGATAGTCTTTAATAATACCAAAACTGCTATACCATATAATCTGTAGAACTGATTTCTTTAATTCATTAAATTAGTAATTGATAATTCACTTTATGACACTTTGGAAAAATATGCATGTGTTTTGTTATTGAAGTCTTATTTTACTTTTATTAGATATACTATAATTCATTTTATATACTTTATAAGGCAGAAAATAGTTTTGTGTACTCTTTACAAAGTATATATGACACATACTTTAATGTTTATATATTAGCTTTTTCAACTTAATCAGTACTCAAGTATACTTTGTAGAAGATTTTTAAAATTATTTTAATAAAAAATTGTATTATTTAGAGATTTTTAAGGTAACTAAAATGACTTACCTGATTTATGTAATAAAGTAAAAAAGAAAAACTGAGAATAAGAAGACTTTCCAAGTAATGCCTGAGGTGATATCTATGATTCATGGATTGGCTTTATAGATCTACTGCCATTTCCAGTATGTCTGTGGCAAATTATTATTTTAAGGGCTCCCAATGAGCTACACATCCTGATATTCAAGCACCTTTGTAGATTCTTCTAATATGAACCCTGGCCTTAGTCTATGGTTTGCTTGAATCAATATAACATTACTGGAGTGATACTGTTCAAGTGTCACACCCAAGCCTTAGGAGCTGCTGCTTTTGTGTTCTTGGAATGCATGAGCCCCTATATAATTGTCGAGCTACCCAGTGGAAGAGGCCATATGGAGAGCAATGTGGAAAGGACGAATGGAGAGAGAGAAGGTTCATTCAGCCCTAAGTCTTCGCTGAGCTAAGCCCACCCACCAGATGAAAGCGGCCACACAAGTGACCATCACAATCCCAGGTTTAAAGCTCTTTAGCTGAACCCAGTCTGTACCAAAAAACCATGAGAAAATGTTGTAAGCCACTAAGCTTTACTGTGGTTTATTTCACAGTGACAGAGAACTAAAACCATGTCTTTAAACAAATGGAACCACTCCTACCTCTCTACTTTATATTCTACTTTAGATATTTTTGAAAATTCTTAAGATTTCCAGCTTTTTAGTGACTGATATTCTTTTACATTTAACTAAAGTGAGAATGGACATTGCTATGGAGTCATTCAAAAAAATTTTTTGGGGGCGCCTGGGTGGCTCAGTGGGTTAAGCCGCTGCCTTCGGCTCAGGTCATGATCTCAGGGTCCTGGGATCGAGTCCCGCATCCGGCTCTCTGCTCAGCAAGGAGCCTGCTTCCTCCTCTCTCTCTCTGCCTGCCTCTCTGCCTACTTGTGATCTCTCTCTGTCAAATAAATAAATAAAAATCTTTAAAAAAAGTTTTTTTTTTTTAACTAGAGAAACATTAATTAGCTTCTTACAATAACTTCTTCTTTCCATTATTGTAGGTACAATACAAAGTGTTTTACCTGTATGCTCTGTATAGGTGTGTGTGTGTATATATATATATTCTCATTGAATTATAAATAATAAATACTAATTTCACCTCCATTTTAAGCAGGAAAAAATGGAGGTAATACCATTAGTGAATTTCCCACGGTCACATGGCCAGTATTTGTATAGTTAGTTTACACTGGAATCTGCACCCTTGATGATTATGCTCCACTAGCTAAAATTTCCTTACCAGAGTATCTTCTCATATCTTCAAAAATAAAGCACCCACAGAAGAATTTTGTAAGTTCTCCTCGGATGAAAAGAGGGGAAAAATAAATTTATATGAAACTTGGGATCAAATAGGATAAATAGATTTTTGTTAGTAAGAATATATACATAAAGAAATGAAAAAAAAAGTAATACTAAAAGTATCAAGAACCTATTATTTACTTTCCCTCCATAAAATTTCAATTCATTTTTTATTTATTAAAATATCATTTCAATTACAATAAATATATATATTTTAATATTTCATAATATATTTAGGTATTCCAATATTATTTTCTCAGAACTTAAATATTTATTTTTAATATAGATGAAGTTTATTTTTTATGTATTTCAAACAACTTCCTTAACATAAAACTTAGGCTAAGTCTAAAAACAAGATAGTTTAGGATTGGTTATGTTACCACAAATACTTCAACTTTTATTAATACAGGAAGGTCTTTCCTCTGCCCCTTTACTAGCAATGGATTTGAGGTTTTAGGTTGGCCTGATATACTTAGAGATTTAGAACTCTTCTATGGGTACCATTGATTCTATAATTGCCTACCTTACACTAAAAATAGCCCCATTAAAAAAAAAACCTATAAACTTCAGTATGAAACCTGCTAACTCATTGAGTGTGCCTTAACAGCCATTAAAAATTGGACTCTTCTTTAGGCAATAGGTTGCCACTGAAAACTTCTGGACAGATAATAGATATTGTGGGGGAGCTATCTCAGAATATTGAATATGAAGAAACCTGTGCTGGAAGAAATAAAATCAATTAGTATACATTTGTTACAACGCTTTTGGGAAGATATTATCTCAATTAATCCTTATAACCAATGTGATAAAATTTTCAACTTTTAACACTTGTGGCCCCTGCTTCTTGGGTCCCAGGGAAGCTACACTTTAGCATTTCCCAAGGTCAAAATGACTTGCCAGAACTATTTCTGCCCTGAGCATATATTGTGTATCTGTCTTGCTTAAAAAAAAAAAAAAAAAAAAATCCAAACATAAAGAGAAACAAAACAACCTCCCCAGTTCCATAAGATTAAAGTCATATGGCCTTGTACATACTAAAATCATAAGATAGTCTGTAACCTTCTGGAATATCTTTCATTGTGATGATTTGTAATGCTTTATGTAAAAAGCATATAAAACCTTACACCAAATGTTCCTTTCCCGGAGCACTCTTTTCTTGCTGAAGATGGTGTATCCCTGGCAACTATCCTAACTTGGGCTAGAATAAAACTCTTTTCATTTCTCTTTAAATATTTTTTTAAAGATTTTTACCTATGTCTTTGACAGAAAGAGAGAGAGAGGAGGGTGTATGAGAGGGATTGCTCCCCACTGAGCAGGGAGCGCGATGTGGGACTCCATCCCAGGACCCTGAGACCATGACCAGGGCCAAAGTCTTAACCTACTGAACCAGCCAGACACCCCTCCCTCTCTCTTTAAAATTAAAGAAAGGGAGAGGAGGTTGTTCATGTTGCAAGGACAGATGTATATATTAGGTTACTGTATGAGTCAGATCAGGCTGCCTTAAATAAACACCATGGACTGGGTGGTTTAAAGTAGAGAAATTTGCTTTCTCAGAGTTCTGAAGGCTAGGAATATAAGATCAGGATGCTAGCATGAGCTGGTTCTGGTAAGAACTTTCTTTCTGGCTTGCAGTGGGCAGACGCCTTCACTCTTGGTGACTTCTGTTTGGGCATGGAGGAACAGAAGGTTTTTGGAGTCACTTCTTACAAGGGCACTAATCCCATCATGTGCGGTCTACCCCCATGACTTCATCTAACTCTAATTACCATTCAGTGACCCCGTCTCCAAATACCATCATAATGGCAGTCAGGGATTCAACATATGAACTTGTGGGGAAGACCCAAACATTCAATCCATAACAGATTCATTTTTTCCATCTTACAGATGAATGAACTGATTATCAAAATGATTAATTAACTTGTCCAGATCATACAGATTGTATCCTCTTTCTAAATCCCCTTCGCCTTGTTCTTGTTGTTGTAAGTATATTGTACTTGAACACACAAAAAAATTAGAACCAGAAATGAGGAATATAGAGAATTTATTGTAAATAGGCTATTTAAATAAAATTAACAGGATTTGGCTACTAATGGAATGTGCGTTTCAAATGAAAGGTTTTCTTAAATGTAACTCAAGATGTCGAGTTTGAGGATCTAATACAAGTCTCGTGAATTAATAGCTGTGTGAAATCTTAGGCAATTACTTAACCTCTTAAAAGTCATTGCCATCATCTGTTAAATTGAGATAATAATGAGGTTTGTGTCAGCCTTCAAGTTCCAATTACCTCATGTCTCCATTTCCTAATCTCTCTGGAGTTCCATCTGCATTTGGTAAAGAGGGTGTGATTCTGGTTTATTTCTATCGAAATCTCCCTCTGTAGCTCTGTAGGCATTTTCTACTCTGCTTATCCCATTCTCCTAAATTATTTATTTTCTTGCCTACACTGTTTAGCTTTGAAAATTATATTGAAATATTGAACTTCTGCTTCTTTTACTAATGTTCTTATCTTTGTAGGTCTTTAAGTTTTTTTTTTTTTAAGATTTTATTTATTTATTTGACAGATAGATCACAAGTAGGCAGAGAGGCAGGCAGAGAGAGGAAGGGAAGCAGGCTCCCTGCTGAGCAGAGAACCCGATGCGGGGCTCGATCCCAGAACCCTGGGACCATGACCCGAGCCGAAAGCAGAGGCTTTAACCCACTGAGCCATCCAGGTGCCCCAAGTTTTATTTTTAATAAATTATTTTCTTGTTATTTTAGTGATACATAGTTGATAAGTGTATTATTTTCTTTTAAGAACCTCCCTGTTCTGTAGCAAAGGGAAGATTCACACATAAAGAATTACATTTGAAATTAAAGTGATTTCAGATCATATGTTATATAAATTAATATTCTATCAAAATTAATGAGAAGTCAGGTTGAGATTATGGACATGAGATTTTTTTGTGGAAAAAACACAGAATTTGAAATAAAATATGATGGCTAGGGAAGATTTGGCTATGTGTAATGGAGATGAAGAAGAACATAAGTCAGGCAATAATGAGAGAACTGACTGGGTCCATTAGGGGAAGAATGAGTACTTATGTTTGGTGCATAATGTTGTGGAAAATAGAAAGCAGGGCTGAGGATGTACCTATCAATTTTTTATAGTTCTCTCAGACATTTGTCATATTTACTATACTGGGAAATTAATTAAACAAAATGCACAGCATTTGTAAAATTTAACCCGTTTAATTTCCATGCCCATGATAAGGCCTTAGATTTCAAATTATAAAATGGAAAACCATTATTATGTTTATTCAAAGTGTACATTTATCTCCATGATTCATTAATGTCAGTTTCAACTGTTTGTTTAATATTTTGAAAAATAATGGCTGCAATTATTTGCTTTGCCTTGCAAAGTGACTTTGCAAATTCTTCCAACAAATTGAGTCTCTTCCACTGTCCCAAGGTCTGGCCTTATAAAATGCTTTGGTCAGCCAAGTGTGCAAAAGTGAGTGTGTTAATTCTGAACCTACCCCTTAAGCTACCTTGTGGATTTCTGCTCTTTGTTTTGGACTCCCTGAAGACTGCTTATAAATAAGCCCTACTAGTCTGCTGGAGCATAAAAAAACCATGTGGTGCAGAGATGAGTCAACTGTTTCATCCCTGTCATGTTCCCAGATATATAAAAAAGCCCAGCCAAGATTAGTAAAACTAATCCACAGCTGACCCTCTAGTGGACTTTTAAAATTGGAACAAAACTGTCTTGAAACAGCCATCTCCCACCTGACCTAAAGATTTGGGAGCGAAATAAATGCAGGCTATTTAAAGCCACTGTGTTTTTTGTATAATATGTTATTAGCAATGATTGATACATTAGCAGACAGACAATAAGGGCTATTATCCAAATCCAAATTTATCTATCTATCTACTATCTTGCTAGCTAGCTATTTAGTTAGCTCACTATCATCTGCAAACACTGGTGTTCTCATTAGCTAACCTAGTGATTGGAATGTGTGTATGCATTAAATCTATTTTTTAAATATTTCATTTATTTATTTTGAGTGAGAATGAGAGATAGAGAAAGCGTGTGAGCAGGGGGAGGGAGAGAGAATCTCAAGCAGACTCCATGCTCAGTGAAGAGCCTGATGCAGGGCTCCATCTCATGACTCTGAAATCATGATCTGAGCTGAACCCAAGAATCAGATGCTTAGGGGCGCCTGGGTGGCTCAGTGCCTTCGACTCAGGTCAGGATTCCAGAGTCCTGGGATAGAGCCCCGCATCAGGCTCTCTGCTTAGCGGGGAGCCTGCTTCCCCATACCCCTCCCCCGCCTGCCTCTCTGCCTACTTGTGATCTCTGTCTGGCAAATAAATAAATAAAATCTTAAAAAAAAAAAAAAAAAGAATCAGATGCTTAACTGACTGAGCCACACAGGCACCCCAAATGCATAAAGTATTTTTAAATAAATGAATAGTTATAAGCACTTGAAAAGCTAAATAAACAGCAATTGAAAACTGCTTCATAATATAAATGAAATAAGAACAAAAGTGATGCTTCATTATTAACCTTAGTTATTAATAAAAAGTAACAGTTTCCTTATTTCTCCATTTCTCTTTTTATACACTATTTTTATGTGCCTTGACTAGCACAGTGCTTGGAACATAGCAAGAAGACTGTAAATGTTTGATTATTTTAATAAGTGATTTTAGAATATTGAAGAGTTCCTGAATCTTAGGTAATTTACTAACTGCAACTCAGTTATTTAAAATATCTTGTTGGGGCGCCTGGGTGGCTCAGTGGGTCAAAGCCTCTGCCTTCAGCTCAGGTCATGATCCTAGGGTCCTGGAATCAAGCCCCACATCGGGCTGTCTGCTCCGCAGGAAGCCTGCTTCCTCTTCTCTCTCTCTCTCTGCCTGCCTCTCTGCCTACTTGTGATCTCTGTCTGTCAAATAGATAAATAAAATCTTTAAAAAAAGTAAAATAAAGTATCTTGTTAAATTAGGTCCTTTCCCCCCCTTTCTGTAGAGGACAAGGAAGACTTGGTTATGAGGCAGGGATACTATTATTCAAGCTCAACTCTGTTGGACATCATGGCCCAGTCACTTTTTATTCTACAGAACCATTTAAGTAATTTTTTTTTTAAAGATTTTATTTATTTATTTGAGAGAGAGAGACAGTGAGAGAGAGCATGAGCGAGGAGAAGGTCAGAGAGCGAAGCAGACTCCCCATGGAGCTGGGAGCCCGATGTGGGACTCGATCCCGGGACTCCAGGATCACGCCCTGAGCCGAAGGCAGTCGTCCAACCAACTGCACCACCCAGGCGTCCCAAGAACCATTTAAGTAATTTGATGCTCAACATTTAACTTGTAGAATTGTTTCTGAGATCTCTTGAAATTTCAATATCTAGCATATTTTTATCACTTTAAGGAACTAATGACAATGTAATCACAGATTATTAACACATGAATATTATTATTTTAGGGGTGTCTGCTCAGTCAGTTATGTGTCCAACTCTTGATCTCAGTTTAAGTCTTGATTTCAGGGTCTTGAGTTCAAGCCTTGCATCCACACCCAGCATGGAGCCTACTTAAAAAAAAGTATGTATATATACATATAAAATTTTAAAATTGTCATCTTCTATGTGTTTCCATTTGAAATTAGTTGCTGTATATGTCATGAATAATATTGCATTAATCAAAAAAATTCAGTAATCTAGAATAGCTCATTTTATATCTGTGTCTTTGTTTCTATGCATGTATACCTGTGTGTCTGTGTAGGGAAAGTGTGTCAGGTATTATGAATTACACTGTGGATATTTTTTTTTTTAAGATTTTAGTTATTTATTTGAGAGAGAGTGGTGAAAGAGCATGAGCAGGAGGAGGGGCAGAAGGAGAAGGAGAAGCAGACTCCCAGCTGAGTGCAGAGACTGACGCTGGGCTCTGTCCCAGGAGCTTTTGAGATCATGACCTGAGCCAAAGACAAATATTTTTTTTTTTAAGATTTTATTTATTTATTTGACAGAGAGAGATCACAAGTAGGCAGAGAGGCAGGCAGAGAGAGAGGAAGGGAAGCAGGCTCCCTGCTGAGCAGAGAGCCTGATGCGGGAATCAATCCCAGGACCCTGAGATCATGACCTGAGCAGAAGGCAGCAGCTTAACCCACTGAACCCCCCAGGCACCCCAAAGACAAATATTTAATAGACTGAGGCACCCAGGTGCCACTAGATATTTTTATTTTAAATACGAAGGTATTATAACTTAAGAACAGTAAAATAATAAGGTCTTTCTGATTGGTTCAATTTTGGAACTATTAAAATGATCATGTGAACTAATTTGACCAGAACTACTGAACTGATCAGAAGTAAATAAACAGAATTTAATAGAATGACTTTTGTTATTTGCTTCATGTATTCAATTTCTTTTAAAAGTTTAAAGAAGAAAAATCATACTTTCATAAGGTAAAGCATCATTTTGTTAAAAATGACTTAAAAATATTTCTTTTACCTGTAATCATAATTATGATTTCTGTTTTGATTGTTATAAATGCTGTAACTTATAGAAAAACTTGAAAATATAAAAAAAATCATTTATATTTTAAATAAGCCAAGTTTATCTCTATCTTGGTATAATATTTCTGGTTATCTAAAAGATAGAAAATAAGCCTATAAAAATGAAACTATTGACTTAATATATATGTGCTAAACTATATAATTCTAAGGAAAATTTGTTAAAAACATAAGTATGTCCAATTTATTATTTGCAAGGTACCACTTTAACAAAATTATTTATTAGATATATATATATATAAATACACATAAGGTATAGCTTATAAGAAGTATCTATCTATCTATCTATCTATAATATAATTGTAGCTAATGGTATGTAGTAACTGTTATATTTGAAACCATTATATCCTTGTTTAATGAGACAGATGTTAATTCTTCCCCTCACAGTTTTATTTTAGGAATTCCATATTATTTATGTTTCACCGTGGATTATAAAGTATGAAAAGTTTAAATTTTAGAGAATGCTGATTTTATTTCTCTGCAAAGGGTAGATAATTTTTTTTAAAAAATATACTATTTTAATTTCTCCTCTAAACATAATATCATATATCTGTGAAAAAGATTAGTTCAGGGGGAAAAAATTAACCAGAAAACAAAATGGAAGTTAAGGATATATGCAAATTTCGTTATGAATTGTTAAGTGGAATTTGACTGTTAATTTAATTGCAAAACATTAGGTGAGGTAAATGTATTAATTGTGAATTTATTCTGATGTCATGTGCGTGGGTCAGGATAGGCCGGCTATGTTGTACGAACAATAACAAATGAATAGAGCATATTTCTCAGTCCCAAACATTCTTAAATTTCTAAGGGTTATCTTAGCATTTTGTGCTGCTTTGGTCTTTGAAACACTTCCTAATAAACATTTCCTTACATGCTTACATCTGGATGCTTACAAGATCCAGACCTTGATTCTGGATCTGGAGAATCAAGAATGAGGGATCAAATTCTTCTACCCAGAAGTAAGAACTATTACTTTTGCTTCTGTTCATTACAGAAACAAGCTATGGCCTTATTTTAATGGAGAATGCAAATTCTGTTCTTTTCTGGCCAGAAAGAGGAAGGGAACTTGAACAATGGATTAGCTAACATTAACCATACTGTGTTTTAGGAATTATAATTATAGCCTTAATTTTGTTGGAGGTAAATACTTACTTGAGGAATATAATTTTTTAAGTGAAACTGTTTGCCTGGTGGGTAACTAAAATCATATACAATACCATATAAGTCATTCAAAGAGAACATCTCTTGAAAGCTTCACAACTTCAAAACACAGAGCCCAAAGCTGCATAAAAAATATATGTAAGAAAAATTTTTTCTTGCAGATTTCATGTTGATTTATGAAGGCATTAATTTGTCATTTAGTTCTAAAATTGACTATTAATAATCCTTGACATTCAAAAGATAAATGTCTTTATTTTTTTAATTAAGATAAAACTATGATGTTTTCAAAAATCAGAGGTATAAGTTATAGTTATGACAAAAAAAGCATTCTCCAGGGTTTTCTTAGGAAACATAACTGCATTAAAGTTAAGACAATACTTAAAGAATACTCCCTTTTTAGAAATAGTCGATCAAAAGTGGAATCCAAATGACTTAATATTATTATAACCAGGAACCTACTACAAAATGCCCTGATTTAATTAAGTGATAAGAGGATTATTTAACATTGCTCCTGAAATATCTACAACTTTGAAATAAATAATTTTTCATTACTCCATATTAATTGAAAATCATTTTTATTTGTGTCATTATAAAACCATGCACCTGAGTTAATTTTTTTTAAATATAATCAGGTGACTCTGTATTAATTTGCAATTGAGGCATGATTGTTTCATGTTCATATTATAGAGAGTTTTCTATGACATAAAAGCCAAATGATATGTATGAAGAATATATTAAAGACAGTTGTCAAATTAACCTTTGCTTCTTTGTAATAGAGCAGCATATCACTGTTTAGAGGGAAAAAAAGTCTGCTCCTACTTATTCGAAGTTCCCTGAAAGCTCTTATAGACACTGACAATTACCATCTTTTTCTATTACATTTTAGAATTTTTATCTATGAAATATTTTCTAGTTTACTGTGGACTACACGGTGTCTATTTAAGAAAAAATAGTGACAATTTAGCTGTTCAGAACTGTTCTCCAATAAGTATTGTCGACCCAAAATGAACAAACCTTTTACAATTTATAAAAAAGAAAAAAAGAAAAGAAAAGAAAGAGAGTTTTATTTGTGCCCAGGTGAGGAGAGCTGCCCAGGATACATACTTCACACAGAAGAAAATGTGCCAGACAAAGGATGTTTAATACAGACATATATATTTTTTGTTACATCAAGAGTTACAAATCGGGACGCCTGGGTGGCTCAGTTGGTTGGACGACTGCCTTCGGCTCAGGGCGTGATCCTGGAGTCCCGGGATCGAGTCCCACATCAGGCTCCCAGCTCCATGGGGAGTCTGCTTCGCTCTCTGACCTTCTCCTCGCTCATGCTCTCTCTCACTGTCTCTCTCTCTCAAATAAATAAATAAAATCTTAAAAAAAAAAAAAAGTTACAAATCATCATGACAGACATTTCAGAAAATCACAAACTGTATCTTATACTTTTAGTATATGCAAGGTTGCAGGCTTCAAAGGTATGGGGAAAAAAAAACAACTTAGGGAGATTTTCACTCTTATCTTTAGTTTGAAATGTTTCTTTTAGGTTATTTGCTAACGAAGCAGATGTACAATGCATGCTCACTGACAGAAATAGAGCCCATGCTCTGAAGTTTGGGTGAAGTCATTCTGACCTTGTTAAAAGTATAACTTCCCTGGGAGCCTGGGAGCAGGGCCCACAAACATTAAAAGTTGAAAATTTTCTTTATCAGTATGACTGCAAAATTGTATAAACTCTGTATTATTCAAATACTTCAAGGCTAATCAACGAATTTGTATTCTACATCTTTTTCATTGCCCGCACCAGATATTTTTTTTAAAAAATGTTATAAGAAAAGACGAAAAATAAAAAAGGAACTAAATAATGTTGAGCAAGATGAAGAAAAAAAATTACTGTGGAAATTGAATTTACTAGATAGCAATGATGTGAACTCTTTACTCTGTTCTATGGGTCAGGAAAATTATCTTTACTAATTTTAATTAGAGGTTAGAAATTAATTACATTACTTATTATATTAATTCTAAAGTCTATCGAAATTTAAATTTTAATACGCACTTCACTATTACCTAAGCATTTTAAAACATGCATTTAGGATTAAAACTTCGCTTGTAATTTCTTGGTATGGAAGATTATTAAATTTTTTTTCTGTGGATCATGTAACATATTTTCCCTTTTTCTGTGTATATTCTTCTAATGAACAATTTGGGAATTTCAATCAGAAGATCAATTCATAAACCACTGTATTGAATGTAGCAAAGTTAGTAGCTTTTAGAATAAATGGAGAATCAGCATAAGGAATGAAATATTAATATTATGAAAATTTCTGACAGGTGGTAAGGGCCCTAGGGTCATAAAGATCAAAGTACAGTATAGACATCCTTCAGTGCTCGCTTCGGCAGCACATATACTAGACATCCTTCAGATGTCAAAATCTTCTTCATACTGGAAACATAAAAATGTTTGGGAAAATGTGCATTAGGGGACAAAAAAGTGCTTTGTTCACATAAAGTTTCTATGATGTATCTTTCGGTTAATGGGATAAAATATAGACAATGTAATCTCTATTTTTGCATATATTGTTATTTGTACTTAATATTTTAAGTATTTGTATTATATTTTATATTTTTCTCCATTTTAAAATACACTAGAAAAATATATTAAAATATGTAAAGGTTTTTATTCCTATTTCAAAGCATTTTATGTTTTCAAGCCTAAAAAATCATAAAAAAGCCCATATCTTTCTAAAATATCTATAATTTTTAAAGATTTTATTTATTTAAAAAAAATAAAGATTTTATTTATTTATTTGACAGACAGAGATCACAAGTAGGCAGAGAGGCAGGCAGAGAGAGAGAGGGGGAAGCAGGCTCCCCGCCAAGCAGAGAGCCCAACGCCGGGCTCGATTCCAGGACCCTGAGACCATGACCTGAGCCGAAGGCAGAGGCTTTAACCCACTGAGCCACCCAGGCACCCCTAAAATATCTAAATCTGTACATTTACAACACTAGAATGACTCCATGCATTAGGATAATCTTAAAAAATTGACATATTCTAGAAAATTTCCAAATTATAAAGAACCTTAGAAACACTGCAGCATTCTTTGTGTAGTATTCACAATGCTACTGTCAACTTTTCAATGTGGTAGGCAGATTAATAAAATTTGGATTTCACATAATTTACTAACAAATAATCTAATTTGCAAAGCAATAAAAATGGAATTTAGAAGCTTTTGTTAACTGATTATCTGGAATCTCTTCAATATATCAAATGTATTATTTAGCCCTTTCAGTAAGTTCATTTGTTGTTATAATCCCCACTTCACTTCCTAACAACTATACCAGTTCTTTAATATCATCATTATATTTACTATTGTCTCATTTAGTCCTCAGAACATCCAGGTGTGAGGATTGATATCCATTTCCCCATCATTTGGCTGATTGATTTTAGTTCTCATCATATTAAAGTGAGAACAGAGAGACACAAAGAGGTTATTTAACTCATCTGATGTCAGTCAGCTAGTTTGTGGCCATATATCCTTGAAGTTGTGCTAAGAATGATATTATTTTTTTGTGAAAAAAAATCTCTTCAACTTCTCAATCTTTTCTTTTCTTTTATCCCTCTCTCCTTCCCTTTTCTCTTTTCTGTTATGAGAATTTGTTTCTCATACAGATAAGTCTGAGTTTGATTTTAGCACTACTGAGTTGCCATAATGACATCAAATACTTGCGACTATTTAGATTAAAGGGTTAATAATACATATCTTCTGAGTTCTGCTCACAATCTTTGGATACAAATGTCTAAGAACAACTTTTGATGTTTGTCAATAATGCTCCCCCCTTTAAAATTGGTCTATCTTTATTTATTTATTTATTTATTTATTTTTTAAAATTTTGTTTGTTTATTTGCAAGAGAGCATACGGGGGTGGGTGCAGAGGGAGAGGGAGAAGCAGACTCCCCATTAAGCAGGGAGCCTGGGTTCAGCTTGATCTCAGGACCTTTTGAGATAATGAGTCCAAGGCAGACACTTAATAGACTGAGCCACTCAGGCACCCCAATAATTATCCCCTTCTGATTTAGGGAAAGACAATATAATTTAATGCATTTGTTCCATAGGTATCAGTTTGTCTTTATAAACTGAATACCTTGAGCAAACAAGTGAAAAAAAGATTCATTAAGATATCCTTATCTGTGACATAGATATTTTAAAATATCATACTCTCTATTGTCTTTAGACTACTCATACAAAAATAGATCTGTCTTATAAAATTATCTTCATAGTAATTATTAATATAATTTAGGAATGAGAACCTAACCAAGTGTGTTGCCTTGATTTCTGCTAAGAATGTGATGGTGGTATTCTAGTCAGGGCAGCGACACCTCTGTTTTTTCCACAGGAAGCAGTAATCAGTATTTCTGAGCAGCTGCTGTGATTTCAGACTCTCTGATAAAGGTTTCAGTATTTTCAGACTCTGTTCTGATCCAGTCAAGATACCAAGTTTTGTCAAACTGCTGAGATATTTAGAAACTCAGCAATCGGATTCACGAAATAATCCTTTACAATAGCAACAAGACTCCTAGGACACTTTCCTTTTTCAATAGGTTTAGGTGAATCATCTGATTTAGCTTGACCTCTTGTCTTCCTGCACCAGCTAAGACAGATTCCTAATTTAAAAATACCTGGGGAGTAAAATCGGTAGCATCTGGAAGGGAAGGCTTTGTAGCATCTGGAGTGATGAGAGCTTTTGATCCCCATTTCCCTGTAGGTCTCTGACTTTGCAATTACATTTGAAGGACTTTTCTATTGAATAATAGTTCCAGTCAAAGTGCTATAATCATAGGCAAACACACACACACACACACACACACACACATGCATATACACAAATTCTAAATGGAAACTGCTTTTCCTTGTTATTTTTCCTCAATGAAATAAACCTTATTCCTGAATTCCATAGTTTTATTCAGCTTATTTACAGTGCCTTGACTCCTATTAGGAAGTTCACAAATAATCCTTATCTGGTATGTGTTTAAATTTTAGAACACTTGCAAAAGGCAAAACATACTATTATCTAATATATGCAACCAAAATACCATAGCATTACCTGCTATAGAAGATGGCCATTCTTTCAATTCCCACTACTAACTACATTTATTTCACAATTGGAGAAAAAATTTCTGTCAATTATTGTCATATTTTTACTGAAAAGTGGCTACACACAAAGATAAAAAGAGAGAAAGACAAGTGGAGCCACATAGTATGCCCCAGGGATGGCTTAACTGAGAAGGGGGCATATGAACCAGACCTGGAGAGGATGGAGTCATCAACCATGCATGTCTGGAAAAGAACCCATTGGGACAAAGGGAAGAACAGAGTCAAAGGACTCAACGCAGGAGTGTGCCTAAGTGTGTGAGAAACAAGGAGACAGACTACTGTTACTGAGCAGAGTGACCAAGAGGGACAGTCGGAGGCATCGAGAGAAACAACAACACTGATGCTCTAGGATCCTGGAAGGAGTCTGGCTTTTTCCTGTGAGAAGGTGTGAAGCAGAGGAGGGACATGATCTCACCTACTCTAGAAGAGATCACTCTGATATGTTAAAAATAGACTGAAGGGATGCAAAGGTGAAAAATCAGAAGGATTGTTTAGGACACAATCACAGTGACTCAAACAAAAGATGGTGCAGACTTGGCCCAAAGTAGAGGCATTGACGTAGATTGATTGATATAATTTGGCATTAGCTGTGACTGGATTTGGTGACCAGCTGAATGTGGGGACACATTCAATAAACAGAAAACAGCTATAAAGGGTGATTCAAAGGTTTTTGATCTGAAAACTAGAAGAATAAGGTTTCTTCTCATAGGAGATAATGCTCGGTTATTCTTAGAATACCTTGTCTGTGATGATGAAAAAACACCAAGAAACACTGGTTCTCAAAATTATTTTCTCTCACAAGCCTGCAGTAGTCTCTAAAACAACTATTACTCTTCCACCTCCCCTTCCCCCTCCTCCTCCTTCTTTCAAAGAGAGAGAAAGAACAGGGGGAGAAGCAAAGGGAGAGGGTGGAAAGAGAGAATCTCAAGCAGATTCCATGCTGAGTACAGAGCCCAATGTGGAGCTTGATCCCATGACCTTGAGTTGAATGCTTAAACAACTGAGCCACCCAGGCACCCCTGTCTCTGAAACTTTAGCTACACTTTAGAGAAAGGCATTTTCTCCAAAAGTCTTATCTTTAAATAGATATGTTTCTAGTGTAAAGGTTTAATAATGCAATAAGAAAAAAAAAACAGCACCCATTTAACAACTTACTAAGGAATAGCTTGTCAAATTAGTGAGCTCTTACCCATCCAGATTCTGAGGATTTAAACTGTAGAAAAAATGCACAAAGGATACAATAGAGGGTATGGAATTAATATTAGGAAAGCTTTATGAAGTATTAAAAGATAGTAAATCCTGAGGGTGGGATGAAAGTGTTGAAGGTAATTAGAATAGTGGAGGAACTGTAGAAGATACATTTTACCTACTTCAGTCATTTGCTTTAACTACCCTGCTCTCAATCTTTGTTAAAGACTGAAAGTAAAATAAATGACCAAATAGAAGTTTATACTTCATTCTCAAAGTGGATGCCCTACTTTGCATTCCAGGTTATTCTTTCCTAGGACATTGTTAAACATTTAAATAGTACTGAATAGTGAGAAAGATGGTTTTATGGGTGAACACATCAGATTTAAAAGCTTATCTTGTTACTATAAGAATTTTAAACACCAAAGATGATACAGTTAGCATTTCCATGTGATAAAATGGAAAAATATAGAAAATATAGAACATAGAAAATAGAAAATATAAAACAGTATACTCTAGCAATATTCAATGGTAGATTCAGTCAATACTTAATGTCTATATATATATATATATATTTAAAGATTTTATTTATTTATTTGACAGATGGAGATTACAAGTAGGCAGAGAGGCAGGCAGAGAGAGAGGGGGAAGCAGACTCCCTGCTGAGCAGAGAGCCCTATGCGGGTCTTGATCCCAGGACCCTGGGATCATGACCTGAGCTGAAGGCAGAGGCTTTAACCCACTGAGCCACCCAGGCACCCATATTTTTTATTATACCTCTTCTTAAAATCTCCTGAATTCTTCTGAATTGAATATAACTGACCATCACATTCTCATCATTCTCAATACACTGTATATATCATGGTTCCCTTCAGGTGTATTACATTTTTGTAGAGTATAGTCTTTGATAAGAATATTTCAGTAACTATTGGATTCTGTACTTTCAAATTTTATTTTATTTGTTGTATTTGTGATTTTACTACAGCTACCATTGATTTAACTATATGTAACTATCTCCACTAGCATCAAGGAAATTAGCCATTTGGGGCAGCCTCACAATTAGTAGTAAATATTGTACATTTGCTTATGCATTTGCATACATTACATCTGCCACATTGTGGCAACTCAAGACAATGCATTTTTTTCTAACACAGAACCAAATCTTAACTATCTAGGAAAAATAAAAATATAAATCCTCTAGGTTGTCTTTTGCAGCTTTTCTTAAAGTGATCTTTCAAAGAAACATGATTGAGATGGACTCTTCTGTTTCCATTTATTGTTTTAGCCAATGAAAATTAAGTTCAATACATATTTTTGAGTTGTTAATATTCACAAGGCATGATTTTAGGTATCTTGTAATCTCTTGTTAAGGATACTATTGAATCAAAGATCTCCATGGTACCAGTAGGATAGGTTAGGTGATTATGACACCATATTTCTCTTGAATCCAAGAAGTACAGAAAAAAACACAGTTTTCTCATCCGAACTATCCACATTACAAACCCACAGACTCAATGAGTACACCTTGTTACTACAGATCCAGCCATGTTGTCTCACACAGCAGTGTTCAATCACAATGTTCAATAATTCAATAATGAGGTCTCATTACCACAGTAAGATCTTGAACAAATAACTAACTTTTCTCAGCTTTCATTTCTTCAGTTATAAAAGAGAAACTAAAAGACATCCAGGCAATAGAATTGGTGATATGTGAATGATATTAAGGGGTTGTTTTTCCCAAGTTATTTTTCTAATTTCAGATGAAAATGTTAGAAAAAAAAATAATTTAAAAATAAGTTTTAGGTATACGTCCATATCCAAGGCTACCTAACAGGGGTTGTTCTTAGCCACTCCGGACTGACCACACATTCATATCCAAAAGTTCTTGGAGCATTACAAGACCTTTGGACAAAAGCTAAGGCATCTATTAAATAAAAATAAATAATGTTTATAACCATGGTTGGTGAGTTGTTTTGGGAGCAGCCCACACCACTCAGTTAGCATTAATCAATAGCAGTGACTAGACTTTATTCTTTGAGCCTGGTTTTGGTGAAGACTGAGGGTTTTTGGCAGATTAGGCTGCTCATATAACTGGAGTGTGCTTATATAATAAGCTTACAAAAGAGATCCCACCATATGTGCAGCCTTTGGACTTCCCTATACTGAAGAACATCCACACATACTGGTGATGGTTCAAGACTGCCAAGCTGTGGACCCAGCAGCAGTAAAGATGAATAAACCTGTGCTTAGATCTCAGGACACCTTGTCCAGTGCCAATCCTTCTCCTATTGCTGGTGTCCTGGCTCCTTTGTATGGAAAAGCTATTCTAGGATTCTGAATATTTTTGAGTGTAGTGCATCGCTTTTAAGTAATTAACACATACTTAGGGCAAAAACCAAGGTAGGTAAACCTAGGTGGCAGCAATAAAAATGGAAACCAAGTCAGATGTATCGCGGAAGCTAACATTTCTCCATGATCTTAGGAACTGGTGATCGGTTTTAAGGCCTGTGATGAGGAATTTGGATGCCTCTTATATGAGGACAAGGGGTCTAGGAAATAGATGCCTTTTAGCTGAAAAGTCTCAGGGCTAAAATATCTTATAATGCCTGTAATCACAAAGTACTGCCTTTTCTTGGAAATTAGAGCTAATAGAATTTATTATATTTTCATATTTCATATATTTGACAAGAAGGTTTGAAGCATGTACCATTTTATGGATAAAAAACCAGTCCTTTGTCAGACATTGAAGCTGTTGTCGTCCTTCCGTATTAACATCAGCTAAAGGCTGGCATCTTTTTATAGTCTCAAGAGATGACTGACAAAACCCAGTGGCTATGTATTTCCTTGTTTGTTTCCAAAAGAGAGAGGAAAAGGTCATGCATGGATGCTCTCCAAGAAAAGTAAGGAAAAAAAAAATCTCATCCAGACACCTCTAGGCTATGAACTAGGTCAGATCCCCAGCCCCTAGAGCAATTACTGTAACTGTAGAATGAGATTGCACAGATTTGGGTTAGTTTCTTCCAAAGCACATGGGATGCATGAGCAGAGATTTATAGACCGAATGAAAACAATGAAAGTAGAGGGAAGACAACTACAATTTCTACTTCACCATGAAGTTTAACAAGTAAACCTTAGAATGGGTGCAATGAGGAACTCTTCCAGAGGTCTCAGGAAACCTTTCTTAAGATTCACTTTTACAAGAGAATTAGTTTTAAAATTTTTGACTCAGACACAGAAGGAATATATTTTACACTGCGGCCCAGTACACACACAAACACATAAACATATATATGTGTGTGCATATCTATGTATCTATCATTTAGCTATCTAAATATTTATAACAGGGGCGCCTGGGTGGCTCAGTGGGTTAAAGCCTTTGCCTTTGGCTCAGGTCATGATCCCAGGGTCCTGGGATTGAGTCCCTCATCGGGCTCTCTGTTCAGCAGGGAGCCTACTTCTCCCTCTCTCTCTGCCTGCCTCTGCCTACTTGTGATCTCTTTCTGTCAAATAAATAAATAAAATCTTAAAAAATAAATAAATACATATTTGTAACAGGTCAAATCATCAGGAAAACCACCCTTATTTAAATGTATGTGCATTATTTTTTCTTTTTTTTTTAAAGATTTTATTTATTTATTTGACAGAGAGAGATCACAATTTGAAAAAAATCTGCATTAGAATACTGATATATAAATATAAATATAAGTATACATATCAAGGACTCACAATCTTAAAATTAATTCCATATTTCACACTCCTGGGTGCCTCAGTTGGTTAAATATCTGACTCTTGGTATCAGCTCAGGCCTTGATCTCAGAGTTGTGAGTCTGAGTCCCCCATTGCGCTCCACACCTAGCATGGAGCTTACTTAAAAAAAGAATTGATTCCATACTTCAATTTCTATAGCAGATAATATATTTGGCCTGAAGTCAGATATTATGGTTATGACTTTGGGAACCCACCCCAGCCTACACTGGGTATTCACAGAAGGAAGAATTTAGGAGCCCAGAAGCTATTCCAAGAATTTTCTGTTACAATATCATGTATCCATAGGGAATGGTTAGTTAGTAGCCTGTAAGACACTCACTGTATTCCAACACCTCCTCAACTGATATTGAGCACTAAAGCCAGTTACATTTATTCTTTTTTACAAAGTATGCTTCTGTTTCTTAAGCATACTGCACTAAACTGAATAAGAAAGTTTAAGGGTGAGGTCCTGAATTTACTTGTTCTATGATTATGTGTGTGTGAGAGAGAAGCAGAGAAAAAGGGTGTGTGTGTGTGTGTGTGTGTGTGTGTGCACATGCATGGGCTTGTCTGTCTCTCACTGAGTTCCATGGGAATTAATCTTTTTGATCACCATGTTCTATAGCAGACTTGACATGTGTTACTCTACTTAATCCCCTCATGGTAACCTGGTGAGTTTGGTATTATTTTCTCTCTTTTACAGATCAGTAAACAAGTCACAGAGAGTTTAAGTGGAACACCACAGACCACACCTGGTTAGTAATGAAGCTATGACTAGAATCCAATTTCAAAAGCTGTATTATTTTACTGTACTGCTTGGGGCATGGGGGTGTCATTCAAATCTGTGTAATAGATCAGTGAATTTATTCAGGGGGAAATTAATGGGTTTCTCTCTTACAGCACTAAACAATCCAGTATACAAAATGTGGCAAATGCAATGAAAGAGACACTGGAAATCATCCAGTGTGTTTAAAGTATAGAAATGCTATGCCTTGTTTTATTTAAGGAGGTAATCCTTTTTTTGTTTGTTTGTTTTGGTTTGAAATCAAAGGTCTTCTGTAGCTAGTTTTATTCTGTGAAAAGGGTAACATAGAAACAAAGGAGGAGAAAACACACAGAATGTTGTTGTCTTGTTGTTTACAATAATACACTTTTAAATGTTAGTGTAGAAAAACAGGAGACACAGCCCTTAGGTGAAAATATAGTCAATAAGGATTAGACCTCCTTCCTGTGCAATTATGCAGGAAGTGAAGGTAACCAGTTCACATGAAACTTGCCGTCCATGTTTTGCTCCTATATATGCTGAAGCCTGTTTCTATGAATAGTAATTCAAATCTTTTAATTAAAAAAATTATTATTTCAGTTCAAGATCAAGTTATGTCAGTGGGACTGATGATCTCCCTATTTTTCAACAGAATGATGAACCTCTGAGGTTGATTCAAGCTCTTGCCCTCTTATTAAAAAGCCCTCGACAAAGGTACCAAGTTTTGAAGCAATCCCATCCTTGAGGAGTGATTTAAGAATCTTGGTTTAGAGTTATTGGCTCGCTATTTTTAGAACTTCCCTTCTCATGTATCTTCATTGATTCAAAGTGTCATTAAATTTCTGGAGCTGTAAAGAAATTGCTCACAACTCAAGGATTTTCTACTATGGACAAAATCGTGGATAGTTCAGTTTTTCATTTTATGGAACTGAGGGAAATTGCTCAAGTGAAGTTTAAAGTGCTGAGTTAAGAAATAGCCTTGAGGTTTTATTAAGTAGACACAATATTTATAGTTGACAGTCTTTTAGAGTTTCCAGGAAAATATTTGTTTTCAAATCCTCTTAACTAAGAGTTAGTTATGAAGAGAGGGGGATGATTTTGTTTGTGCACATAGCCAAACTAAAAAAGAAAAAAAAAAAAGAAAAAAGAAATCAGTAAAGAATAAACTGAAATAAAATAATCTAGGAAACACCATTGCTCCATTATAAATTTTATCTTTTAAGCACATAATCCAGGGAGAAGTTGAATTTCTTTAAGAGCTGGTCTACCAAGGACTTCAGTGAGCAAAACGTACGTTTATCACACTGGAGCAAACTGGTGGCCCCTGGTGTATACAAGCTGGGTAACAACCTTGTTCATTCCAAGGGAAACAATGGTTAGAGTAGAAATGCAGATTGTGCAAGGAAATGGTTACAAGATGACAGTACACAAAGAACTGACATGAACACTTTTTATCACCAGTAGTGAGAGAGAAGAAAGCTACTGAAGAAACTAAGTTTGGTAGCAGCAGATAGGGGAGAAAAGAGAGGAGAGAAGAATAAATTCATGAGCAGAGTAGGTAGAAGGGTAGATAGAAAGTAATGTGAGTGTGTTCTCTGAAGTTTTTTATATAATTAATTTTATATATAGAATTAGCTTTATAGAATTAATTCTAGTAATTGATTACAGAAAGAATAGAAAAGTAGCAAAGAAAGGATATGTGTTCAAGTAATACAAGTAAGAGGTAACAAAACCCAATTTTTAAAATTAAATTTACTCCCTAGTGCAATAAGTATTTACTTCTAATCACATAAAGAATAACTTCCAAACCTATCCCTGAATTCAAGTGTCACACCAAATGTCATGCCCTAAGATCTCAAACTTTGAATTACATTTTAAGGGAAGCTGGTGTCTTATTAGAAGGATGGGTGGGACACCTGGGTAGCTCAGTTCGTTAAGCAGCTGCCTTTGGCTCAGGTCGTGATCCCAGGGTCCTGGGATCGAGTCCCATCTCTGGCTCCTGGCTCAGCAGAGAGCTTGCTTCTCCCTCCCACTGTGCCTGCTGCTCTCCCTGCTTGACTCTCCCTTTCTGTTAAATGAATAAATAAGAAAACCTTAAAAATTCTTTAGAAGGATATTATAAAGCAGTTAGATTTATGAATAGAAAAAAAATAGAAAAACAGTAGGAAGTAAACTGAATAGTTTTGAACATTCAAATATGTTTATTCTGAGGAAAATACACTAATCTTGGGCATAGCATGGAATGAAAATTAAGTGTCCCTGTCTTGGAAAGATGTATCTGTTCACAGCATCCTGCCTCAAGTACTGTGGCAGAAGGGGCAATATATTCTGACCAGCAAACTACGCTGTTCCTTCTAATCTCAGGGCTCTGTCTACCCACGACCATTCTGCCACTTCAGAAGAGAAATGGTTCGTAAAGAATGACCACCGTTTACAGTAATTTAATTAATAGGAAACTACAAGGGCACCTGCTGCACCAGTTACAGATTCTTTACTGGAGAAATCAAGGCAACTTCTGACATTTAGTGCTAGCAGTTTAACAAATGATTTTCCTCTACCTCAACAGAAAAACCCCACACCGTATGTCTACATCAATCAGGCTCCTACAAAATAACAGGAGATGAGCACTAAAAGAACTGCAAAGCTCCGATGCTTTTGAAGAAGTCTGCAGGGAAACTCAAAGACAACAGGGGAAACAAAAAACAAAGACTACAGAAGATATCTCCGCCGCTGACAACCTATAGTGGTGCAGACCGTAAACAGTCTAACTCCTGGCAAATAAACATAAAACCTCACATTATAGGCCTAGTTCCTTTTACCCAGTACGTTATGTTCGGCTTTCTACAAAAAAACTGCAAGGAAGCTAAAAGGCATAAAATGCAGTCTGAAAGGATAAATCAAACATCAGAACCAGATTCAGATATGGCACAGACTTTGGAATGATTAGACAGGGAATTTAAAATAATATGATTAATAATGTGCTAAGGGCTGTAATAGAAAAAGATGACCATGTGCAAGAATAAATGGGCGTGGTAAGCAGAGAAATGAAAACTCTACAAAGAATCAATAGAAACCCTAGGAATAGAAAACACTGTATTGAAAATAAAGAATGCCTTTATTGGACTAATTAGTGGACTGGCCATCACAAGGGAAGATCAGTGAGGTTAAAGTAAGTCAATAAAAACTTCCCAAACTGAAAAGCAAAGCAAAGCAAAAAAAAAAAAAAAAAAAAAAAAAAAAAAAAAAACAACTGGGAAAAAATGAAACAGAATATATGAGAACTCTGGAGATCTATAAAAGTTGTAACATATGGAAATACTAGAAGAAGAGAGAATAACAGAAGAAGAAATATTTGAAGTTATAAGGGTTGAGAATTTTCTGAAGTTAATGAGAAACACAAAACCATAGATCCCCAAACCATAAAATACCAAGAAGGATAAATACAAACAAATCAATATGTAGACATATCATATTAAAACTGCAGAAGACCAAAGGCAAAGAGAAAATCTTGAAAGCAAGCAGAGAAAAACAACTGTAATTATATCAGTTTTCTCTTTCTTGGTCTGGGTAATGATTATTTTGTAATGTTCACTCATTTGTACTCATCAAGATGCACATTTCATGCACTTTTTTCCATATACATGTCATTTTTCCATATGCAATTTTATTAAAATTAAATTCCAGGGGTGCCTGGGTGGCTCAGTGGATTAAAGTCTCTGTCTTCGGCTCTGGTCATGATCCCAGGGTCCTGGAATTGAGTCCCACATTGGGCTCTCTGCTCAGCAGGGAGCCTGGTTCCCTCCTCTCTCTCTGCCTGCTCCCCTGCCCACTTGTGATCTCTGTCTGTCAAATAAATAATATTTTAAAAATTAAATAAAATAAATAAATATAAAAATAAATTTTTGTTACAGAATCATATGCTCATAGCACTATTTGTATTTTTAGTATTAATTATTATCACTCCACTATCCATATAAATATAATTACAATGTGATAATTATTTGAAAAATGATGTATGCTAAATTAGCAATTATTACTTTGATTCTTGGATTTAGAAAATGCCTTAAATGTATTTAACCACAGTCTGATTCATTTTCAGCTGTACTTTTACTGTAATTCCTGTTGAGGGTTTATTCCAACTGAGTTTGGATACTTCACCATTATGTTCCTCCTACTAATTTTTTGGCTAACAGGCACTGTGCTAGTTACCAAGAAACAGATGTGATTGATCTGTAGTCTTTTCTGTCAAAGAACTTAAAATGACATGTGAGAGAAAAACAACAAAATTTTAATACCATTATTTTGTAATATAAATGAAGCACATACAATAAACACCACATCTGTTAAATATATCACAGAAGATACACCTGCATAATCTTGATGAGGGATACAGGACAATAGAAAGGGTATCAAAGTGGTAGCATTCATGATTAGCTTATAGAGTAATGTACAATCTTGAAAACTTCAGATTACCCCTAGTATAATTTTGAAAAGATTATGGTATTGGACATCCTTGTCTTCATTATGAACTTAGTGAGGGAGAATTCAGTCTTTCATCAAGGGGTTTTGTTACCTGTGCATTTTTCAGAGGCTCTTTATCAGATTGAGAAACTTTCATTTTCCAAGTTACACTGAGTCATTTTATCATCACAGGGTTTGGGTTTTGTTAAATGATTATATTCTCTGTCTGTTGAGATAATCATGTGGTTTTTGTCCTTTATTTTATGTCTACTATTATGCTGTATTACATTCATGGATTTTCAGATGTTAATCTAACTTCACATTCCTAAGATAAATCCTTATCCGTCCTGGTGTATAAATCTTTTTGTATTTTTCTGGATTCTGTTTGCTAGTGTTTTGTTGAGGAATTTTGTGTCTATATTCATAAAAGAAGACACAATAGAGTAGAGCAATCTCTGACATTAATTTAATCCAAAATTATCACTCTATGGCCCCACTCCCATCTACTGCCTTTTTTTTTCCAATTTATTTATTTTCAGAAAAACAGTATTCATTATTTTTTCACCACACCCAGTGCTCCATGCAAGCCATGCCCTCTATAATACCCACCACCTGGTACCCCAACCTCCCACCCCACCCCGCCACTTCAAACCCCTCAGATTGTTTTGCAGAGTCCATAGTCTCCCATCTACTGCCTTTTGATTTACTTTGTCCCTGAGGCATTTTATATAGAATGGCAGATAGATAGATAAATTTCTTATAAATGTTTCAATCAGGGGTACTTGGGTGTTTCAGTAGGTTGGGCCTCTGCCTTCGGCTGGGGTTGTGATCTCCGAGTCCTGGGATAGAGTCCCACATCAGGCTCTCTGCTCCGGGGAATCTGTTTCCCCCTCTCTCTCTGCCTGCCTTTCTGACTACTTGTGATATCTCTCTCTCTGTCAAATAAATAAATAAAATCTTTAATAAATAAATAAATAAATGTTTCAACCAAATAATTTTACAACTTCACTGCATTGTTCATGTGAAAATTTGATTTTACTCATTAAAATTTGATAATTTTGTATTTCATATTTGACATTTACAAATGATACTCTGTAATTATTAAGTTAACCTCCACCAATTGTGATTAATCAAGTTTTAAAATATATAAAATTTTAATTTAATTAATTAAAATTTATTTAATCAGGTTAAAAAATATATAAAATTATATGCATTTAACAGTTTAAACAATGATGTTGTCTCTGACACAATCCATAAAGGAAAATTTTATTTATCAATTAAGTAATAGTGCAAATAAGAATTATATCCATAGTATGCCAAAGTCTTATTCTTGCTAAACAGGCATGTAAATATCTAAATTTTGACTTATGTTATGAGAAATGCCACTCAGCCAGAAGCCAGATGAGTTTTAAAAATAGTTTTAATCAATTTTACATGTTTTTTTTATTTTCAGAAAATGTAATCAGTTGTGCAGAATGATTTCTGTTTCAATAGTCAAATGGATTGATCATGAGTGTACATTTGTATCTATCTTGCTGCAAAACAGTAACTCAGTGAGAAATGCTCTCCAACTGCCAGAACGGTTTTTTTTTTTCCTCTTTGAAAAAAGTTGTAACAAATTGGTATGATGTTTTATATAATGTTTTAAAACGATAATTTCAACAACACAAATCAAATATGATGATATATCGTCACTTTGCTTTGAATTCATTTTTCATAAACACCTCTGACATATCACTGGCTCCACTCTTGCTCTTATTTCCCACCTGTTTTCTAATATTTACTCAAAGAGCAGTCTAATTTTGCCACAATAAATGAACAGTTCTTTAGCTCTAGACCTCTACTCTTTCTAGACCTCTACTTCCAATTTAGTTATGGCAGTTCTTGTGATTTAATATGATAACTTAGAGTAGAATAAATATTGGAATTAGAAGCCAGACAACTTTTGTTCCTATAACCGACCATTTATAGAAACCTACACGTGTTAGCCAACCCTCAAATCTGTTTGCTCATCCATAAAATAGGAATAAAAATAGTTTTAATTTAATAATGTCATGAAGACTGAATGTGAGAATATATTTTGAAATCTAGCATAGAATAAATTTCATGACAGATACTCTTTAAATGGCTATGATTTTTCTTGCGAGAGGTAATATAGTGGATTATTTAAAACACATAGTTTAGATGAAGCAATAACAGAGTTCAAATCCAAGATCCAGTGCATATTTGGTAATTATTTTCTTTATCCTCTAGATTATTCCATTACAGACTATTCTGTAAGACTGTGTTAATTATTAAGTGCTATAGCGATGAAAAGTAGAATAGAATAATAAGTTGGAAGAGTGATGAAAAGTAGAATAAGTTGGAAAATTTTACCAGAATGCCTGAAAAATGGTGAATTTTAATAATTCCTCACTTTCTCTAATTCCCAATCCTTCCTCCATTTGCTTTCAGAATAATCTCTTTAAAATATATATACACATAAATATATACATACATATAGGTGTGACCAAGTCACTTCTAATAAAACTCCATTATATAATAAATAATTTATATTAAGAATTTATTTCTAGAATCATCTCAAGCTAAAGCCTCTTTACTTTGTACCACCACCTCCATACTTCACTTGCCTCTACTCACTATGTAACATGCTTTATTCAACATTCTTTTTACATGTCCTTTTCTCTACCTGAATGGTTTTTGTGTTAGTTAACCTGGAGAGCACCTACATCACTAAGACTATTTTTTCAAATATCACTTAATCTGCATGGTTTTTTGTCCATTTCTGTTAAATATATTAATCTTTACAGTGTTAAGTAATTCTCTGTATTCATCTTTATAGCAACTTATGTTGCATTTGTGATTTATATCACCATTTTTAATTCTTCTGCTAAACTAATGACAAAAGCCACTATAAGGCTTTTTTTTTTCAATTTATTTATTTTCAGAAAAACAGTATTCATTATTTTTTCACCACACCCAGTGTTCCATGCAAGCCGTGCCCTCTATAATACCCACCACCTGGTACCCCAACCTCCCACCCACCCCCCTGCCACTTCAAACCCCTCAGATTGTTTTTCAGAGTCCATAGTCTCTCATGGTTCACCTCCCCTTCCAATTTACCCAAATTCCCTACTCCTCTCTAAGGCTTTTGATTTGCTTTTGCACTACCAAGTCGTATTGGAGTGTCCCACAGATGGTAGGTTCTCATTTGTTGGGTTGAATTGTATCGTGATTAGATTGTATAGCTGACATATAGTGAATTAGCATTTTTTCATTCATTCATTCGAACAATCTATCATTCATCAAATATTTATGGAACTCCCGTTATATGCCTATTCTAAACTCACTCATGGGCTTGGTAAATTGAGTAAGATTTATTCCTCAAGTAGCTTAAGGTCAAGGAAACAGGCACCTAACACTGTGTTACTAAAATTTAATACTGGCAGAAGGACAGTCTGGAAAGCAAAGTAGAAACATTAGAAATATAGAAAAATATTAGCAGCCAGGAAACCAAAAGTGGGAGTTTATCCTATTCTTTTCATGAAAATATTTAAAGAGGGAAAAAAAAAAAAAAAAGGCACAGTGGGGGCGCCTGGGTGGCTCAGTGGGTTAAAGCCTCTGCCTTCGGCTCAGGTAATGATCCCAGGGTTCTGGGATCGAGCCCCACATCAGGCTCTCTGCTCAGCGGGGAGCCTGCTTCCTCCTCTCTCTGCCTGCCTCCCTGCCTCTCTGCCTACTTGTGATCACTCTCTGTCAAATAAATTAAAAAAAATTCTAAAAAAAAAAAAAAAGGCACAGTGAAGCGAATTATTCAGGCAGGATTTTGAGGGGTTATATAAAATGAACAAGACTTGGGGTGCCTGGGTGGCTCAATCGGTTAAACACCTGTCTCTGGGTCAGGTCATGTTTCCAGGATTCTGGGATGAAGCCCGTATGTAGCTCCTTGCTCGTCAAGGAGTTTTCTTCTTCTCTCTCTGCCTCTGCCTGCTCCTGCTGTTTGTGTGCTCGCTTGCTCTCTCTCTCTCTCTCTCTCTCTCTCTGTGTCAAATAAATAAATAATTTTTTAAAAAAGGTTTTAAAAAGTTAAAATAAAAAATAAATAAAAATAAAGTGAACAAGACTAGAACATAGTTATAAGGTTTTGTTTGTTTGTTTGTTTGTTTAATTTGTTTCAAACATGTGAAAGGCAGTGGCTTACAATGTAGCAGAAAGTGATAATGGAGTCAAACAGCATCTGGAAGGAAACAGGCCATAAGTGCTTGGAAACACCCCATGGAGATGATTCTTTCCATACTATTGAAACAATGACATTCAAAAATACCAGAATGGATACATGCAGATATCATTATAAGTCTGGAATGGTAAGTGGAGGGACTTCATACCTTCTACTATAGTCTTCTGTATGAAAGGGAAGTAAATGACCACAGTTTGCATGCCTTCTTTCTCTTCTCCTACTACTCAGAAACAACACAAAGTAAAATACATTACCTATACCTTGCACTCCCACATAGACTCCGAAAAGGTTCTGGCATAGGTTATCTAAGGCCAAGACTCCAGCCCCTGCATTATGGATGGTACCCTCCAGCATTATTTTTTTTAAGATTTTATTTATTTATTTGACAGAGAGAGAGAGAGAGTGAACAAGCACGGGGAACGACTGGAAGAGGTAGTAGGAGAAGCAGCCTCCCTGCTGAACAGAGAGCCAGGACCCTGGGATCATGACCCAAGCTGAAGGCAGACACTTAGCCCACTGAGCCACCCAGATGCCTCACCTTTTAGCAACATGCAGGATAGAAACGTCATCATCTGCACAACTGAATGAGACAGTGGTCAAATAAATGCTTAGTGTAACTTCTAGACACATGTATTACATACCTTCTCCTCTTTCACTTAGTGTTTTTTTATTTTTAATTTCCTCCCGTGTTGTATTCAGCAATACTTGCCTGTCCTTTCTTTCTCCTCATTGAATGTGCTTGAGTTTAGGTTATTTTTTGAAAAGCCATAATTATTTACATAATATCTTAAATTATAGAACTTTAAAAGATAGCTAAAATGTCATCTCTTTAATAAGCTTTCAATAAACATACTATATAAAATTGTTCTCTGAATCTCCTTCCAATACACGTACTGTCTTCACTTTCTACTATCTATTACTATCTGATATCATTAATTTATTTTATAAGTATTGTATTAACAGGTAAACTGCATGATGGTTATATATATATTTTTTGTCTTTGATGTACCTGACATGTAGTAGTATGCAATACATACTTGTTGGATAGATAACAACTGAATTAACAAAAATTCCCACAGATAATCCAATTTAAAAATGGGCATAGGACCTGGATAGATATTTTTCCAAATAAGACATACAGATGGCCATCAGACATATGAAAAGATTCTCAACTCATTTATCAGAGAAGTGCAAATCAAACCACATGAGATACTGCTTTACATCTGTCAGAATGGCTAAAACCAAAAAAGACAAGAAACAACAAGTTTTGGTAAGGATGTAGAGAAAAAGGAAGACTCATGCACTGTTGGTGGGAATGCAAATTGGTGCAGCTACTGTGGAAAATATATGGAGTTTCCTCAAAAAGTTAAAAATAGAAATACTGTAAGATATAATTCCACTACTGGATATTTACACAAAGGAATCAAAAGTATTCATTCAGAAAGGTATATGTACCTCTATGTTTATTGCAGCACTATTTATAATAGCCAAGATAAGGAAACAACCTAAGTGTCTATGGATAGATGCATGGATAAAGAAGATGTGGTGTGTATATGCAGTGGAATATTATTCAGCCATGAAAAAGAATATCTTTTCATTGCCACAGCCTGGATTGACCTCTGGTTTTTCAGTGAAAGATAATTACCACATGATCTCACTTACATGAGGAACCTGAAAAGCAAAAGAAATTAACTAACAAAAACAGAAATAGACTCACAAATGTTGAAATAAAACTGGTGGTTGCCAAAAAGGACAGGGGCAGGGAGGAGCTGGGAGAATGAATGAAATGAGTGAAGGGGATTAAGAAGTACCAACATACAGTCACAGGGATAAAAAATTCAACATAGAGAATATAGTCAATAATATTATAATACCAAGGATGGTGACAGATAGGAACCACATTTATTATGGTGAGCAGTGTAATGTAGAGAATTGTTGAAACATCATATTGTACATCTGAAACTATACAAATGTCAACTATGCTTCAAAAAAGTCCCAAAACTTTGAAGAAAAAATATTTCATGAGTCTGCATGATCAACAAATTTTGATCAGATTATTCAAGCATTTTCTGCACCTTCAAAGCTGTTTGCAGCTCACTGTACTCACCTCTCTCCCTTCATTGTGCTGGTTGGTCCTCTTAAAAACAATTTGAGGTGAGAAAGAGGAAAAAATAAGACATAGTTGCATATATAGTTACTGGTGAAAAGGGCATTTTCACCTGGACTTTTCAATCATATTCATGAAATTTTATATTATCAGAAACCACATAATTTTTAAACCTTTATTTCCAGCTGAAAGAAAATGTAAAAGTTTTTACTCCAAATCACATATGCTCCTGTTTGCCTGATCTAGATGTCACATTGGTAACAAAGACATTATTGGTGAAAAGTTATAGGTAATAATATATTTTCTATTTACATAGGGTGAATATTATTGTAAAAATGTTTCTTATGAAAAAATAACAATTATGTTTTAAATATTAAAACACTGCTATGAATGTGTTTTCAGGATAAAAAGATCATAGCTGAGCAATGAAATATGAAAAACTGATATATTAATTATTTTAAAATAATTAGCAATTTATTGCAATATGTGAGAGTAATTTACTTTCCAAATAGAAAATAATAAAAAAACAAGAGCAGAGTAATAAAAGACATTATTAAACAACTGATAAAAGAAATTTAACATAATTGATAAGAAATATTCAGTTTGTAAAGTAAGAATGTTCAAGTGAAGTTATTGTCGCTTTTAAATCAAATATCCAATTTTGTAGTAACGAAACATACCTTACTTACATATTTCTATTGAAATTATAAACATGAATAAGTTTTTGGAAAATATATAGGTAATACAGCCTTAAAGCTTAAATCATATGTACTATTTAGAATAAATGTATCCTCTCAAAATTCATGTACTAAAACCTAATTCCCAAAATGATGGTATTAGGAGGTGATTATATAAAGGATAGAGCCCTCATCATTGTGATTAGTGCCTTACAAAAGAGATTGCTGAGAGTTCCCTTATCTTTTCTGCTATGTAAGGTTACCTCTAAAAGAGAAGATAGCTGTCTATAAACCAGGCATTGAGCCTTCTCCAGAGAGAAGATTCTGATTCAGATTCTCTTGAATCTGTCAGTGCCTTGATCTTGGACTTCCCAGCCTCCACAAGGGTAAGAAATACATTTCTTTTGCTAGAGCAGTCTGAAATGGACTAAGAGAACTATTTTGTTCAGTAATTCAAATTTAATAATAATTTATATTAAGTGATAGGGAAAATAACACAATTTAAATAAAGATGTTTCAAACTATATTATCTGTAATTGCATATGTAGGAAAAAATCCAAATTTCCAACAATAAAGAACTAACTCAGTGGATTTTAGTACACCTATGTTAGCTTGGGATTGCATACATTAAAACTGAAAGTAATATTCTACATGGCAACATAGGAAAAAATATATATAAATTCTCACGAAGCAAAAATTACACAGAATTCTATATCCTGTGATAATAACTCTATGAGAAGGGAAAAATTGAGAGGAATAATCATTCACCTTGATGCAGTAATTCTGTTAGTGTAACGGTTTCATGAGCGACTTTGTTTGTTTGGCTGCTTCCATATTTTATATCATATGATATTTTTATACTGAAAAAAGATTATTTTTTGACATTTAAAAAGCCCTTAGAAAATTAAGATTAGGAAGTACTTCTTTTTTATTTAAATATTTATTCCTACTTCTCTATCATTTGAATTATTCCATAAATCATCTTTTAAAAACATATAATGGAGTAATTCTTCCTCTTTCTGTCTGGAACTTTATCACATCCCAACTCTGGATTAATGATTTTATTTTAAAATAACTTTATTGGTTTATGCATTTGATCAGTCTATCTTTGGCACTATAAATGCACTTGAAAGGAACCCAGGGAGCATTCTTAAGTTGATATATAACACTCAGTCTCAACATTTTGCAAACTCAGCAAGTTAAACTACCAAAGAAAAATTAATAAATGTGGGAGTTGAGTTATTTTCTGTTTTTCATATTACCCTTGCCAGTTTAAAATAGAATTGCATAGAGATAAATTTTGCTTACTTTTACCTGAATAATTCAAAGAATGATTGATAGAAAGAAGATATTTTTGTTAATCAAATATCCTCATTTTTCAAAGTGCTATTAATTTTCTATCACTTTCTCACTGAATATAATACATACTCGCAATTCCTAACCATAATACACCATATTATTTCCCACTTGTGTTTCTATTGAGCTGTATCCAAATGGTGGTGGCATATGGCATCTTATTACCCTGGCTAATGTTATTAATCATATTCCAATTAATTCACAGAAATATTAGTTTTACTTTTAGCATAAAAGTTAAATACTTAAAAATAGTTAAATACTTATTTCAAATGGTTGTTAGGTCAGAAGAAATATGTCATATTTTATCAATGAAATTTAATGGAAGCAACCACCTTAAAAACTATATGTATATATAAATTTAAAACAAAATAAATATGCACACACACACAAACAGACACACACATACTTGAAATTTGATGGAAACACATTATAGTTCTTTTTATCAAATTTCATATAGATTTATATTTTTCTTGCATTTGATATGAATATGTGTGTATTCTATCAAACATATATATTGAGTGTATATTGATTATGTGTCACTTGGACTTCAACATTAGTATGCTGCCATGTGATGACATCCTTAAGCCAGAAAGTAGTTTATAAATGAAGATATTTAACCTAATATATAATTTATTATTTTATTTAAACCCTTATCAATTTCATTATTACTGAACACCTTTATTCTTAACTTGACATATATATTTATCAGAGAAAGGATACAGGCAGGTATAGTCACTAAAGAGAGCAATTAGAAATATTTGTGTGTGTGTGGGTGTGTATATGATCATAACCTTACTTTTGAATAATGTTCTGGAGAAATACATAGATTTATAAACTATAAATACACAAAGATATTTGTAACGTCTTTGCTTATGGTGGTGAAGCAAAGGTGGTAACGTGGGTTTCCATCGAGTAGTACCATGTAGTTGTTTGAATCATGAAACTCAGTATATAGTCAACACCATGGATATAATTTAAAAGATAGCAGGAACACACAGATGGTAGCCGTATTTATTGTGCTGACCATTTTGTCATTTATATAATGTTGAATCACTATGTTGTGCACCTGAAACTAATGCGGTATTGTATGCCAATTATTCTTCAATAACCAAACAAAACAAAACAAAAACAATGCTGAATGATAAAGAAAAAAATATATACTGAATGAGATAGATACATCAATATCATTGATTGTGATTTGAAATAAATATGAACAAAACAACCCAAAAGGAAGGATGCCTATTAGGGCAGCGAAAAGTTAGTAGGAAATGCGACGTAAAGAAATGATACAGAAAATACAAAAAGCTTTGCCTATTGTGATTGAACTGAAAATGTAGTTAACTAAACTTTCTCCATCAAAGGCCTTTATGGAATCCCAAATTAACTCATTAATCAGACAGATTCACCAGAGAAAACCTACAACACTGCCTTCTAGTGTCTTCAGTAAATTACTTAACTACTTTTACTTTCAGTTATTCCTTACTGTGAAGAAATTCTCTTATTTAATACAAGAGTTCTAAAGAAAGCATTTTCAAAACATGCTTCAACTAAGATGGGGACTTTGATCTGCAGTCCTCCAAACTTTAATGGGATTTCTCTCTGGGGACAAAGAACCAGATTAGATTTCAGGGTTCTCTTTTTGGTTGGTTTCTTGTCCTCTCCCACCACCAGTACCACCTTAATTAGTTTAACAAAGGTGCGTCCTCAAACTGTGGGGGGAATTGTCTGATGTACAATGATCAACGGTAGGATGTCTAATTCTATGCAGTTTTCTTCCAAAGCTGTGCAAAGACACCTGAGGGTTATGTTTTCTTAGAACAGGGTCTGGGGAAGCAAACCCTTTGGTCTGCTGAGTAGACTTAATAACAAATGGTAGCAGTGAGGCTTGGCTTGCTTAAAAAGCCATATGATGGACCAAATCATCTTCATGTCCCTTCAGTAGAATGCCAGCTAGTATCCACAGGAAAATAAAGTCCTCTTTAAAGGAATAATTGAAAAGGAAGATAACTGGTTTTACAAATTTGCCATGATTGGAGAGGAGAATAGTGAAGACAGACTGCAAAACGGTGGTTTGTTAAAATACATCTAGAAAACAAACAAACAAAGCAGTGTATGATTGCTCTTTGAGATAACTAATGTCAAGTTTAATCAAAACAGTAACATTTAAAAAAAATCAAAAAACAGGGACGCCTGGGTGGCTCAGTTGGTTGGACGACTGCCTTCGGCTCAGGGCGTGATCCTGGAGTCCCGGGATCGAGTCCCACATCAGGCTCCCAGCTCCATGGGGAGTCTGCTTCGCTCTCTGACCTTCTCCTCGCTCATGCTCTCTCTCACTGTCTCTCTCTCTCAAATAAATAAATAAAAAATCTTTAAAAAAAAAAATCAAAAAACAGTAACATCTAGAAATGTTGAGGGACAAGATTGCAGTTTCTTACTTGTTAGTCATTATTACCTCTTAATGTTTCAAGGGGACAAAGAAGTGACGTTGAAGTTGTTCTTTCCAGACGCACCACTTTGGATCTATTATATCACTATATTGTAAGTTTCGCATCAATCCCAAAAGTAGCATATCTAATCCTTGTTGGTAGTTATAAATTCCTTTTTCTTTTTCTTTCTTTCTTTCTTTCTTTTTTTTTTATTTTTGTTTTTGTTGTTGTTGTTGTTGTTCTGGTGTCCTCATATTAGGAGAAAAAGATGACAATGTCTGTATTCCAGGACTAGTTTAATTCTCAGATGACATTTTAGGAAAATGTTTTAGAAACTGCTTGAGTAAGAAGAGATGCATACAGCTACAGTGTAATCACAGCAGAGCCTCTTAATCCATTTTATTCAGGTAGATAAGGTTATTCAATTTTTCACAATATTTTAACTTGTGCCAAATTTTTCCATAAAATTTGGAAGCTACATCTAGGAAACTTAGTGCACATTGCAGGCCTGGGACCTGTTTGTCACCTGGGAAGATGATATTTAGTTTCTACCCAGCAGGGAAAATAACAACAGCAATAACAGCAAACCCATGCTGCTAATCTCTAAGCACACTTTATCCAGGATTACAGTTTACCAGTCAGGAAATTGTTTAAACGCCTGGGAGGGCAACATAATCTTCCCCAGTGCATGCCCCAGGAAAAAATTGCCTAAGACCTTTGGCCTCTCCTCAGCAATTGGAAGACTTTGGAAGATTTATTTATATTTATAAATATTCTTATGTAGAGAACACTAGCTAAATAATGCCTATGTCTGAGAAGGAGCATGGGAGATATTCTATTGATTATGTTGTCCACCTTTGTTCTCCTGCAACACGTAAAAAATGACGACTCGGCTAAGTGTGAAGATAAAAGCTATGAGACAGAAGAACAGAAGTCATCTGTCCTAAATTCCACTAATATTTTTATAAAATGTGTTAAAACCCAAAGTAAAATCAATACATCTGTTTGAATTAAAAGAAAATAACTTTCTGAACCCACTTCAAAGACGAGGTCTGTGTCATATCCTTCCCTATGTTTTGTCCTCTCCTGAACTCAAGTCAGTCTACTCATAGAAAACACAGCAGGATAGCTATTAAAGTGAAAATATTTAAATAAGCAAAGAAAATTATAATCAGAGATTGGGGGAAAAAATGCCTTCTTTGCACAAAGGTTGAGCACCACTCTTGGTGAATGACCACAAAAGCAACAGCTATAAAACAAAAGGTAATACAGGTATACTGTGTTGAAGATTCGATAACAGAAGCAATTTTTTTTTTAATGAGTTAAAACCCCTAGGAAACTAAGAAAAAAAAAATCCCTTTGTTTCAATAGTAATTACATTATTGAAAATTTTAATGCACATTAAAATAGTTAAAAACTACATTTTTTTTTCTTTTTTGCTTACAGGAAGTGTACTTGACAGGAAGTGTGTGTGTGTGTGTGTGTATGTGTGTGTGTATGTGCGCGCACGCTCGCGTATTTTTTTTTCTCCCCTTAAATCCAGCTTTTCTTCCTATAGTCCATAGCCGGCTGGTCACTTTCAACAGAATCTTAGGATTTTTAAGAAAGAAATATATCTCCTTACTGTCTCTCCTGCTTGACATGTCTTCTCTATCCCAGTCCTCCTAAAATGTAACTTACTCCATTCTCATGGGACTGAATCACTGCAGACAACTGGCCTGCTGTTTTGCCTCTTTTCAATGCATGTTCTACACTGCTTCTAAACTGATCTTTCTGAAGCAAATATCAGAACAATCCTTGTCTGTCTATTACAGATTAATTAATTGTATCATTTTGCCTAGGGCACTAAGTCTAAATCACTGTGGTGTTCTTAGCTTTCTAGAAAACCCCACTTACATTGGCTTAAATAAAATGGAAATTATTAACTCACATACTTTGAAGGTAGAGTGGTCTTCAGGGTTTGCTCATTCCAGTGAATAATGTAGAAAGGCCATAATTTCTTTTCATTTGTCCTATCTACCTGTGTTAGTTTCAAATTTATTTAATGCGTGTTCTATTTATGGATTTAAGATGGCTTCAGATAGATGTTAGATTATATAAATCTTCATCTATTTTTGAGAAAAAGGAAATGTGATCTTTAATCATGAAAAATGTCCTGAACTTCCCCCAGATTTGGCAAATTGGGGCAAGTACTTAACTCTGAAGCAATCACTTGGGCCAGGAGAATATGTTTTGGGGATTGGCACAGGTCAGTTAAACTGTACCTGTCCCCTGGAACCAGAATAGCAGCCAGCTATTAGAGGTAAGGTGGAGTGAATGGTGGAGAAATACTACAATGTCTTCGAAATGCACCAACGTGACAGGAATATCCTTTTCTTCCCTTTGTTTATTGATACATTCAACATATAACATGATATGGTCAATTAGATTTTCCCAAACATATTTGACACAGTACATTCCATCCCACATGTTCTTCTAACAAAGCCCTCCCTCTGAAGCTGAGCAGACCTTTGTGATTGAGCTAACCCATGGAAAATAATGGAAGTGAGGTTAAGTGACATGTGAGGTTAGCTCTCACAAATGCCATAGATATTTGCCTTGTTTTCTGGAGATGCTGACTTCATAAAATGAAGAAAGCCATACAACGTGAAAAGACCTCAGATGTTTTTTTGTTTTGTCTTGCTTTTTATTTTGTCTGTTTTTTGTTTTTTGTTTTTTGTTTTTTTTTTAAACTGAAAGCCTTAGCTCTGGTCTCGGTCAATAAGTAGCATCAACCAACACTCACAGAGTAAGGAACAGGTCAGTGTACCTCCAGCCCCAGCGACCAACTGAGCATGAACTCATTAGAGACACTTAAAGAATATTGCTTGGCTCAAACTGGCAACCACCAGAACAGTGAGATGTAATAAAGTAACTATTATTATTTTAATTCACTAAATATTGGATTATTCCTTGCAAGCCATACATAACCAGAACACATTGACACTAATACATCTTTCAAGGGTCAGGCCACATAGCACCTCTTCTGTAAAATGTTATTTTTCAATATTTATTCTCTCGTTCTGTTATTTTACTTTCTTTATTCCTCTAGAGCATTTTAAAGTTTTAAAATGTAATCCTGATTTAAAGCTATAGTTCACATATCAGTCTTTTCTGTAATACCGCATGCTTGAAGAATGGGTTATATCATATGAGTTTTCTTTATACTGTAAAGAGTGTAGCATATAAAATAGTTTATCCACAAAAAATCCATTGAATCAATCAACCAATCAACCAATCAATATTTAAAACAGAATTGATATAGATATTTGAACTTCATTTCTTTGGGTTATATATTTCATTATGTATAGCATGATAATGTGATTTTGATCTTTCCAAGATTTATGTATTACCAAGAATACATAATTTTTAAAAATACATGGTACATTTACCATTTATGCTATAAAGTTCATAGTAAGCTTTATAACTCTTTTTCAGGGAATTGAAACCATTTCTAATAGGCACAATGTGTCTTAAAGTGAAGTGGATAACATCATTATTGTTGTCTTTCTTCTTATCTAGTTGTTTTGTTTAAAAATAAAACAAAACAACAACAACAAAACATGTTTCCATGAGGATTTGCATTTTCTCTTTCTCCCTCTGTGTCTGGAACCCTTACTGACATAAGTGTTTTACATGAGATAGGGTAGAAAACTTCCCTCAAGACTGTGTCGATTCAAGCCAGTATAGGAAAGTCCTTCTTTCTCATACTTCATACATTTTTGTTGATTAGCTCGTAAGTTTCAAGCATTTATTTATTGCTCTCCAATGATTGCTTCTTTTTCATCACAGCACCTCTTTGAATCACCTCCCCCATGGTTTAAGACTTTTCTAATTTTTTGTAGTAAATAAAAACATTTATTGTTCACAATGTAATCATCAACATTTTCAATGTCAATATGATCCTTTGTATTTGTTTACTTCAGTGGTCTAAGCCAAAAGTCCAAATGTATGCTTTCTCCTCCTCTGTATGAGAGTAAAATGATGGAGAAATACAATTTAAGAAATCTTTGCTAAAATTCATTGAACAAACTTTGATTTACCACTTACCACTGAGAGATCTTTTCATGATAGCATAGCATCTACAGAAAAGATAAATGACAACCTCTGCTTCCACAAAGAAAATGACAGTACAGAGTAAAATTGTCCCTTAGCAGTATCAAAAGATGCTTAGGAGAGAATGTTAAAATAGTAAAGTGTAGGGAGAGACTACTTCATACTGGAAAAATTAGGGTAAACTGACAGGTTATGATATTTTAGCTGGGCTTTTAAAAGCTTGTTATGATCTGCACATACAAATATGGCTGAAGGACATTGGAGTCAGAAATTATGCAAGCAGATCATAAAATAAGAAATCACTCCTGGGCATGTTGTGGTATTGCCTGCCAATAGGGTATATGAAAAAGAGTAGTAAAAGTCAGAGATGACTACATATTTGGAGATCTGAATGAGTAAAAGATTATGGTACTAATAAAATGTGAAATTTGCATTCAAGAACTGATTCTGGGGACGCCTGGGTGGCGCAGTTGGTTAAACGACTGCCTCCGGCTCAGGGCGTGATCCTGGAGTCCCGGGATCGAGTCCCACATCAGGCTCCCAGCTCCATGGGGAGTCTGCTTCGTTCTCTGACCTTCTCCTCGCTCATTCTCTCTCTCACTGTCTCTCTCTCTCTCAAATAAATAAAATAAAATCTTTAAAAAAAAAAAAAAAGAACTGATTCTGGAAAAGATGATGAATACAGGTTTAGTCTTGTTTGAGATGCAGACTGGAAACCAAGTGGACACAATCTCGCAGGGAACTGGAAGAGACTGGCTCTAATTATAGGTATAGATGTAGGATATAGAGGTATATTTAGAGATAAATGATAGATAATTAGATATACATACATAGACAAAAATATAGGTAAGATATAATTTAGTTAAAGAAGACTTTTTAAGGGCTGCCTGGGTGGCTCAGTGGGTTAAGCCTCTGCCTTCAGCTCAGGTCATGATCTCAGGGTCCTGGGATCGAGTCCCACATCGGGCTTTCTGTTAGGCAGGGAGCCTGCTTCCTCCTCCCTCTCTCTTCTCTCTTTACTTGCCTCTCTGTCTACTTGTGATCTCCGTCAAATAAAAAAAAATCTTTTAAAAAAAAGAAGAAGAAGAAGAAGAAGAAGAAGACTTTTTAGGAAAAGAAGGAAGTTATTTTCACTAGATTACTTTTTTTTCCCAACTATTTACTTATAAATCCATTGTTTTAACCAGAGATCCTGAAAAGGTGACTAGCAAGATAAATTGAGTTTGAAGCTGTATTTCATTAGCAGGGTTTTTAAAAAGCTGAAATTTGACTAACTTTAAATGTCAGGCATACTCCATTTATCCAACTGACCATGAATTAACTTTCATCTTGACACAAATAAATGATTCTTTCCTGTTACCTGCAGTCATCAGAGTTCAAGACCACCACTTGTAACCAATTTTGTGTATCAACTGCTTACTGAAAATGCCTTGGACATTTATTTACTCTTTTCCAAAAGCAGAGAACAACTCTGGGCCCAATGCTATAAGTTCAGAGCGTGTGAAAAAGGCTATGATGTTGCAAAGAAATAAGACAAATATATATATATATATCACTATACCACAGAGAGGGGTAATATGAGTACCTCTCAGGTACAAGGCCATTTTTACCCCAATCTTTTGTGGATTTATAGGTTTAAAATGAAAATAAGTTATAAGAATACTGAACTGAAATTAAACATTAGACATAAACAATAGAAGCACCATTTTTTTTTGTAACTGGATTCAACAAACATGAGGTTACATTTTAATAAACATAATTTGAACAAAACTAACATAGGAAAAAGAAAAAAAATACAAAAAATCTCTGTGATATCAAGATGAAAAGCTTCTACACAGCCAAGAAAAGAGTCAATAAGACTTGTTTTAATCACAATAATATATCACTGGGGATGAAGGATAAGATTTTAAAGCATTTTGAGCAAGTTTAGTATACTCAATTTTAACATTTATCTAAAATGAAATATATGATGTATTTTCAACCTTTTTTTAAAAAATATTTTTATTTATTTATTTGATAGAGAGATAGAGCCAGAAAGCACAAGTGGAGTGAATGGCAGAGGGAGAGGGGGAAGCAGGCTTTCCACTGAGCAGAGAGACTGACGTCGGGCTCAATCCCAGGACTCTGGGATTTGACCTGAGCTGAAGGCAGATGTTTAACCGACTGAGCCAACCAAGCATGCCCCAATCTTTAATTAGTGGTTTTTAAAAATATATATATTTATTTATTTATTGGGGCACCATAGTGGCTCAGTCAGTTAAGAGTCTGTCTTCTGCTCAGGTCATGATTCCATGGTCCTGGGATAGAGCCCTGCATCAGGCTCCCTGCTGATTGGGAGTCTGCTTCTCCCTCTTCCTCTGTCTCCCCACTCATGTTCTCGATCTCACTCTCATTCTCTATCTCAAATAAATAAATAAAATCTTTAAAAGAAATATTTATTCATTTATTTTAGAGAGATGGAGAGTTTATGTGTGAGCAGAGGAATGGCAAAGAGAGACAGAGAGAGAATTACGAGTAGACTCCCCGCTGGGCATGGAGCCTGACATGGGGCTTCATCTCACAGACTGTGAGATCATGACTGGAGCTAAAATCAAGAGTTGGACATTTATGGGCACCTGGGTGGCTCAGTGGATTAAATCGCTGCCTTCAGCTCAGGTCATGATCTCAGGGTCCTGGGATCGAGTCCCGCATCGGGCTCTCTGCTCAGCAGGGAGCCTGCTTCCCTCTCACTGTCTCTGCCTGCCTCTCTGCCTACTTGTGATCTCTGTCAAATAAATAAATAAATCTTTAAAAAAAAAGAAAAAGTTGGACATTTAACTGACTGAGCCATCTGGATGCCCCTAAATAGTAGTTAGTTCTACAATTTGTCCAGAAAAATTAGAATTAAATTTAAGTCTTCTTTCAATGAAATAAATTGTTTTTGGATCCTAAATTTCCAATATGTGAATGTTCTTATTTGAATTTGAAAATAAACTCAAAACATTACATTAAATATAAAGTGCTTAGAGATCATCATGTATTTCTTTGATTATTATGGTCAAATTACAGATTTTTTTTTTTTAAGAGGGAAAGGAAGGGAATGGTGGAGGAGCAGTAGGCTCCATGCCCAGTGTCCATTCCGATGCAGGGGCTACATATCACAGCCCTGAAGATCATGGCCTGAGCTGAAATCAAGAGTCAGATGCTCAACAGACTGAGCCACCGCAGCGCCCCACAGACTATTTCTTAATAATGTCTTAAAAACATGAAGAAAATTGTCCTTAGTGACAAGGTTTAAGTTTCATTTCTGCTTTTTTATCTTATTGGTTTTTTGTTTTTTGTTTTTTTTAATTAGAGAGAGAGAGAACAAGCAGTGGAGGGGCAGAGGGAGAGGGACTTATCTGTCTTTGAAAATCGAGTTACATTCTTCCCATGAATGGTGGTTATAAGCTCATTAAAATCATTGAACACATCAGTCTAATTAGCAAGACCAGCTGTCCAACTCATATCTCTAAATGTTGGGACCAAACTGGTTTCTTTTTATGTGGGAAGTTTATTTCAGAATTTTTCTCCATGATAACCAATGTACCTAAGCATGTAAAAGTAGTTTTTAATGATCAGATACTAGTTTATCAGGTCACAAGGAAAATATCTTCAAATTTAATATGGTATTTGCTTTGCAATTCACTAAATATTCTATTAAATTCAGTTGATGCTTTGTTTTGGTGGATTTGTTTTTGTTGTTTTATTTTTGTTGTTTTTTTGTTTTGTTTTGGTTTGGTTGATTTTATCATGACTTTCTTGATGAAGGACAACATATATTGATTGATTTGCATTTTCTGTAAGTTTCTTGAATTGGTAACTATGCTAGAATATTTATCTATCATTGCAGCTGCATTATCAAAACACTTTTATTTTTAACTTACATTTCAAACACTTGTTGGTAATATAAGTTTTCATTAAATAGGTCAAAGATAGTCTTGTTTGTCATCATTACATTTGGGGAAGAAAATACTCCTTTCTTCATACGTGCATCATGCTTAAATTATACAACTAATAAATTAGCAACAGCTATGTCAGTATCAAATAACAAATAAAAAGAAATTTGTTCATTTCATTTGTCCTGTGTTAGTCTTTTTTATATTATTAGGCAGTTCCTGAATAGACTGTTGAATAGACTGGGCTATAGTGTCACTGGAAAGTAAGACCTGAATTATTCTCTTTGCCTCTGAGTCATAATCCAATGTTTCCAGGAATATTTCCTTGAGATAGTTTTTTACTAATGTCTCAGCAATTATATATACATATATATATATATTTAGTCTTAGCAAACAAAAGTATTATTTTATAGGAGAATTGCAAAGCATTAATATTTACATGTTAAATAGTGAAGATCTGCTTCTGACAGATTTTAAACCAGCACTTATTCTTTCAAATAATTCCTCTGGCTTTAAGTCTATTTGTATACTTTGTATATAAATACCTCTTCAGATTTTTACAATTCTGTTGTGCAGTTAGCCAGTACATCTTGAAACATCAGCTAGTTTCAAAATTTCACTGTCAGTTATGGCTAAAAAAACAAAACTTAGGTATATAAGGAGTAATATTTCCAATTAAAACTAGTTTTAATACTTTGGTCTTTACTTTGGTCTTTACTCCCTAGAATCATTTACATTGTCATTAGTTGGTTTACCTCTTTCTCATCCCATAACTGTGTCTTTTCTTGACAAAAAGTTCAGAGAAACGTTTTTACTATCAGTAAATAAGGTATTACATTTTTTGCTTCCTTAATTTAGCTAATAAAGTTAAAATACAGATTTAAATACAATAACTTGATTAAAATAAAATGATTCGAAAAATTAAAGATAAAAGAAGAAATTACTGAAAAAGAGGACAAATTATGTACATCCTCTTGTGTCATAATTTTAAGTAAATGTAGACAATCAAACATTGAAACATCACGTTGTAAGATGGTCCTATATGCATCACTGGAATTTAGCTCATATCTCATGTGATATTATCTTGTCAACATGAAAATCCACTGATTCTAAGCTTGAATGTAAAAACATCATTTTTTAGGGGCAGCTGGGTGGCTCAGTGGTTTAAAGCCTCTACCTTCGGCTTGGGTCATGATCCCACCTGGGATCAACCCCGCATCAGGCTCTCTGCTCAGTGGGGAGCCTGCTTCCTCCTCTCTCTCTGCCTGCTTCTCTGACTACTTGTGATCTCTATGTGTCAAATAAATAAACAAAATCTTAAAAAAAATCATTTTTTAAATAAAAGTTTCTAAATATTGATTGATACAATGTCTAAGTTTCATTTCTGCTTCTTGATCTTATCAGTCTTTGTGTTGGTTGATACAACAGACTGGTGAAGAGCCGACAAGGACTGATTCTGGTCCATGACTTGAAGTTTGAGTAGGAATGACATAAAACAAATTAACTCAAATTTGTGTGTGTGTATGAATGAGACAGGAAAGAATCATTGAATACATTATACTTACTCTAGGCACTGAGAAATGTTATGAATTTTTACATCCTGTGATGAAGTGCATTTAGAGAAGGAATCTCATGAGAAAAGTTTCAAAGTTGATAGTGATGAAATATATTTTGTGTAGAATAAAATTATCTACAAAGAAATAGATGGTATTAAATGTTAAAACACGCCTTATATTTTCTCCTTGTTTTTGTTAAGCAGTGAAGAAATATTATAGTCTTCTGAGCATGGGAAAAGGGATACAACATTAGTTTGCTCTGTCATGAATGTGATTAATAGATATAAAAATTTTAAAAATGATCAGTATGGAAACAAGTTTGGAGACCATTTTACAAATGGTCAGCAACTGATATATAAAAAAGTTGATAAATGACATGAAAATGAAGAGACAATGCACAAAAGATTACGTAAGTAAAATCACCTTTACTCGGTAGACTGAGTAGTTTTCAGTAAAAACTTTATTTATAAGTAAATAATTCAAATTTTGATATTTAAGCAGAGAGAATTATTGAAGTGATAATAAGTAATTTATAGAATATATGAGGAGGGACAAAGGAACAGATTCAAAAGTATGAATAAAGTGAGGCCATGAATCCATATCCCCATAAAAAACCAGCCAAATTCACACCACACTACTAGTTCACTTAATATAATTAAAACAGGGGCGCCTGGGTGGCTCAGTGGGTTAAAGCCTCTGCCTTCAGCTCGGGTCATGATCCCAGGGTCCTGGGATCGAGTCCTGCATCGGGCTCTCTGCTCCCCAGGGAGCCTGCTTCCCTTCCTCTCTCTCTATCTGCCTGCCTCTCTGCCTACTTATGACCTCTGTCTGTCAAATAAATAAATAAAAATCTAAAAAAAAAACCAATAGTTTTTAATATAATTAAAACAATTTCACAGTGTGGTTGCAAATATTAAATGGGATAAGCAATTGCAGATTCACTCCATATAATGTATTCAACACACTGGTCCTCAATAAACATAAATTTGAATCTGTTTTTTAGTATTTCTTCAATACTACAAGATTTCTTCAATATGAAAATAATACAAATTCCTTCAGTCTCACCTTCACTAGTGAAGATCCTGCAAGAAGCTATTTCTAAGTCTTTGTATTTGGTCTGTTTTAGGTATCAATCACTCTGATGTAACATAAACTTACCTAGTTAAAGTTATTTCTTCATCATTTCTGATATCATAAATAATAGTCATACACAGAGTTGCATGGGGATCTTTACATAAAAAGGATAAAAAAATACATTCCAAATCAACAAGTCAGGAAATGACAGATGCTGGCGAGGAGGTGGAGAAAGGGGAACCCTCCTACACTGTTGGTGGGAAATGCAAGCTGGTGCAACCACTCTGGAAAACAGCATGGAGGTTCCTCAAAATGTTGAAAATAGAACTGCCTTATGACCCAGCAATTGCACTACTGGGTATTTACCCTAAAGATACAAACGTAGTGATCCAAAGGGGCACGTGCACCCGAATGTTTATAGCAGCAATGTCCACAATAGCCAAACTATGGAAAGAACCTAGATGTCCATCAACAGATGAATGGATCAAGAAGATGTGGTATATATACACAATGGAATACTATGCAGCCATCAAAAGAAACGAAATCTTGCCATTTGCGACAACATGGATGGAACTAGAGCGTATCATGCTTAGCGAAATAAGTCAAGCGGAGAAAGACAACTGTCATATGATCTCCCTGATATGAGGAAGTGGTGATGCAACATGGGGGCTTAAGTGGGTAGGAGAAGAATCCATGAAACAAGATGGGATAGGGAGGGAGAAAAACCATAAGTGACTCTTAATCTCACGAAACAAACTGTGGGTTGCTGGGGGGAGGGGGATTGGGAGAAGGAGGGTAGGGTTATGGACATTGGGGAGGGTATGTGCTTTTGGGTAAATTGGAAGGGGAGGTGAACCATGAAAGACTATGGACTCTGAAAAACAATCTGAGGGGTTTGAAGTGGCTGGGGTTGGGAGGTTGGGGTACCAGGTGGTGGGTATTATAGAGGGCACGGCTTGCATGGAGCACTGGTGTGGTGAAAAAATAATGAATACTGTTTTTCTGAAAATAAATAAATTGGAAAAAAATACATTCCAATTAATGTATGAAAGACTTGTTTTAATTAACAGATGAATTCCTTCATGAGATAGTCAGAAATGGACTGGGTCAAATATATACCATGAAAGCTGATTTTACAAACTTCATAATTCTGCACAATTGTTTATAAACAAAAAAGAAGGCATTCTGTTAAGAATTATCAAAAAGTAAAGAAAAAAAAAAAAGAATTATCAAAAAGTATGTGTAGTAATTTTGTCCAAAAAAATATTCTGTGGCAATTTAAAAAGCATTTAGCAGATACTTCAGGTGATAAAAAAATGCAATGGTTCTATTTTCTAGACTATCCCTGATAAATAATAAAATAATATATCAACCTTTATTTTTACCACAGAAATAACATTTTGCTATATGAACTTATGATTTCATCTATGAAATTACTTTGCTGGTTTAACATGGTTAACTATTGCTTTTACAAAAACTGTTTATTCAATTTCAGATGTACGTTAATCATACTTTTTTTCTTCTGCATTCAGTTTCCTGGTATTGGATATTTTGAAATGCTCATTAACAATCTTTCTGCTGTATGGAATGCAGTCAAAACAAATCATGACCATTCCTGTGCAAGAATAAGTATGAGCTCTTGGGTAAAATAAAGACTGTTTATACTTCTCAATTATTTGTGTTAGTGCCAGTATTTTAAATACTAGCTAGAAAGTATTTTAAATATTCATGAGTCATCTACAGTAGTGAAGAGAATTATTTTTTAAAACCATGTCAGGAAAATTATACCTAGCAGTAAATTTTCTAAGGGCTTTTGTGAAGCTCTATATACCCTGAGTATTGGTGCCATATTAATGATATGCTATAGCAACTTCAGAAACTTGAAAAATTATTGAAATTAACATTAAACTCAGGCTATAAGAAATAGTATGAGGAATATAACTCATACTGTAAAGGAATGATATAAACCTGCTGACTTAATATCTCATTAAGGAATGTTCTCAATTTTGTTTTAGTTTTATTGGGTGAATTGATTCCAATTTATCCAATTCTGTTTCACACTTCAACTATTTCACTTCTCATGCATTGAGAAGTTTATCCTGACTCATGGCATTGTTGATGGTATCCTTTAAAAGATGGTAATGACCTGCCAGTGATGATCAAAAACGGATGAATTCCATTTTTTAGGCCAAGGCCTTTTGGAAAAAGCAAAAAAGAAACACTGGGCTATTTTTAGGGTTGGAATATCCTTTTGGAAGGTGACAATCAACAAGAGTTTAACAATCAGGAGTCAACCTGGCATCCCTGGGTCTAGGGGTCAATCCATTTGAAGTGAGGACTAAACAATGGAAAGCTAATTACAGAATAGCTATTGTACTCAATGGTCATTATAATCCTCATTGGTACATTTATTCTGCCCAAAGAGAGAGAGAATCTGGTGGCTGCACTGTCTCTTTGGATGCCAGAATCCTTTTAGGACTAAAGGATTACTCAGGAATCTAAGGTTTGTCATGGTAAGAAAAAAGGGAAATCATTTGGGCAAATGAAGAGAGCCAGTGATGGTGGGCTAGCAGGGATCTAGAGTACAAAGCACCCAGGAGTAGAAGTGCCCTGGGCTCTAGGGAATAGACAACAGATTCCCTAACTACAAAAGCAATTGCTACTCTGGCCAATCCGTCGTATGGAAGCAAAAGAGACCTTGAAATTCTAAATGCAAAATACAGTTCTCCTATAGAAGACCCACAGTGGGAAGTGGTTTCTCAGTGAAAGGAAATTCATGCTGAATGCTAAAATCTGGTACTGCCACACATATACATGGCCAATTTATCTTGATTCTGCCTTGTGAGGTTTCCATTTACCTAATAAAGCCCAATCTTTAAACCACATCTCCTCAAGTTATAGTGTTCACTTGGATTATTGTTAAAATTGGTGATAACACTGAAAGGGCTTCCCTGGGAGGACAGGACAGTATCTTTGATAGATAGATGGATAGACACAGATAAAGATATATCATATCCAATGGATGAGATATTATATATTATTTTATATTGACATTGCTTGATTTTTCCTAAAGGCTCTAGCAAGGAAGGACCAATAGAATTGGTCCCTTTATGGTAATCACTACCACCTGCCATTGGTAAAGATTCTGTTTGATGTGATTTGGTTTCTTGTTCATTTGGTACCTTTTTAACTTTTTTTCCTTTTTTTTTTCCTTTTTAACTTTTAATCCTATTTTCCTGCAAGGTGGCCCTCATAATTGTAAAACTTTCAGAACTCACAAAATCTCACTGCCATTGTGTTAGGAGATAGGAGTGTAGGAGTTAAAAGGCATGATGGTTAATTTTATAGGTCAGCTTGCCCGGGCCCAAATACTTAGTTAAATGTTATTGTGAGGGTATTTCTGGATGAGAAGAACATTGGAAATGGTAGACTGCATAATGCAGTTTGCTTTCTCCAATGTCACTGGGTCTTATTCAATCTGCGAGGCCTGGATAGAACAAAAGACTGAATAAGAGAAAATTTGTTCTTTTTGCTTGTCTTTGATCTGGGACACTGGTCTGGTCTTCAGACTGAGATTTAGACTGGAAATACACCACCAGTTTGCCTATGTCAATGACTACCGATCTTGAGATAACTTATCCTGAGTAACTGTGTGAGCCAATTCCTTGTAATGTGTGTGTGTGTGTGTGTGTGTGTGTGTCCTATTTATTTATTTATTTATTTATTTATTTATTTATTTATTTATTTATTTTTTGAGAACTCAGACTAATACATAAGATAAATCTATGCTTCTTGGTGATTTCATTAAGAAAATTGCTATGGTCATTTTGTTCATGAAGAGTTATGTGCAGCAGGCAGACACTTAAAGATCCATACACTTCAAAGAGTAGACTGAATTTACAGTAATGGGTTTTTCTTAATGCAAATTCGTCTTTATGTGCAACTACATGTCCCCCTAAAATTTGTATGCTGAAGTCCTACATCCCATTCCCTCAGAAAGTAACTGTTTTGGAAGGTAGGATCTCTTAAAAGGTAATTACATTAAATTGAAGTTGTTTAGGATGGCCCCTAATCCAGTGTGCCTGGTGTCCTTGAGAAAAGGAGTTTGTAAACAGTGACAGAAGGGAGACCATGTGAAGACTCAGGGTGAAGATGGCCATCTACAAGCTAAGGAGAGAGGTCTCAGAGGAAGTGAATCTTGCCACCACCTCGATCTCAAAATTCCTAGCCTCTAGCACTGTGACAAAATACATTTCTGTTATTTAAGACACCCAGTCTGTAGTCCTTAGTTATGGAAGCCCTAGCAAACTTATATGGTAATTTAGTTAATCAACACTAAAATTTAGCTATCACGTATGGTTTTGACTCTGTCCTTCATGGCATAAAACTTCACGTTTATATTTGTAAAAAATTAACTAAATTGTTTATTTTCTATAAAATAAATGTAAACAACATGCAATAATGATTTGATGTTTTACATAAAAATTATTTTAAATTTATCTATAATGTTTATTCCACTTTTTATGGATTGGTCATTGGTATATAAAAATGCTTTATAAATTTTTGTGGATTGATATCTAAAATTGTACATAATATATGCCTTGATTAAAATGACTTGAATGAATTAAGTATTGATTCAGTTTCTTGACACGAAAGAGATTTTTTCCTATTATTATTTTTTTTAACTTTAAGAGTGCCATGAGATATATCTCTCAAATATTCATCAGAGAAATCTAATAGCTTTAAATGGGATTTAAAGTAATCTTTCACAAAAGAGGCATTAAGATTTCAGAAAAGAAGTTTAGTATTGGGAAAAAATATAAAAATGGCATTCCCTAAGTGATCTTTATAAGACTAGTTAGTGCTGAAATGAAATGAAATGTTCAGTTATTCAGCTTGTTTTATGGTCTCTATCTCCACTGGATAAAGACATTTTATAGACCTATTGGGCTTAATGCAGAGTATGTAAGAAAAGAACAGAATATCTTGCAAAAGAACTCATAAGTCTTTTAAAATAAAATGAACCATTTTATAACATGAATGCATCAAATTATTTGATGAATTACATAATGATTAAACTGTGGTTTTAATATTATATCATTTTGAATCTGTGTTCTTAAGTATTAAAATATTTTATATTTGTTATTGTTTTAAATATATTGATTAAAACAATTTATTTTACAGGTTGTTCTATGTTTGGTAATTGGTCAAAATTATTACTTGAAGCTCCTGTGTAGTTTGAACTCTGCTACTCTGATCTTTTAATGTTGACATCCCACATCTTTTTTTTTTTTCACAAGTCAGAGAAGATTTTCATTGTTAAAATGAAGTTTGATTATTCCGCAACTGCAGGTTTATGGAAATGTATTCATAGCTGTTCACAAAGCTCCCAGATAGTCTGAAAGGGATACAATGTGACACATCATATGGTTGCTTCAAACATGTCCTGGCATACTGGTGGAGTCAAAAGTCAACATTTCTCAATGACATCATCATCTAAGTAGCTCTGCTTACCCAGGACTTCTAAATAAAGTGAAGAGAATGGATTAACGATAATATCCTAAGTAATGCGTTGAAGTATTACATTTAATATATATAACACTTTCCATAATTTTATACATGTAGAATTAACACAGACCTGTCTTGTATTACTTATGAAAAGTAATTAGGATAAAAAATATATAAGAATGAAATATTGATCTGTCCTTAAGTTTTATTGGCTTGAAAATAATAATTTCAGGGGCACCTGGGTAGCTCAGGTAATTAAGCATCCAGCTCTTGATTTTGACTCAGGTCATGATCACAGGGTCGTGAGAACAAGACCCAGGTCAGGCTTCATGCTGGGCGAGGAGACTGCTTAAAATTCTCTCTCTGTCTCTGCCTCTTCCTCTGCTCGCAAACACTCTCTCTCTCTCAAAAAAAAAAAAAAAAGAAAAAGAAAAAGAAAGAAAGAAAGAATGAAAGGGGGAAAAAGAAAAAACATCACCTTTAATTTTCAACAGAAACAGGGTAATACAAATCGCATGTTCCTGGTTTAATCATAAAACATGTTTTTTCTAAAAATACCATGTCTAATATTGTTTCACATACCTATATATACACTAATGTTTTGTGTATAAAATAAAAACATATAAAATACAGTATATATTGCAAATCAGTGTGTATATATATTTATGTATATATGTATAAATGCATATATGGCTGCATGTGTCACACACATCCCACCTACACACACACACACACACACATAACATAATATAACACAGACACACTGATCTGCATATTACCAAGCAGGTTAGTTTAGAGGTCATGGAACAGAAAGAATGATAGACAAACAATTTCAACTTAAACTACATGGCTTATTGACTCTATGTAAAACAGAGCAAGAATCAAAGAGGAAGAAAGAGATGGATAGGTTAACATGCTTAGGATGGGGTGAAAGCAGGATGGAAGAACCACATTTCCTGAATTCTGTATTATATAATGGCCACGTGTCTTATTCCTTTATCTGCTGCATCTGCCTTCTCCACTAATATTGTGATTTTTGAGGATCAAAGTTCACAGTAGGTGAGAAGCCTTAGTGGAGGAAGGTATATCAAGCCACGTCCCACTTGTTTAATAGGAAAGATGCAGCGGCAAGCAGATCTGGCTACAGGTATAATTTGCAGATAGGCTGATGACAGCTACGATGTTATTGGCAGAAGATATATGGGCCAGAATGAATGTCACCACTGGGTGGTTAATTTAAGGATGTCATAGCTGTCAATATGGAAGTGAAAATGTTGCTTATGAATATTTAATATGTATTTGCTTCTGCCATCCTTTCCTATGTATAATTAATATTAATTAATTACTTTGTTTATACCTTGGTTCTATTTACATATGTTCTATTTATTCCATCTCTATTATAACTTGGAGATAATTTTTGAAATACATCATATCTCCATATACTCACCATCTGCATCAATAGTTATCAACTCCTGTGTATGTACTTACTTCACCTGGTTTCTCCCCTCCCGCACCATTTTACCCATATTATTAGAGACTGTTTATGTAGAAGAGAAGAAACCTTTAATAAGCACAACTGCAGACATGTTCTCACACCTAGGAAAGTAATAATAATTATTAATTTTGTTAAATAAACAATTAGTGTTCAAATTTCCCTAATTACCTTGTGATTTTCAATTATTGTCTTCTCCTTTCCATCTCTTTCTCTTCTAACTCAAGGTCTGAGTAGTGTGACTCGTTTTTGTTCAATGTATCTCTCTGTATCAGTAATTAGTGTTACATAACAATCCATTGCTAAACTCAGTGAATGTATTTTTGACTGATTCCAGCTAGCTTCAAGGACTCCTCTTAAAATTTGAATGGAGGTAAATTTGTTGAGATTGGGGTCAGTTAGTCTGGCTGGGCTTCTGTCCATAGTCTCTCACCCTCTTCCAGTAACCTAGAGCCTAGCCTATGAGGTTCTTACTTCCTACATAAACTCTATTAATATGGTTTTTTCCAATGTTCCACATTTAATCTTTAAAGTGCCTTTAAAGGCGTTATAAATCCTGAATAGAAATTATAAGCAAAAAAAAAAAAAAAGAAAAAAGATATGACTGGCCAATTCCAATTGCCTTCAATAATAGATTCTTAGAGGGCAGCATCATCTTGGCAAATGATCTGTCACAGAGTTGAGGCCTGCAGACTTTCATTCTAAAAACTTAATTAGCAAGACAAAAATAACGAATTTCTTGCACTAGAGAGAAACAATAGCGAAAATCACAAAGTACACAAATGAGAAGCCAATTAAAACCGAAGACTACACATGCTTGAGAGGATGGAAATCAGATCCAGGGAAGATGTTCCTAACCCCTTTGATACTTATCAACTGCTTTGAATGGACCTGTAAAGCTCTGGAGATAAGGGTTCCTTTCTCCTGGATAGGGCAAGAAGAAATAGCACTGCTTGCTTTTCTAGTGCTTCTCTTTTTGTGTGCATGTACTTCTATTGTTGATGGGTCCTGATGATGCAGGACATATTTTATTTATCAAGTTGCAAAGGTTATTAGTAAACTGGGTGTGACACAATTTGTAATAAGAAATATAGGGACACCTGGGTGGCTCAGTTGGTTAAGCATCTGCCTTCCACTGAGGTCATGATCTCAGGGTCCTGAGATTGAGCGCCATGTCAGACTCCCTGCTAATCAGGGAGCCTGCTTCTTCCTCTCCCTCTGCCTGCTTGTGTGCTCTCTCTCTCAATCAAATTAACAAGATTAAAACATACACACACACACACACACACACACACGCACATGTTTATATACATAAATATATATGTGTGTGTGTGTGTGTATACATAATTGGTCTTCCTCCCCTTTTCTGGCACAGAGCTTCTAGAACCATCAGAATTTCCTAAAGAGAGTGAGAAAGGTGCCTTTTGTTATGTTAATAGCTGACTTTGGAAAACACTTAGGGAATCTATAGATTGGGGCTGGTTGCCAGGAGACCCAACCCTGTGACTGAAGGTTTCAAACTTTCAGTCGCCTCCATACATTTTGGAAGAAGAGTGGGGCTGGAGGTTAAGTCAACTGTCAATGACCAATTTTTTAATGAATCATGACTATGTAATAAAGGCTCACTAAAAAGGCAAAAAAATAGTGTTTGGAGAGTTTCCGGCTTAGTAAATAAACATGGGGAGTTCGGGAATCAGTGGTGTCCTCAGAGGGGGGATGGGAGCTCTGTGCCCTTTCCCCACACCTTGCCCTATGTCATCTGGCTGTCCCTAAGTTACATCCTTTTATAATAAACAGGTAATCTGGGAAGTAAAATGTTTCTCTGATTTCTGTGAATAGCTCTGGAAAGTTAATCAAACTCAAGTAGGAGGACATGGGAACCTCTGCTATATAGTCAGTAGGTGAGAAGCACAGTAAAAATTTAGATTTGCTACTGACATCTGAAGTGGGGGGTGGTCTTGTGGAACGGAGTCTTTAACCTGTGGGATCTGAAGCTATCTCTGGGTATATCCCCTGGTATAAAAATTGAGCTGAATTGTAGGATGGCGAGGTAGTGTCAGAGAATTACCTAGATATGTGAGAAAGAACCCACATAATTGAATTGATGATTAGACTTAATGATCAAAAGTGGGACCAGAGTTAGAATTTCACTGTGTTAGGAGTGAGTGGGCAGTTAGGTAGTCAGGGCCAGTGTTCCCAACAGGAAAATATGGAGTCAGGACAGCTAAGATACAACAGCTCTGACATCCTGTTTTGCAGCTTAGATGGGACCCCACTAACATTCTGCTTTGCAGCTCTTGGAGAAATGACTTCTGCAAAAGGTCCTAAAATAAGACAATTAACCACAAAGCATTTGTCAATATTATGGGCAAGAGGCAATTAGGACATAAGCCTACAGATGTCAGCAAAAAAAACACCATCAGTATGTGGACATTAACCTGATAGGTAGACAGATATGTGACCAAAATCCTGATGGGCATGACTCAGCACACCCTGATTGCTTAAGAAAGTTTTGCACAAGAATCCCTAAAATTAGAAACTCCAAGGGCAACCCTCTCAGCACCCCCACCGCCCGCCCAGGGAGCTTTATACCCTTGCTCAATAAACTTTGCTTTGCTGCCCATCACTCTTCATCTGGTCTACCTCTTCATTCTTTGAAGCAGCGGAACCAAGAACCCCAGGCACAGTTTCCTTTCAGGGCACTGAAGTCCTGAAACAAGTGGGAACCATTCTTTTTTAAAAATAATGCTCTATGTATTCAGTTCTGATCCATTACAGATAAAATTATATTTTAACAATGGCAAACAATGTTATTTCCATGTTTTTAGGAAATAAAAATAATATTTTTAGTCCTACCACCATTGATAAAATACAAATACAAATTTTATAAATCTTCGAGAATTCTTAAACACCAGAATTTGTGCCTGAAAAACAAAATTGGTTCAAGAGGTTTGGCAAAATGTCTGGGAAAAGATGGGAAGAAGTCAAAGACGATGTTGCCTTCTTCCTCCCCCACCCCAAATTTAACTCAAGCAAGGCATTTTTTTTTATGGAATTATTTTTTTAATATTTTATTTATTTATTTTAAAGAGAGAGAGTGCACAGAAGAGCAGGGAGAAGCAGACATCCTGCCAGGTAGGCAGCCCAACACGTGACTCAGTCTTAGTAGTCTGAAGTCATGACCTGAGCTGAAGGCAGCTTCTTAACTGACTGAGCCACCCAAGCACCCCTCTGGAATTAATTTTTTAAGAATTATTTTTATTTCAAGAACATTAAATAATCAGTTTCCTCTAATTTAAAACTCTGTATTTATTTTAAGGTAAACATAATATGTTTCAGATTATATTTGGGGTTAATTTACCTTTTATTGAGGCAAAATACATATAACATATTCTTACTGAAGAGGGCAAAAAAAATAGTTTATAGAAATAGTTTATAGAAATACCTTATCATTAACCATTACAAAGTGAAAAATTCTGTGGCATTTTGTACATTCTGACTGCGGTCTGATGTGGGAAGCAAAGGCAGAAAGAAACGTAGATAAAATTAAATGCTCTTATAACCTGCAGCCCATGGACAAATACTTGAGGCCGGTGGAGTATAGAAGTCCTCCAGGAGGCTCCCAACTGTCTTAATGTTAATGCCTTGCTAGAGGGAACAACAACCTTAGTTGGACTGTAGCAAGGCCTCGAGTATCCTGTGATTCTTTTTCAGTACATGAAAATCCTAACTTCCCTTCTCTTTACCTCCCTCGACCCCATAGTATATAATCAGTTGCTTCTCACAGCCCTAGTGCAGCAGCTCTGTGCACAGGTCCTGTTGCTTTAATACAGCCACCTTTTTACACCAAAGACATCTCAAGAATTTTTCCTTTGCCTCGGGCTCCAGACCCACTGACAGCACTACTCCAAAAACACATTATTACAACCACTACCTCTAGTTCCAAAACATTTTCATTAACTCCCCCAAACCCCTGTATCTATTAAGTAGTCATCCTTCTTGATATCTAAAGGTATTTGGAGACTTTTAATTTTTTTTTTAGCGTGTTTATTTGTTTATTTTTTAAGTATACTCTCTGAGCTAGAATATTTTATTTAAAAGGTTATTCCTGCACGGCCTGCAAGAGAAACACATTTTTTTTTTTTTTTAAAGAAACACATTTTAAACCTCGGATTTGTTTTTTTAACCTTCAGATTTCATAAAACTTGTCCAGATAATATTCATGTTAAAAAATGTCACAAAAGAATAAATGTAATTCTGTGTATGACATTTTTCTAATTGCTATTCTATACATGAAGTTATTATTTATCTTTAAAATTTTTAAGTATAATTTTAAGGCTCTAGTAGAAAATGGCTTATTTTAGACCTTTAGTAAATATTGGCTGAGTGAATATTCACTTTTGAAGAGAACTAAAGGAAAGACACACTTCTTTTCCTATTGTGTTTGTTTTACCTGAGAAAAATAACTTCAGGTATGGGGTGAGGGAATGGTAATATTAAAGCAAATATTGCCAGTGAAAGACATGTCGCATATTCCTTCTCAAAGTGCAGAAACGGGGAAAAGCAGTCAGGCTGTTGATGACAGTTTAGCCAAGGGTGATAATCCTTATTTCATCAGCTACCTTTAAACAACTGGGTTTCATATTTCCTCCAAAGCACTTTGCACATGTCACAGCACAAATTAGTGAAGTCTAAATTTCAGCTTAAGGCTCCATGTGTCATTTAATAGCCTACATTTGCTAACTGTAGCCAAAAAGCAGGCTTCCATCAGGGACTCTGAAACTCCTCATTTACATAAGAATGGGAAGTTAATTGTGTTACAGATATTCTGGTCTCCCCAAGGAGTTCATTAAGCATGCTGAACATGCTGAGATTATAACTTAACTGTCACTTCTGAGAAATGGGGAAAATTCAACTTCAGACACAACACCGTTGGCAATAACAAGCATAATTTAATGTATACATCACTCTGAATCAGAGATGGGCTTCCAATGAAATTTATATCTCTTATTTCTGTCTTCATCACAAAATAGTACATAATATCTGGGAATTAAGTGATCTAGAGACCTTTCCACCTACCTCCCTCCTGTTGCTAAAAATATGGGTACCTTATTACCCACCGGTTGCAGTTACTTAAAATGTTTGGTGGCACTATGGGGTCAACTGAAATGCCTCATTTGCATTAATGAAACTTATAAGAGTAAATATGAAGCAAAAACAGGAAAGTTAAAAGGGAACATAATTCGCCATTCATTTTAAACAAAATTGATGGATAGGTGTATATATGTATGCATGTATATACATGTGTATATACAGATACATATATATTGTATTAGTGCTAGTGATTTGGAGGGAAATTTGATTTTTATAAACGTGGTTCAAATAAGCATAGAGATATGACAGCTTGGGATTATTTTGTACTATGACAAAATGTCTGCACTAGGACACTGGGAACCAACTGATGTGTATGACCCAGTCATAGAGTAAAAATGTCCTTCCCTTTATCAGGTGCTCTTTCCATTTAGGAACAGAGCATAAGGAGAATTATCTCCCAGGAAAAAAAATGGTTCTAGCATTAAACAAATGTCACTCAAAAGTGACTTACAGAACTATACCGCTAGAAAAAAAAATTCAAGACTTCTTGGCTTTCTGTGTTCTACCTCATTTTTTTTCCCTCTGGATGCAACCAACCAGTCTATTTAATGTGTTCATAACAAGAAAGCAATGGGAAGAATATTCAGGGTCAGAACAAGCTGAGTATTTTACTATTTCTATATGTGTCCTCGACTAAGCTATTAATGCCACTCTGACTCCATTTATTTGTTGTTTTTTTACATATCATTCACAAATGTCACAATGCCACTCCTTATATACATTGTTGTTCTCTGTTACATCACCTTGCTTTATACTGTCTTTGTGTGTGTGTGTGTGTGTGTATCACTTTCAGAAATGTTCATGTTTGCTTGGTAACTTGCTTCCACCCTAAAAAATAGGAGTAAATTCCATAAGTGAAAGGACCGTATCTCTTTTATTCAGCACCATTATCTGTGGTGCTGAGGGCAATGCCTAACACATTCAAGGTGTCCAGTACAGTTACTTATTGAGCCTCTGGTATGAGAGATGGCAATGAATACAATGAAGTCGCTGCTTTCATGGAGATGATATTCTGTGGGAGGGTTGGGGCCAGGGGTTGAGCTGGAAAGACAGGCATGAACCAAATGGTGATGAGTGCAGAAAAACATTTTGGGGAAGGAAAATGAAGCATGGGGAGAGAGCAGTGATTGAAAGGACTGTGTCTGATGCAATCGAAGATGCTTTTGCCACTTCTCAGTATCATTTTCTCTGCCAGTGTACATACCTGATATAAATTTATGAGCTCAGAATTCCCAGGCTTTATTCCCTAACTATTTAGTTAATGTTTCTTGAATATGATATTTTCACAGTTACTATATAAAGTAAGCAAATCAGTTATTATACTGGATTAGTAACCTTCTAAAAAAGATTTTTTTTTTAAATCTACGATTTAAAAAAAAATCTAAGATTTTTTTAACAGGTTCATAAACTTAGGGTGCATTTGAGAGATACATTTCACATCCTTCTCTGAACTTGTCATGTGGTTCTTTTGCAACCATTATTGAAATTTCGATCTGGAAAAGCTAAAGCAGAGACTACATTTGGACTTCTCTTTCGGTTTATTTCTAGAGTGAGCAAATGTGAATCTCCAAAAAGGAAAAATATTTTGTATAAAATTCTTCCCTGTAAAACTGCCCCTATTTTAGGCCTGAAGCAAAGTAACCATCAATTAGCTGATGAAAACTGAAGTGTTCTGTAGGCTGGCAACAATGGTAAAAATCTGTTAGGTTATTCTGGCCTGGCTAAAAACTTGGTTAATTTAATGTATAGCATGTTCTTCCTGTATTTTAATGCTGTATCTTCCTTTTAAATATTTTTCTTAACATGGAGAACGTTAACTCCTTTTGAAATTTTATCTAGCCTGTCATATTCACGTGAGTAACTGATTTATAAATGAAATTCTTCTAAGACCTTCTCAAGTGACTGATCGTTTCCTAATTTGAACCACAAAAGTGCACATTTTCTCTCCTTTGCTGTGTATCATGAACTTCTCCATATGCACTTTTCTTACCCTTCTGAAAGACAGCAGATTTCTTGGGGTGGCTATCAATTCATGTTTGTATTCCTCAAGAGTGTTTCTCTGATTTATTTATTTATTTATTAAGGCCCACTTAATAAAGGTAATGTCAGTGTGAAAAGCATTGTGTCTGTGCTCTTGGAACTGTCACAATAAAGGTTCGGAGACTGGCACCCAAAGTGAAAGCAGAAGACAGGTTTATTAAAGCCCCAGTACACTCTCTGGGGGAGATCCAGCAGGTTCCCTAAGATGTAACTGACACCTAGGTTGTCTGGGAATTGGATATTTGTCCAGTCCTTCTGGGCTGTGAGGAGCTGTGACATACATTGGGATGGTCTCTAATGGACGCTGTTTCCTATCATTTGGGGGACTCCTTCCGCAGGTTGGAAGAGAGAGTTCTTGGCCCTAACAAGATTTTTACTGGAAATGTTATGGCTGGGGGAAAGGGTAACCACAATGCAAAAGCATTATAATGAGTCTAGGGGTTGCCCTGAGGCAGAGGTAGAAGAGAAGAGTGTGTTCTGCACTTGTGGCTCTTGATCTGTCAGTCCCAATGTCTTGGAAGCCACAAGATCAGGATGTTGTGCCCTTGGGCTTCTAATGCATAACCTATTTATCACCATTTTTGCCTCCCGCTCCTGTCTTTATCATTCCTCCCTCGAGGGCTTGGGGCTCTGCCTCTGGGTCTTCCTTCTACTGCTCATATCTACCTTCTAACAGTAGCATTTCCCTAAATAATACTGATATTAAACTGGTGGATACAAATATCCATCTGATTTGATTACTGAAACACCTCCTTTTTGTGGCATATTTCAACTAGGATCTTTCCAATCTTTTCTTCCTATTCTCAACCTCACTCATTGCCCTGGCCCCTTGGGGGCCTATATTATAAATTTATGCTGTACTCCTCCTTATCTTTACACACACACAAACACACACACACACACACACACACACACACACGTGATATTTTAAGTGTACTCTTCTAAAATTCTAAGCAAGCTACCAACCTTTCAATGTACCATGCAACTGGTTTTTACTAAACATTTTACTTTGCATAGTATCCATGTGGTTAGTTATAAAAGTATTTTTTTTTTTAACTCACATATGGTACACATTCTTAGGTCTACACCACATTTATCCATCCACTACTAACATTTTCATTATTTCCATATTTTAAGTCTATAGCCAGTGGTATGATGTGTATTCTTCTATATTTTCTGTATACCAGTCTAAAAAATCCTGGAGTTAGCATGAGTGGACTGTTGGGGGATGCATTTACCCTTCAAACTGCCACATCACTCTTTATTATGAATGAATTATTTACATGAGCACCTGCAGTATCTGAGTTTTTTCCTCACAGACTTACTGTCTCTAGGTTCTAATTCAACTTTTGTTTTCCAGTTTATTTGTGTAAATACAGGTGATTTATTGTTAGTCCTCTGATCAATAGTGAGATTGAGCACCTCTTTATATTTATTGACCACTCACTTACATATTCTGTGAATGCCCTCTTTTTTCATCTATTTTTTTCTCCAGATTATACACATTTTACTTTTAAATTTCTGAGAGCTTACATATATTCTAGATATTAACTTAGTAATATTTATATTTATTGTATGTCTGTTAATAAAAATTTTATCTATATGGTAAGTCATGTATAATGCAAATTTCTCCTCAGTCTACCACTTAATTTTAAATATTGTATATGATCTTACATATCATAAAAGAGTTATATTTTAATATAATTAATCTTATTTATCTATTTTCTGCATAATGTTTTTTTAGTTGTTCAAGAAAATATTCCTCAGACTGAATGTGTACATTTCCAAATATCAAGCTTTTTATACTTACTTGCCTTATAAATTCTTCAACCGATCCCTCTAGTCAATAATAGAATCTATTTTAACATTGTTTCTAAATTTATAGCATACAAATTTTTATATAGCATACAAATATGAGTTGTTTTAGGTTTAGCACAGGGTTTCATTATCCTCAGAAAAGGTCCTCCGAATGTATATTTTCATGTGCCGAACATTCTCATTGCTCCTCAATGAGAAGATTGTGGGGTGTGAGATGGTCTGGGTATGGACCTACAACATGGCATTTAATATACATTGAATCTGAGGCTCATGAAGCCATTGCATCAGAGTAAAAAGAAAAGATTTATAGATGGATATAAATGAAGGAAGAGAAAATAAAAATATGAAGGATAGACTGAAAATAAATTTCACATGCTGCCATAAATTGGATTTACCCCTGTTAAAATTTTTTTTTTCTTTTCAAAAAATGACAATGCCTTTCACCTACTTCACTGCCAGAGTGGATATCTGTCAAAGGGTAAAAAATGAGGTGTTCTTGAATATTCAGCTTAGCTAATAAAGTAAATTATATTTCATAGGTAGTTTGTTGGAAATTCAGCTTAACCGAGAGATTTTGGCAAACTTCCTCTTTGTTGCCTTCTCATTGGCTCTAATTGCTCCTCCAATTACCAGGAGGAAAAAATACAAACATCTGCCTGCTTAAAAAAAAATTAAGTGGTAAAACAAAATGTATTCCCACATAACAGATGCTCATGAAAACAAGCAAAACGAGGAATGGGGTGGAATAATTAATATCTTTAAAACGTTTGTCTGATTTCCTTTGGACTGAGACTGATTTCTTTGGGACTCTGATTCATGGAATTGTGCTTATTCTCATGGGTATTATTTATTATTTTGGTTATTGTTGTGATTACTGTTGTGTGAAATTAATTTGGCAGTCCCAACCCACTGTTAATTTCCATTGTTCTTACACAGTGTGACACACTGGAATCAACAGCAGTAGAACAACTGAAATTGGTTAGAAGAGTCACAGTAGATTCATGTTCCCTGGACACTCATTTTCTTATTTTACTGTCGGAAGAAAACTGAAGCAGTTGTTGATGTCTCTGGTATATCACAGAAAACCATGTAAAACAGGCTGATGACTTCAATCCCTTAATATTTGCCTCCAAGAAAAATATAAAAACTTGCATATACACTGCTATAATAAGGAATGTATTATACAATTTACAAAATTCAAAGGATTTTAAATTTATCAGAGTTGATTTCATAACATATATTGTATTTTCCTTTTATATATCTAATAGAATATTTTTAATGTTACCTGCATTTCCTCTATGAGGTTAAAATCTTAATTGAAATTTGAAAATCTCTAAATTTAATTTCATTAAATTTCTCTTATATGAGGTTTTAAAATTACATATGCAGGTGTGCCTAGGTGGTTTGTTTATTAAGCGACCGCATTTGGTTGAGGTCATAATCTCATAGGTCCTGGGACTGAGCCTCTAGTGGAGCTCCCTGTTCAGCAGGGAGTCTGCTTCTCCCTCTGCATCTCCATGCTGGCCCCCTGCTCATGTTTCCCCCCTTACCCTATCTTAAATAAATAAATCTTGAAAAAATACATATGCAAAAAAAAAAAAAAAGACCCATTTAATTGTCTAGAGAATCAAATAAATAATGTTAAACTTTAGCTCAAAATAACTTATCTATCCCACTACCAACTTCAGAAAAGTTACATATTTGTTATTTAATTGATGATTTTATTTTGTCTCTGTCTTGCCAAACATCTAGTTGAATTTTTTCTCCACGTAATTCATTTTTTTTTTTTTAATGTAACAGGGACAAATGATCAGGTGTTATGTGTAAGGGAAGAATAAACAGCAAGGCTGTTAAGTAAATGGGGAAAAAAGGCAAAAGATTGAACTTAAGTAATTGGTTTCATGGAACATAATGTTTCATTCCTAGGACTGCCTTATAATTGCTCATTGACACGTTCTGTGAAGTAAAACAACTGAATTTGCTCACAGTATTAGCAATTAAATTTTTTTTTTTTTAAAGACACACAGAGGATGTATTGATGATAAATGTTCTTCTAGTGGGTGTAAATGCACGGTGGAGGTCTGTAATTGCAACATTCAGCTTCTCTTAGATAGTTATGTCCCTGCTCATGTTGAGAACTTTTCTAGTGCTTGCTCACATCTGCTCCACAAGAATCTTCACTTTTCAGCAGTGAGTAATGTCTTAACAAGCAAACATATCAACTGACTTACTTTTAAGAATATCTGCAAGACCACAACTTAATTCAGTAATACTTATATCTCTGAAGCTCTTTCAAAACAGGTATATAGGAATTGCCACCAAAAACAAACAAACAAACAAACCACGAAAAACAATACACAAAACAAAACAAAACAAAAAAATAAAAAACAAGCACAATTAATCTCACTGGTTTTTTTAAGTAAATAAATCTCAATTTTGACAAAAAATTCTTCTCTTGAATATCAATCTCCATGCAATCTTTGAACCAATATTTATTAAGCATCCATACTTCAGGCACTAAATATATACAGTACAGTACAGAAACAAGTAATTCTCCCTGCCTTATAGAGTTTACATTTTAACAAGACTTGATGTTAAATCATATAAAAAATTAACATATGAGTGGGCTGTCAAGGTGATCTGTTTTCTAGTTCTTATCCTATAATCAACTAACATGATGCTGAACAATTATTCAAATTATATGGTCCTAAGTTTCCTATCTATAAAGTAAATCTGCTGTAATCTCCAAAGATCCTAAGATTCATGAGAATATCTAAGTCAATGTGAAATGAAATTGGGTTCTGCCTGAAGTTGAGGGGTACAGTACTTACTGATGGTTTTTACTTGTGCTAAATGCCTCAGAATATAATACAGGTGAATAAAGTTATGATGGGAGTACCCATCACAATCAAATGAGGTTGTTTTAATTTTTACCTTATAATAGTGATGACCTTTTAAAGAAACATCATTATACTGTACATTTTTAGCTCAAAAAACTAAGTTGAATTCGAGAGACCTAAGATTTGACATGATTACATATTTTGATCAATGAACTAATGGCTGTTCCATAGGATTAGGTGATGCTATTACTCCCTACCCCCTCCAAAAATGCATCTGCAGACTGTTACTCTCCCAATAGACTTTTGACAATCTATACTTTGTTTGAAACTAAAATAGTATCAACACATGATAGTTGAACCCACTCAGGACACCAACAGTGAAGGCATATTCAATGTCACCACAGAAGGCATATTCTATGTAACCACTCTTAAAACGTCCCTACCCTATCTGACATGACTTGGTGAAGGTGGAGTTGTGATGGAAGCCTTCTGTTCCCTAAATACTCAGTTAGGTAATACCAAGGTTGCCATTTACTAGTCCCTGGGATATTATAATCAGAAAGTGATGTTTACAAAAATCCAATTCAGATTCCCAGCACAAGTTTTGTGTATGATCTATCATCCTTCTCTGTTAATGCCCTAAATGATACTTTATCTGATCTTCTTTCATTCTATTACCCTTATTTTTATTTATTTCTTTGCCTCTAGGAATCTCACCTGTTTGACTCCTATCTTTCTTATTAAAACAGCATTATTATAGCCTTTTTATCATGGTGGTAGTACGTGTCAACCAAGGCAAGAGTGATCTGCTGCCCCTCACAGGAATCATGAAGATTTAGGAGACGGTTATAAATTTCACTTCTATCTCCCTTCTGTTAGTTCTTATCAGTGAAACAATTCCAGAGCTAATGGAAATGAGACTATAGAATGTGTATCCATAAAACTTGATCATCTTCTGCCCCACAAATGATACTGAGAAGAAATGCTTTGCTAGTTTAGTACCTTTAGGCAACAGGAAATAAAAGAATTGGAGTAGTAGCTTCAGTCTGGGGGCATTATTAAATGATCATCTTAAATATCATTGTATCCATTACATTTGTTAGTTACAAACTCTCTCTGTAAATAAATATTAACTCTTTAAAACAGGTTCATGTAAAATCAGAGCATGTTTAATATTAAAGATGTCAAAGATGCCTTTGTAAACTGGTATTTACAAATGTGATGTGATTCAATTTCTAAGTATATTTAACACAAATATTTTCCTACTTATTTATTTCTCGTGATGCCAGTTTTCCAATTAAATAAGATTTGAGTTTACCATCTGTTCACATTTTAGTAGGCCTGTTAGATAATTAAAAATGCATCCTAATCTGTAGTCTTCTAAATATCATGTTTTTATTATTGGCACTAGAAACAAAATTGATAAGTGCAGAATATATGAATCTAGTGGTTCTAGATTGATCCAAATAATATTTATATAGTCTCATATTTTTTCCCCTGAAAATTAGGTGTAATGTTTAAACATCCACTTCTGAATCATACATTTTAAATTTCACCCAAGTGCTTTGAATTACCGAAGTTTTACTCATCTCATTTGCAAATTTCACCAGTAGCATGATCACAAGTAAGTAAAGAACATGAACTTCAACTCTGATTTTGTCTAATGCAATACTGTCTTGCTGTTACAACAAAGCATTCATGATACTTCTCTATTGTGTAACATATCTGAGGGATAGAATATGGTTTTTGTGCCTGGGACCTAAATTTACATGTTATGGGGGTTAAGGAGAGCTCCAGCCATGCATGTATATGGTTCAGTTAGGAAAACTATTTGGTCGTTTAATCTCACCAGTTGTGGTGTTTTCTAAATTCAGAACCAATAGCATGGAGGACAAGGGGCGTTAGAGAGTAGTAGGGAATTTGGGTAAATTGGAAGGGGAGGTGAACCATGAGAGACTATGGACTCTGAAAAACAATCTGAGGGGTTTGAAGTGGCAGGGGGGTGGGAGGTTGGGGTACCAGGTGGTGGGTATTATAGAGGGCACAGCTTGCATGGAGCACTGGGTGTGGTGAAAAAATAATGAATACTGTTTTTCTGAAAATAAATAAATTGGGGAAAAAAAATAAAAAAACACACACACAACTTAAAAAAAAAAAAAATTCAGAATATATGTCAGTTAAGGATAAACCCCTGAACAGAGGAGAATGAGAGGGATGAGGAAGGGTAAATGGGGTCTCGCACCACTCTCCAGGACTCATGTCACAAGATAACTGATACATTTCTTGGGCAATAGAAATACAATTTACTTCTTTTTGTAGTCTCTGTATTGTTAACAAAATTATAGTGATAATGTTAGAAAGGAAGACTTAGACATTTTCTCTGCATCTTAATTAGCAGACTTTCCCCTCTCCATACTTTTTCCTGCTATGATCCTGGCACTTTAATGATCTTCTCAGGATGAAATGTCATTCTTTTATTTAAAAACATTTTATTTATTTATTTAGTTCAGAGAGAGAGAGAGGGAGAGAGAGAGAGTGAGTGCAAGCAAGGAAACAGCCAAGGGGAGGCAGAGAGAGGGAATCTCAAGCAGACTTCATACTGAGTGTGGAGCCCTGTGCAGGGCTCCATCAATCCCAGGATTCTGAGATTATGACCTGAGCTGAAACCAAGAGTCAGATGTTAAGTAAAGTAATTTTATATTAAGTAAAATTTATACTGTAACATACAAACTCTACATTCATTTTACAGTTATCTGAAAAATGAAAAGGATATAGATATATAATAAATATGTTTATTTTTTGTCCATCAGTTATATTTTTAATGTTACTTTTTAAAATAAACGCAGAGGACTTTAAAGACCATTTAAAATTTTGCCTAACCATATCACACTATATGAGTAAGTTGCTAACATGAAATCTAAAAAAAAAAATTGAAATTCTCAAAAACTGAATAATATTAACAAATGTATCTTTTTGTTCCTTTCTTTATTTGAAACAGTTTCTACGGCATTTCAAAATGTTATTGGTGACATTAGTCATCTAAGGGGTTAAGTAGATGCTATAGTGTTTAAGGAAGTAGAATTTGGAATTAGACAACAGGAGTCTGGATTAACAATTTAGTTATAGGAAATCTTGAATAATTTTCTTGTCAGATCTGAATGAGCCTCAGTTTCATCAACTGAAAAAAAATAATGATGATGATATGTCCTAGGACGATAGGAAGAAGAGAGGGAGTGATCTAATGAATGTACAATATTTAACAAGATGTGTAAATAAATGAGCTTTGCTCAGAGGAAGTTACTATTACTAAGGTTCAATAAGTACCTTATTAAAAGAATTTTGTGCACAAACACTTAAAGAACTTACTAATAGTGGCACTGATGGGGTGCCTAGGTGCTCAGTCAGTTATATTTTATATATATATATATAAATAAATAAAATCTAAAATAAAATAAAAGCCGCACATCAGAAAATCCCTAAGGAGAAACACATACCCTCGACTCTCTGTGTTCTCTAGAAGAGAGTTGACTTCAATTTTCTAGAATAAAAAAAATATAAAAGCAGCTCTAGTTTCTCCCCCATGCCAAATCTTTCTAGTTTCTCTGTAAGACAGTGCATGAAGCACCTAACTGAAGAGAAGGAAACACATATGAATAAGTGGCTTACAAACTTCTGAGTTCTCTATCTTTGGAGAAGCCTATCCTGGATATATGTGTTCACTTTTTCAGGAGGTAAGTGATCTACCACCACTTGGATAACATCTACAGTTTCCCTTTCTACATGCATCTCTATGAGTAATTTCAGTTTAGTGATGGACGTATGTGGAAGCACACCTTGTCTTAAACGTAAGCTATTAATCAGATTTATCAGTAATAAAAGCATATTTAATCTTCATTTCTCCAGTCTCATTTCTTATTTCTCAATTGGTTTTAACTTTGGAAGGGGCAAAGAGGAGGTGTAGTTATTTGTCACCCTCAAAAGAGCTCCAATAAATAATTTTCAAATATCTATTTCTATAACCATAGAGCATATCATTCTCCATGAAATACTTTTCACTACTTTCACCAAATTACTATTGAAAAAATATAGAATTTCTACACAATTTTAAATTTTGAATAACCTTAACAGTGACATTGGATACAGTAGAAATAAAATGAAGATCAAGTAGATTTTTTTGTCTGGGAGTCAATGTTTTATGTTAGTCAATTCTATCAGTATTTTAAAAAATACTGTTTTAATTTTTACTGATGCTAAGAAATAGCTACTATTGAAGAGCATTGTACAAAATATACTCTAGTCTCCAGCATTCCTACTTATTGAAAATGAAACAGAAGATACCAAGGATAAATGAGAAAATTATCAGAACCAATGTGATACCCACTGAATCATCACAAGTGATTTGTAATTATCCCAAAATACATTTACCAATAAGTCAGAATAAATGAGTTCAATAGGTATGAAGAAAAATGCATGTCTATTTGCAAAGAAGAAATGATTATAGCCTACTAAGTCATTATTCATAATTGAAATCAATTAATTTGCAGAAATGATTATTTAGTAAATTACTTGTTCATATAATCAGAACCTAAATTTTTCACACAAGAAAAATATTTAAAACTGTCCTCATATTTCTATTATATAAAATAATATTCATTACTCAAAAGTTTTTCAGACAGTAATAAGTACATATTGATAGAAAAATGTATCTAATGTGCCAGAATCTTGTGTTTCCCATCTCTTATTCATGGAAATCCAGTTTTGTTGGAAGAACAACTTGCTTGAATAAAAGCTATCTTTTCTAGTGTTTATTCCAAGTAGGGGTGGCTAGTTGGTTAAATTGTAGTCAAAGACATATAAGCAGAAGTTGATGAGTGGTGCTTCCAGATACGTTTCTTAAAAAAGGGACTTCCCCCTTATGCATCCTTTTGTATTTGTTTCATTGCTTTTTTTGCTTCCTGGACCATGAATAGATCTGAGGCTTCAGTAGTCATCCTGTAAACATAGGGATAAGGGCCGAAAAGAGCTGGAAGAAATCTGGGTCCCCGATGACTCGGTCTAGCTATCAAAAAGCAGCTTTCAACATTTTCCTGGAGACTTTTCCATTATATGAAAGTAAAATAAATATAAAACTTAGAATGTTTTTATTTTGCTTCCTTCAACATGCTACTATAATCAATTCCTTATATGAAGGAATTCTCTACCACCTTTAACTAAGTTTAGATTGGTGAGAGACTGAGGTACTCAGAAACCATCTTAGCAAGGATGTTGGTTTTCTATGATATATAACAAATTATCACAAAACTAAAGGCTTAAAATTATACCATTTATTATCTCTCTAACTCTATTACCTCATTATCTCTATCAACTCTCACAATTTCTGTGGGTCAGGAGTCTCAGCACAGCTCAACGAGCACTCCTCTTTCAAGCTCACCTGGTTATTGGCACATTTTAGTTCCCCAACTTTGTAGGACTGAGGAAAAAAACAATGCTCAGACTTCTAGGCACAGTTTCTTGCCATGTTGCTCTCTCCCTGAGCAGTTCAATCATAGCAGCTTGTTCTTCAAAGCCAACAAGAAAGTCTATCTAATGCATATATAGACAGATAATCATATATAACAAAATCATGGGGATGACATCCCATCCCCATCAACTTTGCCATATTCTACTGATTAGAGGTGAGTTAATCCACTCAAGGGGAGAGTATTTATAGGGGGTAACACCAGCAACTGGAGAACATGGGAATTCTGCCCAACATTCCTAGTAAATAAACATAGTTTTGCAGAGACTCTGTTTCAGTTTCTACATCTTTTTCTGCATTGGTGTACTAGATAGGATATTCTACATGTCTCGTCAAAGAACTCCTTTTAACATTTTGTAGAACCCCTTAAACATATCTAAGAATAAGCCCATTAAGAAATATATTCTCTACCCTCTTCAAGTCTAAACCATGTTCAACTCTAGCTTTCCAGGACTAAAATTTCATACTCAGTGGGCACCTGTGTTGCTCAATGGGTTAAGCCTCTGCCTTGGGCTCAGGTCATGATTTCAGGGTCCTGGGATTGAGTCCCACATCTGGCTCTCTGCTCGGCAGGGAGCCTGCTTCCTCCTCTCTCTCTCTCTCTACCTGCCTCTCTACCTACTTGTGATCTCTCTCTGTCAAATAAATAAATAAAATCTTTTTAAAAAAATTTAAAAATTTCATGCTCAAGAAGAAATACTCTCACCCAACACAAACTGCTCTTTCTCAAAAGTTTCCAAACTTAAAACCTATAGTTCAAGATTTCTTTAATCACAAACACACATCATAGAAGTTCACAATGAAAAATTTCTGGACAGGAGCATTTGGGTGGCTCAGTCAGTTAAGTGCCCGAATTTGGGGTATGGATCAAGTCATGATCTCATGGATTATGAGCTGAGGCCTGGTATGTGTGGCTCCCTGCTCAGTGGGGAGTCTGCTTGAAGTTTATCTCTTGGAGCACCTGGGTGGCTCAAATGGTTGAGTGTCTGCCTTCGGCTCAGGTCATGATCTACAGGTCCTGGGACTGAGCCCCATAACAAGCTCCCAGCTCAGCAAGGAGTCTGCTTCTCCTTCTGCCTCTCCCTCTGCATGTGTTCTCTCTTTCTCTGTCGCTGTATCTCTCTCAAAAGAATTAAAAAAAAAAGTTTATCTCATTGTGTTTATCTCATTGTTATCTGAGGTATATTTATCAGTGGTAGTGGATAAAAATAAATATGCTTTAAAAAAAAGATTTTATTTATTATTTTAGAGAGAGACAGAAAGCAAGACAGCAAGGAGGTTGTGGTGGTGAGGGGGATAGGGGAGGGGCAGAGAGACAAGCAGACTTCCTGCTGACCAAGGAGCCCAACGTGGGGGTTGATCCCAGGACCCTGACAGCAGGACCTGAGCTGAAGTAAGATGGTTAAACAACTGAGCCAGCGAGGCCCCTGTAAATATTTGTGTTTTATTTTTCCATGCCTTTTCACTGTGTCTGTTCTTTCTTTTCCACCCTGATATTTATAACACTGTGCTGTAATTATCAGTTTCCTATTGGACTAAAAGCTGAGATGTTGAGCTCTCCAAGGACAAGAGGGTCTTTCAGTCAATGCTTGTACCTTAGCACTGATCCAAGAAGAGGTCTTACACCCACTCCCATTATTTCACTTAGAGTGGTATCTTCATTTAAAAAAAAAAAGGCTAAGCACTTTAAAGTGGTCATAACTTGTTTAACTAACTTGTTTATATAAAGTGCCTCGTTATATAAAAAGATATTTTAATATTATTTAAAAAGAAAAAAGTAACGTATCAATATCTGTGTTCTCAGAGGCAGGGACCCAGTTAGAGAGCTGAGCTAAAATCCATGTTCAGTATCTGAGGATAGTTCAGATACTTAAGACAGATTGGCTAATAGGGACGTGGTACCTATGTGCTTGTTTTACCTGGACTCTAGAGTTTAAAGTTTTAGACAGAACCAAGATGAGTTCCCTCCTATATTTCTAGAATAATAATCCTTGTGCTGAGGAACTTCCATGGAAACCACCAAGCAGAATTCCATGCATTCAAAAAGCAACAAAAGGAACAGCATTAGTGGTAGAAGTCCTAGCTTCTCAACTCCCTATCAAAATAAAAGTTGAGTTTGTGTACTTTTTATGCTGCAGTCTCAGAATTTCATTTTGTTTGAGTGTCAGAATCTGGCAGTGTAATCCTGCTGAAATTAAGCTGGCTACTTTAGCATATAAATATCCAGGAGGTGTTATAATAGATGTTGCTTTCAAAATATGAAAATAAGTCCAAGTATATTGCAATAGACAAGCTTTTCTATCCCCCTCTCTCTGACACAAATACACACAGATGTATCAGGACATTTCAAATTATTAATTTATATATATAAATATATTTACTATTTTCCTCCCAGTTTATTTCTTAAATGAGTATAAATCCTAAAGCAAAATAAAAATAATACAAGAGAAATTTCATGCACTTCGAATTGTGTGGATATATGTTATATTAGCATGACCAAAATATGGAGAGAGCTATGTGCTTTAGTTGTATAAGTTTCATGGTATGTGAATTATATCACAGTACAGCTGTTTATTGTTATTGTTTTGAGAGCCCTAAGAGAATGAAAAGAGAAACCACACACTGGAGAAATCTTTGCAAAGCTCACATCTGGTAAAAGATTGTTATCTAAAATTCACAAAGAACTCTTAAAACTCAACAATAAACAAACAAGCAATCTAATTTTAAAATGAACAAAAGATCTAAGAGACACTTCACCAAAGAAGATACACAAATGGCAAATAAGCATATGGGGAAATACTCAACATCAGCTGTTATTTGGGAATTGAAAATTAAAGCAATGATGTATTACTACACACTTATTAGAAGGGACAATATCCAGGACATTGCTAACACTGAATGCTGGAGAGGATATGTGTGAGAACAACTCTTATTCATTGCTGATGGAAATATAAAACAATACAGCTGCTATTGAAAACATTTGGCAGTCTTCTGCAAAATTAAACATAATTATCATATGATCCTTAGTATTTACTCAAATATGTTGAAAACTATGTCTACATAAAACCTGCACATAAATGTTTATAGCAGTTTAATCCATAATTGCCCAAACTTAGGAGACACAAAGATGCCCTTCAACAGGTGAACAAACTGTAACACAGTAATACAAGAAATATTATTCAGTGCCTCCCCAAAAAAGAGCTAACAAGCCATGAAAAGAGTGGGGATTTTAGTTTAGGAAACTAAATCTGTCTATAAAGACAATACACTGTATGATACCAATTATATGACATATAAAGACATATCTTTAGAAAATTAAAGATACAGTAAAAAGATCAATAGTTGCCAAGGGTTCTAGGGAAGGGAGGGAGGGATGAACAGATGAAGCACAGGGAATTTTTAGACTAGTAAAAGCTTTGCATGTGCTACTGTTATGGTGGATATGTGTCACTATACATTTGTTAAAACCCATAGAATATACAAAAAAAGAATGAAACCTAATGTAAATATGGACTTCAGTTGATAATAATATGTCAATATTGACTCATTGATTGTAACCTATGTGTACCATACTGATGCATCATGTTAATAATGAGGGAAACTGTAATGTTTGGGGGGGACAGATGAAGTGGTATGTTGGAACTCTATGCTTTCTGCTCAAATTTTCTGAAAACTTCAAACAAAAGTTTATTAATTAAAAAAAAATCAATGGACTATGGAAATGAAAAAAAAAAAACAAAACCAGAAATAACAAAATGGAAGGGTTCACTGGTAGAGATGACAATTGACTAAATCAGTGAACTTGAAGACAGATCCCTAGAATTTAACCAACCTGAACAGTGAAGAGAAATAGACAGGAAATGGAGTGTCAATGATCTGTGGGACAACAACAAAATTTGCGATATTCCTATCATCACCATCCCAGAAGGAAAAGAAAAAAAAAAAAAAAGCACAAGATTAAAATACTATTTAAAGAAACAATAGTATTGGCAATAGACACAAACTTATAGACTGGAAGTTGCGTAAGTCTCCAGCAGGATAATCCCAAAGAAATCCACGCCAAAGCCACCTCATAACTCTAAAAACTAAAGAGAGGATAAACAAAACAAAACAAAACAAACAAACAAAACAAACCCTGAAAGCAGCCAGAGAGAAATGATGTATGTTGCGGCCGGCGCGACAAATCGACCAGGAACGTGAGGGTAAGAGGATGAAGAACAGATCTCGAGAAGCAGAGGGATGGGGGCAGGAAGAGCACTGAGGAGGATGTCCAACAGTGCTAAGTTTATTCAAAGCCTTAAGGCCACATATATAGTGATAATAGGAGAAGCAATGCATCTGTGTCTAGTTAAACAACCACGAGTTCCCATAATAAGTTTCACGTTTAACTATAAGCAGACCTCGTGACACCAAACAGCTGATGCCAGTACAATTGTTCTGTATTGATACAGCAAATCTGAAAGTATTTTATGGGCTGTACTAAGGCAGCAAGAACCAGCCATGAACTTATGACCCCAACCAAATTTTTCTCATTTGTTTAGCAAGCGTGTGGGAAGTCACGTAGGCGAGCGCACAACACATAGCACAGACCCTTTCTCAGTGCTACTCAACTTTTCCCGTCCTAAACCTCTTGTTAGGTTATTCGGACTTTAAAGGAGGCACAAGTCAGCGCCGGCTTTGGTCCTCGTCTCAAGCCTGTGCAGCCTCCCACAGATATATTCCCTGTAAGTCAAGAATGCCAGAGCACTGAACACCGGAGCATGCATTTGAAACCATGGAGGCCAGAAAAGAGTGGCGCAGTCTTCCACATGCTGAAAGAGAACATCAGGAATTAGGAATTCTTTATCTAGTGAAAATTATACCCTCAGTAGTCATGGGGCCATAAGGACATTTCCAGATGAAAGAAAACAAAAGAATTGTTAGCTAGAAGACCCATGTTTAAGACTGGTTAAAGGGAGGTGCCTGGGTGGCTCAGATGTTAAGCACCTACTTTGGCTCAGGTTCCTGGGATCGAGCCCCACATTGGGCTCCTGCTCAGCAGGGAGTCTGCGTCTCCCTCTCCTACTCCCCCTGCTTGTGTTCCCTCTCTCGCTGTGTCTCTCTCTGTCAAATAAATAAAATCTTAAAAAAAAAAAAAAAAAAAGACTGGTTAAAGGCAGTTCCTTAAACAGAAAAGACATGATAAAATAGAGTCCTGGAGGCTCAGGAAAGAAGGTGCCAAGTGCACCCATTTAGGTATATACCATTTTTTGTGTCTTTTTGGATGGTTGAAACTAAATTTACAGCATTTATTTGATAATCAAGATGATATTTTACTGGAGAATGTAAAGGAATATACATGGAAATGAGATTTTTACACTTCACCTGAAATGGTAAAATATAGAACTCGTAGACTGTAATGTCACATGTGTATATTTTAATACCTACAGCAAGCACAACAAAACCAATACAAACACAACACTCAAACACATTGTAAAGATGGTCCTTAACTTATGACGATTTGACTTACTATATTTCAACTTTATGATGGTACAAAAATGGGTAGGCATTCAGTAAAAACTGCAATGAATTTTGTATGTGGATCTTTTCCTGGGCTAGAAATATTTGGTAGATACTCTCTTGTGATTCTGGACAGTGGCAGCAAGCCACAGCTCCCAATCAGCTACACGATCTCGAGGGTAACATTCTGTACCTGTGCAACCACTCGGTGTTTCACTTTTAGTACAATAATTAGTAAATTACATGAGCTAGTCCACACTTCATATAAAATAGGCATTGTGTTGGATTAATTTTGTCCAACTCTAGGCTAAAGCAAGTGTTCTGTGTACATTTAAGACTGACTAAGCTAAGCTATTATGTTTCAGCTTATGATATTTTCTTTTTTTTTTTAGAGTTTTATTTATTTAAGTAATCTTTATACTACATGTGGGGTTCAATCCCATGACCCTAAGATCAAGAGTTGCTCTCTCTTTTGACTAAGCCAGCCAGGTATCCCTCAATTTGTGATATTTTCAAATTACTGTAGGTTTATCAGTATGCAACCCCATTGTAAGTTGAGGAAGTTCTGCAGGTAAAACAAGATGAAATCTTAGAAAGTATTCAAGTAACATATGGGAAGGCTGGAATAGAGAAACAGAGGAAACATAAAGACAATAATAAAAATGGCAACGTAAAGCATTAACATATCAGTAATTACTTCAGAGGTATAGTATATAAATACACAAATCAAAAAAAAGATACTGGATTTAAAAAATTGTCCATGTATATTCAGATTACAAGAAGCTCACTTCAAATTCAATGATATTGATAGATTGAAAAATCAAAGTAGGTCAAAAAATATACTAGGCAACCTTAATTTAAAACAAACACAAGTGACTATATCAACATCAGATAAATTGGACTTTAAAATAAATAAAATTACTAGAGACAAAGAAGGACATTACGTAATGATAAAAATTCAATCCAGCAGGAAAACATAAAAGTATACACACTAAAAAATAAAGTTTTAAAATACATGAAAACCAACTGAGTTGAAAAGAGAAATAAACAAATCTACAATTAGTCTTCAATAACCCTCCCTTGGAAACTGATAAAACTACTAGAAAGAAAATTAAAAAGGACACAGAGGATCTGAACAACACAATCAATAAACAGTATCTAATATATATATATATATATATATATATATATATAAAACAATCCACTCAACAACAGGAGAATACACAATTTTATTTTAAGCACTGATAGGTTATTTACCAAGATAGGTCATATTTTGTATCATAAAACCAACCTCAATAAACTTAAAAGAATTGGCATCCCACAGAGTGTATTCCTTGATGATAATGGAATAAAACTAGAAATCAATGACAGAAAGGCAACAGAATACTATTGTATCCTCTAAATTATTCATTGATTAAAAGCAGTATTTCCTAGTAGTCCCTGCTTCATTGTGCGTTCCTGTGTGTTTCTGTGTTTTGGACAATTTAAAAGAAACAAAAAATGCAATGGAAAGGTGTTTAAGATGATGCTTACAGAACAAGAAACAGAGTTAGGCATTGTTATAATGATGGTCAAAATTACTAAGTCATTGTTTGTCTTCTCTCTATCAATATATCTAATAGTTCTTGTCTAGGTAAGGTGATTATTCACATGTATATCTGATTAAAAAATATGTAAATATTCTAAGTTAAATTTTATATTAAATTGGTTATAGTAAAGCTACCAATTGGAGGAATTAGAGGAAGGTGGTCCAAAGGCACAAACTTTCAAATATAAGATAAATAAGTACTGGGGATGTAATGTACATCATGACTACAGTTAATACTGCTGCATGATATATAGACAACTTAAGAAAGTAAATCCTAAGGGTCCTTATCAGAAGGAGAAACATTTTTCCTCGTTCCCCTTTCTTTTTTCTTTTCTTTTTATTGTATCTATATGAGAAGATGGATGTTAGCTGAACCTATTGGAGTAATCATTTCATAATATATAAAAATTAAGCTATTATGCTTTATGCCATAAACATATATAGAAATGTATGTCAATTATTTCTCAATAAAACTTGAAGAAAACAAGGATAAAATCTCTCCCCCTTCCTTTGTCTCTCTCTCACACACATACACACATAGAATGCCAATTTACTAAGCCTGAAGGAGCAGGAAAGATATGGCAAATTACTTGAAATGGTTTTACAGGAAATACAGAGTAAGACCAGAGGAGATGGGTGTCCATACATGTTTGTGTATGTGTACTAGATGTTAAGGGTAGCAGGGAATTTTTGCTGAGATGTGACTGAATGTAATTTTAAAATTTGATGGTATGTATCATTATTCAATATGCAATAATTTATTTTTAGTTTGATCTGAATGTGATGAGATTTCATCTCCTTTTAATCTTAATGTGGGTGTTATGGACCAAATACTTATGTCCCCCCCCAAATCATACACTGAAGCTCTAACACCCAATTTGAAGGTATTTAGAAGTGGGGCTTTTGGAATTTAAGCAGGTTTAGATAAGATCATGAAGGCAGAGACACCCTGATGGTATATGCCTTCATAAGAAGAGGAAGAGATAGCAGAGCTTGCTTTCTCTTTCCTATATGAAGATACAGTGAGAAGACAACTGTCTACAAGCCGGAAAAATGGCTCTCATCAGAACTGAACAAGATGGGCATCCTGATCTTAGACTTCTAGCCTTCAAAACTGTGAGATAATATGTATGTGTTGTTAAGCCAACCAGTCTATGGTACTTTTTTCCCTGCAGCCCAAGCTGATTAAGACAGTTGTGGGGACTCTAATAGGTATCAGGAGGAGGAAGAATCTAGAAATCTTAATCTGTGGAATAAAGGAGATACAAAGAGTGTGCCTGGAATTTTAACTTAAATTAAGACATGAATGATAAGAAGTCAGAGAGCTTTGCAAAAAGCCAAGGTAAGATTTTCAGGAGGAAGGAATAACAAGTGTAAAGCTTGTTGAATATTAATGAGAACGCTAAGGAGGCTGCATGTTCAGAGCATCAAAAGTGGGAGAGAGACTGGTAGAAAAAGTTGATGTTGGAGGGTGGGTTGGAGTCAAATTGTGCAGCATCTTTTCAGACTTAATAATATGTTCAATATTATTCTTGCATTCACCATTAAAGGGTTTGAGCAGAGTTTGGTTTATACTTAAAACACTTCCTCATGGAGGTTGGGGTGGCAAAAGTGGAATAAGAAAGACCAGGAAGGAGGCACCTGCAGAAAACAATGTGAGAGGTCATAGTGGTGTGAATTAAGGTTATGTCATTGAAGGCCATTGAACATACACTTGTTGAGAAGATGAGAGAATGGGAGGGGAAAAAAAGAGTTCCGATTTGAGCATGTTGACTTGGAGATGTGAGTTTTGAAAAAGACTGTCTCATTGACCAAACTTTAGACAGGCTTTTCTGAGTCCTCTTCTCAACTGAGGTTCGTCCTTGGACTTTGCCCTCAGTATGCCTAACCAGTTTAGCAAGAATCTTGCCAAGGCAAGGTAGTAAGAATTTCCCCCAAACCCCTGTTTGATATCTGATGTCCTAACATCTGGTTAAGTTCTTAATTCCAACACTTGCTATCTGACTCCCTTAGTCTCCTTAGCATGATTTGTGTTAAATCAAATTTTATTTATGATGTCTATCATCTTAGAAATTTTCTACCTGCTGACCCCATCACTCTGATCTTTGGATATACATTCCCAGTTGTCCTTAATTGAATTTAGAACTGAGCTCAGTTACACACTAAAGTCTCTTCCCCCTATTGGAAGAGTACTGAATAAAATTTGTCTTTACTGCTTTCAACAAGTACCTGGATCTATTTCTCTTTAATCATTTGTATTATTAGATTATCTCTGATAATCAAACACAAGTGAAAATCTTCTCTACCAAAATACTTTTTCTTTAAAGCAGATAGTTGGCTTGAATGGGTTTTTTGATTCTTCTGGCCCTCAGAGAAATATGTGCCAGGCAAAACGCAAGCACTGTATCCAGACGTAGTCTGTTACTGTCAGAAGTTGCTCATGAATTTGTATGCCAAAGAACTGACTTGAGAGATGCTTCTGAAAGAAGCCAACAGCAATAGATAGTGTCTCAGTTCAACGGAAATCCCACTATCCACGGAAACACTGGCTGGTCCTGCATTTTACGTAGATGGGATCATTTTCTTTCCAATAATGACACTCTTTTTGTCAAAGCTTTCACCTCATGTGCCTCTTTGGCACTTGGACTCCCAATAACGTTTCCTAACATTAGAATTTACTCTAATTTAAACTAACTCTGAATGAAAACATGTTTTTAAAGGAATTATTCTGTAAGGTACAGAAAGCATCACTATCACCAGTGTATTTTAATTACAATAAATGCTGCTTTTGCAAGTGCAATAAAAATTGTGTTTCTTAAGTTATCCTGACTTACTAAATATAGATTAATATAGAGATATACATTACACTCTTAAGTTAGAACTCTAAAAGCGGAAGTATTTGTTCTTTAATAACACCGCTTTTCTTTTCCTTAATGAGAAAACTAAAAGTCATATAACCATTTCATCATTGGCAAAATGAAGCAGCAGGTTAAGAATTCTACTGCTGTGGGGCGCCTGGGTGGCTCAATGGGTTAGGCCTCTGCCTTCGGCTCAGGTCATGATCTCAGGGTGCTGGGATGCTGGGATAGAGCCCCACATCGGGTTCTCTGCTCAGCAGGGAGTGTGCTTCCCTTCCTCTCTCTCTGCCTGCCTCTCTGCCTACTGTGATCTCTGTCTGTCCAATAAATAAATAAAATCTTAAAAAAAAAAAGAATTCTACTGTTGTTTCCATCAGTAGATATAACATCAATGGTAATGGGATAGAATTGGATTTCACTGGGCAAAATCCGTTACCTAGGGCTGATGTCCAAAGCTGCCTGCCTCTACCTTGGGTTGATATCAGCCTGTGGTGGTCACTGGTATGTTTGCTATTCAGCCTGACATATACTCCTTGCTGGGAATTAGATTTGGAAAGAAAACCTAATGACATTTCCTACCCAATATATCTGACGGCCCCAGAGTAGAAGACTATGCTTCTCTGCAAAGAGTTTCTCCTTCCCTGTGTACAGTAATGTCACAGCAGAAATCTCTGGCATGGAAGTTGTTTACACTAGACCTATGTCACTTTGAAAATAACAATAACAACACAAACAATAGTAATAATCCCATGACTGACAGTGAATGGTCCAGCACACCAAAAAATCTTAGAATAATTTAAGTGACAAAATGACAAACATTTCAACTTACTTGCCATTAGTGGACATTTTCCCCACTAAAGAGTAATAAAAAGTAAGCTTTCTAGTCCAACTGATTTGTATTTTTTTAAGATCACAAATCCTTTAAAGTCTCACATATTAATAATAGAAACAAACTGCCACTAAATCATAGGTTTTTCTTTACTTATATGAAGTGGTAAATGCTTTTCATTCAACCCAGAAATGTTCCCTATAGTCTGTAACAATCAACTTAAATGTCATCAATTCTGTAAAGCTTTATCAGGTTTTCTCCTTTAGAGTAACTATTTTAATATCTCATGCTATCCAACAACATTTATGTATTTATTTAATATATTTATTGAATGTAAGCACAGGTTTTGAGAGAGAAAATACAGTAAGTTAAGAGATATGTTCTCTTTCTAATAGGGCTTACACGCACGGGGTAAGGAGTTTTCAAGTGAATAAACAAGATAATTGCAGATTGTGAGAAATGCCATGAAGTTAACAAACTAGGTGGTATATGACAAAATATGTAAGTGGGTGAAACATATTCAAAGCATTCATTTACATAAAATGATCAGAAAAGACCGTGCTAAGGATATGTCCTAAGATGAAAAGATAGGAATATGAATGAACTGATGGGATCCAATCAAAGAGCATTGCTGGAAACAGGAGCAGCAAGTACAAAAATCTTAAGGTAGGAAAGACCTTGAGTGGTTCAAGAAACACAGAGATACGTGTACAATGATCTTGAGCATCTCTGAGAGAGAGGATAGTCCATCTTACACATCTTCTGATTCCTGACTTCTAGCAAACATTTTCAAAGAAATACTACAAAATTATTTGGTTAGTAAAGAATAAGCAATTGAGACATATGTTTACAAAGTTATAACAGGTTTTTAAAAAAAATATTATCTTGGGACGCCTGGGTGGCTCAGTTGGATAAGCGGCTGCCTTCTGCTCAGGTCATAATCCTGGTGTCCTGGGATGGTGTCCCACATTGGGCTCCTTGCTCTGTGGGGAGCCTGCTTCTCCCTCTGCCTCTATCTGCCTGTGCTCACTCTCTTGCTTTCTCTCTCTAACAAATAAATAAAATCTTAAAAAAAAAAAAGAACAGAAATTTTTGAAAAAGTATCATCTTGTGAAAGGACAGTAACATAATAATATGATAAGTAATAACAACATAGGACAATTATAATTTTGCTAAAAGTGTGTGGTAGAAGCAATTAAAGTAATTATGGACAAGGGAAATGGATGTCATTTTTTAATAGTCAAGGAAACTATCATTTTTCAATAAGGAAACAGATTTGAGCTTTTCATAATGACTGAATCTTTCATTTAAAAGATTTTATTTATTTATTTGACAGAGAGAGAGAGATCATAATTACACAGAGAGGCAGGCAAAGAGAGAGGGAAGCAAGCTCCCTGCTGAGCAGAACTCGATCCCAGGACCCTGAGATCATGACCTGAGCCAAAGGCAGAGGTTTGACCCACTGAGCCATCCGGGCACCCCTGAATCTTTAAATTTAAATGAGAATCTACAAGTTTTGAGCTTTTGTTAATAAATTTCAAGTGCATCATTTTTTAATGGTAATTAAGATTGAGTATGCTTGTATGTTTCCCTTACATTGACAAAAATAAAGTAAAGGCAATTATTAGTTAATGCTGATATAGTAGATTTAAGGAGAAGTCTATATGTTGAAGATTTAAAAAGTGAATAAAAACTGAAGAGGTTAGAAAGGTCTTTTATAATTAAGATTGGTCTAACACATGCCCTTTTCAGAACTTCTTAACTTATGCCATGTCTTTTCATTTATGACATATTTATGAATATTAATTTATATGACACTCTATGAAAAAGAATAAACAAATTGAGATCATTTTTAGGACCATTAAGATTTTTGGAAATAATCTGACATTTTTAACACAATGGCCTTCTGTGCAAGCTAAAGAATATATCCTATTGGAATTAATTAATTGAAAAAATCAAAGGCTTTCTTATATTAGTAATACTGAGGCTACAAATATTCAAATAATAAACATTTCGAATTTTTTAATCATTGAAAAACCTTTTGAACAATCTTAAATTTACTTTTACATAATGCAAGTTCCTGTGAAGATTGAGTACCCTATTGATAACCATTTTCCTTTAATGCTATTTGTTTTCACTCATACAGAGTTCCAGCATAGATCATCTAGTTTTAATGTAGTACTGACTTTTATACCCAAGAAACTACAGACAACCCCAAGGAAATGATTCTGTTGAGGAGCTGAGGTTTACATTTAACTTACTGAGCTCCCTCAGTGATTTTGCTCTGTGAATATATTTAGTAAATAAACAAGACATTAGGAAAAGAGAGGGCAAATAGTTAACTTGTGAATAAGATCTTTTATATGGCTATCATGTGCCTCTTATAGTTCCTAAAATATTAAATATGTTCAAGGAAATAGTATTTGGTTTCATCTTGATTTTCTCTGTAGCTCTTAGAACTATAGCAAACATAGTAGGTACCTGATAAATTCTGTGTGAATTGAGTGTGTCACACTTTATTTTTTTTTTCCTGAGAAGTTACCTTTAGTTTTTGATTCCAGATGGAGATTATAGACCAATAACTATTATTACCTAGAAATGGGCAAAATATTAGCTGTTTATTGTCAGGCTAAAGCCCACAGACATATTTTGTATCCATTAAATAAAAATAAAATTATAATTTAAGCCCTAACAAAAATAATTAATTGATGGAAACATAAAAAATCTACCCTTGAGACAGAGGAATCTAGATTTGAGATTTTCTGGATTAAGAGTATAGACCAGATGATAATGTTAAATAGCGTATTAAACTATGTTGAATACATGTAAATTAAAAATGCATTTATTCTTTGTTCATTCACTTAAAAATAATATAGATTTTGGGCAGCACTGTTGGAGGTACCAGACAAAATGCTCTGAAGGAAACAGACAATTTTCCTAACTTCATGGACTTTTTATTTTACTTGGAATGAGGAGTGGGAGAAGAGGATAATAAATCAATGAATGAGTAAATATATTATAAACTAAATAGTGAAAATTGCTAAAAAGAAAAAAAAAAAGTAAGGTAAGGGAGATTGTAAAGTGCCAGGTGTGAGCACACTACTATTTTATGAAGAGTTCATAAACATTATAAGTAGGGTAGAAAGGATAGCCAGGAAGAGACTTTTTTGCTAGTGTGATTTGAGCAAAAATCTGAGAAAAGAGAGGAAGTGAGCTATGAGGCTACAGGGGGATAGAGTACTAAGTGAAATGTCCTGTGGAAAGTACATGCTTGAAATGTCCAAGAAGCAAGGAGATCCAGTATGGCTGGAGTGGGAGTGAGTGAGCTGGACATTGAGAGAAAATGGATTGGAGGGATAATTTCAAAACACTAGGTGCTAGTTATGCCAAAGAATATACAGCTTTATAATAATAAATTTATTTCAAAGTGTTTTGTGGTATCTTTTACTTACCAAGCATGATGCTAAGAGCTTCATATAAACATCACTTAGTTATCATAATCATTCTGTAAATAAGCCTTGTACAAGTCATAGAATTTGACAAAGTTATGAAACAGTTAAATTTCTGAATTATGGCTACTTTTACCCCCAAGGTTTTTTTTTTTTCTTTATATTCATTTTGAAAATTATTTATCATTTATTTAATTCCTTCCTCTCACCTACCTATAAGTCAAAAACAATATTTAGTATGCAAGTAACAGTGACCTTGTCTCTACTGAAGCTGTTAAAGAAAGCTGCAAAGTAACATTCTAATAACCGATTCATTGAGCTGCACCTATTTGTCATGGCATGCGATGAGTATCTAGCAACACCATTTTTGCACTTATGACCTGTTCAAATTTTATGTCCTGTACAAGTGTTTGCATGCTATATAAATCCAGCTGCAAGTGGAATATCCGAACTCACAGTTAAAAATTAATAAATTAATGATCTGAACTCACAGTTTCAGAGTAATGATCCTTCCACTATTGAGGAATAAGCACTAGTTAGGTAGGCAAACAAGTTTGATTCTGAATTCATATTTTACCCAAATATAATTGCTTTCGATCAGACCAGTTTCAGAAGAACTGCTTTTCCACCTGCTTTTCCAGAAGAAATGCCTTTCCATCACTTCAAAATACAAAACAAATGGAAAAAGGGAACGTGTGTTAGTGCTAAACAAAATGAGAACATGGAAGAAATACGTTTATCAGTGGATCTTACATAGTTCAGATAGATTGTTGATGAACCGGAAGGTTCTTTTGAATTAAATCACCAGTCATCTGAAGCTCTTTCAAAAGCTTAGACAGCCCCAGCAGTGACTAGCAATTTCTGATACCAGTGACAAATGACCTACATCAAAAATATTGAATTTGCATATTCATAATGTAATTTGAGTACTAATGCTCTCGACCACTAGGGAACTCTTGATATAATTATGTTAATTTCCAATATGTTTCCCAATGTTCTCTCTGTACCAGTGATTGCTTACGTGAAAGTTAATATTTTACATTTAAAATTAAGTATGAAAATAAATACCATAGTTTGTTTCATAGAAGCTGTATTATATTAGAAAATATATTCACATGAGCAAATTGGAGCTAATTGACAGATTGTGGCTGAATTAATGTCAAGAGTTTTGTTTATATTTAAATTGCCTTTAGATTGAGTCACTATATTGTAACAGTTCTGTGAAAAATACGTTGGATAGAAAATACTGCAGTTCATTTGGTCACGTTAACAATTGATGCCACGGTTTCTTGAGCAATTTGACTGCTGTGATATATACAGAGGATGTAGACAGACAAAATAAATGTATTGACATGCCCCTGTCCAGTGCAACCTCAGAACAAAGCCCTGACAATTATTAACCAAATTTCATTTCATCTGTGAATAATTAATAATTAACAATGTGAATACATACTGGACCTAGAAAATAAATAATAAAAAAAACATCTTGTGTTCGACCTACAAATACAAAATGCAATTCAATTCTGAATGTTTCCCATCAGGTTACAGGGAAGTAGATATGCACATCTCAATGAAAACATATTTTCAAGTTCTCTTCTTTCTGAATAAGCTCAGTAAATTCTTGTAATGGAAACGTTAAACAAACTTTTTCCAATTTACCTTGGTTTCACCCAAACAAGAATGTCAAATATTTCTAACTGTAATTCATATAAAATACTTAATACATTCGGAATAGTATGAGACACAGTATGGAATTAAATTCCTTTTTTTAAGTATAATGATTGAAGATAGAAGGGCATTAGAGAAACAATGAACAAACCCATGTATTGTGTATAAATTTGAGATACTGTAAATAATAGTGTGTTCATTGTGTGATGATCATAACGTTAAATTTAGAAGACCAAATTTTGTGTAGATTAATCTAACTAAAAATAGTAAAATTCTTTCTAAATGTTGGCTACATAATAGCAAATGTTTTTATTTAAGAAAAAGAAAAAAGATTTGCTGCTTAGAAGACCAGAGCTCTGAAGCTGCTTTATATAGTTGTCTGAGAACTTGCATAGGGTACTGTTTGAATGCCTTGGTGGTAACCTTAAGAATAAAAAGTCATTGCTGAAGTTAAGAAAAGGACATTTTTGTTCAGCAAGATCTTACTAGAATGAATAACAATGAGATCATTAATCAAAACAATGCCAATGTCCAAGATATTCCAAAAATTTAGAAAAGAAGGGTATTTCTGCATGAAGAACCACATGTCAAAGAAGATAGTAGTAGAAAGGGCCAAGATTTAAAAAAAGAAAAAAGAAAGAAAAGAAAAAAAAGTCACCAAGAAGCCACTGTGAAATAAATTTGCATAATGTTGCATTTCACCTTTCTCCAAGGGGAAGAGGACATTTGATAGCTCTAGCCAGGCCATCCTTTATAATTATAAGCCCTGACTCTTAAATGTGAAATTATGTAGGATAGTGTGTATGTATGTATTTAACTGTTCCTGGTAATGTTATACTAAACATACAAAGGAAAAACAAAACAAAACAAAGGACCTTACAGCCATATTATTTTATATAGATCCAATGAGTTATGGCCTGCTATCACTGCTATATAACATTGTGTATAGCTTTTGCTACTAAAATAATTGGGCAGAAGATGGGATCTGTAGTTCCTAACTCCCAAACTGACTATTTATGTTTTCTACCAAATCTGAAGGATCCATATGTAGTCAGTGGGTGCAGCCAAAAATTGAGTATTATCCTAACTAAAGCCTTTTCTGCACATCCAAGAGTGAATTTTCTTTCTTCCCTGAATTTCTGAGATATTGCCCAGTCTTTCTGATGGACATCCTTCTTTACTTTTTTCACTGTGCTCAAAAACTTGGCCAAGATGGAAAATCCATGGGTGATTGATTTTCTTGCTAAGCCTTGTTCACTGGCCTGAATTCTAAAGTCTCTTTCCTCAATCAGAGCTACTTGATCAGTTTTCCTTGTTTTTATTTTATTTTATTTTTCCACAGCTGTGTTATTCTATGGAGGATAATACTATGCTAAGACCAGATGCCCTAAGTCATATAGAGGATGGTAAATATTCTCAAAATAGGCTCACAACCCATCACTAATCTACACCTTCTGCCTCTAGAGCCTATACTTCACCTGTCAAACCACATTTTATATTTTAAAATGCATTTTCATTCCAAAGTAGTATGCAATTATAGTATATTTTAACCACATTTAAGTAATGGAAATGGAAATAATGATCTCCCTAGCTTCTTACAGTAGTTCATTTTAAACCACAAAATTTGGGAAAAATGTATATTTTGCTGGGAGTCTTAATTTTAATGAATTTTACTTATAAAATTCCTTAAAACTCAGTACAATATCTAAATTGAAATACTTAATAAGACGTGAAATAACCAACATTTTCTAAGAATATCTTTGCTACTTTATGTTGATCAAAACATTTCTACTTCCTATGAATCAATTTCTTAAGTAAAGATAAAAAAAAAAAGAAGGTTGTAATGGTAGTAATATAAATTAACCAAAGGTAATTATCTAAATTATATCCTCTAACATAAAAGGAAATTGTAGAGAATGACAAAAAAAAGTATTTGTCCTGAAAAATTCAATGAAGGAATCATAAATTTTAAGGTCAAATCATTAACACACAGATGAGGTTTTACTTCCATATATGAGTAGCAACTGGTTGTTCTTTTTATATCAATGGATGAAGAAGTAAACAAGGTGCCATGATTTCCTGATTTTATTGACACATATTTTGGGAAGATAAATGTTCAAGACAATGTGTTTAGTGACTGAAGGCCTCATATAACCATAGAGTAGATTATCTTTTTGAATAGTTTTATTATGCAGCTTTTACGTAGTTCTAATGCATGCATTTTATACATTAGTTATGGCACAAGAATTTACATTCCAGCTATACACACTGGAGAAAGACAGACATGTTCAAGTTTTAAAAGAATAACTTTTATTCGTTAATGCCATCTCTATCCGGATACATTTAGAGCAGTGTATATACGGAACTGTCGAATTTAATTCATTTACTAAGGACCTCAGTGTCTTTTCTGATGGCCTAAATTTCACTGAACATTAGTTGAATACTACTGAATACATAAAGCAGATTCATTTCTAGCGTGTCACATTTCTGTCAACAAATAATCTAAAAACTCATCATTCTCTACATCACATTTGACTTTAGATGAGCAAATTCCACATTGTGAGACAATGTCAGCGATGTGTTAAACTGACACTAGATGTTCACGGACTTACTTTATTAAAGCCATATATTCTTCAAAAATGGACTTAGAAAAGGCAGCTTCAATCCTAAAACCCTCATAAAATATGATTGGGCAAGGAGAACTATGTTATTGCATCAATACATTTGTTATTAACTATGATAGGTGGGTGAATTTTAGATTTAGTTTAAAACCTCATCTACTTGTAACTCTTATAACCAATATTAGGATGGGTAGTTATATAAAACCCATTTATTTGTGTATTTGCATTAACCAAGAAAACAAACAAAAACATAAAGGTGCAAAACCATACATGCATACACACATACCTACAAAAGCAATATAAGAGATTACTCATCCTATTTTTAAAGATACTATTTTATTTACTTAATTATTTATTTATTTATCTGACAGAGATAGACACAGCAGGGGGAGTGGGAGAGGGAGAAGCAGACTCCCCACTGAGTGGCAAGCCCGATGAGGGGCTCAATCCCAGGACCCCAGAAACATGAACTTAGCTGAAGACAGAAGCATAATGACTGAGCCACCCAGGCAACTCATCCTATTTTTAGTCAGAGGTCATATGTCTATTATTTACAAAAGTAAATAATAGTGATTTATGGAATAAAACTATTTTTGTTATAGCATAAATTCACTTCATATTTTAAAATAAAATAAATACTTCAGTAATTTTAAACTTCTACAAAACAGAAAATGTCATAAATAAGATTTTTAATGCATCCATGTCTCTTTCTCATTTTCTACCTCTATTCTACTTTTCCAAGTTCGTTTTAGATTCTGAAAGGTAGAGCAGGGATCAACCATATATGTTACAGAAAATCCTCCTAAGATGTTTCTAAATAGAGCCTTTACACAATACTTTTTTTGCTTACCATCACTCTTCTTCTCCCTCAAGTTTTGTACATACTCTATCACCTCAAAAACATTTTAATGTCATTGATCTAAGCTATGGCAACTTCTAATGTTATACTCAATTTCATTTTATGCTAAGAACCAATGCTTTCCCTGACATTTTCATTCTTATCAGCAACAGTAAAAAATTTTACCAAAAAAGTGAGTTTTAAACCACTTTAAGGGACATAGTATGTGTATGTGTATCTGTATGTGTGTCTGTATGTGTGTACATATCCACACATCATGGGAAGTAACTTAAAGCAAAATTAAAATGAAATTGGTAAGCAGTCAGCTGATCATATACAGCCTCTAAGAGACTCACTCAAAGTTTACTTTGAATAGTACACATCATATTTCTCTTGCAAAAATATTAAGTGTGCACATATAAATATCAGTAATTATATGCTCAGGGTGGAGTCTGCTTAAGATTCTCTCCCTCTTCCTCTGCCCCTTCCTTATAATCTTTCTCTTTCTTTCAAGTAAGTCTTAAAAAAAAAAAAAAGAAAAAAAAATGTCAACAGAATGACATTTAAAGTAATAGATTTGAATTTTTTTCAAAATCTATGATATTCCAATCCATAATCCAATAAAACTCATGAAGGATAAACAAGAATAAATCCACACCTGGAACATCAGAATAAAACCACATATCCAAGAAGAAAAAGAGGAAATCTAGAGAGCAAACAGAAGTGGTTGAGGGTAGGGATGAAATGTTCTCCAATAAAATGTTATATTTTACTGTTGTCTTCTTTATTACTGCTGTTTTATATATATATGTGTGTGTATATACATATATATACACATATATACACACACATACATATATATATACACACATACATACACACACATATATATATGGTTTAGGTGTTTGACTTAAGCTGGCCCAGATGAAAGAAAACTCAGAATCTTTTCTTTATTTTGTAAAAGTAAGAGATTAATGCTCTGTTAACATGAATACAAAAATGTGGCCCTAGGGACTATGGCACCAGAAAGAGAATTGGCCTTAGAATGAAGCTGTGAATGCAAAACACAGAGAAGTGAGCTAGAAAGGCCTTGGGTCAGCAATATAATTTACCTTCATTAAAAATGCATAATAAGGAAACAGCAATCTTTTGCAAAAGTACATAAAACAAAAGGTACACAATACATACATTTATGTGGCTGCCTAGAACATGGACTAAGAAGGAGAATGGGAGTGAAAAACTGGGTTGAAATGAAAAAACTCATTAGATGGGACATAAACATGGAAACAAATGTGATTAAGTGAAATCTTCAGCACCTACTGTCACGTATAACTTTACCTATGCCTATATCCATCTCTATATCCATATTTATGGCTATTTAAAAAGCTGTGTTCTTGTTGACATTGGTGAGCAACTGGGTCAAACCAACTTTGAAAACTTCCTGGTTATGGAAAATACAAGCAGCCTGCAAAGAGTATAACCTGTTGGCTACGGCTGTGCACTTTATTTCATTTTATAACACCAAGGGAAAAATTTAATTTTTGCTTCTACAGTCAGTATTCACTTATATTCACCAAACATTTATTAAGTCGTTCTTTCTTCTAGATTTTCCATTTTTGATTATTGACCTCTTCCAGAAATTCAACTTTTAAAATATTCTTTAAAGAGGTTTAGAGGTCAGGGCACCTGGTGGCTCAGTCTGTGAAGCGTCTGCCTTGGGCTCAGGTCATGATCCCAGGGTCGTGGGGTTGAGCACCACATAGGGTTCCCTGCTGGGTGGGGAGGCTTCTTCTCCCTCTCTCTCTGCCTGCCACTCCCTCTGCTTGTGCTCTTTCTCTGTCAAATAAATAAATAAAGTCTTTTAAAAAAATTAAAAAACAAAGAGGTCTCTGGATGGCAAAGTCTCTCTATTTTTCTGAAAATAAATTTGTTGTTGCTCTATTATGGAATCAAATTAAGTTCTAAAGGGAAAGTCATGTTTCTCAGCAAATTTATATATATAAAATATCAAGCTTGATATATATGTATCAAGCTCCACATGGGGCTCCCTGCTCTGTGGGGAGCCTGCTTCTCCTTCTCCCTCTGCCTGCCCTTCCCCCTGTTTATGCTCTCAATCTTGCTCTCAAATAAATAAATAAATAATCTTTAAAAAACTGTTTTAAAAATATTTTTTTCATTCTGTGCTATTTTTCTGATTCATTCATTTAAATATTATGTAAGGTTTATTAAATCTAATATTTTAGAACATGGATGACTTAAATTTTATACCTTTGTTTTTCACTGAATTTTTCTATTTATTCATTTTTTATTTTATTTTACAAAAACAGAAGCAGCAAAGAAAATAAAGCTAAAACAAAAACTTAGTACTTTCTCCACATATAATTTAAGTAGCACTGTTCCACTGGATTAAACTAAATCAATGGTTTTCAAACCATGTAGTGCCAAGTGTCCCACGTACTTCAAAAAATGATTTTTATCAGTTTTACTCATTGAATAAAGGAGTCCAAGGACTGTGAAATACAATTTGCAATCCCCTGAATATGATGCTCTGTCACTATTTGATCTCACTTCTAGTCTTACAAGAAAGTTCCATTAAAAGTAGCTGTTTTCCATGGGATTTTCAGATTTGTCCAGAGCTTAATTTCTTAATTAGAAATGGAGCAAGATAAATAAAGTAACTCAAAATATAAAACTAAAAGTCTCTTAAAACATTAGGAACAACCTCTAAGGAAATTATAAATGGAAAGGCCTAGAGTAATTTCATTAGCTAATGATTAAGAGGCTGCCATGACTGGTGTAGAGCCCACATAATCTGGAGGGTAAGCCCAGAAATAGTGAAGTTATAGTCTATGAATAAAAATTTGTATGTAGTCCCTTTTATTCCTTTTTCTTTATGTTTGAGGTAATACTATGGCTTGACCCTTTTTCTTTATTATTTTCGTAAATATCAAAAGGGAGAATCATTAAAATATGATTATTAAATTAAAAGTGTCAACATTTATAATACATTGTTATGTTCTATAAATATACTTTTTTGAAATCTAGCATCTACCACCAGATGTACTGCAAATGTTTTTTTGTTCAGTGGTAAAATTATTCACATTTATTTTCATAGGATTTAATTATTCTTGATTATCTTCAAATTTAATTAACCATTCTAAAATAAAAGTAATCATACTTTTATATTTTTTATTAATGTCTCCTTCAAAAAAATTTTTTAATTATCTTATCAGAAGGAAAATAAATTGATTTTTAAAATAGAAAGTGAAAGTTTATAATTTCTCAGTTTTCTTCTAATGAATATTAGACTTTTTAGTTTGTTTTCCTTAAAATATCTGATTTTATAATGCCAGAGGAGACATTTAAATCTAGAATATTAAAAAAATAAAATATTAATATTTTAAAAATGTATCTCGAAAATCAGATCTAAAGGACACTAACTCATTGAAGTTTTCTTGTTGTTATTTTTTAAATGCCAAACAAATGTTGCTTTAACAGAAAGCTTGCTAACACACTTACACCTCATTTTACATTTCTCTTTGGTGCATGACTGTTTTTGTTTGTGTGTGTGTGTGTGTGTGTGTTTCCCCAAATAAATTTCACCATAATGCAGCAGTATGACAAAACAAAAGAAAAAATAAGAGTATGTATTATATGTGTATCTTCAGCAATTATTGCCAAATGGTTCTAACATTTTTAAGTGCTGTAGTTTTAAAGGAAGAGAGAAACATAGAGAAATGTTTCCCATCTAGATTAAAATTTGGTTCATTTAAAATATCTGTTACTTTTTTTTTAGTACAACATATCCTAGAAAAAAATCCATATTTATGTCTATTGCTATAGTATATGATTGAACTTAAAATAAGATAGATGCATTTAGAGTTATGGAATTATTCATAGCTTTGTGAAGGATAACTTATATCTTAGGATTTTTATATACAAAAGTTTGGGAAGATCAATTACATGGTACCAGCAGACAGGACTAAAAGAAATGACTGTATATTTATTCCAAAATTAGAGAGAGAGACAGACAGACGGAGAATCCTAGTTTTCATTCTCCTTTTAATAGAAAGCTATTTAACCTTGGGCAAATCTCTTGGTGTGTGTGGACCTTAGTTCATATATCTGTAAATTGAAAGGGTTGAAATAGAGAAAGCTTCTTTTAGGTTCTGAGTTCTCCAATTCTATGAAATATGTATTGAAGGTTAGTGGCATAAGAAGGGACTCAGTGAAATCCCCACTGCTCTGAAGTTATTTGAGTGAGTGTGTCTTAGATGGGTGCCGGGAAGCATATTGAATCAAAGCATATTTTGGCATTCAGGCAGTGGGATGCTTCTGCCCTCAGAGTCATCCTCATATCAAACACTCTTGAGGTAAGAATTCAGACTAAAGTTCTTCAGCTTCAGCTGGGGGTAACTTTCTAAAGGAAGTGACTCCACTTGAATAAATAAAAAATAACAATCTATAGATATATCAGCAAATTATTTCAGAAGTTAAAACATGGTGAGTTAGGTTATTTTCTTTTGAACGAGAGGAACCATGTCTTCCCTTTTATTGTCACTTAAAAGTCTATCTCTCTGAAAAACAATCTGAGGGGTTTGAAGTGACGAGGGGGTGGGAGGTTGGGGTACCAGGTGGTGGGTATTATAGAGGGCACGGATTGCATGGATTGCACCACTGGGTGTGGTGAAAAAATAATGAATACTGTTTTTCTGAAAATAAATAAATTGAAAAAATTAAAAAAAAAAGTCTCTCTCTCTCTGAAAATGTAGTCTCCCAGCGTCCACCTAGTATATTACAATATTTTGATATCCAATGATATTTCATATTTCTTAACAACCCTTTTGGCAGTGTGAGTTGAAAAACCAAAGAAATGGCAGAAAAGACATAACAGTTGTTTGAGTTAGGTTTCACTGCTGTTTGTTTGTTTTGTTCTGGAGTGTATCTTTGTGCAAACAGATCAACAGAGAAGTAAAATAATTAAGTGCCCATCAACTTAAAACCATTGTAAAACTAACTTTTACCATACTGTCTAGGTCATAGTGAGAACTCCACAAATACTTTTTTTTTTTTTTTTAAGTAAACTCTACCCCCAGCGTGAGGTTTAACCTCATGACCCTGAAATCAAGAGTTGCATGCTTTTACCGACTGAGCCAGCGAGGCATTCTCACTTATAGCCTTTTCAAAAATAGACTCATACCTCTCTGATTCTGTTTGTGTTCCCTTTACAAGCATGTCTTTATCAATTAGTATATTTCATCTTAATTATGAGAGGCATTGAGATCATAAAACTAATTTTGGTCTTCTCCACCGAGCCAAAGTTTTCTTTTTCTTTTTGAACAAAATTAAAACTCACCAGTGATGATTCTGAACATGCTATTAACTGCCAAATTATATATTCTTCTTAAATGAATTTATTGTAGGGTGCCTGAGTGAATCAGTCAGTTAAGCATCCGACTCTTGGTTTAGGCTCAGGTCCAATAAAAAAAAATTATTATATATGTAGTTAGTTAACATTTATATACAAGTTAATGCTTTCTAGAAAAGATGCAGTATCACTTACTTTAGTTCATTTATTCATTTGGTCATTTATCCAATAAACAAATCTCTCTCAGGGTCTATTAAAAATAAAGACAAGATAGATATTCATATTTATCTTTACTCTTGCTTTAAAACTAAAGTAACTTACTTAGAAGCAGTGATAATAGAAAATGAAAACAAAAACAATCTCTTTTCATATAGAAGATGAGAACCAAAGATTATAACCTAGGGTTGAACTATTTCCCATTTATGTTTAACATGTTCCAATTTATGTTAACAATAATTTTATCTTATTATCAGGTATTAAGGATAGTATTCTCACTATTATTAATAGTTATTGTAGTGTATGCAGTACTAAGACAGCACAGGGTTTGGCTAAATTCTCAGGAGCAATAGTATCAGTGACAGGTTCACATAAGTTAAACCTCAAGACCTAACTCTAATTCTAATGCTTTTTGTATTATATCATAGAAACCTCAAATAATCACTTCTATGTTACAGATGTCCCCCAAATCTTGTGAACCTATAAGGAGCTTATCAGCCACTGAGAAAAGTCTCATAGATGCAAATAGCATTTTTGATCTAACAAGGAGAAATGGGATTTCTGCCTGGAGAAATATGTTGCAGAATGAATGACAAGAGAGAAAAAAAGCAAAGAATCAGGAAATTGGAGGATAGGTAGACGAAATACCAAATAATTCCCTTTAGATGGGATATTAATAAATACAATGAAATAATGAGACACATACTGGAAAAGGAGGCTAGGTATGGAGTATTGGGCATGGAGAACCTTAAATAGCAGGCCAAGAATGTTTTTCTAAATGCATAGGGAAATCATTTACATTATTTGAGACTGGAAGAGGATAATAGTAAGTTCAGAGCCATGCTTCTAATAATTCATTAAGAAGTGGTGGTGGGTATTAAGGAGGGCACGTATTGCGTGGAGCACTAGGTGTGGTGCATAAACAATGAATTTTGGAACACTGAAAAAAAGTGGTTTTAATATAAATTGGAATGTCTCAGGAAAAACCCTAGCAACGTTGTTAAGCTTAGGCAGTATGGCAAAAGTATCTGGAGCTGTGGCGTGATAACAGAGGTAGAAGAGCCCACAACAGGTGCACATGATTAATAAATGAGAAGAAGAAGAAGAAGAAGAAGAAGAAGAAGACTCTGAGTCTTCTTGCTTTGGAGAGTAGAAAAATGATGGGGACACAAGTGTATGAAAATAGGAGGGAAAAAAATTTAGTTTGATACATATTGATTTTAAGACATTAGAGGATTATTCAAAAAAAAAAAAAGAATGATCAGCAAGGATTTGGAAATGAGCTTGTGATTCCATTGATGTATGAGTTCCTACAGGGCATGACCTTTTTGTATTCTAAACAACAATCCCAGATCCTCAAAGTGATGTGTGCCTAATATATCTTCTACAGTATAGACAACTCACACACAGACATATGTCACATATCTCACATATAGATATAGACAGCTCACAATTGAAAAATAAGCATTACAACTTCCTTTATGTTCTGTATGTATTATGCATATTTCTAACTTAGCATCTATAATCTTATTACAGTCATATATTTAAATGACAGTCTCTTTTTACTAGGCTGTATATGTATTTTGAAGGCAGAGGAGATTTCTGAGCCATTATGTTTCTCTCGCATCACTTAATAGTTGACACATAGAATATGCTTAATGAAGTCTCAGTAAATAAATAAATGAATGAATGTCACACCAGAAAAAGAACTGAGGTCTTGTAGTAAACCTGATATAGAGAATTGTACCACACTCTTAATTAGTTTTGTTGTGTACTATCACAAAATGAAATGATAAAACTGATTTAGTTTTAACTTTTGTTTCTACTCCCTGTTGTATCAGAAACAAGATTCTCATAACTAGGATTCTGATATTAAGAATGGTCATTGATTACACGACAACTTTTAATAATAAGAATAATTCTTTTTGTCTGCCATTAGTTTTTAAAGTTATTCTATTAAGCAAGATTACTCAGTTCTACTTTCCTTATTATAAATATTTTCTTTTTGGAATTATTATTTGGTGTTTGCATACACAAAATGAATAACATGACACTTGAGTAACAGACCCTTTCAACATTAAAAACATTAATTTTGTTATCCAATACAAACTTTATTTTCACTTAACCTGACTGAAAAACCAAACTAAAAACACATTTAAAGTGTTAGTGATCTTTGTCTATTTACTAAACCTCTTTAGATCTCACAGAGAAAAGCATTTGTTTTGTCTTTTTCTCTTGGCTTATCAGCAGCTTTTTGAGTTCTTTACAGAAGCAGCAACAATGGAAAAAATTCCAGTAACATATTAGCTGGTATCTTCTCCAGATGGCAGTGACTCTATTAACAGCAGGAAAGCAAACTTAAGCACCCAGCTTGCATCCAATCCAGTACAAAGATACTCTAAGAGAATATCTAAGTTGGGTCATCAATTAAATTCACTCTGAGGAGCCATTAAGGTATAATATATTGTCAGTTCAGCTAAATTACAGTCCTAAACAAAATCGGCTTCATTTGTCTTCTGTCTGTAGCTCCCCCTGTTGGCAATATCATGCTGTTTACCCACAGCAGATGGAATAATACCCAAGAGCGGTGGCGAGTAACTCATCATCTGCAAGGTCAAGCCATCTTCATATTTCTATCCAGATGCTTGTGGGTTCCAAGTTCTAATACCATCTCTCACAATTGAAATACATTGGTAATAAATAAATTCAGGGGAAGTATTGCCTCATTTAGAAACCAGGTGAATTCTCTATCAGCATCTCTTATTTTTCAGATCAGCCCTTCATATAAATCTTCATGAAACATGTGTGCAGTTCATCTTTCAGAGTGTTAATGGCTAGCTGTGGCTTAAAATATTATATTGTGAGCATTTTATTCAAGAGCCACTGCAGTTGATTAATTCTCCAAAAAACTTTGTGGAAAGTTAGTAGGGATGAATTTAGATGTTGTTTGAATGAACCTCGCTTGTTTTTGCAGACAAATTCAAAAGATGAAGCCAGGGTTAGCTGGCTAACATATGAGATGATGCTTGAATTGTTAGAGCTCTATGAAATACAAGATATTAATGTTTATTCTTCACCTCCTTGGTAATCTGCTAGATACCAACTGTTTAAAGAAAATGCATTGACAAACATCAGAGCTCAGAATCTGAGCATTACACACAGTTCACCATGCAAGGATAATTAAAAAGGAATTCCATTCTTAACTCACATCTGTCAAAGAACATTAAAAACATCTAATTCATAACCACAGCAATCCTTCTGAATAGCTTCATTTCTGTTTTCCCCCAATTTTCTCATATATCACACCCTAAAGAGCCTCTCATTTGCCAACTGTTCTCAGCAAATCCCTCTACTCTCAAGCATGTTCTTTAAAACTTTGTGAAAATCTTATTTTTTTTTAAAGGTAGTTTCCATCTCTTTTATCCAGTTTAGAAATTACTCACTTACTCTGAATTAAGTTTTTTTTCTACCAAGACTGATAATATGAACAGGGTTTGCAGTTGTAACATTCTCTTTGTTAGGGAAAAATGGACACTTAAATGCTCAATTTAATACTTCATTCTGCTCTCATGAATACATATGCTTTGGAATAGTCTCCCAAGTTAAAGGTAATCATGTTTAAGCTTATTATCTTTGTCATTATGTTTATAAACTGAGGCAGTAAAAGATAGCAAATGATAAAATCTGATTGGATTTTGAACGTTGTTTTCCTAAATTCTTATGTTTTATCTTATTTTTTTAAAAGATTTTATTTATTTATTTGAGAGAGAGAGAGAGTGTAAGAGAGAGCACATGAGTGGGGGGAGGGGCAGAGGGAGAGGGAGAAGCAGATTCCCCGCTGAGCAGGGAGCCACAGTTGCAGGACTAGATCCAGACCCTGAGATTATGACCTGAGCTAAAGGCAGACACTTAACCCATTGAGCCACTCAGGTGCCCCTCTTATGTTTTATAAGAACTTGTTTTTTATGACTAGAATATTTAAAATTTTTACCAAACAAAATATTTATAAGTCCCTTGACATGTTCAATTACATAACACAAAGTCCACTCACTTCAAGTATACATTTCAATGGTTTTAAGTACACTTACAAGTGGTGCAACCATGACCATAACAATTTTAGAAACATTTCATTGTCTCCAAAAGAAACTTTGAACTCTTTATCAAGTCACTCCCCATCCCCACCCTTCCTCCACTAATTAGCAACCACTAGTATACTTTCTATCTCTTTAGATTTCTTATTCTGATTATTTCATAAAAATAAAATTATTCAAAATGTGTCTAGCTTATTTTATTTAGCATATTGTCTTCAAGGTTCATCTATATTGTAGAACATATCAGTATTTTCTTTCTTTTTTATTGCCTAATAATATTCCATTGTATAAATGCTAATTTGTTAGTCTGTAAATATCTTAGGAAAAAACAGATGATCAATGCTGGTGATCATGTGTTAAACAAAATCTTAGCTCCAACTTGAAAAGTCAAGTGATAAAAAGGACTGCTTAATTGGGCTTAATTAAAATTAAAACATACTGGGCCTCATTGGACAGTATTAAAAAATGAAAATGTAACCTATAAACTGTAAGAAAATATTTACAAATCAGCTATCTGATAATAAACTTGTAACTAGAATGTATTAAGAACTCTTGGAGGTGCTTGGGTGGCTCAGTCAGTTGAGACTCTGACTCTGGATTTTAGCTCAAGTCGTGATTTTAGGGTTGTGAGATTGACTCCTGAATTCAACTCCTCACTCAGTAGGGAGTCTGCTGGAGATTCTCTCTCTCCTTCTGCCCCTCCCTCCCCTGCTTGTGCTTTCTTGATCTGTCTCTAAAACAAAACAAAACAAACAAAAAGCAAAACAAAAAACCATCTCTTATAACTATAAAAAATATAATTTTGAAATTAGACACATAATTTGAATAAACATATCTCCAAAGAAGATATATGAATGACTAATAAGCTCATGTCAATACTCCCAACATCATTAGTCAATAGTGAAATGCAAATCAAAACAATGATGAGATACCACTTCACTCTCACTGAAAATTTGATAATAAAAATATAGATAATAAAGTGTTGATCAGGATGTGGAGAAATCATAATTCTTATACACTGCTGATGGGAATGTAAAATGGTGCAGCCACTTTGAATAACAGTTTCACAGTTTCTCAAAATTTCAACATAGAGTTAGCATGACTTAGAAATTCCACTCCTGGATATATATCCTAGAAAACCAAAACATATGTCAATGCAAAAACTTGTATGTGAATGTTCCTAGGAGCATTATTCACAGTGTCCAAAAATTATAAACAACTCAAATTGCTTTCTAAGAGTAAAATCACTAACAAATTGTAAAATGTGATTTTTATAAGGTTTTTAAAATGTTATGATAGCATAAACATTGAAAAATGGCAGTTTTCCAGTATGGAATTTACCCAAAAAAATTAAAAATAGAAATATCATGTAATCTAATAATTCCACTACTGGAAAAGAAAATAAAAACTCTAATTTGAAAATACATATGCACCCCTATTTTTATTGAAACATTATTTACAACAGTAAAATATAGAAGCAACAACCTAAGTGTCCACTGATAGAGGAATAGATAAAGAAGATGTGCTGTATATACATGGAATATGACTCAGCCATAAAAATGAGATCTTTCTATTTGTGGCAACATGGATGGACCCAGAGGGTATTACACTAATACCGAATACTGAAGACAAATACTGTGGTGATTTCACTTGTATGAGGAATGTAAGCAAAACAAAACAAAACAAAAACAGAAACAGAAACAGAAACAGAAACAGACTCATACATACAGAGAAGAAACTGGTGGTTGCCAGAGGAAAAGGGGTAGGGGGAGTGGGCAAAACAGGTGAAGAGGATTAAGAGGTACAAACTTCAAGTTAGAAAACAAGTAAGTCACAGAGTTGAAAAGAACAGCATAGTGAATACAGTCATTTATATTGTAAGAATATTGTATGGTTACAGATACTAACTGTACTTGTCATGGTGAACATTGCCTAATGTATAGAAATGTTGAATCACTATGTTATGAAACTAAAACTAATATAATACATTATGTCAACTGTACTTAAATAATTTTTTAAAAATTTAAAAAATAGGGACACCTGGGAGGCTCAGTGGGTTAAGCCTCTGCCTTCAGCTCAGGTCATGATCCCAGGGTCTTGGGATTGAGCCCCACATCAGGCTCTCTGTTTGGCAGGGAGTCTACTTCCCCCTCTCTCTTTGCCTGCTTCTCTGCCTACTTGTGATCTCTCTGTTAAACAAATAGATAAAATCTTTTTAAAAATTTAAAAAAATAAAAAGAAATTTGTGAAAATGGCAACTTTCTAAATAAATACATAATATTTTATCATAAAACTAGTAAAATACACCTTTTACATCGTTTTATTGTCTACATCCAAAGCTATTCTTGTACGTATTGGGTTTAATTAGGACTCAGGTTGTTTGTTATTGCTTCTCAAAATCAATTAAAAAGTACTTTATCAGTGTCTATCCCCTCTTCAGCTCTTTCAAATGTTACTTCCCAATCCCTGCCTTACCAGTATCTTCCTACAAATCCATGCATACATGCAAACATTCTGACATAATCATTATTGAGTATTCCATGCAGAAACTACAATATATTTGCATGTATCTTTTCCCTCTTTCTAAAATATACATCCACTTTTTCCACCCAAATATCCCTATGTATACTGCAAATATAACGTATTTCTTTTTTAATGATTTATTTACTCAGTCAGCATTTTTTGAGTAGCCTGTCTTGTACCAGGTACTAATTTAGACTCTGATATACAACAGCTAATAGAGAAAGGAAACAGATTCTCTCTTCACAGAAATTAAGTTCTAGTAATCCTAGGTAGTACTCAGATATTACTTTCTCCAGAAATGATATATGACTACACACACACACACCCCAACACCACACCACCTCCACCATTATCACCACCACTAAGTTTAGATATGTTTCTCTTTAGATGAGTTCATAGTATTTCACCTTTTTTCATCATATCATATATCACACTATAAATAATCTGGTTACTTGTGCAAAAGAATGCAACGATTGAACTGAGACTTGTTAGATGAAGAGTAATTTTCTAGCGTGAACCTCTCCAGTATGAGGTTCTATTAGAAATTTACAGCAGCTACACAACGCATAAATAGGGACAAGTATTTCCATATAGTGCGTACTTATAAAACATTTGTTGATTTGGCCCCTTGATTTGATGTCTTTATTTCAGTCAATGGCTCTGCAAGTCCTATGTCCCCTTTTTGCATACAGATGACTCTTGTGTTACCAAGTAAGAGGTTTGATGCTCTATTTTTGAAATATTAATAAAACTCTTCACTAAAAAAATACACACAATTTGCCACTTTTGCCAGGTTTTCAAGAGCTTTTAGGAAAGAGTTATTAATATGCTATTGCTATTCCTTGCCTTTGCCTAGGAGAGCATTAGAAGTATATATTTGTGTAGACATTTTAATTGCTGAAAAGATGGATATTTGAGCAACTGAAAAAATCTATATACTTAAAAATTTTATATTCACATATGATGGATATCACCTCATCATGAATGTTTAGGCACTTAATGACCCAGATTTTTTCCACTTCATGAAATAGAATAAGTAATGTACATTTTCATACTCCATTAACTCAGGTGACTCAGGTACCATTTAGTAAATTAATACTTAAGTCCATAAATTTGATATACTTAGATCAAAGTAAATTTGATGAAACAAACATACATGTGAGTGCTAGCTATGCTTATTACCTATCATGTTCTTGCTTGATGTCTATACTCTGAAATCTGTTTGCATTTTTTCTTCTTTAATTTAAAAGGACAAGTGCTTCTTATCCTTTTCTTGCCACAAAAGGACTGGATCAAATTCTAAGGAATAGAAAGGCAATTATCATCTATCACAAAGCTTTACCTTAGAATAGTGGACAGGGACAATTTACCAGGTTAAAGAAGGGAATTCCACCTCAAATTGGCTTAAAACAAAACAAAAACAAGCACAAAAAACAAGGTGTAGGAGAGGATTCATTGACTCACCTAAGTAAAAATACTGATATAGGTTAGGCGAGAATGAATCCAGCATTCCAACCATTCCATTATAATTCATCCCACTCTTGTTATTCTGTTTCTGTTGTTCTGTTATTCTGTTTCTGACTTTTATCTCAGGCAGGTTCTTCATGCCTGAGATCTATGTACAGTTCAAAAGTGCTACCTCCTATGGTACATCCTACTGCTTCGCAAAGTAAATAAGAGTATCGTATTTTCCCTGATAGAGTCAGCAAAGATAGCTTCATGTTGAACAGAACCAGTCACTATGGCGGGGGTGGGGGGCGTTGCAGTCTCATTGATCAGTTATAGGCGCTGCCTGCTAAGAGGTATGAGGTTTACCCACCCAAACTACACAGTCTGAAAATGAAGGAAGTGTAAGTTATCCATTAAAAAATGGAGGCAGGGTGGAAAAAATCAGAAGTCTACCTCAAAGCCCAACAGGCTGTTAACATTCTAAGCTCATTCCATCCATAGAAAAACAAATTACCCATGTAATGATAAATTAAGATCCATTTTGACCCTTCCTTATCAAGTTGTGTGCACACATTGACTGAATTTAGTTTTGATGAATGAAAGTTTTGTACTTTGAATTCTTCCATTACCATTTAAATCACAAATGCTCTATAGTTAGGAATTCTATGTTAAGGGTTAAATTGAGGAATAAATGTTTACTTGATACAGATTTTCTAAGCTAGGCAAGTAAAAGAGCATTGAAGAATTAATTAACATACACTTTGGCCCACAATTTGAGATAGGAATAACGATATTGCCAGTTTTATCCCTTACCCTTAGAAAGAACTGCTTATACATAATTTGGTTGGATATATATATTTTTTTCTGCCAACACACTTTTACATAGAATATCCCACAAGAAGTAAAAAATTCCATTTTTAAGTGTTAGATGATACTTCTTCAAAATTGATATCAAGATTCCAAGGAGTAAGATATATTTGTCATGTATTCTAAGAAAAAAGGCTAAAAGAACAACAAAATATGTCCAAAATATTTAATAAGAGAATTTTGATTGAGAAGAGGCTAAACATTGTATCAGTTCATTGAAAAACCTTAAAAATGAGAAAAATACACAGATTCCTGTCATAAGTTTTGGGAAGCTTTGGTGTCTACATCACATCTTTTTGTCTTCCTTCTGATTTTGGCTATATAGCTATAGTTGACAGTTTGGTGCACAATGACTTGTACACAGATGTGAGTCTGTTTTTCTATCTCAGGTCTTTTCTCCAAAATTATACGGGGGCTTGTTCAGCATGCATAGCTACAACCCTGGATGGGAGAAGAGTTCAATGTCTCTGAAGGAGCATTTAATAAATGAAAGAGGAGAGATGGTGAGTAAATATCTCTGCTTTGTATAGATGAGTACAAATGAATTGCATCACCAACCACTAAGGATCTAGAACAAACCCATACCTTTTATAATGGAGAAGAACCTTATTCTTGTAAAAGATCTCCTGTGTCTATAATAGAGACAATACCTTCTCATGAGACATCAAAGGATGGAACTATCAAAAATGAGCTATATATGTATTTTCTGAGCCACTGAATCATAACTGTCAGGCATCATTGTAGCAAACCATTGTACCATGGAAATGAGACATTTGGGATTGCCAAGATTGGAGGACGAATCATTTAAGTGATTTCAGTGACTAGACCAAACCCGTTTATAATTCACCTTTTTTAACCTGAATCTTTCTTCAGCTCATTCTTTGGCCTTGTGGCTACAATAGGCCAACCGAAAGAACTAGGTTTTGTTTTTGTTTTTTTTAGGTTTTTGTTTTGTTTAGGTTTTGTTTTGTTTTTCGGTTTTGTTTCAACTTCTGCAGCTGATTTTGAGTCATTAATTATGATTATTTTCTCTACTGCCACCAATTCTAGGTTTGGATGGCTGATGAGGAAAATCTAGATTGGGTGGATGAAGGGAAAAATGATGAATATTAAATGCAGTTTCAGGAGCAAAAAGTAACTGAGGGCTAATTTATTCTAAAATTTTGATATTGTCTAAATTTGAAATTGCAACTAAGCAAAACTGACAAAATGACTGAGAGTGTGGATTTGGCATGGGTCTGGGGCTATCTATGCAAAGCTGGAAAAGAACTCTAGCAAATGCTTTGGTACAGATTTTCCATACTCTTGGACCACCTCTGATTTCACTTACAGATGTGAAAAAGAGCTTGGTATATACTGACGACTGATACCTCAAGCACTAATAGAATGGATCAGGTTTTTCTGCCTCAAAGCTCGCCTTTGAAGCCCAAGATGCGGCTCAGGTTAAGCAGGCCCAACTCTGAAATGAAAAAGTTAACTCCAGGGGCTTTAGTCAAAAAATAGGGGAAGGGAGCAAAGGCACATATGCTTTAGCCTCTCATCCTTTGGAAGAAAGGATCAGGGAGGAACTCTACCATAGCTCAGAGGCCTTATGACAATGGCCTTTGTAACACACATATATTAACATTTTCTCCACCTCTATCTCATCCTACCTCTTCCATTTCCTTATTCCTTCATTTTGTTTCACCTTGCAAAGCAAATTCATACATCCAAGGTAGTCCTAAGCTATACTTTTGGGGGAACCCAAAGAGTAATAGTAATGGCTAGCATGCATTATTGTAATTGGATTGTCATTTCAAGCGGTATTTTATTCTTGCTGGGAGGATGCTGAAAGGGTAGTAAGAAGTAGCTGCCTTAAACATAAGACTCTATTTTTAGTATTTTATAAACAACTCAAATCTACTGAAAGACAATATTTGATGATTTGGAGGGAGTAGAGAAAGCAAAAATACCCTGTGAAATGAACAGAAGTAGATTTGAACCCTAGTAGTTCAGTGGGTCTTCTGAAAAAAAGAGCTGTGGTATGACTTCAAGGAAGGTGTCTGTGTAGCCTAAGTATGCAAGGGTGTTCACAGTCAGAGTTTCTCGTCGTCCACAGATAAGCAGAGAATTGCTTGATATCAAAGGAGCACCGAGGATTTCAACAAAAGGAATTTCAGTAGTAACCATATTTGATGCATTAAAACTGCTTGCAATCATTGAACATCCCATATTTAAGAAAGGAGGGACGCCTGGGTGCTCAGTTGGTTAAGCAGCTGCCTTCGGCTCAGGTCATGATCCCAGGGTCCTGGGATCGAGTCCCACATCAAGCTCCTTGCTCAGCAGGGAGCCTGCTTCTCCCTCTGCCTCTGCCTGCCTCTCTGTCTGCCTGTGCTCGCTCACTCTCTCTCCCTCTGTCTCTGACAAATAAATAAAAAAAAAACAAAGGAAAGTGGGAGTGGCTTCAATAATCAATAATATGGATGTTGTCCATATTATTTTGCATGGGTACTCTTAATCAGGATTATATTAATTTAAAGAAATTAAATCTGAATTTATGGATTCAGATTCACTATGTTTAATGCTTTATTTGGATTAATCGATTTAGACTTCAAATAGTCTTACAAGGTTGTTGTTATTGATGCTTTGTGTGTGCCAGGCATTTTTCTAGATCAGCATATGTCAATGTAGGATCATCAAAGAAAAGTGTCTTCTATTTCACATTAGAATAACAACAACAAAAATTGGGTAAAATTTGAATATGAAATATCTCTTTTTAGACTCTATATGACAGAGTTGAATTTTATCAGTTCTAAAATCCATAGTTCTGTATTTAAATATCTATAAAATTATAATACATCTAATAATTGATGGCTTACCATACTTTAATTGCCATTATTCTTAATAGTTTTTTTTAAGGTACAAAAAATATTAGTGTGTCTTACAATTGAAGTGGCTTAATTGGATCAAACCAGAAAGAACAAGACAGAACCATAGGTACATGGAGAACAAAATGGAGACAGAATATATAAATTAGAAGACGGAAACTGATAAATGAAGGACAAAAAGCAAAAGATGAACACAACAGGAAAATATAGAGACCTTATCACTGGAAGAAAAGGAAGAGAGTAAAAGAAAGATAAGGGCACTAGAAAGAAGGAGATGAAAGAAATCAATCCCACAAGAAATGCGACTCTTGTCAGTTACAGGTGGGAGAGATGTTTCATTTCAGACAGCCGGAAATGAAAGTTTGATAGGAGAAAGCTGAATGGACCCTACCAAGAGTTTAAATGAAAAAAGCGACTATTTCAATAATAAAAAGGAAAGTGAAATAATTTCTTTATTTATGCTTAAGTCCAGGGTCATTTTAGTGCCTCTGTGTAGCCATATATTTTCAGCAAACAATTATCAATGTTAAAAATAAGATTTCAGGCAACATCTGAGCAAACGGCTAACTTTGCTGTATTAAATTGTATAGTTCCAAGAGAATTTGTTGTGAGATGTAAATTACTTTCCTTGATCTCTCTGGATCTATCATGAGAACGTTTGACACATACTACCTACAATGCCTCTTTAGGCTGAGACCTACCAAAGGGAGAAGAGAAAATCCAACGTATATTCATTCATTCATTCATTCATTCATTCACACATATACATTCTTAGTTTATTCCTGCTACCACGTTAGACTCTGGAAATTAGAAATGAAATAGATACAGTGCTTGTCCTTTAAAATTGTGAAGTAAAAAACTAGAAGAGAGAGATAAGAAGTCAAGATCATTAGAGAGAGTGATAAATGCTGTCACTGATGTATGCACAAAGTAGTATGTTGGGGGAAAGGGCTGGGAAGAATGAAATTTCAAGACAAGAGTGGGAGGAGGCCAATCAGTGCAGGACTAAGAGGGCAACTAAGAAAGGGCAAATCTAATTTTATTTACATTTCAATGAAGATCGGGGTGACAATTATTAATGGGCCTTTAAGAATCTTGTACCTTTGTTCCTTTCTATGTTATATCTACCGCGGTTTTCAGATAATTAGTTTTTTTTGTTTTTTTTTTTAAAGAGCTTTGCAAAACTGATGGTGTTTTTTTCTTAAAGAGGAGGGAAGGGCACAATTAGGAAAATATTTCAGGTGTACAAATGCCACTTTTTACCTTCATTATACCACATACACATTTGTCTTAAATAGAAACATGCCCCTCAAATACACAACACGCACACACATGCGTGCGCGCGCACACACACAGACACACACATATGCTTTTATTTCCTGAGGTTTTTGTGAAGTTTCTTTTGGATCTTGGGAACAGAAATATACTCAGGTATATTACTCCCAGAATCAAAGAATATTGTAAAGACACACATAAAAAGCATGGAAGCATGTAAATATTTTCTGGTGCTGAAAAGTCATCCCCCCTGGTATGAAACTTTTGAATATCTTATGTTACATCTCAAATGGGACTTTGGATAATCCAAGATAATCTCCCTATTTTAAGGTCTGTAACCTTAATTATATCCACAGTTGGGCTCAATCTAATTACACGAGTTTAAAGCAAAGATTTTGCTTCAGATACCATCAAAAAATGCGGCAAGAAGAAAATTCACAGAGATTTCAAGCAGCAGACTGCTTTGATGCACCTTTGTTATCTCTGAAGAGCCCATGTGTAAGAACCAGAGAGAGGCATCTAGAAGTTAAAGATGAAATCCAGGTGACAGCCAACAGAGAAATGAGGACTTCGGTTGTACAGTTGCAAAGAATTAGATTCCACCAACAACCTGAGTAAGACTGGAAGTAGATTCTTCCTCAGGGCCTCTAGATAAGAGCCTAGGCCAGCTGACACTTCTTTGATTTTGACCTTGTGAGACTCTAAGCAAAAGAACCAGCCAAATTAATCCAGACTTCTGAACTAGAGAACTGGGAGATAATGAATTTGTGTTTTTATAATTTGATAATTTATTTTATGACAGCAATAGAAACCTAATATAGCCTTAAAATCAGAGCCCCCAAAGGAGAGGAGTGAATAGGTGTGGTTGAATATATCCTATATATGGTGTCTTTAACTGGCACAAGGCTCTAGTCCATGCAGTATGTCACGGTCTGGCCTGCAGCTGGCTGCTATAGGCAACACTAATCTTTGCTCCATTAAGTTGTGGTTCTGGAAGCAAAGTCACAGACCAAAAAGCAATGCAATATATGCAAGGAAAACAACCTTAGCCACTTTGTTCAGAAAACAATCATTACAATCACTGAGGATTTCATATCCTACTCCATAGAAAATTCCTTAGTAAATTTGTTATTTATTATGGTAGTTTGAAATATGCCCACACATTTTCTGAAATTCCCTTCAAAAGGAAGAGACCTTCTGCTTCTACTTTTGAGTATAATTTGGACTTGATACTCACTTTCAAAAAATATGTATATTTAAAAATAATGAAAAAGTAGAAGCATACTACTTTGAAGACTAGGTCCTACCTTCCTGTTTGTCCTTTCTCTTGGATCACGTGATCTGGAGGAAGGTGAGGTTACTCAGATGTAGCAAGCAGCCCATGTAGGAAGGAACTCAGACCTCCTTCTTGGGAGTGAGCATCCTTAGAAGGGGAACTTCAGCCCGAGCAAGCTTCTGTATATAACAGCAACCCCATGTGACAGGTTGATGGCCACCTCATTAGAGTTCCTGAAACAGTGGAAAGTAGATGAGTTGCTTCAGCAAAGAAACCTAAGAATTCCTTACCAAAAAGATTCCTTCTATCAAATAAGAGATAGCAAAATTTTGTTGTTTTAAAAGCTATGTTTGGGACTGCTAGAGGTAAATAATATATCCTGTATGATCACAACTTCTGTTTTTCAACCTCATATTTCATTCTGAATAAAATGGCACCAAGTTATTATTAATGGTATTTCATAATTTTCTGTTTCATGCCTATGTGAAGTGTAAAATATGAAATCAAATCATCCCAGTTTCTGTACCAGAGTGCTTGTGACTTCTCATTCGTACTGCCATATTGTATGCAAATAAAACCTGAAAAAATGATTTAAAAGATTTGTTGGTTCAAAGTAGATTTTAGCATTTGTAATGTGATCCATCTTTCTTAAGTTGTTCGATTTTCCCCCCAAACTTTGATATATGGTTTTTAACTGCTATACACAAATCTCCACTTTCAGTGATGCTAGAGTTTGTAGAGTGAAAGTACAGGACCATCTATAGCTTAATGGAATTAATTATAGCTTATGGAATTGAACAACTTACTGAAATTGTTTTGCTAGCTGGTGCCTAACATATGAGTTTTATTATTTTATCTGAGTTCTTTAAAGGAATTCAAAAAGGACCTTAATGTACATGTCAGTAAATAACTGATAAAGGATAAGATTGGAAATCCATCTGATGCATGTAGGGTAGAGACTGGGCAAAATGAGTAATAATTTCAGTAGTAAATGAATTATGATATGTGACCTTATTGTTTATAAATCTTCCCCAGACTTTGAAATGTCATATAAAGGTCAATCACAGCAGCTAATATAGTCATATTCCCTTAGCAAAGGTGCTGCTCCACAGCAAACTTCTTACTTGAGCAAAACTATTAGGGACTACATTCCATCACATCTTCTTCGGCCACAACCAAATGAAGCCAGGGAAGATCAGTTGACCTAGGAGCTACCATAATCCATATAAACCAGTTAGCAACAAATGAGGTGGTCTGGCATGAAAAGAATTATATCCTCAAAGAGGGACAATACTGGACACAAGGAGATCCTCTCCTTTGACAATTGTAACTAGAAAATATGACAGAATCAAGCAACTCCTAATCAGAACAATGAAACTGGGTATAAGTGTAAGGCATGAAGCTGGAAAGGTAATGACGGTAAGCGGGTCCACACAGAAACTACAAATAAGCAAAAGCCAAAGACCAAGAATGTAAAAAATAAGGAGAGAAATGCAATGATGATAGAGGTTTGTAAGTTTCTAATGGCAAAGAAATTGTATAATGTAAAATAGTATTAAACATTTCCATTCCTGAGGGTATATCGCCATCTCCCCATACCAAGATTTATTGTTATGAGATTTTATGTCCATTACGTCTACACATATTTTAAAAATACACTTGCACTGCCTGAGTGAGACTAGGTCTGTTTTACTAGCAACCCTAAAATAAATGCAGTACAATGATGCTTACTGAGGATAATCATTAGCACTGTTTTTCTATATCCCCAAGTGGTGTGCAGATTTTCTTATGTGTATGAGCACAGGCCAGTCTCCTTTTCTTTCTAGTACATGTCATTATCCATGTCATTATTTGGATCCTTATGGAGAAGTGTGTATAATTTCAAAAACACATTTTCACTACTTGGGAAAAAGTATACAAATAGTGTGTTGATCAGTCTCTAGAAGGGCTTTCAAACTCCATGTTTTAGTATTCATTCCATCCAAGTACTCATTCAACAATATTGTGTGTGTCTGTGTATGTGTACATACAGTATGGGAAATTTGGAGCATTTAGATTCTTTAAGTGGTGGAAAAGATATGCTTTAGTCAATCTATTCACAAATATTGCTAAAGAAATATTATTCATATAAGAAACTAGAGTTTAAACACTAGATTAAATTTTCTATAATTTAATCTCTATGATCTTAGGCAGTAATTCAGTCTCTGAATCTAAAAAGAATAATTTGTGAGATGGGATTGTATGGCTGTGCTGCTTAACACATGGTGTTCTTACGAGAAACAGTTATGGAAGCACTTCATAAGTTTTAAGAGATAGCATAGCTATTTGGCATTGATGTCACTCTACAAATGACCATCAGCCTGCGACCATAGGAGCGAGTTTCTTACCTGCCATTTGTAATGTCCATATAACTCAGAACTAGGCAATATTGAATATTTGAACTAGCCATAGTAAGTTCTATCACATCTTTATCCCCAATCTAGTTGCTTAATATATCATGTATAAGAATAGTTATTATTTGTTTTTTCTATTTATTTTATCTTGTTTTTTACATTTTATTTATATAATAGCAGTTATTCATCTTATAAGCAAAATCTTGTATTGGATAGAGAAACAGGCATTGTTCTCTAAAAATAATTAATAGGAAATTTCTGAATTGGAGAAAATGATGTAAAGTAACTCTTTTATTTAGTTATATGATGGGCTTATTTGTTTACAAATATATATTTAATAAATGTTTGGTTGTCAAACTGTTAACTTTCCATTTCCCTTCAACCATATCATGTTCTCAGTTCCCTCTGAAAACAGATTAAATGGCTATTTTAGTAAAATACCTTCAACTCCCCTGACCCTCTCCCATTTATCATATTTCTTAGGCCTGAGACACCAACACTGGTTTAGCACACATCCCTGTTTACTTCCAAACATGGCTGGAGGAAATCATGTTGATTAGTCTTACTTTAAAATCATGATCTCTAACATTTAGGAGGACATCAGGGTATTTCCCCTCAATTTTCAAACCTCCAAAAACTCCCACTCTGTTCTTATTTGTAAATGATGATCTTTATTCCAGTCTTACTAAGAAGACCAAAGCAATCTGAAAAAAACTCCCCCAGTCCCCCATCATCAAATCCCCATCTCTGCCTCTTCTACCACTCAGTGTACTTTTCCAGCTATCAACCAAAGACAACCCCTTCTACACAAGAGATCCCATATCATCTTCAAGTAGAGGACATGGCTCAAGGAATTCTCAGCAACTTCTATCTTTCCTAACAACATAAACACATTGTTATATCTCCACTGTTTTTTAAAAAGTCTCTTTGAACTTGTTTCTCTATTTATCTACTAAACTGCTTTTTTTCTTATTACAGAAAACAATTCTTGAAATTGCTTTGCTTTGTATACTCTCTCTAAATACTTTTCCTCCATTCTCTTTGAATCAATCAAATCAAGCACTCATATTCATTACTTTGTCAAAAAATGATCTTGTTAGGGTTTTCAGTGACCTTCATGTTGCTAAATCCAGTAGTTAATTCTCTGTCTTCATCTTATTTGATTGACCAGGAATATATGATCACTCCTTTCTGCTAAAATTATGCCTTCACATGGCTTTGGAGACATATGCTTGTTTTGTCTTATTTCTCAACAATTACTTATTCTTTGTCACCTTTTTGATTTCTTTCATCACTCCCTGTCTTAAAAAGAAATCGTTATTGATTTCTTCTAATCTCAAGGTTTTAAATGACCATATATATGTTTATAACAATTTGGTATCACCAGCATTAAGTTCTGCCCTGATTACTCCAGTCTTAAGTATACAATTGTCTATATAACATATTCACTTTGTTGTCTAATGGACATCTCAAAATTAACATGTCCAGAATTCAGCTCCCATTCTCCCTTCCCTATCAAACTGTCTTCCTACAATCTTCCCTTCCTTGGTTACTGACAAGGCCAGCCTCAGTTGCTTTAAAAAAAACCTTGGTTGACATTCTGAATATATTCCTTTCCCTCAGAGCCCACATTCAATCTATCAATGTATCTTATAGGCTTTATCTCCAACGCTCTTTCTAAATCTGTCCACTTTTTACCACCACACCTGCTGCCATCTTTCTTCAAGCCACCCGCTTCTCTTGTCCCTGGATTATCACAATGGCCTCCTCCTAATGTTTTTTTTTTTTTTTTTTTTTTTTTAGTTTCTTCTCTTAACCTTTCATTCCATTCTTAACTTTAGCCACAGGGACTCCGACATAACACAAGCCAAATACAGCACCCCTTTGTTTCAATGCCCAATGCTTCTAATATCACTAAAAGTAAAACAATATACCTTTAAATATTTTTATTTTATTTATTTGACAGAGAGAGATCACAAGTAGGAAGGGAGACAGGCAGAGAGAGAAGGGGAAGCAGGCTCCCCACTGAGCAGAGAGCCTGATGTGGGGCTCGATCCCAGGACCCTGAGATCATGACCTGAGCCGAAGGCAGAGGCTTTAACCCACTGAGCCACCCAGGGGCCCAGCAATATGCCTTTAGCATATTGTTTATATCTTCCTGAGATTGTGTCTCGTTATACTTTATTATCAATAAAACTGGTGTCAATTATATACTTATTACCTGAGGAAGTTGTGAAGATTCAATTAAGATTTGTTACCTACAAAGTACATAGTAAGAAACAATATTCAATGCTTAAAGCATATTATTATTTTTGTTTTCTCATGTTTGTGAGGTGGGTCCCTATTTGGTCTGTGTTGCATATCCTAATATTTGAGTATTTTCCTTTTGCTTCTTTTCTTTTTGCTTCTCAAAATGTAGTATTGTATAAATTCAGTTTTCTTGACATCAAGGACACAAAGCTAATAGATTGTTTTATTTATTATACTCACTCCAAAAAAGTTAGTTTGCTAATTATATAATCTCTTAGGTAATAGGCATATTCAGTGCCTTAAGTTTTGAAAGTGAATTTATGTAGTATTATTATAGAAGTCCAAAAGAGAGATGTTGATAAAATGGATGAGATTTGATGTACCTCACATTTCACAATGTACATAGGTTTTTACCTCAGTGTGTGGAAAGTCGCTTGGACATGGAATGTATTCTATTTTTCTTAATATGGTAATAAGCCAGAATATGTTGCCATTTTATTTGAAAGATGTATTTAAAGAATATTTTAAGAAGCTTGTTTACAAACACAAGCACAAAATCATTTCTACTTTTCCCTTAAGGCACCATCACTGTGGTCAAACACATACCTGCATTCAAAATTTCTAGTTAAGGCAACTCCTTGCAGTGTTACGTCAGGTACTCATACGCACTCCAGCAATGATGCCTATATTCATTACTACTTCTCATAATTCTAATTGATCAGAATCATGCCTGATAAATAAGAGGCAAGGTTCCCTGCCATTTTAGCCAATTATGCCATTACTTCATTTGCACATAATGAGACTAGTCAGGCTGAGTAATGGAGTGAGGGAGTGAGAATTTTATTTAATTGATCAGTTGGGGAAATTGACTGGGACAAGCAAAATGCACCTTATAATAATAAGGAAGAAATGGGCATACTGGAATCTAAAGCAAATAGACAAAAAGATTAAGAATGAAGCAAGATTAACAAAGATGGGGGTAAAGTACATCAGAAAATACAAAGTGTTTAAAAGCAACAAAACAAGGGCAATAACAACAACAGAAAACGATTATGCCGTGCAGGAGAGGCAAATATCAGGGTCAGGTCTTGTCTTATAAGAAAATAGTAATACTAACTTTAATTAATGCTCATAGAGTGCAATTGAAGAAGAGACTAATTTTGTTTGTCAGTGTCAGAATAACTATAAAGACAAGGTCAGCATCATAATGTTCCTTCTGGTTATACTGGTGGGCACCTGTTGTCTCTGACTCTGGGAAAACAATTTAACTTAAGACTATCCTTAAGATCATTCTTTTTTTCTTTTTTCTTTTTTCTAAGATTTATTTATTTATTTGACAGAGACAGACACAGTGAGAGAGGGAACACAAGCAGGGAGAGCAGGAAAGGGAGAAGCAGGCTTCCCGCTGAATGAGCAGCTGGATGAAGGGCTCCATCCCAGGACCCCAGGATCAGGACCTAAACTGAAGACAGATGCCTAATGACTAAGTAACCAGGTGCCCCATATGTTCCACCAAAATTAAAATGGTAGTCATTATAAACATGGACGTATTTGGTAGTTTACTTACTATATTAGTACAGAGAATCCATGTTGCTATTTTATCTTTGGAGGGGAGATTTTTGGCAAAATTGCCATGAAGTTTGCTTACTTATAAACTTTTTATGATAGGTAAATTTAGCCACCAAACACTATTTTTAGGAAAAAATAATTTCTTAATAGGCTTTACTTAGTATCTGAGTGATATTTATATATAAAGAGTAGGATATAATAAGTCATTCTTAGTAATTAGAAACCATTAGTAAAGCAATGTAATCAATTCAAGAAGAGATAAATTTTGGGTGGGTTATAAAAAATATTTGTTAAGATTATCATATCAAAAAAAGATTATCATATCATAAATCCAAATTACCTTCCATATTATCTTGATATCATTAGATTCTCTTTATCTATAGATAATATAACTTCATGTATGAAATTCAATTTTAGAAAATCTCCAAGTAGGGGCGTCTGGGTGGCTCAGTGGTTAAGCCGCTGCCTTCGGCTCAGGTCATGATCTCAGGGTCCTGGGATCGAGCCCCGCATCGGGCTCTCTGCTCGGCAGGGAGCCTGCTTCCTCCTCTCTCTCTGCCTGCCTCTCTGCCTGCTTGTGATCTCTCTCTGTCAAATAAATAAATAAAATCTTAAAAAAAAAAAAAAAAAGAAAATCTCCAAGTACACACACATATACATTTGAAATTTTTATCTCCATATTGTCATTTTTTTAAGGTTTTATTTATTTATTTGACAGAGACAGACATAGTGAGAGAGGGAACACAACCAGGGGGAGTGGGAGAGGGAGAAGCAGGCTTCCCACTGAGCAGGGAGCCTGATGTGGGGCTTGATTCAAGGTCCCTAGGATCATGATCTGAGCGGAAGGCTGATGCTTAACTGAGCCACCCAGGCGCCCCACCATATTGTCATTTTTGAGGAAGATTCCCTTTATTGATAAAGGTGAAGAGAAGGAGGAAATAAGGCCTAGAGTTTGAATATAGAAGCAGCAACACAGATAAAAGATAAAGCACATTTATCGAACATCCACTATATATCAAGAATTGCATATTTCTTGTAAATGTCCCAGCTAATCAATGAGGCGTGACATTTTTATCTGTTAAGTAGACGAGCGAAATGAGGTTTAGCAGTTAGGAGATGGATACAAAGTCACAATGGCATTAAGTTGGTATTTGAACTCAGACTATTATGACTCCTAAATCTCTGCAATTAATATAAATTACACAGCTTCTAAGTCGCCCTTCTTGTACCTTCTAAAATGGCCTGGATCAAATTATTTTGGTTTTACCTCACAACCTGCAAAATATAAGAGGTTTTATACTCCCAAATTGCATCTGGAGAAAATACATATGTGAAGGCAAATATACTGCATTACTAAGCAAACACCGTCTTATTAGAGTCCAACAAAAGCATAAGCAATTTTAGCCAGGTATGCAAGAACTTGAAAAGCAGAATATTAAACCCAAATTTAAGTGAGCAAATAGCAAACATTTTATTACATAATTCACGGTAATAAAACCCAGAGGATTTGGTCTTTATCAATGGAGATCTTCTAAAACAAAATGAAAAAAAAATCATACTTTTTCTGTTCTTGAAGAAGGAGTATAGAGAACAAGGGGTCATACTATGTACAAAATACAAGTAGTCTGCTCCATGCAGACTAAATCTCCAGAACACAAAAAACAGAAAAACAAAACCGGCCAGCTGGCCCAAGGACCTTCCAAATTCCTAGTGGTCTGAATGTCAATTGTGTGTGTGTGTGTGTGTGTGTGTGTGTGCGTGCACACAAGAGATGAGAGAGAGAGAGACTGAGACAGAGAGAGAGAGAAGGATCTGTCAAAAGACCTGGGGTGCTTCATCACCAACTGGTGTCAGTATATCATCAGACATTGACCTCCATTTAGAAATCTTACTCTTCGTCTGTGTCCACAGAACTGCTATTTTACCTCAACGTTAAGGGTACCAAATCTGCATATCTAGACCAGACCTCCCTCCTCAGCTCGAAATTTCTATTTCCAAATTGCTATTAGTGTCAATTTTCCTTGTGGATTTTTTTATATGTGCTTAATTGAGCAAGAAACTGAAATAAAATAATTCATTCATGTATTAAAATAACAGTGAGTTACTTTCCTGAGATTAAACAACTTCTCCCCATACCTCTCACTTCAAGGAAATTATGAGAAAAGATGTACATCGAATATTAAAAACTTTAAGTATCAATCTTTGCACTAACAGCCTAGATTCTCTAAATTTTCAAGTGATCTTAACCTTGGAAATATAATTTTTACTTAAGTTTAATGTGATTCCATTTCCTTGCTATTCAAAAGTGGCTGTTTTAGTACTCTAAGAATGGAATAATAATTGAATGAAAAAAAGAAAATGAAAGGAAGAAATAAATAAGCTAAATATCATTTATCACAAGTTTTATAAACATTAATAAAGCACACCAGCTTGATAAAGAAAACCCCAGACACAGACATTTTTCCCTATCTTCACTGAGTGGGGAAAAAAAATAGGGTGAGATAAACCTAATCTCCAGAAACAGGTTAAAAAAAGTCAATATCACAGCTTAATAAATAGAGGATAGAATTTTGAAAGGTTATGGAATCTTCTTTCCTTGAGGTCATTAGGAATAAGATTCTCAGTCTCAGGGAGGGCTCAGATGTGTGTTACACTGAAGACAAGAAAAGCAGTAAGTGCAACTCAAGGTGACTTGCCATCCTATTTTTGTATTCTAAGGAATAATGCATTTACTTTTGAAGTAATATTTGGAAACAAATATAAGGAAGTCTCAAAGACTGATCCAGCTGGCAATCGGGAGAAAATGTTCCAATAATTCTTGTAAAGCAGCAGGGAAAGCAGGTTATTGTGTGTGTGAGTAAGCAAGGGGAATAGTGCCTGGCCTGATTATCCCCCTGCCCCAAATGGACATGGCACTGCTACGAAGAAATTCCATCTAGTCTTCAAAATGAGTGTGAACTGAAGTAATGTAAAGAGGAGCTAGCCAAGCACAGCTAATCAAAATCCATCAGAAAGCATTATACTTGGCATTGTGCTTTGTTCTGTATAGGATCAAATTAAATGAAACTTGTGCCTTAACCTCCAAGACTCCAGCTTCCATCTGTTGCTTACACTTTGGCCCATTCTTCTGATATTAAACAATAACAACAACAGGACAAAACACAACAACAACAACAACAAAAAGAAAAACAACAACAAACAACCCTTCAATACTCAATAGAGAGTATACATTTTTTCTTATGGAAGCCCCTCTTGCTGGTTCAGTACAACTAAACCTGTGATCTCTTATTTAGATAAGTGTGGTCAGAATATAAGGAAAAGTATGGAGAAAATTAATACACAGAAAAATTCATCTTCTTTGTCAGACACAAAAATGCACGTGCTGTGCCTTTCTTTGCACAAAGAAGAATACATTTATAAGTAAATAAATAAATGCCAAAAGGTTTGGTATTGGATTACCATCAAGATTTTAATGAGATTTTGTATCTATATGTCCTATCCTACAGATGATATAAAAAATCCCTGAAGTAGTAACAATGCTAAGTTTATCACTTAAGTTGTGAGTTTATCACAACGTGCTATTGCTTTAAGTATATCCAACACATCTCCTTATAATGACTCCTTCACAATCTCACAAGGGAGAACGAATCATTTGTGACAAACTTGCACTGACGAGGACAAATTCTGATGTGAACTTTGCTAATGGGGTTTCATCTTATGATGGATATGAAATGTGGGAGGTCAGCAAACCATCTTGGTTGAAGGAGAACATAAGGACACACTATTTATCCATGTTCAAAATTCATGAACAGAAGACATTCTGTTTTCAATCATGATAAACTGTCAGCAGCAAACTCACAGAAGAGTATTTTCAAGTTTGTTCTTTCTGAATAGTCATTAAACTGACACACATATCACTTTGGTTTTGACATTTGAAAAACATATGATACCTTTATACTGAAGACTAATGAAGTTTAATTCGCTCTTTTGCTGTTCAGGTGTGTGTTCAGTCTGATGTATATCCCTGACATAGATCTGAGACATAGCTCCCCACTCTCCCAGCTGAGGCACAGGAGGACCACCGTTGCTCCTGCACACACGCCAGCACACACTTCATGGCATAGTGCAAGCAGGGACATAAACATCTAAAGATTCATAGAATTTTAATGTCACAGGAAAATCACAGCAAGCTGCTGGACCTTTGTTTATCCTGGTATTATAGTATGTTTTGGTATTCTTCAATGATGGGGCCCATCAGGAAAGCTAAGTAAGAGGCTCTACATTAAGTCCACCTCTATCCCCAGAGAGTGGCATACACATCTGTCAAGACAAGGAAGAATGGCTGGGAGATAATAAAACATTGTATTTAAGACCAGTGACCCCCCGATCCAGTTCCCATGCACTCACATAGTAAGGCAACAGGCCTACAAAAAGAGTAGTAGTGAGAAAGTGTATGTTGGGATATTGAGAACTTCAGAACCTTATTATTTAAGCCTAAAGCAAGGCAGCAGGAGAAGGCTCATGGTTGCACTTTTAAGTAGGTCCTCCTCAGTTTTACAGGATCCTTCAAAGGCATTAGCAAGTTGCCAGCAGCAGCATTCCTTTCTCAGTGGCCACTGGCATTATATTTGCCACTTTCAGTTCAGAATATAGTGTAAGGGATCACCCCTGTGAAATGGAGCTGGAAAGGAGAACAGAGGACTCCAAGTTGTGAAGCACCACCTAGATGATCAAAGAATGATTTGGTGTGAAGGGATCTCGAGTTCTCACAATGCAGACAACATCATCTAAATCCTGCTTGTTTTTCATGTATGAATGTCTGTGGATCAAGAATAACAGTATCTCAGAAACACAGAGTACATACAAATAAGAACATCAAAGCTTCCCATATTTGTCCATGTGGAGCCAGAATTTGGGTGTCTTAACTCCCAGACTAATGTTTCCAGCTTTTAGGTTCTCTGTCATGACCCAGAGGAGCACTTCTAATACAAACAAACATACCGAAGACACCAGACAGCCTGTAGGAGATGAAGTAAATGCCCTGCCCGTATCCCTCTCAGCCCACTTTGGCCAGTTCACACATATCTCTAGCTCTGCTCTTTCTAGAACACTAGATGGCTGCTCTGGCTAGAGGCCAGATGGGCAAAAGATGCCTGTGAATTACCACCTCTCCCTCTCCAGCCAAGTTCTCCATCCATCCCTCATCCTCCTGATCTTTTACTTCCTGGCCCTAAATACCCAGACCCCTCACACCTCAAGAGTATTTTACAGCATTTCCCAGGATTTCCCTATGGGATTAATAACATTCTTTTTCTAACTTTCTTCCTTTACCAGCTTTATTTCCCACTTCTTCACCTCCCTAACTATGTTTCATACAATTTCAAAACAAACTATGTGCATTTGCATTCTTTTCTTGTAGTCTGTTTTAGGGGCAACTCAATCACATCACTCTAGCATTATTTTCTTAAATTAATTTTTCGTGGACTAGAATGTAGGAAAGAGCTAAACATACATGCTTATTGAGGGATTACATGAATTATAATGATGTATATAAAATTAGGGGCACATGTTTTGAAGGAGGCTTGCCAGATTTCTATTTGTCTAGCTAACTAGCTAGCAAAAAAAAAAAAAAAAAAAAGAATTAGAAGAAGATAATGTTAACTCAAGGGGAAATTTGGTTATTGGGTGATGCCTTCTTTGCGACATCACTAAAAATGTTTGAAATAGATTTGAAATGTCTTTCCTTTATTAAAGATTTTGTGCAATGTGGTGGGCCTCCAACTGTAAGCAGAATATATTGGAAATTTCTAATATAAACAAACAGCTTTGTTTGAAAGTGAGGATGGGTTCCCCATAAGGTTTCCATCTGTTTACACACAGAGATAGAGAAATAGTCCCAAATATAATGGAATGATTAAAGGGAAGTGATGCATTGGAATACATGATGATAGAAAATTAAGCTTGTCGTAGAGTTTCACAATGTTACTACTAAAGTTATGACATGGAATGTCTTATTAAAAATGGAAAGTAGAGCTATTATGATGAATAAAGAAAAATAATACAATAAATAAAAATTTAGATCTTTGATTTCCAGAAACAGATAGTGTATTACTTAATATTAGTATAAGCTAGCTAGATTTTTTGATATTGCTTTTTTTTTTCATAACTTTTGGACCACCACTTAAGATGTAATCAGATATTCATGTCACCCTTAGAAAGAAAAGCACCTGTCTACCTCATCATGATCTCATAAAAATACACAGAATGTTTGTTTAGAAAGTAAATTTAAGAAATACCAGACAATGCACATCTCTGCAATGTTCAATTGTCTTAATTATCATACACATAGCATTTGTGCACTGTTATCACATAAATTCTGGATAACCATACCTCTGATTCATTGGATTTCCTCTAATCTTTACCATTACAATGGCAATCCAGGCCATTTGTATATAATGGCTGCAATCAGAATTTGTGTAGTAGAAAAATTTAGAATAACTCAAGCAATAAAGATTTCAGGGGAAAGTAGAAAGAAAATGAGAGAATATTACTAAAGGAAAGTGTGTGTGTGTGTGTGTGTGTGTGTGTGCCTGAGTGTGCATTCCTAATCAAAGAGCAGTCCATGTTCTCTGCTTTAAAACTCTAAGGTAATGTAATCATTTCCTCTTAATAAGTAATTCAAAGCTAATATTTGCCTTTATTATCTAAAACGGAATAATTTAGCATGCTTCCTATCATTTTAAATCTATGTTTGATAATTACTTCATATTTTAATTGAGAAGGTGCCTGGAGATAGAAGAGGAAGAAAAAAGAAAGTTATGACATTCATATATGAGTTTCATTGAGATCTATGAAACAAATACAGTTTTCTAGTAATTGTTAAGCTTGCGTGGGTATAGTTTGCTCCTGATATTACCATGCAGGGAGATTCAACAATTGCCCAACATATCTGAGATTAGGAAATTTTTAAAATGTCATTACTTTCAAATGCATAAAAATGTCCTATACCTCGAAAATCACAATGAAAGTATATTTCAGTAATCTTTGGCTTTGTTTTGATATTTAATTTGTCATACTAATGCTTCAAGAATAGAAAGGAAAACTGGTGTAACAAATAGCATGGAGGACATGGGGAGTTAGAGAGGAGAAGGGAGTTGAGGGAAATTGGAAGGGGAGGGGAATCATGAGAAACTATGGACTCTGAAAAACAATCTGAGGGGTTTGAAGTGGCGGGGGGGAGGGAGGTTGGGGTACCAGGTGGTGGGTATTATAGAGGGCACGGATTGCATGAAGCACTGGGTGTGGTGAAAAAATAATGAATATTGTTATGCTGAAAATAAATTAAAAAAAAAAAAGAAAGGAAAACTGGGATTTCAGGATTTCACGGGATTTCAATGACCCAAACCTATATTTTTAATGTTTTACTAAGTAATAAAAAGAGCTTACAATATATGGGACCAACACATTCTAAGAAATAGATAAATTTTAAATATATATTTTGAAAATTAGAATTGTTAATAAACAAATCCTTCAAACCATAAAAACAACCTTTGTATATAATTAAGGTATCTTTCATATTTTTCTTGCACTTCCATGTTTATGATGTTTTCATTTATGTATCAACTGACACAATATTAAACATTGTGAATTCTGTGTATACTATTTTAGTTTCTTGGACAATTCAATATAATAGGTTTTATAAACTATTTGTTATCTTATTTATTAAATATTTATCAAGTCATTGTTATACAGTACATATGATGCGAAGCCTTGAATATACAGTGGTGACAACTTTTTCCAGCTTTATTAAAATATAATTAACAGATGAAAGTTGTTTATATTTAAGATGTATAACACGATGATTTAATATACATGTATACTGTAAAATAATTACTACAATTAAGCTAATTAATGTACCTCATATATTTACGTTTTTTGTAATTAACATATAATATATTATTTGCTTCAGGGGTACAGGTCTGTGATTCATCAGTCTTACACAATTCACAGCGCTCACCATAGCACATACCCTCCCCAACGTCTGCCACCCAGCCACCCTATCCCTTGCACCATATAGTTAGTTACCCTTTAAAAAATATTTTTATTTATTTTTTAAGATTTTATTCATTTATTTGAGAGGGAGAGAGAGAGAAAGAGAGAGCATGAGCAGGGGGAGGGGCAGAGGGAGAAGCAGACTCCCTGCTGATCAAGAAGCCACATGCTGTTCAATCCCAGCACTAGGGGATCATGACCTGAGTATAAGGCAGACACTAAACCACTTACCCGACTGAGCAACCCAGGCTATCCTTAAATAGTAACATTTTAAAACAGACACAATTCTTGCTTTCATGGAACCTACAGCCTCAGGTGTGAGAGAATATTTTCTTGGTCTTTGTTAGCATCCTGTAATTTAATTAGGGTTCTGTTTGTGTTTTCCACATATCTATAGCAAACTTATACTCATGTCTGATGACTAAAAGAAAAGTACATTCTCAATACTAACACAGAAAAATTATCATTTGAATTATTAATAAACCCCACAAAGAAACAATTAGCTAGCCACGTCAACGTAGGAGAGTGCTTTATATTAGTTGATCTGGTAATTAAGGGATAATTGAATTTTCAGTTTAATTATTTAAATAAATGACCTATTTTTATTTTTAAATTATGTTAAATCAGTTTTAAAATGTCAAGATTGAATTCTAAGCAAAGAGGACACAGATATGTCTCTTTTAGGCGCCTATTCATTTTAATTGCATTGACACATAGATTGAAACACTATGACAAATCTGCAGACTGTAGAAGTTTGGGATGGAGATAAATCCTCAGTAGAACACAAGTCAAGGCAGCACAGTGGATCTAGGAAGAAACCAGCCTACTTAGAAACTTGAGGCCATCCAGTCTGATGACCTCTTCTAAACTAAGGTAGGCATTTCCCTCGAAATACCACTTGAATTTAATCAGCATGAAATATCACAAAGATATAAGCAGAAACTAAAATTTCAAACTAAAACATTTAAATAGCAGTGCTCAATTTTTAAGATCTAAGTCACTCAGCAAGTGACAGGATAATTAGAAATTTCACAATCTCCCTCTGGCTTTCATTGAGGAAAATAAAACAGTAAACTTATCCATAAAATAAGCTCTGTTTGGTTTCTTCAAAGGTATGTTATACTGCAAAGAAAATTTTGACACAAAGAAAATCAGAATTCTAGCTCTGAATGCTATTAACATTTGGTAAGTAACTTAACATCCCCAAAACCCATTGTCCTCACCTGTGAGAATGAATAATTACTCCATACATTTTTTTTTTAAGGATCACGGTCAGAATATATAAATCATTCTGAAAAATATGTGATATACCATTGTGATCCAGTAAATTGAAAAAAATATACATAAACAGAGACTAACATAAATAGAATGATAATTTTCACTTCCAATTTGAGTATGTAGCTACAGCTCATATCATTCCATTAATTCTATTATTCAGTTTTTTTACTTCAGAAGTGGTTAAGATTTCTCATTCTGTTCAGTCAATTTGAGTGCTTCCCTGAGAAGTGATGACTAAGTTGAGATCTAAAAGCAGAGTAGGAGAATGCAAATGGAAGTGGGGAATTCATGCCAGGCTGATGTTAGACAGTATTCTCATGAAAGAATAGAGGATGTAGGGAGTTATCAAAGAAGTAAGAGGTTCAGTGTTGCTGGAGCAGAGGAACTTGGGGGGATGCTGGTGAATGATCAGGTGTCAGATGTAATTAAGGGACAGACCATGAGAAATGCTCTAACCTAGGAATAATGGGAAGTTTCTGAATTATTTTTACTAGAGTTATAAAATGATCAAACTTGTCTTTCAAAATTATTTCATTGGCTGTAATATTGAGAATGGTTCGAGTTACAAAATAGTGATCTATAATGTGGAAAGAACTAGCGATGATATATTGTAGTGGCCTGAGAAGTAATATACCAGATCACGACCAAAATCAGAAGTCAAAATGTGTCTCTCAGAATCAGCTCGATTTATCCTGCAGGAACAAACAATATTGGAATTTCCGCAGCTGAACACAGCAGAGGTTTAATTTCCATTTATGTTACATAGCTCTTACAGGTCAGCTACAGCTCTGTCCCTTGTCATCTTAACTTTGGATCCCAGCTGATGGAGCAGGCTTTATCCGGAGGTCTGCTGGTAGTTCCGGTAGCAGGAAATTGGCAGAGGGTATGTTGGCTCTTAAAGCTTCTGTGCTGCAGTGACACATGTCATTTCCTCTCATATTTTATTGAGCAGGTCACAAAGTCAACACTGACATTAATGGAATGGGGAAGTATCAGGGAGAAGTACTGCAGGAAAGTATATTGGAATAGACTAACAGTCTACGATAGGTAAGGAAGTTAGTCTTTATCACGGAACCTATGGGGTGCAAGTAAACAATCTCAAATAGAAATGCATTTTAAGGTAGTACATACACATAAAGGCATCAAGGCTAAGAAAGGACCATACAGAAGTCAATATCTATTACTCACTTAACAAACCATAACAAACCCACTATTCTACTTTTTGGACAATGTGCTTTAAATGACCTAACAGTTACATACATATCTGTGTGTGTGTATATATATAATTATGGGGTGACAATTACGAATCAGACATTCCCAGTGAACTCTCTGATTCATAATTGTCACCCCATTATTATAACTAACGTTATCCAAGATATATTGTATTCCTTTAAACAGACCAATAATACTGGAGGCTATATTTGCAGACTTGCTTTAGCTGGTTCCACCAGACCTATTCTATTGTTTTTTGGCAAATGTAATGTAAACTATACCCGTTTATTTTCCCACTTAAGTTTGTTCAGGTTACATCTCTTCCTCTATCATTGAAACTCTAGGTAGACAGTAGATGTTTCAGATTTCAAATTCCCCAATCTTGAATTAAAACTTTTCTTAAGACTGTTTTTTCTCTTTCATACTACAGAATTCTTGAATTTCCATACATTTATATTAATGCATACTTTTTATAGTAAAGAGTCTTCAAGATAGAGTATTTCAGGGAGAGGCATTGCTCAATGTCCTTGTGTACAGAGCTACATAATTGTAAATGCATTCACATTCTATCCATTACTTACTAATAACATAATCAACACTACCAAAATAAATGACCTCCATGATTCAGCACCTAAGAAAATTTCAAACATTTATTTTAAATATAAATAAGAAACTACTGTGATTATGAGTTTAATGTAACTAGAATTTGTGTTCACAATGACAACAGACATAGTCATTAACTGCATAGATCTCAGAGTTACTGTCTACTCTGGTGTAGACACTGATTCTGTTTCTGACAGGATTCGTTTAATGAGTCATTTATTTTATTTCAAACTTAACTGCATTATTGATGTAAGCAATGAATGTGGTTGCACATGTTTATTTCTGGGCCCACAGGTGAATCCAGAAATCATTCATGGGCAATGACTTGCATATAAAAACAATGAACACTCACATTATTGGAAAGGGGAGTGATGTTTGATGTTTTTGCCATAAAAAAGGAAGCCTATCAGTCAATGAATGAGTTTGTCAAACTGTGGCAATTCAATTAAAAGCAAATTTTAAAATATGTTCTTTGTAGAATATTTCGGCTATGAGATAATAAAAATGGAAACTACAGCATTACAAATAACTATAAGCCATCAAAAAAGTTATAAATGTCAATTTATGTAAATTTTAAAGATTTACTTATTTATTTGAGAAAGAAAGAGAAAGTGTGCTCAAACGGGGGTGGTGGGGAGAGGGGAGGGTCAGAGAGAAAAGGAGAGAGATAATTAAGAGACTCAAGGCTCAATCTCATAACCCCAAGATCATGACCTGAACCAAAATCAAGAGCAGCACGGTTAACTGACTAAGCCACCCAGGTGCCCCAATTTATGTGAATTCTAAAGTAAATGTTTTGTTTGTATGTTTTATTTGTGTGTTTGTTTTTAGCTGAAATAGGAGGGATAATATATCTATCATCTATGTTCACCATTTAAATTGTCAAAAAAAAAAGCTTGACTTCCCATAGAGCACTGAGTGTAAATGGAGCACACTCGTACAATGCTGGGCATGGGTGAGTCTGTGATCTGGGTAGACAAACTAACATGGGTCTACCACTCTGGTTGACCAAAGCAGTGAGGAGTCTAGTTAAGTGGAGATCAGGCTCTGATTTTGATTCTTGGTTGGATCATTTTATTTTATTTTTTTTTTAATTTTTATTTATTTATTTGATAGAGAGAGATCACAAGTAGGCAGAGAGGCAGGCAGAGAGAGGGGGGGAAGCAGGCTCCCTGCTAAGCAGAGAGCCCGATGTGGGGCTCGATCCCAGGACCCTGAGATCATGACCTGAGCTGAAGGCAGAGGCTTAAACCACTGAGCCACCCAGGCGCCCCTGGATCATTTTATACTAACGAATTTAACCTCTGAGTAAAGGTCTAGCTCTTGTCCTAGTTCCTGGGAGGTAAGCTCTAAACCCCTTGACTTTCCCAAGTGATAGGAGTATCTGTTATTCATGGAGTGTCCCTCTGATCACACTTGATAGTGCATATTAACAAGCTGACTCATGATGGACTCCTCAATAGTTACGGTAGGAAGATGACGGAGAGTGACAGCTGGCCACACAATAACGTAGTAACTAGAGGATGGGTCTTGGGCCACCTGAGACCTCTGGGGAAGGTGGAGGTATCAGAGATTGAATCCAACCACATGGGTGTTGAATCAATATCTACTTAATTAAGCCTCCATAAAAACTCTCAGGCTGAAGTTCCAGTGAGGCTCTGATATTAGAAATGCTTTATACATATTGCTACACACCAATGCTTAGAAGTGTAAAGCTTCCTTGAAGATAATGGAAGTTTCACATTTGGATACCTCCCAGAGTTCACTTTATGCATCTCTTCATTTGGCTCATTCTAATCTGTATTCTTTTGCTATAATAAGATTATAACCATTAGGCACAGCACTTTTCTGAGTTCTGTCTTTTTAGTGAAGTATTAAAGCTAAGAATGGTTGAGAACTCTGAATTTGTAGCTAACTAGTCTGAAATGATAGTGGCTCTGGGAAACCCCCCCCATATTACAAGTGACATCTGAAATGAAGGCAGCTTTGGAGACTTTTCCTTCAGACTTCATGTTTTGGCTAAACTGTGTGACAGTTAAGAGTAATCCTAAATATGGTATTGGGTAAAACAGAAATTAAGCTCAGAGAAATTAGAGGCCTGGGTTGGAACTGGGTTGCAAGGGATACAGATTTGATGACTTTATTTGGGTCACATAGTTAGGCTCTGGCTAGTCATTTTATACTCTGAGGCCCGTCTTCATTGACCTGTCCTCAGCTTCATTGTTTAACCCCTGTCTATTTCTGGCCCAAGCTCTTTCAAATTTAACTTTTGTTTACATAATGAGTATGTTACTTAATAGATCAACAGAGAGGATTCTCAGGGCAAAGATGGTATAATATTTATATTTGTTGTTCAACAGTAATAGAAAACTTAATTTTCTTGTAAACTATAAGTCAGCTTATGCAATAGTCTATAGAATAGCCAGAAAATGTAAATTTTATGCTTATGGTGTCCTTTATATAAGCCACTGCTGGAAAACTATCACAAACATTTCATCAATACTAAATATAAATTAAGTTGGTATTACCATGATAAATGAAAAATTGTGTATTAAATCTGGTCTTTTTAAGTATAGGCATTTGAAGGCTAACTTTTAAATATACAAAATACATTTTTTAAAAAGTATTTTATTCATTTTTATTTATTTATTTATTTATACATTTTTTAAAAAGTATTTTATTTACTTGAGAGAGGAGAGCACGTGTGTATGTGAACAGGGAGAGGGGTAAAGGGAGAGGAAGAAGCAGACTTCCCGTTGAGCAGGGAGCCTGACACAGGGCTCCATCCCAGGACCCTGGGATCATGACCTGAGCCAAACCACAGACACTTAAATGACTGAGGCATACAGATGCTCCTATAGCATGCATTTTTAAAAGTATATGCATATATTTTGAGTAAACACATTGTGTACATTTGTTTTAATAGTGTATAATTAAATTTATATGCATTACCTATATGCATCTTAAGTATTCACATATATTTTAATGGTATGCATTTGAAATATAACTTGAATAAATTAAAAGATTAAGTATGGTTATGGTAATTAAAGATATAGTATGATCAAAGTATTTTCCAAGGGCCACCTGAGTGACTCAGTGGGTGAAAGCTTCTGCATTCGGCTTAGGTCATGGTCTCAGGGTCCTGGGATTGAGCCCTGCATCGGGCTTTCTGCTCGGCGGGGAGCCTGCTTCCCTCTCTCTCTCTCTCTGCCTGCCTCTCTGCCTACTTGTGATCTCTATCTGTGTCAAATAAATAAATAAAATCTTAAAAAAAAAAGTATTTTCCAAGTTAGTAATTTTATGAAGAAAATGAAATATAATTGTTTCCATATATATATTTTTTCAATATATATATACACATAAAGATTCACAGTTAGAGATAACCAATTTAATTAGACATATCTTTAAGGACGTGTTTACAATAGTATTATTTTCTATTCTTTTATAAACTTTTCAATGTAGGGAGAAGGTTTTTCTCTATGTTCTCAAAATCTAATAAAAGACCATTCCTATTGAGTTCTGTACACAAATGTAGAAGGATAATTTGTATGACACATAAAATATCAAAATCAGGAACATGTGAATAATGTTTCTAAGAATCTTTGTAAATAGGAAGATACAAATGGGTTGGCAAAGTGATCCTAAAGAAACTAAAGAACAAATGGAGGACAAAGTTGACTATAACGTACTCGAAACATATATTTCTGCAAAGCCAAAATCAAAAGTAGCACTATTATTAGTACCTGAAATGAGAAAACAGTCAAGTGTGTCCTGATGAATGTCAGGATTGAGCAGCTCACGGTCAAGTCATGTTTAGGTTTACTGGAGTAAGGACACCATAGCAAAATAACGGACTGTGTACCTAAAGACAATAGATTTAATTGAAGGATGCCAGCTGTGTAGCAGGTGATACAGTTCACCTATTAGTGTACTCACCTTCTTCAGAAGAGGCAACATTGTCCCTGAATGTGAAATAAAAGTAGCTGTATTCCGGCTTTTTAACCCCTGGTCTTATTTGATCAAATGATTTTTAAACAGCTTGGGGAATGGTTCCACATACATATCTACATGAAATGCATGCTAAGCACATCAAAAACAAGGATGCACTCTCCAGAAGAATTATCACCTGATATACTGTTTACACAGGGTTAAAAAAAAAAAAAAGAATATAAAACTTTTTAAACCGCATTTTCACAAGTAATTTATATTCATCAGCTTCAGGTATTTAAACAGTAAAAGAACTAATGAACCACTGGTGACTGAATACTTACTGCTATGTTCCTTATTATTTTTCTTCTTAAGCCTTAATGAACTGTAATTACAGTCGCTAGTATTTTGTCTCAAACATGCTTTATTGTATCAAAGAATAGTGACAAGGAGCTGTATCTCACTTCCTGAACACCAAACTTACTGCAGATATGTAAATGAGAAGCTACAGAGCTAGAGAAGAGCCTGGAGATATTAACATCTGTGTGAATGAAGCAGCCATTTCACAACCCAGTGGACCTTAAACACAGCAGACATTGAAATCTGTTCAGTACATGGGGTGGATTTTTAAATATGTTCAATTACTGCTTGTCTCCCAGCTGCTGTCTGAACATGGCTTCTGTAATATTAGGGAGTCTACTTTGACATCACTGGCATATAAAAATCATGTCCTTGATTAATAGTTACTACCAGACTAAACGGCCATTTTAAAATCCCAAGTACAAATTTGAATTGCACATGCTCAAAGACTCTCCCTTTGTGTGAAGAGGTCGGGGCGGTACGTAATAAGAAGGGAAAGATGAGAACCATGGCTTCTGACAACTTTGGTTATTTTTCTGGTATCAATGTGAGAATGGATATTCCATTAGTCTGATTTATACACGAATATATTTCAACAACAACAAAAAATTAAATCAATGAATGTTTTAGTGAGATACTTGGAAAATCAAGAACATTTTTGAGTAGAAACAGTTCAGTCATAAGAAGGAAACAAGCACTTTGACAGACCATTTTTTTAAAAAAACATTCTCTTTAAGACAATTTTTTAAAACATTTCCTTAATGTTTATTTAAAAATAAATAAAGGGGTGCTTGTGTGGCTCAGAGGGTTAAGCCTCTGCCTTCGGCTCAGGTCCTGATCTCGTGGTCCTGGGATCGAACCCTGCATCGGGCTATCTGCTCAGCGGGAAGCCTGCTTCTCCCTCTCTCTCTGCCTGCCTCTCCGCCTACTTGTGACCTCTGTCTGTCAAATAAATAAATAAAATCTTTAAAATTAAATCTTCAGGAAATTTGTGATTGTCTTTAAGCTTTGTGAGGTCAGTGCATTGGGAATATTTTGAAGAACAGGAATAAATGTGAAAGATTTAATACTTAATTTTCAATTACTGAAACACAATGATCATAATTTTTTAAAATTATAACATCAAATTGATACGCCATACAAGTTATAAAAACCTTTCACAGTGTATCATGAATTCTAGCCTACCATTGATTTGAAAGTTTGCAACTGCTAGTTTTTCCAATATAATTGACAGAATAACATTCTCTACTCCTAACCTTTTTATCAAAACCATTATTGGTGCTGAATATTTGCAAAAATGCCACTGCTGCCATTTAAAATTCCAATTTCATGGCTTTATGGGTATATAATGTTACTAAATTAGCATTATTTTCTTTATGTCTGATGCCGTTGCAATTATAATACACTATTTCATCATTAACCACATTTTAAAAATCCAGGTGACACTTATTTTAAAGTTTATACAAATCATTGTAAAAATGTCCTATATATTAGGCTGTAAGAATCCAGGGTACGTAATAAATATTTTAAATAGTCACTGAGACTACTTAAACTCCACCATTTACTTCAATAATTGAGAGACTCCTTAGGCACATTAGGGATGATAGGTGGCACATGAATCTTCAGCTTGGTACGCATATCAGGCCACATGAGTGAGTCAGGACATTGGATGGCACACTTTCAGAGGCTATAACTTCCCAGAATTATGTTGCAAGTTATTTTTATTACTTCCAAAGCATTTCTATAATGTCATTTCTTGGCCTTTAACAGATTAATATTTTTATTTCCACCATGTGAAAGGGTTGTGGGATTGTATGTAAAATAAGTTGGAGTTAATTAGCAGAGCTAAACTTTGAAGAAGTCTGTGTAGGTGACCCAGGATTTGAAAGGTATTATGTTAATCATAATTTTTGGAGCTCAAACCTCTTCGTTTTCCCTAAGACATTGAAAATTTGTAGTGAAATGGCATAACAGAGATTTTAAAACGTGATAATAAGTCAAACATAATCATCATTTATTTGAGGCACTATGCTGCTGATTGTCAAAGGTCAAGTCTGTCAAATATCTCAAGAAAAATACTTCCCTCAAAATAGAATTCCATATAGTACAGTTAGTTATTTCATCTGGTATTGATGCATTCCAGCAAAAGTGGTTATAAAATTATACTCTTATTGCTTAACGTTATAAAAACTAAACCACTAAGGGCAGTAAAATAAATGAGCACATTCTCACAATGCCTAAGAATGCCAAAAATTTTTATCACGTATGTATGCGTTTCTAGGCAAGATGTTGTTCTTTTTTTCTTTAACCTTAACAAAATATATATTTTTTAAAATTCATCCAGTATATATATGAGGTACCTGTGTAGATTCTGGAGATTGAGAAAAAATTGCCTTCATGGAGTTTACTTGCAATGTAGTATGGCCAAAATAAATAAATAAATAAATAATAGAAATAAACAAATTAGCAAATATAACTTATTTAATGACAAGATAGTTTTTTTTTTTTTTTCCGGCATAACAGTATTCATTATTTTTTCACTACACCCAGTGATCCATGCAATCCGTGTCCTCTATAATACCCACCACCTAGTACCCCAACCTCCCACCCCTCTGCCAATTCAAACCTCTCAGATTGTTTTTTAGAGTCCATAGTCTCTCAAGGTTCACCTCCCCTTCCAATTTCCCTCAACTCCCTTCTCCTCTCTAACTCCCCATGTCCTCCATGCTATTTGTTATGCTCCGCAAATAAGTGAAACCGTATGATAATTGACTCTCTCTGCTTGACTTATTTCACTCAGCATAATCTCTTCCAGTCCCGTCCATGTTGCTACAAAAGTTGGGTATTCATCCTTTCTGATGGAGGCATAATACTCCATAGTGTATATGGACCACATCTTCCTTATCCATTCGTCCGTTGAAGGGCATCTTGGTTCTTTCCACAGTTTGGCGACCGTGATATGGACAAGATAGTTTTTAATGAGGTGGATAGGAAGCGCCTTTCTGGAGACACACCATTAAGCAGGTAAGAAGAAAAGGTGAGGACGAGTTGGGTGGATAACTGAGAATCTTGTTAAGCAAACACAACAGCAAATGCAACATTCCAAGATGGAAATGTGCCTGGTTTGTGCCTATTGGGGATTTTCTTTATGATTGTTCTCTTGATAGAAACACATTTAATTTCAGATTAAATATTTACCAAAAGAAAAGAGAAAAAGAACCAGAGAATACTAACATTAAAAATAACCAAAAGAGAAATGGCTTCTAGAAAATATAATATTGATTTAAAAAAACAATCTGCTATAAGTCACACAATTAACTGTTACCATATTTAACAAAATATTCTATGACAATTTCAACTGATCTTACAAATGAACTCCCACAAAGATCAAGTCAAACAACAATAATAAGTTTACAGTTACATCAGTAACTAATCATTGGTTATGGGTATATATTGTGTTACGTGGAAAAAATGTGGTGCCTCAACTCCTCCACATCCCAATCCTACTGTTTTTTTAATCTCATTTATTCTTTTTTGGACTTTACTTATTTTAAATCTCACATCCCAGTGGATTCTGACTCTAATCCTCTCTTCATAGGTAGATTCATCTTTTGTTGATATGAATCACATTACGTTTCACTTGCTTTACCACCCTCAATGGCTTCCCATTACTCTTAAAATCTAGATTTGATTCGGTGCATAAAACTGTGTGTTACCTAGCCCCTGGTTATTTTAACATCATTTCATTTCACTCTTGTGCCCACAGACAACACATAAGTTACACCAGTCTTTCTTTTCTTAAGTAGATACAGAAACGGAAGCAAATTTGTGCATGTCTGTTTGTGTATGTATTTTCTACCCCTGTCCATTAAGGCGCCTTACAAAAAATGGCATCTTAGCACTCAGATATTAATTTCTAAATACCATGTCCCAATTAAAAAAAAAAAAAAAAAAAAAGCTTCTTGGATAAATTCTGGGTCCATGGCCAGGAAAGTCCTATCTAGATAAGCCTGGAATATCTTGAACAGAAAGTAAGGATTGGCTTTAAAAAAATGATAGGAGCAGGGATCCCTGGGTGGCTCAGTCAGTTAAGCAGCAGCCTTCCACTTGGGATATGATTCCAGGGTCCTGGGATCAATTCCCACATCCGGCTTCTGGCTCAGAGGGAGTTTGCTTCTCCCTCTGCCTGCTGTTCCCCCAGCTTGTGCGCGCTCTCGCTCTCTCTCTCTGAAAAATAAATAAATAAAATCTTAAAAAATAAATAAGCAAACAAATAAATAAATATATAAAAATGATAGGAGCATATCAAAAGATTATAGTGCCAGGAATGGCCAGCAATCCCTGTATGGATGGATGAAAGATTACTCCAAACTTTGCTGTGAAAGAAAGAAGGCAAGGGGGTCAATGCTCAGAGACAAAGACTCTTTGTTCCTGCTTTTATTGGTCCTTCAGGATAATCAGAAATCCTTATCACTATTTCTTAAGCACGTGATGTGTGAGGAGGGGTTTTACTGAAACTAGGAGGATCTGTTTCCAGGAAAGATATGATATGCTAATCTGCATGTTCTGTGAGATCTGCTAAACATAACCTAAGGGACAACGCATACATCTTTTAGATCACAGGGGGGCTGTTTGGGTTGAGAAAGCTTCGGGGAAGGCAACTCCCCTGGGCATCCCAAGGGCGGAGTGTTCACTCAGGCCTCTGCATTCCAAAGGCCCACGCCCTTCTCTGAAACCTTCCCTAGCCCATGATGGCTTCTGTGTTACATTTTAGCAAGCCAGGTATTAAGGCTGATTTCATGCTCTACATTAACCCCAACATTACACAGGAGTCACTAGGAAGAATCATTCAATGACCAAATAAGAGTGATTCTGAACAATAAAATAAACAACATTGCTGCAGGATTATAATGCAGAGAATAAAGTAAATATCCATGATTATATACTGATACAAATAATAAAGCAAATGAATCAAACTAATCAAATGAATCAAACTAATGAATGTGGAAAGAATGATAAACATAGAATATCACAATTTGACAAGTACTCCAGTTATAATTGTTACAGGCATGAATAACTGAGGGATGTTAAATTGGGTGGGTAAAATGTATAATGATAGATAGAATATGTACATAGCCTCAAACTACTTCCCCATAAGATAGTGATTAATTAGCCATGGACTCTAGAAGTTTGCTGCAGAGAATCTTGGGAGGTACCAACCCAACAAAATGCTCATATTATCAGTAAAAAGTGGTAGGTAATATTAACATTATGTACTTGCTGATATGATACCCCGAGAAGAACGAAGTATCACTTCTCATACAGTCCTTCCAAAATTTCACAAATTCACTCAAACCTCAGGATATACTATGTAGATCTGTATCAGAGGTTATTCTATGAAAAAATCAGCCAGGACTTTTCAAATGTGTCAAGGCTGTGAAAGACAAAATGGAGGGACTGTCCCACAATGAAGGAGACTAAGGATCTGTGAGCACTGTGAAGTCCTGAGTTAGGACAGTGTTGGGACAATTGGTAAAATTTCAATAATATGTGTGAATAGTTAATAATACTGTAATGATGTTAATTTCCCAATTTAATAAGTGTACTATAATAATTTAAAACATGCAATTAAGGGACACAGTAAAAGATATATAGATATAGATATAGATATAGATATAGATATATATGTTCTTGGAATATAACTTTTCCAACTTATGTGCTTAAAATCATCTTATAATTTCCCACTTTACTCAGAACAAATTTCAAAATTCTTGACCTGGCCTACAAGGTGCTAGATGATCCAGACCTAGCCACATATCTGATCAACTCCTCCTCTCTATTACTCACCTCACTGATTGTTTAAACTATAAAGTCCTGGGTGCCTAGGTGTCTTAGTTGTTAAGCATCTGCCTTTGGCTCAGGTCATGATCCTAAGGTCCTGGGATTGAGGCCCCCCATCAGGCTCCCGCTTGGCTGGAAATCTGCTTCTCCCTCTCCCACCCCTGCCCCACTTGTGTTCCCTCTCTTGCTGTGTCCTTCTCTGTCAAATAAATAAATAAAATCTTAAATAAAAATAAGTACAAAACCCTTCTTATTTCTCTTTTGGAATTCTAAGCATGTCTTGCCTAAAGGCCTTTGAATGTGATGTTATGTCTATCTGGAAGGATTTCCCCAAGTACCCCAGTGGATCCCTGACTTCAAGTTTCTATATCCTCAGAGATAAAATAACATCCCTTATGCCCCCATTATCACTTATCATCAATTTAACCAACTTTGTTTTGCTTCATAGTATGTACCATATTTTGACATACTGTGTCAATCCTTATTTTTACTTATTTCTTTAAATTTCTTGTTTAGTGGGCTCTATGCCCAGGGTGGGGCTTGAACTCATGACCCTGAGATCAGGTAGACTTGGAATTCTTCACCTTTTAATGAAAATGTGAAAAATGAAAAATCTCAGCACATTGCCTGATCTTCAGGAGGTAATAACATAAAATTGGTAAAATTTGATTCTCCTCCTATAATATTAACTAGTGAGGAAATAGGCCATCTAAGTTACTGATATTGTTATGAAAAGATGAAAACATATAAAAACAGTTCCATGTACATCTCATTTTTAATTTCATTTATGAAATACAGGCACAAAATGTCACATAGCTAGTCTGTGGTACAGTGATCTTGAAACCTAAGTATAGTTTTTCCCACCATGTTCATTATGCTTCCATAAGAGAATGTCTGATAAGCTTTCTCCTAACTATAATACAAAGGTTTGCAAACAGTTATTTTCCATAGTTCCCTAAACTAATGGAAAAAAATCAGTTAAAGCTCATTATAATATAGTTTTGGTACATGATTATTCATTCACAGAAGAATGGAGGTAAGTAAAGAGAGAGAATTTTTTCATAGTTCTTATAGTATACGTTATATTCCTCTAACAAGATTTTAAAAATGATAATATATTTCTACCAGAAATGTAAAAGACAATAAAACCAACAACAATTTTACAACAGAATTGCCCAATATTTGCATCATTGAGGAAAAACATTTAAACTTTAAGATTATTAAGCAAACTTAGAAATAACTTTAATAGCAAGGAACAAAGAATTAATTCTATACCTAAACACAGAAAGAAATGCACTAAACATTATTTTTCCTAAAATTCAAAAAGATACTTTGGCTATTTGAAATAAATTAAAAGTAAAAGTCACTGTTTTTATTTTATAAACCCAAAGTAATGATGATGCAGCTGGGAAATAATACCTAACTATTGAAACAATTTTTTTTTTTAGTATAGAAATCAATGATTTTCCTCCAAAGGAAAGCATGAATCACACAATTACAGAAAATTAGATTATAAAATTTTATAACAAAGGCAATAATTTTGAATCATATAAAAACAGAAATTTTTCACAACAAAAAGAATGTGTTCAGAAAACTCAGCTGTCTGAACGTTAATTTTAGTAACATCAAATTGATTGAGGCATGACTAATGTAATAAAAGAGAAAGCAGAAAGCACCTAAGGTGTTATGCATTAAAATCAGAGTGAGAACTGAAATAGAGAAGCAGATACATACAGAATTATAGTAATAGAAATTATAGTGTTCTTAGCTATGATACTGCAGATTTATTTTTTGACCTTTTTAATTAAAATAATCTTTTTCTTTAAAATATCTATGTTGAAATACATTATATATGCAAGCATATATGCTTGTAATCGGTGAATTTATATTTTAGAAAATTTATATTACCAAGCTGTTACTCTGGCTTTATAGACCCTGCTATGAAGGTTAATATTATGTGGAATAAAGGTCTCTGTGAAGAGAGACATAATTAGTGGGTATTATCTCATGTTTACCATGACATAGCTTCATACTAGAATTAATTATTTAGTTGTTTTTACTAAAAATACTAGAATATGTTTAACTTTAAAAATTACATATATGGTAGAAGCCAGTAAGTATTCATCAATTGGCATCATTCCTTTATATCTTCTATCCCCTGAAGTTCATTACTATCCAATTCTTATAATGTGTTATTTCTCACAGTCCTGGGATTTTTCACACTTTACTTCTTGTTGTTTTTATTCATTCTAGATAATTCTTCATAATTTATTTCATGACAAAATGCCACAAAAATTGATTTCAAAGAATCACTGAGGTAAGTATGTCAATATCCCTCAGAATTTATCAATTTTAAGAAAGTGTACTCTAAGGAATGTTAATCAAAATCTTCAGGGATTTTGATAGGAATTTAATTTTATATTTGTTTAAATAAAAATATTTGTTTCAAACTGAAGAGAGAAATGCTGGATGAATTTCTCTCAGTTGGTGATAATAAGCTGAATATAAAGTATCAATTTTAAATTTGGAATTTATTTTCCACCAGGGACGTATCCTTTCCATGGAAAGAAGAAATGTATGCAATTCTGAGAAAGCTAAACATTTTAAGTTACCGTAAAGGAACATGCTTTAAAAATTATTATACTCTAACAAAACAGACACAACACAATTTTTGGAATCAGATATAGTTTAACTTGCCAAACAATTATAAAACTTCTGAATCTGTCTTTTAATTATTAGATGCACCTTTTTTGGTGGGGTAAGTCCCTTAATTTCTGAGCTTATAAATCTTCCTTAAAATAACGGGTGTCCTCTTGCATATACGATTACTGGGTTCAGCAATGTGTGAGATGTGTTAGCATTCAGAAAATAACCAATTAACGTTAGTTTCTTCTCTACAATCTGAACCATAATTTCATTTAATAACAAACCTATGCTGAACATCGACTGCATGTTTAGCACCGTGACAGGCCATGGGGAAACAAATCTTAACAAGATCTATTCCTTTCCTGGTAAGAAGTTTACAAATTTCTAACAATAGCACATAGCCTTGAGCAATATTTCTAATTTCTATCCTCTCTGTTACCCAAGGATAATAACTGCTTGCACTCATTTTTCAGAGAGCAAATTATGCATACTTAGGTTACAACACTTATATTCTTTGGCAAACATGTATTAACTTTTCAGTACCTCCCATTATTATGGATGTTCTCAAAGCAGGAAATTTGACTTATTTACATGCATCTCTAAAAGCTTGTATTGGTAGACACAGGGCATCAGCATCAAAAAATTCAAAGAGAATATTACCAATGTGAAGGAATAAATCAATACCTATGTCCTCTGAATTATATAGTTTCCAGTTTAATGTTTACTTTATAGCAGGTTCTCAGAATATTAATTTCTATCTCTTTTATTGCTTTCTCTTTTTTTCAATTATTACTCCTCCATGATAGCCTGGAGGGATTTTATCTGAAGTCACTGAAAACCACCCAATATGCAAAATTTCTCCTGAAATAAAACTCTTTTTTTTTTCCCCCTATGTTTGCTTTCTAGCATTTCCTCACACACCTAAACTTTAAGGTTATATCATTCACTTAAGGTAAATTTTAAGAAAATATATTTATTAAAATAAATTTTAAGAAAATACACACTTTTTCGGTTATGAATATTGCTCTATAAAAGAACAGAAAAAAAAGAAATTAAAAAAAAGAAGAAAATATGTTGGATGTTATGTGGGGTAAGAAGAATAGTGAACCTTCCAAAGATAGCTATGCCTGAATCCTAGGAACCTGTAAGTATGTTACCTTACATGGCAAACATATATATTTTGTAGATGGGTTTAAGATTAAGGACTTTGAAATGGGGAGAGATAATGCTGGATTATCAGAGTGGACCCAACCTAATGACATAAATTATTATTTCATAAATCATTATGAAAGGGGAGAACTTTTCCCAGCTGTAATCAGAAAAAAAGAGATGTGCAGACCAGGGCACGGAAAAAGAGAAGCTACCTTGCTGGAGGAAAGGGGTCACAAACCAAGCTGGAAAAGGTAAGGAAATTCCCTCTAGAGCCTCCTGAAGAAATGCAGCTGTACAATATCTTGATTTTTAGCACAGTGAGACATGTAGGGGATTCTAACCTACAGAACTATATGGTAATAAATTTGTTTTATATCACAAAGTATGCATAAATCTACTATGGCAACAATACAAAACTTATATAGTATGTAAGACTCAATTTCCAGTTAGCCAATTTTCCACACGTGTGCAAATGAAATTTGAGTCTTAGTAAAAAAATTCAGTGTGAAATATGATTTTTAGGTTTATACATTAATGATTAAAACCCTATTATTAAATCCATGAATTCCATTGGGATTTACTATATTGAATAAATATTTATGGAAACAATTTACATAAATCTTGATTAAATACATAAATGGAGCTGGTCAGTTTATTCCATGTTTCCTTGACTCTAGTCCTATTTTTATCAGAACAATACTGATTGGCTCAATGAGGTTATCAAAGACTTAATTTGATTAAAATAACATTACTAAAAGTAATTTTGACTATTGAAAGTATTAGTATATTATATTTAAAAGATCATTAAAATATGTAAGTGGATACAAATTAAATGAATTTTTTATTAAAGCTTATTCTCCTTTTCATTCAAAGTTGCATTAACGTCAAACTATAGTTTAACACCATAAAATATAAAAAATAAATCAGTTCACCAACTTTAAAAAGGCTCTCATTAGGTAACAGCTGCATTACCAAACATTTTGAGTTCTATTTATAATAAAAGAATATGAAATTGTCCCTTGGCAAGTTGACATTGGCTGTTCTGACTTCACCATTGTCTAGAAATTTAGCATGATTCATGAGGGACAAGTGATTCTGAAGGTTAAATTCAAACTTTTCAGTATTTATTAATTTTTAAATTAATAAATAATTAAGAAAGGATATACATATATTGTATATGAGACATTTGTTATTATTAGACCTGCTTCCTCTTCCTACTTCACATCATGGATTTGCTAATGGTTCTAACCAAAATATCAGTTTTAACATATCATTTGAGTCAATATCATTAAATATGTATTTATGCTTAACTGAATGTACTATTGGACAGCTAAAGGGTTAACCAAGCTATTTAATAAAAATCATATTCATTTGATGTGCACAATAAGAAAAGTAATGTTTAACTAAAGTAGAAAAGGAATGAAATTAAAACGATTTATAAATGATTAATAGAGTTTGGTGTATAGTTTGCTCTATAATTTCATTCATTTATTTAAATATACCTTCATTTATTCAGTACAAAAATTTTTAGTGGATAAATATCTGGGAATACAAAGGTGAGTATGGCACCATTAACTGGGAGCTCAATATGTAGCATAAGAGAGAGCATCAAAAAACAACATCCAATGCTACCACAACAAAAAACTGAAGCAAATCAATCCTACCATTATTATACAGTGTTCATATTCCCAAAGCATTTGGGGTCAGGGAGAGAAAGTACCTATCAATGGAGATAAATTCCAATCCTTTTCAAAAAGTTCAACACTTTTGGATGAAATCATGTAAAACAAAAGCTAGAATAATGCAATGCAATATTATGGTGTAGAAATGAAAGTTTTAAATTTGAAATTAAGTGTAAATTCTTTATTAAAAATTCTAGAGAATAAGTTTGCTAAATATCCAACAAAATAATAGCATCTGATAGTTAAAATACAGATGCACTAAGGGATGAAAGCTTGGAACATCCCTAGCACACTCTGTGGTGATCCTGAAGTTAGTTGAAATAAAATTATTCATTTTGGGCACTACATTTGAAATGAATATTGATAAACTAGAATTCTTTCTGTGGAATGCAGATAGTATATTATGCAATCTTAAAAATTTATTTCACACACACAGAATGATTGAAAGAACAGGGTAGAGTTAACATTGAATATTTAAAAGGGGCCAAACAAACACTCTTCAGATTTTTGGGAGACTCATTGGAATAATGGAATCCACTTAATCTATATTTCATAAGAGACAAAAGTAAGAAGAGAAGGCATAATCAATAAGGAGACTCTTCTCCTTAGGTTTTTTGTTTTTGTTTTTGTTTGTTTTGTTTTGTTTTTTTTAAGGAATTTCTAACTAATAAAGCTACTTTCAAAATGAACAGGAAGATGCCTAAAGTAGTCAGCACCCATCCTGAGAAAGTTCCCGAGAGGGGCTAGATGCACTTTCATGGCAATGACATTATATAGGAAAATGAGGATCTTCTTTTAAATTGAACTTGAGGAAAACTGGGATTCCCTTGATCCCTGAAAGGCTATTATTTTGTCTCTGGTCAGTTCCTATAGATAAACACTGCTTTTCTAAAGGTATTATGCCTATTCTCCACAGACATCCATTTCAACATGACAAATGAGGGAGTGGTAAGTACTCAGGTTAAGTATGAGACATTTCGTGGAATTAATTAATGGGTTCTAGTTTGCTCAGAGGAATCACTAGTATGCCTGTTTCTTATGCTTAGAACAAAAAAGTACAATTATTTTCTTTAAGAACTTTTTTCTCCTTAGTTTTTCTACCCATGAGAATGCTGAGATAGAGATAACCAAGAGAATATTAAAAATAAAACCTAAACTGTAGCAGGGACCCATAGGAGGTTAAAAGCCTCTCTAATCTTTGACATTTTATTCAAGTGGTAAAAGGTTTTCGCCTTCAGTTTGTGACTTTTTAATCTTTATTATACCACAATGACAGCTCATCAACTAAAAAGAATACTTTTGGAAAGGTCTTTTAAAACTGTTAATACTAATGATCCTTTCCGTAACGAGATGAGCCACTCTATTTTGACAAAGGGTACATATCTATTAAATTACTCTCCTCCCCTTTTCTCCTCCTCCCTTCCCCAAAACCACAAAAAGGCAAAGTCTAGAGTGTGTTTAGTATTATCTGCCACGCTCAAGAAATATATGAGAATGGGTGCTCGCTTCAGCAGCACATATACTAAAAATTGGAAGAAATATATGAGTCACAATTTGGTAATTGATATTACCAAAGTCACAGCTTTGGTGACTTTGGTAATATCATTGTTATGGGTAAACATCAACAACAATTTATACTTCACATTTTAAACTATAATGCTGGTCATATTTTAAGTAACTTAATTAATTGAATTTTGTATTAGAATAAATAAGTCTACATTGTCATCAATAGGATGAATGAATATAACTTGATGAATCTATAACTTAATGAGTTAAAAAGTTATCAAAGGACATTACATTACTAACAAGCATCCTCCTTTTAGTCTCCCTGCTAGGACAAAAACTTTCTGCTGGCTTCTTGAGGGCCCTGCTTCTATATTTCTAAATATAACATATTTCTATTTCTTTTTTTCTTTTAATTTAGAAATTTTAAACCTTACTTACTGCCATAATCTTCTGGTAAATGAGGATCATCACTGTTTCAAGTTCTCATTTATTTGTCCCTGGATTTCCTGAACGATTGCATTTCAATTTTAAATAAATCATTTTTTATGTTTCTATTATGACGACTCTATAAATACTGCACAATACTGAGCTACAACATGCAACATGCAACATTCTTTCTCCCAGCAGTGCCTCTTCTCCTGTAATGTTTCTTATATGGTGTAGTTCTTTTGTTCCTTTCTTGTTGGAGAAATTGCCAAAATACTAGTGATATTTGCTGTCATTTAATTGACTTCATATTCAAAAGTCAGAACTAAATGTCTGATTGAAAGTCTGCTTCCAGAGAAAAAACCCAGGTACTTTCCAGGTAAGATGATAAAGTGAGGAAGGTTCTTATGTCAAGAGACCACCAAACACCACTGCATATTTGAGTCTTAAGTCTGCAGGTCAGTCTCTCAGCTGCTGTGGCCCACTACAAGAAAAGGGACTAATCTGTTCTACTCGTCATCATATAGAGTTTCACATGTCATTGGAACCTTCAGCAAGACATTTTGCGGCAAGTGTTAAGCCTTTTGTGGCTAGAGGAGGCTCACTTGTTCCCTTCAGTCACTTGGGCTGCCTGTAAGTCATTTACATTATTCCATCTGTCTTCGGTCATCCAAAATTTCTTGCAATTACTTGTTGCCTCTGTTTTATTTTCCCATTGTTCCTTGTGTACTAAATGCTTTCAACTTTATTTTCACTTTAGTGGAGTTTCAACAGGAAAAATAATATATATAGCCAAATTGTCATCATTAATTACACGTTAGATTCCCTTTCAATCTCAAAAGCTCACATTGCACAAGGACAGAAGCCAAATCAGGAGAAACCAAGGGACTCCTTATTAGATATATAACTCCAAATAAACACAACTGTGGATGCAATCACAGATCTTCTCCACTCAGAGGAACATTGGCTTAACCATATATTATCTCTCTAATTTAATGAACATGTATTCTCTCAGATTCATCTCTTTTCTTTTTTTCTTCTTTTTTATTTCCATTTTTATTGTATTTTTTTCTTTGCATTTAGTTCTTTTATTGTGGTAAGAACACTTATTTGAGATCTAGCCTCCTAAAATTTTAAATGTTACAGTACAGTACCATTAAGGACAAAAACAAGGTTTACACAATAGATAGATCTTATTCATCTGACTTAACAGAAATTTATACCTATTGAACATCAACCCCCCTTTTTCTGCTCCCTAGCACCTGGCAACCACCACTGGACTCTGGTTCTATGGGTCTGACTATATTAGATAACTCATAAAAGTGGAATCAGGCAGTCATTATCCTTCTGTACCCGGAGTATCTCACTCAACATAACATGTTCCAGGTTCACCCATGTTGTTGTTTTTGCAGTTTTTTTCTTCCTTTTTAAGATTGCTGAACATTCCATTGTGTGTATATATCACATTTTCTTTATTCCTCTGTTCTGGACATTCAGGTTGTTTCCAATCTTGGCTATTGTGAATAATGTTACAATGAGCATGGGACTGCACATAGCTCTTAGAGATTCTGATTTTAATTCTTCTGGATATACACTCAGAAGTAGGATTATTGGATCACATTGTAGTTCTAATTTCAGTTCATTGAGGAACTTCCGTAATGTTTCCTATAGCAGCTGCACCAATTTGCATTTAGACCAACATTGTCCAAGGATTCCAATTTCTCCACATCCTTGCTGACACTTATTATTTTATTTTTAATAATAGCTATATGATGTGATAACTCATTGTGGTTTTGATTTGTATTTCCTTCAAGATTATCATGTTGAATATATTTTCATTTATCTGTTAGCCATTTGCACGCCTTATTTGGAAAAATGTCTTTTCAGTTCCTTTGTCCATATTTTCATTTGTTTTTTATTTTGTTTTGTTTTTTGCTATTAAGTTGTAGAAGTACCTCATATATTTTGGATATTAACCTCTTATCAGATATATTTTATACATATTTCCGACCTTTCTGTAGGTAGGCTTTTAACTTTGTTGATTCATTCTTTTGTTGTGTAGAAGATTTTTAATTTGATATAGTCCCATTTGTCTATTTTTGGATTTGTTGCTTGTGATTTTGTTTTAATAGCTAAAAAATCTTTGTTAAAACCAATATCATTAAGAACTAATCTATTTTAAGTTTATTTTTTGTGCATACTCTAAGTAAAGGGTCCAATTTCATTCTTCTGCATGTGGATATCCAGTTGTCCCAACATCGTTTGTTGAATAGATTATCCTTTCCCCATATGTATTCTTTGTACCTTTTCAAAAGATCAATTGGCCATATATATGTGGGTTTATTTCTGAGCTTTCTCTTTTGTTCCACTGGTCTATATGTTTTTATGTCAGTACCATACTATTTTACTTACTGTAGCTTTGTAATATATTTTGAAATTAGAAAGTATAATGTCTCCAGCTTTGTTCTTTGTCAAGATTTCTTTTGCAGTTCAATAAGAATTTTAGGATTGTTTATTTTTATCTATGAAAGTGCCATGTGCGTTTTTATAAAGATTGCACTGAATTTTTAGATTGTTTTTAGTACTATTAACATTTTAGCAATATTGGTTCTTCCAATCCATGAATATGGAATGTCCCTCCATTTATTTGTGCCTTTCATTCCTTTCATTAGTGGTTTATAGTTTTCAGTGCACATCAATTACCTCCTTGGTTAATTTCAAACTATTTTATCTATTTTTAACTATTTTGAGGGCTACTCTGAATGGAATGGTTTGCCTAATTTCTTCTCAGAGAAGTCATTGTTAGTGTGTAGAAACACAATTGATATTTGTATGTTGATTTTGTACCTCAAAACTTTACTGCATCTGTTTATTTGTTCTGTTTTTTAATGGAGTCTTCAGGTGTTTTGTTTTTAAAGATTTTATTTATTTATTTTACAGAGAGAGATCACAAGTAGACAGAGAGGCAGGGAGAGAGAGGGAGGGAAGCAGGCTCCCTGTTGAGCAGAGAGCCCCATGCGGGACTCGATCCCAGGACCCTGAGATCATGACCTGAGCTGAAGGCAGTGGCTTAACCCACTGAGCCACCCAGGCGCCCCTTCAGGTTTTTTATACATAAGATTTTGTCATCTGTAGAAAAAGATAATTTTACTTCTTCTTTTCTAACTTGGATGATTTTTATTTCTTTTTCTTGCCTAATTCTTCTGGCTAGGACTTCTAGTAATATGCTAGATAGAACTGGTGCGAGGGAGAATTCTTGCCTTGTACCTGATCTTGGGGAAAAAAAAAATTTTTTTTTCACCAATGAACATAAAGTTTGCTGTGGCCTTTTCGCATAGGGCCTTCATTATATTGAGGTTAATTTCTTCCATATCTATTTTGGTAAGAGTTATTTTGAAAGGGTGTTAGATTTTATGAAATGCTTTTTCTGCTTCTCTTGCACTTACTCATCTCTTTTCTGTGCATATAACATATCCTCATTTTACTCCCTGTCCTGTTTCATTTAAATTTAGGGACTACTACTTAGCTCCTTAAGGACTATTTCTATAAGCACACTTTTAAAGCGGTATGATTAATGACATACCTAGATTTGGAAGGTCAATATCACTTTCCAAATAATTCAGCTTTTTTATCTCTCATCATTCCCAGACTATGAAAAGAGAGAGATAATCAAATATTTGAAGAGAAGTTCCTATACAATATCCATTATAACATTACAAATGAATCACTTAATTTCTGGAAGCAGATTTCATAGATTTCTACATAGACTCTTCCCTACACTATAAGCACATTCTTCACCGACATTAAATCTCCACAACACTAGATATTATTATGCTAATGGCAACTGGTAAATAGATTTATTCCAGGTTACTCAAGTGAATGTTAGACTTCTATGGGCGCCTGGGTGGCTCAGTGGGTTAAGCTGCTGCCTTCGGCTCAGGTCATGATCTCAGGGTCCTGGGATCGAGTCCCGCATCGGGCTAGTTGTCCAAATATTGCTACAGAGCTCCCACTGGCTAGTATTACCTTTGAGAAATAGTTTTCAAGAAAGAATCAAACCTGTCATTCTACTTACCATATCAGTATCACCTTCCTCAATGCCAACTATATTATCACTTTCTAGTCTCTTGTTAAAGTCAAATTCCAGGGGCACTTGGGAGGGTCAATTGGTTAAGCATCTGAATTTTGATTTCAGCTGAGGTCATGATATCAGGGTTATGATATCAAGCCCTGCATAGGGCTCCATGTTCAGAGGGAGTCTGCATGAGATTCTCTCCGTCTTCCCATCCTCTCCCTCTACCCCTCCCCCTACTCTCTTTCTCTCCCTTTCAAAATAAATAATTTTTAAAGTCAAATTTGAATTTAGTCCTGTGATTTGATAGCTCCTTCCGTCTATTCAGTGCCACAGTTTTCTTACCTAGAATAACTATCCTCACAGTTTCATTTCCCTCCTATTTTTCTATTATGCATAAATTTAAAAATACATTTAAATAAACAAAATAATAAAATCTCAAAAACAGATGTCCAAAATGAATTTATATATTTTTCCAGTTATTACAGAAAGGTAGCTAAGAAGAATGCACAACTGTATACAACTAGTTAATGACCAAAATTCATAATTGATTAAAACTTCAGAAATAAAAGGTTTGATTATTTATTTGAGAGCATGAGCAAGGGGAGGGACAAAGGAGGAGGGAGAGAATCTCAAGAAGACTCCTTATTGAGTGAGAAGCCTGATGGCTAGACTCATCTTACTACCCTGAGATCATAACCTGAGCCAAAATCAAGAGTTAGTTGCTTAACCAACTGAACAACCCAGATGGCCCCAATTGCCAAAAACTTTTAAAAAGGAAATTTACAGTGTATTTGGTAAAGCGCTTTAAAAAGCTTTTTCAAATTCCTGTCAAAATTAAGTTGTTTTTTTTTAATTAATGTTCCTTTTATATTGAGTTATATGCATACCACGTGGTAATTTAAGTATTTGCTACTTTATAATACATAAAGAATATTAATATAGTATAGTGACATCACAAATAAATAATATAGTTGTTTAAACTATCAGACTTGACTTCAAATAGGAATACTCATTTGCAAAAGAAGAGATATATCTAACTCAACCATTATTTTTCTGTCTTGATCTAGAAATACAGGATGAAAAACAAATAAATAATACAATTCATTTGCCAAGAAGTATTGATGAAACCCCCTGATGATAGTATGGTAACCAGTGAATGAACCATTGGAAGTTATGTGAACAAAATGAAATTCTTTTACAATACTGCTTTAAGCATTTGCTAAAATTGAAAGGTAGCACATTATTGTGGAATATTAATTTGTAATAACATTGGCATATTTACAGATAGAATTTGATGTTACACAAAATGAAGATTTCCACTAATGAGTAACATTTATATTCTGAAGAATAAACTTCATATGTAGAATAATGTTTACAAACTGTTCTAAGCCATTGCCTTTCCTGGAAGTTCATTCTTCTGGACAAGAGTATTTCATTTCAGAGCTTCTTGCTGAAAGACTTGACATATAGTTGACCCTTCTGTAGGTCTATCCTTCTGCTGCTCTGAGCTGTATAATAACTAGTAATGGCAACTGGAGATTTTATCACAGGGCAAAGGACTCTATAATGTGAAAGTTATCAAACAGCAGAAGATGAAGGCAATAAAAAATTGACTGAGATTAAAAGCTCTATACATTCTCTTGCATAAAAACCCACTTGACTATAAAATAACTAGACCAAGACCAAAAATCTGCATTTCCATAAAAATGTCATTATCTCAATAAAAAAAAATACATCATCTTCTTATCTTTATTGCATTTTGAAGACAAGCTGGATGAATCTGTGACTCAATAACTTAACTTTCTCTGAATGAAAGTGATGCTTTCCTCGATGAATTCTCGATGACTGACCCATATTCAATCCAATTTGAATCAGCTCAAATATTCATTGAGAGACAAGTACAGGCATTAGATAAGCCATTTTTGAGAAGTACTCTGGTGAATAAGATGTACAATGATGAATAAGGAAATACCATTGCCTTCATCAAAGGAGATGGCATATATTTATGTATATGACAATATGGAATGTAATAGAAGTTGTAAGGGAAACAAGGGTTTGGAGAGTATGGAATTATGTAAGTAAAGTATACATCAGTGATCAGTATAAAGGGAAAGGGTTCAGAGGTATATTATTTACTTAGATGAGCACAATCAAGGACTTAGAATATTGACTATGACACCATCAGAAGTACTTTTCTAAATTATGACCTTATAAAGATAATAAAAAGTAAACAAATAAAAAACATCTAAATGACTAGTTGCATTGTCCTAATGGTATGTGTCAGAGCTCTGATACTAATTTGGAGTTTTCTTCTTTTAACATAGCTAGTAAGGTTTAGGAAATCACAGTGTTACCATAGCGCTTGTATAAGTTGTCATGGGAACAATTTAAAGTGGCACTTCTCCTTATCGTAAAGAATAAAAAAAAGTTTAAGAATGGTATAAAGGGTTATTTATGACCTCAGCAGCAAATAACAGTTATTCAGAGAAAGAACACAAGAGAAAGCACCAGATGGAACTTGGTCAAAAACCAGAAAAAAGCACAATTGTAGAAATTTTCTGTAAACTGTAATGTAATGCTGGATGGGGTGAGAGCATGGAAGTTTTATAAAGTTTTTTAAGGGAGATAAGAATTTTCTCAAGGAGGGGGGGTTTTAAGTGGAAGAAAATAAATGATGAGGTTTTTTCTTCAGGAACGTATGCATTTGCCTAATATTATAATATAGTTCATTATAATGTAGTTCAATATAATAGTTCAATATAATATAGAACTCATTATAACAGAGACATATTTAGCAATAGTGTAAGATATTTTTCAAATGTATTGATAATGAGCTTTGAATATTGACTGTAATAGCTATAGTTCTCAAACACTCAGATTAATAGCATGTAGTTGAGATCACAAACCAATAGGAAGTTTATGTTTTATATGTATATAAGGGCTTTTCCTTATTTCTATAAAACTTGTAGTTCAAAGGATTAGAAGTTTGAGGGAAATCAGTAAAAATATTAAATAGATAAATAGATTTTATAATCTTTCCTGAGAGTGATACAACAAATTAAGAATCATTTATACCTTTATGCAAAGTTCTTCTTGAGATCTCCCCAAAAGTAACAGTGATGTTTCTCTTATCTTACCCTCCCAAAGAAGTGGGCAGGCTCAGTATGGGACTTTCTTCTTTCTTCTTTCTACCTAGCTATTTTACCCTATATTGATTCACCTTTTTTATCTCATGACTCTCTTTCACATTTTTTTTCTCTGATGGTTGAAGCTCCAAGGAAAAAAACTGATCTTTAATTTTAGTAAACTTGTTTAATTACCACACTGCCTTTTGCTATTTTGGATAACTTCAGGTCCAAATATATTGGTATTTCCAAATGTCATATAAAATCCAGTTAGAACTAACTGATTTTTAAAAAACATTTACACCTATTTTTATGATGAAAGTCATAGTGACATCACTGCCACTACTAATGTCATTCCTTTCTAAAAAATGATGTGTAGACTTCATTCTATATTTAAAGATGAGTACATACACTTAAATCCTAGTCACTCCACTCCAATTTTAAATTCTGCAAACTCTTATTTTTAGATATTCCTGACCATGTAACAATTAAAAATAAAATAGTCACTAAGCCTTTGATTTTTCTCATTGAGTTGTGTGATCTATACGTCCTTGTCATGACTAGGTGAATGTGTGACTTCTGAAATCATTAGAGTACTTGGAAACTGCAGTATGTAACTTCAGAGGCTTGACAAAAAAAAAAAAAAAAAAGGGTAATGGAGCTTTCACTTTGTCCATTGGAAAATTTGCTAGAGCCCTAGGCTGCCCTATAGGAAGCTTCACTATCAAAAAGCCACCATGCTTTAAGGAAGTCCAAGACATATGGTGGGACCTCATGTAGGCACTCACGAAGGGCCCTAGATTAGCTGAAGGCTGACAGCCAATATCAACTGCTGGCCATATAAATGATCCATCCTGGAGACAGAGCCCCGCTGAGCCTACAGATGAACCCAGCTTCCACTAAGATTTGGTTTTAACTTTATGGGAGATCCCAAGCAGAAACTAATAGCTAAGCACTTTCCAAACTTCTGACCTACAGCATCATGAGCAAAATAAAATTGTTATTTTAAACTGCTAAGTTTTAAGTTGTTAAGTTTTACAGTTTTAACAGAAATACTTACTTGTAATTTACTACTAAATATCCAATTTATAGAAATATAAAGTATTAAACCAAAATATTAAAAACCTGATATCTATTTTAAAAGATAATTCCTCTGTGTATACTATGAATAAAAGATGCAATCAATTATTTGAATATAAAAATATTATAACTACATATGCAAATATAACTGATTATAAAGAACATTCATGTAAACATTGCTTTTATCTACACATCCACTAAATAATTTGATCGTCTTCCACTAAAATGACTATTTATATATTGCACAAGTTTATTCTATCAATAATAAATATAAGCATAGGGTTAGAATTAGCTTTGTAAATTGTACACAAGATAAAAGCAGTAGCTTATATCAATGAAGAGTGTAGTCTCAGTTTTCCACAATACATGATAATGCACTAAATGATGGTAAAGGTAGTATATATATTTTTTAATCTTAGAGTTCCTAAAATACGTAAAAATAAAATGGCTCAAAAAACCTTAAGGTAAAGACTACTTGCTCCAACTTTGGAAATTACTGTGGCAAATGCTAAGCCATGATTTTTAGCAGAAACAAAGATTTGTAGTTGACATTTCTTAATAAATTGGAATCTTTACAAAGAATATAACATATGATCAATCCCCAATAGATACATAAAATAAGTACATAAAATAAGTATCCCCAATAGATACATAAAATAATAATATATTATTACCTATTTATTTGATTCCAGTATATACAAACACTAGCAGGATGTTCATTGAGCTCGATGAGATTTCCATTCATTTCCTCTATGGATAGCACTGGTTCTAAAAAATACAAATGAGTAGAGTCACTCTAATCAGACCACCCTTGTCAGAGTGCATTACAGCTTACATTTATTATCTATCTGTTACAGCAGGCACAGAGAAGACAAAAACTTTGAATTTAGCTAGCCTCACTAAACAGGAGCAATTCCAATTAGAAATATAATTTACTATTGCCAAATTATAATGATTAAAATTTTTATATTGCCTCAATGTGGCTTAAACTTTAGTCTATAAAATACTATTATTTAGTTCCAAAAATTTGGAACTAGATGATAGTATTAATTCGGAATTAATGTATTTATTAGTTAATGTATTATTTGTATATGTAATGAAAAATGTATTGTTCCTAATTAACAAATGGTATTAAAAATATCAAACATAAAGAAATTATAATTTAATAACATTTCAGTAAACTTTTCTGCTATTTCAATGCATTCGGTTCATCAGATTCTAATTCTTATTTAGAAATTACTTGTCTTGCATATACATACATGTTAAAATCATTCATGGACACATGTGCTTTCTGTTTTGCTCTATTATTGACTGCAACAAAATTTCATAATGATATTTAAAGCCCAAAAGTTTGCATATATCCACAAAATATCAAACACCAAATTTTATCAAAGAAACTATAAAGTTGTTTTCCTAGATCACTGTATATTTAGTTTAGATTTTAAATGATAGTTGCAAATGATATATTAGAAATTATCTAATTTACAAATATTTCTTTAATTCCAGTCTAGCTAACATACAGTGTTAGTTCAGGTGTACAATATAGTATTTCAATAATTTCATATATCACTCAGTGCTCATCAAGATAAATGTATTCTTAAATAATTTCTTATACTAAAAAAAGCCCACATAGCACTTTTGTGTTATGGTGTATTTAATATGCAAGATTTGAAAATCCATAGAAGCATACATTTCTAACACTCTATAATTTGAATAAAGGTGACTAATTTAAAGTAGTTACTCTTTTTAACATTTTAATCTTTTTTGTTACTGAAATAAAGGGTTAAAAGAAGTATGTGTGTGTGTACATACAAACACAAAAGTAAATTGTCTTTATTAACAGGATTTGATCAAGATGTCACATGAAAAATTAATGAAAAAAATATATTTCAGCTAGGGGATTGAAATATCTATCATATTTCTAATGTAGAAATACACTGAACTATATGCAGCCGTTTATACCCATCACCCTTCAACTCTATTTCTTTACATTTTTTAATGACAATTTAAAAATGTATTTGAGTGATATGCATTTACTGGATTGAAATTTAGCTAATCCACGTAAATACCAGCAGTCTTTTATTCAGGAAAACAACTTATAGAATTAAGAAAAATCATCAAGCCTGGGTGGCTCAGTGGGTTAAGCCTCTACCTTCGGCTCAGATCATGATCCCAGGTTCCCGGAATAGAGCCCTGCATTGGGCTCTCTGCTCAGTGGGGAGCCTGTTTCCTCTTCTCTCTCTGCCTGACTCTCTGCTTACTTGTGATCTCTTTGTCAAACAAATAAATAAAATCTTAAAAAAAGAAAAGATTATTTATTTTGCTTTACATCAACATATGTATCTTGAAACTTTATTTTTAAGTATGATAATTTTCTTTAAAGTGCTGCCTAAATATCAAGTGCACAAAAATACTCTAGCTAAAATATCTGTTAACATGTTTATAGAAAGATTTTATTAGTAAATGTTTTGGAGAAGTCTTTACTATATGTAATAAAATGTGGTATTCCTATTACACAGAAGATTCCTGTTAAATGTACTTGGATTCAATAATCCTATAATAATTTATTCCAAAATATATGAAGAGGGAGAACACTAATTAGACTACTGAAGTATTCTTTCTATAGTCATCTAAAAACTATGTTACTTGTTAATTAGCTTCTTGTCAGAGCATAATTTTATGGTAGGATTTTAAGTTTATATATATATATATATATATATATATATATATATACATATATGTATATGGTACGTGTGTGTGTGTGTATTTTTTCCTAAGTAGGCTCCACACCCAACATGAAGCCCAACATGGGACTTGAACTCATAACCCTGAGATCAAGAGTTGGACATTTAACCAACTGAGGCACCCAGGTGCCCTAGGAATTTTAGGTTTTTTTTAATCAAAAATCACTGACAGAACTTAAATTGTTTGATTAAATGTTGCCCTATGTGCATGAACAAACCTAACCCTAAGTCTTACTGACAAGATTTAAGATAGTTCAATACATCAAAAATTCTAGACAACTGCTGAAATATTTAACTCTAAACTTTTTAATTTTAATTAAGAGCTTACTTTTTTCATAAAGTTTCAAGGAGATAAAGATAAGAAATGTGGAGTCTCTATTTTCAAATAATGTAACTTTGTAATGATGAAAAAAAAAACCTAGAAAATGATAAACTTTAAACATCATTGCCTGTATTGTTTAGTTCCATCAAGGTAGGCTGCGATTTAAATCCATAGTAAGAATTATAAACTGAGTGGTGCCTGGGTGGCTCGGTGGGTTGGGCCTCTACCTTCAGCTTGGGTCATGGTCTCGGGGTCCTGGGATCGAACTCTACATCAGGCTCTCTGCTCAGTGGGCAGCCTGCTTCCCCTTCCCCCTCTGCATGTTTCTCTGCCTACTTGTGATTTTTCTCTCTCTGTCAAATAAATAAATAAAATCTCTAAAAAAAAAAAAAAGATTAAAAATTAAGAATTATAAACTGAGTGATGGATTTGTAGATGTGCATGTTATGTAGATTCAGTCTACTGATCCTGTTTGCTGAGAGTGACTGAGATACCAGAAACTGCAACAACATATTTACTCAGAGACTAAAACACTAGTGCATTTCTTATGTGGAAAGGGTCTCATGATGAGAACCTCTCTGGAAAAGACCTGTCTCATTTCTCCAGAGGAGGTTGAGGGACTTCTAGAGGACTCCTGTTCCTCTGCTTTGCTGCATGTCAAAAGGTTATGCAAAATGTAGGAGTCTGGATTACAAGACAGTCAGCCTCAAGTTTTAATTGGGTGAGTGAAAAGTTATTTGGCAGGATAATTTTTCAGGAATCTTGACTAAACCAAAGAGATTTCTAAAAAGAAACAATATCTTAATGGATTATTTTTGTAGATAGAAGATTAATTAGTTTCTATAGAGAAGGGTTTCAAAACTTATACAATGAATGTTAGCAATAATTAGGAGACATTCCAATCAAGATTATAAAGACCAGACAGCTATGGAATTATTCCTTAAAGTTGTTTCTAAAATTTTATATTTTTCTTAATCATTTAAAGATCTGCGGGCAGGAAGGACATGAGAAAGTAACAGCAGCACTCAAACACACACACATTGTTTTAATTTAACCTTGAATGTGAAGATATTCCTTGCTGTTCTGACATGGAAAGTAGATCAAGTTATTTGCTGTCACTAACATATCAAGTCACTTGACATAGTAATAGGAAAATAGTTTCCAAGACCTAGCAGCTAGGAAAGTAAACAAACTCATTCAAAAATTAAGTGTTCTAAAGAAAAGCCATCATTTATCTCTAAACCAATGAAAGATAAATACTATTTCAGAAACTCATTTGTTATTTTCAGGGATACATACCTAAGAGTGTTTAAAAATTATACTATGAAAATTTTATTTTCTTCTAGTTGCCCAGTTGTCCTATTCATAGGTAACTGTTCCTTAAATATCCCCTTATTTGTATGTTTAACCTTTCAGAGGTATTCTTGGCATAGGCATGTATATGCTATTAAAAAGTAGCAATAAAAAAAATAAAATCTTTAACAAAAACCATTAGGAATAAACAGAGAGAGTCCTTACTTTGTACTCTGTGTCTAACATGGATTTTATTCCAAGTGTTTTTGAAAGTAGAAAGCTCTTCTTGACTCTGTCCCTCAATATTTGTATTATAGAACTCCCTGCATCGTTCTCCAAAACCAACAGTATTTTAACGGCAACCTTCACTAATGGGACTATCACATATAAAACTTAAATGGCAACCAAAATGCTAATTAATGATACTCCACAAAAGCAAATGGTTCACACATATTTTTCATTCCCTTTATCTTTCTTCCTTTTTTTTCCTTTCTCTTCCTCTTGTTTTTTCTCTGTCCATTAATATTCTCTAAAACCATGTCTCTGTTTATATTACTCATTCCCCATATTGTTAGCTCCCTGAAGAGAAATTCTTTATCTGCCACACTGGGTAACATTAGAACATTTTATATTATTTCCAAAAGAATGTTTTCAATTTATATCGGTTGAAATGATGGATGATTAAGTGCAATAAAACAAGAGTTTGAAGCTATCTCTATCACATAATAGAAATATTAAAATTATACTGCATGCTCACAAAAAGGTTAAGTGGAACTAACTGATGGAATTTTTTTTTTTTTTAACTGATGGAATTTAAAGGGAGGTAGACTGCAACTTCATATACTGATGATGAAACCAAAAGTATTGTGCAAGAAAAATTATTCATTCACTGTGAGCATTGATACATTCTCCAGATAACTACAGAGAGTATAATACCTGTGTGGAATAGCTGTCTAAGAGATAGATGGAGTTTTTGTTCTATTTTATTATCATTGAAAGGAGAGCCTGAGCAAAAGGCTGTATCTGAGTAGTTTATTTAAGACTGTGACACCAGGGGGCGCCTAGGTGGCTCAGTGGGTTAAAGCCTCTGCCTTGGGCTTGGGTCATGATCCCAGGGTCCTGGGATGGAGCCCTGCATTGGGCTTCTCTGCTCAACGGGGAGCCCGCTTCCTCCTCTCACTCTCTCCCTGCCTCTCTGCCTACTTGTAGATCTCTGTCTGTTAAATAAATAAATAAAATCTTAAAAACAAAAACAAAAAAAAAGACTGTGATACCAGGACATGGTACTAAGGGGGTCAGGTATATTATGGAGGTAGCCATCTATTCTCAGGCTTTTGTTTTCTCAAGCACTCCAAACCTTCTGAAAATTCATATGAAAAGTATGCCTGAGTAAAGAAAGGGTGAAGAATTTATCCATCTGTCCTAACCTGCCCTGACCAAATGTTGCACTTAATGACATGAATTCTTAAGCAATACCACTGTGCTCATGCTTAGGGTTCCTTTGGGTTTCTGGCCCTTCCCATCTCAACTTCTGAATCTTGGACAGGATTACAAGTTCTTCAGTTACACCTGCATTAAAATGGACCATAGGTGAAGGGAGGGAAAACTGAATGGGAAGAAATCAAAGAGGGAGAGAAACCATGAGAGACTCTGGAATCCAGGAAACAACCTGAGGGTCATGGAAGGGAGGAGAATAGAGGGATGAGATAGTTGGGTAATGGGTATTAAGGAGGGCAGGTGATGTGATGAGCACTGGGTGTTATACACAACTAATAAATCTTATATCTGTATCTATCTATCTATATATATCTATATATGTGTATATAGATATACACACACATATATATATACAAACATATATATATATGGAGAAAAATATCAATTTTGGCTACAAAGAGCCTACATTTGAACTCTGGCTCTCTCCTTTATGAACTGGGTTCCCTTGGCAGGTCGATTTATTACACTGAGCCTCAGTATAAACACCTCTACAAAATAACAACAATTAATCTAAAAGGATTGATACAAGTTTTCAATGTGATTACGAGAACAAAGTCAGCGGGCAATAAATGTTAGATTATTTCTCTTCTCCCATCCTTCAGTCTATTTTCAATTCCCACCGTCCCAAAGTTCTCTCAGTGTCTTGCCTTGAGAATTAATATTTCCCAGTGCCCCTTGTAGTACATAATTTATCACAGAATGCTCTGTTCCATTTAACATTATCTGTATTTTTTCACAAACAATTAAGTGCAAGCAAACAAACAAAAACAAACTCCTTTCTGGTGTTTAGACTCCATGTTCCTGGGATGGAAATCATTGTTTCACCCTTAAAGTAGTAGACACAGTAACACAAACTCTACAGATACTCAACAATGTCTCCTCAAGATAAGTATTCTTGAAAATGATCATATATGGCAATGACTATATAAGCAAAATAAAAATCTAAGTTTTAAAAATAATTTCTGTATGGCAAATGAGCACCAGAATGCATAATGGACGCTAATTAGTGCAGTGTTTTCACTTTCAGTTTTTAAAAGAATGCCCTTTATAAAACAAGTTAGCATAAAACATTTTAATAAAATTAGGTCTTTCAAAATAAGTTTGACACTTTTAGCACTACATGAAAGAGAACTTCTGCAGAATCATCTTGCATTCTAAATAAAAAGTAAGTTACGTTCTTATTCCCTACTAATTATCTTGTTGCAATTATTTTTGTCTGTAATTGGTTATAGTTTCTTTTTATCATTTTATTCCAATTTCTTAGAAATGCAAACTTTAATCATCAACATTCTAAAATTTCAAAGTTGCTTTTCAATGAGAAATCCCTGTTTCTGGTTTCTTTTTATTATTTTTTGTTTTATTTTGTTTTGTTTTTTAATTTTCAGATACAAAACTAAAAGAATTTGGAGAATAAAAACAACATCAGCAACAATGATACTAGCAACAAAACAACAAGAAAGTCCCAAGTTATTTTCCTCATGATACAACAAATGAGAATGTTTCTCCTTAATAAAAAAAAAAAAAAAAATTTAAAGACTTTATATTTTAGAGCAGTTTAAAGCTCACATAAGAGCTGAACAGAAAGTACAGAGATTTCCCACCCCTGCTCCCACACATACATAATCTCCCCCATTATCAATATCCCCCACCAGAAAGGTACACTTGTTACAACTGATGAAACTACTTGGACACATTGTAATCATCCAATTACAAAGTTCACATTAGGGTTCATTCTTGGTTGTGTACATTCTGTGGGTTATGGCATATGTATAATGACATGTATCCATCATTACTATACTAAACAGAGTATTTTCACTGCCCTAAAAGTCCTCTGAGCTCTATCTATTTATCTTTCCTCACCCCAACTCCTGGTAAACATTGAAAAGAACTTTATTTACCATCTCCTAGTTTTTGTTTTTGTTTTTGTTTTTGTTTTTTCCAGAATATCGTATAGTTGGAATCATATGGTATGTAGCCTTTTCAGATTGGCTTCTTTGACATGGTAATATGCATTTAGGGTTCCTCCATGTTTTTCCTTGGTTCGATGGATCATTTCTTTTCTAACCCTGAGTAATATTCCATAGTCTAGAGGTACCACAATTTACTTGTTCATTCACTTACTGAGGGGCATCATGGTTGCTTCCAAGTTCTGGCAATGAACAAAAGCTATTATAAACATCCTATTCATGGCTATGTGTTGCATGTAAGTTTCCAACTCTTTGGAGTAAATACTAACAAGCACAATTACTAGATCATATGGTAAGAGTATGTTTAGTTTGCTATGAAACTGCCAAACTGTCTTCCAAAGCGGCTGTACCATTTTGCATTTCCACCAGCAGTGAATGAGAGTTCTTGTTGCTCCACATCCTCTCCAGCATTTGGTGTTGTCAGTATTCTGGATTTTGGCCATTCTAATGAGGGCATATAGGTATCTCATTGTTTTCATTTGCATTTTCCTAATAACAAATATCCTGGAAACTTTTCATGTGCATATGTGTCATCTCTATATCTTCTTTGGTGAGGTGTGAAGGTCTTTGGCCCATTTTTTAATCAGGTTTTTTGTTTTCTTACTGATGAGTTTTAAGTTGTGTGTGTATGTGTGTGTGTGTGTGTGTGTGTGGGTGGGTGTGGGTGTGTGTTTTCTTTTGTGTTTTCTGGGTGACTCACTCACCAGATAAAACTTTTGCAAACATTTTCTCACAGTCTGACTTACATAACTTTTATTTACTCTTCTAGTTTTGTTGTTGTTTTTATTAAGTAGGACTTCCAGTATGATGTTGAAAAGCAGTGATGAGAAGGGACATCCTTGTCTTTTTCTTAATCTTACTGGGAAAACTTTGAGCTTCTCTCACTGTTAAGTATAATGTTACCTATAGATGTTTTGTAGATATTCTTTATCAAGTTGAGGAATTTCCCTTTATTACTGATTTAATGAAAATTTTTATCAGGTTGGTTGGATTTTGTCAAATTCTTTTTCCACTTTTATTGTGATATGACCATATGATTTTGAATACTTCATTTCTAATATTTATCATGTTTAGAAGTAATAGGCATCTCAGAGATAACATAATATGATAGAGGCAGCGTGGAATGTAGGTTTAGAATATAAACTTTAAACCCAGAATATAAGGATTTAAGTCCTGGCATTGGCACTTACCATCTGCAAATCTCTTGCCAAGTTACTTTATCTCTCTATGCCTTAGCTTCCTGTCTGCAAAATGGGAACAATAATTTGCCTGCCTCAAAGGCTCTTAACAAGATTAAATTATTTAATATATGCAAAATACATATGTCTGGCACTGGTGCACACTGAAAAATGCATTTCAATTTTTCACCAAATGATAATATAAATACCAGAAAGGCTGAAATTTTTAACCTATTTATTTACTACTGTAACCACTGTGCCTAGAGCAATGTCTGGTTCCTAATCACACTTGACTGTCACAGGAAAAATTAACTACTAAATGATAAAGATATATGAGGGATATAAAGTAGAGCTCTGAACTCACATTGATATTTTTATTCCATAAATAAAATATTTTATACTGATTTATCAGCAAACAAGGGCACTGCTAGCACTTATTGACAACTTTGTACAAGTTAGATAAAAGACAGCCCCTTCCTTTAGGACAAAGTAGCATGAGATAGAGATTATGGCTTGGTGAAGACACTGTTTCTATTATTTGAAAACAACCATCAACCCATTTCAGACCACTCTCAATGGAAAAAGACCACTGAGTTTTGAAAGATATTGCTAAACCAAAGAAAGATAGAGAAAGGATGGTTAACAATTAATATAATCAGTGTCTAGGAGCACTGAAAAAATAAAATAAAATTTTTAAAAAAGAAAATAAAATCGGTGTCTATATTAAGATGAACAACTTTAAATTGATATTTCTAATTGCCACTTCTTGATTTCCTACTTTATATAGAGAGATCATTTCAGGATAGAAACTAAACAGAGAAAAATAAGAGAGAGAGAGAGAAAATTGTGTGTGTGTGTGTGTGTGTGTGTAGTTTACTTACTGTGAAAGGACAATATACCTATGAAAAAATATATGGTCACAGACTGAAATAAATATTATTGTTTGAAGCAATAACTTTAGGTAATTACAGTTTTTTCCAATGAGCAGATACGTCTTCCATTGCATAACAATGTCTAAAGAACTTCAAATTCTAAATAAATTTATAAAATTAGAATTTTTACTGTGCTTATTTTCTTCTTGACTTATCTTTTCTAACTAAAGTTCCATATTGTTTTATTCAATTGTTTCTGTCCACTCAAAAAATCAATGGATACTCTTTAACCTGACCCATTTTCTTTCGACTCCGTACACTTTAAAAAGTATACTTCATTTTCTTTGACCACTAATTTCTATTTCTTTTCATGGGTTCAGTTATATTAAATTATTTATTGATTATGACAAGTTACAAACTTTTCTCTTTTGTAAATCAATATTTTCCTACAATAAATAGCTTATTATATGTATTATGATGGCTTAAAGTGTTAGAACTTAGAAAGCTGTAAATAATTGTGTGAAGTATATATTTTGTCTGTAATATGAAAATAATAAAAATGTTACTCCTTCACCAATTATAATGCCTGTCTAGAAAATGTTCCTGAATTGAAAAAAAACCCAAAAAACAAAAAAAAAATTATAAATAAAGATTAAACATTTATTAGAGGCAATTTCATTAATGTTAAGAGGCAAATGCATTTAAAAAATGTTGTTATAAGATGTCTGACCTGGTCACATGTAAGAAATAAGAAAAGAGAAGATATTTGCTTATGAGGCTTATATTGGCTAGAATAATTCTGACCATGACACTTTATTGGCCTAAGGTTCTATGACATTAAAAATTTAGCTGGTACATCTCTATTTTAATGCTGTGAAACATTATGCTTATAAATATTATATATTTATATGCTCAAGAAATAATTCTAGGACAACTCTGTTTATGTACAAATGCAGTATGAATAGAAGGGAATTAAAACAACCAAATCATAATTATATTATCAGCCATATATGTTATGCATTTCTTCAGAAGTATTTATCAATTATTTATTATACATAGAATCATTGTGTTACTTGCTGCAATACAGAAATAAAACAAAGAAAGTCTACTCACTTAAGAAATTCAGTTTTGAGGGGAGACTGATAATAAAGTACATATTTGATCATTCTTTTATTCAATAGATCCTTCAGTTTGTGGAATTAGAACTAAAATAGCAGATTATAATAGCATGCATGTGGGTAGAGAGAGTCAGAGTCTATACATTCTAAAGTACTTGTATTGTTCAGAAATAAGCAAAAGATACTGATCAACTTTTTATTAATAATAAATAAACATGACTATTAGCATTTCTACAAAACAAAAAAATCTTAAAAATATTAAAACAAAAAAGATTCAGTGTGGCAGAGAGAATAAATTTGTGAAAGAAACAACAAAAGAAAATAGAATTTAAAAATAAAAAAAGGGGCTCCTGGGTGGCTCAGAAAGCCTCTGCCTTCAGCTCAGGTCATGATCGCAGGGTCCTGGGATCGAGTCCCGAATTGGGCGCCCTGCTCAGCAGGGATCCTGCTTCCTCCTCTCTCTCTTCCTGCCTCTCTGCCTTCTTGTGATCTCTGTCTGTCAAATAAATAAATAAAATCTTTTTAAAAATAAAAAAAAAAAAGAAAAGCTGTAAGAAAAAGTAAAAGAGACCCATTCAAAGGTAGAGGTAAAATATTGTGTAAATTCAAACAACAGAATAAATCTAAATGTATCAATAATCACAAATTTACTTTCTTTTAATTGAAACTATAAATTTGTATTACATAAAATAAAGCTATAAACTATTTATAAGAGATAGAAAAGACACAAAAAGTTTATCATAAAAGTTGGAGGGAAATAACAACCAAAAGGAAACTCTAATATTACCAAATAAACTTTAGGAAAAAGAAAACTATTAATAGAAAACTATTAATAATGGAGATGCAGGAGCACCTGGGAGGCTCAGTGGGTTAAGCCTCTGCCTTCAGCACAGGTCATGATATCAGGGTCCTGGAAAGGAGCCCCACATTGGGCTCCCTGCTTAGAGGGGAGCCTGCTTCCCCCTCCCTCTCTGCCCACCTACTTGTGATCCCTCACTCTCTGTCATATAAATAAACAAAATCTTTTAATAAAAATAGAGTTACAATAATCCTGACATGTAATTTATGACAGGTTTAACTACATGAAAATAAAATTTATATATGAAGAGAAATTTAAACTGTGAAGAGAAACTGACAAATCCATCTCACATATGGAAATATTCAAATAGTTCTCTTAAATAATTTATGGATGAGACACAAAAAATAATCCTCAAGGAGAAGATGTAGCAAATAATTTTATATATTATATATAACTTTGTTATATGCATAACATGTTAAGTTTATTATATATATTATATATGTATATAACACTATAAAAATAAGCAACAATTGGAAAATGCAAAAATGCTCTGATGCAGTCCCTATCAAAATATCAATAATATTTTCAAGGAAGTAGAAAAAATAATCCTAAAATTTGCGTGGAACCACAAGAGACCCTAAATAACCAAAACAATCTTGACAAAGAACAAGGCTGAAGGTATCACAACCCCAGATTTCAAGCTATATTACAAGTCATAGTAATCAAAGCAGCACTGTACAGGCCCCCAAACAGCGGATAGATCAACAGGACACAAAGGAGAGTCTAGAAATAAACCCACATTTATATGGTCAATTAATCTACAACAAAGGAGGCAGGAATATACAGTAAGAAAAAGACCTCTTTAACAAATGATGTTAGGAGGGGACACCTGGGTGGCACAGTCAGTTAAGTGCTCAATTCTTGGTTTCAGCGTTAGTTCATGATCTCAATGTCTTGAGATTAAGCCTCATGTTGGGCTCTGTGCTCAGCGCAGGGTCTCCTTGAGTTTCTCTCTCCTTCTCCCTCTGCTCCCCACCCCCGCTCCTACTTGCACTCTCTCTTCAGATAAATTAATCTTAAAAAAAACAAAAAAACCCAAACAAACAAATAAACAAAACAAATGGTGTTGGGAAAGCTGGACCCCTACATACAAAGGAATGAAACCGGATCACTTTCTTACACTGTACACAAAAATAAACTCAAAATGGATTAAAGATCTAAATGTGAGACTAAAAACCATAAAATTTAGGCAATAATTTCTTTGACATTGGCAGCTGAAACATTTTTCTAAAATATGTGTTTTTAGACAAGAGAAACAAAAGCAAAATTAAACTATTAGGACTACATCAAAATGAAAACTTTTGCACAGTGAAGGAAACCATCAATGAGCTAAAAAGACAACCTACCAAGTAGTAGAAGATATTTGCAAAAGATAGATCTGATAAAATTAAGGAGTTGATATCCAAAACATATAAAGAACTTACAACTGTACACCAAAAAAACAATCCAATTAAGACGTGGGCAGAGGATCTGAACACTTCTCCAAAGAATACGTCCAGATGGTCAACAGACATAAAAAAGATGCTCAACATTACTAATCATCAGAGAAATGCATATCAGCACCACTGTGAGATATCACCTCACCATTCAGGATGAATATTATCAGAAAGATAAAAGATAACAGGTGTTGGCAAGGTTGTGGAGAAAAAGGGACTCTTGTACACTGGTCATGGGAATATAAATTGGTGCAACCACTATGACAAACTGTATGGCATTTCCTCAAAAAAAAAATCAAAAATAGGAATACCATATGATCCAGTAATTCTACCAGTAATTGCACTAAATCTGCAGTATTTACCCAAAGAAAGGAAAAACACTAATTTGAAAAGACACATGCACCCTTATGTTTATTCCAGCATTGTTTACAATAGCTAAGATATGGAAACAACCTGGGTGTCCATTATTAGATGAACGGATAAAGAAATAGTAGTATACATATACAATGGAATATTACTCAGTCATAAAAAAGAATGAGATCTTGACATTTGCAACAAGATGGATGGACCTAGAAAATATTACGCTAGGTGAAGTAAGTCAAACAAAAAGACAACCACCATATGATTTCATTTGTATGTGGAATCAAAATTTTAAAAAAAAGAAAAGATACAAACAGATTCATAAATACAGAGAAGAAACTGGTGGTTGCCAGAGAGAAGGGATTTTAGGAAATGGGCATAATACATGAAGGAGATTAAGAGGTACAAAATAAATTAGTCACAGGGATGAAAAGTACAGCATAGAGAACATAGTCAATAATACTGAAATAACATCATATATTGATAGATATAGTGGATAGACAGATATGATAGATAGATATCATGGTGAATATTGTGTAAAGTAAATAATTGATAAATTACTATTTTGTGCACCTGAAACTAATATAATATTGAATGTCAACTATACTTAACAATAAAAATTTTAAAAACAAGGAATTCTCAAGCACAAATACAATAATCACAGCAATAATATTCTCTTAATTAAATAGCACAATTAATTTATAAAATGGAAACAATGAAAACTTCACATTTTGTAAGATGAAAGAAATCTTTCAAAATGACTGATGGGTCAAAGAAAAAATGAAAATGGGAACAAGAAAATAATTAGAACTGTTTGTAACAATATTATTAGAAGTCGCAGTTTGTAAGATACAGCTAAAACAGAATTAGAGGAAATTTTACAGAAAAATAAGGCAGCAATCAGGAAGTTGCATTAACTCAACTTAAGAATTAAAAAAATAAGCCAACAAAATCTTAAGAAAGCATAAAGAAAATTATTGTAGGTAAAAGTAGAAATTTGAAAAGTAGAAAACAATGACACAATGTAAAGGATAAAAATGCCAAAAATTGGTTTATTGAAAAGCCTAAAATATCAAAAATTTTTGGTATAACTGGTAAAATAACTGAGGGAAAGCAAACACTGTTAAGCAGAGAGAGACCGAGTTGAATTTGATAAAGAAAAGCCAATAAGGAAAATTTATTTTAAAACTAAGCAATTAATTTAAAAATAAAGGTGAAGGGGTACCTGGGAGGCTCTGTGGATTAAAGCCTCTGCCTTCGGCTCAGGTCATGATCTCAGGGTCCTGGAATCGAGCTCTGCATCGGGCTCTCTGCTCAAGGGAGTCTGCTTCCTCCTCTCTCTCTGTGGGTCTCTCTGCCTACTTGTGATCTTTGTCTGTCAAATAAATAAACAAAATCTTTAAAAAAAATAAAGGTGAAATGCATGAATTGCTGAAACCATATAAATTCCCAACTACTCTCATGAGTAAGTTAAAAAAAATATGAAAATAATACAATAAACAAATTGAATTTCTAGTTTTAATTCTCCATATGAAGAATATATCATACTCTGCTGATTTATATATGGATTCTATCAAACATTCATTGGCAATAATCCAAATCATAGGCAAATATTTCAAGGAAGTAGAAAAAGGCAAAAACCCCACCTCCTTTTAGTAAAATGTAGGTAACAATGTATAAAAGAATTACACAGAGAATGACTTCAATGCCACTGATAAATTTATATGCAAAAATACCGATAAAAAAAATTAGGATGAAGAATATAACAATGTCCTAAGAAAGCATGACCAAGAAAATCAGAAGACAAACTGGAAGGAAACACCTACAAAAGACATACCTACCAGAGGACTATTATACAAAATATACAAAGAACTCTAAAAGAACTCTAAAAACTCAAAAAAAGAAAATGAACCCATTTTTTTTAAAGTCAGGAAAATACCTGAACAAACACTTCATCAAAGAATATATACAAATAGCAAATAAGTATATGAAAAGATGGTCCATATCATTTGTCATTAGAGAATTGCAAATTAAACCAAAGAGATAACCACTAAACACCTGTAAGGATGGCTCATATCCAGAACCCTGACACCACCACGTGTTGGTGGTGGGAATGCAGAATGACGCAGCCACTTTGGAACACAGCTTGGCAGTTTCATACAAAACTAAATATACCTCTTCTATATAGTCCAGTAACTGTGCTCATTGCTATTTACCCAAATGAGTTGAAAACATATATCCACAGAAAAACTAGCACACAGTTGCCTATAGCAGTTTTACTCATAATGGTCGAAACTTGGAAGCAACCGAGATGTCCTTCAGTAAGTAAATGGATAAATAAACAGCAGCATATTCACATAATGGAATATTATTCAGCCCTAAAAGGAAAGGAGTTATCAATCCATGAAATGAAATGGAGGAATCGTACATGCACATTGCTAAATGAAAGGAGAAATTCTGAAGAGGTTACGTCATATATGCTACCAATCCTAGGAAATTCTGGAAAAGACGAAACTATGGAGATAGTAAAATGATCAGTGGTTGCTGGGGGGTGGGGGTGAGCACTGGCAGGGGTGAATAGGCACAGCATAGAGGATTTTTAGGGAAGTGAAAATACATTAATGGTGGATACAAGTCATTATGCATTATACATGTATTCATTATACATTTTTCTAACCCCCTAAAATGTACAACACCAAGAATACACGCAAAACTTTTGAGAGATAATGATATGCCAATGAGGGTTCATCTAATGAAACAAATGCATCACTATGGTTAGGAATGCTGATAGTAGGTGAGGGTGCTGTGTGTGTTTGTGAGTTGGGGGATTTGTATGGACTCTGTAATTTCTGTTCATTTTTGCTGTGAATCTAAAACTGCTCTAAAATATGTACTCTATTAAAAATTTTTAATTTTTTAAGGTATGGGGCAGGTGATGGGATAGTAAAAGCCCAGAGGAGACTATAAGTCGTGGCAACTAAATATAATATATTATGTATAATGTATTCTGGATATAATGTATCCTGGATAAGATCCTGGAATAGAAAAAGGACTTTAGCAAAAGCTAAAGAAACCTGAATAAAGTATAGATTTTTGGTACCATGAAGAAGAAAAAGAAGAAAAACTAGAGACCTGAATAAAGTATGGATTTCCCATTAAGAAGGTAAAATGTTTTCAATATAAGCATTTTTTTTAAAGATTTATTTATTTATTTATTTGACAGAGAGAGAGAGAGATCACAAGTAGGCAGAGAAGTAGGCAGAGAGAGGAAGGGAAGCAGGCTCCCTGCTGAGCAGAGAGCCTGATGTGGGACTCGATCCCAGGACCCTGAGATCATGACCTGAGCTGAAGGCAGCGGCTTAACCCACTGAGCCACCCAGGCACCCCAATATAAGCATTTTTAAATGGAAATCTATGTGACTGTGAAGGAATCTTGCATAATGCTGAATTCTATCAATACATGTTAATAATTTATTGTATTTGTTCCTTAGCATTTTCCTATGATTCCATCAATAATTTTTATCAGTAATAATTAATCATTGCTATTTTAATTGCCTCTTTCCTAAGAACATCATGAGGGCAAATATTTTGTTTTTACCTTGTATCTGTATCTACTGTAAGATGTGAAATGTTTTTGTAAATAAATAAATAAATATCTGCTAAGTGAGAAAAATGTCATTTTTCTTTTCTTTTTTCCTTGAATATTCATATTTATGGTGTTATCAGCATAATCGGCACTTGAAATAAATACTTTATTTTACCAACATACAATGTTTTACTTTGGTTTCTGTGTCATGTTAATGTCATCCAAGATTATTATTTCTTCATTTCACCAAAACTTATATTATTTCTTTAGTATATTTATTTTACATTATTTCAAAGCAACTGAAGTGCTTTTATGTGGTTGTACCTAATTTATAAAAACAAATTCAGTGTAATTGTTATCTCAGCCAAATGAAAGTATCAGTAGATGGAGAGACACTGAAAGACTAAGCGGTTATGCACGTTTATAGAGACTGTAAATGTCAAAGTCAGAATTTCCCCCCGAACTTCATGTCCTTTGCACTTCTGATTGCAGCATAACTGCCCGTTTATGATGTACTCTCTAATTCTGAAGTGGTAGGACATTGATTGATTGAAGGTTCTTTAATAAATGATGTGATAGAAACAGTATTACCTTGTTTTTCATTCATTTATAAATGAGTGGAGAAATAACAGGATTTGCTCGAAACTAATGGAAAGAAAGGTGGTTGAAAACATTTCTGGGACTTATCAAATATGAAATCAACAGGACACGACCTTACTCTGAAAGTGCGGGGTCCCCTGGGCATCTGAGGAAACACTATACACATACGGTATTTGATATATAACAGTGTACAAGATGCTGCATTGTCCATTTTTCAAAAGTGAAAGAAGAATACAAAGGAGGATACAAAAAAAGCTTGAAACAGAGCTGCTAGCTGACGAATGGTTCCGTTTCAGTAGATTAACAGTGTCCCAAGTAATTTCTCTCTCAATAGCCTTTATAGCACTAAAATTTTTATACGTGTGTGAAATGATAAATATTCAAATTAATATTTTATTAAAAATAACATTTTATCATGCACTATTTTTCATTTGTGATTAAAAATACTGATTTACATTTTATGTAATTGACTTTTTCTAAGTCCTTGCACATATTAGAAAAGGGTACCTACTTCCTGTGATTACATCACTTCCTCAATATCCATAAACATGTAAAATCCTGTCTACTTGCTTTCACTGATTCAAATTAAATACATCTACTTAAGTAAAAACTTATTTACTTACACAAAAACAAAACAAAACAACTAAAATAAACTAAAAACTATAGCTAAAAAATTAGATAAAGTTTTCTGAAATCAGGAAGTTTGCAATCTGGTGTCTATGAAATTCAAGAATTGTTGTGGCTCCAGGAAATAAAACTGTGATTGAGTATTGGCAAAATCTTTAAACAGTTAAAAGAGAGACACTCATTTGCTATAACAGAAAGGCCTTTTTGTAATTAGATTATTTGAAATGATAGTCTTTTTTCTTCCCCTTCAGGTCTTATTCAATCCATTTTCTTGTTATCACAGTATGATTTTCCTAAAAGTGCTCAAAGTGGAGATTTAATATTTATATTTAACAAATGATTTAATCTCAATGTCTTCTTTAGCCTAAAATATGGATAAGAAAAAAAAAAAACCTTTAATATAAATCCTATTCCCTAAGTCCATGCAGCAATTACCAAATTCCTTTTTGTGATATTATTACATTTTTCTTAGCCTGGTTACAACTGAAGCTTAAAATTATATAACACAATGATGAGACTTTTATTTGATTGATACTATTTTTGAATTCCCGTTATTTTTTATTCATGTGTATGACTTTTCCCTGTGCACAGAGTTATGAGAAGGAATAAACCCCAAGCCCATTAACACTCTGATCTCTGGCCCCATATGTTTCTCAGTAATTTTGTGCCCCTTCTTTTGGGTATTCTGTGTGATTATTATTGAACAAAATGGGAATGCTGAGAGCATGGGTCATGTTTATATCTATAGTTATGTGCCTCCTTTATCATCTTAAAATTTACTCTGTATCAAAAATAAAATATTTGCTCATATATCAGAATTAGAAAATAGTAATTATCTTAGGTGACCAAGTTAGCTTTAAATTTTGTTAATATCATTTTATATTGAAATTACTCATATGCATTTCAAATTTGACTTAAAACAGCCAGAAGGAAAAATATATAAGGAATTCTAAAGTCTTTTATTTACAAAGGTGAGAGCTTGTTACCTTTAAAAAGAGGAGGTAAATTCGAGATTAAGATATTTGGGATTATTTTATTAGTTTACAAAAATCTTAAGAATCTGAGATTTTAAAAGTTAACATAATCATTTTGGAAGACAATTGTATTAAGAATTTGTGTGAAATGAACCATCAAATAACAGAAACTTTAGGGTATCCTTTCAAATATTCATTATACGTTAACATCTATATTTAAAACCAAATATATATGTACATGTATACATGTGATTTAAAGAGTTGTTTTGATAGGTTTTTTTTCTTTGTTAACAAACCTCTTTTCTGAGAACCATGTAATTAATCTAGCATGTCAATAGCATATTGTTTAATTGCTTTTACGTACTAGTGGGCCGCCCACACCTGGTCCAATAGCAGAGCTGCCACTTCACAGTATAAGCCTGTCAAGAATGAGTACCTGACATGAGCTGAATAAAAGCACAGCTAAAGAAAAAGTGCTCTGGAAATTAATAGGTAAGCAAGTTAAAGAGGCAAGGGAGACTTCGGTCAAAACTATTAAAACCATTATAATAGAGGAGAGAAATTGAACTCAACTCTTCTGATAAAAGTTAGATTTTTTCATCTCTACTAAGATATAATTGATAAATAAATTTTGTAGATATTTAATGCATACGACATGATGATCGGATATATGTATGCATTGTGAAATGATTACCACAGTCAAGCTAATTAACATAACAATCATGTTACATAGTTGCTTTTTTTTTTCTTCTTTGGTAAGAATACTTAAGATCTACTTTCTCAGCAAATTTCAAGTGTACAATACAGTATTATCAACTCCAGTCATCATGCTGCCCATGAGATCTCCAGAACTTATTCATTTATAACTGAAGGCTTATACCCTCAGACCAGTAATTACCTACTTCCCCCCACTCCCCAGCCCCTGAAAAGCACTACTCTACTCTCTGTTTTTATTATTTTGACTTTTTTAGATTCTACATGTGAGTTCATGAAGGATTTGTCCTTCTGATTATGGCTTATTTCACCTAGAATGTTTTCCAGATTCATCCATGTTGTCCTAAGTGACAGGATTTACTTTTATGTCTGAATAATATTCCATTGTATAAAAAGATCATTAAAAGATGGGATCAGGTAAAAAAAAAAAAAAAAAAGCAAGCTGGGGTCAGCTAATGGAAAAGTACTAGATTAGGTCATCAGGGTTTGCAAACCATCATTTACTGAAGTTAGGCTCCTACTCCCCGACAGAGACTAGGATATAACTGCTCCGCCCATTTTAATGATTACATTTCAATGGAGTATCTCCCACATCCTTAAGAAAGACATTTCTGGGTTGTACAACTGGCATGAGTCTGGAAGAAGATTTACGTCTCAATGGGCAGGGAAAAAATGTGCTGCTACAGGGTTTCTAAAATAGATGCTCCTAAGAAAAGAAAAGTCAGGGGCCTAGAGTCAGGAAAACACTTGTGTTAAAGTTTAGTCAAGCTGAGGGGAATGCTAAGATCATCTTAGTAGGTACTAAAGGTTAAGTAGAAAAGTATGTCAAAGTTATTCTTTGGTAAGGTATCCTACATTAAAAGTCAAAAATAAAACGACAAATTTCCACCCTCCCCCGAAAAAAAGTATATAAAAACAGACAAGAACAGGGGGAAAAAAGCAGGAAATAAAAGATAGTAACAATTACAAAAATCACATTTTGAGTGCATATTTATACAATCTTAAATGACATATAAATATTGATGGGGACAAGCCTATTTAGAGGTTCTAAATGTAATGAATATAAATATATAAATAAAAGTCTTAAAAATAAGCTTTATACTTTGGAGTTTATGCCTTAACAATGGGCAAGTAATTAATACGCTGGACATATTTTGGTGTTTCTAGTTCCAGAATTTTGGTTTCATACCCAAAATCTGAATGGGTAACTCCTTACTGAAATAGACTATAAGAAGAAAAATTGTTATTCTATAGTCAACTAATGATATAAATATATACATAATAAAATTGGGAGTTAGTCACACATATTTAAGTGTACAATTATCAAACCTCAAGCTGTGTTACATGGAAACTCAACTGGGAATTTCTGGGCACAAAATTTGTTATTCAGTTAATTGGGCAATGAACTAACAGGGTTGCCAAGTTATATAAGGCAACTTCACTGTACTCAAAGGACAGTTTAAAATTTCACTTAAACTGAATTATAAATTATAACTAAAAAGTGACAGCCTGTGCTTTTGTGAGGTTTCTTTATTACATCATTGATTTTCATAAATCAAACAAACAATTTTGAATAAAGTTGACTTATATTCAGGAGATTATAATTGACAGGAATAGATAGGTCTCTAAGATCATGTTTTTGTCCACATCTAGCTGTAAAGTTGATTTAAAAGTCACGTTATGTATTTCCACAAAAGAAAACTAAACTTTTACATGAATCCAGGGTACTAAACTTCAAGTACTCATAAATAATAGTTGTATTTTACTAAGGTAAATAAATGACTGATCCCAAATTCTGCATTATCCAGTATTGCCTCGGCCCACCTTCCCTATTAGAGAGAGGGAGAGAAGAGAGGGAATGTGGGTCCAAGCAACATCTCGCAGAAACTGGACATCCTACAGAAACTGTAGGAGAGAATTCAAAACACAAGTCAAGTGGAGACAAAAGATTTGATCTGTTCTTGCTTTGTTTTGTTTTTCTCCCACATAACAGAAAACTTTGATTATTTTACTTTTCAATGAAAAGAAATAATTCAGTACATAAAAAAGCATTTATAATTTAAATTGTAATCTAAATGTCACAGCTTTTATACTTCAAAATATTTAAAATTTTCTTGGGCAACTAATTGAAAGACCCATGACTCCCTTTGGTAATGAAACAAAAATAAAACATGTGAAGAGTTTATTTACGTAAGACAGTATAATGTGATTTTGCTTAAGCTTTGCCTTTGGAAAATAAAGCCAAACAAATATTTTTGAAACCAAAGGTCATGCTAAGTGGTCATTTGTTCATATAAATGTCAATATCAATTTATAATCATGTATTATTATTCTGATAATAATTATCACATCCCTTTTAAAATCACTTTGATCTCAAAATATTTTTTTCTCTTCTCACTCTGAGCTCTTAGAAAATAGAGTCTCTGGTTCTCTCTTCCACTCTATGTGTAGACTTATTCTGATTACGATATAGTATGTTAATCTGTCATTTGTGCATGGAGTTCAAAATCATTTTCTTCTCTCTTTCTCTATCGTTTGAATTACTACTATGTTTTTTTAAGTTTTTAATTTAATTCTAGCTAGTTATCATATATATCATTAAGTGTTATATTAGTTTCCAGTGTCCAATATAGTGATTCAGCAATTCCATACATCACCCAGTGCTCATCAGGACAAGTGCACCCCTTAATCCCCATCACCTATTTCACCCATTATTTGCAAGACAGAAGTAGCAAAAATCATCATCTTCTTACTGGATATTTTGCAATGTAAGCCCTCCGGGTTCCCAACTATTTTATAAAACATAATACCCTGAACATTTCCCCTGCGATATGACCATCTACCCTGTAATGTTTCCCTATTGATTTCCCCATATTCTACTCCAATGTATGTATAGAGGATTCTCTCTGACAATTTGTTAGGGGCTGAGTGTGACTTTGAATTACATTCACTGTTTATTTGTATGTTATGGTGAAATTTACATCATGGAGACTAACATTTAAGAATGAATTGTATTCAATCCACAGATTCAGGCTGAGAATTATTATCCACATCTGTGTCAATCTGTTTCTATGCATAGAGAAATTAGTAAGTATTATCCAATCTCTTTTTGGCATTAACTGTATGAAAAACATTTTGAAAACTTGGCTTCCTGAGAGTCTTTTATGGCTCAAGATAAGTTATTTTGAGAATTTATATCACTTCAGGTATTTACTTTCTTACACAATTATAAGCTTTGCAAAATCTTGACATCTGTGAGAGTTTTAAAACTGATCCAGTCTTTCTAAACTATTACTGTTCTTTTTAACAGCATGACCTTATTTTGGCTAGAAATATGTCTATATTTTCTTATTAAAATCTGAAAATCTTTGCAAATAGGCAAATAATTTATATGTGTATTATGTATTTATCTGTGTATGTATGTGTTCTTAATGATTAAATAGTTATATGCTACATTTACTTTTACAGACATAAATTACCATACAACCATTACAGAATTTGTAAAAATAAATGAGGACAGACAACTTGAAGGCTGTGTACAATCAGTAAAATCATCACTTTGTCTTGTCAAATTCATTTCATTTAATCACTTAGTGTGAGAGCTAAAATGTCAATGTGTCCAAAATTGTAGAGCTGGTAATTGTAAATATGAGGCTCAGTCTAAGATTAATTAAATTATATTAACCTGGCCATTCATAAATAAGTCCTACCATTTCACACTTATCTACTTCTTTTGCATATAGATTACTATGCCAAGAACGTGTTGACCTAGGCAGCCTTGATCCGTTTTGTCATCTTTGCAAACCCCAAACTCAATTTCCTGATCCAATTAGAAAAGATGATCTGTGAAATCTCTCCTAAGCTCTCAGACTCCTCTGTGATAAAATAGAACTCATAAGCGACCACATTCTTAATTTATTTGGTACTGTGGTAATTTTTCATTGCTGTAGATTTTTTTTCTGTCAGAACACTTATCTGTAGATAGACTGACAAAATTCAGTACTTAGTGCATATGTCAGCCAATATGCAATAAATAAACTTTATTTTCTGTAATGTATCTATGTCAAACCATACTTTATCTCTTAAAAATGGAAAGTCAATGAAAAAACATATAATTCCTTCTTGTATCACGTCTAACCCTATCAATGTGTATTTTGGTGGAATTCAAATTTAAAGTAATTAATATATTTCAAGTATGTGAACTGTACAGTGGAAATCATAACTTATTTCACTACTGTTATTGTTGTTCTTGTTATTATCATCATTATTATATGTCCAGCCCTTAAGTTACTTACCCTGAATAAAATAGAGGATAAACTAATTTCTCCTGAGAATTTTCGTGAGCCCTAAAAGATTCTTATTTAGAATGTGCTTAAGATAGCTTCCCCAAATCTTCTAGAAATGAAATTCTTAATATTGCCATTAAAACATTATACTAAGTTTCTCCTCAATCTCTTTAAGATGTTTTCATCAGTTGGAAATAAAATTCTGGGCAGATACTTATTTTTCTTTAGCCCAATGAAGAGAACCCTTGTCTTCATGTACTGTTGTTGATGATTGGCACTACCTTAGCCTTTTTTTTTTTTTACAGTTCTATAAACTAAATCCCATCTGTTCTTTCAGTTATCTCCTTGTACACTTTCTTTTAGGTGTGTTGCAGCTTCTGAATCCATCTTCCATACCTCATGCCAAATTTACGTGTTTATGTATTTATAAATTCTTTTTCTCTTTGTCTTATGGTCTTTGTGGACACCTGAGTATCATCTTCCAACTCGCAAATTCTCTTTTCAGCTGTAGTTAAGGAAGATTTTATGTCCTCATGGAGTTTTAATTTCCAAAGCTCTATTTTGAAATCTTTAAGCAACTCTAGAATGATTCCTAAATTTGAGTCCATCCAATAATCCTCAAAATATAAATATAAATTTATAAGTTCTTTCCTAAATATATCATAGTGATCACTACGTAAGAGCAAATCAAACTGAGACAAAATATTGCTTAAAATATCTTCTTTGTGTTTGTGAAAGCAAACTGTCAAATATACTAATTCATTTTTATTGTTTCTTGATACAGAAATAGAAAATAATGAAGATAGACACCTCAAACCCAGTTATGTTATTTCTTAAAGACTAAAGAAGTATAACTGATAACAATACATTTGTTCTTGAAATTTCAAATTGTACTGAAGTAAATTTCAGATGCCCTAATAATAATAAGATGCAACTCCTGAAATATGCTTATAGATTTAAATTGAATGACATTAACTAAAAATGGTTTAAAAATATTAAAAGCAAAAATATTAAAAGCATTAACTAAAAATGGTTTAAAAATATTAAAAGCAATATTAAAAATATTAAAAATATTAAAAGGATACTTACCCTACACGTGAGAGACAAAGGTGTTTCTTACATGTTTGCACTGTATTTTTCTCTTCTTGCCTTCTTCACAACCTTCGTGATAGAAATAAATTCAGTTGTAGTTTATTTGTAAGAATTAAACTTTTTTGCACTATCTGTATTCTGTTATGTAATTAAGACCACAAGCTGTCCAAAGAGTGAATAGTAAGTTATTTTCCATATGTATACACTTAGAAATTCTTATTGAATATGTACAGTGTTATTGTCAGAGCATAAAACTTATCTACCTTAGTCTCACTATATGCACAAAATCTACTAAGAAAATTATTATATAAAGTAAATATGCATTATATTAATAAATATGCATAGTAAATATGCACACTAAGTATGCATTATATTACTAAATCAGTAATTTTAAACTGAGATTATTTTATCAATGTATGCCACCTTTGAAAATAATAATGATAAGAAAGAGGAGAAATTTTATGAATAACCGAATCATATTTGACCAAAAGATTTTCATAATAGTTGAATAATGATTATATATATATAACATTTAAGGTCAAATAACTCTCCTTCAAATAATTATTTTTATTTTTTATATATTAAGTATATATTTTATATATTAATAATATAATATATTTATATATTAATTATATATAAATATATAAAATTATATTTTATATATTAATTATATAATAAATATATAACAATATACACTTATTAATTTTAAATAATTAACTATTTGTAATTTAATTAATTAATTAATGCACGTATTTTCTGGTGATGGTACTGGGTGAGTACTTCTTTAATAAAAACAAAGTCTATTATGCAATAAAGTAGCTCTTCTAAAAATTTCTATTTGCAGATATAGAAACCAAGTCAGATTTTGGATAAGTAGTTTTCACTTGATCACATCACTATTATATGATAAAATATCTTACTATGGGTTATCTGCCTCCAATGCCCGATGTAGATAAACACAAGTTTTTGCTATTTATCATTTTATTTGCAGAATTCACTGGAGAGCATTGACTGATTGAGAGAGATAAAGACAAGCTTTTGTTATGGTGGAAATGGTGTGCTTCTGGAGACTTAAATCTGACCAACTCCTTAGCAACTTGGTTGACAAAAGAGAAGACATCTTGATATCAGTCACTGTATTCAGACAGTTAAACTTCATTTTTTTTTAGCTTTTCAAAAATTTTAAAACTTTATTTTAATTCCAGTGTAGTTAACATACAATATTACATTATTTTTACATGTACACTCTAGTAATTCAACAATTCCATATATAACTAGGTGCTCATTAAGATAAGTGTGTGGGTGCCTGGGTGGCTCAGTGGGTTAAAGCCTCTGCCTTTGGCTCGGGTCACGATCCCAGGGTCCTGGGATCAAGCTCCACATCGGGCTCTCTGCTTAGCAGCGAGCCTACTTCCCTTCCTCTCTCTCTGCCTGCCTCTCTGCCTACTTGTGATTTCTGTCTGTCAAATAAATAAAATCTTTTTTTAAAAAAATAAATTAATTAATTAGATAAAATAAATAAAAAACATAAGATAAGTGTTGGTCTTAATCCCTTTACCCATTTTAGTCATCCGGCCACATACAGACACATGAAAAGATGCTCAATGTCATTCATTATCAGGGAAATGCAAATCAAAACCACAATGAGATATCACCTCACACCTGTCAGAATGGCTAAAATAAAAAACCCAAGAAATGACATGTAGTTAAACGTTAAAAAATTATGTTGTACCACTCATACATAGCACCTAGTTTAAATTCCAAGTGTAATGGATAAGATTTAGTGGAGTTGTGAATCCTTGCCTAACTGACACTATTTAGAAACTTCCAAATTATAACGACAATCGCTGGTATATTTCATAAATATAATTTCAGAGGCAGGTTAGTTCATACTTACTGATTAATGAATGTGAGTTGTTTGCGTGTGTGTGTGTGTGTGTGTGTGTGTAATTTGAGGACATTTATCCTGAGAGCAAGAAGAGTACACTTCTATGAAATATACATTTTAGTAGGTAGTTATAAAATGGACAATGCAAGTTACTCTAATGTGTTACATGACAGTTAAAAGAGATTAAGATCCTATTCTCTTGTCTCTCTTGATACTGAATTGAATAAATTAAGCAGCAAAAGTTTCATATAAAAATGATTAGCAAGTGCTTCAGACAGACTCCCCCATGAGATGCCTGTCACCATGATTTGTTATTTATATACTTGAAAAGAAGGACAATAGATCTAGTTTTTGTCCCTTAGGTGTTTGCTTTCTACTGAATAAACAACTTACCCAGAGCAACTGATAATAGAACAAACTTATGGCATAAATTTAGTAATTTCTCATTATATTCTGAAAGTTTTATATAGGTCAAAATTTGTTTATTTTATAAGGTAAAATTATGACACTTTATTAATATCCAGTGTTCAATATACTGTTAGAAAAACAAGGTAAGAATATAAAGATTAAGAAATGTCCCTATGGGGGCACGTGGATTGGCTCAGTAGGTTAAGGGTCTGCCTTTGGCTCAGGTCATGATTGCAGGGTCCTGGGATGGAGCCCCATATCACATTGTTTCAGACTCCCTGCTCAGTGGGGAAACTGCTTCTGCCTCTCCCTCTGCCGCTTCCCCTGCTTATGCTTTCTTACTCTCTGTGTCAAATGAATAAATAAAAATTTTAAAAAAAGAAAATTTTATTTTTATTTTATTTTTATAAAATAAAAAAGAAGAAAATTCAAACAGCTAGAGAATGAGGGAACACTGCAAGTAATAATTATCCATCTTAGCGAAACAGCATGTTTTATTTGGAGCGACTATATTTTTCTACCATTAACAAACCCAATATTATGGCTACCTGACACGGAGAAAAAAAAGATACTTGAAATAAAAGCAATCTGGGATGTTTATACAAACGTGAATTTTGAATTAACTCTCCTCAGGGACAAAATGGGTGTGTGAAACCTTAGACAGGGTAGCCTTAAGATGAGTGTGTATAACGGGTTCAATTGACGGATCTTAAGAGCTGACAGAGATAACATCAAATTCAACTTATGTTCCAGAGATAACATCAAATTCAACTTACGTTCCAACTGTGTTCTAATTTGTGTTTGAGATGATTAAAATTTATAATTTCTTATGTTTCTTCTTGTTTCCTATGTTTCTCTGGATATATAACCTTATATTTTGCGGGGGAAAAGTTTCAGGAAATATATACACATATATGAATTAGACGTAGAATAAAAGAGGAGACTATGAGGGCATGAAATAAACAAGGGGAGAAGGGCCCCTGTGAGTAAAACCTATCATGAAAGTTACAATGGGGTTTTCAGGATCTTAAATTAAGAGAAGCAGGATCCTGGGCGCCTGGGTGGCTCAGTGAGTTAAGCCGCTGCCTTCGGCTCAGGTCACGATCTCAGGGTCCTGGGATCGAGTCCCGCATCGGGCTCTCTGCTCAGCAGGGAGCCTGCTTCCTCCTCTCTCTCTCTCTGCCTGCCTCTCTGCCTACTTGTGATCTCTCTCTGTCAAATAAATAAATAAAATCTTTAAAAAAAAAAAAAAAAGAGAGAGAAGCAGGATCCAAGGTAATGTGTATTTTCTCTCAGGCACTACATATTTTGTGCTACAAGGGTGCCTCTCGTTGACCCCTTTCCATTCTGTAGCCACTAGAGGCACAAAAGTTACAGGACCTAAGCTAAGGTACATAATGTTAAGATGAATCTATGATAAAGGAGAGCTGAAAATGCTACATCATTTGCTGAAGGATATAGATACAGTTCTGTCTTGCAAGAATTTGAATTTTTGAATCCCATATTACAAAATTCAAAAATTTATGGAGGAAATTAAGAAACAATGTGTAATTTATGACCATTTTCAAAATATTTTCTTCAAATTTGAGTTCTCTCAGTCTCTTTTTTTTCCTCTGAGAGTGCTTGAAGATTTGAAACAATCACACAGTTCTTCTCTTTAGCTTTCCTATATTATCATTCCAATGAAATTAATTTAAACTAATATCTACATCAGATTAGAGAATAACAAGTGGGAGACAGCATCAAATGTGGGAGCTTTTACATGTTATTTTGGTATGCTTGGCTAACGGCAAGGCACATGATGTGGATGCAAATTGAATGTCGATACATTAAAACATCCTTAACTTCATTTTGTTTTGGTATTCCAATTCCCTTATCTTGGCCTCTCTTTTCCAAGAGTAGTCACAGAAGAATTTATTCCAATGCCTAATGACTGAAAGATTGATTCACATTGTTTCTTTACTAAAATTTAAATGTAATTTTTCAGAAATATGTTTGCTAATCAATATGAGCCTCCAAAGAATTTGCTAGGAAAAAAGCTTGAAGAAACAAACATTTACCTATCATTTACTTTGTGGCCAACACTATGCTAGAAAAAAGGCCTGAATTTAAGGTACTCAAATTCTAGATGAAGATTAGAAAATCAACAACTACAGTTCTATAAGATTAATATTAGTATCTGTTACTTGTTTGTAAGTTAATAAATATAATAATTACTATTAATATTCTGAAACATTCCACACAACCCTTAACTATAATGCAAACATAAATTTGGGTTTCATTATTTTAATTTTATTTTTCAAAGGAAAGAGTTTAATTTTTGAAACTTTATGAAAATATTAGTATTTTGGTTTATTATTTACTTGATTGTAATTTACTACATGTTCTCCTAAAATCAAATAGAAAGTATCAGAAGCAAGTCTTTATCTTGTTCATATTCTCATCATAACCCCAATCTCTGATGAAACATTTGTTGTTGTTGTTTTTAATACCTTTATTTATTTATGTATTTGAAAGCGAGAGAGCGCACAAGCAAGGTGAGGGGCAGAGGAGGAGGGAGAAACAGACTTCCCACAGAGCAGGGCACCCCATGTAGGATTCTATCCCAGAACTCTGGGATCACGACCTGAGCCAAAGGCAGATGCTTAACCGACTGAAGACTCAAGTGCCCCTTGATGAAACATTTGTTGGCCTAGACTTCACCCACCACACATAATGTGGGTCATAAGGACAACTGTATAATGACATGACTTACGTGATTGTGGTATTACAAGTAATACTCAATCTGGTGCCCCTCTTTCCAAAGATTAACCCAGAGATAATACAGAAAGAAGCCAGAGTCTTGTCATACCAAGATGAATAGCTTTACATATTTACAAAAAGCTTTATTAAAATATATTCTCATTTTTATAAAAGGAATTGGTACAATGAATGCATAAAACATGTCGTTATTTGAGTTAGTTGATTGTAAACTGTGTTTAATAATACAGTATTACATTGATAAAAAAATAAATTCCCAAAATGCCATTATAATATCTGTTTTTTAAAATGAGGTTTTAAATAACATTCTGGCATCATCCCTTCCACAAATTGCACTAGCTATGGTATCAGTGCACAGAAGTAGGTGTAATTCAGCCAAAAAGCCATTTGAAGCCATCTTAAAATTCAGTGAAATGCAAAAACTGCCTATTCAAATACGAATAGACACAAATTATTTAAACATTCAGCCTATGCTATTCTCAAAAGAAGTCAGCTTTTGGCAAAATGGACACATTTTTTAGTCCATAATGCATGTAAAAGTAGTTTATGCATCCATACATATTATTTGTGGCTTAGCTTAAAAGTCATTTCTTTAGCAGAGTTTCTTACATTGAAATTTTCTGTAATATGTTCTCTTAGAACTTCATTTTTTTTCCTTTATCAGCATTCATCACAAATTTTAATTATAACACCATTAATTTATTATCTGTATCCCATCAGAGTGCCTGTTTCATAAGTATGGAAACCATGTCTGCTTGAAGACTTACAAAGTATTTGTTGAATATATAAGTGAATGGAAGAATTAACAGAAGTAGTTTAAATAAATAAAATCTTTAAAAAGATAATAAAAAAATAAAAGGAGACCCCTCTCAAAAAGTTGCACATTTGGGGGGAGCTAACAATTTATAGATGGCATACTAAGATTCTCCCTCTGTCCCTATGTTTTGACAACAATTACCATTTTACAAAGTAAATTTTTTTTATTTTTATTTATTTATTTTTTAAAAGATTTTTAAATTTTTTATTTATTTATTTGACAGAGAGAGAGAGATCACAAGTAGGCAGAGAAGCAGGCAGAGAGAGAAAAGGAAGCAGGCTCCCTGCTGAGCAGAGAGCCCGATGCAGGGCTTGATCCCAGGACCCTAAGATCATGACCTGAGCCAAAGGCAGAGGCTTTAACCCACTGAGCCACCCAGGCGCCCCTGTACATTATTTTTAAATAATGAGGTTACCCTAACAAAAATGACATTATTTTTTTTCTTTTTCCTGATGTTTAATACTTGGTTCCAGGATGAAATATTCTAAAGATCAAGAGAAATATTTCAGGCATAATGTAGCTTAAATCAGAATATGTCTGCTCTGGACTTTTAATGTCAATATTTTATTGCTCATTGGAAAAAGTGAAAAAAAAAAAGATTTGGTTCTCAAAATATCATTTTATAAAATAAACTTTATTACTATGGTTCATACATAATAAAATCTAGTTATTTTAATTGCAAATTCTATGCACTGGACAAGTGCATACATTCTTGTGTATACTAATGTATCCATCACCACAATATAATAGAAAACATCACTCCAAAATTTTCCCTCATGCTCTTTCCCTGTCAGTTACATCGCTGACCTGGGCACAACTGGGTATCTGCATGGTAAGATTATGTTTAACTTCATAAGAACCTGCCAAATTAGGAAAGGCAGAAACAGGAAAAATTTCTAAGTAAAGCTTATGAATTTAAAATCAGACATGACAAATTAGTAAAAGACTGACCTCATCACCTACAATCTTTCAGAAAAGTTAAACAGATAAGAAGAACATGAAAATTAAATGTATTTACACTAATAGACCTCCTGCAATTCTCATGGCCAACCCTTTTATCTTTACTCCTAATGGATCTGTGCCTTCTCTTCTCAGGAAGTCATAGACTGTATCCTGGGGAGAGGTTACCTAGAGGTCACCAGAAATATTTTCACTCATACAAACTGAACAATTTTTTTTTTAGCTGAACACTGTAAGAATACTCAGAACTTTCCATTTTATCATCAGTAACTACAGACTGCCTATCCTCACCACCCAACCAATGTACCACTACATAAACTCAGACTGGGTAATTCTGTATTCTAGAAAACATGGCAGGAAAAGTATTACATCACTAACAGAGAAATTATCAGGTACTCTTGATGTTCCTGTACAAAAGTAAAATGAAAAAAAATTGATCTTTGGCTAAATATTTTCCAACAAAATATCAACCATTTTCAAGTGACAAGAATTGGACAATTATTCCTATTAAAAGACATTAAATCAGCTTTCTTCAGAAACACTTTATGAGTAGATAACCTTCAGATATTTTCTGCTGATTCCAATAAGAAAAGGAAGGTTCTCCTAGATGCCTAAAAACTCTAGTTGTCACATTGTCAAATAGATATTGTATTCTTTTTGTCTTATTTTTCATCCTGTGATTGACAGCTTTATACTTTCAACATTTCCTATTATATTCTCCTTCCTGAGAAGAATAATGGCCTTGGCCTAGGAAACTGTGTTGGGAAACTTTATCACTCTATCATTTATCTTTCCAAGTTATTGTTAGTATGGCCAATTTAAATAATTATGGGATATATCAACACATGTCAACCCTTAGAAAAATTCATATTATGGAAATACCCGATACTAATGTTACTAAAATGAATTTTGTTCAAGGATTCTTCTACTCAACAATTTTAAGAAGTCTTATTGTGCTATTTATTAATAAACATTCCTGACATTATCTATTACTGTACAGATCAACTAGGTCTGCCCCACTCCAAAATTTAACCATAGCTAGGATTGTTTTCCATGTGGTTTTCCTTTTAATAAAACTACAAATTAGTATGACTTACAGTTGAAAATGTGTTGGCTTCCTAGCATTTTCAGAAAGCCTATGTGTGTAAGAAATGTGTTATTTTTGCAACCAAATATTAAGAATGAAATTTCCTTCATAAATGAAAACCTATAGTTGTTTTTGACATATGGCACTGGATTCAGAGTCTTGGCTTAGAGAAGAACAATCTCATTTCAACCTAAGTGAGATTGTTTTAGTTCTTTCACTTGGTACCTGATAAAGAAGAAAAATGTTGTTCACAAATGTAAAAGTTGGGGGGTTTTTTGGGTTTTTTTTTGTTTGTTTGTTTGTTTGTTTTTGCTTTTTTTTAATCAATGGCAGAATTCCCCTTTTAATAGAAATCTCTAGCTCACCTAGGGAGAGATCAGTGTACAATCTTTATTGTACAGTTACTCTGGATCTCACACATTTATCCCTCTTCCCCTGAGGAAAATGATCAAACTCAGCAGAAGATTCAGAAAAAGGCTTTATTTTAAATATAATCTTGAACTTGTGTTAACAACATGGGAAAATATTGTTCAATTTCTTCAGTTTTTCCAGACAGTTCTCACTACCATTGTGACTTGCTGATATCCTTTTGTACTCAGAAGCCCAAGCATCAATGCAAACATATCAAGATTTAAGTCTACTTAAAAAATTTTTTCCAAATATCTTTTTCTTTTTAAATTCAAGAATCTTGTCACTTGAAATAAAAACATTTATCTAGGATATCACAGACTTCTACAAATAGTTCAAGTGATATAAATTATCCACTAATTAAGGTTTTCCAGCTATTCTTCATCTATTAGCACTCTGGGAAATATGGCTTATCATTTTTGTAAAATTATTCCTGCAATTCATCTTTCAACTCAAACACCTTAAGAACTTCTTGAAGCCTCTTCCTCTGATGAGTCACTGATGTCTACACATCAGGTGGCTTACGTTTCTTCAGGCTTTCATACATTTTTTTAACATTCTTGAGTGAAATATTTTAAAAATATAAATCCATTTTCTGGCGTTATCTAGCACTATTTCCTTTCAACGACAAGAATTTTTGACACAACATCTCCCTGTGAAAAGCACAGTATATTATAATAAAGTCAGGAGCTTCTTTTCTTAAAACGGAGGCAAAACCTCTCAAGAAGCCAAATATCTCTCTAGATACAAACATAGTAATTCTAAGATAGACATTTTGTTTCCAGATAGGAAGACAAACTATTAAATATATTTTGCTACTTTCTTGTTTCAGGTGTTATTTGTGGGAGACTATATCGCATTGAATTTTACCACCACTTAACAAATCAGACAAATACTACAGCTTGGCATTTGTAGGTGAAATCTGTTGCCTCATCAGCCTGCATTGAGAAGATGTTGTTTTCAGTTTATTACATGAAACCTCTAATGCCTCAGGTGACATGTCATCAATATACTGATGTAAAATATTGTTTGTGAGGGGAAACTTCTCAATTTCTCATTTTACATCATGTGTCAGCATTTATTTCCTATAATTTTACATGCTAGAACTATGAGGTTCTCAATAGCTGTATGACCTTTCCTTTTCTAGCCACCAAATCCCATACTGAAAAATTTTGCAGGGAGTGCCTTTGGCTCAGGTCATGATCTCAGGGTCCTGAGATCGAGCCCCGCATCAGACTCTGCTCAGCAGGGAGCCTGCTTCCCCTCCTCTCTGCCTGCTTCTCTGCCTACCTGGGATCGCTCTCTCTCTGTCAAATAAATAAAGAAAATCTTAAAAAAAAAAAGAAAGAAAGAAAGAAAAATGTTGCTATTTGAGGCTTTTCACTAAATGTTTCTCTTTTTAAACAAAAGCTTTTCTGTTACTTTTATGTGGAAAGCAATCAGAACTTTTATTTGTAAAATTCTGTGATTTTTTAATAGCACATCCTTAATTTTGTTAGAACCCCTGGTGCTCTTTTAAGCTGTCTAACAGGTACATAACACTATAGAATAAGGCTTCTTGAATTGCTATCCAGGGATACCATTGATAAGTAGCTTTCATTTTAAAGACTGATTTGTGTGCATGTGTTCTGTGTAGTACTAGTGCTGTGACTAGCGTCGTGACTCCAGAGAAGGTTCTTTTTAATCATTAATCTTATAAGAATAGTCTGTATACCTAGGCCTAGAATTTCTCTCTTTCATTTCGCTCCCGTCTCACTGTTTCTCCACACAGAAACTCAGTTAATTGCAATAATAATATTTGCCATTTTAAAAATCCAGTTCAAACATTTAAATCAAACTTAAACTTTGTGAAATTTTGAGTGATGTTTTACCAAAAGCAAAATAATGAGATTCTCATGCCCTCTACTATAAATTTAGTTTAAAAGTTCCACATCTTTTTTTTGAAGATTTATTTAGGAGTGCCTGGGTGGCTCAGTCAATTAAGTGTCTGCTTTACGCTCAGGTCATGATCTCAAATAAACAAACAAAATATTTAAAAAGAAAAAAATATATTATTTATTTGAGAGAGAGAATGAGCGGGTTGGGGGGGACAGAGGAGAGAGAGAAAGTCCTCAAGCTGACTCCACACTGAGCCTGTAGCCCCTAAAGGGGTTCAATCCCAGGACCTGGAGATCATGACCTGACCAGAAGGCAGATGCTTAATGACTGAGCCACCCAGGTGCCCCTGGATTCATTTTTAAAGCAAGGAAATTTTCTCTCATCAGAAGGTTCAAAAGAAAATACCAAAGAAACCATTTGGGCTAGGACTTGTGTGGAAATATTATTTTATCAATTAAAAAAAAATTCATGGTCTCCAAGATTTTCTACTTCATGAATATTTGTAACTTATATTTTGCAAAACTGTCCATTCAGTTTTATCATAGGATATAATTTATCTTTTAATTAAAAATAATTAATGAAAACTCTTAATCTCTAGTCTGGACTCATTTTCCACTGAAATTATATTCACTAATCCAAACTGTCTTTTTTTGTGAAACAAAGACAAAAAATGAAAGAGTGGTGTGATATTCAAATATATTTACTTTATATGTTGAAAATAGATAATCAGTGAATACTACATATACATTCAAGTACTTTGCCTGTTTAGAATTTAGCCCCATTCTGCCAAGAATGAGATAACAAATAAATAACTCTGGGAAGGTTATTAAATAAGGATAATTATGAACCTTTCATGAAGGGACTTTAAATCCTGTCATCAAGTGAACCCACTGTGAAGAAATATTTTTATGCTCTTCAAAGCATGAATGATTTAACACATTTTTACATTCTATAGTACCTGGACACAATAAGAGAAGTTAAATATAGAACTGCAACCTTTACTTCAATTTTGTTGCTTTTGTGTATTTAAACCTGACCATTAATGCACTTTTGCTGATTTAATTTCCTACACAATCATACTTAATTGCTTGCCATGTCGTATAATGTTCAATAAAGCAAAGCAATGAAGCAAAAAATAGCAGGACCTCTTAGAAAGGTTAAAAGGAAACCTGTATTAGGACAAGAGTGCATAACACCTTCATGCTAATTACCATTGGATGGCTGAAGCTTATAAATAGTGAAAACTCACATCAACTCTATTAAAAGGTAAGTTGAGATTTTATGTGGTCAGATAAGCGAATAAAACTTATAACTCATATTACTTCTTAATGTTAACTTCTACTACTTATTATTAGATTTTTATCAAAAAGATATGTCTCAATAATAGCACTGTATGATACAATTCTATTTATAGTTTTTAAAAAGTTATGAAAATATAACATAAAGAATGCATAAAATTGAAACATACCACAATATAACAATTCTTATTAGTAACTTCAAAAAACTTCATAAAACACTATAGACATATTCTTTAAAGAAGAATTAGCCATGGGGCACTAGGTGGCTCAGTTGGTTAAATGTCTACCTTCTGCCCAGGTCATGATCCCAAGACCCTGGGCTTCAGCTCCATGTCAGGCTCCCTGCTCAGTGAGGGAGCCTGCTTCTCCTTCTCCCTCTGCCTGCCACTCTGCCTGCTTGTGCTCTCTCTCTGTGTCAAGTAAATAAATAAAATCTTAAAAAAAAAAAAAATTAACCAAAATACTGTTTCATAACAATTTCTTTATTTCCAGAGTCCCTTTCAGCCACTTCTTTCTCTAGCTATCTAGCTAGCTTGCTATCGATATACTTGGGCTTACTGTTTCCCTCCCAGGCCAGCAGTCTTACTGTCCAAAGTTAAGAACCCCAGTTTTGTCAGTTTTAAAACTTTATTTTATATCAATTTTCATGCATCTACTCTCATGTTTAATGTACTTACATTTGGAAGGATATTAAATTGTATGGTTATCACAGTAGTGATAAAAAGTCACAAAATATATTATTTAAGGTGCCTATGCCAATGCCATAAACTGTACACATCGTGGGTATTTTGAACTTTGTCAAAGCATGGATAGAATTTGAATATTCAAAGAAGGAGGGCCAGTATGTTCCAGAAAATGTATATAAAATGAGAAAGCACTTGGAGTTGAAATCAGTATTAAAGTTAAGAGTTTAGGGCGCCTGGGTGGCTCAGTGGGTTAAGCCGCTGCCTTCAGCTCAGGTCATGATCTCAGGGTCCTGGGATCGAGGCCCACATCGGGCTCTCTGCTCAGCAGGGAGCCTGCTTCCTCCTCTCTCTCTGCCTGCATCTCTGCCTGCTTATGATCTCGCTCTGTCAAATAAATAAATAAAATCTTTTAAAAAAATTAAAAAAAAAAGTTAGGAGTTTAGTTATTAGTAAAGTACTAATTTTTAGAGGGGAGATTGACAAAATTATAGTGCTAATATAAAGTGTTTGCTATTTGGGGAAACTGGTTGAAGAAACCACTGGATTATTCTTGCAACTTTCCATAAATATATAATTATTCCACAATTAAAATATTAAAAATATTAAAAACAAAAGTTTCGATATAGTATATATGTATTTGCTTATTTAGTAACAAGAACTAGAAGCAAGAATCATAGACACAGTAATTTCTGAATAATAATAAATATCTGAGTGTAAATAACATTTCTCTGTATGTGGAACAGCTAAAACATTTTAAAGTGACTATGGTTTCTATTATTGATACAAATATAACAAATGTTTTTTTTTAAGATTTTATTTATTTATTGGAGTCAGAGAGACAGAGATAATGAGAGACACAGGACCAGGGAGGAGAGGGAGAAACAGGCTCCCCACTGAGTGGGGAGCCAGACATGGGGCTGGATCCCAGGACCCTGGGATCATGACCTGAGCAGAAGGCAGAGGCTTTAACCCACTGAGACAGCCAGGCACCCCATAAATAAGTTATTTGAATTTTTTCTCTATATTAATAATTGAAAGAAAAGCTGGATTTAAATAGAAGTTATTGACAATAAACACGCACATTTCCCCCCATTCAGTTCCATAAAATTATTCATCAACCTTATATTAGGAACCCTGATCAAATGGTTTCCAGCCTTAAAAATAAAAACCTATCTCCACTTCTTATTTATTTCATCAAAACTTTTTTTTTCTTTTTCTTTTTTTTTTTGACGCAGAGAGAGAGTGTAAGTAGGCAGAACAGCAGGCAGAAGGAGAGGGAGAAGCAGGCTCTCCACTGAACAGGGAGCCTGAGGAGGGCTTGATCCCAGGACCTCAGGATCATGACCTGAGCTGAAGGCAGGCACTTAACTGACTGAGCCACCCAGGGGCCCCTTCATAAAAACTTCTTGGAAGACATATTTACCATGGGTCCATATCTCAACTACAATCAGGAACTCAAATTCTGACTTTTTAAAACGAAATTATTCGGGCGCCTGGGTGGCTCAGTGGGTTAAGCCACTGCCTTCGGCTCAGGTCATGATCTCAGGGTCCTGGGATCGAGTGCCGCATCAGGCTCTCTGCTCAGCAGGGAGCCTGCTTCCCTCTCTCTCTCTCTGCCTGCCTCTCCATCTACTTGTGATCTCTCTCTATCAAATAAATAAATAAAAATCTTTAAAAAAAAACCCGAAATTATTCTTGTAAGTCTAGCAACAAATTTTATTTGCCAAACTCGCCTGTCATTTCTTTGCCTTTTTCTTATTTAAATTATCAGTAGCATTTTTACTTCATTTCACCATTCTGTCTTTGAATCATTTTCTTGTTAAAGCTTTCTTGATACCCCATGCTCCGAGCTCTCCCACTATCACACAGGTTCCTCATCTCAAACTCTCTGACTCCTCAGTTTTTTGTTTTTGGCCCCTCCTAAATGACCAGAGGCCACTAGACTAGACCGGGTGCAGAAATCCATGCCTGTATTTGCTCACTTGGCATGAGTAATGGTAAGTGGCAAAATTCTGGAGATCAATAAATATTTATTATATAAAATGTTGTTTTATAAATATGGATATGGATAGAAACCTAATCTGTGAAAACATTGCTCTCTAAAATGCAATGTTGTGGCCTGAGCAATTACCTACTTTAGACTACTAGAATTGACTATAGCAAAATCATGAATGAGATAATTCCAGTCTTTGCTAACCATTGATGTGGCACCCTAATTTCTTTCAGTGAAACAATTTTACCCTGTTTATCTCTGCAGTGCATATCTTGTGCCTAGAAGAGTGCCTGAGAGATAGTGGCTGCTTCATGTTTTGTTGGATTAATAAATAAATGCATAAGCAGTCGTTCTCTGGGCCTACCTCACATTCTCAGGTTACAGAAACAGGAGCTCTGAATGGAGAGTTTCGGCAGGTGGAAGAGAAGAAATTGGTATGATCTACATACTGAGTCAGTATCTTTTGTCAGAAACTGAAGCATCGAGCTCCTTATTTGTATAATGTGAAAGTGAATAAAGGAAATGCCATTTAAGATGGAGCTGTGAAGCCAGTTGGGGAAGCTCTCCTGCCTACCTGGCCATAACAGGGAAAAGCCTACTTCACTCAGCAGGAAGAAGGAAGAACTGCCCCTTGTCCAGAAACAATCTCAATCAAAAAGAAAATGCCACAACTCAGCCAATGAGAAACCAGCGTCACCCCTGAACTCTTGCTTTCCTCCAATAGACTTTCTTTCCGAGCAGTCCCTCCTGACCTCCTTTTTTTCTCTATAAAGTATGAGCTTCTTTGATCTCTAACTTGCGTATGGTTTGCCTGTGGTTGCACATTCTGAATTGCAATTCCTTTCCAAATAAACCCATTTTGTTGGTAAAATAACTGGCTGTCTTACTTTGAAGACTGAGATAATATAAAAATGTTATTAGCAAGGTAGCCTTGGTGGCTCAGTTGGTGAAGGAAAGGACTTGATTTTCCCTTACCAGTGGCAAAGCACTCAATGCTGGGAGTAAAGCCTGCTTAAGATCCTCTCTCTCTCCTCCTTTTGCCTCTCCCCTACCCCAAAACAAAATAAAACCTGTTAGCATTTTTTCAATTTTACTGAGTTAATTTTAGTCAAATTTAATGCATTATTTTTCAGAGTTTCTCAGGTGACATTTAATAGCCTATATTACTATTTTGTTAAAGAAATTTTATTTTAATAACCTGAAAGAGAGCATGGATGTACCCTTATTTGAAAGATCTTCACTGGCTTCAAGGGATGAATAATACAGAGGAGTCTATTATCCCAGTCTGACAAAAATAATATTTTAAATATCACCTAAATGTGTCAGAAATAAATCGCCTTTAATAATTATCTTCACAAATAACTTTCAATCTACTTTTAAAAGAAAAAAAAATTGCTTTAGGTATCCTAATATATTTTCTAGAATGTCACAGGATGCAATTAAGTGCTTCTACTTAATAACTTTGTTCATTGGACAACAGTGGTTATCTAGGGGATATTATAAAAATGTTTACCATTGTCTATCAAATTAAGAAATTTAGCAAGTAAAACGAGAGACAAAAATTGTTTGTTCCTGTCTTTCTCTATGTCTCATCAAATCATGTCTGATTATAGCTAGGTTCCCTAGTATTTAACTATTATTGAATGCAGTAATGAAAGAAGCCATGGAGATACTTAATTATCCACACAGTGGGTGTCCAATGGAGAAGCTTCTTTTTAACCTTTTCCTCTGTGATAAGATAATTACTGTCTGGTGCAATTGCTACTAATATAAATATTCACTGATTGCAAACTGTGGCCTAAAGGCTGTTACTGATAAAAGCTTCTCTGTGACCCTGTGGGGGTGCCATTGCTCATTTCTAAACAAATAAGGCCTCATCAACCAAAGAACCATCGGGTGTTTCCATATCCAGAAAATTTAAATAAAATTAGGAGATAATTTCTGGTGAAGCATTATGAATCTATTTTACTAAATCAAATATTCAGTAACGTTTCTTACTTTTTTATTTAAAATAGACCAGAATCATCATCCATGAGAATAAGAATCTGTGTTAGGATGATTACCCCATTATATTTTCATAAATTATTTTGAAAATGCAATGCATATTCTTCTCTGCAGACAGTATTTCTAACCATCTATATTGCGTAAGGAAATACTTCCTTACTCAGAGTAGTGGAGTCGATTAGCATATTCTTAATATACTAAATACTCCAAAAATTTTGATGATAAATACCAACAGATGTTACATGTATGCTTCATCAATTCAGGACTGAGAAATGTTAAAGATTTTGACCCTTGGAGGTCTCACAGTTGTTTTGAATCAACAGAGATAAAAGTTTCTCCAGTTTTGATTTTATGCAGTATACTAAGGTCCTGCTCAAATTCCTTGAGTATTGGTAGTTCATGTATGTTGGGACTTACCTTCCTCTGAGAATTAGAACATGTGACTGAAGTTCCCTATTATGAATCCCATTATATTCGATAACAAAATATGTACTCGAACAAACTGTGAGAAAGAATATTTTAAAATAAAGATTTTTTTGTTTCCTGATTTTTTGGTACAGAACACATGCTCCAAAGGAAGCACCGTTGCTCTCTGTATTCATGGGTAAAGCATATCGGGAATTGAATGCCAGTATAGTTCCCTTATGAAGATTAGGTAAAAGCGACTGAATAAGGTATTAATTAGCACATGACAATATTATAATTTCCTTATCTCCCAAATCCTCCTAGTGGGAATTTTGCAGCTGTTAGTCCAAATTTAGCAAACTCGACATCTCTCTACTCCTTGAACTTAAAATTTGCCCTTATTTGGAAGGCACTACTTTCCCCTGCCACCCTCTTGAGCTGTGGATCTATTCTCACAGCTTCATATGAAGAGAGACTGGGTCACTGTCCCTGCTGTTCCACTGCTTATTTTGAAAAACAACCCCCTTATCTTCTTCCTGAAAAATAATCCAGCAAATGAACCAACAACTCTGCCTTTGAAATAGTATCCATGCCATTTATTTGAAAATTTTCCCACACACATCAACAATTGTATCTGCTGCTCTCCTCTAAAATTATTTTAAAATTTAGGACTTGCTCCATTTTCTTCTCCACCCAATCTTTGCCATCATCAATAAAGATTTCAAAATCATGGACTCTCAGTTGCTTAACCAATTCATTTCTGATGATCTTCCCTTCCATTGCACCTAGATTGCTCCCTTTTTGGAAAAAATCTTAGAATGGATCATTGTCAGTATTTATAAATGTTCCATTGAAAACCCAGTAATTCAGATATTTCATTCCTTGACGACTCTCACTCATTTTACATTGCTTGTTCTTCTACTCCCATTATGGCCCAAACTAAATTCACTCTTTTGACTTTCTCTCATTGGCAGGACAAATTGGCACCAGCATTGAGCCCTCTCTTTTCTTCATGTCTTATCCATACCAGTCTTCACATTCTGTACTTCCAGTAACACTTTAGATCCCATTTGCTTGTTATACCAATCTAGTACAAAACCAACCCGGGGATGGCCCAGTGATTGCTCGTCTGTGCCTATGCCCAACTGTTACCTATTCTGGGAGAAAGTCATGTAACAGAGAATATTAGTTTCATAAAAACTCAAAGAAAATAGAGCTCTAACTGAAAAATTAGTCCCTATGTTTTGCTAGCCATTCAACTACATTTCCAAGAAATTTGTATTATAAACTCTACCTCTGCATTGTATGGATGGAGGTTTCTGTGATTTGTCCTGCATAACATCTCAAACTGCATGTTGTAAGTGAGACGTGTGCTGCCTGAGTGACCTTGGGAGTCTGGTTAGTTGCCCATTAGCTGGCTTCCAGCTCAGAGCTGGTCCTTCTGGTCTGGACACCAAATCTGTAACTCTTGCTTTGCATCGCCTCTGGCTCCAGGCTGCGCTGGCCCCCAGAAGGGAATCTGGGACGGGAGGAAAGCACACATGATCCAAGTTCCTTGAAGAGATAAAGACATGATAACATAGGAATACAGCTTGTTCCATACTGCACATATAGGCAAACACATGGTTAACTTCAGACCTTGTCATTTGCTCTATAAATATGGCCCTTATGCACATGGTCAGTTGGAAGTCTCACCGGAGAGGGGAGGACGCTCCACCCAGGCCTCTCAATCGGGACTCCCGCCTGGCTGTCTCCACGGTGCTTCCCCAACTAATGAGGCTGGATGTTTTAAGTACTTGATTTGAGATTTTGTCTTATTCTCCTTTACTGCTTACTATTGCCCTCATCTATGTACCGATTTCTCTTTTCTTCTTTCTGTTTCTATTAGATTTTTAAATATTAGTAAAGTGGTTTTTTCCCCCTTCAAAACCGAGAGTATGGCTACCGTGAATCTTTTCTTCAGAACAACTTCCCCACTTCCTTTCTTCAAACTTCTCTTTCTCCATGCCTGCTATCTCATCCATTTCCTACAATGTTACTCATTTTTTTTAAATTAAATCATCTTTATTGCTAAAAGTTAATTAACAAGTGTTAAAGAGAAAAATTCACTATTTTACTATTAAACATCTGGACTCACATAACTGTTCAGCTTTATCTGAAGGTTAACAGAAGGAAGGGTCTTGCACTTAAGCTAACAATTAACACGATGTATTATTTTAAACTAGAATTTTTAAACCACTCTAAAAGAATTACATGCCTCTTCGCTAATGTTGTAACTGTATCATATTACTTAGGTTCAAGTTCTTCCTTCAAAGAGTCATCAGAATAACATGGACTGAAGAGACTTTAGAACACTTGCCATCTCTTGCTGCTGAGTTTCCATCATTTTTTTTTTCAACATAGCCACTTCTTTTCTAAGTTCATTTTGTGCAACAGTAAGTAGACTATCATGATTCTTCTCCAAGTCCTCCATACTCTTTATGAACTGCTCATGTAACTGTCTAATTGTTTTCAGTCTCTGGCTCTGAACAATTTGGATTGTTGAAAAAACTTTTGCTGCTGTCAAAACATGTTAGCTAGTTTTTCTTCTCGTTCCTCAGATTTCTGCACATCTATATCCCACGCTGAAACAAAGTCAGAAATTACTGAGAATATTCTTGGTTAAGCTTCTGTCTTTGCTCTTGCTGGGTTTTCCAAACATGTTCAGTTTTCTGGTTCCTAGTTTTGAGAGAAGCTTTGGTATACAATTCTAGTCTTTTCCTCTTGTCAAGAAGAGCCTTGTTAATGTCAGCTCCAAATCTTTCCAGCATATTTTGTACTTCACCCCCCACCCCCATATCTTCAAATACTGCTGCAGAAGTCCTTTTCTTCCCATGCTTCTCAATTACTGGAGTCTTCCCTTCTGTAACATCCTCCTCTGAACCACTCAGATCTTTTTTATCTTCCTTCTCAAAGTCATAGGCTCTTACAACCTGATCCTCCATTGATGTCTTCCCAGATTTCCCTGTATGTTTTCTTCCAGAGGGCACCATATTTAGATGTTTTCTGAAGTGCCTGTCCACTTGGCCAGCACGATGCTCCTCTCTACAATGTTACCCTTAAATGATTTTACTCCACACCATAAAATAAAAGCTCACTGGTTACCAAAAATATCAAGATAAATAAATTTATTACCATCTTCTCCTTCTTCTGAGAAGCTGTGCAATTTTTGGTAGCGCTGTTAGAGAACAGTATATTGTCTCCTTCAAATGGCATGAGTAATTTAACTCATATTCCTTTCAATGGTGGAAATGTTTCTTTGTTCATATGTGTCCTTCCCATCCTTCTCTCTCAGGCATATTCTAATTATTAATAAATATTTTTCTTTCTTATTTTCTCAATCTTTCCCCATATAGTCTTATAATTTTTACACATTGTTGGCAAACTTTCCTTAAAATCGAATAGTAGGGGCGCCTGGGTGGCTCAGAGGGTTAAGCCACTGCCTTCGTCTCAGGTCATGATCTCAGGATCCTGGGATCGAGTCCCGCATCGGGCTCTCTGTTCAGCAGGGAGCCTGCTTCCTCCTCTCTCTCTCTGCCTTCCTCTCTGCCTACTTGGGATCTCTGTCTGTCAAATAAATAAATAAATCTTAAAAAAAAATCGAATAGTAATAATAATAATAACAAGAAGAAAAAGGAGGAGAAAGGGGAGGAGGAAGAGAATGGAAATGATAATGGAAAAAAAACAAAAACTCAACTTCATATGCCTTACTAACTTCTAGTTATACCCTGCTTTTCTTGGCACTCATATTTGAAAGCACAGTGGAACCTACTGCCTTTTCTTTTATTTTTCGGTCCATTCCAATCTCATTACCTTATTGGTCCTTTGTGGTTCATGATAATGGTATCTCTAAATTCAATAGATATATATTATAAAGACCTCTAGGTTTTCACCAAAATTCGTGTTGTTTTTTCCTTCTTGAGCACATAGGTCTCCCTTAGAATTTAGATGTGAATAATAACAACAGTTCTAGGCTATGCGATTTAAGTTGATGTATCATTTATGAGCCAGAAATTTTAAGGTGGTTTTCTGGGTGGTTGGGTTATATGGACATTAGGGAGGGTAGGTGCTATGGTGAGTGCTGTGAAGTGTGTAAACCTGGCGATTCACAGCCCTGTACCCTTGGGGCTACTAATATATTATATGTTAATCAAAAAAAATTTTTTTTTTTTTTTAAAGAAAAGGGTTTCTCCATGTTCTTTTGTTTTCTTTTCCGTTGCCTGGGTATAGACAAAGATGAGAGGCATTGAGAATAGTGGGAAATAAACCATGAGAGAAACAACATTTGAGTCATCACTTGGGGGAGATTCTTCTGTTAACTAGGACCATACATTTGACAATACAGGGTAAAAGAGGAATACACTTCTTTTCTGCTTGAAATACACATTTTTGTATCAAATTTTCTGTGGCCTAGGTAACCCTACAATTGCAGCAATTTATTTGGTCTAAATATTTTGTCCTTATTATACTTAACATCCACATTTAGCAATACTGATAAGACCTCCTTCATTTCTTTGTCTTTCCATATGAAACACCACTGATGTTGGTCCTCACTCTTATTGCTTCCCTTTGCAGACTTTTCTACAGTATTCTTAACTATTAGTGTTCTTCAAAGCTTGGGTGAGGAACTACTCTCTTCTTAATCTATTTCTTGAAGCAATGACTACCATTACCACGTCCATGTAAAATCAATGTCACATGATTTCCAGACTCATGTATCCAACTTATTCCTCACACCTTCAATGTAGCTTCGCAAGGTCATGACAAAATCATTGTTCCAATACTGAAATTTTGATTAGTGTTCCTTCATCACAGTTATTCCCAAATATTGAGAAAATCTTGAAATGGTTACAAAAAGATTACCTTCCATAATTCTGGGAATCCTGTGAAATCATGTTTCCTGGCATTGTCCTTAAATTATTGACAACTCTCTAAGCAGTAGATAACTAATAGCAATCTACACTATCCTTGTCAATAGAGTGCCAACTCAATTTTGACAGAAAGTCCATTGATTTCCACCCCCTATTGTGAAAGAACCCATCTTCACAACAACAAATTTATTTCAACCTTCTTGATCGCCTATATATTTGGCTATGCTCTTTTGAATGAACTGGTATCTTCTCAGGGAGTAAAATTGAATTAACTGGGCCATGATGTTAAAGTTTTGGGATGTGTCCATTTTAAATTTGTTTGAATATCATGATTGTACTATTTTAGTAAAGGTTATCATTATCCATTAGATTGGGAAAAACTGAAATAAAAACATATATTAGATATTATTCCTCATTTATATCACACATTCTAAACCAAATCTCATTTTATTTCTTAAATATTAAATTATTTTAGTGCAATCTACTCCCCATTGTTGCCACATTAACCAATATCATCATTATCTTTCCCCAGGACTACTGTAGTAGGTATCTCTCACCAATTCCCACCTTGCTTTAAGTTGTTCTACATACTGAATACAAAGAAAAATAATTTAAAAACTCAGTCATGGCACTTGAACATCTTTATTTTAAAAGTAAAAAAGCCTGTTAGAATAAAGCCCCAATCCCATCTTGTTTCATGGATTCTTCTCAAGATGGGATAGGGAGGGAGACAAACCATAAGTGACTCTTAATCTCACGAAACAAACTGTGGGTTGCTGGGGGGAGGGGGGTTGGGAGAAGGGGGGTAAGGACATTATGGACATTATGGACATTGGGGAGGGTATGTGCTTTTGGGTAAATTAGAAGGGGAGGCGAACCATGAGAGACTATGGACTCTGAAAAACAATCTGAGGGGTTTGAAGTGGCGGGGGAGTGGGAGGTTGGGGTACCAGGTGGTGGGTATTATAGAGGGCACGGCTTGCATGGAGCACTGGTGTGGTGAAAAAATAATGAATACTGTTTTTCTGAAAATAAATAAATTGAAAAAAAAAAAAAAAAGAAACACTTCACTCCTCCTACTGCCTACAGCCAACATTTTACAAAAAAACAGCAACAGAGAGGAGAAGGGAATTTGGGTAAATTGGAAGGGGAGGTGAACCATGAGAGACTATGGACTCTGAAAAACAATCTGAGGGGTTTGAAGTGGCGGGAGGGTGGGAGGTTGGGGTACCAGGTGGTGGGTATTATAGAGGGCACGGCTTGCATGGAGCATTGGGTGTGGTGAAAAAATAATGAATAATGTTTTTCTGAAAATAAATAAATTGAAAAAAAAAAAAAAAGAATAAAGCCCCAAATAGTAAGTCTTGTATGTTCTCCACCCCTCCTACCTCTGAGATTTCATCTCTTACCATACCTCCCAGACTCTCTCAAATTTGCTTTATATCAGTTCCAATTTGACATGAACCATCAAAGTGCAGGACCTTTGAAAAATATGGTTCCTATCAACTGCAAATGATCTTTCCACAAAAGCCTTCTTCAACCAGTTATTTCTTACTCATAATATATGGTAACATGTGGCCAAGATTTTAAATAATGCCTTCAATCATGAGACTTTTTTTTTTCCTTAATAAAAATTGCATCTCTGTAGCAGGTTGAAAATTCCAATTAAAAAATAGATATATGAATATGTAAATTTATTTGTCTATAACTCATTTTACTTGGGTCATCAGTCCTTACTTCTGTTAAGTCACAGAAAATAATACATAGTCTTCCTATTTGTAGTTATTTTCTAGTTTTAGGATTAACCAAATTGTCACTTCTTATCGATTTGAGTTTTCAACTCATTAAATTCAAGATTTTTCTTCCCCTTTCTCTGTGTGAATAATTTAAGTTTTTGGATAAGGAAAGGGGGAGGTTATATATTAACTTAGAATGTGAATAGGATACACTGACCACATGTGGTTGTTCTTAGCTCAACCCGGGCATTTGGTATTTTGTCAGTAACGAAAGGTGAGGTTTCTGGGCCAACTATATTCTCTTACCAGAATGGTCAGTGTCATTCATCCTTCTTGTCCTAACTCCTGGGCTACCTTGCTCTCCATCAGTTATCTCAGCCTTCCTAGGTCCCTCTTCTTTCTGATAAAGGTAGGAAGTGATGTAATATATTACTATACCTATGTGCGTAAACACACATACACAAAACTAACAAGGTTTGGGGCACTGAAAGGGGAGCAATACAGGTGCTTTTTCTCAGGCAGTCACTTCTTGATCAATCCCAATTATATTTCTATCCATATGCTATGACTTTCTTGTGTTTTCTTGATCTGTACCTTAAATTTCTAAAAGCAGTTGAGGCAAAAATATAATTTGATGTTTTTATTTAATACTTAGAGACTGGGTGTTTTCAGGCAGCTAATTAAATTTATACTTACCTCTGCTTTAATGAATATAAGATATTGTAGTGTGGGTTGTTGTTGGAATTTGTTAAGTCTCAGTTCTCAAATATACATATTCATTTTGTTTTAAATTTTCAGTCCAGTATCTTCATCCATCTTTAGGTTATATACTACGCTTCATCAATGTAATTCTTACATACTATTCTGCTCTAATATCGCACTCTTCCATAATTAACTGACTTTGAAAAAACACATCTTATTTTTGGTTCATACAATTATATGTGTAAACTTCTGGCTGTATAGGTTACTAATACAATGTTAAGTAAGAATTAGGGTATGTATAGGGCACCTGTGTGGCTCAGTTCTTTAAATGACTGCCTTGGGCTCAGATCATGATCCTGGAGTCCTGGGATTGAGTCCCGCATCTGGCTCCAGCTCCATGGGGAGTCTGCTCCTCCCTCTGACCGTCTCTCCTCTCATGTTCTCTCTCTCACACAACACACTCTCTCTCTCTCAGATAAATAAAATCTTAAAAAAAAAAAAACTTTAAAAATCTTTTAAAAAATCTAAAAAATCTTTAAAAAAAAGAATTAGGATATGTGTGTGTGTCTGTGTGTGTCTGTGTGTCTGTGTGTGTCCACACACACATGTGTGTTCACTCATGGGCGCACATGAATGCTTCCACAGATATGTGTCTAATTCTGAATAGAAAACATTTCTTTTTATTTCTTAAATTCTAAGTATTCAAACACTTTAAACATCAGTAACACCAAAATGTTAATTTGAACACAAATAAAAGATTATTCTCAAAAGAAATGGAAAAAGCAGCTTGCTTGCTTTAAATAAAATCTGTTTGGACTTTTAAGTTTTCCTATTCTATTGCATGCTTCCAAGTGGGGAAATGATCGTATGAATCTTAAATGTGTAACTGTGTATTGGAAATAAGATTTTAATTAATGGAACATTATTATTAGACTTCCTTTATCTTCCGAATGTTTCTATTTCTCTGTTCTTTTATTCAGAACACTATGAAGAAAATGTATCAGTCTTGTAAAGTGTATCAGTAATGCACAGAATTGTGTTTCCCTCCAAAAACATCCCATCTGCTACCTGTAGAGACCGGGACGGCAGGGAGGCAATAAATAAAGGTTAAATGATGTCATGTGGGTGGAGCTCTAATCCAACAGGACAGGTGTTCCCATAAGAAGAAGAGATACCAAAAATGGTCTTGTACAGACGAAAGGCAACGCATCTGCCAGGAAATGAGGCTCACAAGAAACCAACTTTGCTGGAAACTTGATCTTGTACATCCAGCTCCAGACTTGTGAGGAAATGAATTTCTCTTGTTTAAGCAACTTAATCTGTGCTATTCTATTTTGATAAGCTTTTATACCACTAAAAAAGATGAATGCAATATCTATAACTGCATAATAATATGCTAGAAAGGGAACACTTCCAGTAAATTATAAAATAAATTTAATCTCTAAAATTCTGATAATATATCATTTTGTTCCAACTTACCACTAGAAATATTTTAAACTCCAAGATGGTAAACAAAATGATAAAAATATTATTAAACTTAAGAGAGAGGAATAATTTGTTCATTATCTAATTCATACCACATGTAGCAATGGAAGGAAATCAATTAATTTCTTCCTAACTCAGCTTCACTGAATAATGATATTTTTATTAATGGGGTGCCTGGCTGACTCGATTGTTAAAGCATGTGATTCTCTTTTTTTTTTAAAGATTTTATTTATTTATCGGGGGGGGGAGAGCGAGCACAGGCAGACAGAATGGCAGGCAGAGGCAGAGGGAGAAGCAGGCTCCCTGCTGAGCAAGGAGCCTGATGTGGGACTCGATCCCAGGATGCTGGGATCATGACCCGAGCCGAAGGCAGCTGCTCAACCAACTGAGCCACCCAGGCATCCCTAAAGCATGTGATTCTTAATCTTGGAGTTGTAAGTGTGAGTCCCATATTGGGTGTAGAGATTACTTTAAAAAAATCTATTTAAAAAAATCTTTATTAATTAATGTATTTGAGATGAGTCAAAATTAGAATGGAAAATGCAAATTTCATGTTTCTAAGAACTCTTATAAAAGAAAGAAGACAAAACAAATAGAAGAAAAACTCCTAAATCACTGCAGAGTATAGGTGATTGAATTCAACATCAACAGAAAGGTCTTATAAAAATCAGAGTATAATCACTCATCCTTGAGTCTTAAAGATCCCTGTAACTTATTCAACATAACTTGTTGCCTTAAAGCTCAAAAGTGCTGCCTAAGGGACATTTTAAACTTAAATTTTCCGGTTCAGAATGGGAAAGTGTCATTTTCCATCAAAGAAATATGTCTTAATACAAGAAAAACAAGAATGCCATCTTAGTCCCTAGTTTCTTCCCTACAACTTTTCTTCTCTGAACTTTGCTTAAAACATGTTTTCTCATTATTTTGATTTTTGAATACACATATAGGTCATGTTTATGAAAATGCTGAACAACTTTAGTACCTCCTCTAATCTGGACTCTTTGCCCACTGAGTCTAATATACAATCTTCATATCTGCTATCTTCCTGGATGAAACAATATCATGGATAAAAAGGATATTAATATTGCAGTTCTTAATGACAGGATAGATCAAGAATAAGATGATGGACATTATGGGCAAAGAAGGCAGAAAACATGGTTTTATTAGGATGTTTCATGGTTAACTAAAGACACGCTGGCCAGCAATCTTCCTTATTTGAAAGTGATTACAAACTTTAATTACATGTGCAAAAAAAAAAAATACAAACAAAAACAAAGACAAAAACAAAAAAAAAAAACCTTCACAGCAACACAAACATTAGTGTTTAATTGAATATCTGGTCATTGTATCAGAGCCAAGTTGACACAACAAAGGACCACTACACTTTCAGTGTATTATGATAAACTAAACAGGTGAATTAGTGGTCTAATGATCCCATCATCTACTTTGCAAATGAAGGGAAGGAATTCATTACCAATCAGGATCAAAATTTTAATATTTGAAGCAAAAGAAGTTTAATTTATTTTCAGATTTGTCATTTCTTATCTGGGTCTGGATATGATAGGAGATTAAGGAGTTTTTATTAGATAAACATCCACCAAGGGATAGAAGTGCCAGTCAAAGAACCCAAGCTTACTGTAGAAGTATAAATATGACTGCTGTTGCTTATACACATAAATTCCAGGGGTACATGTCTGCCTTTTCATGGCAAAAACCACTGAATTTTGCACTTTAGTCAGTTGTAGACATTTAACATTAATGTCACATGACGAGAGTGATCCAATTCTGAAGAGTTTCTCTAAGAATTATAAACATGAGTTGAAAGACTGAGCAATAGTATCCCACAAATGTGGACACTCCTTTAATGTCTAGATAGGCAAAATCATGGTCCCCAATGTAATGACAGATGTTAAATAGAAAACCACTTAGTTTATACATCTAGTGGCTAAAACCTAAGGAAAAATTAAAAGAGTACAAACACTTCTTGACCAAAAGGATAGCTTGTATTAAGATGACTGAGGTAGAATAAGAGGTGTGATTTTTAGCTTCAGCATACATTAGTTGAAATAATAATTTCTTCTGAAAGCCCAATATTACCTTATTTTGAAAGGTGTGAACTCTATTGATATCTTATTTACCCTATTATTTGATAACTTAAGAGCAAGGATAATGTTACATATCATTTTAAGCATGAAAAAAAAACAAATCCCACCAAAATCCATAATCCCACATGCATTACAGATAGCAGCTCACGTGTTAATATTAATGATAAAACACTTTCTTTTATTATAGAGGTTTCCAAACTTTATTAGTTCATCACAACCTTAGTAATCCAGTGATCTTTTTTTCACTATGTTCCTAGGCCAAAAGAAATGCCTAACAGTCCTGTTTATTAAAGAAATGACATTCAGGGGCACCTGGGTGGTTCAGTGGATTAAAGCCTCTGCCTTCGGCTTGGGTCATGATCTCAGGGTCCTGGGATCGAGCCCTACATCGGGGGGGGGGGGGTCTCTGCTCAGCAGGGAGCCTGCTTCCCCCACTCTCTGCCTGCCTCTCTGCCTACTTGTGATCTCTGTCTGTCAAAATAAATAAATAAAATCTTAAAAAAAAAAAAAAAGAAATGACATTCAGTCTACTTAATGTATAATTGTATTTTAACAACTAAGTAGTTGTTTGAAAAAATATTCTTGAATTTAAAAGATAGCATTTTTTAAAGAGGTTATGCTGAGTGAAATAAGTCAAGCAGAGAGAGTCAATTATCATATGGTCTCACTTATTTGTGGAGCATAACAAATAGCATGGAGGGCAAGGGGTGTTAGAGAGGAGAATGGAGTTGGGAGAAATTGGAAGGGGAGGTGAACCATGAGAGACTATGGACTCCAAAAAACAATCTGAGGGGTTTGAAGTGGCGGGGGTTGGGAGGTTGGGGTACCAGGTGGTGGGTATTATAGAGGGCACAGATTGCATGGAGCACTGGGTGTGGTGGAAAAATAATGAATACTGTTTTTCTGAAAATAAATAAATTAATTTATAAAAAAAAGATTTATATATTTATTTGAGAGGGAGAGAAAGAGAATAAGCTCACTCATAGGGATAGGAGTAGAAGGAAAGAGAGAGAGAGAGAGAGAGAGAATCTTAAGCAGGTTCCAGGCCTAGCATGGAGCTTGACACAGGGATCCATTCATTGACCCTGAGATCACTGTCTGAGCTGAAACCAAGAGTCAGACACTTAACCAACTGTGCCACCCAGGCACATACCACCTCCCTCTTTTTAAAGATTGACTTATTTATTTGAGAGAGAGAGAAAAATATATTGTTAAATATTGTTAAATAACCACAATGACTAGTGGGTTGTGTTGTTCGGAATGGACACCATTAGGAATATGATTGAATTTTAAACCATCATTTCTCATTCTACATTAATTTTCACATGGTACTCACTTTTTATCACAAGAGGTGCTGAAAACCCAGCTTAACAAAAATATGATAAAGGGAAACAATTGTAGCCCTAGCAGGAAAACTATAAATCAAATATTTCATGTACTTTTCTACCATATTGAGTGTTAACACGTCTCTCTTGAACATTTAAAATAGCATGCTCCTGTGAGTTGGTGGAAGTACCCCTGGGTGTTTTGGTGCACATTTTAAAATGAGAAGTCCTATTAATCTGGTATTTCCTATTGATTACTATAATTTCTTGTTATCTTATCAGCCAATTTAGAAAGTATAACTCTTAGGTCCCTAAAATTTAGCATCCCTGTATCTGGAAAAGCTACTCCAATCATACAGAGTAGACATACACATATCTACCAAAAGTATACATATTTTTAAATTCATGGAAGGCAATAACTAGTTTTTATACTCCTACATTCACAGTCCTGTTACAAACACTATAGGTGTGTTACTTTTTTCCTGTGAAAATTTTATGTGTTTTTTACTCCACCATAGTGTAATCTATAATGCTCATCCCTACCAGTTTTTAATTGCCCACTCATGTTATAGCTTATTCTTTAGTAGATAATTACCTGGTAGATTTTCGGGTTATTCAGGTTAACCTGCAAATACTTCTTGCACAAACTAAAGAACTACAAAAAGTCTGACAATCATCTCTACAGGAACTTTTTTTTTTTTCCACAGAGATCAAGTGTGTTTATTTTATTGATCTCTGTGAAAAAAAAAAATTCAAAGTTTGAAAGCCCTTTATCCTTGGGCATGTTTTCATTATTTCAATATGCACCAACTGAATATCTAGTAAATGCAAGAGAATTTTATAGTCATTGTGGTGAAATCGCAAGAAGCATGTTTTTCCCTGAAGATCTTAAAACCTATTATAAATTTGCACAAAAACATGAACCAAATTAGAATGTTAAATGTTTGAGAGAAGCTTTATAAGCGATGTAAAATAGTAATGTTTTCAGAAGTCAATAAACCTCAGCACTCCAGCAATCTCAGACCCTAAGTGGGCTACTTTCTTCTTGAGAAATTCAAGGTCAAAGTCACATCTCAACCTTTCTTTCAAGCACTGTTTAAGAGTAATTCTAACTGAGCCTATGTGAAGAGAAACACTTTTAAAATCTTATTTTAATACCATGTTTAAGGAAGAGTCCGATTTAAGTAATTCCTTTAGAACTTAGGTTTATAAGAAGTTTGATGAATGGCTTCTAAATTCATCTGGATCTTCAACTCTGACTTATAATCTTAAAATGGATACTGAAATAGCGATTATTCTCCTTACTATCAGTAACCATTCCAATTTCTTATCACATTGCCAAAGTATCAAATTCTAACAGTTTTCTTTCATTCATAAAATGTGAACTTAGTTTTCAATGAAAGGAAAAATGTGGACAATTTAAGATTTCTTTCATATTTTTACTACCATGTCAACAAAGTATTTGTATCATCATCCATCTGTTAACTACCTCTTGTCTGAATCAATACAATGTATTTGGAAGGTATATTCTGTTTTAGAAGATAGTAAGAACACAGTATTTAAGAATCCAATGTTCAGAATTAGAATGATTTGGCTTTAAATTCTAGATTCCTAAAATTACTTCATTGGAGATTTGCTTAAAGATATTGCCTGCCATTCCCAATTTCAAATTAATATATTATAATGATATTTAGCTCATAAGGTTCTTGTGAATATTAAAATTTAAAGTTTCAGACACTTAAGAAGTTCTGTATTGTAAAACCCATATTATATATTTCCCCTTGTCAGATTTCCACTTGCATGTTGGTATATTTGAGAGTATTTTCATTTGGTATTTTCAACCATTCTTAGCATCGTCTTTCTAATCTTACACACACACCCTTTCTCAATTTTAAGGCGACCTCTGTCAACACACATTTTTGTCATTTCCCTGACAATCTTCTTGGCAAAGGATTCTGCACTTGATCTTAATCTCTAACTTCTCAGTTTAATTAAAAATGGTTTGTCTTACTGTCCCTTGTCCCTAAGACTTTGCTAAGGTAAATAAAGACCTATGAATTTCCAAGTTGAATGGGTACCTTTACTTTACTTTTAAAAACATTATTGTGTGTGTAGATCTTAAACACAAAAGCATGTATGACAACAGCATTTGTAACAACAGCATTCAAAAATCAACTTTTTCTTTTCCTTTACTTCTATGGAAAGGAAAGGTGGTTTTTCACAGTTCACTTCGCATGGTTTGAAATGTCTCCTCAATAGGAAATACTTGCTAGTTTCCCACAGTCATGTAGTAACACTTGTGTTTGAGCTATTCTCACTTCCCCTTCCTACAATAAACTACACTTCTTAGACCTCCTGGATTTGACCACCTGCCCGTATTTTCTGAAATGTGATTTAAGAGTAAATAACATATATATCTCCTTCAAGAGTGGTTTATTAAACTTCCTTGCATGTATCCCCATGCTTTTTTTACTTTCTGCTGGCTAAGTATACTTAAGAAAGGACAGAATCAAAGATGGAAGGAGCTGGGGTTTATGAGTAACTGCATGGAAGAAAACAGACCTAACAACCTTACTCAATATTGTTATATAAATAAGAAATACATAGATCTTATGTTAACCAACTTACAACTGAGGTAGAGTTGCTACTAGAAACTAGCTTGTCTCTACTAAAACATGATAAACTGGGCGCCTGGGTGGCTCAGTGGGTTAAAGCCTCTGCCTTCGGCTCAGGTCATGATCCCAGGGTCCTGGGATCGAGCCCTACATTGGGCTCTCTGCTCAGTGGGGAGCCTGCTTCCTCCTCTCTCTCTACTTGTGATCTCTGTCTGTCAAAAAAAAAAAAAAAAAAAAAAAAAAAAAACCATGATAAACTTCCTAGGCTCTCCAATCTGCCAGCTTTCCACTGTTCACTGTCAGCTACATCTACATCTCTTCTAACATTGTCATAACTCCTATATTCTGCATTTCAAACAATTTAGCTCACTTATAGTTTTTGCAAAATATCAAATTTTGTTATGCCTCAGCACATTTCAGTTACATTGTTTTCAAATATTAAGGGATTTTCCAGATAAATTTATTATTATTATTTTTCAAAGATTTATTTATCTTAGAGTCAGGTGCAGCATGAGTGGGGGGGCAGAAGAGGGAGGGAGAGAGAATCCTAAGCAGACTCTGCACTGAATGTGGAGCCCAGTGTGGGGTTTGGTTCCAAGACCCTGAGATCATGACCTAAGCCAAAATCAGGAGTCAAGTGCTTAAGTAACTGAGCCACCTAGGTGACCTCAAATAAATTTATTATTGGCTTCAGCTTAAGTTGTTAGAGTTTGAGAAAATATCTTGTGTCTTAGCTTATTTGTGTCTAAGCTAATGAAATTCTGCTGACTGTGTAGCTTATAAACAACAGAAATTTATTTCTTATTGTTTTGGAATCTTGAAGTGTGAGATCAGGGTAGCAGCATGGTCAAAGCTACTTCAGGTTGTAGACTTCTCCCTGTATCTTCACAAGGAAGAAGGGGCTAGGAAGCTCTGCAGGATCCTTTTTGTAAGAGCAGTAATCCCATTTTGGGGGGTGGAAACCCACATGATCCAATCAACTCCCAAAGGCCCCACCTCCTAACATTGTCCCTTTGGCACTGGGATTACAAAATGTGAATTTTGGGTGGACACATTCAGACTATAGCATTTGTATCATTTTTATTCTTTCAAATTTGTTAAAAGTTTATTTTATGGCTCCGAATATGATTTGTATTGGTGTAATCCTATGTGCATTTGAAAAGAATGTATAATCTGTTCTTGTAGAGTAGACCTTCCTAAAATATCAGTTAGGTCTAGTTAGTTGATAGTTTTGTTCAGGTCAAGAACTAAGAGAGTAAGTAGAAGTCTCTAATTGTGGATTTGTCTATTTCTCCTATAAGACACATCTGTTTTTATTCTAAGAATCACCTAAAACTCTCTTGTTATATACGTACAATAATGATTTTTATATCTTTTTGGAGAATTAACACCTTTACATTATCCTTCCTTATTCCTAAAAATACCCCTTCATCTGAGGTCTACTTTGAAAAATAGTTGCTCCAACTTCATTTGATTGATGTTTGTAATGTATATCTTCCTCTACTTTATTACTTCTGTTGACCCATGTAGATTGTACCTTGTACAAAACATGCAAAAGACTTATTTCCAAGCTCAAAGCTGGGCAAAATTCCAAATATAAATCATTAAGACAATTGATAAACAAATGGTAGTATTGTTATAAAAGTATTACAACAATAAAAAGGTATGAACAACTGATATGTACAATAATTTGACTAAACCTCAAAATGATACAGTGTTGAGTGAAAGATGACAGATAGTGAAGGATACCCTGTATAGTTCCATTTATTTGACATCCCAAAGATGCAAAAATAACTTATGGGGATAGAAAATGTTTGCAGCCAAGGATGGGAGAAAGAATGACTAGACAAAGTCATGAAGAAAATGTTGGTGATGATAGAAAGTTTATATTGTTTTGGGTAGTGGTCACATGGCAGTTGACCATAGTCAAAATTATCAAATTAGCAAACTTAAAAAGTGTACATTTATTAAATATAAATTATACTTTCATTAAAAGTCAAATTCTTGCTGTGGATACAGATGTGCTCATTACATAGGGGTCTACATGGTAAGGGAGGCAGTGTAGGTTGTTAAGAATCAGAGGTGGAGGCCAGACAGACTATGTACATTTCTCAGCCCTAACATTTTAATGACTATGTGGAAATTTTCATCTCTCAGTCTCTATTAAATCATCGTTAAAATATCTTTCTCTCAGACCTGTTCTGAGAATAAAGTAATACTGTGCTTGTAAATCATCTAGCATAGAAGCTGAAGAAATGGGAGATTGTCATAACTATGTCTTTCCCCTCAATCCCTCAGGTTTTCTGTTTCTTTATGTAGGCCCTCCAATTCCCTTAGACAGTACCTGGTCACTTTCTCATAAGAGTAATAATTCCTTCCTATCCTTGGAAAAGAAATTCCTGACTGTCCGTAAAAATGACATTAGCAGTATGTGGGAAGGATTTTCTTCCCTACTTATATATATATTACTTTATATTTAGATATGCTGAATTTTTATGAATATGAAGAAATATTATTTTAATTTGTGATCTGGACATTAAAAACTATTGAATACTTACTGTAAGGTTTTACAGGCGAGATACACACGACACCAGGCGAGATAGGCGCAAGGCAAAGTTTATTAAAGGCACCCTCAGGCGGGGTTCTATGACTCAGGAAAGGAGTGTCAGGGAAGTCACGCCAGGGAAGGAATTGAGTGAGCTTTTATTGGGCCAAGGCAGGGCAGGGGCTCATAACCATATTTGGTAAGGTTAGAGGTTGGGGGTTGGGAAGTCTCAAAGGGGCTGGTTTCTGTTTCTCACATAAGTTTCAGTTTACTCAAGGTGATGTGTCCTTGGCAGATGTCCTTCTGGCGGGAAAGTCCTGGGTAGGGGGAAGATGGTGGGCTGGCAGCCATTTTATTGTTCCTCCTGCATTCCCAGGGCTGCCGTCCTAAAATACTGATGTTTTTGGTGTAATAGGGGCGGTGTCTCAGGTCTGGCTACTTCCTGCTGGCGGGGAACTCATCATAGGGTTCCTCAGATGTGGGCAGGCGGGAGTAGGGATTCAGGAGGAGCTGGTTGACAGTGTCTCTGGAAACCTCACGTATGGGAGCCTGGGTCACTGAGGTAATCAGCCGCTGTAGGGATGCCAAGGACTCAGCTGAGGCCTTGATGGCTGTCTGGAGCTGTTTGGATAAATCTCAGGTAGCGCATCTATGGAGTGGGCTAGGGCCCCGGTGCCCAGTCCAGTGGCCACTAAGGAAGATGCTAAGGAGACCCCGATGACCAGAGAAAGAAATAGAACCCTTTCCTGTTGGGGGAGGGGAGTACTGAGGATGGCCATTTCCATTATGGCTGGCACCCTCCAGGCTGGCAATCTGTGGTGACCAGCTGACTATATGGGTGGTATCCCCATGAGTCCAAGTTATCACTAGGAAGAAGCCCCACCTGAACCCAGGGTCACCAGAGGGGCAGCTATGGGGGGGAGTAGAAGGAGGAGGGTGAGGAGAAGTGGTGCTGGAAATCCACAACCGCGTGGGCCCCAGGGTCTGGGAAGTCCAGCCATCCTGTGGTGGAGCTCACTATAGACTGGAGATGTGTACCCACAGGTGGTGCCCCAGAAGTTTTGCCGTGGTGGGAGTCAAAAGAATAACAGTATGGAGGCTGGTCCACCTGGGCTGTAAGGACTTTGGATGAAATTCTCATAGGAGAACCTGGTCCCCGGGATTTAGGGCCTGGAAAAGTCTCCACCCGGGCTGTTGGAAGCAGGGATGGTTGCATCTGCATGAGCCCTAAAAGGGCTCATAGGAGAGTCAGATAGGGCAGATAAGATAGGAGGAGTAGAGGAGAAGCAGGGAGGTTGTGATTGAGAAGGAAGGGCCTTCCATACAAGAGTTCAAAGGGGCTGAGTCCTGATGGCCTGGGAGGAGAGGTCTTGAGTCAGGTGAGTGCTAGTGAGAGAAGGGTTGGCCAAGAGAGGTGATTTTTGAGAGTGAGTTTAGTGAGTTGCTCCTTGAGGAGGCCGTTTGCCCTCTCGATCTTACCCAAGGACTAGGGATGATAGGGGATATGAAGTTTCCAGGTAATGTTGAGGCTCTTGGAGACCTGTTATGTGATGCTGGAGATGAAGGCCTGTCCGTTGTCTGATTGTAGGGTTTGAGGGAGTCCAAATCTTGGGATGATGTGCTCCATGAGAATCGTGGTGACCATGTCTGCTGTTTCCCTAGTGGTGGGAAACACCTCAATCCAGCCTGTGAAGGTGTCCATGAGAGTTAGTAGGTTCTGAAGGTTTTCTGTTGAGGCATGTGAGTGAAGTCAAGTTGCCAGTCCTCACCTGGATGATGCCCATGGAGCTGATGGGTAGGTCCCGGTCTGCAGAGGCCGCCCTGGGCGTTGACCACAGAACAGGTTCTGCAGGCCTGGTGTGCATCCTTAATAGTCTTTTGGAGGAGGGGGTGGTGAAGGAGAGGTTGGAGAAATTGGTATAGGGCCTTTGAACAGATATGGAGAGACTGGTGGATGTCAGTAATGTGGGTGTGGATTAGGCCATTCTGGAGGTCAGTCTTGTCCTGGACATAATACTATCCCTTGTTGCCTAACCTGCCACCTAGTGTCTCAAGGGTCCAAATCTCCTCATCAGTGTATGAGGGACTCTGGGGAGTGTTGAGGAATAGGAAGGGGGCTGGTGAGGAGTTTAAGGCCATTTGTCAAGCAAAAGAGTCAGACCAGGCGATAGGCTTCTGAGGGATTTCTAACAGGAAGGATAGGAGTGTTGCATGGAGAGTTAATGGGATAAGGAGACCCTGCTGCGGAAGATGGTTGATTATAGGCTTAAGTCCTTGGCAGTGAGACATTGAGATAGGGAACTGTGGGCGGGATGGAAATGTAGACTCATCCTTGAGTCGTATCTTGACTGGGGTGTGGTGGGCTGCTACTATAGGTCTGGAAATATCCCATACCTGTGGGTCTACAGAGGGGAAACAGTCTGGGATAGAGGGTGATTCAGAGGGGAGTAGAGGAAGGAGGAGGTGAGCAGAAGTTGAGGGAGAGGGAGAGAGACATATGGTGGCCTGAAGCTTGTGGAGGTTGTCCCTTCTTAGTAGGGAAATGGAGCATGAAGGGATGATGAGGAAGGAGTGTGAGAAGGGGAACCCATCCAGGTTGATGACAAGGGGTGGGGTGGCTTTTGGAGTGGAGGAAGTACCATCAATTCCCATGACTGTGACCGGGGAGGATGAGTAGGACTTGAGTAGGAAGGCAGAACAGAATAGGAAGCCCCCGTGTCCAACAGAAAGGAAATGGACTTACCCTCTACCTGGAGTGTGACCCTGGGCTCGGCATGGATGAGAGGGGTGTCTGAGTTCGGGCTCTGTCAATCATCCTCCAATCCAAGAAGTTGGAAAGCAGGACTTTCCATCTCAGGGTCACCCCAACGTGGAGGCGCCAGGGATCCCCCAAGGCTGGGGCTGTCTTATTTCTAGTGGCCCATCATGTCACATTGAAGGCATGGCCTAGTAGGCACTTTGGGATTGGGGCATTGACAGGCCTAGTGTCCCTGGGCTCCGAATTTGAAGCAGGTCCCTGGAGGGATATAGTTTTCCCTCTGTTGTCCCCCAGAATGTGCCAGCCCAGGGCTGCTACCAGGGCTTGGGTCTGCAGTTGAAATTTCTGTTGGAGTCTGGCTTGGCGCTTAAGTTCCACCGCCTCCTCTTGGGAGTCAAAGACTTTAAATGCCATTTTCACCAGATCAGAAATGGGAGTTTGAAGGTCCTCCTCCGCTTTCTTTAATTTTTTCCAAATGTTGGCAGCTGACTGAGAAATAAAGTGGGTAGCTAAAACAGTTGCCCCTGTGATGGAGGCCAGGTCTAGGTGAGAGTATTGAGTCAGTGCCTCAGTAAGTCTGCTTAGAAATATGGCTGGGTTTTCATTGGGTTCCTGAATGATTTCCCTAATTTTATCATAATTGACCACCTTATTGGAGGCTGCCCGCATGCTGGGAATAATGCACTGGACCATGCGGTCGCAGCGTCAGTGGCTATCTTGGCCATTCTGATAGTCCCTTCCGGGTTCTAAAGCTGGGACTGCCTGAGCATCAATGGGCATGGTGGCTTCAGTGTGACGGACCTGATCAGCATGTTCTCGGGCAGCAGTCTGAATGCACTCCCTCTCCTCATTGGTGAGGATGGTGGTTTGGACCATAGGTTGGTTGTGCCAGGTGAGGTCACAGGCCTGGGCTAGATATTGGAATTCCTTTATATAATTATCAGGGTTGGCTGAAAAGGAGATGTGAGGGGAGAGTCAGTGGGGGCAATACCAGGATGGGAAGTTGTAAGTTTTTTCAGGAGTTGGGATAGGAGTGGGAAGGGGTAGGGGTAGACGAGGGCGCTGGTTCAGAAAGCCTGAACATAAGGGACCTCGGCCCATCTGCCTTGATGTCTGCTGAAGTTATTTAGGTCTGTGAGAATTTGGTAATCAAAAGTGCCTTCCAGAGGCCGTTGGGATTGATTGTCTAATTGGTATTGTGGCCATGTGATGGTACAGTAATCTATGAGATGTCGCCTTCATAGGTCCAGTTCCAAGGTCTGGATTATTTATAATCCAGATTATATTTAATTTATAATTAAGATTAGCCAATAGATACCCTAGGGTGTTTTGGGGTCAAATTTGGATTGGGAGGTCCCCATGATTCCTTGCCAGGCATTCCGAGGGTTGGAGGAAGCGTAACCTCATCTAACACTGGGCTGTGGAGAGACAGTGTCAACTGCCACAAAATTAGGATGTCTCCCAATTCCCGGAGTTGCAGAGGTCACCTAGTGACCAGCAGGGTCCGCTCTGTCCGCCGTGATTAGAACAGGGCTTTCCAGAGAGATGCAGAATTGGGGAAAACTCACCACGGCTTTTGAAGTGGTGTTCACAGAGGCAGGTCCAGGTCTGGGTAGGGAGAGGAGAGAGCCTCCTCACCAGGGTGGGGGCTTGATCGCCTCATGGGTTCCAGCACCAAATGTAAGGTTTTATAGGCAAGATACACATGACACCAGGGGAGATAGGCACAAGGCAAGGTTTATTAAAGGCGCCCTCAGGCGAGTTTCTATGACTCAGGAGAGGGGTGTCGGGGAAATCACACCCAGGAAGGGGTTGAGTGAGCTTTTACTGGGTCAAGGCAGGGCGGGGGTTCATAACCATATTTGGTAAGGTTAGAGGTTGGGGGTTGGGAAGTCCCAAAGTGGCTGGTTTCTGTTTCTCACATAAGTTTCAGTTTACTCAAGGTGACATGTCCTTGACAGATGTCCTTCTGGCAGGAAAGTCTTGGGTTGGGGGAATATGGAGGTCTGGCAGCCATTTTATTGTTCCTCCTGCATTCCCAGGGCTGCTGACCCAATACTTACACAATGAGCATATAACCTTTTGTAACACTTATACCAACTGTATGAACAAGTAAGCACTATATGATTTATTTCTCTTATGGTCTATTTTTTCCTGCTGTTAGATATATGCCATATATTCTAGGGCCATGCTTCTTCAAAATGTACTGAAGTTACAACACAGGTAGGCTTAGGTCAAAGGTTAATGGTGATAAATAGTTGGACAGCAGGGAAATAAAGGAAGTGTATCTTGTTACTTTATATTCTGTAATTTGGAGAAAGAAAAGATAGTTTAAAATAATGGGTATCAGAGGTTCATGATTTCATACCTAATAAAGGGCTATGCCTTATAGCACTAAAATTAGACAATATCACACACCATTTTATTCTTCTAGAATGTTACTCATTTGGGCCACACTATTAGCCATGTTCCAGAAACTTTTTTTCTGGTTACACTGCTAGTTAACCTCTATGATATATAAATCCCTCTAAAAGTGTGTTGTGATATTTCTAAAGTGGCATTGGAAAATGAAATCACAAAGGTTGGTATTTTCACAACCATTTCCCCTCTTTCTCTTTTTATTTCCTCTAAAACAGGTAAATGTTCAGAAACAATATATCCATAAGATCTACAATATATATCACCAATTAGACATGACATATTTTAGGAAAAAAATAAGATAAAATAGATTTATGGTGCATATTATAATTAGCTGAGCCCAAATCACACAGAATAATTAAAATATTCTTACATGAGACTAAAAAGAGCATGCAAAATAACAGACTGCTCACATGGGAACTAGAGTGAATATGGTTCTGTCTATCTGTCTACCTCTCTCTCATTTTCTCTTTCTCTCTCTCTCATGCACACACACACACATTTTTAGATGTTAATCTGTTTTTATCAGGATTAATCATTATTTTGTTTTGTTTTTCCTAATGAGCATCCCTAATAAATGTTTTCGGCTACAGTTATACTTAATATCCATAGAAGGGTGAAATGAATAGCTTTAGAAGAAACCCCAGGTTTCGGCACAAAGGAAGAGTCTAAGTCAGAATCATAAGCCCACTGTTAATAATTTTTAAAAGTGCTACACTCTAAATAATCTGTTTTCTAAGAACATTCATCAGGGTCAGGAATGGCCAGGTCTGAGTCAGTCAGTCTTGTCACAGACCATATGGTCATGTATAACCACTGTAATTTTAGCTAAAGTTTGGTGGATTTTCCAAAGTAAACACTCGAACAAACGTTATAAAATTTGAAAAAAAAAAATGAACATGCTGTAGTTTAGGATTCTGTCTTAGAATCATCTGATAATGACCTGGTCATCTTTCATTTACAAGGTTATAATATTCAACAAAAACCTAGGTCAAATATCCTGTACTAGAGCTGCAACTGGCGATGTTTTTTGAAAGTCAAGTGTTGGGTTAATTTCTCCTTTGTTAAGTTACTCTGATTTAAATCACTCTGCCATGAAGAATCAATACCTTGTTTACTGAATCTAAGAAAATAAAAATTATTCAACTTGTTTTTAAGTACAGTACTTAAAAAAAGTAAAGCAAACACATTGAAGAATGAATAAAGAACATGTACATTTTGTTTTGGTTCTTTTTTAAGTGAACACACCCAACCAACCACAACTCAAAGAAAAATATATAAAATAAGCAAGCACCCAAGAAGACTTCCTCTTGAAAGCTCTCAGCCATTACCTACAAGAAAGGCAACTAATCTGATTCCTATCTTATACATTAGGTTACATCTGTTTTTGAACTCTGAATAAATGGAATCATATAGTATATACATCCGAATGCTTTTTTTTTTCAGTACTTTTGTGATATTCATCTATATATAAAGGATACTGGCTTGTTTCAATGTTTCTCACAATCATTTATAATCTTGAATAACATCTAGAGTGTCTCCATTTCAGGGTATTATGAAAAACGGCTGTGAACATCCTCTTAATGTCTCTTGATGCACATATCTGAACATTTCAGTTGTGTATAATAATTGAATTACTTTAGTTATGGACTATGCATATATTTCCAGCTTCACTAGGTAACTACCAGAAGTTTTCCAAATGTGTTGGGTCATTTTTTTTTTCCTGTCAGCGGCATATGAGATTTCCGGGTATGTCACATTCTTGCCAACATTCAGCAGCATGAATATTTTAAAAAATTTTAGCCATTCTGCAAAATCAAAAACTCAAAAAGCAATCAGCGTTGATGAGGATGTGGAGAAAAAGGGAGCCTGCATGCACTGTTTACAAGAATGCAAACTGGTGTAGCCATCATGGAAGAAGAGAGTTATGCAGGCTCCTCTAAAAATTAAAAATAGAACCATCCTATGATCTAATAATAACATAATGAGGCATTTACTCAAATATGAAAACACTAATATGAAGGGGACATTAATCCCTATGCTTATTGCAACATTATTTACAATAGCCAAATTATGGAAGCAGCCCAAGTGTCCATCAATGAGTAAATGGCCAAAGAATATTATTCAGCCATAAAAAAGAATAAAATCTTGCCATTTGCAACAACATGGATGGACCCAGAGAGTATAATGGTATATAAGAGTATATGAGCAAAATAAGCTCATCAAGAAAGACAAACATCATATGATTTTACTCATACATGGAACTTAAGAAACAAAACAAAGAAAAAGAAGAGAGAGAGAGAGAGAGAGAGAGAGAGAAAAAAAAGCAGACTCTTAACTATGGAGAACAAACAGATGGTTACCAGAGGGGAAGTGGGTAGGATGGGTGAAATAGGTGAAGGGGATTAAGAGTAGATTTATCTTGATGAGCACTAAGTAATGTATAGAATTATTGAATCATTATATTGTTCACCTAAAATAAATACATTTATTAACTACACTGAAGTTTTGTTTTTTTTTAAAGATTTTATTTATTTATTTGTCAGAGAGAGAAAGGGAGAGAGAGAGCACAAGCAGACTGAGTGGCAGAGGAAGAAGCAGGCTCCCCACTGAGCAAGGAGCCGGATGTGGGACTCCATGCCAAGACGCTGGGATCATGACCTGAGCTGAAGGCAGCTGCTCAACCAACTGAGCCACCCAGTCGTCCCTGAAGTTTTTTTTAAGTTAAAAAAAAAAAATCGTCATTCTAGTTTGCGAATTGATCTCATCCTTGTTTTAATTTGCATTATCCTGGTAATAAGTGATGTTGAACACATTTACTTCTCCTTATTCAGCATTAGGACCCTCTTTTTTAAAGTATCTATTCAAACGTTTTGTCTGTTTTTTTTTTATTTGGTTTGCCTTTTTTTAATTAAAGTATAAAAAATATGTATTCTGTTTATAAATCCTATGTGAAATATACTTTTGATAAATATCTTGCTTCTCACTCTATGGCTTGTCTTTTTACTATCTTAAAGATTTTTCTTTTTTTTTAACTTATTTCTTTGACAGAGGGAGAGAGATCACAAGTAAGGCAGAGAGGCAGGTAGTGAGAGGGGGAAGCAGGCTCCCTGCTGAGCAGAGAGCCTGATGTGGGGCTTGATCCCCAGATCCTGAGATCATGACCTGAGACAAAGGCAGAGGCTTTAACCCACTGAGCCACCCAGGTGCTCTTGTCTTTTTACTATCTAAAGAGCTGTCTTTTTATGAACTGAAGTTTTCCATTCTAATTAAGCTTAGTTTATCTCTCTTTCTTTAATGGTTTATTCTTTTATATCTTCTTTCAGAAAGTATCTCCTCCAAGATAATAATGATATTGGTCTATATAATCTTCTAGTAGCTTTATTGTTTTACTTTTTAGAGTTAAATATGTAACGTATATTGCTGAAAACAGGTGTAATATTTCAATCATTTTCCATTTTTATCCAATGGAGGGGCAACAATACTTACTGAAAAAGACCCCATGTTCCTTCTTTCTCTAAACTCCATGGTATCTCTATCTTAATCAGATTACTCTCTATGTGTAAGTTGATCTCTGGATTTCCTATTAAGTTCCACGGTTTTTTCTCCTTTTATAGCAATAACTGAGTCTTTACTAATATAGTTTTATTAAGGCTCTACATATAAGAATGAATTCTCCAACTTTGTTTTTCATATGTATTTTCATACCAGTTTTAGAATTATCTTGTAAATTTACGCAAAAGGACTGGACATGGACACATACACACATACAACCATATGCATACTCCTTTGCATGAGTGCACTGAGTTGAGATGGGGGAGATCAGTCTGGGGAGAATGTATGTCATTTCAGTGTCTCTTCCAATTTAAAATTATAGTATATTTCTGCATTTATTCAGTTATTCCTTAAGCTTTTTCTCAGTAACACTTTTCTGTTTAGTGGTCTAAATCTTTTTTGAAGATTTTTTTCTTGTATATCTGATGACTTTCATGCTTTAGAACAATACATTTCTATGGCTTTTTAAATTTTTTTGTTTTAGCGTATAAAATAGTACAGTTTTGTAATTATATTGGAGTTGGTGATTTTTTAAAAATTCACTTATTAACACTTTTTTTATAGAATGCTTTTGGATCTAAGTAAAGATTTCATTGGCTCCAACACGTTTGCTCTTTTAAAAGCTCAACTGGACCTTTTTATAAGCTCTTTATACAATTTTTCTTAGAGTCTTGGCAGATGTCTAGTAATTGATATGGTAAACTAATATTTAAAAAGATTTAAAAGTAGCTACTGAGGATGGGTTTGTTATCCTCCCCAGACAGTCGTTTTATTAGAGGATTTTTTCAGTGACATTCAGAGGTAAATCAAAGGAATGACTCTCTCAGGGAGGAAAATTTTCCCTTTGCACTTCTAAATTCTCTGGCTGGTCAAACAATTAACATGAAATAAGACAAATTAATAGAAGACCAACAAATTTAATTATGTACCTATAAGAGCCTCATAAATATATATGAAGACTCAAAAATGCAGACTTACGTAACACCTTGCACCACGGGAAGGGTTAAGAGTCTGGAAATACAAAGGAAAGGAAGGTCATTCACAGGGAAGAAGAAGAGATGTTTGGAAAACAAAGATTGCCCTATTATGCAGATAAGTTTCTTAGGTAAAAACATTCTCTCTGGTAATAGCTCCCTTCCTGGTAGAAGGTCCCTTTCCAATTTAGCAGATGAACTAGAGGAAGAGAGCTATTCCTGAATCTGCTGGGTTTTGATTGCCTTTATCTCAAAATAATCCTCAGTGACAAAATGGAATATTTTGGAGTGACAAATTCTGTTCTCCTTCAAGTCTATCAGTGGGACACAGAGGAAAGTTCTTCCAGGAGATATTTGTAGGCACCTCAATTACCCCTCAAGTCCATGTTCTAAATAACAATTCATTCTACCTGTCTATTCATTCTATCATTCTACCTGTCTACCTGTTCTAAATAACATTCATTCTGCCTAAATAACAATTCATTAGCCATACCTAATTATACAGCCTTGCGCCTATCTAAGCATCCTGACACCGTAGTAACTTATTTAAAATATTGCAATACAGAATGAAGATACAAGATATCACTGTTTCTACTCAACTTGTAGATTAACATTACATCTCCAATTTGTCAGACTTTATGTTAAGAAGATGAATGAGTATCTCATTGTATTATAAAACAGGAAGAGGCAATGAACATATCAGTTGCATATTTCAGAGCAACTAAAATTTAAATGCTTTCTAATTAGCCTATTCATTTTCAAAATGTGCTCTTTAACCTACAGTGATCATGTTAGGGAATCAAATAACAAAATGTCAGAGGTCACAAAATGTTTCCCTGGTAATCTAGCTATTTATATACTGGAAAAAATATTTAGCTCTGTAATCTTTCATTTCAGTAGTATTACAATGTTCTGTTTGTAATGTAAGGGCCTATTTAGCCAGAGCGGCACCACCTCGTTTGAACAGCCATTTTGTTGTTTCTGCTGGAAAACTTCAACTGACCCTGACCCCACCGGGGAATTTACTTAAAAGTAAGTCCAGGAAACCAGTCCCAGGTAACAAAGCCCAAATACAAGGGTGGGTCAGGTCAGGTGGAGATAACAGCTCGAATGCAGGGATGAGTTGAGTCAGATGAGTTGGGTCAAATATTTGAACTGAATTGAGAGGCATTCTGAAATTTTAAGATAATTCAATTCCTTTTTATGCATAATGTAGGGACCAAAAGCCGGCTGCCCTAAGATGGGCCAGTTTAGCGTGAAAATTATTTTGAGTTAAAAACAATCAAAACCCAGCAGATTTAGGAAAAGCTTTTTTCCTCCCCCCTCAACTATCTAAAAAGAATTTAGATAGAGGATCTCTATAAAGAAAGCTGTCACCATAAATAACTACAATGCAACATGAAGCACATAACATAGGGAAGAAGCTAGCAAGGACTTTTCACCAAAGTCCTCTGTGTCCTATTGCTTCTGAATGGCCTAGCAAACATCTGGTTACCAAACATTTACTCTTTTTCATCTTTCTGTAAACTGTCTTCCTTTCCTTTGAAGTCCCAGATACCTACCCCATTTTCATTAGTTCATAATGACATTTAGTGCTCATGTTGACTGGCTGTCTTTGGAATTTCATGTCTGCGGACTTCCTGTACATACAAAATTAAATTTGATTTTCTCCTGTTAATCTGTCTCCTGTTAATTTGATTAGTCCAGCTAGCAGGACCTTAAAAGACAAAGGAAATTCCACCTCTCTAATAATATAAAAAAGGATTGAGGGGAGGAAAAAAGTGAATCACATACATGCCTTTTCAGGTGAGGTTGGAGAAGGTGATGTTTTGCCTTCTTGTTTCAGCCTTCATGCTATCAACATGTATGTGTGTGTGTGTGTGTGTGGTCTACTTAGTGCCACTTTTTTTGCATTTTCATGTTTTTGGTTGGTGATTTCATTATTTAAAAATCATCCTTCTTTTTAAGACTTTATTTATTTATTTGAGAGGGACAGAGATGAGAGCAGGAGTGGGGTGAGGGACAGAGGGAGAGCAGATTCCGTGCTGGGAGCCCTACATGGGGCTCCATCCTAGGACTCCAGAATCATGACCTGAGCTGAAGGCAAACACAACCAACTGGGCCACTCAGGTGTCCCTAAGATTATTCTTAACTATCGTACTAATGTGCTCTCCCTAAGCACTAGAATGCTATGATGTGCCTTAACAGAGAATATATATGCGTTCGATAAGCTTCATTCAAGCATGAGTTATATATTAGTACTATGAGTTCACTGTTAATGAATCAACAATATATTTTAAATAAGGTGAGCAGAAACACACATAAAACAAAGTTATATCCTGATCCATTGATGAAAATGGGACCAGAGATTTGCATGAACTTAACTCTGTATTTCCGCTAAGTGCAATCATTTATCTCACTAATTTATTGTTTGGAGTGATTTTACAGAACACAACTACTGTGAATAATGAGAATTGTCTGTGTTTAATTTAGAATATACTTGTATCTAGAAAGTCAATTTGAATAGAATAACTTACTAGGCATTGCTAATATTTTAGGTGTGTCATAGATCCATACCATCATCAGAAAAAAAAATGGTATAAAACAATTTGAGGAAATTCAACAGGTAACTTGTTGATAAGTTCCTCTGTATTTCAGCAAATTCAAATAAGAGATAGACAAGATATTAAAAAAAATAATAGAGGTACTAATATAAAACTTCTAGAAATATTGTCATAAAGTATGAAAGATCTTTCCTTAATATCTTTATGCTCTAAATTGTAAATATAACTCTTTAAAAGTTGTATAAAATACCTATGTACCACTTAATAAATTACAAACTAAACACTTTTGTAACAACAACCAGGTCAGATCTAAATAATACCAACTTTTCTGGGCCCACAGAGAACCTCAGGAGCACCTTCCAATCTGACCCTTCTATCCTTCCTAAATCTGAACCCTGCCCTAATTTTCATGGCACCACATCTCTTAAAATTTATCAGTTTTCCTGTGTTCCTTGAAATATTAAATAATTGTGATTATTAACCTTCCTTTGAAGTTATTTGGGACTTAATCTCACTTTTTTGGTGTAGCTTTGTATGTATTACAATATTCCATCTCTGATTTAGCAAAGATAATTTTAATTGGTACTTAGACATTACACAAAATGCAAGAACTATAGGACACATAGAACATAGGACACTGTTGTTTTCCTTTCAAATTATGATGTTTATGTGACATTGTGCTTTATTTAGATTATATATGTGTATATGGCTTTGTATATTCAAATACACATGCCATTAATATTTGATAAAATGAATGTCATATCTGGATTTAACCACATGTTTACCTTTTTTAATTCTTCATTTCTTCCTGCTCTTCTCATCTTCCCTTTGGGATATTTATTCTGCCTCAAGAAAGTTTTTTTATTATTCCTGTATTGTTCCTTTACTTGTGAGGTACTGATTACAAACATTTCCAAACATCATTTTTTTTTGTCTAAAAGTATCTTCATTTTACTCAATACTATAGAGCATTTTTAAAAATTTAATTGGAATTCATATTGGATGATTATTTTATAGCATAAAGAAAATACCATTCCATTATTTTGTTAGCAAAAGGGCAATCTAATAGTTAACCAAAAGCAACTTGATACTTTCAAAGTAAATAGTCCTCCCTCTTTGTGTTTTTACCAATTTCTTCTATTATACCCACCATTTTGTGGATTTTTTCTGATCTACCTAGTTTGAAATACTGGAGTTTCCTTTTATGGATTGTAGTCTTTTGTTATGTGTTAAATTATCAGATATTATTTCATTAGTTATTTCTTTTGTTCATCTTCAGTCTCTCTAAAGAATCAAACAATAGATCTTCCCACTAAACTCTATGTATCTCTTACAATCTTTTCTTGATTTTCTATCCTTTTGGTACCCATCTCATTCTAACTGATTGTCATATTAAGCAGCTTTTAACTTGTACTCTAGAATTTCTATTTGTTTATTTTAAAAATCCATGTCCTCTTTTACATTTTCTAGTTCCATGCTGAAATCCATGATTATAGCAAGTGACATGGTATTACAGTCTATATCTGAATTACCCAATATCTACAGTGCTAATAGGAGTATTACTGCTGGTTTTATTTTTGTGTGCATGTGTGGGGTGTGTGTGTGTGTGTGTGTGTGTGTGTGTGTTGGGTTTTCTCATGTACTTATTTATCTTGGATTGGATTGTGGACATTTGAAAAATTTACTTGTAAAAATTATCTTTAACTTCTATTATTTCCTAGTTATCATATTTTCATTTGCTTCTGAAAGACACCAGAGGCACGCTCATTCCTGTTTCTCATTATTCAGGTTTTAGGACTTAATGCTTGCTGGTCCATTCAATCAATGAAAGCTGATAAGGGAGAGCAGGTGTATTTCTAGCTCAGCATAATTCCTGGAATCTCAACACAAAGCTCCTATTATCTTATGAGACCAACTACCTTCATGGAGTTCTAAAATTTACATTCTAAAAAGTTCAGCTACATGTTAAAGCTAGAACCGGCATAATTTTTGGTGGGTAATATGTTAATTGTGGGAGAAACAGCAAACTCAAAGACTTTTGCAGGATTTTGGCTTGAACAAATGGAAAGATATAATTACCATTAACAAAAATGGCAAATAAGGAAGGTTGAGAGCATTTGGAGGATAAAATTCAGAGTTATGGAAATATTAACGCTCAGATATCTGAAATATATCCAAGTGAAGATGCTGAGTAAGTGGTGGGATTAAATGTTTGCAGTTCACAGAAAAGGCTAGAATATAGACACATACTTGGAAGTTATCAGTATAAAAATACTTATTTAAAACCACTGAACTAAATGTTAGTAAATGAAGATACAGAAGGGGAAAAGTCCAAGAATGAAGTGTGAAAGTATTCCAGTGTTAAGGTGTTGGATAAGCAAAAACCAATAGACTTCAATGGTGTTAAGAGGAAAGTATATAATTTTAGAAACCAAATAAAGAAAAAAGTGTTCCAAAGGGGAGTGAATGATTACAAGAAATACTGCTAAGTCAAATAAAAGAAAGGTCAAGAACTGACAAACAGATTTATAAAGGTGAAAGTTATTGATAACCTTAACAAAAGTAATGTTGGTAAAGTTACAGGCTTAAATTATGATTGGGTGACTTCAAAAAGGAAATGGGAAAACAATCAGCAGAGTAAAAATACACTTACAGCTGGAAGAAATTTGTTATAAAAAAAGGCAGAGAATGAACATGCAGTCTAACGTAGTAAAGAGAAAGATTTTGTATTTTATTGTATTAAAATTTTTCTCAATGTGGGAAAAATAACAGCTTGCTTGCATGCTGGTGGGAATTGCAGAAGTGGATATTGATATTGCAAGAAAGAAAATAAATCGCACTGGCAATGTCTTTGAGAAAGGAAGATAGATAAGATATAGTATTGCACATCTGAAGGAGTTGGTCTTCAGAAGCGTGGGAACAGTTTATTTCTTATGTTAGAAAGGAAGGCACAAAATGCAGGGCCAGATGCTAGTAGGTGTATCATGTTGTGTTGCGAGCTTCTCTGGAAGTTATCTTATGATTGTGATAATTTTCTTCATGAAATGAGAAGCAAGGTTATTATCTGAGTGCACAGATATGGAAGTGGTACTCTTAGTTTGAGGAAAGACTAGAAACATAAAGTAGTAATTTAAAAGTGCTACAGTGGATGTTTGACAAAAATACAGGTACAATTGCTTGGCAACATTGAAAGCCCACTTGAAATTAATGATCATGAAATAAAAGCCAGGACAGTCAGCATGACAGAGAATTTTTTTCTCCTGTCAGTTAAATAGAGATGGAATTAAACCACTGCAAAATGAATATGAATAAACAAAAGAGCAGCAGGTAAGCTGAAGGTATTTTTTTTTTATAAAGTGTCATTATAATAATCTATCACGGTATTTAAGAAGAAACAAGAATGGGGGAGAAGAATGAGGCACAAAAGGCAAGATTACTGCGATTAAAATCTAGTGAGGCCCAAGGACTGCTTGACAGCCAGAGGAGTTGGAAAGGGAGGAGATACAAAAACAGACTGGGATTCTTGAAACATGCTGTGGATGCTTAATTTCATTAATAATAAAATTATAGGGTATGTCAAATAAAAAATGCAGATCTAATAAGGAGAGACTTTATTTGAAAGAATTACTGCTAGACAGTGGAGAGGGACTGTTGGGCAGGGAAATACTCAATATAGGGACTACCGGACTAGAGAGAAGCTGTGACAAGGTTTGCAGGCATTTCAGGGTTAGGCAGAATGAAATTTTCTTTTATCTAGAGGAGTGTAAGTTTGACCAGGGGTGGGGGGGTGGGGGAGATCATCCCTTAAGGAAGGGTTGTTTGCTGGCCCAATTTAAAGGTAGGTCAAAGTTCAGGGAAGGAGACAATTTTAACCACAGTTTGGATAACAAGCATTTTGTTTTTATCGATCAGTGAAGATAAAGCAGTTCAAACTAACCAGTTATGAAGCAAAGAATAAGAATCTGTGTCTGGCTCTGTTTTAAGTAAATAAAGGGGACATCCCCAGTCTTCTCTGAATCAAATGGGGAAGGGTAATCCTTTGAGTCATTTTCCAGAGCACAAAAAGGGGTGTGTGTGTGTTGGGGAAAAGGAGGGTGTTCCTTTAATTTTCATTGTTTTTCAGAAGCACAGGGTTTCAGGTAAATTCTACATTGTCAAGTATACCAGGTAGGTGCTATTTGGTAGAGAACAAGATCTTAAATGAGAGAAATTCCAGAGACTGATCAAGAATGGAATAGTGCTGGGACACCTGAGTGGCTCAGTTGGTTAAGAGACGGTCTTCACCTCAGGTCATGATCCCAGGGTCCTGGGATGGAGCTCCACGTCAGGCTGCCTGCTTCTCCCTCTCCCTCTGCTGCTCTGCTGCTTGTGCTGTCTCGCTATCTCTGTCAAATAAATAAATAAAATATTAAAAAAAAAAAAAAAATGGAATAGTGTTGGAAAGCTGAAATTTTCACAAAATAAAGGGGTGTGACTCAAGTGTTGCTTGTTGACTACTTAATAAGAAAGTACCAAAGCTGATAAAAATAGTCAAAATTAATTGGAGAAGAAATACAAAAATGAATGAATTATTTAAATAACCAAGATTTTAAAAAATGAGATTTAGATAATGCCTATTTCATAGTTTTAATATTTAACCAGGAGTTGCAAAATTAAAGAAAGCATTTTCTTGCATTCATGACTGAATTATTTTATATAATTACCCTTTCCTGTTGCCAAAAGCAGTATGTTTTATATGCAATTATTTGCTTTAAATGCTAAAAACAGCAATATTGGCTGTTAGAATATATGAAAATGGTAGTTTCTGAGAATACAATGATAAAACCACAAAACTGAATTTCTCACAGATGTAAAATTCTGAGATTCTAACTAATATTTTGCATGTTATTTTACAAAGCATTGTTTTTCTGTTCTTTGAAAATTAGAAGGGAAGTGCTTTAAGATGTATAAAATGGTGTCTGTCCCTTCATATTACTTTTGTCCACATTCATCTGTTCATGTATACTACTTCATTATTCAGAACATCATTCTGTGAATATAGCGTAAAACAGAAAATTTATTATAGTCATTTGCCTGATATTTATGAAGGTCATTTTTTTTTTTTTGCCCCACCCCGCCCGCCCTATGAAGGTCATGTTTTAATTGAGGTAGATTGGACATAATTTCAGCCACCTTTTTGATGTTACCAATGTAATCAAATGGGAACTTTGGTTCAGTTCTATGGGAGGAAGAAAAATGAAATCATCCAGAAGCAGGGTTTCATCATGAAAACATCGTCTAGAAGCAGAGTCAAGTTCTTTTGATGCAGAGTTAGGATAAAAATACTATCTTCCAGGTCCTGCGGTTATTGTTCCAGTTGCTTGTCATGTAGTTTGGGTTATAATAGTCTAGCAAATAGATGATCAATAAAATCTATTACATAAAAACATGCTCTGAAATAATTTTTGGTTCATGTTTCAGGGAACATGCAAACAGTGCCTATTTGCCTCTTTCAAACATAGATTTTAAAATTCAATAGGAGAATGTAGTTAAGTAAATATTTAAACTTGGAAGGAACTAGTTCATTATGTTCTTTTTGCCTCCTCTTCTGTAATAATCCTCATTTATGTAATATGTGTTGATATAATTATATCATAAATTGAACATATTACCTTAATATATGTGTGTTTTATATTATATATAAACTATATTGTACATAATATGTATTACTAGATATATCTATGTATATTATTAGCTATTAACCTTAAGCAATGGGAACCTGGCTTAATAAAAAAGTAACACTAAAAATAATGATGGAAATTAGTGATGTTATTTTTAGAGGAAGTCTTTATTATAAATAGTCCTATTTTCCTAGCAGTTATCAGATACGGTAAGAAACAAAACTGGCCCAGCAATAAATAAAAAGTTACATAGATGCAGCAATTCATTCCTGAGGCTGGAAAACTGGTTAATAACTGAGATAATCAATGAATTTTGTTTGATGACAAAATTATTTCAATCCTCATCTTTAAAGAATCCTCAAAACACATCTATTTACATTTGTGCCTATAACCTATTTAAAAATGGCATAATAACAAGGAATGGGGTATGTACTTTTTTAAGGTGATCCTAGTGCATGTTTCTCTTGCTTAAGACTGACAGGTTTGGGTGCCTGGGTGACTCAGTGGATTAAAGCCTCTGCCTTCTGCTCAGGTCATGATCCCAGGGTCCTGGGATAGAGCCCCACATCCGGCTCCCTGCTCAGCGGGGATCCTGCTTCCTCCTCTCTCTCTGACTGCCTCTTTGCCTACTTGTGATCTCTATCTGTCAAATAAAATCTTAAAAAAAAAAAAAGACTGACAGGTTTACCTGACCTCGCCCACATTATAATATACAGGAGGAAAGCGGTTAATCCTGTAGGTGTAAGCAACACTGCCACCCCTTAGATATTCTCTAGCACCGGCAGACTACTGAACCTCTGTAGGCAATGGCTTCTTTGTCTGCATAATGGAAATATTAGTTATTTCTCCATCTCCATTAGTAGTTTATGAGAAATGAGAAAATTTTTAAAATGAGCTTAATATACTTCTTGGAATAATAACCTTAGTAAATGCTGGTTATTGTTTTTGCCTTTTTTTTTTTTTAAGATTTTATTTATTTATTTGTCAGAGAGAGACAGAGAGAGCAAGTGGGGGGAGCTGCAGGCAGAGGAAGAAGAACGCAGGCCTTGATCCAGGACCCTGGGATCGTGACCTGAGCTGAAGGCAGAGAGTTAGCCGATTGATTACCCCAGGCATCCCATTTGCTGGTTATTGTTAATCAGTAAAATTATTTGAAGTTTTTGACAATTTAATTAAAGAACATGTGATTCTGATTTGTAAAGGTATTTGTAGACTTTTAGCATGTTCTTGGTGTGGCTGTTATGTAATTAATATTTTTCAAATAAGAGACAAATAGGCAGCAAGATCTGGTAATAATGGACAAATTTCATTATTTATTTTAAAGATTTATTTATTTGAGAGAGAGAGAGAGCATGAATTGGGGAGGGGCAGAGGGAGAGAGACAATCCTCAAGCTGACTTCCCACTGAGCATGGAGCCCTATGCAGTGTTCCATCCCAAGACCCTGAGATCATGATTTGAGCCAAAACCAAGACATGTCTGCTTAACTGACCACGAAGATGCCCACAAATTCATTATTTTAATTGATATTTAATGTAACTGAAATTTTTGTTGTTTTATTTAAATTGTAAATATTTTTGTCCAAAATTAGTGGATTATTTCATGCTGCTATTTCTTTTCATATTGAAACATTTATTTTAATCTTTTAAAGCATTATCCTCACTTAGAATACTGGAACATCCAGACATTTGCTTGGTTAATAAATCATAGAAAAATATATTATTTATTGTGTATCCATTTTCTTATGTAAACAAGTTGATTACTTCAATAGAAAAGAAATTATTTAGAACATAGATTTTAAAAGGTCACAAGTGATCTAAAAAGGCATTGTAGTTATACTTCAGAAACAGATTTATAATTTAAAATCTTCATTTTCTTGTTTTGCTAACAATATTCAGCATATTTGTGCATCTTTCCTTTGGACATTTACATATCCTTTGTAACAGTAAAAGTCAACCCTAACCTAAGTTATCCAGAGCTAATGGTGTATTTACTCCTGACTTCAATTAGGTGAATTAGCAATAAAAATGTAAGTGATTATAAAATAGAGTCAACTAAGACCATTGTGTCTGATTTCACTTTGGTTATAAGCCCTATTTCAAAATTCCATTAGCTAAATTAGAGGTTTATCCTGTAACCCATTTCTCCTACGCAAATGGCAACTCTGCATTTGCGCTGATTGTCACTGTATAATTTTATGAGTTTGTCATTTAAAAAAATAAATGTAATTGTACCATCATATAGCAGAGAAAATGAAGCTATTCAGCTATACCCTACTACCTCACAGATATTCACATGAATATTACATATTTTTCTACTGAGTGGTTGTGGGTATAATGAGATTACACCTATTCCTAGTACCTTTCTGGATAATAAGAAGCCGCTACTGTACAAGATCATTTTCAAAGTCATTGAAAAGTAGAAAATGACTACAGCATACCAATAATGAGGGCACAAGTAAAATTGCTATTAAATTTCTTCACTCTATAGTACCAAACTGTATGAAGAAAAATCGAGAGACACCCATTATTTTTTTTTATTATTTAGCTAATGAGAAAATACATGGGAAAAGGATTTTAATGGCCATTTTTAGTAAGAAATAACCATGACTTTTACTTCAGAAAAATGCTATAAAAGATTAACACTTTAAAACAGGGCACCATTTTTATTTACCAGAATAAGTAGCACTGATTTAAATTTGGTATAGGCTTCAGAATGGAAACAATTACAACATTTCACATTTTATAATAGTACCAGTCTTCATATACATATTATAAACTAAGCTCAGCAACTATGGTTAAAATCTCTACCTGCGGGTAAAATTTTTAGAACGTTGATAACCTTTCTCTAGATGTTTCCCTTTATCTACATCTGCAATACTTAGGTAAACCAAGTGTGGATAATGACTTCTTTCTTCAAAAAAGGCATAAAAAACACATAGGATAAATAAAAAATTTAATTCTGTTTATAATATTTTCTTATTATCTGTTCTAAAAGCAGCTACCTAGATTCTTTAAGTACTCAGATTATCTAAAGTCATATTTTCCTAAGTTCCATTTCTTCATATCCATCGCTGTCAACCTCATGATTTAATCACTGAAACATCTCATCATCTTCTTTCGTACCAGTGCTACACACTCTATGAGATATACTGGCATATGAAACCCTGTCTGAATCATTCCAAATTCAACTATTTATCTGATTCCTCAACATTGATGCTGATGTAAAAACCCTGTCTACTAGGTGTTGACCTCACTATATCCGTTCTTTGAGAGATCTTGAGTTGACCTGACTCAGTATCTGCCTGCTTTTGTAAACATTGTTGCCACTTCCACAGGCCTGGCCCCAGGGCACATTAACCTTGTCCCATTCTGACCATAAACTCTCCTGAGAACTGTGCCCACTTAGAAAATTTACTAAGAAATAAACAGCTTACAAGCAGAAATGCTTAACTTGTCAAGGAGTCAATGCTCAGTAAAGAATTATCTCTGTGACCAAAACATGAAAAATAATGATTCATTTTCAAAATAATATGGACATTATCTGGGTTCCTCTTTTTTTTTTTTCCCAATTTATTTATTTTCAGAAAAACAGTATTCATTATTTTTTCACCACACCCAGTGCTCCATGCACTGGGTTCCTCTTTTATTTTAAAAATCAACAGAATCCAAATTTATTCACAAATCTAAATCATTAAAACCCTTTTTGGATTTTGTTCTTTTAAAAAAATTAAGCCTTTCACATATATTCGTAGGAAGAATTTGGAAGTAATAGAATAAAAAATACCACATTACTCAGTTATCACAAAGATCCATAAGATGGTTAAAATTTATTTGCAATATTTATATTTTAACATTAGTTATGAATTGGTTAAAGTGATTTATGAAAGAACTTAAGCTAAGAAGTTAGTCTAGATATCCATTTTGAAAATTATCCTCTTTTTAAAACACTGGCATTATTTTACCACTATGATCATTTTTTAATTCCTTAAACATATAGTTATAGGCCCCTATAAATACTTAAAATGTTTTTAAAATGTTTGAAATTTGTTAAAAAAAATCAAATTCTATTACTACTAGTGGTCTCTCTTTTTATTTTCATGTATAAGACATTTTACAAAGTCTAAACAATTACTGAATCTAATGGCTATACATATAAACAGAGGAAATATTATTGGAATTGATCCAGTCAATAGCATTGTAAGTAAATGAATTATCCTAAGATTACATTATAAGCTCTTAATAGAATTAAAAATTACCCTATAGACAAAACTAAACAAATTATGAACAACGAAGCAAATTAAATAGTTTAAAGAACTTCTGGTATGCCATAAACTTTGTATTAGCTATGATAAAGTTTTATAAGCTAAAAATTACTCTTATGTGAAAAAACTTTATTATTCAAGGTATTTCAGTTTTTAAAGTCAAACAATCAATGAGTTTGCTTTTTTAAATTTTTTTTATTTTTATTTATTTATTTATTTATTTTATTTTTTATTTATTTGACACAGAGGGAAAACACAAGCAGGGGGCATGGGATAGGGAGAAAAAGACTTCCCGCTGATCAGGAAGCCTGACATGGGGCTTGATCCCAGGACCCTGGGATCATAACCAAAGCTGAAAGCTGATGTGAACCAACTGAGCCATCAAAGCACCTCAAAGCATTTGCCTTTTAAGAGAATTTCTTTTTTTCTTTTTTTTTTTTTTTTAAGATTATTTATTTATTTATTTGACAGAGAGAGATCACAAGTAGGCAGAGAGAAAGGGGGAAGCAGGCTCCTTGCTGAGCAGAGAGCTCGTTGTGGGGCTGGATCCCAGGACCCTGGGATCCTGACCTGAGCCAAAAGCAGAGGCTTTAAACCACTGAGCTACCCAGGCGCCCCGAGACAATTTCTATGTTTTAAATAGAGTTGTTTTTCTTCATAATACTTTATTTTTAATACTTTTTATTATTAACACTGATTTTTATTTATAACCTGCCTCAACAAATTCATCTACTTGTGAAAATGGTCTTTATTTATGCATCTTAAATCCCATGTGCCTTGTATGATCTTAGGTAGTTAAGCCATTATTTATGTATTACAAAAACCATAGTCATAAAATATCAATTAAACAATAGACTTAACACAAAATATTTTAAAATTGAATTTTTAAATATACCAAATTTAATTTTGTCTGAAATTAAAGGAAAGAAATTTTTACTTCAAAAAAGGGAGACATTTTAATGGATATGGAACAAAATATGTGGATTTTAAAAGCATTTATCTGTGAAGTAGGGGGAACTTTCTAAATAAGATAGAAAGTTCAGGTGCTACAAAAGGCAAATAAATTTAACTTCATAAAATTAAATATGTCTGTACAGTAAAAATTTTAAAAATTTCAAAAGATAAAATTGGAATGACATATGAATAAACAGCTTAATATATTTTCTTAACATATATGTATAGTTCTTAAAGCTGATAGGAATAATACAAGCAACATAAAAATATAAAGAGAGGAATAATTTATTCACAAAACAATATACAAATTGCTTTCACATATGAAAATATGCTAAACATTCTGTATAATTTTTTTAAAATTTCAAAATAAAACTAAACTGAGATACTACCTTTCCTATCAAGATAATTAAGGATGAAAAACTTAATTCACATAGTTAGTGAAGACATGAAGAATATCAACTCCTTTTGGGGATAATCTGTCAATATCTATCAAACTACAATATGCAGGGAATCACTGCACAAAAATATTAGTAAGAACACTGTACTGACTAAGAAGGGAAACAACCAAAAAGAAATCTCAAGAAAGAAAAAATAGTTAAAGCATAATTCTGTTTTCTGTGATCGATATCACACCACTAGTAGCATATTCTTTTGGTGCCTTGCCCAGATCCCTTCACAACCAGATTAACTCATCTTCCAGGTCTGTGAGTTTGGGCAGCTAGAAGTTTACAATTCACAACAGTTTACAATGTTTCCAGGGAAATGACTTCAGTAGCTCTAATCACCTCACCTGGGAGATTATAGTTCCATCTGGGAGTTACAAGGACACTTGTTGGAAATTAGTTACTGATACAGCAGTACAAAATCAGGTCCCTTTGCTTCAAGATGAAACAACACTGTGACACCATTCATACCACAGAACTTCCCATGAAATCAGGCTGAGGATAGACTTCAGCTGAAGTATATCGGTTGCTTCTCCTCAGATTTATCCTGGTTCCTTTATTAAAGTTTTCTCCTTATGGCATTCTTCTAATAATGCTCTGGTATAAGAATCCTCATCTCAGGAACTATTTTTCGGGGTCCCTGACCCAAGACACACCATTAAAGAAGAAAAGGAAGTCTTATTTTATTATTAATGATCAGTCATTAAGAATATTAAGTGAAATTGAGAACTATATAGCAGAGTCTCATTTTTGGAAAAAAATAGTATGTATGCCATAAATATTAATATGTTATTTGTATATGGGTGCCTAAGAAACTGTTTATAATGGTTGTCTATGGGGCTAGTGCCTGCAGAAACAGAAAACTTCCTTTCAATATGAACATTTGTTTTTACCATTTTTTACAGTTTAGAAATTTTATAATGTAAATATAATTATATTTTGAACTGTATAAAGTTAATTTAAATGACAACATGAATTACTTGGTATAATGAACATGATTTTTAAACTATTTTTTATTTTTAAGTTTTTTTAAAAAGATTTATTATTTTAAAGAGGGAGAGAGCACAAATGCAGGAGGGAGGGGCAGAGGGAGAGCCAGAGAGAAACTTAAGCTGCCCCTGTGCTGAGCGTGGAGTCCTATCTCATGACCCTGCGATCACGACCTGAAGTGAAACCAGTAGCTGGACACTCAACCTACTGAGCCACCTGGGGCCCCTAAAATATATTTTTTTTAAAAACTAGTGATGTCTAAGTAGATTTGCAGTTACAAGCATATGTGTATACACACACATACACATATACTATATATATAGTAATAAGTACATATGTATCCTTAAAAATTGGAGATGCGATTATTATTAACAAACATAAAATGTAAGCAGAGGCTTGGCAAGCTACAGTAAACATATCCTTTATTAATGATGATGACAAAACAAGCCCATTTTCTCACTTGCAATTTTCTAACTTACAAGTACATATTTTAAATTGAAAATTGGTATTTCACCTTATTTTTCTAAATTTTAATAGGGGTTGACTATGGTATTTTAAAATATATTAATGTTCCTTATAAATTTAAAGATGTGAAAACTAGAGATCTACAGGGCATGGAATCTCACGTCACAAATACTTGAACAGGATTTTTTCATCCAACTTGTTCTGTACCATTGTGTTTTTTTACGTAAATATATCAGCAATGAGTTATAGAAAATCACAATCATAATGATTTAAACTTTAAAATATATTGCACTTTAAAAATCTTCTTTTTACAACTGTATTCCATGTAAACTCTTAGAAGGGGGAAATTATTTTTTAAAAAAGTAATTTTGGTGGCTACAGTTTGCAGGTCACAGTTAATTATAGAATCAATATTCTGCTCTCCAGGTGGTCAAGCTACACAAAGCCACAAAGCTATTTTATCGCATTAGTCAAAGTTACATTTCTGTGAAGCCCAAAGGAATGGAAAAGATTGAATTTACTTTATAAGATTGTAATTATCATGGAATTGCACGTTTTTATAGAAAAATATCATTATGGTTATAATGATGTTGGTCTAAGCTCTTTATATACATTAATTCATCTGATGTTCACAGAAACTATATTGATCATATTGATTGCATTAGTTTTTCATGTCTGTAACACTAAGAATATCTATTATTAATATATACATATTTAATTCAAATTAGAAGTTAATTTGAACATGTTATATATTCATTGCTCTGCATCTGATTTTGACCTGTCAAATGTGTGTGTGTGTGTGTGTGTATATAGTGAGATATACATATATAAATATATAGATTTATACATATATATTTTACCTTAACATTTTCATATTAAAAACATTCATAAGATTTACTCAACAAAATACTTCTGAATATTCTCATTGTCAAAAGTGGTACCAATATCTATCACCTATAGAAAAATTTTTTTTAATATCTGTTAGTTTGAGTTAAGAAATAGCCAATAAAATAGTCATTCTTGAGATGGAAGAGTTTAATTTTTAAAGAAGCAGATTGGCATTAATCAAATCATAAAATATATAAAGCAAAATATGACCAGGTTCTACAGAGGAGAATAAAGAGCTGAACACATAAGAGATAAGCCCAGAAACATTATGGGAGGGGGATCAGGAAATACTTTCCTGCTTTCTGTTTGCATTCACAAATATCATGTATTGGTCCATGTTTGCAACTCAGATCCCTGAAAGATGCCTTCAGTTACGTGCTATATAGACATTGATTTCTCCTCTCCCTTTTATCTGTAACAGTGCCAACAAACACAGGATTAGGCCAATTGTGGTAGCTCAGCCAATGATCCTTCAATTAAATTAAAAATATTTGAGATTTCTTGAAAATAAGTTCATCTTCAGTCCCACTGAAAGCAGTGCATTAATTCAGTATTGATATATAGTATAGAAATTAATAAAATGCCTATTCCCCAATCCATAATTTTTATGTATGTGAGAGATACACACATGTTCATGTATGCACTTCTACACACATGCACACACACACACTATAAATGACAAAGATGAAGACGTCTATATTATAAACTAAATATTTGCTGTAGTAATAAATGTGTATCTCTCAAGTGTCAATTGGTGGGATCATCACATTTTTTTAAAGATTTTTAAATACATTTTAATTGATAATTTGAACTTCAGATAAATTTATTTTCTTTATTTTTCTTAAAATACATAATATGGAATTGATTTTCAAAATAGCAACTTCTGAACTTCCAGTTATTATAGTCCAATTCCTTTTTAGGAATTATAATAAAAAAAGTTGAAGGGTTAGTGCTATAGTAAAAGTCACAATTGCAAATAATGATAAAACAATGATTTCATGTCAGCAGTATTTTTCAAGGAGCAAAGAAAAATAAAATACAATTTGGTTGTGGGGTGCCTGGGTGGCTCAGTTGGTTAAAGCCTCTGCCTTTGGCTCGGGTCATGATCCCAGGGTCCTGGAATGGAGCCCCACATTGGGGGGGGGGAGCTCTGCTCAGCAGGGAGCCTGCCTCCCTGCTCCCCCCACCTGCCTCTCTGCCTACGTGTGATCTCTGTCTGTCAAACAAATGAATAAAATCTTTCTAAAAAAATACAATTTGGTTGAAACAGAGGTATGATCTTCCACTATATGTAATGACTGCTCTCCAAGCAGATTCAAACCGGTGCAATTCCAAGATAATCCATAATTGAACAATGCACAAGGAACATTTTTCAAAATAGGACTCAACTTTAATGGAGATATTTTAAAACATTTTGGCTCATTTTTTTCTTACATCAATGTCACACTGAATTAGTGTTATGTTGTCAACAAAACAATCTGCATTTAAATTCTATTTTGTCGGTGGGTCAGGGAGAAATGCTTTAGTTAGGTCTGGAATCCAGAAAAAAAAAAAAAGCAAATCTCAAATAATTTGGCTCTTTACACCCTGCAAAATTACAATTTCTGTACTTTATTCATCCAGCAACTATTTGGCATCTCTGTCAGAAAAATTTCAACGATCTTTGAAGACTGATCAGGTAGGATTATTTAAAAACATTCATAATTACTTAAATGTACATATTTAGGTTCTTGTCTACGTCTATAGACTGCAACAGTCAAATATGCTAATTTAAAACATAATGAATAATATTTCATTAGAGTAGTGATATTGCTCAAATGTGTATTTTCTGTATTTCTCCATTCTTATACCCAAGTAGAATATCATTTAACAGAATAAAATGCTAAATATTTTATCTTTAATGAATTTGTCTTTTAAGAAAAATTTGGGCGCATGTATTTTGGCTTTGTCCACACAGTAGAGTATAGAAAATGCTCTGAGTGTTCTCCCAATATCCACTAGGATCCTTTTATTATTTTCCTTCACTCTGGCTGTTAGCGTGATTTCCTACATCAGAGCAGCACCTGTGTCTTTCTGGAGGCCTCACTTTAGTAGCCAGAATTCTCTTTTTCTGGTGCAGGAAAAAACCTGGGAATTTATATTCCTCCATGCACAAATTTTGAACCATTGTTAATGGGTCCCAGAGTATAAAACTCCAGGAATCTTATCCATAAGTCCCTCTATGGAGTTGTGCTTGACATAATCCCTTTCCTGGTCTCATTTTGCTGTGTTCCTAAAACTTTCACTCAAATCTTCACCTAAGGGTTTGTTTCAGAGGAACCCAAATTTAGACATAACCCAATTAGACATTTAAAGATTGGCAAATTTCTTTTATAAATTTCTAGGTGGAACTACTGATCATTGCTTTCCGAAGTCCTTCTTCAGCTTTCTATTAAAGTCCATATACATTTATCGTTAATAAATACTATTTAATGGTTTTTAATCCTTGCATAGTAGCAAAATCTAACAGAGTTGTTGAGTTGGAAAATTAGATCATATATTTCTTTTTCAAATAGTCACAATCTGCTTCATAGTTATTTTTAAATTTGGATGGAAACCAGTAATATTTCTTGTTTATAAAACATTTTAGATAATCAGAAGCAGATCTGTTTTCCAATCCCCAGATTTCTGGAACCCTTAATTTGTTATACTTTCTCAATGACATTAAGAGTCCCTTCCTTAAACTAGCAAAATCAAATTTTCATTCATTAAGACACAAAAATATGCAATCACTTATACTAGCTTACCATATATTTAAAGTGCTTTGGTCTATATTCACATTCTTTCATCTTATATGGTAAAGAAGATGAAAGCATTAAAATGTGTAAAGAACATTTTGTGTAGCCTATAATGTAACACATCCTTCCCCGACCACTGAGTTAGTACTTCTACTTTCTCAAATCCATTTGAAGGTGTTCCTTGAAGTACATTTTTGTATTCTGCTGTGTATTTTGGAAGTAATCAATAAGTCTAGGCTACTCCTCTGGTTATGATATTGCATGCAAATTACTAAAAATAAACCAAACAATTATATTTTTCTCCTGATTTTCTTGTTGAATTTATTAGGGAAAATACAGTGTAAATTTATTTTTTGTGTCTTCTTATTCCACCTGCTATGTTATCTATTTGTTATTTGTAGGAATTTGTTGATACTGGTTCTCTGAAATTTTTTAAAGGTCTATTTATTTATTTGTGATGGGGGAAGGGCAGAAAGAAAGGGAAATAAAGAATCTCAAGTAAACTCCCCACTGAGGACAGGCCGGTATGGGGCTCGATCCCATGCCCTGAGCTAAGGACCTGAGCCAAAATCAAGAGTCGGATACTTAACCAACTGAGCTACCCAGGCATCCCTGAATATTTTGATATCTGTCTTCCAAAAATGTAAAATGTCTGATTAATATGAGATTTTCCTTTCCATTTTAGTTGGTCCCAAACTTGATGTGAGATTTTTATCAAAATTTTCATCTGTTTCACACTTCTCTTTGGAAAAGAAAAAAAAAAAAAATCTTCACTTTCTCTCAACAATTTCTATTTCTCCAAAGAGAAGAAATTGTCAGAAAGTCAAGAATTTATCAGTTACACTCGGTTTTCAGCTATTTTAATTTTCATCATATGTAAACGTCAAAGCAGGAAAACGAACAACCTATTGTGTTTTCATGCAGTTTGATAAAATATTGATAAACAGTATACTTTAAAATGAATAGAAATTTAATCAAGAGTTGTAATGGTGAATATGATGAATTCATTCAATAAACGGTAATGTTAAGAATCATTTCTCTACATGCTAGAGATAAAAAATAAGATAAATATGTGCCTGCACTCATGGATCTTATACTTTAATGGGAAAAAAGTGGCCATATGCAAGCAAATCGAAAAGGTAATTCCTGATAGAAAAAAAAAAAAAGTAAACAAATGATATACTAGAGCAGTGGCTGCCCATTCTAGCTGCATATTAAAATCACCTGGGGAAACTTTTTTTTTTTTTTTTTTTTTTTTTTTAAATAAAAAGGGCCTGACTTTATCCTCGCATTTTTAAATTTAATGTGTCTGGGACGGGGGCCAAGGGATAGGCTTTTTGTTGTTGTTGTTTTTTAAATTACCCAGGCAATGCTATTTTGTAGGAACAATTAAGAACTGTGGTAGAAAATTACAGGGATGTACAAGCTACTTCAGATTTTTCTAGTCTAGAGAACACATGTTTATGAAAGTCGCATTTGAACAGATCATTTAATGGTGAAATGGTGCCACACATAAGAAAATCATGTGGAAGAGTGTTGCGGGGTGGGGGTGGGGGCAGAGGCTGGTTCAACAGTTCTGAGGCAGGTGCGCCCGCCACAGAGGCTGAAGGAACAGAGAGAAGCAGGCTGGTGCAGCAGTCCGTGATGGATGCCGAGACAGCCCTGAGATGAGGTCACACGGATCCGCCGCGAGGACACGAGGTCCTTGTAAGCCACGGTAAGGAGTTTTGAATTTCTTCCCTGTACAACGGAAAACCACTGGAGTGTTTTAACTAAAGTGACAAAATCTGATTTATGTCTGAAAAGATGCTGGCAGTTGTATGAAGAATGGATGGAAAAAGTCAAAAATGGAAACAAAAAGGCCGTTTGGAGTATTGAGTATTCAAGAGCAGAGCTACCTCTTTAAAACTACAGCCTCCGTGCCAGCAATTGCGAGATGCACAATGGTACACGCTAGCAATTTATAACCGAGCAGTCAGGAAGTCGTATGCTAGCTTTGCTGGCAAGTAGTAAAGTGGATGAGTGATGGGCTGGACACAAACAAGACGACATTTCTGTACTGTAAAACTTCTTTGGTTGGCCTCACCTTAAATTACTGCAGCATTCAACTGCAGGAACTCAGAAGAATAAAAAACACTGAACCACTTTGCTCCAATCTCCTCCCTTAAAATGTTTTATGCTCCTTTATCTACAGACTTTTTGTACTGGTAAGGGTGTACTCTTTTGTGAAGTTATATCTTTGTTATAGCAATTGAAGTAGAAACATCCAGTGACTTCACTTCAACAACTAAAAAGCTCAGCTAGGATTGCTTCTCACACTTTTTTATTTCTAAGAGATCATCATGGAAGGTATGTAGAAAACAATAAAATGTCCTGTAATGAAACAGTCATCTTTTGTTGCTCAGTTGAAGCTGAAACATAAAGTTAAGTGTAAGTTCAGGTATAATAGACACAGAATTTTAATAATAATATAGTAACAATAATGATTATTTGACAACTAACATTAATTGAATCTTTACTATTTGCTAAGTCCCTTCTATTCACTGAGGAGTTTTAAAAATATTTTACAATAAGATATTTAGTTTTTACAAGTCCTTACAAGAAAAATATTCATTGACTTCAAGGTTCAAACAACTTCCTCTATTCATATACATATAGAGAAAAAAAATGCCAGCAATTGTAAAATGTATAATGGTATATCATAGGATGATGAGAAATATCACAAATAAGTATCATCTGTCACTACAATATTTATGCTTCCAAAGAAAGCATTATTTATGTTTCATTAATTTATGCTTTAAAAACATATACTAACAAGGTTATACTAACAAGGTTTTGGAATGTAAACTATTTGACTATTTATTATTTAACTATTCTCCTTTTTTTTTTTTTAAGATTTTATTTATTTATTTGACACAGAAAGATCACAAGTAGTCAGAGAGGCAGGCAGAGAGAGAGGAGGAAGCAGGCTCCTCACTGAGCAGAGAGCCTGAGGTGGGGCCCAATCCCAGGACCCTGAGACCAGGACCTGAGCCAACCACTAAGCCACGCAGGTGCCCCTTATTTAACTATTCTTTCAAAGACATTGCCTGCCCTGCTAGGCTTATAGTCCCTTCAGTAAACAGGGTTTCCCAAGGAAAACAGTAGAGGTGAATTCTGAGGCAGAAAGTTTGTTTCAGGAACACTGAAGTGAATGTCCTGGAGTGAGTCACCAGGAGATGGAGCCTATTTACAACCAAATGCAATGTCAGAAAAATTCCTCAATTTAAAAAATAATTTTAGACCCTAAAGCAGTAACTTCAAGTGTAATAGCTCATATTAGTAATTTGCTAAAAAGTAAATGCTCCCCGCCCCACCACTCCCCAGTAAATGGGGATTTTACCTCCCCACCGCTTGAAGAAAGTGATGTGCTGGTGATCAAGACAAAGAGGCTGTTAGGGGCTCTTCTGTATCAGGAATATATCATGACTTTCTACAAGGGATTTATTCTTTTTGCCTGAAGCATTGTTGTTTTGGAAAGAAGAAAAAAAAACTATAATAAGAAACTTAATACTGAAAAATATTATGTAAATATAAAGTATCTGATTTATGTCAAAAAATGAATCATCAGGGTGTCAGGGTGGCTCAGTAGGTTAAGGATCTGCCTTTACTCAGGTCATGATCTCCAGGTCCTGGGACTGAGTCCTGCATTGGGTTTCCTGCTCAGCAGGGAGTCAGTCTGCTTCTCTCTTTCTCTCTTCCCCTTTGCCCCTCTCCACTGTTCATTCTCTCTTTCTCTGAAATAAAGAAAATCTTTAAAAAAATCATCATAATCATTATTTTTGTCACATCACTAATTATTGTGAATAAAAACAGTGTTAAAATCTATTTTAAACATTTCACACATATTAACTCTTTCAGTTTTTGCAACCATATTATTAGGGAAGTGTTAGTATTTTCCCTATTTTAAAATTCTAAAACTTGCCAAGGTCACACAGTTGTTGAGGTGACTCTATTTTCAACTACTAACCATTCTGCTTAGAAGTGTGGTAGTTTGGAAAGATGACTTCTTATGACTTTAATTCTGGATTTAAAAAAAAATAACAGTATGACAGAGACAGAGAGCGACAGAGAAAGAGACAGAGAACTGTCACGAGATCAAAAATTTGATGGTTTATTTTTCTATTTTGAAGTATGAACATTTAAAACTTTTACACTTTGCTTTTATCTCAATAATGGTTATGTCACACCAGACCATCTGTTTATTCAGTACATGATCTCTAATGATTATAAGAATAGTATATTTTTGAAGAAAATGATAATTATCCTATAACACATCAACCTTATGATAATAGTGGTCTCAAACATTACCACCTTTTAAGGATCATATTTGGTTGCTATAGAGAATAGGACACCCAAAAGCTTATGGTCAAGAGTGTATTTAAATGTTCACTCTTCTCTTATTGCAATACAAGAAAAACACCTCAGAATTCCCCGATCCTAGAAGTGGGTGAAATGGAGTAATGTGTTCTTGCTGAGCCATTGCAGAACATAATAATGATTTCCTTTTCTACAAAGTGAGAGCAGTAAGTTTTTTGGTTTGTTTGTTTTTGTTTTTTCTCTACAGCCTTTTGAATATTGATGCTGGGCTATAGTTCACAAATTGAAAAATGTTTTATGACTACAAATTTTCAGATGAACTCTCAGTGTTGATAGCCTTCTATATCTACCCTGCACAGGAAAGGAGATAACTCTTAGGATCACTGAATCAATAGAGTAATTTATGAGCTTTAATTAGTTTATTTATATTTTATAGTTGTCTTTGTTTAGTGTATCATTCCTAATAGAGATATTAGAAATCCTGAATAAGAACATTTTATTAGACTGTAAAAGAACTTCAAATCATTTAACCCCATTTATGTTTGGAAAATAAAAATAAAAATAAATCTTGGACACAGAGGAAAAGTAAGTCATCAGGTTCACGAAATGAGTAAATGGTAGAACCTGAATTTAATTAAGACATTCAACATTTTTCTTTAATCCCAAATTAAACTATTTTATATATGGCTTTTTAAGACTTAACTCATTTTTAATTAGCAGCAGATAAGAAAACTAGTTTGAAAATAATGAAAGCTTATGTAAAATATACTTCTATATAGCTGCTGTCTTTTCAAGTTTTTATCCTCAAAATATCAAAAAAATTTATATCCCATTGCATAAAAAACCATACTCAAACTTGCTTCAATATTGCTCTCATCAGTATTCTGGGAAGTAAATTTCCCAAATACAAGGCCTCTGGTGGTAAAGTCATGAACCCAGCCACCTACATGGCAGCCTGAGTGCATAGATAGGTTTTTTCTGGTCATCTCATTTGTAGTTAAAAACAGATTACATGCTCTTTGAGCCACTGACAGTTGCCTTGTTTCATATTTAAACTGCTTATAAAAAGCCAGCACTATTGCAGTGAACTACTTGAGACTTTGAGCAAGACAAGCAAAAACAACCAGTCTGCTGTCTTGAAAGGCATTTTTCTTTTTCTTTTCTTCTTCCTCTTCTTCTACTTCTTCTTCTTTTTTTTTTTTTTTTAATAACCTCCACAATCAACACAGAGCCCCACATGGGGCCTGAACTCAAGATTTCAAGATCAAGACCCTGAGATCAAGACCCAAGCTGAAATCAAGAGTCAGACACCTAACCGATCAAGTCACCCAGGTGCCCCTAAAAGGCATTTTTCTAAGATTCTGTTTATGCGAGATGTTTCTTCTCGGAACATAAAAAGAAAAATATGTGAAAATATGAATAATGTTAAAAGAACATTTACAGGTCACATTTATTTAGCACACCATAAAAGTCTGAATGAAGATATAGATTTATAGATTCAACAAACAGGAAAAAAACAAATCCCTTATTTAAGAAGAAGTGGTATAAAGATCATTCTGACAAGTGATTTTCCTAAGTTTCTCCCATCCCAACCCTACCAAACAAATAAAATCAATACATTCTGAAATAAAGGATCAACATTGGCAAAAAAGACATCAGAATTTTATTTTTTTTTTAATAAAATGGGTTCGTTGTTCTCATTTAGAGGATAGAAATAGTAATTCACTGCTATGGGCTGAATTGTGCCCCCCTCCCCCGGCAAAATTCATATATTGAAGTCCTAACCCTCAGTACCTCATTACCTGTATTTTGGAGATAGGATCTTTACAGAAGTAGCTAATTTAAAAACGAGGTGATTAGGGAGGCCCCCTTATTCCATATGCCGGTCCTTGTCTGTCCTTATAAGAAAAGGAAATTTGAACTTTGACACATTCAGAAAAAAAAAATACTACCTGAAGACACAAAGAAGAGATGACCAAAAAATAGACAAGCAAAGGCACAAAGCAAAGATGGCCAAAGAAAATATAAGCAAAAGATTAGCAAGAAATAGATCTTTTCCTTAGTAACTCACCCTGACAAAACTGGATGTCAGATTTCTAGTTTCCAGAACCATGAGAAAATAATTTTTTGTTATCCAAGCGACCCAGTCTGTGGTACTTTAATACAGCAGCCCTAGAAAACTAATACATCCTCTCTAAAGAAATGTACCCTTGAATTAGCAGATAAATTTGTGTTGGTTCATAGTTCTTTGTATTCTTCATTGCCATCATTGTTATAACTTTCATGAAATGAATGGATTAACACATCCAAATGCATATTTGATATACACATAGTAATGGAGTGTGAGTGTGAGTGTGTGTATTTATGTGTGTGTATAATACACTTAGATGTATAATTCCATTCATTTGGTGTTACACATATATATCTGTGTGTTTGCATAGGCCTCACAAAGCTACGTTTAGATATGAAATCAAATTATCAATAGTAGATCCAATTTAACTGTATCTTGACTTCTACCTATTTAACATAGAAACTGAATTCTCATTCAAAGGGCTTCTCTCCCCAATCATTTTTATGGTTCTTTGAGGAGTTTCATGCATAATTACGAATGCTGTTTTCATTTTTCTTATCTGTCTTCCCTTTGGACCCCCTGTATGATGTCTGCTACTGACAAACACACTGAAACCTGGCCTTGCCTCTTCCACTGCTGCTGCTGTCCTTGTTAAGGAAGACTGAAGCTTGGAGGAACCTAAATGGCATAGCCTGTTCTTTCCATTCTATGCAAAAATTTTAGAAATGTCCCTATGCTTTTCATACTTCTCAATTTCCCTACTGCATATTCTAATGACACAAACACACAAATTCATTCTTTCCTTCCTTCCTTCCTTCCTTCCTTCCTTCCTTCCTTCCTTCCTTCCTTCTTTCTTTCCTTCCTTTCCTGGTTAAACATCATCTTTAGATTTTGTTCCTACAACCCCTTTCTTAAAAGTACTCAGAACTATTCTATATGGAAGAGGTATCATGTTGACTCCTGTCTCCAGGTGCTTGTTGACTGATCTCTTCCATGCAGGCTTCATTTACTCTAAAAAAGCACTGTTTATCTATATGAAACTTTGAGGTCCAAACACCCACAAGTTCAGGCCTGTTATGATATATTCCCATGCTAGAAATGGGACCAGAAACCCTATTGTATGCTTATCTTTCTATCCACCTATCTACCCACATAAATTTTTAATCACCAATCTGATGGAAAGTATTATATATTACAAACAAGACATTAATAATGTGAATCTAAAGGCCCAAATCTTAAATCACATTGTTTATAATCTAAATGGAATACAATTAATTATTTGTATCTAAAACAGAGGAGCCTTAGTGTTTTAGACAAATTATATTATTACTCATTGAGTTGTTTTATCATATTGTCAAAATGACACAAGACACACTTTACACACAGTAGAAAATTACTTAATTTTTTTTTCTTTTTAGATGAAATAAACCATGTACGTGCCTTGCCTGTAAAACTACTTTCAAGTTTTTGGTATTGAGGCAATATATATAGTTGATAGCCAAATGAAGAGGACTATAGCAGAAATCCATTTTCTGGTGCAAGACAAATAGACTATACTTAGGTATTTTCCCTGGAGTGGTAAATAATCTTTTACTACTCTATTTGAAACAAAATTCGATTTGTGGTTTGAATGAACTCTAGTTTTCTCTTATCTACTGAAACTCTTTTCTATTTGCATGGATATTCAAGCAACTGCTGCATTATAATTGCAAAAAAAAAAATGTTTAGCTGAAGTTCAAACCAATGTGTTCAAATAAGACCCACCTCACATGGGTAGACAGGCGAAGTATCTATTTATGACTAGTCAAGAGGTATAAATCAAAAAGGTGTTTAAATCTCAGAATCCCTTACCCTACATGAGGTGTTTCTTTGTTCATCTCTACTTTTGATCTCAGCAGACTCTTTTAGTATGCTTATTGTGTAAAACCTTGACAGATTGATGGCACATTCACTCAGCAATAATCTCATAATTTTTTAAGGCTTTCATTTACCCTGATTCAGATTGTTTTTTACTGTCTTCATTAATTGGAAGGTGTCCTTCCATGTCAATTAGGATTTGATTAGAATCATTTGGAGACTGTGATACAAGAGGAGATTTTATAAAATAAAAAGTTTTCCTTCCAACAGATAATGAAGGCCAAATTATTTTATATTGTCTCCAGTTACATTATATATAAGGATTTGGCTTTTAAATGCCACTTCTCTCTGAAGGGAATGAGATGAAACTTATGCTTATCACACACATCTTTCTGAAAAGTAATTGAGCATTTAATGTCTGATCAATTATCTGCATTGTTATGAGATGCCATAGATGATAAGATATAAAGACTGCTGAGTAGAACACCAATGGTGTTATAAAATATTTGGGGACATATTTTGTCTGTAACCCTTCAGCCTAAAACAAGCAACCTATATAATTTTACATGATCTGGTTCTTATTTTACAGTGATCAGATACACATTTAACTTACCTTATATGTTATGCGTTATACTATAAAAATAGTTTAATTTAGGGCATTTTTTTTCTCACATAAAACTCTAATTAAGGCAATAATGACACAACAGCGAACCTGGAATGCATCAATAGAACAGCCATATATGGTGCTCAAACATTTCCTCTCAGAGCACATTTGTAAAGAGGGTGTGATGGGTCTTTTGTATCAGTAGCAAAATAATGTAAAGTCAGCATTCCGGAACACATTACAGATCACGTCCTATAGTGATATACGTGTTACAAAACATATGAACTGGGATGATTTTTCTCAGATCTTATGCTTGGTGGAGGACAATGTGGAATATTACTGGAATGGAAGAGAAAGACCCTCCAAAAAGCAATAGTTAGGGAAAGGGCCTTTGGCTAACAGGCTGGCCAATCAGCTTCCACTCTGATCTTCTGAGCTTATTTCTGACCATCACCAAAGTTAAATTGGTGGCAATGTCCTCCCTCTCTACTTTCCACTCCTTGAAAGTTGGTTTCTTTCCATTTGAAATTCTCACTTAAGGGGTATTAAAAAAAAAAAAAATCCACACAGAAATAAAGAACTAAGAAAGGAAAAGAACTGAAGCAGGCCAGCTGTGAAATACCTGGTGAAAAGCACAAGTTATAAATTTGTCTTTATAGTATCCTCAGAAGTGCATCAAATCTTGAATTCTTTCATGGCAACTCCTTCTATTCTGTCTATATAATCTTATATTTGAATGTAACCAAGGATAAAATTGTGTCTCAATGTTAGGTAAAATGTTGAGCTCCCAGGAAGGCACTGAGCTCTACAAGAGAGTACAATGGGATCCAAACAGACCTAATCATTTGATTCAATGTTATAAGAATTTTCAGTTAATTTAAAAGACTGAATCAAAGAAAGAAAAAAACAAACAAAAACATCAAATAACTAAGATATGTGATATGAAGAAAATGATAAAGTTCTTCAAAGAAAATATAATAATGGAACATCAGTCAGCCTTGAGATTCGTGAAAATTTCCTTAGCACCTAAGGAGAGAACATGCAAGGTGTGGTGGTCAGCCAGTCAAGAGAAGGAAATTCACAAGTACAACTGCAGTAGTGCTAGACCTATGAAGGAACTTACCATTAACAAAATTCATTTGATAAACTGTATTTAATACTAATCCAGATTTTTATCATTAACAAAGTTTATTTGATAAATTGTGACATTAATCCAGAATTCCAAAAATGTTTCTGCTTTAACATAATTTGCATGTGCAAATTTGCATTATTAGTAACATTTTGTTAAAGAAAATGATTATGTGGAAAGAGACCACCCACTTTGAGGGGTAGGGAGAAGGATGCACTATTAAAGAGTGAATCTCTCATTGCATAATTCTGTCACTATATAATTCTATCATGTCTTACTAATGACATGTTCCACAGTCATAGGTGTAACATTATAAAAAGAAACTGAAACCCTGAGTGTTTGGTGTTTGAATTAAGCCGTGAATGAGAGATTTCAAATGTATGTCAAATTTATAATAGGACTTAAAAATCTATTTAAAAGTAAGCAGTCTTCATTTAAATTTATAATCAGAGAATAAGAGAACAGAAGGGAATATGTTCTTGGTGTACTACCTTATTCTACAGGAAGGAACTCCTGTTTCCCAAAATTTAAATTGGGCACATAACCTGAAGTGAGACACATGGACAAGGCTCTCTACTTCTATAGGAAACTGCATTCTTCCATTAACAAAATGTCTCTCTAAAAGGTCAAAAGTCAGATATGTAAGGATGGTATGCATGGCTATTGACTGTGAAGAGCTAGAATGGAAATAATTTTCACTTTTTTCTTGCTCCTGTGTAGAGTAAGTTAGCACATAAGGAACAAATTCACTTCTGTTCTATCTTTTACGAACCGATTATAAGTATAAATGAACAATCTGCTTTTTAATAGATCTGAAGCTCAATTACAAAACTGCATATACTTTGAATACTGCATTTATGGGCAATTTGATTACCAAATCTCTCTGGGTCTCTGTTTATTCACAAAGTAACACTCATAATAGTAGGGCATGCCTGTTTCAAGGCATACGGGAATTATATGATGGGAGATTTTTAATTTAAACTGCATCCTCCCTCTTATACCCCCAGAGTGGTGATCCATCTCCAGATAATCTTTTTTTTTAGATATGTAACTGATAGGAATATATATATTTGTTTGAAGATATCTTCTATAAAAAATAATTATTGTTCATGTGAACTCGATTCATATATTATAGTAGGAAGCTTGAAATAATCACTCAGGGAATCCAAGCTTCAGAAGTTAAACAAAGCCTAATGTGAGTCATCAGAGAAAATATTAAATAATGGCTGAGAGTAGGACTTTCCTCTTAACTGTTTCAGCTGAGGGAGGGAATGAAATTGAACAAATAACATAGGGGAGAACATGTGTGGTCATTTGGAATATACATCAAAAATACAAAAACTTTTTGTTTTTTTAATCTTATTCCTCATATTTTGCCAATTCACTTTACCTTTTAAAACTAATTACTATTATACAATGCATCCTTAATTTTTTTTGTGAAATTTGATTTTCATGATAATAAAAAGTTCTATATCCCTGGATGATATACAAACAAGTGTTGAGATTTTCTTTATAGATTTACTGGCACCATCCATTTTTTATCAGTCAAGGCCAGAACACTTTGGGGAACATGTATCTAACTAGTCCTGGGAAGTTGCTTATTAAAACTGAAGTAAAAGGAAGAGGCAGGGGCTTTACCTCCATTGAATGTCCTTATTTCTCTTTTGATGTTCTTGTTAAGGAATTTCTGCAGTTGTGCAGATGCCCACAGCAGCCTAACTGGTGTGTGTTATCAGAGTCCTTTTCATGCATGAGTTATAGAAGCCTGATTGTTTTGAACATATCTCAAGTTCACTTCCATCAATATTCACATAAACTGATTCAACTAAATAGGCAGGACGGAAAAGAAGAAACATAAGAAAAAAGAAAAGGAGAGGGGCGCCTGGGTGGCTCAGTGGGCTAAAGCCTTTGCCATCGACTCAGGTCATGATCACAGGGTGTTGGGATCAAGCCCCGCATCGGGCTCTCTGCTCAGCGGGGAGCCTGTTTCCCTTCCTCTCTCTCTCTCTCTCCTTGCCTCTCTGCCTACTTGTGATCTCTGTCTGTCAAGTAAATAAATAAAATCTTTAAAAAAAAAAAAAAAAGGAGAAAAGAGGGAAGGAAAGGAAGGAAAAATTCAGAAGGCCCACTGTAAATTTTGCATGCATTCATGTGCTGATCTGTATTGTATTAAATATTGTTACACTAGGTGCTGAAAAATATGTATTACTAAATTACAGTGGGTTATCATACATAAACTTATGTTTTGCTCATATAACTGTTCCAAGTGGGGTATCCCAAGGAAGTAGGCAGCTTTCTCTATATTCTGACTCAAGGACAGTGTACTTTTCTAATCTGAAATGTCACCACCTCCTAGTAGTTGGTCTTTGTCTATATCCAGCTAATGAAGGAGAAAAGGCTCATCAACAAACCTGTTCCATAAATGTCATTACAAATAAGTAGCACAATACAAAATATCCCATTTGGCAGGGGAGAGCTAATCACCTGCATCCCTAGGTGAAGGGGAACAGGGAAATGTATTTCCAGGCTGGCCAGCCAGTTCTCAGGGACAAGGTTACACCACAGAAGTTGATCAGAAAGTTGACCACCTCCACTTTGTGTTCTATTCATCTGAGATTCCCAACAGGAGACTAGAAGTCTAGGCAGATAACTAAAGTATTGTCATAAAACTAATAAATCGTAAACTTTGACTAATTCAAGAACCACATAAAATTATTTTGTGGTTGTATCCCTCCCTTCTGTATTTAAATGGTGGAAATGTGGTAGACAGAGCCAGAGAGTTTTCAGTGTTTGGGAGTTTAACATCTTTTAGCACCTAATAATACAGGCTTTAATATCACCCTATTTCTTTGACCTAAAAAAAAAAAAAAGTATATATTAGGAACTCCTAAGACTTTTATTTAAATGATCTATGAGCAGAATAATCAGTATGAACGAAATAATTAGATGAGTAGCTTTTAAACCCTAAACCTGATTAAACACCAGGATAAAATATTAATGAAACTAAGCAATCAATTACTAAGCAATGTTTGTAAGACTTTTATAAGAAAAGGTGATTTAAAAAATTAAGAATAGTGACATTTTTTATTTTGCATTATACTGGTGTTTTTTGGCATGAATCTTTTGCTACTGGCTAATATTTCATGGTTCTAATTTTTCATGGTGGTTTATTTCTTCCATATGATTTTTCTACTGAAGAATTTTTCCTTTAGATTTTCTTTCTGAAAGAAAATGACAGAAGAGGTAATAAATAGGAAGAGATACTGATTAGAAGAAGTTTGAAAGTGGAAAGACAGGAAACTTCCTTAGTATCCTTCAAAAAGGGAATGTTTGAATAAATGATGATGTAGAGATGCAAGGCATTGATATGTACCTACAATCAGGAATGACCAAGGACACTAAACACTACTCTGACACATGCTCCAAGACCTATAGTTGGATGAAAAAGCAAGGAGCAGAACACAGTCTATATAGAATAATTTTGCAGAAAAAAGATGCAAGGGGGCAAGAACGTAGATTAATATGTTTTTGCTTACCTAAAGAAACTCTGGGAGAATATATATGCAGGAGAAAAAAAGTTATCTGTGGTGGTAGTTTTTAGAAACAAAGCAAATCAGGGAACAGGAGAGAGGGCACACTTGTGCACTACAAGGTTTTTAAAAACTATATTATGACTTATTTCACTTAGCACAATACTCTCTAGTTCCATCAGAGAAAGAGAATGATCATATGATCTCTCTGATGTGAGGAATTTGAGAGGCAGGGTGGGAAGTCGTGGAGGGTGGGGAGGGAAAAAATGAAACAAGATGGGACCAGAGAGGGAGACAAATCATAAGAGACTCTTAATCTCATGAAACAAACTGAGGGTTGTGGGGGAGTTTTGGGGTTTGGGATTGGATGGTTGTGTTACGGACATTGGAGAGGGGGTGTGCTGTGGAGAGTGCTATGAATTGTGTAAGACTGATGACTCACAGACCTGTACCCCTGAAGCAAATAATACATTACGTGTTAGTAAGAAATGTTAAAAAATTTACTGAATAAAAAAATAAAATAAATAATTAAGGATGTACAATGTGAAAACAGGGAAAAAAAACTGTGTTGGGGGAAAGAGACTAATGGCCGATTAAAAACAGTAAACCTGACCGATTTTCTTCTTTCCCTATTGCTTTTTTGCCTGTTAGGTCATTTGACGTGTCATTGCTCAAGCTCTGAAGATCTCTCTCCTCCATGGCTAGTTATAGAGTCGGGGGTTTCTTGTCTAATTATATCTAACACACTCTTATCTTGATGAGCCGCTACTTGTCCAAAACATTTGTTCATCTTCATTTCATTTTTTTTTAAAGATTTTATTTATTCATTTGACAGGCAGAGATCACAAGTAGGCAGAGAGGCAGGCAGAGAGAGAGAGAGGTGGAAGCAGGCTCCCTGCTGAGCAGAGAGCCTGTTGTGGGGCTCGATCCCAAGACCTTGGGATCATGACCCAAGCCAAAGGCAGAGGCTTTAACCCACTGAGCCACCCTGGCACCCCTCACCTTCATTTCTACCCAGTCCCTCTCCTCATCACTCTCTTTCTGTCCACTCTCTTTCTGTCCTTACCCCTGGTCACACAAACTAGAAATCTTTGAGTTATATTTAACACTTTCCTTTTCCACAGTCTTAACAAATATGAATGATCACTGTCATTATTTACTTCTTATATGTCCTTTTATGTCATTCTTACTGCTGCTTTCCAAGTTTAGATCCTTCTTGTCATCTAGATGATTCTTGGAATCCATTTCTGGATTTTATACTTGCTTGCTTAAATTTCATATTCTATATTTTAAGCAGATTATCTAAAATACTGGTTTTGATTATTATCCCTCTTGTCCCTGTCAAAATCCAGTGACTATCTAAAAAGTCTAATATATTAGGACACTTCTTATTAGATAACTTACTTATTAAAACTTGAAATTTTGGTTATGTTTTTTTGTTTTGTTTTGTTTTGTTTTGTTTTTTAAAGATTTTTATTTATTTATTTGACAGAGAGAGATCACAAGTAGGCAGAGAGGCAGGCAGAGAGAGAGAGAGGAAGAAGCAGGCTCCCCGCTGAGCAGAGAGCCCGATGTGGGACTCAATCCCAGGACCCTGAGATCATGACCCGAGCCGAAGGCAGCGGCTTAACCCACTGAGCCACCCAGGCGCCCCCGGTTATGTTTTTATATAAAGAAATCTATGCTTGTGTGTTAGAAGGTACATGGGTTATATTTATTTATATCTTAGATTACATTGTCATGTATAAGAATCAATAGACACATTTTATAGAATTTTATGTAATACATATTACACAATTTTAAAAGTAACAAATTATCAATTAATACATTCTATTTCTAAAAGAAATTGACTTTGAAACTCAATCGAATGAATTCTATGCTTCCATCTAGAAGTATTAAACAGGACACTTGGTTGGTTCAGTCAGTTAGTTGTGCATCTAATCTTGATTTTGGCTCCGGTTATGTTCTCAAGGTGGTGAGATCAACTACTGTGTCAGGCTCCTTGCCCAAGAGAAGAGTCTGCCTGAGATTATCTCTCTCACTTCCCTCCACCTCTCCACACATGCACACTTTCTCTCTCTCAAAATAAATAAATACATCTTTTAAAAAATGAAAGCACTAAGTGTCTATTATCCAAGGTACAATAATAGGTGTTACTGGGAATATAAGAATAATTAAATACTCTCTGTCTCTAAATGGCTGAGAAGGAAAGATCTTTTCCCAGATCTTTACTTAAAACAGATTGAGATAGGGGTGCCTGGGTGGCTCAGTTGTTAAGCATCTGCCTTTGGCTCAGGTCATGATTGAGGGTCCTGGGATCAAGTCTCGCATTGGGCTCCCTGTCCCTCTCCCACTCCCCCTGCTTGTGTTCCCTCTCTTGCTGTCTCTCTCTGTCAAATAAATTAATTAAATCTTAAAAAAAAAAAGATTGAGATAAAATGCTAAATATAATATGCTCACTGTTTCAAGCCAAGATAGCTAGAAAAACTGCAGGATCATTAGCAGAGTAGGGTTTCAGTATGAGGTGGGGAAGGGTGGTAAGAACATGTGAAAATTCAAATTATAGTGTTTGTTCTTTCCTAAAATATAAACTTGATTTTGCTTGTTTTTCATTTTCAGTAACAATCTTTTCATTTTAAATTCATAATCCTGAAGTGTATTTCTTAATTCATTAAACAAAGCAATGTAAAACAAAAGTTCTAAGGCCCTATGGAAGTAATATAACTTCATGCTACGTGGCATGAAGTTATATTCACACCAGAAAAATTAAAGGAGAAAGGAAGACTTTACTCAAGTCTACTGCAACAGGGAGAGACACTGATCTCAACTCTATTGAAACAAAAGGCAGGAGAGTTTTTAAGCACTGGGGTGAGTTAGTGGAAAAGTACTAGATGTTAGGAGGGATGTTGGTCAGTGTGATTAGACCACTTGTGCTTGCTAGTTGATACTTATCAAAGTTAGGATCCTATTCTCCCATAGAGACTGGGAGACAGGGGTTCTATCTTTCTTGATTGTATTTACATTTCAAACAGATGTTTCCTAGGTCCTTGAAAAAGGCATTCCAGGGTTTTAAACTAGAAAGAGGCTGGAAGAAGATTTAACTCTCAAAGGGGTAGAGAAAGAATTTATAACTGCAAGATTTCTAAAGTAAATGCTCTAAGAAAAGGAAGGTCATAGACCAATAGTCAGGAAGAAACTTTTAGTTAAGCTGAGGGGAATGCTAAGGCCATCATGGTCATTTACCAAGTTAACTGGTAAAAGTTCATGTATAATTCAGAAGACTAAGAGGCTAGAATTGAGTGCAATGATTTAAAAAAAAAAAAAAGCCAACTCAAAAGGTAGCTTATCTGCTGTGATGAAGGATAAAAGTCTGATCTAGTTCCAGAGAACAGAACTGTTTTCTACTGTGAATGGTAACTGATACTTGGGTGAAAAGAATAATTGCTCTCACAGAATTTAGGAAAATCTTATTTGAAATTACATTAATGTGTAGATATAAGCTCAGTTTCTATAAGAAACAAAGATTCTCTCATAATTCAAATTTTGCAATTGCTTTCACCTTGTTAAAAATTGGAAAAATAGTATAAAACATGCCAAAAGTCAATTAGAAATCTAAATAGTGCTTTGCATTATTAACATAAATATAATGGTATTCTTAAGCAATTTGTAAGGTTGTATTTTTATGTTATTCCAAATTATTCTGTAATCACATACCATTTTCATTGTGCAAAAAAATGTCAGAGCCTGACAATGATAAATGATCTTGCATTCAGTTATTCAGTAGATGATAATGTCCTATTCACAAGTGAATAGCTTTATCTGTTAGTGATTTTTAAAAAGTTCTTTATAAAACTGAGCTGTTATAATAGAAAGTTTTTATGCCGCTTACCACAGTTACCAAACGTGCAATGTTTCTCCTGAATCCAAAAGATGGCAGAGGCTCATCATGTTCTATTTATACTAGGCACAAACTATAATCTTAAGGTAATGATCCAAGTTTTCAATTCAGAATAGAAATCATCCTATTGTAAAAGAATCCATTTTTTAAAGTCTTAAGTATACTTTTTAGTCATTGACAGATACTCATGAGATTAGTGTTGAAAAAGGAACAATACCAAATTTTTAAGCCTAGTAATGATTCCATTTCTCTTCTCTTTCACTGCATCTAACCACTAATTTCTTTGATTGCTAAAATGTTTATAAATAAATTCAAGTAAAAATCAGAAGCAGAATTGTATGAACTTCTCTCAGTTATTTGATTTCTTTTTAGTCTTAGAGATCAAGGTTCTGAGAATAATTCTCTGACTAAAACAGTGGAAACTATCTTTCTTGATTTTAACCCTCTAATACTATGTTTTTATCTCTTTTCCAAAAACCATTATATTTTTCTAACTTGACACATAAATTTTTCCTGTTCCCTATTAAATTATAAGCAAGTTAAGGGGAGTAGAATTATGACATATTATTAATTTGTATTGTTTTATTACCTATTTTATTCCTAAGATTTTGTTGGGAGTTGATATAGAGAAGTTATTTAAATAGCATTTATATTCTGTTGAAAATAATGAGATTTTAGCAAAATTTACCTTATATGTTCCAATTTGCCTTTTATAATTTTCACAACTTTGATTTATGAATAAAAAACTTAGTTTATGAATAGACAGAGATAAGGTAATACAAGATAGCAAAAACTATGATTTTAGTGTTTTCCACTTGTCTTAGTTACAGAAATCTATATTATAATTAAATTTATATCTTAGAATTTAATTAACATTAAAGTTATTTAAAATAAGAAAGAAAATGTTGGAAAAATTTAAATTTCAGTGACTAAAATATTACTGTAAAAAAAAAAGCATCAAAAATCACCTTTTTGAGGACAAGACAAGTATCATACTATTCTTACTTAATACTTAAGTGCAGCTTCTCCCTTCCTGTTGTCTTGGTTACAAGTCTTTCTATGTATTTATTACAGTTAATAAAAATAAAACAAATGAAATATTTTCTGGGTTATGTAATTGACTAGCAGGCATGTAATTTATAATGGCTCAAACATTTAATTTAAAAAATTCTGCTAAAGGAACAGGAATTTGTTCACTCAAATCATAAAAAAAGAGTATCTCTATATAAAAATACAAATTAAGCTATCAGCTTTCTGTATCTATATATGAGCAGTTAGGTTCACTTCTTAAATTGTGAGAATATTTACTATGTTGTATAAATGGAGAAAAATTGAGAACTCTGAAAATCTGTTCCAACAACTATACAGAGATTAATTCTTTTACCAGACCTCCAATTTAAACCATGCTTATTTTTGTAATTGTACACTAATTTCCTTGATCACATCCACATCCACATAAATTCTGATATTAAGTGCTTTACTTGCCATTTATATTTAGTAGGATATCATAACTGGCTTCTGCCTAGTTTATACAATATTCATTTTAACAATGCAAAAAATGTATTTGTGCCTCATGCTTCACTAAACAAGGGGTTCTCAAACTTGAGCACATATCAGACCCTTCTGAAGTGTTTGCTAAAACACAGACTGCTAGGCTGTCTGCTCAGTTTTTGGTTCAGTAAGTTCTAGAGTGGGAATAAAATCTTCATTCCCAAGTGTTCTGATACTCCTGGACTGGGAAATACACTTTAAGACCCAGTTCATTATTATGTTATTATGAAAATGGGCTGTTTAAAAATATTTGCTAGTGTAAATTATGTTGCACTATACATCTTTGTCAGTTTAGGTGATTGCCTTCATAAACTAATTTCTAGACACCTGCTTTATTCTTAAACAGCTATTGTTTTCCTTTATAGAATATGAGAATTCTGAAGATTAAATATTGGGTCATTGCATTACATGCTAAAAAATTTGTAGATCTAAGATTTAAATCCAGATTGATTTAATTTCTAACTTTCTGAGTTTTATATAACACTGAATGAATAAGTAATATTTAGCTTTCCACCAATTATTAGGGTTCCTTTAACAGTTAATATATCCTCTTTCATGTGAGCCAGAACCTTCTACAGTTCTAACATGGACTACGACAGCATTCTTTTATGGTATAAGAGCTTTCCATATCGAGCTTCCCAGCAATTATATCCCACATGTGCACTAGGAAACTGATACTATCCCTGGAGAAGTGGGCCAGTGCCTAGGGTGGTGAGAGACCTTAGGCCTGTCATCTCTGGCCATAAGCAACCTCATCTGAAGGCTCTTTGTAGAATGTCATTTTTAAAGAAAAGTTAGATGGCAAACCTTGTGGTCACTGCAGGTAGAAAGCGAGAGTGATGTTTAACACATTGTCCTGACAAAATGTGTTGAACATGGCCAAGGATCAGTTCTATTCTGAAGAAACTGACTTCAACAGCATCAGCAGAGAGCAGCATAGCACACGGTGGATAAAACACCTGGTCAGGTAATTAGAGTTAATGTCTCAGGGTCTGGAAAACAAAGCATGCAGCCCAAGAGTAGGTCAGGAAAAGAAGTGAGCACTGGTGTAAAGGAGTGGAGGAACTGGACACTATACCTCACTAGACACAGATCTAGTCTGCAGACTCTTGAATATCCAACTTCTCATGTATGGTATACATTTCTTTCTTTGTGGTCGATATACCCTTTTGGTAGCATCCAAGCTGGTTACAGTAGGATTGCTCTATCAATCTGCAAATTAGAGCTTCTTAATTTTTTTTTAAATAATTGGTGAGAAAAATTCAACTGGAATCAAATTAATTTATTATTTCAACATTATATTAATGAAAAAAAAAGGGAAGAGGCATTTTAAAATCTGAAGATCTAATTGGCTTTATTAAATTATTCATGAATCTGGCAGCATACCATCTATCCAATAGAGGGATGTTCCTGAAACATGGATTTTAGTAATGTAATTTTAAGTATTGTTAAATTTGAATGGTTGTAAAAAATGTTTAATTTTTCATCAGCTACTCATGAGTGTAGTTATTCCTGATATCAAGAATTTGAAGAGATTGGAGCCTCTAAGGATGGCGGGGTAGGAGCACCATAAGCTCACCACACCTGGAGATACACCAAGGTAAAAGCCACTCCATCCAATTAATCCAGAAAATGGACTGAAGATAGGTACTAAAGACTAGAGAGGAGGCCACATCAAAAGTGATAGGAGGGGTAGAGATGCAGTTGCTAACCAAACTCCTGGTGAGACTAACCACAAACTAAAGGGTCACAACAAGCATGGAGAAGGAATGGGAACCGAATCCACACCAGCATCCCAGACATGGGGAACCTACACTGAGAAGATGTGTCCCCATGACATTTAGCTTTGAAAACAAGTAGGAGTTAACTTCATGAATTTATACCATCAGTGAGGTTTAACTCCACACACTTTAAAAATCAGCAAGCTCCTCTCTGGAATAGCTGGAGGGTGATAGGAAACTGAGTCCCTGCTCTTAAAGAGACAGTTAAAGAACTAACAACTTCACTGATGTACAGCACAGAAGCAGCAGTTTAAAAAGTTCTTGGAGTCAGCTAGTTTTCAAGATTTATTTACTAATCTTAAAGAATGTGTTGGAGAGGCAGGAGACAGATTTTCCAGGAATGAAAGAGCTGTAGGCACTGTTTCCTTTCCCCTATCTACCAGCCTTTATATCCAGACACTTACAGGAACTGGCTCCAACATTCTCCACCTAGTTTGCTAATACCACACACCTCACTCCACATTCTCCTTCACCTGCCCAATGTAATCCACCCCACTCTGCAGGAGTCCCTCCAAAGTGGCTCCTGACACATCTCATTCTGCAAGCAGCCCTGACAGTAACCAGTGCCATTCCAAAGTAACTCCTTTCCTAGGCAGAGGTGAAGATAACCAATAAACACACATACCAGTTTCATTGCAGGCCCAGCAGTGGGCTAGAGGCAGGCAATAATCTGACTGCTGGCTCCACCCACCAACAAAAACCTCACAGGAGGCAGTACAAGGAGAGAACCGAGCCATTCCATCAGACTGTATCCCCAGCAAAAGGTCTGGGGGCAGACCCAATCTTTAATTATAATCTCAGGGCAGCCCCAGACTGACCTCTTTAGAATATAGGGACCGAACTCTGCTCACAACAGGCAAAGTGGGCCATTGCAGCCAGCATGACTAAAGGTAAAAGCAGCTCAGCCACTACAATAGGGCACAAACAATCCACACAGGAGACATCTTTTCTGTACCAGATTCTGGTGAACAGGGGACATTGCACCTCAGGGCACCACAGGACCTCTTTTTTATAAAGCCACTACTTTCAATATCAGGAAATAGATGACTTTCCAAATACATAGAAACAAACACAGACAGACAAAATGAGAAAGAGAAATGTGTTCCAAATGAAAAAAATAGGATAAAAATACAGTAAAAGGGCTAAATGAGACAGACATTGAGAATTCAAATAAATGGTCATAAAGATACTTACTGGTTAAGAAGGGAGGATCTCCCTGAGACCTTCAACAAAGATAGAAAATATTAGAAAGAACCAATTAGAGATGAAGAACTCAAAAACTAAAATAAAAATAAAGTAGAGGAATCAAAAGTAGATTAGAAGTAGCAGGAGAATGGAGCAGTGAGTTGGAAGACAAAGAAATAAAAACCAACTAAGATGAACAGTAAAATAAGAATTAAAAAAATAATAATACTCCATAGTGTATATGGACCACATCTTCCTTATCCATTCATCCGTTGAAGGGCATCTTGGTTCTTTCCATAGTTTGGCGACCATGGCCATTGCTGCTATAAACATTGGGGTACAGATGGCCCTTCTTTTCACGACATCTGTGTCTTTGGGGTAAATACCCAGGAGTGCAATGGAAGGGTCATAGGGAAGCTCTATTTTTAATTTCTTGAGGAATCTCCACACTGTTCTCCAAAGAGGCTGCACCAACTTGCATTCCCACCAACAGTGGAAGAGGATTCCCCTTTCTCCACATCCCCTCCAATACATGTTCTTTCCTGTCTTGCTAATTTTGGCCATTCTAACAGGTGTAAGGTGATATCTCAATGTGGTTTTAATTTGAATCTCCCTGAGGGCTAATGATGATGAGCATTTTTTCATGTGTCTGATAGCCATTTGTATGTCTTGATTGGAGAAGTGTCTGTTCATATCTTCTGCCCATTTTTTGATGTGTTTGCCTGTTTCGTGTGTGTTGAGTTTGAGGAGTTCATTATAGATCCTGGATATCAACCTTTTGTCTGTACTGTCATTTGCAAATATCTTCTCCCATTCCGTGGGTTACCTCTTTGTTTTTTTGACTGTTTCCTTTGCTGTGCAGAAGCTTTTGATTTTTTTTTTTTTTTTTTTTTTTTTTTTTTTTATGGAGTATTATGCCTCCATCAGAAAGGATGAATACCCAACTTTTGTAGCAACATGGACGGGACTAGAAGAGATTATGCTGAGTGAAATAAGTCAAGCAGAGAGAGTCAATTATCATATGGTTTCATTTATTTGTGGAGCATAACAAATAGCATGGAAGACAAGGGGCGTTAGAGAGGAGAAGGAAATTTGGGTAAATTGGAAGGGGAGGTGAACCATGAGAGACTATGGACTTTGAAAAACAATCTGAGGGGTTTGAAGTGGTGGGGGGGGTGGGAGGTTGGGGTACCAGGTGGTGGGTATTATAGAGGGCACGGCTTGCATGGAGCACTGGGTGTGGTGAAAAAATAATGAATACTGTTTTTTTGAAAATAAATAAATTGAAAAAAAAATAATAATACATGAAAATAAGTTAAGGGAACTCAGGGAGTTCATCAAGCATAATGTTTGCATTTTAGGCATCCCAGAGAAAGAGAGAGAGAAAAGGGAGCAGAAAATTTACTGAAGAAGTAATAGCTGAGAAACTTCTCTAATCTAAGGAAGAAAACAGACATCCAGGTTCAGGAAGCAGAGAGACCCCCCACCCCCCAGCAAAATCATCCAAAGGACATCCACATCAAGACCAGTAATAATTAAGATGGCAAAAAGTAGTGGAAAAGAGAAAAAATTTAAACCAGAAAGAGAAAAGAAAGCAGTTATATACAAAGGAAACCCCATAAAGCTATCAGCAGATTTTTCAGCAGTAACTTTGTAGGCAAAAAGAAAGTGGCATGATTTATTCAAAGGAAAAACCTAGAACACTCTATCCAGTGAGGATATCATTCAGAAATGAAGGAGAGATAGTTTCCCAGACAAAAGTAGAAGGAGTTCATCATCACTAAACCAGCCTTACAAGAAATGTTAAAGGGGATTCTTCAAGTGGAAAGAAAAGCCATAATCAGGAGAAATAAAAGTCCATAACCAAGAGTAAGAAAATTAGGAGAGGAAAAAATTTCATAAGTAAATGCAAACAAATAAAAGTAAATTAATCACTTATAAAACCATTAGGGAGGTGAAAAGAAAAAAAAAACAGTGTGGAGGTTAAAGCACAAAAGCAGTAAAATAGTAAAATCAATTATATCTATAAAAAACAGTCAAGGGATTCACAAAATAAAAGGATATAAAGTATGGCATAATATGTATAAAATGTGAGAGGTTGTCAAAAATTTAGTGTTATTAGAATGGGTTCAAATTTAAGCAATCATCAACATAATATAGACTGCTATATGCATATGTTACATATCAATCTAATGGTACAAACCAAAAACCTGTAAATAGATATGCAAAAGATAGAGGGAAAGGTATACAACGATACCACTAAAAATCCATCAAACTACAAGGGAAAAGAGCAAGAAAAGAAAGGAAGAGATAAGAACTATAAAAGCAACTGTAAACAAGTAACAAAATGGTGATAAGTACATACCTATCAATAATTGCTTTAAATGTAAATGGACTAAATGGTAACTGAATGGATAAAAAAAGCAAAACCCACTTATAGGCTGCCTATAAGAGACACTTCAGATCTAAAGACACATGCATATTGAAAGCAAAGAGCACAATGTAAATAAGGGAATACCCCAACATGAATATCTAACAACTAAGTATTTATGTCCCCAACATGGGAGCACTCAAATACATAAAGAAACATATGAACAGACATAAAAGAAGAAATCAATAGTAATACAAAAATAGTAGAGCCTAATTACATCAACGGCTGTATCAACCAGAGAGAAAATCAATAAGGCAACAGTGGCATGGAATGACTAGTTAGACACGATAGATCTAATAGACATATTCAGAACATTCCATCCAAAAACAGAGGAATACACATTCTTTTCAAGTGCACATGGACATTCTCTATAATAGATCACATATTATGCCACAAAACAAGTCTCAACAAATTCAAAAAGACTGAAATCATATCATGCATCTTTTGTGACCACAAAGTATAAATTAATGAAATAGTATAAGTTAATGAAATTAATGAAAAAAAAATCTGGAGAGAACACAAACATATACTATTAACCAATGTATGGGTTAACCAAAAAAAAAAAAAAAAAAAAAAAAAAATCAAAAAAGAAATACAAACTACAGGAAGATAAATGAAAATGAAAACACATTGGTCCAGAATCTTTGGAATGTGAAAAAAGCTCTTCTATGAGGGATGATTATAGCGATACAGGCTTATCTCAAGAAACAAAAAAAAAATCTCAAATAACTTAATCTTACAGTTGAAGGAGCTAAAAAAAGAAGAACAAAAAAACCCTCAGAGCTAGTATAAAGAATGAAATAATACAGATGAGGGGAGACATAATGAAATAGGGACCAAACAAAAACAAAAACAAAAAATAGACCAATGGAACAAAGAGTTAGTGCTTTGAAAAGATTAACAAAATTGACAAGCCTTTACTCAGACTCTTCAAAAAAAAAGGAAAAAAAAAAAAAGGAAGGACTCAAATAAATAAGCCAGAAGTGAGAAAGGAGAAATAACAACCCACACCACAGAAATAAAAAGGACACTAAGTGATTATGAAAAATTATGTACTAGCAAATTGGAAATCTAGAAAAAATGGGTAAATTCCTAGAAACATATAATCTTCCAAAACTGAATCAGGAAGAAATAGAAAACCTGAACAGACTGATTGCTAGTGATGACATGAAATCAGTAAAGAAAAATCTTCCAGAAAACTCCAGGACCAGATGGCTTCACGGGTGAAATCTAATGAACTTTAAAAGGAGAGATATTGTCTAATCTTCCCAAACTATTCCAAAAAACAGAAAAGGGAAGATTCTAAATTCATTTTATGAGGCCAGGCTTACCCTGATAGCAAAACAAGATAGAGATATTATAAGATATTATAAAACCCAACAAAAATGAAAACCACAGGCAAACATTTGATGGACAAATGTAAAAATCCTCAACAAAATATTAGCGAACTGGGTGCCTGGGTGGCTCAGTGGGTTAAGCCGCTGCCTTCGGCTCAGGTCATGATCTCGGGGTCCCGGGATCGAGTCCCGCGTCGGGCTCTCTGCTTGGCAGGGAGCCTGCTTCCTCCTCTCTCTCTCTCTGCCTGCCTCTCTCTGCCTACTTGTGATCTCTCTCTGTCAAATAAATAAATAAAATCTTTAAAAAAAAAAAAAAAGAAAAAGAAAAAAAAATATTAGCGAACTGAAACCAATAATATGTTAAAAAAAATCATTTACCATGATCAATAGGTATTTATCTTAGGAATGCAAGAGGGTTCAATAATCACGAATCAATCAACATGATACATTACATTAACAAGTAAAACAGTAAAAAGCTTGTGACCATCTCAATAAATGAAGAAAAAATATTTGATAAAGTACGACATACATCCATGTTAAAAAATGTCAACAAAGTAGGTTTAGAAAGAACATACCTCATTTAGAGGTATGTTTAGAAACATTTAGAAAGAACATACCTCAATATAATATAGACCTCAATATACCTCAATATAATAAAGACCATATATGTAAAACCCTAACATCATATGGTAAATCATAAACATAACATTAATGGCAAAAAACCAAGAACTTTTCTTCTAAGATCAGAAACAAGACAAGGATATCCACTCTGCTGGCTTTTATTCAACAGTACTGAACATCTAAGTCACAGCAATCAAACAATAAAAAGGAAAAAATAATATCCAAATTCACTATTCACAGATGGCATAATCCTATATTTAGAAAATTCTAAAGACTCCACCATAAGCTACTAAAATTGATAAATGAATTCAGTAAAGTTTCAGGATACAAAATCAATGTACACAAATCTATTGTATGTCTATCAATTAATAATGAAACAATAGAAAAAGAAAGTAGTAAAACAATCCCATTTACCACTGCACCTTAAAGAAGAAAATACCTAACCAAAGAAGTGAAAGAACTGCACTTCAAAAACTATAAAACATTGATGAAAGAAACTGAAGATTATATAAACAAATGGGAAGATATCATAAGCTCAAGGATTCGTAGAATTAATATTGTAAAATGTCAGTAATATCCAAAGCAATCTATAGATATAATGCATACCTATCAAAATACCAAAAGCATTTTTCACGGAACTAGAAAAAAATAATTTAAAATTTGCAAAGAATAACAAAAGACCCCAAATAGCCAAAACAATCTTGACAAGAAGAAAGAAAACTGAAAGTATTATAATGCCAGATTTTAAGATATACAAAAAAATGTAGTAATCAAAACAGTATGGTATTGAAACAAAAATAGACACACAGCTCAAGAGAACATAATAGAGAGCTCAGAAAAATATCCAAACTTTTGTGGTCAATTAATCTATGACAGAGGGGTAAAGAATGGGAAAAAGTCTCTTTAACAAATGGTCTTGGGAAAACTAAACAGCTACTTGCAAAGGAGTGAAACTGGACCACTTTTTATATCATACACAAAAAATAAACTCAAAATAAACTAAAATCTATATTTGTGACCCGAAACCATAAAATTCCTAGGATATAACATAGGTCCTAATTCCTCTGACATTAGCTGTAAAAATGTATTTTCAGATATGACTCCTCAGGCAAAGGAAACAAAACCAAAATTAAACTATTGGGTTTTCAAAGACATAGATGGAACTGTAGTGGATTATGCTAAGTGAAATAAGTCAGTTGAGGCAGAAAAGTCCCAAATGGCCATCTCACTGAGATAAGGAACCACCAAGGATGACTTGGCACTTTTCCACCAAGTCACTTCCCCATAGCTTTAAGAACTGCCACATGACCCCTGAGCCAATCAGCTGTGAGAAACCAGGAGAAATCCCTGGTTTGCTTATAAATATCTATTCCCAACAAAGGCTGGGTACTCAGACTTTGGGAGTGATCCCGCTGTGTCTGCTGGTGATAATAAAGCCAAGTTTTCCCTGATTTCCTGTGTGCTGCCTTAGTTTTCTCAGCAGCTTCAGATTTTCCGCATTTGGTTCCCTGACTGGGAAGCCCAACCCCACTGGCCCATTGTGCCACCAGCGTGGGACAGAAGCCAGGCCATGCAGGGCAAACAGAGTACCTACCCTAGGGTTTAGGCACACCCTGCTGATTTCAGCGGACCCAAGGCTGGATTCTCTGGGACAGCTTGCCTACATCCCTGGAAGTAAAAGGCTATCTTCTTGTGTGTGTGTGGGTGGGTGGTAGGGGAGTAGTTTTTTAAGTATCAAGGGCAGGGGCGGGGGGGTGGGGTGGGAGGTGGGTGGGTATTATAGAGGGCACGGCTTGCATGGAGCACTGGGTGTGGTGAAAAAATAATGAATAATGTTTTTCTGAAAATAAATAAATTGGAAAAAAAAAAAAAGAAAGACTATATGGTGCACCATTGCCTCCTAGAGGCTAGAGAAACATAGTGCCATACATTGCTTTTTTGACTTATTACTGCAAAGAAACTAATAATATTTAAATCTGCTGGTAAACATGTTTTGTGCTTAACTGATTCATAACTTTGCCATCTAAAGAATTCTGTTGTAACCATTCACAATTGGTTAATACTTAGCAATCACTAGAGACTGAGGTGTCTAAGAGTACAAAATTATGCTAATTGTAACTATGACTGATGAAAATAAGGGAAACAACTCTGTATGTGGAAAAGTAGGAGATATATGAGAAAGATATAAGGAATGGGAATGCATTTTGTCGAAGGAAAAGAAGGTAATTTTGTCTTATATGAGATGGTTATTTGGAAGGAAATGGCTTGGGACAAAACGTAAACGCAAAGGAAAGCTGTAGAAGGTTTGTGAAGGGAAATATTCAGCAAAAGAATTTTAAGTGTGGTCACAACGGACTAAGATTGAAATGAAAAACAAAACAAAACAAAAAAACAGACACTGGTATAGAAAGCTGGTTTTCGCTCTGTTTAAAAGGACAAAGTTCTCTTAGGTTAATTGATCTGCTGCTAAGAACAAAATGTAAACAGTTGTTTCCTCTTTGCCTATCCAGAAAAACCATTTTCCACATTTTGCCTATATCAGGTGTTTCACATACCTAATTATATTTAGGCATGTGCTTTAAAACTGTCTTGATTTTAGCAAATGTTGACAAGATTTAAATTGTAAATGAAATCTCTTTAACTCATTAGGCTTTTCCTTGGTATGATAAGTTACTCAGGAAGTACTGCTAAACAAAAGATAAACGTTGGGTTACATTTGGGTAAATGCTGTAACTATACTAGAGGTTCTATACATTTCTGTAAGGTTTTACAGGCGAGATACACACAACACCAGGCGAGATAGGTGCAAAGCAAGGTTTATTAAAGGCATCCTCGGGTGACGTTCTGAGACTCAGGAGAGGAGAGTGGGGGAAGTCATGAGTGGGAAGGGGTTGAGTGAGTTTTTATTGGGCCAAGGCAGGGCGGGGGCTCATAACCATATTTGGTAAGGTTAGAGGTTGGGGGTTGGAAAGTCCCAAAGTGGCTGGTTTCTGTTTCTTGCATAAGTTTCGATTTACTCAAGGTGACATGTCGTTCGTTGACAGATGTCATTCTGGCAGGAAAGTCCTGGGTGGGGGAAGATGGTGGGCTGGCAGCCATTTTATTGTTCCTCCTGCATTCCCAAGGCCGCCGACCTAAAATTCTGACCTTTTTGGTGTAATAGGGGCAGCAACTCAGATCTGGCTACTTCCTGCTGGCAGGGGGCATCGTCATAGGGTTCCTCAGATGTGAGCAGGTGGGAGTAGGGATGCAGGAGGAGCTGGTTGACAGTGACTCTGGAAACCTCACATATGCAAGCCTGGGCCACTGAGGTAATCAGCCGCTGTAGGAATGCCAAGGACTCGGCTGAGGCCTCGATGGCTGTCTGGAGCTGTTTGGATAAATCTCGGGTAGCATCTATGGAGTGGGCTAGGGCCCCGGTGCCCAGTCCAGTGGCCACTAAGGAAGATGCTAAGGAGATCCTGATGACCAGGGGAAGAAATACAGTCCCTTTTTGTTGGGGGAGGGGAGTACTGAGGATGGCCATTTCCATTAGGGCTGGCACCCTCCAGGCTGGCAACCTGTGGTGACCAGGTGACTAGAACGTGTGGTATCCCCATGGGTCCAAGTTTCTTCCAGGAAGAAGCACCACCTGAACCCAGGGTCACTGGAGGGGCAGCTACGGGGGGGGAGAGTAGAAGGAGGAGGGTGAGGAGAAGTGGTGCCGGAAATCCCCAACCATGTGGGCCCCAGGGTCTGGGAAGTCCAGCTCGCTTTAGGCTAGAGATGTATACCCACGGATGGTGCCCCAGAAGTTTTGCCATGGTGGGAGTTGTAAGAATAACAGTATGGGGGCCAGTCCACCTGGGCTGTAAGGACTTTGGGTGAAATTCTTGTAGGAGAACCTGGTCCCTGGGATTTAGGGCCTGGGGGAATTCTCTGCCAGGGCTGTTCGAGGCAGGATGGTTGCATCTGCATGAGACCCTAAAAGGGCCTGTAGGAGAGTCACATAGGGCATATAAGATAGGAGGGGTGGAGGAGAAGCAGGGAGTTTGTGATTGAGCAGGAAGGGCCGGCGGTACAAGAGTTCAAAGGGGCTGAGTCCTGAAGGTCTGCGAGGAGAGGCCCTGAGTCAGGTGAGTGCTAGTGGGAGAAGGGTTGGCCAAGAGAGGCAAGTTTCGAGAGTGAGTTTAGTGAGTTGCTCCTTGAGGAGGCCATTGGCCCTCTTGACCTTACCTGAGGACTGGGGATGATAGGGGATATGAAGTTTCCAGGTAATGTTGAGGCTCTCGGACACTTGTGTGATGCTGGAGATGAAGGCCGGTCTGTTGTCTGATTGTAGGGTTCGAGGGAGTCCAAATCTCGGGATGATGTGCTCAATGAGAATCATGGCGAACATGTCTGCTATTTCCCTAGCAGTGGGGAATGCCTTGATCCAGCCTGTGAAGGTGTCCACGAGAGTCAGTAGGTATCTGAAGGTTTTGTGTCGAGGCATATGAGTAAAGTCAAGTTGCCAGTCCTCGCCTGGCTGATGCCTGCGGAGCTGATGGGTGGGTCCTGGTCTGTGGAGGCCACCCTGGGCATTGACCACAGAACAGGTTCTGCAGGCCTGGTGTATATCCTTAATGGTCTTTTGGAGGAGGGTGTGGTGAAATAGAGGTTGGGGAAAATGGTATAGGGCCTTTGGATGTGGAGAGACTGGTGGATGTCAGTAATGAGGGTGTGGATTAGGCCATTTGGGAGGCAGTCTTGTCCTGGACATAATACTATCCCTTGTTGCCTAACCTGCCACCTAATGTCTCAAGGGCCCGAATCTCCTCATCAGTGTACGAGGGACTGTGGGGAGTGTTGAGGAATAGGAGGGGGGCTGGTGAGGAGTTTAAAGCCGTTTGTCGGGCAATAGAGTAGGCCCCATTGTTACCTAAAGAGATGGGGTCCTTGGAGGTCTTATGGCCATGACAGTGGACAATAGCCACCTCGGAAGGGTGATTGAGGGCCTCAAGATGTTTGGCAATGAGGGGCCCATTGACTATGGCGGTTTCCTCGGTTGTGAGGACTCCTCTTTCTCGCCAAAGGACAGAGTGGGTGTGGGTAATGAGGAAAGCATATTTGGAGTGAGTATAGATGGTGACCCATTGGCCCTTAGATAAGTGAAAAGCCCTGGTGAGAGCCTATGAGTTCTGCCTTTTGAGTAGTCCCTATGGGAAGAGGGGCCACCTCTATGACCGCGTCTAGGGTGACTATTGCATAGGCAGTGTGTCACTGTCCATCTGGCACTTTAAGGGAGCTCTCATCCAGGAACAGAGTGAGATTGGGGAAAGGCAGTGGCCGATCCAAAAGTCCTGGATGGGAGGGAGTAAGTTCTTCCAGGAGTTGAGAGCAGAAGTGGGAAAGAGTGGGGGTAGATGAGGGTTTTGGTGAGATTTAGGTGAGGGGAGACAGAAAGTGTGACCTGGGGGTTTTCTATGAACATCAGGTGGTAGAGCTGAAGATGGGAAGGAGTGAGTTGTGCCAAGGACTTGTGGCTGACTGAGTCTCCCAGTCGAGGGGGGAAAAAGAAGACTGTAAGGGGCTGTCCTAAGGTAAGTTTGAGGGCCTCCTTTGTAAGAGAAGAGGCTGCTGCTAAGGCCTGAGGCAGGGCTGCCATCCCTGGGCGGTGAAATCTAGTTGCTTGTAGAGATAGGCCACCGCCCGGTAGGTGGGACCAGTCAGTTGGGCCAGGAGGCTGGCGGCCAGCCCAGACCATTCATCAGTGAAAAGATGAAAAGGCTTTGAAGGGTCGGGCAAGGCCAGACTTGGTCCCAAAATGAGGTGGCTCCTGAGCTGGTAGAACAGATGTCTGACAGAGCCTGGGTCGGTTAGAGGTCCCTGTGGTGTGTCTTTGGCAGCCCGGTATAAGGGCTGGGCCAGAATGGCAAAATTGGGAATCCAATATCTAAAAAAGCCCCCCAGTCCTAGGAATGACAGTCTGTCTTCCACATTCTGAGGAGGTTGTAGGTCTTGTAGGAGGTGGATACAATCTCCTGTGAGGGATTTGGAAGTGGGAGTTAGTAATATTCCCTAGTAGGTGACTGAGGGGGTACATAGTTGGGCCTTGGAAGGCATCACTTGGTATCCCTTGGTGCCCAGGAAATTGAGCAGAGTGGCAGTATCCTCCTGAAAGGAAGGGAGGGAAGGACTACAGAGGAGGAGATCATCTACATATTGGAGGAGAGTGCTGGCCTGGAGGGTGCACTGTTGGAGGTCTGTGGCCAGGGCCTCACCAAAGATATGGGGGCTATCACAGAAGCCCTGGGACAGGACCATCCAGAGATATTTTTGTGGGGGTTCTCCCAGGTGAAGGTGAAGAGAAAATAGGAGTCTAGATGGAGGGGGATAGTAAAGAATGCGTCTTTGAGATCCAGGATCAAGAAGTGGGTAGTGTGTGGGGGATGTTGGAAAGGAAGGTGTAGGGGTTGGGAACCACTGGATGGAGTGGGACTACTGCCTTGTAGAGTGGGACTACTGCCTTGTAGATGAGTCTTAGGTCCTGTACCAGGCGATAGGTTCCTGAGGGTTTTTTAAGGGGAAGGATAAGAGTGTTTCATGAAGAGTTAATGGGGATAAGGAGATCCTGCTGCCAAAGGTGGTTGATGATAGGCTTAAGTCCTTGGCATTAAGTCATTGAGATAGGGAATTGTGGGCAGGATGGAAATGTACACTCATCCTTGAGTCGTATCTTGACTGGGGTGTGGTGGGTTGCTATTACAGGTCTGGAAATATCCAATACCTGTGGGTCTACAGAGGGGAGACAGTTGGGGATAGAGAGTGATTCAGAGAGGAGTAGAGGGAGGAGGAGGTGAGCAGAAGTTGATGGAGAGGTAGAGGGAGATCTTGGCCATTCTGATAGTCGCATCTGGGTTCTACAGCTGGGATGGCCTGAGCACCAATGGGCATGGTGGCATCAGTGAGATGGACCTGATCAGCATGTTCTCGGGCAGCAGACTGAATGCGCTCCCTCTCCTCATTGGTGAGGGTGGTGGTTTGGACCACATGTAGGTCGTGCCAGGTGAGGTCTTAGGCCTGGGCCAGATATTAGAATTCCTTTAGTTATCAGGATTGGCTGAAAAGAGATGTGAGGGGAGAGTTGGTGGGGGCAATACCAGGATGGGAAGGGGCAAGTTTTTTTCAGGAGTCAGGATTAGAGTGGGGAGGCGTAGGGGTTGATAAGGGTGCTGGTTCCGAAAGCCTGAACATAAGGAACCTCAGCCCATCTGCCTTGGTGTCTGCCAAGGTTATTTAGGTTTGTGAAAATTTGGTAATCAAAAGTGCCTTCCGGAGGCCATTGAGATTGGTTATCTAATTGGTATTGTGGCCATGTGATGGTACAGTAATGTAAGAGATGTTGCTTTCATAGGTCCTGGTCCAGTTCCAGGGTCTTAAATTTAGCCAAAGACACCCTAGGGATGTTTTGGGGTTGAATTTGCATTGAGAGGTCCCCATGATTCCTTGTTGGGCAATCTGAGGATTGGAGGAAGGCGTCCCCACATCCAACACTGGGTTGCGGAAAGACAGTGTTGACTGCCACAAAATTAGGACATCTCCCACTTCCCGGAGTTGCAGAGGTCACCTGGTGACAGGCGGGGTAGGCCCAGACACAGCCATGATTAGAACAGGGCTTTCTGGAGAGATGCAGAATTGGGGGAAACTCACCATGGCTTCAGAAGTGGCGTTCGGAGAGGCAGGTGCAGGTCCAAGTAAGGAGAGGAGAGAGCCTCCTCACCAGGGTGGGGGCACGATCTCCTCTTGGGTTTTGGCACCAAATGTAAGGTTTTACAGGCGAGATACACAAGACACCAGGTGAGATAGGTGCAAGGCAAGATTTATTAAAGTTGCCCTCGGGCGAGGTTCCACAACTCAGAAGAGGAGAGTCAGGGAAGTCACGTATGGGAAGGGGTTGAGTGAGTTTTTGTTGGGCCAAGGCAGGGCAGGAGCTCATAACTATATTTGGTAAGGTTAGAGGTTGGGGTTGGAAAGTCCCAAAGTGGCTGGTTTCTGTTTCTCACATAAGTTTTGGTTTTCTGAAGGTGACGTGTCCTTGACAGATGTCCTTCTGGCGGGAAAGTCCTGGGTAGGGGGAAGATGGTGGGCTGGCAGCCATTTTATTGTTCCTCCTGCATTCCCAGGCTGCTGACCTAACAATTTCCCAAAGTTTTAATGTTTTGATAAAGTATTTATCAAACTTGATATTTAATTATTGAAGTATTATGTGTTACAGAAATAACCTGATTTCCTTGCTAGCTAAATTGTAAACTCTCATTGCTTCAGCTCTTTAACCATATCTGTTCTAAGTTTTTTCATTTATAATTGTTTTAATTCTCCTGTAAAATGAGTTTCACCTTAAAGGAGATTCATATGAAGGACTTTCAGGAGAAATACAGGTATTCAATATATTAAAAATCCTAAAACTGAAATGGGAAAGAATTTCCAGAACTAACTAAAGCTGTGTTCAAACTAAACCAGAATTAGTAGCATGGGACAAAATGAACTGAAAGATTATAGTGTTGTGTCTCTTAGTGTTGTGACTTTTCTTTGAAACATTACTGGTTCTCTAATGTTTTCTCTTCCACACTAAGGAAAATTTTACTTTAGTTACCTGTGACTTACAGAAATGTAAAATATTCATTTGTAAACAAATCAAAGCATTCAAATATTCTTTCTATCTGAACCCTCTAAAACTCAAAAGGTACGTATTCTTTCTTCCATGACAATGAGTTATTTGCATAAGTTCAATAAGAATCTGTTCTCCTTGTAACAGGACACCATTGGAAACATGGGTTATTTTACCAGGGCTTTGACTGGAATGTAATATTTGAGAAAGACATGCATAGTCTCAGATATGACCAGACAGCTTAAAGGAACTAAGGTTGACTTTATAAAACATGGAGCCGTAAAATCCCTTGGAACTACTGGCCTGAAACCTTGCTTACAGAGTTCTCAGCAGCCTCACCAGGTGAGTAAAGAATGTCACTTCTTGGCAGGTGCAGGAACCTCAGAATGCTTTGGGAACCTCATGAAGAGGAATCTGCCCAAATCTACAGATATTATACAGGCATGTCTGATGGCAAGTAGTTGGATTGGCTTCCAGCCTGGAGAGGCTACTTAAAAGTCCAGCCTAGAGATTCCTTATGAGAAGTTCCAGTAAAGCAGATTCTAAAAGATCTATATGATCACTCACTGTTCTTGCTGAGCTCATGAAAATAATTAGTCCAAATCTGTTAAAAACTGGACTTGTTCTTCAAATAAACTAGTCCTGATTTGGCTATCTCTGAAAATGAGGGTCATTTTAGACAGAAAAATCATGTTTCAATAACACACCTTGTGGGTTCTAGATTCGATACCATTTTAATGTTGTTTATCTAAACTAGACAACTTGAGATAAACTTCAGAGAAGTTACACAATAGCTCATTTAGACGATCTTCTTGCTTAATATTCTGTGGGGATAATAATAACAGGACCCCATGGCATATGATTAAACAGCTGGAAAATGGGACTGATTCCCCAATAGTTGTGTAACTTATCACCTTGACCAGTTCTGTGTGGCTGGGATAATGAAAGCACTCCCCAAAAGCCAGAAGCATACCCCACTCCATAAGATTAACTGTGGACTTGTGGAGATAATAGATGACCCCACTTTCTTTATGATTAGTTGGGTAATGTACTTGGAGATAACCTTATTTCCTGAGACAAGTTTTCTCCCATTTGCTAGTGATCTCTTGTAATTAGAATGAATGTTAATACCTCAAACAAAGAGCTTAACAGTATTTTTCAGTTATATTTATCATAGAAACCACCTCTATTGAGGTACAACTATAAACAAAGGCTTTCTAAGCATACAACAGTACTCCTGATAAAAGGAACCTCAAAGCTCATTATGGGACAGCCCCTGACTAAAATAACTTAACATTAGGTCCAAAGTGTCTTCAAAAAAAAAAAAAAAAGGCCACCAGTGGATGATGGAGTCTTTACCAGTGTAGCTACTGGCACATCGGGCCTCAGGACTTCCTTTAACTTTTACTTCAAGATTTCACAGGAACTCAGCAATGATATGGAATGTATCACAGATTCATTAACATCCCTCCAGACACAACTCTCCAGTCTGGCAGCAATAGTCCTCCAGAATTCACGAGCCCTAGATCTCATCCTGTAGGAGGAATGCTTCCGCTACATCAACCAGTCTGGGATCGTCACCTCCAAGGTTCAAGAGCTTCAAGACTGCATTCAACAACACCGAGAAGAACTTTTTGCCTGAGGATTTAATCGCCAGAAGTGGATTACTTCCCCTCGCACGCCTCCCCATCCCTGTTTCTCTTGATAACCCTAGGCCCCTGCATCCTCACTGACCTCATTTGCTTTATCAGGGAAACTGTCTCCCAACCCACGACTGTCCACATCCTCGCCCTCTAGATATAAATGATGATCTTTATGTTAACTCTATGGATCATCAAGAGGGGGAATATGAGGCAGAAAAGCCCAAAATGGCCACCTCTCTGAGATGAGGAATCACCAAGGATGACTTGGCACTTCTCCACCAAGTCACTTCTGCATAGCTTTAATAACTGCCATGTGACCCCCAAGCCAATCAGCTATGAGAAATTGCAAAAATCCCTAGTTTGCCTATAAATACCTGTCCCAACAAAGGCTGGATGCTCAGACTTCGGGAGTGATCCCGCTGGGCCCGCTGGTGATAATAAAGCTAAGTTTTCCCTGATTTCCCATGTGCCGCTTGAGTTTCCTCATTTGCTTCAGATTCTCTGCAACACAATCAGAGAAAGACAATTATTATAGGATCTCACTGATATGTAGAATTTAGGAAATAAGGGAGAGGATCATAGGGGAAAAGAGGAAAAAAGTGAAACAAGACAAAACCAGAGAGGGAAACAAACTATAAGAGACTCTTAATCCTAGGGAAAAACAAAACAAAACAGGGTTGCTGGAGGTGAGGTTGCTGAGAAGATGGGGTACCTGGGTAATGGACACTGGGGAGGGTATGTGTTGGAATGAGCACTTGATATTATATAAGACTGATGAATCACAGATCTGTACCCCTGAGACAAATAAAACATTATATGTTAATTAATTGAATTTAAATTTAAAATAATTAAGTTAAAAAAATTCTTGGTGAAGGAAACCATCACAAAACCAAAAGTCAATCTACTGAATGGGAGAAGATATTTGTAAATGACATCTCAAATAAAGGGTTAGTAGAAAATATTAATAGAAAACATACAGCTTACTAGCCGAAAAAACATATAATCCAATTAAAAAATGGGCAGCGCACTTGATAGACATTTTGTTCAGAGAAGTCACACAAATGCCCAATAAACACATGAAAAGATGTTCAACATCATTTATCATCAGAAACCGAAATTCAAAGCAACAATGAGATAACATCTCACATTTGTCAGAATGTCGAAAATAACTTAAAAAACAAAACAAAACAGAAGAAATAACAAGTGTTGGTGAAGACATGGAGAAAAAGAACCCTCATATGCTATTGGAGGGAATACAAACCAGTGTATCCACTGTGGAAAGCAGTATGGAGGTTCCTCAAAAAAATTAAAAATACAATTACCATATGTTCCAGTAATTCTACCACTTGCTAATTACACAAAGAAAAATCTGAAATTTACTCTAAAATATACACATATGCATATCTGGGTTATTGGTTCGCAACTTTGGAAGTGGATAATTAGCCTTTGAAGGTCTCTATTAATAAGTGTACATTACATAAATAGCTATGACCAACCATTATCTAAATTTGCACTGGGAGGTTTTTTGCTTGTTTTGTTATGTTTGTTTTTTAATTTGATCATAGGGATGTTAGAAATAATTTCCCTGGAGAAATGAATAATATTCAAAAAATGTGTTTAGCAAAAAAGATTACATAGGAATTACCATCTTTGCATGAATGAAATATAAAACTTGATAAACTCCGCAGCCAAGTGCTTAATGAAGAACTCTGTCACCTGACCCAATTAAAACATAAGAGTAAACACTTGACTGTAGGTGCTTCTCAAAATGCCTAATAATGGAGGTGGTGGGGATGGGGGGGGTCATCTGCTAGCTTTACACTGACAATTTGTATGGCTTTTTTTTTTTTCCTTTTTGATATCAAATATTTTTATCTGTAGACAAGCTTTTAGTGTATTATCCCACTTGCTAGAGTGGTACTAAGGGATGAAGAAAACATCAGTATTTATTAAAATAATCTGAAAGTTGTTTATTTTATTCAAATAATGCAATAGTAGTTCATTTACCTTTGTTTGTAAAACTGATATTTATGTCTGCTTTCTATTAACTGAAAAGAAAATTAGTTCCCAGTGATAGTTCAACACGAAACACATGTAATAGTCCTTTAAGGATAATTAGAGCCATGAGTAGGAGGGCCCCTTTATCATAATGGATGCCTCCGCATTCTTATTATCTGGCCAGTTGTTAACAATCTTTAGGTAGAGAGTACAATTCTCAGAACAAAGTTCCTAATTTAGAATTCTAATTTTTATTCATTTGGGAATTAATTCATTAAATCATTTAATATTCTTGCCTGCTACTGTTTGCCAATGGCTGAAGATAGGAAAGCAGAAAAGAAATAGTCTCTTTTTCTGAATGAGCTTATAAACTGTGGAAAGAAATAGACAAGGAATTATTACACAGTGTATAATGACATGAATACACAGACTGAAACCTTGAGATTCAGAAAGCATAATTCTTTCAAGAATTACAAGGTATTCAGCGGATTTGGAGCATAAGCAGGGAGGGAAAGCAAAGAAATGTGAGCTAAGGGTGGCTGATACCTGGAGGTCAGCTCTAGTTTGGATTTTTCCTGAGGGCAATAGTGTGAAATTGAAAAGTTTTTAAATGTGAAGTGACATTCTCTCCATACAGCCCTCTGCCCAGCAGCTCCTTTTCATAGCTCAGGAGACAGCAAACGCCTGAGGCATATTCCAGGGTGAGACTATTGTGTCCTTTACGGGAGTCATTGTCACTGTCACCCCAGAGGCTGTATCCTCCCTGAGTCTCAGGAGTGCCAGAAGCTCTGCCTTTATTCTCAGTGAAAAGTTCTCCATAACAAGGTATCCTTCCCTGAACCTCTAAGTAGATAGCTTTTTTGATTGTTTGCTATCTTTTCTTTTGACAATAAGACTCCAAAAGCCTTTTGCTTGGTGGAATGCTCCTCCTCACATCATAAATGTCTGGAGGGGCTATGGGCAGGTGAAAAATGCAAGGCAGTTCCCTGTTCAAATTTTCGACCTTCCACTTTTTCTGAAGAAAAATGGAGGTGCTGATGGAGAGGATCCCCAACCAGAATAGAGTTGACAATGCAGGACCCAGAAGCTAAGGTTAGACAGGAAACCTAGATCCATGGTTACCTGAATGCTGAAAAGCTGCCTCAGAATCGAATCTGAATGTAGATTTGGGGACAATGGTTGAGTTCATTATAGACATTAAATGCTGCTTTATTTCTTTTGGGGCAAAAGTGCACCAAACAAAATTTGTTCTTAAGCAGAAAACCCTATTTTAGATACCTAAAATTTCAAAAATTTTGATGAAGCTTTATATGTGCTACCTGAAAAGATATTTCTTTTTATGTCTACCTATACAAAACCTGAAATGTGTTCCATGCCATACAGGTGTGTGCATCACAGCATGTATTGCATTATTTGTTGTTTCCTGTTTTTTTTGTTTTTTTTTTTTTTTTTTATTAAATAGCTTCAGTTTTCATTTTGGTGCTAGTGAATTGAATAAGGAGTCATTTAATTTACAGATAAATAGCACCTATTTTATAATCTATTTCTCTCGTCAAAATAAGGTGTCTTTGTTCTTGTTTCTCCGTCTGTAAATTTTTCTCAGTTGTTTAAAATGAGGCACTCTTAAAGAGCAAGGTATAAAATATTAAAGTGTACTTTTTAGGAAGGCAATTTTTAAACATCATGATTGACAAAAGAATGTAAAAATTATAAAATGTACATCAATTTCAGTGACTCTTAGGATGTTGAGTTTTTCACTGATAATTCTTTTATAGAGAAATAGTTTCATAAATTCTCACCAAGAATGGAAATACTTTGTTATTTTATTTCCATCTTTCTTATAAACTTCCTCTTTTGTTCTGTATGTTGCTATTGTGAGAATAATAAAAGATAAGGCACCCTAAAATCAAGTGTTATTTTAGTGTTGAACTTTCATACCCATTGCTATAATCAAGATGCTTTAATTTCATTTCTCAAAAAAGAGGTAAATGTTTTCTTAACTGAAACTTTTCTTTTTCAACAAGAATTTAATCTATCATATATGTTTTACCTCTAAAGACTGTGTGCTAGCATTCCCTCAGTAAACAGGAGAGTACCAGGAAGTTCAAAATACATCCATCATTCTTAGAATGAGAAAATAAAATACTCCCCAAAACTACATCCTCTTTGATTTGATGAGAATGCAGAAAGGTAAAGAAAAAACATTAAATCATAAAAACCAAGATCAAAAAATCCAATATTTAACAAAGTTGATTTTTCCAGAATATAATTTAGGATAGTTGACCTTAACATCTTTAAATGTCTATGAAATCAAAAGGAAGGGTGTCAGGGTGGTTCAGTTGGTTAAGTATCTGACTTCAGCTCAGGTTAATGATCTTAGGATTTTGGGATCAAGCCCTGTGTGGAGACAGCTCCAACCCACCCCCTGACCTTGGGCTTCCAGCTCAGCAGAGAGTCTGATTCTCTCTCTCCCTCTGCCCCTTCCCCTGCTCATGCGCTCTCTCTCTCTCTTAAATAAATAAAGTCTTTTTAAAAAGCTTATTCTTTTTTAATCCCTAAAAACAGACAGTATTGGTGTTCTACATTATTTCCTAAGAAATGTGTATGGATAGATAAATTGGCATAATATAACATATTTACACACACACAGATGCATACATGTTAAAATAAAACAAAAACCTTTTAACAGATTTAGTATTTTCTCAAATAATCTTTAAATAAAAATATCCAAATGTTGGGAGATGATTCTCCATGGACTTTCTTCATAACTAAAATCACCATTTTCCAGGTATCATTTCAAGGATGTTTGTAAAGAGAACAGCCTTAGAAGATAGATACCCTGTCTCCCCTCAGGGTAGAGAATAGATGCATTTCCTTAACAAAATAATACACTGCCTCTTTGCAGGTAATATGGGGGCAAGTTTGCTAGCAGCCTGCTTAGAAACTTGAGGGTTTCCTAGGCTTATGTTTCCTTAGCTCTGATACAAACCCATGGCATTTTTGCAGCATCTACCTGGACCCCTCCACATCCCTTCTATGGGACTTGGGGAGCAAAGGGAACTGATGCACACATACAGGTCATCCTGCCTCTTACACCATAAGTAATATGGGAATTTGACCCAAACCTAGAAATCTTGATTCTTCTGCCACCATCCATAAAACTGGGAAGCAAACTTGTCCAGTTACAAATAGGCTGAAATCTCAAAATGTTTATAGTTCTTAAGACCTTACTACATAAAATTCCACAAGCACATAATTTAAAATGACACATGTTGATATATGATGACTTGAGTAAACTGCACAGTTCTGGAATGTAGTAATTTGTGAGCTTTCACTAATGTATACCTACCACATCCTCCACAAAATACAGATGAGTTCTATCACTTTGGCAATTTCTCTCGTATCTTTTTCAACCAGCCTCTACTGTAAACATTATCAATAATTGTTCTTCTTTCCCCATAAATTAGTTTTGCCCATTCTCTCTCTTGTTCTCTCTCTCTTTTTTTTTTTTTTTTTTTTTTTAAGATTTACTTATGTGAGAGAGAGAGTGTGAACACAAGCAGGAAGGAGGGGGGAGAGGTAATCTCAAGCTGAGATCCACAGAGCATGGAGCCTGACATGAGACTTGATCTCAGGACACTGAGGTTATGCCCTGAGCTAAAGAGTGAAATGCTTAACAGACTGAGACACCAAGGAGTCCCTTATTTTGCCTGTTCTTAAAGTTCATTTGTATTAAAACATTTCGTGTGGCTTCTTTGCAGTCTACTGCTTCTTCTCAAAATAATGGTCCCCAAAGTCATCCATATTGTTGTGTAAATTATATTTTGCTATTAATTGGTAAGTAGAATTTCATTACATTTACTTGCACAATTTGTTACCCGTTCTTATCTGTTGATAGATGCCTGTATTTTTTCCAGTTTTTAGTTCTTATGAATAAAACTACACCAAATATTCATGCATAAGTTTCTTTATGATCATATGTTGGGTAAATATCTAAAAGTGTAATGAATAGATCACATGGAGTGTTATAAAATGGGTATATGGCATTCGTTTAGATTTTAAAGAAATCGTCAACTAGATTGCCAAAGTGGCTCTACTACTTTTTCTCCTACCAGCAAAATATGAAAGTTCTAGTTACTCTTCATTGTCTCCAACATTTTGGCTTCTCAGTTATAGCCATCTTTGTGGGTGTGAAGTGTTACCTCACTGTGGTTTTATTTTATATTTCCCTGATAAGAAACAATGTTGAGTAACTTTTCATGTGCCTACTAGTTATTGATACATACTCTTTTATGAAGTGTCTGACTGAATTTTGCCTGTTAAAAAAAGAACCTGTGCTACTTATCTTATTATTGATTTGTAGAAATCTTTTATATTTCATTTTTCAGATCCACACGCATATACACATATACATATATGTTATACATAAATATATAGATGCATATTATATGTATAATGTATAGATGTAAATTTATAGATGTTAAATACTTTCATATGCATATATTATATGTATATATATATGTGTATTAAACACTTCTAATCTATAGCTTTCATTTTTATGTTCTTAATGGTAAATTCTGATAAATGGGTTTAATTTTTTAGAAAGTTCTATTTATCTTTTTTTAATTTTTTTTCAAAGATTTTATTTATTTATTTGATAGAGAGAGAGAGATCACAAGTAGGCAGAGAGGCAGGCAGAGAGAGAGGAGGCAGCAGGATCCTTGCTGAGCAGAGAGCCACATGTGGGGCTCAATCCCAGAGTTCTGCGGTCATGACCTGAGCTGAAGACAGAGACTTAACCCTTTGAGCCACTCAGGTGCCCCTCTATTTATTTTTTAAAAATTTTTTGATAAGGACACTATAGGTGTTTAATCCATTCCAAACTTTTTTTTTTTTTTTTTAGAGTTTGATGTATGAGTTAAAGTGCATTGTTTTTCTTTACATACTGTTTTTCTTAAAAGATACCCAGTTGTTCTAATACATTTGTTGAAGACTTGCCATTCTCCATTGAATTGCACTGGTGCAATTCAGCTGTCTATGATGTGTGTATCCTAACATATTACAGGTCTGTGATATCCCAAAATTGAACTCAGCAGTATTTCCCAGATCTGTTGACATTTATTTGGTGTTTGTGATTTTGATTAAGAATTTAGTTAAAATTTTATCTGTATCTGAATATAGTATCTATATATATCAATCCAAGAGCTATTACTGCATGAAACAAGCAAGTTGATGATGGGTATTAAGGAGGGCACAGATTGCATGGAGCACTGGGTTATACACAGACAATGAGCCATGGAACACTATATCAAAAACTAATGATGTAGTGTATGGTGACTAACATAACGCAATTAAAAAAAAAAAGAAAGAAAAAAGTTTTCCAAATGAAAATTTCAGTTTTGGTCTAACATGTCATGTTCAGAATAGTATCTTGATTGCCTCAAAATATAATGAATATTTTATAAAAGCTGTATATACACAGCTTCAAAAAGGTGTTTATGATTTATGGACTATTTTTTAGCCCATATAAGAAATTAACATTAAGACTCATACTTATTGGCTTACTAACTCTCATAGCTCTTATTTTTAGTCAAATTTTCACAGGTTCACAGTGCTCCTCGATATAAAACATATTTTTATATACATGTGATATAAAAAAACATTGAAAATGCGAAGTAATAAGATTTTCTATTTTTGTATATATATTTGCCAAAAGAAACACAATTTATAATTCTTCAAAGAACTACAGAGAGCTTTTAAGACACATTTTAGTACAGCATAGTAATTACATCCTGAATTAAACCTTTAGTGGGTAATGGATTTTTAAAATTGTCTTTTCTCAAACCATTCAGTCCAAAACTTCCTGAAATTTGCAAAATCCTAGAAATATTACTAACGCTAAGGTGTTCCTGAAGTTTCATATGTAAAGTGCCTAATAGATACATTTCTATACATCTCTAATAGAAATTTTCCACTACATTTTAGTAATCTACACAACACCACAGGAGATGATAATAGACATGGAAGCCAAACTTAATGTTAATGAACTTTCTATGTTTATTAGACACTTTGGGTAGAGTTTTTGCATGGTGTGCAAGGGAGTGGAAGTACAACTCTAATTGGCCTTAATTGGAGATGCATAATTAATTCTCTTCATACTGTGCTAAAAATCCCAGTGTCTGTTGTTTCAATTGGCCTCTAAATATGAAGATAAAAAAATTATGGTACAGTAATAATGTTTATTGAAATAAACTTTGTAATATAAAATATTTCTTATAAAATAATCATGGATCTTTTTATATTGATATGTGAATTATTTTTCCTTTCATATGAGATTAACAAATTAATATTTAAGGTTATGTGTTGGAAGGATGATTGCATCAGTTCTCCTTATACAAATAGCAGTTTTAAAAGGCACTTATAGGAATATAGTATAGTGGAACTTTAAATAAATAAAGTAAAATTAAGAATTGAGATTAAACTTTTAAAAAATATTAAAATAAACCCATATTAGGGAGAATAAATTACTTCAGGATTGATTGCCAATCTTAAATAAATTCATAGAATAATAATTTGGATCCTCTATATTATTTTTGCCCACAAACATTAAATCATGAAAATTTATATTACTTTCCTAATGAAATGAGAGAATTTATAAATACAAAGAAGAAGTATGATTATGGAAAAGAAACAAAAACAAAACATGATGTTGCAGCTATGAAATCATTTTAATCTTATTTCAAATCCATTTAAATGCATTTTTAAATCAATAAGGAACTGACTATAATCAGATCACATTATACTGTAATTGACTCATTGAGTTTAATGTGACTAGAGGTTGTTAAGAGGCATGTCTTGTATATTATTAATTTGAAAGACCAATTTTTGGATGATCTTATTGATGCCTACCGATAAGCTGATGATGCAAAGAAGAGTTGGGGGTAGTGCTTTTTTTTCCCCTTTGACACTAGTTGTAATTAACATCTTTGTCTTTACCTTAAAACAATTATATATATGTTATATTATTATAATTATATATATTACATATAATATACATATATATTTTTATCTTAAGATAACCAAATTCATCTGTACTTTACCATTAGTTCTCTTTGAAATTTAAATATAATTGAATTACTGAAGGCAAAAATGCAATTTCCTCTCGTGCCGAATGTTTGTCAATAATTGCGTATGTCCTTTGTTTTATCAAACACATTTATTAACATATGATATCAATTTATCAGTACAATAACAGAAAAGGTTGAAAAATTGCCCAGTATGTTTTATCAATAGAGAGGAACATTTTCATTGATTCAGTCAAAAATGTTTTAATGTTTTGACTATTCTCAATTTCTCACATATGGAAGGATAGTTATTTTTTTTTCCTTCCCCAAATTTTCTGGTTAATTGCTTTAACATTATTTAACCTAACAAAAGGAAATAATGATAATTACAAAGTTTAGAGAAAATATGTCCACCATTCTAATTTTTTATGTGAAAATAGTTCACCCATATGGCTTCTGATGAAATGAGATTAAAAATTGAATTCATTGAGATACAAAGTGTACCTATATCATTCCACATATGATATGAAATAGTTTCAGTATTAAAAAAAATGAGAAGACCCTCATTTTTAATATTGGAAAAAAGTGGGGTAAAAACCTAAGAGAGTGAAATTTTGTTCCATATAAGGGAGGATGGCGGTTTTACTCACCACTATGTATGGAGTGTATTACGGTGCTGCCTCTTACAATGTGATCACTATATATTTGTTGAACGAATGGATGGATGAGTCACGGTTAACAGCTAAATCAAGTCAGTCAGCTTTAGATCTATATGTTTCAGTGAATACCAGTTTACTTGAATGTATTTATGAAACAATCAGCAGTTTCTTTGTTGTTGTTAAAATCAATGCAATCATTTTCTAAATATTTTAAGGAAATTCAATGCAGATTGAGTAGAAAGTACCAAGCAAATGGTGCTTTTCCTACTTTCACAAAAGATTTCAGAGCAATCTGGTTTTAAATCATGTCCAGCTACAATAATAAAGAATATTTGACCCTTCTTGGCCAGGGAAAATAATTGAACTCTTGAGCTAATGGATGAAACAGATGTTTATACACAATCACAAGAGACTTTTTTGAGGCCATTTCCACTACTCTGCACTGCAGCCTGTAGTAGATATTGACATTTGACCAGTACAAACAAATATAAAGATCGATTTGCCCTGAGTACATTAAAAAAAAAGTTAAATCTACAGTAGATATTATAGCTAAATTAGGATATTTATATGTAATTGGGTCTGATCCCCTTATATATATTGTTTAATCCTATTTTACTAGCCCTCACGCCCATGATCTTTTTTGATCTATTATAATTCTCAGATCATTCTGTAAGTGCTTTTTACACTAACAGTTTTAAAATGAACTTTCTTCCAATATATTTTTTAACTGATGTGAATTATTTAGTATTTATCTACTATCACATAGACATGCAAATAAAAACATAGAACCCAACAGTTGCGGAATCACTAAGTAGTCATTTAGGTATAAGAAATATTGAAAATACTGGAAGTTTTATCATCAGAGAATAAAAGATCAGCTTTTTGTTTTTTATTATTTTTTAAAAGATTTTATTTATTTATTTGTCAGAAAGAGAGAGAGAGAAAGCACACAAGCAGGCAGAGAGGTGGGCAGAGGCAGAGAGAGAGGCAGGCTCCCTGCCGAGCAAGGAACCTGATGCGGGACTCGATCCCAGAGTTCTGGGATCGTGACCCGAGCCAAAGGCAGCGGCTTAACCCACTGAGCCACCCAGGCGTCTCAAAGCTCATCTTTTTAAAGTTTAGGCATTGAGAGTCAAAAACCTTCTGTTGTGTTGATGGTTTAATTCAATTTTCTCCATATATATATATATATATATATGTGTGTGTGTGTGTGTGTGTGTGTGTGTATATACGTACATATGTGTATATATATGTGTGTGGGTATATATATATTCAGACTATATATAGATATATATTTATATAAACTATATATATTATATAGTTTTCTTGGATGATTAGACTTTATGTCTTTCTAACCTAAGTAAATATACCCAAATATTCAAGAGTCCAATAATGAGATCAAATAATACATGCATATTGTCGCTTCACAGTTCTTTTCCTGGGCACAGTATCTGAGGCTGTGCTACTCTTCTATGATACTTATTTTCATTATTTCTTTAGCTACCATTCCAGACTGAATTAAGCCACAGTTTGAGCTTTCAGTTTATGCGATGATGATGACACTATTCTGCATATAATGGTCCCTTGTCTCTTTTTTTAGTTGTCTATTACTGATAGAGTATGAATAACAAGATCATAAACACTCCTAATTAAGCTATAAGACATGACAGGTTGTGAATTGTGTTGTAATATTTCACACCTAGTGTGTTGCTAAGCATGAGGCTGAAGGCTCTGAGCCATCAATGCACCTGAGCGTGAATTAACACTGCACAATTCGTACCCTGGAGTATCTGACTTAGATTATGAAATAGTGAATTTATTTGGTAATTAAAGAAATAACTTTGTTTTGTGTTTTGTCCTAATTTAATTTTATGCATGCAGGTTAGACAATATCAATTTATTTTGAAAAAAGATTTTTCAAATAATTTAAGATAAACTATGGACTATAATAATCTGAAACCAAAGAGAAACACTACTGAAATTTCTTGAATACACTATAGTAAGCTTCTCACTTGTTATATCAAAATATTTGTTTTGACAATGACTGACACAATTTTGTGAAAATGGTTTTATAGCCTCTGAGGGTTAGTAACTCTTACCTGATGACTGTTATAATGAAATGCAGTTTGAATGGTTCTGTCTTACCCAACTATTACCTTAATTCTATATGTATGGCAGGTTAAAAAAAAAAAAAAAAGGAAGGTCATGGATGAAAGGAAACACCACAGAAACAGGTGACTTCTCACATATAACAGAGCTGGCATTTGAAAAATAATACAACAGTATATTTTGTGCTACTCAGTACCCCTTATTATGTATGCATGTACTTTGAAATAAAATCACTGAAGATAAAATAACAGCTATAACATAGAGTTAAGCAACTTATTTTCTAAGTTACTAGGTTTTATATAAATATATAATCTATAAAAGTTATAAAGTGAACACTTTATCAAAGTGTTTATTTGAACACTATTTAATATCATCTTGCTTTTCCTAATAGTCCCATGGTCACAATAGAATCATAAAAAGTGTACCAAAAATTGTCCTAGATTCCAAAGAATATGATATTAAAAATATCTCATTATTTTTAACAACATAGGTTTTGGTGTGAGATAAAACTCAGTCTGTTTTCATGAATCAGAATCTTTACTTTAGCATAAATGACTTCCTTTAGCATTTCTTTTAAGGCAGATCTAGGGGTGATGAACTCCCTCAGCTTTTGTTTGGTGAAGTTTTTATCTGTCCGGTATTTCTGCAGGACAGCTTTAGTGGTTAAACTGTTCTTGTTTGATAGTTTTTTCTTTCAGTGCTTTGAACCTATCAGCCCTCTTTTTCCTGGCCTGCAAGGCTGTTGCTGAGAAATCGGCCGACAGCCTTCATGGGCTTACTTGTATGAGTTTCTTTTCTCTTTTTGCTATCAAAATCCCTTGTCTTTGATTTTTGAGTTCTATTATGTGTTTGGTTAGTCATTTTGGGACTGAATTTGCATGGAAACCTGTAAGGTTCATGTACCTGTATGTCAATATCTATCTCCAGCTTTAGATAGTGTTCAGCCATTATTTCTTTAAATAGGCTTTCTGTCTCTTTCTTTTTCTTCCTTTTGGCATTCTCATAATGCAAAAATTGTATGGTTGATGATATCCTATAATCCATATAGGTTTTACCTATGGGGATCACCTAGAGATAATTATTGTATTCATTTGGTGGTACCCTGTCTCCCTGATTATTTGTGTTTTCTACAGTCTTGTGTAGATGGCACCACATTTGATGGAGCAGTTACCTCTTCTGGACTTTACATACGGTTTTGGTGGGGAAAGAATCTTCACCCGTGGGAGGTGGGGAGCGCCAGCAGCGTGGATGTAGGAATTCCGGCGGCAGTGAAGGCCCAGGGTGTAGGTGTCATGCAGCTCCATTACCAAAGTCAGCAGTAGCGAGGAATGAGGGGATTCTCAGTGGTCAAGACTGCTGGTATCAATGATGATAGCTGAGAAGACAAAGTCTTCTCTGTCAAAGACTGGAGGGGGCCTGTTGATCTCTTTTATCCCACAGGGATATAGTGGCTGACGGAGCCCCCATGGCAGCAGGTCTGGCTTGCAGGCTCACGAGCAGTGGTAGGAGCACTGTGTCTGATGCATGGTGTCTGTTAGGCAGCCGCAGTCCTGGCAGCTGGAGCACAGGGGCTCACAGAAGGAAAGCAGCTCCAGGGTCCAGGACACTGGCTTGCTCCCCATGTAGTGGCTCAGGTGTCCGAGCAGCTGTATAGCAGGGTGACAGAGCCATGGTTCTGAGGTGTGGGGTGTGTGCATGGTTTGGAGAAAGACTGGCTGCAGTGATCCCGGATAGAGCAATAGTACTCCTTCTGAGGGGCCCACAGCAGCTTTCGCTCTTCACGTGTCTATAGCAGCAAAGGTTGCTGGTTACCTCCGTGGCAAAAACTGCCCGAGTCCTCTGTGGAGCAGGCTGCAGGGATCCACCATAAACACTGTGGGTCCTCCACTCTGAAAGCTGTGGGGTGGGTGGCTTATTTTTGTCCATAGATTGAGACAGAATATATTGCCTATATCAGGAAACCTTACACACACAAGTGAGAGTACATGTATTAGAGCCATGACTCGAGGAATAGAAATAGTATAATTTTGAGTAGTAGAATCAACAGAATTAGTCATTTATAAATGTATCAAATAGTAAAATTAAACTAAATTTTGAGAATACTCTTTTCCTTAGGTTATTATGGGTCTATTACCAAAAATAATTGTCAGAAGGTAGACCTAACTTGTAGGTGTGTGAATAATTTTATTATTTTGATTTTGACCTAACAGAACTCAGGTGAACCTATCAAGCAGTCAGGTAGAAAATTAAGTATTTGTAATTGTTACTATTATTGTTATTGTATAGTATTATATATTGTATATATTGTATAGTATTCTGTGTATATATTACATACATTATATACAATATATTATATATAACATATACATTATATTATATATAATATACAATAACATTGTGTGTATATATACACAATATAAATTGTATATATTGTATAGTATGGCATATTGTATAGTATTGTAATTGTTACTATTACTACTAGAACAGAATGCTGAGTATGAAGAGCCTGTATTTTATGCCTGAGGTCACATGACCAGTGAGTCATGTATTAAACCATATCCTAACTCTAAAACTCAAAGTTTTCCCCATAAAGTCTTCAAATATTCCCTATCTGAAATATCAGCTAGAGGGATAACTTTTATTTTGTTGTCTAAGACACAAAGCTAAAGATCATCCCTGATTTTAGTTTGAGAATATTCAAAATATAAGCATTTTAACTCTTTTATTAATTCTAATATTATTTCTACCTTTTACACTTCTAGTTATAATAAAACACATTAGTCTTTCTCAACTGCACAATTGCAAAAACAGTGTAGTCACCAGCCACCTGCCTGGATCCTCTATTGCAGTGTTACTCAAAAGTGTGGGCCACAGACTAATTTAAATTGTTAATTTAGAGTAAAGTTAAATTTCCAGTCCAGAAATTTTTTGTTATGTGTCTACACTAGATAATTACTTAAACTGAAGATGTAAAATTTGAAATTTTATAGTAATCTGATAGAATGATCCTATGTCCATTGACTCTAATAATAAAAATTAAGGGCTTATAGTTTATTATCACTTCAATTTCACTTTTCTAGTAACTTCACTTCTATTGTATTTTATACAAGTATTGGCCCATGACAAATTGGGGGAAAAACACTGATTCTTCATTACAATAGTTTCAGAAGCACCAACCTTATACTCAATGATTCTTGTGCTCTTATCTGAGACTCAGTTATTTCTAAAAGGAAGCCCGATAATCCATTATGTCCACACTCATGTCTGTCTCTCCCTATTTTTATATTATAGCATTTTGATATTATAAAATTTTATATTATGACATCTTTAGGAATTAGAGTGACATAACTCATAACTCTAACACCAGCCCACTTAGAATTTCTACTATAAACCTCTACATTTATGTTATTTATGCTAGCTCTGTTATTTGAATGTCCTTTCTCCAAAATGCCTATCTCAACACTAATACAATTGGTTTACTTTCTCCAACTCAATATGTGGGCAGTGACACTTGTTCTTATAGCCCTATCATGACTCTGCTCATTAATTATATTAATTAATTAATCTGTATTAATTGTGATTTGTATTTCCTCCCAAATACCTTTGTTTAATTTTAAAATTGACTTAATCCATTTTGTTGTTATAGTTGCCCTTTTTTCCCCAAATAAAACATTTATTTTCCAAATAAGACATAAGGGAAGAGATTGTATCTTACTGATGTTAATGTGTCTACTACCTAATGTAATTATTTAGAATACAAGGTTTGAAAGTAAAAACAACACATCAGGAGGAGGAGGAGATGAGAATAGAAAATTATTAGAAGTTAATAGTTAATATTTTTGTACAATAAACCACTTCAAATTTAATGAGTTACACTTAAATCATTATTTTTAAAGATTCTGTGGATCAGAAGTATGGGCAGGTTTTGACATGAAAACAATTTATTTAAAATAAATGCAGAAGATTTTGCTTCTCATTTCACTATCTGAGGTTGGTCATTGGTATTCCATTGGTGGTTGGGTTAATTTGAATGGTGTAACATGGGTTTGCTGACCTGTTTCATGCATAAGCAGAGATGACTAAAAGGTTGAAAATATTATACCTGGAAATATTAAACCCAGTGGTAGTTTCAGGATAGTTGGACTTCTTACATGTCAACTAGATTTGCTCAGAGTGATGTTCCAACAGAACAAAGTTAAAGCTGATAGCCTCTTTTGACCTAGCCTTGGAAGATATATAGCTTTCTTCCTACATACTCCGTTGGTCAAAACAGTTATAAGCTTGTCTAGATTGAAAGAGGAGGAAATTAAATTCTACCTCCCGATGGTGAAATAAATGACAGGTTCATACTGAAAAAAGAACACTGGGATGGGAGATGTTGGTATCTCTTGAAAATACAATCTGTTAACCTGGAAATACGTGAGATTGCCAAAGTAAACTAGGAAAAATAGAAGGCTGATGTCTTAATTTTGAAAATACATTCATTTATCAAATAGCAAGAAAAGGGGAACCCATGAGTCAGACATAAGAGAAGTGAGTAAGTTAGGAAGAAAATTAGGAAATTCAATGAAATGGAAAATGAGAGAGGCCACTAAGAGTAAACAATTATGCAGAGGTATCTAGGAGGAGAAAACTATCATGATTATTTAATTAAGGGGATCAGACATCTGATAATAACCTCATGGTAGGTATGGTAATAGAGTCTTGAAAAAGAGAAAATCTCAATTTTATTGACAACATAAGAATCCCTCCCCAAATGCCAGATTCTTTTCTCAATTACTCCTCTTACCAGCTATATGATATTGGGCAAAATACTTTCATGTCTGTGCAATGTGCTCACATCCCTCATTGGCTTGTTATGAACATTAACATATGACATACATGCTTCAAACAATGCCTGGAAAATCTTGTGCTTGTTAAATTAATCTATTTTAGAAGATTTTTAGTTCAGGCAGTTGTATTCACTTTTTGGACCCACCCGTCAGAGTAGGAGTTTGGATATAACAACACAAGATTTTTTAATCCCCAGGAGTCCAAGGAGTTCCTATGCTCTTACTTCAATAGTATCTCAAGAAAACCTCTGTCCCCATCTCTGAAAACGAATCATGTATATATCACAATGGTATAATACAGCCTATTGGGAAAATGGTTGACTTTTCTATGATATGAAGGTAAAGGGAATAAGTAAGCCTTTTTTTTTAGTGCTCATTCATAGCTCAAAGAGCATGTCACCTCCATCAATCCATTAAGTAGTTTTCAGACATCTGCTTTTTTGGGGGGCATCAATTATACCTTGTTACCTAACACGAGAGCGAATTTATCCTATACCCAAACATACCCTCTTCTCTATCCCATACACAACTATGTTCTGCACTGTTTCAACAAGTTATTGTTTATTTGCTACAACAAATGCGTTAGTCGAAAATTTGGCACAATCACCGAGGTTGTACTTTTCATTAATACTAATCTTGCATGAACCCTTCCATCTAAGAAGGCTGAGTCGCAATGACCAGATCAAATTTAGGAAAACACAGTTACATAAAAGAAGGCCAGGATTTTTCTGGGTATATCCCATACATTATGATTTAATTTAACTGCCACTCAACAGTGCAACGGCAAGAACAAAAGCGACATTGGTTTATTTCTCTTGCGTTTGATTATTAAGCAGGATAGAGAAAACAGTGGACGTGACAAAAACACTGGAGGTTTTGACTAAAGCAAAAGCCATACAGTATGGTTATGTATAGTGAGGTGAGGGTTGCTCAAGTGTAGAGGTTCAGACTGGCAACATCAGCATCACCTGGAAATTCGTTAAAAATGCAAATTCTCAGTCTCCACCTTGGAGCTCCAGCAATTTGTGTTTTACTAAAAAGCCCTTCAGGTGATACTGATTAAATGTAGGAAGTTTTGACTTGACTAAGGAGCCACCTACAGACATTTTCACAACATATCACAAATTTGAAGTGCACGAAATCTACACTTCTTTGAATCAGGTGTGTATAGAAAGACCTATCTTCCCATCTCTTTAGGTACAGGTGATAGGACCAAGTTTTAATTGATTGCAGGACAGTTACTATTCTCCATTAAAGAAAGATAAACCTCGTGTTATTCCATTTGGAACTGAGTTACTTTTGTCATAACTCCTTGTTCAATCAAGCCCCTCAAATTTCTCTCCCTTCATCTTTATGTTTTATTCCTCCTTAGAGTTTGTGGGCTTACATATGTTCTTTAATTCCAGGATGAAAGGAGAGAGAAGCTTCATAGCTATTCTCTGTCTATACTAACCCCTGAGTGGGGGGATCTTCAAAGCTGTGTACGTCAATCATTATCGATACCTTGGACTTGCTGTGTTCTCAGATTGCCAGCTCCACATACTTTACCTTGACCTTATCTTTCTTCCAGAGTACTTAAGGGGCTCTTTTTAATCTAACCTACATTTTTATCCCTCAGAGGAGATGGAAGATTTAGAGAAGCTTCTTTACTGCACTGTGGTGTGCTGGACTCTGCAGGTTGTCCAAAGGGGTGAGATCTGTCTGAGCAATTCTGTTATTCTTCCTCTCCGACAATATGCAGAATGAAGCACTATTCTTGGTAGTACACAACCGTAGCCTCTAAAAACTGACTTTTTTTTTTTTTTTTTTTTTATTGCTTCCTTTTGGTTAGGAGGGATTTAGCTCAAGGGCTAAACCATTGCGTCCCTTCTCAAGAATATACCTCACATAGATTCCTCAGGTCTTCCTCCGGCCAGCTCCTGGACTAGGGAAGGGATAAACTCCGAAATCAATTTGGGTAATTCCCCTGTCCTTTGTCTACAGCATAACCTCTGTGTACCTGGACCTTAACAAATGTGTGTGCCGACCTTGTACAGGGGCCATGCTAATCTTCTCTGTACCCTTCCAACTTTGGTATATGTGCTACCGAAGGGAGCATTGCACCTGATCCTTCAACTTACAATATTTAACAGGTGTACCTAAGCTTTTGGAACTGCCTTCGATGTACCCTAGCCTTATCTTTGAAGTTTTTTAGACTGAACAATTGCAGCTTTTTTATTTTTATTTTTATTTTTTTAAAGGTTTTTTTAATTTATTTGACAGACAGAGATCACAAGTAGGCAGAGAGGCAGGCAGAGAGAGAGAGAGGAGGAAGCAGGCTCCCTGGTGAGCAGAGAGCCCAATGTGGGGTTCGATGCCAGGACCCTGGGATCATGACCTGAGCCGAAGGCAGAAGCTTTAACCCGCTGAGCCACCCAGGCATCCCAATTGCAGCTTTTTAAAAAAAAGATTTTATTCATTCATTTTGTGTGTGTGTGTGTGTGTGTGTGAGAGAGAGAGAGAGAGAGAGAGAGAGGGAGCTGAAGCAGGGATTCAGGGAGGGGCAGAGGAAGAGGGAGAAGCTGTCTCCAGCTGAGCAGGGAGCTGGAGGTGCTACATGGGGCTGGATCCCAGAACCCTGAGATCATGACCTGAGCCAAAGGCAGACACTTAACCAACTGAGCCACCCAGGTGCCCCTCAGCTTTTTTTGATATAGAACACATGCTACCTAATAAATACATAAATTAAATGGTTGGATTATACAATATCACCTATAAAACTATTTTCTCCACATTGGATTTAAAAAATAATGTATAAAGAAAATCCATTGACTTTTTTATTCTAGGGGTGTTCATCCAACCTTTGAGACAATGAATGCCATGGACATAACTAGCATCAAGGACTGTTGTGAAGAAAATGCCTGAAAACTGTTAAAATCTTTAAATGTGGTTGCAGAAGCAACTCTGGTTGAAGAGCAGAAAATAAGCAACAATACATTTATTTATTTAATTATTTAGCACAACATATATTGATTTGAAGAGACCATCTTTAAGTACTGGTTTTGGAAACTAGAACAATGAACAAAATTAACACTGAACAAAAATTAAAACAAGTGGGGTGCCTGGGTGGCTCAGTGGGTTAAAGCCTCTGCCTTCGGTTCAGGTCATGATCCCAGGGTCCTGGGATGGAGCCCCACATTGGGCTCTCTGCTCACCAGGGAGCCTGCTTCCTCCTCTCTCTCTGCCTGCTTCTCTGCCTACTTGTGATCTCCGTCTGTCAAATAAATAAATAAAATCTTAAAAAATATTAAAATAAATAAGAATCCTTGCCCATATGTAGCTTTCAACTTAATCTGAATTAAAGAACGTTGCCTCTTTGTGTCACTGGGCAGTCATCACTGTTAACTTCTAAAGGTCTTTAAAACATGTTTTTGAGCATACTTAAAGGAGGCAGATTTGTTTTAGTCATTGCTTTATTAGTTTTCTTTGTGTAGAAATACATATTTCAATTGGAAAACCAGGCCTTGGTTAGTTTTAACTCTTTGATAAGATTGTACAGATACTCCACAATACAATCTGTGAATGTAATTTATATGTGTCTTTTGATTTATAATAGGGAGTACATATAGTCCAGTATTTGAAAATCTATTAACTATATCTATTAACAATATTATGGGAGAATTTAGGTAATTTAGAATCCTCATGTTTTTCAATCATGAATAAAATATTGTCATAAGAAAAAAATAACTACTTATTATATTATGTTACCTTCATTGATATGAAAGTGGTTATGTCTAAGAAAAAATGGTGGAGAAAGCATAAATTATATGATTCTTTATCTTATGTCATCTAGAAATATAAATTGTCTATTAAATTATAAATGTCTTATCTTCTTAAATTTTTGAATCATAGTAAATACCAATAAAGATTTAAAGATTAAATCCTACCAGTAAAAATATTCTTATCTAAACAGACTTGAAACATATCTTTCACTTTTACAAAAAATGCTTTTCTATCTAAATACTATTATGTATTTATTTCCTATAAGCAATAAGCTATTTTCTAGTATTTCTAGTAAATATTTTCATTATTTACTTCAAAACCAGCTAATATTCCATTCAATTTAGGAAAAATTGGAATTTACCTCATTGCAAAGTTTAAAATACCAAGCATTTGCTATATTTCAAAGCCTAATTTCAAAGTGGGTATTGAGAGGAGGAATAAAACAAACTGTATATTTTGCTAATGGTGCAAACTAGTCTGAATGAACAGACAGGCTGGAAATAGAAAAGTCGATGGAGTAATCAATAAACTCAAAGAAGGATGAAATAGAGGATACACAAGTCCCATGATTAGTAAGCTGACAACAGTTCATAGCAGCACCCCCCACAAAATACAATCTATTTCTCTAATATTCAGTGAAGGAATTAATCTGGAAAGTGAACATAAATTCACTATCAATCTAATAGGTACATTATTAGAAAAACAGAATTAAATATATAATCATATTTAAAAATTGTGTCCAGGTGCAAGACGTTATTTGAATTCATTATTGTTATCTTTGTTATTTTAAAATATATGCTATTTTATGAATAAATACTTCAAGTAATTTAGCACTTTGAAATTTCTACTCCTTATGCTCAATTAAACTTTAAAATAAAGACTCTTAAATATCCTTTCTATATGACACCACTGTGATTTTCCCTCTTTTAACTTTATAGCTATAGATTTTTGAACTTAACAAAGAACAAAAATGATTTCAAGTGTAAAGTCAAGAAATCGGGAGACAATTTCTAATGAGTTTAATATGTTTTGATCAAATCTTAGATATATGTTAAATCTATTCTCAAGATGAGCAGCGTCATATAATTAAACACCATTTTGTCCAATAAAATATATTTGAGTTGAGATCACATATTTTTGCAAATCTAAATGCAAAACAGAGAAAATTATAATAGTAAAGTCATAAAATCTAATTATACTTAAATCACATGGCTCTGTTTGTATGCACATTTCTGTATTTATTCCTTTAAAAAAAGAATCAGAGGGCGCCTGGGTGGCTCAGTGGGTTGAGCTGCTGCCTTCAGCTCAGGTCATGATCTCAGGGTCCTGGGATCGAGTCCAGCATCAGGCTCTCTGCTCAGCAAGGAGCTTGCAACCCCCTCTCTCTCTCTTCCTGCCTCTCTGCCTACTTGTGATCTCTGTCTGTCAAATAAATAAATCAAATCTTCAAAAAAAATTTTAAAAATAAAAAAGAATCAGAAAGGACTGATGGCTAAAGAGTATTTAATTCTACAAATAAATATATTTTATATGAATGTCAGTCCTGGAAAGAATCAGCAATGAGGGAAATTCCTATTCCACACATTCATCCTTCTCTCTTTCTATAATACACCACCCTGGGAAATGTTTCCAGCCTCATCTTCTCTTCTTTTTTGCCTCTTTTCCTAATCAAAATATATTTAGAGGAAATTATATTTTTATCAGTCCTTTATACATAAATATACAGTGTGTCAAGGTTACATGTAGCAGTCTGTCACTCTGCTCAAAAAGATAAAAATCCAGTCACCCAGGTGAGAGAAAGACATCTCTGTGTAGAAGTTTCTTTATTTTAGCAATAACATAATCTATCAGTGCACAGCTTCCAGGCTAACCTGATAGTCTACCCAAATAAAATCAGTGAGCCAACATCAGTGTCTACCATTGTAGTGCACACTGTTTTGGCCTCTCTGGTATTTGCTCCTCCCTACTTTGTTCCTATCAAATACTCATTTTATGTCAGCCTCTTCCAATGCCACTGAACTGCACATATCTGGTGAAACTTCTCCAATACCCTGATCCTGACCTTAAGGAGTAAATGTGGTTCATTAAGCCATCTGGTGTATGGAGCACGTGACCAAGAAGTGACCAGTTTGAAGGGAAAGACTCCTATCCGATACTCGAGAAGAGAGGGTTTTCGCTTTCTCTGGGTGGGATCCAGGACCCAGCATGTTTAAGTTTCTGTGCTTGACATCTTATGGCAATGAGGGAATTATCTTAGGGGAAAGGCATGCATTGATTAAATAGCCGGAGAGAAAGAAAGAAAGAAAGAAAGAAAGAAAGAAAGAAAGAAAGAAAGAAATGAGTTGTTGTCCTACCTAATGCTTTGTCAAATAATACACTATATTTTGGTTATTGTTTACATTTTTTAAGTTTGAATCACAGTTCCTGTTACTTGCAGCCAATAGCAAGAGCCGTGATGGCTCTTGATACATCAACGTTCAACATCCCCGTTTTACGTTAACAACTTAGTTTCCAAAGGAGTCAGACTAATCTTCCAATACGACTTTCTTACCAGAATACATTTTAGATTTTATGTATATCTATTTTTTTCTAGTTTTTGTGGTGTAAGGTCATAGTGAGTGTTGATTTGAACAATTGTTTTTATGTCAAGCACAAGTGAGTGTTGATTTGAACAATTGTTTTTATGTCAAGCACAAGTGTGTACATTAACTAAACTAACCTACTTAAGTATTACAAAATAATAAGGAGGTGTTTCTATTCTCCCACCACTTTTCAGAGGAGATGACCCCAAGGAACAGAGTGATTGAGTGAGTTTATTAAGTGGCAGCTCCAAGATTCAGGCCAGCCTATCTGAATTCAAAAATCCATTCCTCGTATATCTCTTAAAACAAGAATACTCCATAAAAATTGCAAAATAATTCGCATGAAAAATTAATATTATGATGGATGGTATTTTACTCTGATAAAGTCTATGTTTCTAATAATGCTGACTGTGGCTTATTTCTGCATTTGTTTCACTGAATAAGAACAGATGCAAGTGATGAAAGTAAGAGCAAAACACTAGTGTTGACTCTCACGGTCTCCCCCCATCTAATCTCCTTTTTTGTTGTCACAGTATTTTTCACTTCATTAATTTTGGCTGCATAGTTCTAACTTTATTTTCTGGTAAATTCATGATACTATACTTCTCTTATTTGGTACATATTGGGTAGAAAGAGAAATCAAAGTTAGAAAGGTAACAAGATTCCTTCTAGATTCTAGATAGAAAAAGGAAAACAATAATTAGAATGTACTCAAGAGAGAAACTGGTCAACATTACATACATAGGTTGCACAGAAATAAAGAACATTTTGTGAGTGTTTCTTGACTCCCAATGAGAGATAATTTAAATAATCTTCCTAAAAATGAGGATAAATCATAACTTGTAACAGTTTTCCTGAATCCATGACCCTGTGTCATTTTAATCTTTAATTTTGGAGCATTTAATGCCACCTTATGCTTTCATCTTTCCAAGATTTAGATTTATGCTTAAAAGAAAGTTATAACAAAGAACTAGATTATTAGCTATTCATTACATCTACTTTGATTGCTCCCTCTCTGACCCTGTAGCATAGTACCAGGAAGTGGGTAAATCACTTGTGGTTAACACCTTACATGTCCCTCATTTCTCCTATCTAGGTTCCTTGGTATTGTTTGTAAGGACTTACCTGGGTCAAAGCCCAATTTCCCAAAATTGACACTTAATTCTTAATTAAATTTTTATTAATTATAATACAACCTTATTTTTTTTTAATTTGTCAAACATCTGTGTCCTATAACTGTCTGTCCCTCACATTTGTGGCCAGACTGTTTCTGAAGCTGTAATCTAGGTGTCCACTGGGATCTTTCCTAATCCTCTCACTACATGTCTTTGAAAGTAACAGCTAAGCAACCTGAACTTTATCCTTCTGACTGCTGCTTGAAATTCCATTGGTATGGATTTCTGATCTATTAGAATCATTATAAAACTTATAGGAAAAATGCTTGAAAATTATCCAAAATAAAATTTAATCTCTTCTTAGTCATAGTTCATATTACATGCTTTACTTTTCATACTTAATTATTAGATTACTCTTTCCCATGTTTCATCTGTTTCTAGTATGTAAAATATGTAGATATACTAATTTACTAAAATTCACAATTGTACAATTGTTGACTATAGTGAGATAATTTTTTAATAACTGCATAATTTCTTAAATTATGCAGTGATGCATTCCACTATACATTTACTGAATAACCATAATTTAAAAAAAAAACAAGAAAAGACTTTGATTTATTTCTGTTCAAATATTTTTTAACAGTTGTTGAGCTACTCAGCAGGTCTTGGCTGTCCAATACTGCACATGCCGAAGAAAGTTTTGGTCTTTGCCTAGTTTCTGGGAGATAATCTCTAAACCCTTGGACTATCCTGCCTTTTAAAAATGTCTGTTCCCTTCCTTCCTTCCTCCCTCCTTCTTTCAGTCTTTCTGTTCTTCCCAAAAACAAAAAATTAGGACTTCTAGTTCCCATTTCTACATGTAAGGAACTTGTATGTTGCCATTGCCCACTGTCCTGTCAACACTCAAAAATTGAACAGACTGAAAATTCAACAATTCTTCGTGAATCTATAAGGGAGGACATGGGGAAAACTGCTGCCTCTTAAAGTGGAGAGATGGTGAATTTAGAGGTCATGGCTTACTAGAGAAGAAACCTGGAGCAAAAAATGCTGTGGAACCAGTGCTGGGATAGAAAAATCTGGACTGCAATTGACAAATTGCCAGACTCTCGGTGTGCACAGTTCTGTAAGTAAAAATTTCCAGGGGGACAAAGTCATAGGGAGGCCCCCCACACTTTTATGAATTTTATCTCCAGGAGCTTATGCAGATTTTCACAATAAATATTGAATAAAATTCCCCTCATGCTTCAAGGAGGGAGTAGGGGGGAAAGGATGCATCTTAAAATATGCTAGAACACTCTTTTTTTTTTTTTTTTTTCTCAGCAAGGCCTCAGGAGGACCTAGTTAACATAAGCCTAACCTTCTGGGATATTATCTGAGCCTAAATGACCTGGTGAAAGGAAATAACCAACTCTAGTCCACTCTGGCCAATACTGTCTCCAAAGCTGAGTTTTATGAAACCTTTGGTAAAGGTTCTAATTCGGATTTCATGAAGTCTTGTAAGGCTTGAGATATCATTTAGAGTTCTTGTGAGACATTCTTATTTTGAAATTAGTTTTTAGAAATAACACAAAATCTTGTTAAAGAAGCATATATATTACTAGATCACGAATTTACTTTTTCAGCATTTTATAAATTATATTCAAATAAAATTACTTCTATAATTATTCTCTGTATTATTTATTTTAACTTTAAAATACTATTCTCAGAAGGGATCAACTGGTTTTACCAGACTGCCAAAGGGGTCCATAGCATAAAAAAGATTAATCACCCCATTCATAAGCCACGTGTTTTGGAACTTTGAGTTCAAGATGGTTGCCTTGGTTATGTGAAGCCTGGGCCCTGGGGTAAGCACTAGGAGGATACTTGAAGCTGAAGCAGGAAAGACAGATACCTGCAGGCTTCCATAGTATCTGCAATCCACAGCAGGCATCAGAGTGAATAAGTCTTCTAGAGTGAGAGTGCTGAGTTTGAATCCTAACTTCTACTCTCAATCTCTATTCTTCATCTGAGGAATGGTAGCATTAATACCCATAGCAGAGTTGGGTTAAAGATTACATTATTCAATATATGCAGTACACTGAGAAAAATACCTGTCCTATCATAATCTCTCACTAAATACTTATTATTTTTTAAAGATAGAATGTTTGTATTTGCATTTTATTCAACAGTTATGATTCTTCTCTCAAAATTAGTAATATTTGATATTTTTACAAAACTAAAAAATAGTTAAATTTGGGGAGATCACATTTTACTTTGAACTTCATAAGCAACGGGGGTGGTCTTTTTTCATTTTCTGACCGTATTTACTGGTTTGTGAAATTATATTTCAAGTTTATTTCAAGTTATATTTCATTATATTTCATGTTATCCTTATTACTATATTATAGAATTGATCTCTGGTATTTTTTTATTTATAACATTTTTTTTTTCACATGTTGTTTTAGTGTGAATTCTCAGGAAGCAGAGCTTAAGACAAAGTTTATATGATGTTATTTCTTTGAGGAGGTATAAATCGGAGAAGTGGAAGTGAAGGACAAGGGAATAAGAAGGCCAAGAAAGAGAGACAGTGCAAGGATGCTTATCATTTGGTACAAAATGTATGGACTACTTGATCTCATGACAGTACTCTAAGTAGCAATAATGAGTGCATCTCAGCAAGGGCTATGTAAGAGAGGAAAGGGTAAGAACTTATGTAACTGGCTCTTAAATCTCATTAGTCAAAGATTTGCACTCCTAGATTTTAACTGACCCCAAAATTTTAGTTGCTTATGCAAATGAGTTGAGACATTTCATGCCTCAAGGTCAATAGGGAAGCCCTAGATTTGGAGGCAAAAAAAGTATATGGGCTAGGTGTTGGTAAGGGTCTATCCACATGAAATCAGTTGCAGTTGCTACAGCAATCTCTGAGCTGGGGCATCTCCTGCCATGACTGGGTAGACAAGGCAAGATCTGAGGTAGCAGTCACAAGGTGCTTCAGACATATATCCAGATGTTACTCCTTTGTCGTAGAGGTACTTTTTCTGTTTTGTTTTTGTTTTTGTTTTTTAAAGTTTAGGTATAGAAATATTTAAATGTATATGATCTGATATCTCTGTTTAAAAGAGT